>NC_042629.1:72779430-73979430 GCF_901001135.1 Rhinatrema bivittatum | reverse complement strand
CGGAGCACGTGGGTTCCCATTCTGCTGCTGCTCGGGTGTGTGGGGTCCTGTTTTAATCACTCGCACTAAAATGGGAGTAGGCTTGTATAACCTCTTTCTTTTACTTTTCTTACCGTTAAGAATAGTTCCACTAGGAGACATTTTTTCCCTAATGCTTTAGTAACTAATGGTTTAATTAAAGAAGATTGTGCTTTTTGTCATGTTTTCTAAAATGGCAGAAAAATATTTAGAAAGTTTTTTTTGGTTTTTTTTTCTTTACAGCATGCTCAACAAAGTGGAATAGGTCAGGATTTTTTAAATTAACATCCAACTTTGATTGTTCTGAATCGTAGAAACAAAATAAAACTTCTGCCAGTATGCTGTGGATTTAGTTAGGGATTTGGAGCCGCTGTGAGCCTTCAGTTACAGCTGCCTGGGGTTTACACATCCGGTATGCAGGGGCCTTCCCCTTTCCTCTCTAGCTCTCTTTTGCACAAGCCGTCCTTGGCCCGGGAATTTAGGATGCCCATATCCCACGTTTAGCCAGTTGGTATTTCTGTTGTGTGGTGCTGGAGACTCCCTCTCCACCCGGATCTGAACATCTTCAGTCCCAGCGGCACAAGGAACAGAAGTCCGGAAGCTTAGGGTGCCGGTAACCCTTCGCAGATATTGTTAAAACCCCGTTTGTTCTTTCTGACTTCTGAGCCATCTGTGGTGTCCTGCCAGTTATGAATGGAGCCATTGAAGGCTCCTCTTCCCCAATAAGTAACCAGGAGGCTATGTTTCGAGCATTATTCCTGTATCATGATGGCACAGTGGTAGGCAGATAAATAGCCCTCTTATGCCCCATCCAGCCGTCCTTCAGGCTGCTTTTCCATGTGTGTAAATCCTGGGGTGGACAATCAGAGGGTTTCTTTAAGCGGCTTGTCTTGTCTAAAGTACTTTTTGGACAAGGATGGTTTTAGAATAGTGATTACTGCCTGTGATCTCTCCACATTAGATTGGGCCTTCTCAAATGCTGTGACCGGGCTTTACAGGTTCTTTTGAACATGTCTGGCAGCCTGCTTCATGCGTATCTCTCTCCTGCTCACAATAGAGCAGAGGGTTGGGTTTAAGTTTGGGTTTTTTGTGAGGATAGTGCTACTTATATTAAAGATCCACTTTATTGTCAAATTGTGCTATAGGTTCGGCCAGTCAGCAATTGATGTTCTCTATTCTTGGTACACAAGCAATCTGTTTACAAGAGAGCAGGCGTCGTGCTGTTTCACAGGTTGCTCCTTCACTTTGGAGTAACCTCCCTGTGGTTCAGATTATAAGTGTTTTAGGAAACCTTTAAAGGCCCATTTGTTTAGGGAAGCTCTTAGTTGTCATTTTATTATTTTTAATGCATTGTCTTATTGTGTGATTATTGTTGAATGTGTTGTAATCCACCTTAAACAGATGTGGCGGTAACATGGCAGACCATAAATTATTGTAAATAAAATATGAATCTACAGTTTGATGTCCATTTTGTTCTGTTAGAGCTTCATTGCTATATCTATACTGGTGTTACTGTTCTCTACCCAGTAATATAATAGTGGTGTGGGCAGGGCCATCACCTCCTGAATTACCCCAGACCGAAGATGTGGACTGATAGGTAAAGGCATACCTGGACACGCTAGGCTTCTGAAAGCGGTGTGATCAATGAATACCAGTCTTGGGATCTACGCCTGCATTTCTAGTGATTGCATTTGCCTGTCTGTCTCCTCTCCTGCATTCTCTGTCACTCCAGAGAACAGCCTCTCATTACCTGCTCAAACAGCAGCCCGTCTCTCATCAGCTCAGCTCTTGTGAGTGGAAGTCATTAGCATCAGGGCCCAGTCGGCGATACGTTTGAAATGAGTTGCCAGGGGACTTAGGCACATCACTTAAAAATCGCCCTTCTAGCTGGTATTAAGGATGCTTTGGTTGGCACTCGACAGCAGTCCAGGATTTCAAAAGCATTGCTCTCACCCTTAGCTGGACCTCCCAGATCTCATTTGAGATTTTATTTATTTATTTAAGTTTTTTCTATACCGACATTCGTTGTTGGACGTCATATTGGTTTACAGGCAACATGGAGTCAGCAACAGAGCTTTACAGTGTAACCAATATAACAGCTTTTACGGAGTGACTATAAGAGTTTAACAGAAACAGCTAAGCAGATTATATTTGTTTAGTGCAGCAGTAACAGGTTTATAATGTGACAAATAGGGGTTGCTAAATAATAAAATAATGTACATATATATCTAAATTGAGAAGTATAGTTAATGTGTGGACTGGACCGTTTTCAGAAGGATAAACTCTGGTAAGGTGGTTTAGTATTCTCCATGAGGAGAGCTACTGTGTAGTGAGGTGTTAAGGTAAGTGAGGGGAGCGTAGGTTATTGGGAGGGCAGGGAGTAGGGGGTGGTATGGGATGCAGTGTAGTGTCCTTGAGATCATGAGTATGCTTGTGTGAAGAGCCAAGTTTTTAGTTTTTGCTTAAATTTGTGCAGGCAGTCGTCTTGGCGTATGTCAGCGGGCATAGAATTCCAGAGTATGGGGCCGGCAGTGGATAGGGCGCGTTCCCTGGTGGCATTGTAATGAGTGAGTCTGGGTGTGGGAATGTTTAAGGTTGCTAGGTAGCGTGATCGGGTGGGTCTGTTTGTTCTGCAGAAGGAGAAGGTGCTATGGGGCCAGTTCATATCTGGGTTATGTAAGGATTTGTGTATTATTGTGAGGGCTTTGTACTGTATGCGCTGTTGGATAGGTAACCAGTGTAGTTCTTTGAGGATTGGGGTTATGTGTTCGTTCCTGCGAGTGTTGGTGAGGATGCGTGCAACTGTGTTCTGCAGCAATTGGAGGGGGAAATGGTTTTTTTGGAAGGCCAAGGAGTAGTGAGTTGCAGTAGTCTATTTTTGTGAATATTGTGGACTGAAGTATTGTTCGGAAATCGTTGAAATGTAGGAATGGTTTCAGTTTTTTTAGGGTTTGCAGCTTGAAGAAGCATTCCTTGAGGGAACTGTTAATGAATTTTTTGTGGTTGAGTTGATCGTCTATGATGACTCCTAGATTCCTTGCATGTTGAGATGTAAGAATTGAGTTTAGGGGAGTGTTGTGTTGATTAGAGATGAGATGGTTGTATGGAGGAGTTATTATTAAGGTTTCTGTTTTAGTGGTGTTGAGTGCAAGGTTGAGACTAGAGTGGAAGTTGCTGATGGCTGCGTGAGGTTTCCCATGTTTTGATGGCTGTAGGTAGTGAGTCTGTGATTGGGATGATGATTTATACGTCGTCTGCGTATATGTAATGTTTGAGGCCAAGATCTGAGAGGAGGTTGCAGAGGGGCAGGAGGTAAATGTTGAACAGGGTTGAAGAAAGAGAGGAGCCTTGGGGGGAACTCCTTGTAGTAGGTTGAAAGCCTTGGATTCTTGGTTACCTATTCTGACTTTGTATTGTCTGTTTTTTAGGTAAGAGGTGAACCAGCGGAGGGGGGTTCCTGTGATACAGATTTCAGATAGCCGATCGAGTAGTACGTTGTGATTTATGGTGTCGAATGCCGCTGATATGTCTAGAAGTGCGAGTATGAATGAGTGGCCTTTATCTAATCCTTTGAGTATGTGGTCGGATAGTGATAAGAGGAGGGTCTCGGTGTTGAAGAATTTACGGAAACCATATTGTGAATTGGATAGGATATTGAGTTTTCTAGGTATTCCCTAAGCTGGATGTTAACTATTTTTTCCATAACTAACTTTTGATATGAAAGGTAGGTTGGAGACTGGGCGGTAGTTTGTAGGTTCATTTGGGTTTAGAGTTGGTTTTTTAAGAATGGGTTTGCTCACTGCTTGCTTTAAAGCCGTGGGGACTTGATCCTGGGTGAGAGATTTATTTATAATTTGGGCTAATGGATGGGATATGGTGCTGGGGATAGCGAGGAGGCGTTTAGTGTTGTATGGATGTGAGGATGGCCTCATTTTTCTTAGACATGATTCAGTTTCAGAGGGAGTGGTGTTCTGAAAGGAGTTCATGGTTGCTTGTGGGTCTTGGGTGTGGTTGGTGATGATGAAGATGGGGTTGTGTGAAATTGTCATGATTTTTGCTATTTATCATGGAAGAATTGGGCTAAGCCCTGGCATTTGTTTGCAGCTTCTTCCTGAGGGATAGGTGGGGGGAGCTTTTGGTTAGGTTGGCTACATATTTGAATAATGCTTTGGGGTTAAAGTGGAATTCGTGTGTGCGTTGTGCGTGGAAATCCCGTTTGTTTTTTAGGATGTTTTCACGGTACATGTGCAGGGCTTCTTTGTCAGGAATCTTGTACTGTGGCTGGTTGTGGTACGCTTTGTTGTGAATGGGTGGAGATTTGAGTTTCTGTCCATCTATCACCTGTTATGCAGATCTGGTATTTATGGCACATGCCATTATGTTATTTATTTATAAACTATATTCTGGGCCCTTAAAACAAAGAAGCCATCCAGAGCGGTGCTTGAAATTAAAATAAGACCGAACCTGACTCTCCAAGTACAAATACAAAACTGTGGGCGTCTGTTTCTGAGCAGCACCTCTGCCCTTTATTCTCGGACATCCAAGGTTGTCCAGATGTCGCAGGAGTGTTCCAGTTTCTCTGTACGACTCACACTTTTATCTCGTGGATACACCACTTGTCTTAGATAAACTGTTTCTTGTGCCTTTACCTCATTGGTATTAGTTTGTAGTACTAGGATTTGGGTTTCTTTGTTACCATAGTAACTACTCTGGGATGCATTTGCAGATATCCAAAATAAATTGCTCATTATGTGCTCTCTGAAAAAGTTTTTTTTTTTTTAATTTCTTCCTGAAATACTGGAACTGTTCTGAACCTGACACTACAACGCAGAAGCTCTTTGGATTATAGAAGATTTATTTTCACAAGGGAATAGTTAAACTTCTGAAAAGAATCCAGAGGGTAAAAGATTTTCTCTTTCTGTGACAATCATAGCCTTTGCTACATTTTGAAAACATAACCATGCAAACAGCTCACGTGAAGGTTTTTTTTATTTGTGTTTAGTAATACGGAAATGTTTCCGTGTCGAGCTTTTCTTTTTTTAAATTTGTGTTGAAGGTCTCCTCTGACTCCAGGCTTTCCTGACTGATTAGAATTCGCTCCGTTTGTCTCGATCTGCACAAAGGGAGGAAGGCAGGCAGAAAGACTAATGGGCAACTTGCTGGGTGGACCGGATGGTCCTTACTTGCCGCTGCGCTCTGATTTGAGGCAGTTGGGGCAGTTCTTTTATGCATGAACTTCTCCCTCTGTTATTGACTGACAGGTGGGCTACCAGTTCTCTCACTCCTGACGGCCCAAGCAGAGGATGTGGACTCTACCAGTGGCCCTGGGTTTCCTGCATGCCAGGGCTTGCTCATCAGGCTCATGTTTAAACTTTTTTTTTTTTTAATTGCTTTCAGACATATATATATATATTTTTTTTTTTTTGTAGTATAGTGTTTTGTAGTGTTGCTTTCTGCTATCAGAAAAATATATTTTGTTCTGCTACACAGACCTGTTCCGATCCGAGACGCTGGGTTATAAAGTCATCTTGAAAAGCTGCTGGCAGATGACTTATTTTGTAAACTTCCGTAGCTTTCTTTTTTTATGCTTGGCGTTCAGTTATATTAGTCCTTCTGGAAACAAGCGCCTGGAATGGGTCATTGAAAGAGGACCGTGGAAGGACGCTGGAACCTCAGAGTACTTTGCAGCTTGTCAGCTAGCCCATCTTCCAGCCAAATGATTTAGATCTTCATCCTGGAAGAAAACGGGGCAAAATTATTGTTAATTAAATGAACCATAGCATAAGGCAGGTTGTGCATTTGATTGAAAGTCGATACCACAGTGACTCTTCAGAAAGTGAGGTAACGCTCAGCCTTGAATGAATTGCTGCCCTTTATAAGATGTTGTTAGATTAAAATGAAAAAAATGATGAAAGGTAAGACCGAGAGAGAGAGAGAAATCCAGACTGCCACAGAGCTTTTTAAGGCCCGAGTTGGTTGATCCAAACGATTGATTCAACACTTGCACTTAAGATGCTCTGCCTGAAAGTTCAGGCACACTAACAGCTTTAAAAGGATTATTTGTTGTACCATTTTGGTGTTGACACATGCCGTGGTCAGTTTAGGAATGCCATATTTAAAATTTGCAGGAGAGTGTTGAGATGTTTTTTATGCCCATAGAGATGGTTTCCAGTTTGAACATTGGCTTATTTGGAAGCAGTGCGTGAACTCTGCCTTGAAGGCACTGCGAGCGTGAAGGGGGGGACCCCGCCTGTGGCTTGGGCTGTCCTCTGCAGCTTTGCTTCCTGTCACGGCAGCTGCGTCTCTAGCGATATCTCAATAGCGGTTTCTAGGCGCCCAAAGGACTCTTGGCCAACCCCACTACATGCACTAAAAAGAGAAAACACGACGAGGGAAACTTCCTTTTTACCTACAAAGCTACTCAGCACCCCGTCCCGTTTCCCCCATCCCCGGTCTTTTCTCCTGTGGGGATGTCGAATCGCGAGAAGCAGGCACCAGGGCTGCTTTCTGAACGTTTTTAGCGCTGTTGCACGTGCAAGGTTAAGCTGCACTGTTTGCTTTCTAAGTGAATCCCCCCCCTTTCATAACATCTGAACTTTCACTGCCTCTGTTCACGGACGTTTACCTTCCTCTTATGGAAGATGATATTCAAATACCTCTTGTACATTTTATAAACCTTTATTTCTTATGCCCTCTTAATTTTTACCACCCGGCTTTAATCATTTTTAAAACACATTGTCTAAAATGTGAGGTTCTTCAGCATTATTGCTCAGCTCCCCATCCTTTGGGCCCAAAACACAGGGTGAGATCAGAGGCGAGAGCACTAACCCAATTCTGATTGGCCAAAAATACCAGTGGGGAAAAAGGTAATAAAATAGAATTGGCTAGAGCGTTTCATATTAGCTGACTCTTTTTTTGTTTTATGTCTGCTTGTATGGTTGGCATTGAGCCGCAAGAAATCTTTAGATATATTTTGGCATAAGACTCATGCTACTAAAACACCACGCCTTGATTTAAATTCACTTTTTAACATTACGGATAAAACAGCTGCTCTTAAAACCATCTCGTGCCTGCAGTAAAATGCCTGTTTAATGTATCGATAGATGAGCAGTGCTCGGGGGTTTGTGTTTCCGCAGCCTCTGTACTGCCCAGGTCTAGAAGCTTCCTTCTTTAAACGGGTGGCAGGGCGTCGTGCAGTGAAGGTGATGCATGCAAGCAGCCACAACCACCTGAGGAGGAGGAGGAGGGCCGAATGGGCTCAGACCCTGCTACGTCATTCTCCTCCAGCTCCGATCTGCCCGTCCTGACTTTCCTTGCCTATTCATGAGCCTCTCGTTTGAAAGCAGTTTTCTTCTCTAAACTCCACTCTCCTTTGAACTTTTGTTTCCTGCTCTTGTATTTCATAACCAGCAAAATGTCCTTTGCATTTTTTCTGTTATCACTTTTATCTCTCTCTCTCTCTCTCTCCTTTTTTAAAATGTTTTATTTATGGGACTTCTAAATTCTATTTAACAAGCATATCTTGTATTAGAAACAAGGATTCCCCAAACAAATATCACATTTATAACTGAGAAAAAAGGAAAATACATTATTGCGATTGTAGACCCCAAGGACATGTTGGGAGTATTATAGCAGGAAACCATCTTACAATAAGAGCAACAGTACTGACTACACCGAATCAACCATGGACGTCACTAATATTACCAGCCCTATCCAGGGTAGGCCTAGGGAGCTTTTGTAAGCTTTTGTAAGCCCAAGTTACGTAAGAGCAACGAATACATTCGTCATATTGCAAAATGAAGCTGTAAATGTTTAGGGGTGATGTAGACAAAAGGAAACCACAAGAGCCCAGGCCACCTGCTGCATTTCTAGAAATAATTCCCTTTGCTCATGCGTAGCCTTTGCCAAATCTGGAAAAATCCAAATTCTTTGCCTCATCAATAATGATGGAGCCTTCTGAAAATACAGGTGCTTGATCAAACTTAAATCCAGCTGAGAGATCAGGGGAGACCAACAAGGTGGCTTTTCCAATATAGCTGCTAGATCCAAATGATCAAGCGTGAGCTGGGTCGTTCCTTATTCCTCCAGCTGAAAGCACCCCACCCAGACGTCCTCTCAAGGAGAGAAAAGAGCAGGTAGGCTCAAGGGGAATGCTCACTGCTTCAGAGGTATCTCTCTTTTCAAAAAATCTTGGGGGGAAAAATAGAGAGCTTCAAATGCCTACAGTAGTTCTCAGGCTGCTCTGTTTTCTGATGTCACCAAAGCAACATTTAATGATCCTAAGGTTTGAAATCTTTCTCCGGTTTTCCCTTCATTTCTCTAGAGCAGAAGTTATGCTCCTTTCCAATGTCTTCATATTTTGTAGCAGGGAATTTTGGCCAGGGAACATTTTGGAATAGCTGGATCAAGCCTTAGCAGGGTTACTCAGGAGATCTCAGAATCTTTTATTCTTGTATGTGCTGATCCACCCGTGCCACTGGAAAAATATATAACTAATTGTAGAGATATTAATTATCTCGTTAAAATAACTCTGCTATGCTCGCACTGTCTTTCTGTCCCCAGGAATGGTCTCTCACTGTTCCCTCTATAAAAAGAATCCTTAATAAACAGAACTTCTAGGCCTGTGACTTTAACAGCTAAGTTGAGTTCTGCAGGTATTTATAGACTTCTTTCACTTACACTTCTGAGTTTATGAACGTGTTCAGGAGCTGTAGGACTTGGAGGAGGTGTTACATAAAAGCACTTAAAAATAACCTTGCTCATGATAAAGACACCACAGTACAAAATCAATTAAACAAGCTGGCGATTTCTTTTATTTTCCAGAGCTAATTGCAGTGTGCCTATTATTCTACAGTAAGTTTGAATGAAGGATGTTTCTGAAGAAACTTTGAGTTCACTTAGCTCCTTCTGCTTGGTCGTCATGTCTACTTATCAGGTTTTTGTCAGGTTTTCAATACACACAAAGAATAAACCTTTGCACAGTAACCACAAGAGAGATGTAATAAGTACAAATGTTTACAGCAATATAAACTAAACAGCCTAAACAATCTTCCTCTTGCTAGAAGGCCAACAGAAGCAGAAAGGGGGATCAGAAATAAGGAGTAGAAAGGAAACAAAATATCTTTAACAGCAAGCAGCGAAAGAACCATCACCCCAAAATCATAACTTGGATAGGACTTAGGAAGACGCTGGGTTAGATGCAGAATTCACCACACTAGCATTTAGAAATTCCCTCAACTGTTCAGAAACAAAGAAAATAAATGTATGAGCGTTCACTCTGACGATATGTCGAGCAGGGGTATCGAAGAAGAAAGAAAGTGCCAAGAGCAAGAACTTCACGGTGCATAACCAGAAAGCCTTTGTCGTTCTCGCGTTACATTGGCTAAGCTGCCCAAAAGCAAGCATTTAAATTTTGAAAATAAGACCATCACGAAACTTCCGTCCTGCTCATGGAAAAAAGGACCAAGCATTGTAGACCTTTCATACACTTCAAAACTGGGATTTTCCAAATATGTAGATAACTTGAAGAAGTTTACAGTCTCTTATCAAATCTACCACTAATAGACTACGCCCTTAGCTAATCGCTATTTATGCCTTCGTTCTAGCAAATCCACCGTCTTAACACCTAATCACCATGCCGCTATTTGTACCAACGTTCTAGCTAATCCTCCGTCGTAGCTCCAAATCCCGGTGCCCTATTCTTAATCTCCTTCAGTACACCTGACTAGCATTAGGCTAACCGATCAAGTCTATTCCTCCTATACATTTTGTTAAACCCAGTTCTTTGTACCCAAGTTTGTTTATCCTGGTTCAATGTAAGGCATTCTCATGTCATGGTTATTGTTGGAATGTAAACCGAAATGATTGGTAACTTTGTTACTTGAATATCGGTATATAAAAGTGCTAAATAAATAAATAAATAAGGATGATCTGATTGTCTGGCATGCAGTTTATAGAGGAAAAAAAGACTCTGTTAAGGGTAAGATTTTTCTCAGCTGGAATCTTCAAAACTTCAATAAAATACTTCCTAAGATTGAGGTGAGAGCGTTCTCCCATTACCTTGGAGAGAATTGTAAATCTCAAATTCAAATGTTTAAATTGATTCTCCATAGTTTCCAGCCTCCTAGAAAGGAAACGGCACTCGTGAATAATCATGGTGTTCACTGCTTGAATGCCCTTATCATTCCCCAAAGATTGTATAGTCTCCAAATGTTCCTGGAGATTTCTCTGGTGATACTGAGCAACTGTGTCCAACCTTTGAGAAACGGCCCCTAACCACTGGGAATAGTCACTAAACGACTGGGATAGACTCGCAATCAAATCCCAGAGCGATTCCAAAGTGTAACCACTGATGGTTTTACAATCACTGGGAAAGCTTGAGGAGCAATACGCTCACCTTCAAGCGTGGCAACAGCCGCCGACAAACTCCCCTCCGATACAGGCTCCGAAGTAGAGTCGCCAACAGCATTGCCTGTCTCCGCAGTGTGACAAAGTTGCAAAGGTAACAAAGAACTCGTCCCAGCTCCAGCCCAAAAGGCAGACCGCTCCTTCCTTCCAAGTCATCAACAAGTGCCCCAGCTGAGTCTGTGTTCTTCTGGGCAATTGCAGGCAGTGGAGGTTGAACATCTTGACAGGTTGAGTGAAACCTCCCCCGGCGATGGCAGACCCTCCTTTCTCTCCGTC
This sequence comes from Rhinatrema bivittatum, assembly GCF_901001135.1. Taxonomy (NCBI): domain Eukaryota; kingdom Metazoa; phylum Chordata; class Amphibia; order Gymnophiona; family Rhinatrematidae; genus Rhinatrema; species Rhinatrema bivittatum. The sequence goes on along the minus strand of NC_042629.1, from coordinate 73,968,729 downwards.
TCGCCAACGGGGCTCCGAGCCTGCTGAACTGGGGCGAGACAGCATATTCAAAGATGGGAACGCCGCTCCGGTGGGAGCAAGGGCTCAGAAGGGAAAACCCCCCTCACTCGACCCTTGTGCAGCATAGCCCAAGAAAAACAGGTATGAGGGGAAAGTGGGAAAGAGCAGCTGAATCTGTGTCCACTCACGCCGCCTAATAAGAAATATTTTAGACTGCCTAATTATCTTGGTCAGAACGAGCATCTCCAGGAAAGTGTTGTGCTTTCCTCGATGAATAAGTGAAATTGTAGCTTGCGGGACAGCACATGATTCACCAAAGGTAAACACTGGCGCACAGACAAGCTTGATCTCCAGGAAAGCTGCGTGGTAGTTTGATTATACACGGAGACGTTTAATTGTTTGATGCTGTCTTCTCAAATAAAAATGCCTCTCTTTCCCAGGGCTCATTTTCTCATATCATGTGTCGTCTATTGATTCTTTCTGGCATGGCAGTGTTCTGTGAGAAATTGTGCTGTATTCGTGAATATAAAATTTTGTGTATTACGGGGGATCCTTGGATTTGAAAAGTAGAGAACGTGCCTTTTCCAGAGACACATGGACTGTATTCAGGGCCAGAGGGAGGCATTAGGCAGACTAGGTGGCCTCCTAGTGCACCAGAAGTGGGCAGGGCCCTGCAGTGGATGTCAGGGCACCAGTTTTGAAAGTGAACAAGTCACGCGGCGTAATGTGTAGATTGGCAAGATTATGGAGAGACAGATCACGTGGTAGGGCAGCAGAACATCCTTGCATCAGCATCTCCATACTTCACCATGGCTGAATTTCATAGGGACCATGTTGGATGTGATGCAGGCGAAGGCCATTTTGCCCCTCAACAGGGTGAGTGCTGTCCCTGGTGGAGGGAGGTCCAGCAAAGCTATCAGGTGTCTGCAAGGCGTATGTTGCAGCTTCTGGGGCACATGGCCGCAACAGTCCATGTCACCCCTTTCGCCTGTTTGCATATGTGCCGAGCCCAGTGGTCCCTGTGCTTTGTGGCAACAGGCTGCCCCAGACCTTTGGGTCTGCATCTGGCTTTCACCCCCCTCTCAGGGCTTTCCTGTCTTGGTGGAGATCCCCATCCAATCAGAAGTGGAGTGTGCCATTTCAGGCTCCCCGATCCAGATTGTGCTTACCACAAATGCGTCTCACCTGGGGTGGGGAGCCCACATAGACTGCCTCCACACCCAGGGTCTCTGGACTGCCCAAGAAACTTGGTCTCCGATAAACTTCTTGGAGCTGTGGGCAATCCGGTATGCACTCTGGGCCTTCTGGGATCAGCTATTCAGCCAAGTGGTCCTCATTTGGACAGATAACCAAGTAGCTATGTGGTATACCAACAAGCAGGGGGGCACCAGGTCCTTCCTCCTCTGATAGAGGTGGTGCAGATCTGGACCTGGGCGCTGTCTCAGGGAATATCGCTCCGGGCTGTGTACTTGGCCAGGGCGGAGAACACCCTGGCGGACAGACTGAGTCACACTTTTCGGCCATACAAGTGGTCTCTGAAGCAGGAGGTGGGGATAGGATTTTCCATCTCTGGGGAACCTTGGATGTGGATCTATTTGCCTCCCCCTGCAACAGGAAGGTCTCTCAGTACTGCTTCCTGTCCAGGTTGGACAGCAAGTCAGCCACGGACGCCTTTGCTTTTCGCTGGGGGACGGGCCATCTGTACCGCATATCCTCCACTCTAGTTGGTAGCGAATACTCTCATGAAGCTTCGCCAGAACCAGGGGACTATGATCCTCGTAGCCCCCCCATTGGCCAAGACAGGTTTGATTTTTGCTCTTGTGGATTCCAATCAATCTTGGGACTTCCCCAGACCTCCTCACACAGGATCAGGGCAGGCTGTGCCACTCCAACCTCTGGGCCCTTTCCCTCACGACCTGGATGTTGGAAGGTTGATCTTGCAGCCTCTGGACCTCCCACAAGGAGGTATCTCAAGTCCTTGTGGTTTCCAGAAAGCCTTCCAAGAGGAAGTCTTATGCATTGAAATGGAGGAGGTTTACCATCTGGTGTGAACAGAAGGGTCTCGACCCTCCCCCCCCCCCCCCCCCCCCTTCTCCTGCTCTACCCGGGACCTCCTGACTTATCTGCTGCAGCTCTCAGATGCTGGACTTAAGACCAACTCAGTTTGAGTGCACCTGAGCACTATAGGTGCCTACCATCATGGGATGGATGGTTCACCCATCTCTCTGCAGCTGATGATAGGGCAGTTCATGTGTGGGCCCAAGCGGTGTCCTGGGATCTTAACATGGTATTGGCTCATCTGATGAAACAGTTTGAGCTGCTGCGCTCCTATAATTTCAAGAATATGACCTGGAAGGTCATATTCTTGGTGGCAGTCACGTTGGCATGCAGAGTCAGTGAACTGCACACCTTGGTGACTTATCCACCCTACACAATTTTTTTCCACGACAGGGTGGTGCTGCGCAGCCACTCCAAGTTCCTTCTGAAGGTGGTAACAGATTTCCATCTTAACCAATCCATCGTCCTGCCTACTTTCTTCCCTAGGCCTCATTTCAATCAAGGGGTAAGGGCGCTGCACACTCTCGATTGTAAGAGGGCCTTGGTCTTCTCCCTGGACTGGATGGCAGGCCATAGGCAGTCCACTCGGCTATTTGTCTCTTTCTAGTCCAACAAGGTGGGAGTGGCTGTGGCTAAGGAGACTTTTTCCACCTGGCTAGCGGATTGTATCTTCTTCTGCTATGCCCAGATGGGACTGCAACTGGGGGCCACATCCCGGCTTACTCGGTTAGGGTCATGGCACCTTCAGTGGCTCCCCTGCGTGAGGTCCCCATGGGAGAGATCTGCAGGGCTGCAACACGGAGCTCTTTGCAGCTCGGTATTGTCTGGACAGGGAAGGCTGCTGAGATAGCAGTTTCAGCCAGTCTGTCCTCCAGAATCTCTTCCAGCTGCGAACCCAACTCTTCCTGCCTAAGGCCCCTGGTTTGGGTTCTTACTGTCTCCGCAGTTACCATCAGCCCATTGGCACCTGGTTTGGTGCTTGTTGGTTCCATTATTTTTCTGGTCCAGTCTGTAGCTAGGGATTCACCTATCTGTGAGGATTGCCATCCTGCTGTGTTTTTCTCCCCTCTCCCAGCCAGACAAATCTTACTAAAAATACAGCCCTTCAAAATGCGGGATAGGCAACACTTTTTCTGCTTTCTTCCATCTCCTTGTAACGCCTTTCAGCATTTAAACTATGCCTTTAGTGAGCTTTGTGTTCCTTCTAGGATTAGCTTCATCTTCATCCAGTGCAATGCTGATGATCTACTGCACGGGAGAGAGGAGGAGGGAAAAGGAACTAGATTTAGAGATCAAGCACTGTGTGTTTTCTTTTTCTAATGTATTTGATTTTCCAGTTTCTTACCAAGTACACAACAGCATTGGTTTCTCTGCCTTTCTGGTTAGAATGGGATGTGCAAGTAGCAGCTCACATTATTACACTATCAAGTCGCTTGTAAGGCGCGTCAGAGCCCTTGTGGTTATTCTGATCTCTAAGGAGGCTTCTCTCTAGCATATTCATGCTGGCTTTAACACGGTCGGAAACTGAGGGAGTAGTTTTCAAAGGGACTCTCTTCTCCCCCCCCCCCCCCCCCCCCCCAACTCTAATAATGGGAAAGCAGTGGGAGCATTGCTACACCCAGCATCCAGTCTCTGGTCCTCACTGATACCATCAGATCCCTCCGTTCCTCTCTAAAATCCCTGCTGTCATCCTTGGCTTTTACACGGAGGAGGTATGAGAACGTGTGAAATGCCGGGCTGGGTCAGACCAAGGGTCCATAAAAGCCAGCATGCTGTCTCTGACCGCAGCCCGTCCAGATCTCCAGAGGTATCCAGAAGATCCCAAAGAGGAGATACTTGATCCAGTTTATTTTAGATCTCTTACTCATAGTTTCATTTCTTTCAAACAGATGTAAGCTAGTGAAAATTACCTATATCACAAATGTTATTGTGATAATGATTAAAAAGCGGATTGTCAGTGACCCCATGGGTGGGGACGCAGAGTATTAGTATGAAACCATCACCCTCTCCTAATCAAAATTTATCATTGGTTCAAAATCCCCTGTTTGGTGGGATATTGTAACTGGCAAATACGGTAATAACATTTGTGATATGGGTAATTTTCACTAGGTTAAATGTTTACATTGAAGACTCATAGTTTCATGGCACGTCCCACTAGTCCTTGTGGTATTTGAAATAGTAAATAACTGAGTCCTATTTCTCGGTTTTACTCCACTCATGATTTTATAAACCTCTATAATAACCCCCTCTGTCTCCTCTCCAAGCCGAAGGACCTGTACTTGTGTGTATTTTTTGAGATGGGGAGAAGAGAACAAGATGCAGGTGCATTATGAAATCCTCAGTCGTGTTCTCCATTTCTTTTCAGGTAATTCCTGGCATTCTATCTGCTCTTTTAACCAAGCTGAGGATTTCAAGATCATATTGACACCTTTTTCTGGGTGGTGATTCCTAATACAGAACCCAGCATTGTCTACCACTTTGCATTCATATGCATTAAACTTTCTCTGCTGTTTTTAAATGCAACATTTCTGCACGGCCTCTAGTTGTCTGATACGTGCTGGGCTTGCTTCAGTTGACGTCTCCTGTCGGGACTCAGTGTGGCTCTCATCCACCTGATGAAAGCCCCCTTCATGCCACTAGATTCTTGTGAGCACAAGTGCCCGATCTGGAAATTGGCCGTTTTGCTGGCAGCTAGTTCAGCACACAGAATGGGTGCCTTCCTGACCCTAGTGATGTATTCATTGTATACTAGATTTCACCATAATAGTGGTGGTCTGCATACTTCTCAGTTCCTGCCTAAGGTAGTGTCAGACTTTCACCTTTAATGGTCAGTCATCCTACCAACATTTTTCCTTTAGGCCATAAAGGTGAAAAGACTCCTAATTCCCTGGATTACAAAAGAACTGCCACCTTCTGACTGGAGCAGACAAACGCCCACACACATTTCCCTCTGGTTTTTTCTTTCTTTTGGTCCCTACAGGCCTGGGAGTGGAGTGACCCAAAACAGCAATGCTAATTGAGTAGCAGATTGCATCTCCTGCTGTTCCCAGGCAAGCCTGACCTTGGAAGGACGTCAAGATCTATAATATTAAGAACGTTATTGACCCATCTATGGTCTACGTCCATTAAGGAGATTTGCAAGGGTGCGACATGAATTTCAATTCATACATCCTCATCCCATTGCCAACTAGAGTCTGCCTCCAAGCAGGGTACTAGGTTTGGACTGTCTGTTCTCCAGCCTCTTAGAACATAAGAATTGCCATGCTGGGTCAGACCAAGGGTCCGTCAAACCCAGGATCCTGCGTCTAGCAGTGGCCAATCCAAGTCACAGGTATTTGGCAAGTACCCAAACATAAAAAAATCTCAAGCTACTATTCTTGTTTCCCCACAAAAATATTTTCTGTCCATTGTTTTTCAACTCTTTTAGTTGAAGGCAACCCTGAAGTCAGGAGTCTCACCTGTGACAGGTGTTCTCTGAAGGCGACAGTTCAGTCTTTCTCACCCCAGTCGCAGCTTAATTGGAACTGAGGCGCTCCTGGGCAGCAGAAGAGCAGACAAAGGCTTTTGTCTTTTCCAGAGAGGTCTGGAAGATTTGCCCCATTCAGCACCAAGCATTGCTCATATGGCGTACTTCTTAAGAGAACCTCACTTTAATTGCTTCCTTTAATAGTAAATAAAGGCTGAAACCTGCCGCACTTATCATTCTTTGCTGATGATGTGGATTTTTTTATGGGTGGGTTTGGTTTGTTTTTATTTTGTTCACCTTGTGGCAACAGGAAAGGTGGTCTACAGATAAGCTATTTAGCATCTGTAGTAGGCAGGAAAATTATATTAAAGATTAAATATTGTAAAGAAAGCAAACAAGATGTAATAAGGATTCTGTATAGAAGTCTCAGGATTTTGTGAGGGGCTCTTTTTCTGTAGCTAATTTGCAAACAAATTGGGAAAAATGTCTTTAGAATTTTATGTCTTAAGAGCTGCGAACAAAATGGAATGAACAGTCCATTATTTCTGGGTTAATGGATACTAATGGGTCTTACTACATTGAAAAGATACTTGTCGGTTTGTTTTTTGTTTTATTGAGAGTACACTATGACTTATGAACACAATATTTTTCCCAGTAGAACAAAACTAAGGTTGAATATCATACAGTACATTTGTAGATCAATTTTCTTTTTAAAAAAAAATGACTGAATGAAAAATAGGCTGCTTTTATATTGGTTAAAAATGGTCACCAGCCATGACATTTTTATATAATTTAGTAGTTATTCATTGCATATGGTATTGATGTAAACCAGGGGGTTCTTGGCAAGGGCCACAAATAGGTTGGCATATCCACCCCATCTAAGAAGAGTCAGTCAGCATAGCCTGAAGAGACGACTGAGAGACAATATGGAAGAGGTTTATAAAATCACAGGTGAGGTGGAACAGAGAAATAGGGGAACTGTTATTTACCTCTTCAGATAGTATTTGGAGTAGGAGACATTCCATGATGTTAACATCAAATTTAAAACCAAGTGAGTGTTTTTGTTTGTGGGGGTTTTTTTTTTTCACTTGGCACACAATCGAGGTGTGAAATTTGTCGTCAGAATATTTGGTCAAGACATCTAGCATAGCGGGGTTTAAAAGAGGTTCAGACCATTTCATGGAGGAAAAGTCCATAAACCATCATTAGCCAGGTAAGAAACCCGGGAGTGAGGAACAAGGAGTTAGATGTACTCTTTAGGATCTGCAGCTACTTCTAATGATCAGGATTGGCCACTGTTGGAGACAAGATGCTGGGCCCAGTGGACCTTATATGTGAGCCCGCATGGCACATCAGCCGTTCTTATGATCTGTTACTAGACCTGTTTGCAGCAGTCGGGGGCTAGAATGGATTCTGGTGTAGAATGTAAAGGACCTGTTGAATATTGATAAGGAAGGCAAAGAGAACATTTGAAAAGAACCTTGCCATGGAAGGAAAAACTCCTAATAAAAACTTGTTTCAGGTATGTTCGACGTAATTATCAAGGAGTAAAAGGGGCACTTAGGGAAGACAGAGCCATAGCAGAGAGACTAAATGAATTCTTTACTGAGGAAGATGTAAGGGAGACACCCATGCCAGAAATTATATTTAAAGGTGACGATTCAGAGGAAATGAAACAAATCTCTGTGAAACTGGAAGATGAAACTGGCAAATAGACAAACCAGAGTAGTGAATTGTCTGGACCAGATGATATACATACCCGAGTATTGAAAGAACTGAGAAATGAAATTAAAAACCTAGTATTAATTTGTAAACCATCATTCAAATTATCTGAAGACTGGAGGGTTACCAGCGAAATGCCAGTTTTTAAACAGGGTTCCAGGGGTGATGCGGGAAACTACAGATCAGTGAGCTTGACTCTCTTGCCAGGCAAAATGGTAGAAACGATCGTAAAGAACAAAATTACTGAACAAGTAGTTAGGCATAGTTCAATGGGACAAAGCAAATGTGGATTTAGCCAAGGGAAGTCTTGCCTCACCAATCTGCTACATTTTCTTGAATGCATAAACCTGGGGATAAAGGTGAGCCAGTTGAAATAATATTTCTGGATTTCCATGAAAGAATTTGACAAAGTCCCTCATGAAAGACTTCTGAGGAAATGAACAGGTCATGGGCTAGGAGGAATTATCTTGTGTGGTTAAAAAATAGAAAATAGAAAGTAGGGCTAAATGGTCCGTTTTCTTAATGAAGAAAAGGTGGAGTGCCCCAGGGATCTGTTCTGGGATCACTGCTTTTTAATATATTTATAAACATCCTGGTAATGGGAACAGTGAATGAGGTGATCAGATTTGCAGATGACCCAAAATTATTCAAAGTTGTTAAATCACAAGGAGGACCTTGCAAAACTGGGAGACTGGGCAAGCAAATGGAAGATGAAATGTAAAGTCAAAGTGACGCACTTAGGGGACAGCAATCTAATTTATAGCTCCACAATGCAAAGTTCCACATTAGGAGCCGCCACTCAGGAAAAGGATCTAGACGTTGAAATCCTCTGCTCAGGGTGCAGCGGCAGCTAAGAAAGCAAATAGAGTGCTCGGGATTATTAGGAAAGGAAGGGAGCATAAAACAGAGAATATCCTAATGCCTCTGTATCACTCCATGGTGCATCCTCATCTCGAGAATGACATTAAGTTCTGGTCACCACATCTCAAAGAAAGATGTCGCAGAATTAGAAAAGGTACAGGGAAGGGCGACCAAAATAAGGGGCATAGAACGTCTGCCCTGTGAGGAAAGGCTAAAGAGGTTAGGGTCTTCAGTTTGGAGAAGAGATGGCTGAGCGGGAGATGACAGAGGTTTATAAAAGGAGTGGAGTGGAGCAGGTAAACACAAATTGATTGTTTACTCTTTCCAAAGGTATAAACACTAGGACATGCCATGAAGTTAAATAGTACATTTAAAACAAATCGGAGAAATTAAAATTTTTATTTTTTTTTTACTCGACGCATAATTAAGCTCTGGAACTTGTTACCAGAGGATGTGGTGGAAGCTGTTAGTGTAGCTGTGTTTAAAAAAAAAAAAAAAAAAAAAAAAAAAGATTTGGACAAGTTCCTGGAGGAAAAGTCAATAGACCACTATTAAAGTGAACTTGGGGAAAGCCAGTCCTTATCCCTGGGATCCTGCCAGGTAATTGAGACCTGTGCTGGCCACTGTTGGAAATGGGATACTGGGCTTGGTGGACCTTTTGGTCAGACACAGATGCAAATCTTATATTCTTATGAGCTCCTTGCCTTTTTTGCTGTGGCAGTCCCGTCATTTCAGCAGGTAGTTAGGTGTGATGAGTCTGTGAATTTCCATTCTAAGCATCAAATGATTGGTAACCAAACGTTTAATTGGCATGAAGTTATTAAAAAAGCAAACAAGATTTTTCAGGCTGCTTAATTCTTGGTTCAAGCGATACTGCTCATTTACTACCTCTCAGATCTCTTGGGAAAGTTAATTGGGCTTTGACATGAAAACAAATCTCCCCATCACCCTTACTTCCTCAAGGCCTTTTGATTTCTAATAGTATTCATGAGAAATCTTGTTCATTTGTTTCAGATACTGCTGCAATATCTGAAGAAATAACATTTTCCTTCAAGTTCAACTGTAGCTGCTGCAATTTTTCATACTCTTAAAGAAAGCAAGCTAAATTATGCATAACATCTTGGTTGCTAACTTACTGCCTGTACTGATGTATTTGAAACCAACTGTAAATTATCAGTTGTTTCATAAAAAATTCAGCGGATTCTGGCAGAAACAATACCCATATTATACCACAATTCTGCCATACGTTGGCTGAAATACTGGAGACTTTTATGTTTTTCCTGATTTGCTGGATTATGGGCATAAGAACATAAGAATTGCCACACTGGGTCAGGCGAGGGTCCATCAAGCTCAGCATCCTGTTTACAACCGTGGCCAATCCAGGTCATAAGTACCTGACGATCTCAAACATTAAATAGGTCCCATGCTGCTATTATATAGTGATAAGCAGTGACTGTACTTTGTCTACTTATATACTAACATGTCCAAACCTTTTTTAAACCCAGCCATGCTAAATGTCTTAACTACATCCTCCAACAATGAATTTCAGAGCTTGCTTGTGCATTGAGCGAGAGAATTTTCTCCGATTTGTTTTGAATGTGCTACTTACTAACCTAATGTCCCCTAATCTTTGTAATTTTTGAGAGCATAAATAACAGATTTACTTTTACCCATTTTATTCCACTCATAATTTTATAGACCTCTATCATATACTCCGTCATTTGTCTCTCTGCCAAGCTGAACAGCCTTTCCCCATAAGGAAGCTCTTCCATCCGCTTTATCAAAGCAGTTGCATTCTCTTTTTTTTTTTTTTTCTTTTTAGATTTGGCAACCAGAACTGCACCCAGTATTCCAGGTGCAGCCTCACCATGGAGCAATATAGAGATATGACATTCTCCATTTTATTCTCTATCCCCTTCCTAATAATCCCGAACATTGTTTTTTGCCTTTTTTTATTTTATTTTTTTTTATTTTGAGGGTCACCATACACTGAACCAAGGATTTCAAAGTATTGTGCACGGTGACTCCCGGATCCTTTTCCTTGGTGGTAACTCCTAATAAGGGATCTACATCTTGTAACTACAGTGTGGGTTATTCATTTATTTCTATTTTAAATACTTATAGCTTGCCTGTATTACGTTTCCCCATGTGCATCACTTTGTACTTGTCCACATTAAATTTCATCTGCCTCGTCTTCCAGTCTTGCAAGGTCCTCTTGCAGTTTTTCATAATTTGCTTGTGATTTAACAGCTCGGAATAAATGTGTCGTATGCAAATTTGATCAGGATTTGCAGATTATAGTTTCTCATCTTGTCTCTGCTGACTTCTAAAATTTGAGGCCAATATTTAGTGCCACTTAACTGGATAAATTGAGGCCTATCCAGCTATATTCATCGGTCACCACTTAGTCTGACAAGTATTTAACCAGCTAAATAGATAGCTGGACACCTTAGGAGTAGGCAATAGGCAGATCGAGGTGGGGCAACTTATCCAGTAATCGTAACCAGATAGGTTCCTATTTTCAGCCTTATCCAGTTAAGTTAACTAAATAAGTTAGATCTGCGTGAGCAGGTTTAAAGTTATCCGGATATAACTAGAACTTATCTGATTATATTCAGTAGAACAGCTATACTACTAACTAACCCTTCTAAGCTAGCTGGCTATGTTTATATCTAGATATGCAGATATCATTGAATACTGGCCCTATGTTAGCAGGATTCCTGTTGGTTTATTAACAAGCCTTTGAGCAGTGCGTATGAAAGTGATGGGCGCTCAACACATACGGACCTTCGTTTATTGAGCAGATTAGTCCTGGGGTTCGTTCGGGTTGTTTCTTTGCAAAGAGCCCATGGTTTCTAGTTGTCCTGCTTGTATAGACTGGTCTGAGTCTTGGTAATTTAAGTAAAGTCGCCCAGTCCTCCATGTGTCCTATGATAGCTAACTCTGTAGTCTCTGTAAAAGGAAGTATGACACCCGAAAGGATAAACAAAGCAAGCACCTTTATGTTGAATCTTCAGGGGGAAAAAACTCATCTAGGATTAAAATATATTGATACTCATGAATTTTAATTCTTAAGAAATTACAATAAATATTGGCATGCTATTTTATGGAGTCTATCATACAGGCCGATACAGTACAGTGCGCTCCGGCGGAGGAGCGCACTGTTAACCCGCGATTGGACGCGCGTTTTTGACGCGCTAGCTTTACCCCTTATTCAGTAAGGGGTTGAAAACACGCGTCCAACCCCCCGAACCTAATAGCGCCCGCAACATGCAAATGCATGTTGATGGCCCTATTAGGTATTCCCGCGCGATTCAGAAAGCAAAATGTGCAGCCAAGCCACACATTTTACTTTCAGAAATTAACGCTTGCCCAAAGGTAGGCGCTAATTTCTCCGGGCACCGGGAAAGTGAACAGAAAAGCAGTAAAAACTGCATTTCTGTGCACCCTGCGACTTAATATCATGGCGATATTAAATCGGAGGTCCCAAAAGTTTAAAAAAAAATTTTAAATAGGCCCACGGGTTGAAAACCGGACGCTCAATTTTGCCGGCATCCTGTTTCCGAACCCGTGGCTGTCAGCGGGCTCGAGAACCGACGCCGGCAAAATCGAGCGTCTGCTGTCAAACCCGCTGACAGCCACCGCTCCTGTCCGAGAAGAGGCGCTAGGGACGCGCTAGTGTCCCTAGCGCCTCTTTTTACCGCCGGCCCTAATTTAAATAAATTAATTTATTGTATCGCGCGCACAGGAGAGTGTCCAGCACGCGCGCCGGGAGAGCGGGCGCTCGCCTGCTCTCCCGCGATTTTTACTGTAACGGCCCGATAGTACGTTAAAATTGCAGTGCTAAAATATGATTTTAACATGTATGCAAAAAATGCTGGAAAACTGTAATTGACTTTCACATTAATACTAGCAGTAATGCAAAAATTACACCTATTCAGCCTTTGGTGTTAATGTGTCCGGGCTAATATTTGTGCTGTTTGACTTGCGTTTGATTTATTCCCGGTAATAGATAATGAGGTAGCACGCATAGTTTTACATTGCATTACATCAGTAAATTTCACATTAACACTGATTTAGCATATGTTAGATGCATTAATTAACGTGCGTTAATACCTGTATTACCACTTAAAAAAAAAAAAGATTTGTTAATAGTCCCCTTGTTCTGTGTAACTCCGTATTTTAACTGTCTGGTGGTAGTGAGGCTAAAAATGGAAATCAGTTCTTTAATTCAAGTGCGGTGATGTCATTGGCTCCCCATCATTGTTTAAATCTGGAATAGAAGAAATGTTTCTTTTGCCGGTGCCAGTGCTTTTAATTTGGTTCAGCCTTGAGTTTATGGCAGAGGACTTTGTACTGATTGAATGTGTCGGGGTCTGATTGCAGCAAGTGAATGGATGAATCTTTCACCCTGTACTCCGTGGCAGAGACCTGCTATCGTGTATTTGTAGAGTCTCGGCCCAGAGCGAAGGCTGCAGTGAAGTTGTTGCTATTTCATTTATTCCAAAAAGTGAAATTATATATAAAAAAAATAAGGAAGTAATTCCGGCTTGGCCTTTGACCCGAGCTTTGTTTATTATGTGTGAAATACTGCAGCGTCCCTGTAACCTTAGTTGAATGATTGGCCTAGAGCTACTTCAGTGTGTGGTGCCTTAGACATTCTGTGGTTTCCAGTAAAATTGTGCGGTCATAGTGCCTAGAGATCTGGGCTGAAGGCTGCACGCAGCAGTCCATCGGCCTCGAGAGCTGCTTTATTTCTATTAACTTTGTGATATTGAAATTGGATTGTCTGCAGGCTCTGATACTTTTAATTGGATCGGCATAAGAATTATCCAAAGACGACGATCTGCACAAGGTTTTAAGGCCCAGTTGGTGCCTCCTTCTGACAGCTGAAGACGAGATCTTTGTGGCCTCTTATGCTTGTCCAGTTGGATGCTTTATTTCAGGACCACCTTCAGCTACACCATTTACATTTGTGTTGGTGCTTTTTTCATGAACATGTTGGATATGCTGCTTCTTTAAACGGTGTTTAAGGGTTTCTTTGAGATGAATCGATAACTTTGCAGAAAGGGCTGAGGGAATGCTGCTCTGCTCTTAGCCTCCGTCCTGTGTATTTCCATTTTAGCCTCTTAACTGCGCTCTTTGCCCAAGCACTCCCACCTTGCACGATTTAACAGGCTTACCTTAGAGGGAGCTTAGAGTAAGATGGAAAATCTGTGGGCACATCTGCCGTATGGTGTGAAATGCAACTTGTACTGTGCATTTTACTTGAAGAAAAACTCTTTATACTTCTACCAGAAAAAGGGTAACCAGCTTGCTCATTTTATTGGAGGTGGGGAATGAAGACCAACAGCATCTTCCTGCTGTGAGCATCCATCTCTGTCGGAAGCAGCCTCTGCGAGGGCTGTTGGGCCACGAGTCCATTTTCACAAGCCGCCCACCTAAGCCATCTATTGCAGTGCGAGTCCTAGGTCACTGTCTGGGGGACTCCTGCACACACCCAGACTCCGAGCAGCAGGCCGCCCTTCCCCAGCCCATGTCAGGAGCACAGTCTGGGCTTGCTCCATCTCTTCTAGCCACAGTTTGACTTGAGGTTCGTCCAGTGAAATTAATAAGAAGGCATAAGAAAACCCTATTGGAGGCAGGGGAGGGCTTACTCTTTTCATTGCTTATATTTTGGGGCTGATTTTTGCTGGCACCCGCGGGTTTGAATTTTACACTTGAAGAGAAGCTGGGCACGTTTCACCCTGCAGGCTGGGATTTTTCCTGTATTGTAATGAATTGGTGGAAAAGCACAGCTTCCCTGGACAGGCTTGGCTCTCAGCGGAGGAACAGAAGGATTCGGTTCTGAGATGCAGGCAGCTTTCATGTCCTGGGGATGTGCATGACTGATTATTCTTTCACAAATTCCTGACAGACTGCTGCCCTGTTCCGTTCTGAGTTGGGGACTGCTCTGGAGCGATCTCCAGACGTTCTCCAGCTTTGAAATCTGCTGCCAGTTGACCCTAGAGCAGTAATGGAGCAAACATCCACTTTCGTACCAGTAAAAGCAGAGGTGGTTTTTCCCCTGCAAATCCAGAATTTGTGGTAACCTTATGGCTGAGCCAGAGGAAACGGGGTCATATCTGGGGGCATTGAGGCCCTTGACTGGACTTTGCTTCCTCACTTGTTTATGGGGGGGGGGGGGGGGGAGAAGCTTTGTTTTTCTCTTTTCCAGGCTGCATGCAGAATCGCGTTTTTCTGATATGATTTATTGCGAAAACTTTGTACATTTTCTGGTACTTAACATTAAAATAAATTGAATGGTCATGCAGCAAGAATGAGAAAGTAAAAGTCAAAATGAAAGATGCAGCAGACAGACATAAGAGAGTTGTACAGCAGTCCTGCTGTTATGACACCCGGTTTCCATAGAAACTGGGATAGTTAAAATTCACTGTGACCAGCCTAATAATAGAGGATAGAAGGAAAGGCAGCATGCTCTGAGCCTGGGGGGGGGGACGGGGGACAAGAGCCCTCCCCAGCACAGAGGTGAGGGCCACAAGATGGCAGCGAGTTCAGATCATGAATTTCTCCGCATGCTTGTTCTCCCACCTGCGAAGAACACGCCCCGTTCTCTGGGCGTTTCCCTCTCAGAGAGGAAGGCGCTTGGGTAGACGCAGTAAGAAAACGGAAATGAGCCACGTGGAGCGCAAAACTTTTAAGCGTAAATATCTTAGCCTCCTGCATTGCTGCTTTAGTGGCATAATTAACATGATCTGGTTTTCCCCAGGAAATAAACGAATGCCCTGTACAGATAACGTTATGGTGGGGGAGGAAAAACGACAGCGGGAAGCTGGAGTATAGGTGTGGCAACTGTTAGTTCAGCTTCTGAGACCACACCTCATCGTTCATAAATACTAAAGCAAGTCACAAAAATCGGTAGGATCATCATATACATACATATGCAACCTCTCAGCTGGTTATATTGTATGAACATAGCCGATTTAAGATTAACGTAAGATTAAGATAAACCGATGTGATGTCCCCCTACTAATGTCGGTATATAAAAAGTTTCAAGTCAAATAAAAAAAATAAATAAAAATAAAATAACGTTATCTGGATACATGTTTCTGGATAATGTGAACCCTGCTCATGGCCACGTCTACGGTTAGCTGAATAACTTATTTGACTAACTCAGTCCCAACCTGGGATGCCCCCAAAACACCTTCCAGTTATCTGGATAAATTCTATCTAGATGTTGACTTTCACGGATAAGTGGCAGTGATACAAAAGTCTGAATTTATCTCAATAACTGAATACTGGATAAATGCCTTTAATTATTGACCTCATAATGCTAAATACTCACTAAAAACTAGTGTATTGTAAGTTTCTGATATATTTCAGACAAATTGCCTAGAATTCAAGAATCACTACTGAACAACTGGCAAGGAGCCAGCACTCAGTGTCCATCCTATCTGTCCTGGAAAAGCCAGGATTTCAATTATTTCCTTTCGTGCTGAGCGAATCTCCATACCATACCATACTATACAGCTAAATATGTAATTTCAGGTAAGAACTAACTCAGCCTCTGCAGATGAGGGACAGACAGCAGAGCCTGCTGAGATGAACCAAGTGCTCGGCCAGGCACATGTGCTGACAGGATTTACAGAGCTCATGTCTGGAAAAGTCGTTCACTTCTCTCTAGAAATTTGTGTGGATATTCTTTTTATTTCTCATCCTGGCCAAATGCACCTGATACTTTGGCTTTCCAGCTGTGAACTGAGGCCTGCCCTAAGTGAGAGAGAGAGAACCAGGCACCATCATTGGCAGCTGCCCCATTTTATTGCCCCCTCCCATACAGCTCAGCTTTGCTATGGCCTCTCCCCTGCCCAGAATCCAGCGTATGCACCAACTGAGGGTTGAGCGGTGGCTGGGAATCTTTCCTGCCCCTCCCCCAGGGGCTGTGAGTGCTGCTTCCACAGCTTCCCCGGCCAGCCCAGCAAGTAGGAGTCGGGTCCAGGGACTGGCCATTGCGCCAGTCCTTTAACATATACTGTGTGTGGGCGTATATATAGTGATATACTCTTGTTTATTCTCAGTTGTGGCTGTCCTTACATTTCAGAGTGCAAGTCATTGCTTTTCTGATTAAGGTACAAGATAAAGAATCATCTAGAAGGTATATTACAGGGGTAGGCACAACCAGGTCTGGTTGTCAAGATATCCATATTTGCATACAATAGAAGCAGTATGTGCAGATTCCTCCTGCATATTCATTGTGGCATTCCAGGACGGGGGTTGCCTACCGCTGATATAATACATGACTTTGTGTAAGCCCGGTTGAGAAGGCGGCACGCGCGTAGAACTGAAAGCTGATACTCTACATCATCTGGGGTTGGTTCGTTCATTCAGTGAAAAATGTCATAGCCTGCAAAATATCCAGTGAGGTGCAAGGCCAGTATGGCCTCTCGAACCTTGATTAAGGTACAGAATGGCCAAATACATAAATGCAGGGACTTTGTTTTTCATGTTTGGGCATATTGAGGCTTCTGCTGTCCAGAGACATCTTTCATGGTCACAGACGTACTTATGAAAACAGTTCATTTGTTTTGATGTTATTAGTGGGCTGTAAACTGCAGTCAGAGACAAATAAAATCAGTTCAATGGCACGAATCCTATAATGCGCTCTTACAGAATTGCAAATTATACTGCTGTGTTCCTCCATTCTCAGCGCCACATTAGCTGATTTAAAGCGATCTCCTATCATGTATCCTAAATCAAGTGCTGCACAGTGGTGTGGCAGACATGTGCTCTCTCAGGAACACTAATTTAATAAAAAATAATACATCGTTATTTTACTCCTTATATCTGCCTCCTGTTTTCTCATTCTGCTTCCTGCGAAAGCTCGTGATGCTATTCAGTGGATAAAGTTAATTCACTAATCTGCCAGAAAAATCATTAGAGACCTGGCCGAGTAGTTAGTTAACAGCTATTTGTGTTTGCTTAATTTTCCAACAAGAGCGTGTACTGTGTTTCAGTTTTGCTTGTGATCTAATTGTTAACTGGAGAGGACATAAACTCTGTATGCTATGTCCTGTATGCAAACTGTATTACAAGGAGGCCGTATCTGATATCTTTACCGTAATGTTAAAGCATCTGATAAAATCTGAAAGGCATTAGCAACTTGTCCTTCCACACCATATGGTTACCTTTTTAGAATTTGCACTTTGCCCCGAATATCTGTGCAGAGAGGCAGCTTCTGATGTGCAAAGGAAGAGACCCATCCACCCCTCCCACTGCCTGCCTGTTAGTTAGGCAGCCCTTTTCCTCAATTAAATCTCACCAAATCTCTTATTTGTCTGACTCTGGACTAGTGTGCAAGGGCCGTATTTCTGGGGCAGTTCTAGACAAACGGCTGATAGCTGTACTTACAATATTAATATAAGATTTTGGATCATGAAAGGTTGCATTGTAAAAAGTTTGTATTCCATTAACATTAAACTTAGAAGAACAATATTTCGTATTTCATTTCCATCGTGTTGCTGCCAGAGACTGCGTTGCTCGCCAGCCCTGCTGGGGCTTCTCTGCTCTGGACACTTTATTTGTACTTAGGTTGGGTGGAGCTACTAACTCTGGTGATGTATTGATAAGGGAGGGTGGAGAGAGAGCTACAGAAGTCTCAGCCCGGCCCCCTCGTTACCCCTGACACTGGGTGCATGGACCCGCCCCACCTCCAAAGAGAGAAGGTGAGACTCGCATGGCAACTTCAGAGCTTTAGGACTCCATGACCTGGATGTGTCTTGTACTTGGGGAGAGGGTGGCATCTCGGTGGGTAAGGGGTGGGTTGGGGGGGATGGTAGAGGTAGCATTTGGTGTGTCGGGGGGGGGGGGGGGGGGGGGGGGGGGGGGGGAGGGGATGTACACCCTTAATCCCCTTTCTCCTCTCCACCCATGCGTGAATGTGGGGTGTGAGTGGTGTTAGGAGGGGAGAATCCCCACCCTCTTATCGCCTGTTTGTGTGTGCATGCACTCCCCTTTTGCATTTGTACATCACACATTAGGGTGCACTCCCCTTTTGCATTTGTACATCACACATTAGGGTGCACTCCCCTTTTGCATTTGTACATCACACATTAGGGTGCACTCCCCTTTTGCATTTGTACATCACACATTAGGGTGCACTCCCCTTTTGCATTTGTACATCACACATTAGGGTGCACTCCCCTTTTGCATTTGTACATCACACATTAGGGTGCACTCCCCTTTTGCATTTGTACATCACACATTAGGGTGCACTCCCCTTTTGCATTTGTATATCACACATTAGGGTGCACTCCCCTTTTGCATTTGTATATCACACATTAGGGTACACTCCCCTTTTGCATTTGTATATCACACATTAGGGTGCACTCCCCTTTTGCATTTGTATATCACACATTAGATGTACCCAGCATTGTACAGAGACAGGTGAAAGATGGTCGCTGCTTCTTGGAGCTTACATTTTAGTCAAGACAGACACACAGGACACAGAGCAAAACACAAGAGGCTTAGAATTAAGATAGCAAGGCCGTGACCGAGGACGACTAAGGTAGGAGTTTATAGGTGGGGCTCAGTAGAAGATTATGATAGTGGGGCTCTAATATTTAAGGAGAACACTGGCTATGCAGGTTCTTTTTATTTATTGCTCAGAGGTCCTGCTTTAATAGAATTCAGCCTCATTTCCTAGTTCTTGACTTCCGATCTGCTCTTTAAAGACAGAAGGAGAGAAGAGGTTTTGCTTTAGCTGTGCCCTAATTTAACTCAGATTAGGCCTAAAGCTAGTAATTTTCTTGTTTAAAAAATATGCAGTTAGAATTTGCACATTAGATAATTGCTGCACTTTCATTACAGTAGTAAAGAGCTTTTTGGGCAAAGTTTTTTAAAATAACTTTTTTTTTAATTATATTTTTGCATGAACTTGCATCATGAGTGATATTGTAATGTTTGCCAATCCTGTATGGCTTATTCCATTCAGGGAAAGGTTTCTACAAACCATAGTAACGATGTCTGTAAAGCTCTCTGATAGGAATCAGAGTGTGGGCTCGATCAGAGCATCCAACGCCCCCCACATTGGCGAGGCCGCACTTTACAATTCATCATGCAAAAGCGACGGTATAGAGAGGATCCAGGAACCTTGAGCCAGACTGATGTAAAAGAAGTAAAAACCACAATGATCATGTTTGCTTGAACCTCTTGGTATCTTTGCTCAGTGTGCCTAATCTGGCATATTAATGCGCCACGAATTCCAATCTGAAAAGGAAGAGCACATGCATTACAGGTTATTGAGTCAGAGTGTGCACGGAAAGAAGTAAAAACCAGAATTATTGCATGGGATCTCCTTGCACTTTTCATCTTTGATAACGACTATCAAGGCCTTCTTCAGAAAGGGGAGGCGGCTGTCGGTCATCTTTTATGGAAAGCATCACGCCCCTGGACAGACGGATGGGTTCCATCACTGCTATAATGCTTTCAGCTCTGGCTGAAATGTGCTAAAAATACACGCGTGAAGAATAGATTTCCATTCATTTCATCAGTGTATGTAACTGCTGTATGTCATGTGAGAAAGATGCTTAATTACCAGCTCTTGCAGAGAGGATAAGGGGGGAAAGAAAAGGTGCAGATTTCAGAACAAATTATATTCATAATTAGTAAGAATAATTTGCACTTACGCTGTAACGTCATCCATCCAACGTGGATCCCAGTGGCACGTTGGCGATATGCATGCACCCCCACCCTCTGGAGTGAAAGGCATGCCTATCGCTTTAATTCCTGACCTGTATGAGAAGGAGCAATATCGGAGTTATTCAATTACACCTGAGTAAAGCGAAGAAAAGGGAACTAAAATGACTTGCAGCCTTGTAAGGAAAGGCACTGTCAGAGCTGGTATTTGATCTCCATGAGTGTCAGGAGCTCTTCTGACTCTGAGCACTGCTCTATCCACCGTGCGACTGATAGCAATTAGATGCAGTGTAGCTTCCCTGTTATCCAACCTAATCGGTGCCACTGAGAAACTGAGCTGATCATTTTAATGATGAACGTAGTGATCTTGGCCAACCCATGGATCTCCTTGGCTAATCGAGGAATTGAGGAGACCTGTAAATGGATTAGTCATGGTGTGGTGAGGTGAAAGTCCTACTCTACTATATTGAACAATATTGCTTTTGTGAGAGAATAATAAGGACCCGGCTCATAGTTCATGGGAGATGTACCTCATGTGGCGCTGTGCTCTGCGTATCCCGACATCCCCCTCTCCCCCCTCCAGGTTTTCATCTCATTGCCTGTAACTTGGCTGCACTTGGACGGCCCCTGCCGAAGCTGGGAAGGAGAATGGTGCCGCAAGCCTGATGCCACTGGTGCCTCTCCCAGGCACTTTGTCCACCCACTCTCCTTGACTGAAAATGTATTGGGTTATGAGAGAGAGTAGGTTGGAGGCATGTTTCTTAGGCAGTCTGTGTGGGTAAATGAGCGTTTTATACATGGGGAAGGTCTCATCAAAAAGTGCTTCCATTCTTTCCTGCCTCATCTGCCCCCACATTTGTGGGAGTGAGGGAAAGTGTGGCGTTGAGTGAGGGATTAGGATGAGCATTGAGAGAATGCAATCACTGCATGTTCATTACTCTTCTGTACCCCACTTGCAAAGGACATGAGGTGAAGAATCCTCCAAGCGCCAGCTACAGAGGAATTTTCAAAGGGAAACTCCATGAGGAGCTTCCCTTTAAAAATCAGCCTGCAGGTTTGCAAGCCCAATGAGAAGGATGAAAACTTGGTCTCAAAATGTTTTGAAGGTGGTGGCTTGTAGGGCAGGGTCCCTGAGTCAGGGGTTTAGATTTAGATTTGGGTGTCAGCATTGACCCAAGGACGCACCCTTGGTAGGTCACCACCCAAGGAGATAGAGAGGTCCCCCTGCTTGGGGGTGGGTTAGCATGGATGGGGTTATGCCCCATAATGCCACCCGAGCGTTGAGAATACAATATACTAAAGAACTCACTCAGAGTGAAAAAAGAAACAAATACAAAAAACGTGATTTCACCCTAAGAGCTGGATGTGCACCGGTAACTTAGTCCAGTGCTGTCTCTTCAGTTTTATGCTTATGTTGGGTTAAGCATAAAATACAAGAGACAGCACTGGACAAAATTACCGGTGTACATCCAGCTCTTTTTCCTGTTGGAGCTTCAAGATAAGGTTTGGTTTTGTTTGCTATTTCACATTTTAATTGTATTATAAAATATTTCAAAAAATGGATTTGGACTTACACTGGATTGGATTCTCTTTTGGGCAATGATTATAAATACAAAGTAGGACCTTTTTTTTTTTTTTTTTTTATGAGGTCCAGCTAAAAAAATATTTCTAGATTAATTTGCATTGCATATTAGGGTAAAATCACGTTTTTTTTATACTCGAGTGTAGAGAGCATCTGCCAGGAAACGTCACAGGAACTTAAGAGAAGGTAACTAACTGGCTTGCTAGTTACAGACAGTGATGGGAATTCATTATTATGGCTTGGCTAGAAGGACCAAAATTAATATTTTTGTTCATCTGTAGCCTAATGTGTTGTGGTGTAGGTGGGCAGTTTGTCAATATTGCTGAAATAGCTGCGGCATCAGAAGTGCATCTTTAAAGCTGCCATGCCTGTTTCTCACCTGGCCCTAGAACAGCGAGTAACTGCGAGAAGATTAGTCATGCGAGAAACGGAGAGGGGGGATAGAGGAGAAGGCAGGGGCAGCAGTGAAATCACTTCCTGAGGAGGGAGGCTTTCATTTAAAAGCATCTGCTGCCTGGCTGCATTCTCTTACAGATATATGTGTAGATATTGATGCTTTTTTTTTTTTGCTCGGCACTGATGTTTGGAACATGAAGATGGTGCCTGAGCTCTCCGCTTGCTAGCCGTAGCCTGCCTGGCTTTTGCTGTCCTGCTATGCTGCTGCATTACATCTTTTTAATTTCCTTCTTAGAATCCATCTACCGACGAGGGGCCAGAAGATGGAGGAAGCTGCACCGAGTGAACGGGCATCTCTTTCAAGCCAAACGCTTTAACAGAGTGAGTCCTGTTATTCAGAAGGCGGCGTTAGGATGTGCCGTGTGTTGGCATGCCCTCTGAGAGGGAGAAATGCTTGTGTGGAGCTGCAGCGTAGCTCATAGGCAGCATAGAGTCAGAAGTCTCTGTGCTGTTTTAGTCTGGGGTGGAGACAACACTGTATAATGCATACAAAATCAGAATTTGTATGGCTCTGTAGGCCTAATCAGAATGATTTTTCCAGTTTAGATGTAAGTATCTAATCACACATTGATTTTCTGTGCTTCTCCTGTCTCCTTCATTGGTTTGCTATACATAAATCTTAAAATGCTGATCTCTGAAAATAATTTGAACCAGAATAGCCACTGATGTCTGATCGGATTTAAAAAACATATTTTATTGCATTTACTGACACTCTTTTCTACACTTCTGATCTGATGATTTTAATAGAAGCTTTGCACTGTAGGTTGGTGCAGTCAGCGATATAACGCTTGGTCACAGAAATCTGTATTTAAATGGTTTATTTAAATAGTCGTCATAGTCTGAAGAACATATCTTACTTTTGTTGCTAAGATACTGGAGGAGAGGGTGTCGGTTTGACTTTTGAATTCTTAGAGGCGGGTGAGAAGCGAGATCCGGCGCAGGCGGGATTCAGAAGAGGCTGCAGCAGGGAGACAATTATGGTGGCTCTGATGGAAACTGTGCTGTAGCAGTTGCACAGAGGATTTCTTTCCCTGCTCATGATGCTCGATCTAGCAAGTGCTTTTGACTTGGTGGGTCGTACAGTTTTGCTGACCCATTGTCGGGAGTCCTGGTTTACTGACTCCTTAAAGGATAAGATCACAGATGCTGGGGTTTCCAGGGGCAGGGTTGTGGGGTGACCGCTGAAGTTGGTGGCATCAGATCATTTGCTGCTGCCGTGTGGGCAGCTCTCTGAGCCTGACGTTCATGCAGGCCAGGCTCGAAGTGCCTCCTTCTCACATGCCAGCCCGTGCGACGATGATGTCAGGCTGCGGGAGGTAGTTCTTTGTTAGGAACAGCTCATGGCAACCTGCTGCCGCCCCTGCTGAGGTACCCAAAAGGAATGCCCACGCCATCTCGCCATACAAAAGAAAATTCAAATTCTGGGGTCACCTCGGTAACAGCCACACACACACCTTTCACTGCAAGCAACCTTGGTTTTTGGATTTTTTTTTGGAAGTAGCACCTGGGAACTTTCGATTTTCAGTCACCCTGAGGTTGTCGTGGATTGGTGGAGGGGAGCAGGGAACACAAATGCTCTCCTCTCTCACAAAACCTTTCCCCCTATCTTCTTCTTAATGCCCTCTTCCACTTCCTCCTTCCCTCTGTCACTCACCCCTCCCTCCCTCCCTCCCTCTCGGGGACACGCATGCACTGGCTCCTTCCCTCTGTCACTCACCCCTCCCTCCCTCCCTCCCTCTCGGGGACACGCATGCACTGGCTCCTTCCCTCTGTCACTCACCCCTCCCTCCCTCCCTCTCGGGGACACGCATGCACTGGCTCCTTCCCTCTGTCACTCACCCACCCCTCCCTCCCTCCCTCTCGGGGACACGCATGCACTGGCTCCTTCCCTCTGTCACTCACCCCTCCCTCCCTCCCTCTCGGGGACACGCATGCACTGGCTCCTTCCCTCTGTCACTCACCCCTCCCTCCCTCCCTCTCGGGGACACGCATGCACTGGCTCCTTCCCTCTGTCACTCACCCCTCCCTCCCTCCCTCCCTCTCGGGGACACGCATGCACTGGCTCCTTCCCTCTGTCACTCACCACCACCCATGCTCTCTCTCCTCACTGGGGAGGGATGCACTGCTGAGCAGGGACAGTGCTAGCTTTTTTGCCTCCCTGTGTGAACAATTACCATGCTGGCCCCTCCTCATTCTGTTTTTTTTTTTTGTTGTTTTTTTTTACATTTAATTTGTATTTTTTTTTTTTTTCTGATCAGGGCCAGTACAAGGGTATTAAACACGCTAAGTAAATCTTACAGCTTTGTGCCCAGGTCTCCCCTCTCCACACACAAGTTAAAAATTATTCATTTAATACAAGATTTTACATGAAAAAGTGCAGTCTTTTGACCTAAAACTGTCACAACATATATATTGTATTTACATGCTGTGGTGTGGTATCAACCAGGAAACCCTGCATAAAACCAGACATTTTGAACATAGGGAATGAGGACTATTGTATTGCCTATTGGGTGTGGGCCTGATCTTCAGAAAGCCATGTGCTGAGGAAAATACAATTACAATATAATGAACCTCCCATTCCAAAACAGCACTGACTGCCAGCACTCAAACAGTAACAACCGCACCTAGGAAAAGGCAACACTGGAAATATTACCCCAAGCCTCCGAACACAAACCTACCACTTATCAGGAAAACAGAACAAGCCAAGCTGCTCTAGAAACTACACTAGCAAAATACCTCACCTTGTGGCACAGACAGACCCTCACGAAGTACAGAATAAAGAGACCATAAATAGAAGCCTGCAGACAGAAACTGACATGGAATTGCGACAGGCCATACTTTGTAGGTAGTGCACCAATGCAAGAACAGAAACATCAAAACAGATAGTCAGAGTGTGAAAAAGGTTTAACGTCCTCAAATTCTGGAAGTTATGGGACTTCAAAATGTTTTATTCAGAAAGAACTCCAAATTCAATAGCACCAAAAGCAAATTCTTAAGTCCTCCGTCTTTGATTACAGTCTGGTATTGAAGCGTTTGAGCTCGTCGCCTGAACTCTCTCTCCTGAGGCAGCCTTGCTTGGCAAAACACGGCGTCCGTGTCAGGAGATTTAAGGATTTGCTTTCTGTGCTGTTGAATTTGGGGTTCTTTCTGAATAAAACATTTTCAAGACACATAACTTCCAGAGTTTTTGAGGACTTTAAACCTTTTTCCCGCTCTATTTCTTTCGATTCTCCTTGAGCGTGTGTTTCTCCAATCTTTTTGTGGTGAAAACGAGCATCTCCATTCCTCAGAAAACATTAAGCAATGAAATCAAGAAATCTAAAGCATCAATTATAATAGTAAAACCAAACTAATTTAATATAACAGAACATCCAATAATTAAAAACACATTTTTTTGCATTGCCAAAATACCAATAAAATATTTCAAAACATCATACAGATCAAATAACACCCAACCAATTAAAATCAATAAGAATTAAAAATAAATCACCCACTCGCCATACTTGGGAATTTTTGACTTCTGGTCAACCTGAGATTGTCATGGATTAGTGGGAGGGGGGGAAGGGAGGTGCCCAAGGTTTCTCCTCTCTCATATACACACGTGGTCATTCTCATGCTCACACAGACATACACACTAATACTCTTATCAGATACACACATACATGCTAGCTCCCTCCCTCGAGAAGGACATGATTCCCGGACCTCCTTCACTTCTGGCGTGAGCCTTCAGCAACCGCAAGGCCCCCTTCACTTAGGCCGCCGGGCGGGATGGGATCTCCTGGTGGCTAGGAACATCTAAAGTTGGTGGTGCCTGTGCACAATGGATGCCACGCCCCTGTTCAGGGGGCCATGTTCTGACCATGGTGAAATTTGGGGTTCCACATGGATCCTCATTATTGCCTCTACTTTTTAATGTGTATATGGCATCTTTAGGGAACGCCTCTACTCTTCTCTACACAGAGAGACAGATTTTGTTAACTTTGGGTTGGGATGTGGATTCTAGCCTGCGATGTTTTAGTGAATGTGTGGATGCAGTGAGGGAGGGGTTGAAGAGAAGAGACTTATTCTGAACTCAAAGACAATGGAGGTATTACAGATCAGAGTGGGCTTAGAGAAGCGTTGTCTTACTATTGAGGAGGTGGCGGTGATAGCTGTGGATGCTGTAAAGTCCCTTGGTGTGTTTTTTTGTTAATTTTTTATTTATGCAAATTTTCAGAAATATATAAAGAATCAATTCAAAACAAGATTCTAAATCAAATATACATAAGAAAATGTTGAATTGTGATCCAAAGGAAAGGGAGGTCAGGATTTAGGGGAGATGTGAGGAGAAAAAAAAGAATTAGCTTAGCATGCAGTCAGGCTGATACTGCTAGCAAGTCCCTCGGCGTTAAGTTGGATGGTAATTGGAACCTGGAGAGCCAGATATGGGGAGTAGCTCGGACAGCTTATGTTCATTTAAGATTCGACAGTCTTTAATTTTCAGGCTTTGTGGTTTATGCATTGGTGATGGCTGGGGTGCACTACTGTAATGCTGTCTATTGGGGTCTGCCAGTGGCTATTTAGCAATTTCAAAATTATTCAAAATATGGTGGCCAGACGTATGGGGCCTTCAAGGCAGGTATCTGTAGCACCTTTACCTTTCAGATTGCACTGGCTTCCATTCAAAACGGGACGCACATTTCAGATTCTTGTTCTTGCATTTAAGATCCTGGGAGGAATCTGTCCTCCGTGTATAAGGAATCGGTTGCATTGGGCTAAACCTAATAGGTCTTTGAGGTCCCCTTAACATCAGCTACAGCTTCTTCCGGCAAAGGTCTCTAGACAGGTTAGGCTTCAGAATAGGCTGTGGAGCGAGTTAGCACTGGATGTCAGGTAGGAGACAGATCTGGTATGATGTAGAAAGAAATTAAAGACCTGCCTGGTGGTCACTGAGCTATGCTGGGGCTAGTGGCAGGCTTATTGACTGACCTAAGGGATGTCCTGTGCCTGAGAATTCCTGATCTCCAGTGAGGTCGCAGCCTTCCAACAGAAGCTCTGCTCTTGTAATCCCCTCAAGGGTTTATTTGTATGATCCAACGAAGGGAGCACATCACAGGCTCTCGTCTGCAGCGGGTTTCTCAACCTTCTTATTTCTTTTCATTTTCAGTAAAACTGATTCTCGGTAGTGCACTTTTATTTTCAGAATAAAAATATGATTTGATGACAATCTAATATCTCTATCATAGGAGCAGTGCCACAGACTGAAATGTGGTAGCGTTGGAGCAAGGAGTGTAGTAGCTTTCTACTCTGGTCAGATAATGCAGCCAGTGCTTTCTTTCAGAATTACTGGCCAATTCTTCCCAAATCTCATTTGAGCATCTACGCTACATGTAGCCAAGTGCGGGCATCATTACGTTCAACCAGACAAAGTGGATCATTGCGATGCCCTAACGGGACAGTTGAGAGTTTAAGGAAGACCTGTTGCTTGCTCCAGCTCACGCTGAATCATTTTCTTCCTTAAATTTTCAGTCCAGGCCCACCAATGATAGAGAAAAGTACAGAATGCAGCTCCTTCTCTGGTGAAATCTGCGTGCTCCTTACACATGCCAAGCTGTGGGAGTGTGAGGCATATCCCTGCCCAAGACAACGCTCACGCTCTGGGGACATGTCGTGAGCACGTTCTGCTCCAAAAGCCGCTTATTGTTCATCCTGGAAGGCCTGATACCGCTGCTAGTCTGCCTTGTCCTGAATGGCTTGATACCTAGCTCATGTTTGACCTGTGTAACTTATTGTGCATCAGCGGGATTTTCTCCTTTTGTATAAAGTCTGTGGGCGACCCAAGCCCTGATCCATTTCTGCTGATTGTAGCTGCTGTTGCCCTTTATACACAACAGATCTGTGTTGCAAACTCCTTTTGGAAAAGCAAAGTGTAATCTTCTTGTGGCACTTGGTAAGTGCCACAAGTGCCACCGTAGCTGCTTTGTCTAATTCTGGGACTCGGAAACGATCACCGAATACCTCAAAGTTTGTGGTGAGCAGCGAGAGAGGTGCTCGCTGCAGAAAATGTTAAAATTTAGAGGAGATGTGTGCTACTGACAGGTGCTCCATTACTGGCAGTCGGGCACTGGTTATAATTTTTGGGGAAAAGCCAGAAAGCACTGTAATTACAATTAATAAGTCTTGTACAGTAGTTACAGAAGAGTGCCAAATGGTAGAAAGACACCTACATATCCTACAGTGATTGGTTACTGTGCCCTAATTGATAAATGAAATGAATAAAAAAAAATCACACCCTGCTGTGAGTATCTGTGAAGGCTGGAAACAGAACTCACTCTTGTATGATCTTGTATGAGGGGAATTACAAAGAAGCAACGTTAACCAAACTAAGGAGAGAAGTAAGTGATTGCTTGCCGTAAGGTGAGTTTATTCTGTGCAGCTGACCACACCTTTCCTTTAACGTTTCTGTTGCAGAGAGCATATTGTGGCCAGTGCAGTGAGAGGATATGGGGTCTCGGAAGGCAGGGTTACAAGTGTATCAACTGCAAACTCCTGGTCCATAAGCGCTGTCACATACTGGTCCCACTGACCTGCAGGAAGCATATGGTATGTGGTGTTTGTATTCCGTGTACCTCACTTAATGACAGTAGTGGTGCAGTTTTCCTTCACTTCTTCTGGGTGACCGGGTCAGATGTGTGCGGTGCAGAGGTGGAGTGTTGCTGGAACATTTGAATACTGTATGTCACTAGTACTACCTTCAGGATTTCCTCCTACGATGTGTTTTCCTTATGTAAATAGAGAGTGATGAATTGTCAGGCTATCTCTGATTCCACACAAACATATTTGACTTGCTTTTACTAATAATGTGTGTTGCACACATTGGATCTATTAAGTGCCTGACTGAGGTAACACTAAAAGATGTGCCAGATCAGAAATCACCAGAGCACGATCGCTGATATCGTGTACAAGAAACGTGACGGCCCAATTTATCCAGCCTTATAGTTCCCATCACTGTCTGAGACCCCCTGTGTTTATCCCATGCTTTATTGAATTCAGATACTGTTTGTCTTCTCCTCCATCAGGAGAGCGTTCCACGCATCCACCACCCTCTCTGAAAAGAGAGATCTCCTGGGATGAGTCCTGCGTCTTCCCCCTTTCACCCTCATTCTGGAGCCTCCTTTCCATGGAAACCTTGGGGATATTTGAATGCCTCTATCAGCTCTCCCCTATCCTGGCTTTCCTCCAGAGAGGCAATATCCCCTTTTATTTGGGAATTGGGCGTTGGGAGTTAGACTTTTGTTTTATCACTTGCAACGTGAATGCATGTCTGAAAACACTAACCAGCACGACTTCTCTCTGTCTTGAAATATGCAGAATTGTGTCGGATTTTAAAAATCCTTACTGTATTGTGCCAGAGGTATTTAAAGTGGCATTAATAAGCAAGCAGACGAATACAGAGCATATTGGGTAGAGCTGAGAAGTGTCTCGATCGGGGTCCCCAGTGGTACCAGAAGTCTTGCATGCGCCCAGGGTTTAGAGAAATGTTCACGTCTTTACTTCAGATGCCTCTGATGTGTTCTTTGATAGAGGTGATGTGTTATGTACATGGAATTGCTGTGTTTTCTCAGGATTCGGTCATGCCTTCCCAGGAGCCTCAAGTAGATGATAAAAATGATGAAGTTGACCTTCCCTCTGAAGAAACTGATGGAAGTAAATATATGTTTTCATACGTATGGGCTTGAAAGTTGTAGCTCTTTGAACTTGAACGTTGCCGTATCTCTAGGAAGCTTGTTTAATCCGTAGCTCAGCCTTCTGCTTTGAGTACCTCTTACATGAAAGGAACTCAATGGTAGAGCCAACTTTATATGGATTGCAGCTCCGGTTAGGACCTGAGCCCTCATCTTCCCCATTGTTGATTTGCCCAAAGAGTTTGGGGTTCAGGTCCACGTCCAAGCGCAGAGGCAGAACCCCCAGATTGGAGAGAGGGGAGGAACCCTAGGGCTGGCAGATACTTGTATGAGAAAACGTCACGCGCTCTGTCTTCCTTCCCTCTAGTTTCTTACATTTCTTCCAACCGAAAGCACGATAACAAAGAAGATTCGGAGGTGAGTTTGATGTGTGTGTTCGTTGTGCATGCAGGGCTTTTTAGCCTCCTTTCAGAAGGAGGAAAAGCAAGCTTAGGAGGTCACCGGGTGTGCGTCACTAATAACTTCTGTGCTTAGTGTCTGATTCACACCAACATTTCTGCACATCTCAGGTGCTGCAGGGGAATCCAGGCAGGGGCTCGTGTTACTGTTTTGATCCATTTGTACAAGTGGACGTGTCTGGAAAGTAGGCTCAGCTAGTTATGCACTGAATGTCTTGTTAACATTTTTCACGCACTCCAGAAATAATGGATGGATTCCTTGATGACTGAACTATATTACGGGCCGATACAGTAAAGTCCGCGGGAGAGCGGACGAACGCCTGCTCTCCTGGCGCGCGCACCGGCCCTTTGCCGGTGCGCACGATTCTGTATTTAAATTAGGTGACACCGGGAAAAAGAGGCGCTAGGGACACTAGTGCGTCCCTTGCGCCTCCTTTTTGACAGGAGCGGCGGCTGTCAGCGGGTTTGACAGCCAACGCTCAATTTTGCCGGCGTCTGTTCTCGAGCCCGCTGACAGCCACGGGCTCGGAAACTGGACGCCGGCAAAATTGAGCGTCCGTTTTCTGGCCCGACAGCCGCAGGCTGAATTCAAATTTTTTTTTTTTTTTTACTCTTCGGGACCTCCGACTTAATATCGCCATGATATTAAGTCGGAGGGTGCACAGAAAAGCAGTTTTTACTGCTTTTCTGTGCACTTTCCCGGCGCCAGAAGAAATTAGTGCCTACCTTTGAGTCGGCGCTAATTTCTGAAAGTAACATGTGCGGCTTGGCTGCACATTTTACTTTCTGTATCCCGCGCGCATACCTAATAGGGCCATCGACATGCATTTGCATGTTGAGGGCGCTATTAGGGGCCACGGGTTGGACGCGCGTTTTCCTCCCCTTACTGAATAAGGGGTAAGGGAAAACGCGTGTCCAAGAGCAGGCTATCGGCCTGTCTGTCTCCCCTCACTCTTTCATTTAGTTAGAGAAATTTTGTTGTATTTGGTTTTGCTTCTGATATTAGCTACATTAATGCATTGCTGCAGATGCTTTTTTTCCCTAAATATCTGGATGCGATCGACTGTCGATTACATAAACAGTTGCCGTAGAGCTGCTGCATTTGGGGGTGCATAGTAAGTTGTATTCCAGCAGTGTGCACTACTCGCCAGGGCAGGAAAAGTGCTCCCCCAGTGGTTCTGTAATGATGTAGAGAGGTTTGCCACATTACGTGGTCACCAGACAAGCTCTGGTGGTCAGGATGTGTGCATGCTGAGAGAGCCCGATCTCATGCTCAAAGCCCTGGGCTCTAACAACGCACAGGCAGACTTTACCCCGTGTTTTCAGAACAATGCACGCACGCATTGTCGTTCAAAATTCTTGGGTAATTGCTGGAGTATGTGCACTAAGCAGGGCGTCACTTGGGCAGGGTAAGTTTATATACATAAAATCATAAAGCCACAATTCTGCACCCCTTTCTCCCCCCCGGGGACACGCTGCCTGAGTGCACAGAGACGTGCACCTGAAACAGAGCAATGCACACTGGGCCCAGGCCATTTACACGCACACAGCTGGGTTTATGCACATAAATGGCTTTGTAAATTACCCCTCAATTATAAAAACCCAACTGAACTTATGGCCAGCTCGATGGCTCCTCTTACTGGCGTAGGACGTAGCCAAACCATGTGTAAAGATCATCCAAGAAGAGCAAGAGGTTTAACCCTCCTGCTTTGGCAGCAGTTGTCGCATCGTTCGCGCTCTCGATGTGGACGGTGACGCCTGGGGTTAAGCCCTCTTATTGTACAGGTTCTCTGAGAGGCCCAGAACGATACTGCAGTCTCCGATCTGCTTTCCTTTCTGCACTGTTTGAATGCCGCACACAGGAAGGCCTTGTTGACCGCCCCTGCATTTCTTCTAGAAAGAGCTTATAGTGCGCTGTTTTTTTTATCGTGCAAGTTGTTTTCTCACTGGTTTCTCCCCCTCACTCAGAATGCAGAACTCATATTGAAAGGATTGTCAGCGGAAATTATTAATGTTTAACTTCATCGTTTTCATTTTAGCAAATGGGTCTTCATTTGCGTCTCTCTCCACACGCTTGCAGGATATCAAGCCGGTCATCGATGGCATAGATGGAATTAAAATCTCTCAGGGCCTTGGACTGCAGGACTTTGACCTAATCCGAGTAATTGGGCGCGGAAGCTATGCCAAAGTTCTTTTAGTACGATTGAAAAAGAATAATGAGGTCTATGCCATGAAAGTAGTCAAAAAGGAACTGGTCCACGATGACGAGGTAAGAGAATCGGGACTCAAGTTTTTCTAAATCTAAGTTTAGTTTGGTTTTAGTGGGATCAAAGGCCTGACTAAAAAATGACCACCTTGTTCACGGTGCCCTTTCTCCCCTGCCATCAGAGGTGGGCTTAGATCGGGGGACATAGTTTCTCTTTTATTCCCACTCAAAATAAATGGACATAACATAACACATCCAATTATGAGTTTTTATTACTACTTTGTTACTGTAAAGTCTTGGCACATGTATAATGATAGAATTCATAATATTTCCAATATTAATATTTGTGCCTTATTGTAAACTGTTACGATGGTACCTAACTTAGTGACGGTATAGAAAAGTTTTTAAATAAATAAACGCGCACACCTTTGCATTTTCAAAACCCATGCCCGTTCGTTTTGGTTGGAGAAGAGGAGGTGCAAACCTGGGGATATTTTTTTTCCCCCTAGACAATATTCAAAGGGCAGGAGTACACATGGACCTGGCATGAAACTGCCCCCGGGAAGGTTACAGCTTAGTCTTGGAATCCAAGAGTCTCACTCTGGTCGGATCTCGTGGGCCAAGCCCCTCCTTTCATGTCAATGTTAGTTTAGAAATTATAACTTGGGCTGACCTGCAGCACTGAAAGAACCTTTCTTGCCCGAGTACAGAGCAAGCCCTCTTTAAAGCTGTCATTCCAGCACATATTTATTGCACTGCACGTGAGAAGCCTATACCCCAGGTGCCCTTCATGCTTTAATAAGAGGAAATTGTGGCCTGAAATAGCAGCATGTGCCAGGAAATGTGCTGGAGATGAGCTGGGCTTAATTTTACTGCATTTCCATTAGTCACAGGCCGTGACTAGGGGCTAGTGCACCTCTGACTTTGCTCTCTGAGGCAGCTTTTTATCCCAGGCAGTGACACAAACCCTACCCTTAAGTGTCCTGCACCGTTCATACACTGCCCCCTTCCTTCATCGGTTTTGTGTAAGTATTGCAGTACACTGGACTGCTTGAGTCCATTTAACTATAATTACTATGCTGTACTATTTCAGCAATTCTTCATGTAAAACGCTTTGCACTCCCTGGCTGGAAAGGCGCGTCCTAAATGCAGGATGATGAGTAACAATGGCCTTTATGTAGTCAAAGCTTCTGTGACTGGCAGCTGGGATAGATCCTTGCGGTGCGGACGGGAATATCTGCCATCATTTTATTTGGCTCATGCCTTTTCATTATAGATTAAGTCCCGATCTCTGTCCCCTATGCTGCTGTGTTGTTGTCTTTTTTTTTTTTTTTTTTTAATGTTACATTAATAAGCGCTGCAGGTTTTCTGCCAAGTCCCCCTGTAAATCCCATTCTGTCGGTACCATGCATTTGGGGATTTCCTTATGCTGCATTGCTTTCTCCGGTCCTCTGGTGGGGAGGGAGAAAATGGCTAAGCTGAGGTAATATCCAAGCATTGATGGTTTATCGTACGAATGGGCTGCGTGATTTGAAGATTCATGCTTAGAGGGGCTGCAAAACTTTATTATTATCTTCTGAGGTTTGCTCGTATGTCGGGGTGTTGTGCGGCTGTCGTGTGTATGATCACAATGTCTCTGATGCATATGCCACGTGTGAACATTTGCATGTACGCTGCCAGGGCAGCCGTGTTGCCTGGTTAATCCGATAATTTACTGTCACGCCTTAACGGGGTCAGTTTTTAAACTTTTCATACTGTTTGCAGTTTCTTTTTGAAAGTTTGGGACTGCTGGCGCTGTCCCTCGGTGCTAGAGCAGGTACTTTCCAAATGAAATCCCCCACGTTGCTGGCCGGCCCCCACCCCTTTGAAGCGTGGGCAACATCCAGCGGCCGGTTTTATCCAGCTAATGACTTGGTTATCTGGGTAAAATCGTTTAAAATTCCAGCTCTCCTGACCTGCTAAATCTTATCTGAGTAAATTTTTTTTTTTTTTTTGCTGGGTGAAGGGGACATGACGTGGAGGGGAGAGGTAGGTGTTTCAGGGCATAACCCAAAAGGTAGCGCTGTCCAGCTAAACTCACCCGTCTAACTCTGGTCACCGCAAAGCCCGTCCCAGCTTCATGCAGGTTACGTTCTGCAAGAGACTTTCCAAGCAACTTTCCACTCAACTCCACTCCCACTGACCTTTCACCTTGAAGCATTTTGTTTCTATAATGTCTGAGTTAAAGGTGAATCGGGATATTTGGGGCACTGAATTGTCCTCATTCAGAGCATGTCGTAACCTACAAAGACTTTCTACAGCTGCTGCATGGAACACCGGCTGTTACATAGATAGATCAAATAAAATTTCCATTTTTTTTTTTAATTTTAGGATTCCCAGATCAAACTCTGACATTCCACCTCTAGTGCACTCTCCAAATAAGACTGAAAGCCCACCAGATATGTTGGTATGTCACCACTGGGTGTCAGTGTTTTATTAACAGCCGTTCATTTGCGAAAGGTTTAGCTACCTTTCAGTGCTCTCCTTCTGTTGGCTGTTGGTAATTCAGAGATCAATTCGTCTCTGTCTCAGCCTTGCTTCTCTTTCAGGAACACAATGTTCTAGAAAGCATCTGTTACGCTTTCATCAAATGCAATTAAATAAAAAGCGAACCGTATATACCATGAGGCTAGAAATCGTTCAGGAGTAAACAATCTCCCTACTTTCTTCTCCGGTATTTCTCGGTCATTGCATCGTCAGCTATGTAGGAATGCAAACCTGCTCCATGTTGCAGGGAAGCGCAGTGGAGAACACCAGCGCCCCCGTGTCTATGTTTACTACTCAATCATATCAAAGTCTGTCGTAATCTTGGAACTGGGCATCTTTTTGGAGTATGACCTTTCTAAGATATTAAAAGGATACTCTGGGTGTAGCCAAGTGGGCAAGAGGTTAGTGTGAGCTGCACTGCCAAAAAAACATGGGTCTGATTTCGGGCAGGCTTGAGCTGGATGGAAGTACGCTGCCGGCTTCAACCTCGGCTGTACAGAACGAGAGATCCTTATGAGGAGCAAGGTACCAGAAACCCAAAGGTGCATGCATTCGGGCTGGGCTTTTACGAATTCCTTCACAAGAAGAAAGTAAAGGATTGTGCAGCCACAGTCATGTCCTAGCTTGCTTGGAAGGACATAGCACGTGGCGGCCTGCGATATCTGATGGTTCTGCCATTTTTTTCCTTCCCTTTCGTTCGTTACCTTCCTTGCAGTGTATGTGCAGACTTAAATTCATCTTACTGCGCCCATGAGTGCAACTCTGCACAAAACCTGTGGCCAGAACAGCTGCCACACGGCGATAAGTGGACCATATATCCCCATGCTGTAATGCCAATAGCACCCTTATGCTACCTTTAATTTAGAAAACAATTCAGAAAAACATGACTTACTCCCTTTATATCTCTGATAAAGAGCACCCTGGAGAGTATAAATGAACATATTGAAACACATTTAATCGCGCTTAGCTCTGCTTTATAAAGCAATGCACTAGGAAAAGCGTCTTTAGAGAACTTTATTTTAAAGGCACGCAATGACGTTTTCTCTTTCCTGGAATTGACAGACGTATATAAAGTGGAGGGTTTAATTCTCTGCGTGACTTATTCTTACCGTTTCAGGACATTGACTGGGTGCAGACTGAGAAACACGTGTTTGAACAGGCCTCCAGTAACCCATTCCTAGTTGGCTTACACTCCTGCTTCCAAACGGCGAGCCGGTAAGAACGAAACCTGACTTGAGTTCATAACAGTGGCTGTCCTGGTCGTGTGTTTCTGTGTGACCCGGGCGTGTTGTGCTGAAGTGCATTGGAAACCCAGAGAGACGTTGCTGGTGCAGCCCCTGGCACGGCTGGTAAATATGTGGCTGCAACACAACTGCGCATTGATCGCTCGTGGGATGCTATGTTTCCCCCACCAGAACTGTATAACTGTAGATATTCAAAGATACCACAACGCTCTCTCCTGTATGTGTATATATATATTTTTATTTAACTCTTGGTAGCCTGCCGCATGCCTGGCACTGGATGCAACAATGCGGTTTAACATAATAAAAGACTTTCTATTGTGCCAAAGTCGTCCTTCCAGCTCCCACAAGCAGCCCCATGTGCCTTCCTGAAGGGAGGAGAGTTGCCTAGGTAACTCAACAGAGACATATTTGCTTGTGTTTTTTGCCTTTGCGAGAGAACAGTCTGCCCTTGTTCTGACTGGAACGGTTACTGCATTTTATTTTTTTCATTCCTGTAAATCTCACTCCCTGAAATAAAAAAAAATAAAATAAAAACCCTCTGCGCCCATGCATTGCATTTAAACTGTTTGCTGTAAATTGGATTTTCCTTATTACAGTGCATCAACCACCGCAACCTCGGAAATGTCTTCTCTTTGGTTTTGATTCTCAGTAAGAAGAGTTGATTGGTGCTGTTAACGTTGAAACTGAAACACACACACACACACACACATATATTTAAATTTAATTTTTGGTAACTGGAAGGAGGACTCCACATACTGTATTTTATATTTTCAGATTATTTCTTGTCATAGAATATGTGAATGGAGGAGATCTCATGTTTCATATGCAACGGCAAAGAAAACTTCCAGAAGAACATGCACGGTAAAACTAAATTTGATCGGCTGCTTCTCTGCATTCGGATTATTTATGCTGTGCAAGGCCCCGCCAACTGTATTAAAATGTAGCGCTCTGTCTCTTCTTCTTCTGACAGATTTTATGCTGCTGAAATCTGTATTGCTCTCAACTTCCTACATGAGCGAGGAATAATCTACAGAGACTTAAAACTAGACAATGTTCTTCTAGATGCTGATGGCCATATCAAGCTAACGGACTACGGCATGTGCAAGGTAGGGCTCTGGCGCTGAGAATCGCTGGGGCCAGGACTCAAATCCCGCTTCTCCTGCTGACCTTTCTTGTGACCTTGGGCAAGTCACTTTGCTCTCCATTGCCTCGGGTGCTGGCTTAGGTCCCTGTCCAGAGGGCTTAGAATGTTACCTACTGTACCTGAATTAGGCAAATAATTACACCCAAAATCTAAAGAGATGTAAAAAAAAAACAAAAAAACCCCCAAACAAACAAACTAGCGGTGGTCTGTGTCCAGTTCTTGTTCTACAGGTGTCGTCGTCCTTGGCATTGGCCTCGTCAGCAGGGGGTAAACCAGGCTAGTAAGTGAATGAGTTGGGTAGGGCGTTAGCCACTCATCCTTTAGACATGGTCATACCAAGCTGAGGCTGCCCTTGCTGTACAAGGTCTGTGGAGATGCGGCGAGCCGCAGAGCGGTGTTTATAGGAATAGAGAACTAGGGTGTTTAACAGGGGTGCTGATATCTTCATCAGTTGTTTTTCTCAAAAGATTCCTCAAAATTTGGGACTTCCAAGTATGTATTCTTCATGGAAGACCCAAACAGAGGTAATTCTACGGAGAAAATCACATTTCAAAGTGTTGCCACAGGAAAGTTATGCTGACCTGTACAAATCATATGAGCTTGTTGGATGTGGCATGTTAAAAGCCAAGAAATTAAACCTATAATGTGATGCCTTTCCGATGAGATCAGATGAGTTAAGTGTTTGTTTCACCTGCACATTTTAAGCCATTTATCAAAATGCGCCAGTATGTATTACAAATGTATGCCCGCCAGAATTCATACCATTTGGCTTATCTTGAACTAAAATGACAATATGTTTTGCAAGGCTTGACCTTGCATGCCATTTTATGGTGTAGATTAGTGATTAGCAAGTGCCGCAGCTTGTGCTGGGCTTGGAGAACCAGGGATAAGAATAGAAATGTTTGTTTACTACCAGTGCAATAAACTTGCTTGTAGACTTCCTTTGGCTACAGCCTTAGTTCACAGCGGTTGCAAGGGAATGGATGTTTGTGCTGGGTAAGATACTGTTGCTTCCCTTGGTAATCGGCTAGCTTGGTCCTGCCTTGACCAGGACAGACTCTAGCGCCTCTGACACGTCACGTGTGCTGGGAGAAATCTCTCTTCCACTCCTGGTAGTTGGTTCTGTAGAATTGCCTCTTATTTTTACCTACAGTGCTTTAATTAAAAGGCACCAGCCACAAAAGTATTTTCATTTTGTGTCCATGGCAAACATCCGTATTATCTCATCGCAGCAAAAATCTCTCAAGTTGAGCAGAATGTACTCTGTATTGGGCAATCCAGCCTGCTGGATTAAAACATTTTTTGATTTTATTTTAAACAAAATGTATATTCTGCATGATCCAGTGTACTCTGACTACAAAATACACATACATGAAAAAAAATGCACACTAAGCACCATTGTACATAAACAGTCTAAAATCAGACAAACCATGACATAAAATATCTATCTGGCCCTCCACCCAATCCAGGTAACAGCACAGTGAGCGTATAAAATGTCTCTGTTAATTCAGAAATTCCCTTTGGGTGATATTGTTCTGATACTGCATGCTTTGTACATAGAATAGCCTAAACGTTTCCCATCAAAGATGCATCTCGCAGCCCTGAAAGGTTTTTACTTGTGTTCTCTCTCCGTATTTGGAAAGATACTGGAGAACGGATCCAACACCCCCTTTACCTTGTACTCTGCATCCTTTTAGGAGGGGCTCGGTCCTGGAGATACCACAAGCACGTTCTGTGGCACGCCAAATTATATTGCGCCCGAGATCCTAAGAGGAGAGGAATACGGTGAGAGCTTCCTTCTGGGCCCACTCGGCCTTAGTTTACCCAACACTGGGACTGGGTCTGGTTGAAGTGAATGTGATGATGGCTTGGGTGAGTGCACTTGGAAAGCTAAACGTTAGAGGCGTGTGCTGTAAGCAGGGCAGCAGGTTCACTGCAATGCTGAGGCAAGGCCTCCTGTCGCAGAATCATGGCCACCTGGCACCCTCCCTCGTTGCTTTCCACCCACACGCCAGTCCCCGTATCCTCACTGGCTGACCACACTGTAACGTTCATTTGCTGTGAGTTGCGCACAAATATTCTCTGTGCCCTGCAACTGGGAGCTTGGGAATAGAAATGCACGGTGCTAGGTACATTGAGGAGGACGGGAGGGTATGTGGGAAGGGAAGCAGAAAGCAAGGTGTGGGAGAGGTCGAGACGAGGGGGAGCAAAGAGATTGCAGGGAGGTGAGTGAAGAGGGAGAGATTGGTGGGAGAAGTTGGGGTAGAAATGGAGAGAGAGACCAAAGGCAGAGAGAAAAGGGGATAGAAACGGAGATGGAGAAAGAAAAGGTTAGAAAACTTTATTACATTTTAGGAGGAGTTTAAAAATTGACATTTTCAACATTTGCGCACATTAAGTGCCAGAATTGCCAGCGAGCTTCCTAACCCTGGTGCAGAATCCCGGGAGCCCTCCGCTGTGTGGAAGGAAATGCTATGAGCGCTGGGTGTGAAACTGACGTGCCTTGCTTTCTCACAGGCTTCAGTGTGGACTGGTGGGCTCTGGGCGTGCTCATGTTTGAGATGATGGCAGGAAGATCGCCGTTTGATATAATTACGGACAATCCAGACATGAACACGGAGGATTACCTCTTCCAAGGTGTGTGACTTGATTTAAATCAATAATGTGCAAGACTCGGGTTTTGAGCGGTCTCAGAAATCAGAAAGTTGAGTATTTTTATGGTCAAAAAATAGTTAGAATGCTGTCTAGGAACTTCTTCTGTGACCTTGGCCTGCTCACGTGGCGTCTTTCCCTGGTGCAAGCCAAGGCAGGATCAGAGGCCAGCCAGGTGCTGAGACAAATTGAGCTGCCTTTTTTTTTTTTTTTTCTTTCATATTTTCCAAAACAAGGTGTGTGCTACTATAGCATTGTACATCACCACCAGTGTATTTCAGCAGCGTGGCATTGCATTGCCTCACAAACGCTATCTGAATGGTTACAGAAGAGCTGCATTCAGCCTTTCTCACAGTAACTCCAGCAGCAGGAGAAATGCCACGGCGTTAAATGACGATTTTCTGTCCTTTCCCAGTTATCCTGGAGAAGCCAATACGAATTCCCAGATTCCTTTCTGTAAAGGCCTCCCACGTCCTCAAAGGATTTCTAAATAAGGTAAGTGTTGCAGGCCAGTGATTCATACTGATTCCTTGAATACGTGTAATACCAGGGGAGCCTAATAAGATTTATTATGTAAATGTGGGTTCCTGCCTATTTCATTACAGGCTTTGTGACGAGCAAGCAGTGAAAGGGACCGGGATGGATTAATAGATTTTTTTCCCCTAGATGAATAGTAGTCCTGTACAAAAATGACTCTGACTTCTATAGTTTGTCAAATTTCACTCTCTCTGCGTGTTGGCAAGCAGTAATTCAATATGACACGTAATCAGAGGACGCAGCGTAGCGCGGTGATGTCGGGGTAATACTCCCAGAGTTAATGTCAGCTGTGCTGCAGTGGGACAAACCATAGACCGGGCACTGATCGCGCTTCTTATATATAATGCGGGCTTTCTGCAGGGTCCTTTCCTGCATGATACTCTGAACTGTCTGCTTGTCTACTGAAAACTGGCAGAATAAAAAGAAATATGAACAGCGGGGACGCTTGTTACTGGGTTAGTCATGGCTGTGACCATGCTGGCTGGTAGGTTTGTTGGCTTTGTTCAGTCGTGCTCCTGTGCTCTTTAGGATGATTCATCCTGTATGTTGATGTACTGGCGTGCGAGAACATGGGCCATTAACATGCCCTCGCATTAATGGCTCATGTTAATAAAATGCAAATCAGTTTGTAGGTACATTTCTTGCATTACGTTTGCGTGTCAACACTGACATTAATGCAAAAAAAAACCATCTTAACTACACCTCCCCAGATGTACTTAAGTTTCTTGTGTTAATGAGTGCGTTAACACTGCACGTTTTAACACGCAATATTACAGCAAGTTCATATGTGATGAGCTGATTTGCATAATTATGCATCTCGTTACATATTTTGCATTGATCACCAAGGTTAAATGTTCATTAAAAAGCACCAATAACACACACAGCATGCGCCTTTGCACATTATCACTATTGTGAACATCAGCACAGTTAGTGCATCGCCCTGGTGGTTTATTGAACAAAATTGACCTTTGGCCGTCTGGACCCTGACACTTGAGTCTGTGTGTCGGAAGCCTTATGCCGCCTGTCGCTATTGGTTTTTATATGGTTAATATTCACAGTTTTTCCATTCAATTTTAGTTTCTAAGAAAGATAACCTTTTTATATTTTTGCATTTGTCTGCCAATATGATTTTACCATTCTTAATAAGGCACTGCCTTCATGGCTGACACTGAAAGTCTTTGCGGTATTTTTATTAAGCTGGTGACCTTGCGACCCTAAAGTGCAGCGCTTTACCACATCCAGATCAGAGCTCTGTGGTTTCCTAATTAAAACCACTTTATCTTCTCAGCAAAAAACCGACCTGTGATGCTAAAGCTGAATGCTCCATTCTCGCATCGCTTTTAGAGAGGGGGCTGACGTTTGCCTGAGATTTAAAACTGAGCTGGGACAGGTTTTACCTTGCCAAAGTGATTCAGAGAGCTGCTCCCAAAGAATTCTCTCTTTGCATTCACAGGATCCGAAAGAGAGGCTCGGCTGCCAGCTGCAAACAGGGTTTTCGGATATCAAGTCTCATACGTTTTTCCGCAGCATAGACTGGGATCTGGTAAAAGAAACATTTATTCACCTTTCTGGGGGGGGGAGAAGGGGAGCACAATCCAATTATTTTTCTGTTTTAATTAGAATGTATATAGGAATGAAGCAATATGTTCTCATTCATGTGTGTCGTTAAGATAAGGGTAAAGTAATCAAACAGTTCCTATGAAACATTAGCATGGTTTTATGAGCCTTAGTTGTCAAATTTATTGAAAGCTATTTCACTGAATACCTTCATAAACTCTTAATTGTAGGAACATTGTGATACAAGAATACTATTAGTTTGCGTGTTTTGCAAAACAGTTTCTTGAGCTGGTCTTATTTAAAAGTGACAGTCCAGTAGTTTAATGTGACTTTTTTTTTCTAAGTAGTTTACTGCAAAGTTGAAATGGCTTTCAGTGCTCCGGTGGCCTGACTGGCACATGCAGTAGCTAAAAGCTATGGGCCTCGCCTTCATTTGCACTTATACTCACATGATATGTGCCCTTGTATGCTGGTTGTGGCTCTGAATGGGGAAACGGCAGGCAGGAGTGAGTGTGGCACAGGGGACTGTACAAACTCTGAGCTAATAGGCCTGGATCAAAGACATCTGCTATCTCCAAAGCTCATGTTTCCTCTGAATGAGTATATAATACAGATCATATGCTGTAATGCAGAAATATTTAACTTTGTCAGAATGGTTAGCTTTATGCTCCTAACCCCCAGGATGGTGCAGTACAGACTTCAAACATACAAGTACTCTCTGTGTTCAAAGCAGTGTGTTGACACTCTGGCAGCTGTTACATATAGCCAAGATTCAGTTAATTCAAGCGAGGACTTCTCTTTCAGTGTAGCTGCTTCACTTGGTTAGCTGGATCATGAGGACCGTGAGGAGCACACTCTTCTGGCTCTGCCGTGCTCCCCAGTGCTGCGCCCTGGTGTTGCATCATCCATCACTGAAGGATGAACTTCCAAAGGGGAAGAGATCTGTGCCCTGGCGTGAAGGCTGGGAAATGGGGCTCAGGCTTTAGCCTAGTGTTACTGAAGACAAGACCTACGTACTGCCCTGAGGACTCCACTTAACACCCCAAAACAGTAAAAAAAAATACCCTGGTTAGCAGAAGCTAATGTGAATATATGTCCCTTTGAGACCTGGGCTGAGGGACAAAGATTGTGTCACTTTCTCAGTTGTTTCCTATTCACCTCTGGGCCTGGGAGAGTAAAGGGGGTAAAACCAGAAAGGTTGTAACAAACCATCATTGTTTTGGGTGGAGCATGATTTCCAGAAAAGAAAATGAATTTATACATAAAACATTTTCCAGAGGATTCAGGAACAAAGCTGAAATTTATCTGTACATAGATGCCAGAGCAAGCACGGCACATTGTATTGTAACAGTGAAATAGCAAGAGAGACTTTCTGCTAAATCAGATGCCACTTGATTCTTGTTTTCATTTTGCTTAACCTGAGCTGTAAGGTCAGTAACTTGAAATTCCTTTACACAGCAGCAGCAGGTTTGATGGATGTTCAGGATTTCCCCCCGTTTCATCCCATTTGTAACCTTGATTTTCTTTATTAAGGCATGCATCATTTCACAATTGCATTTCCTGCTGTGACCAAAGAACCATAATTACAGATTTTCATTATTTGGCGTGGGTTAGAGGACAGCCATAAGCTGCAACATTGAGTAACTCTGAGCAGCTGGTTCTATAAGAAAAATGGTGAATCTGCTTTATCGCTGCATCCCAGTGAGCTCTGCAGGAAAATTGGAAACAGTGGCTATTAGTGAATTTAACAGCTTAATAGAATGAGAAAAGGAATAAATGGATCACATTTCTCACACACAGGGTGCTGATTTTGCATAGGGTTCTTCCTGTTTTGCACGTGACAGGGTAAGCTTAAACATTTTGGGCAAAAGAGAGAGAGAAGCTGCAAAGCAGTTTGCTTGCACAATTTTGAAATAGCAAACATTTTTGCCTAAGAATTTCAATTTTTGCAACATCAAGAAAGGAAAAAGGGCACAGGAGAAATTTTGCCTTCCAAAAAAAAAATGCAGCCAAGGCCAGAGAGATGGCTCAGTGGCAGTGCTGTGCACAGACTGTTGCATCCCCGAATCGGGTCAGCAGTGCTCACAACCCCTGAGAGGAGCGAGTCGGAGCCATTATTAAGGGAGACACCTGGTGGCTGGATTTAGAGCCTCTGATGATGTGTTCCAGAAGGAGTTTGGGGGCATGAATCCCCATCAGGACCGGTGCTAGGAACAGAATGCGGCTGGGCCTGGTAAAACCAGCGAAAAACCTTTGGTTGTGAACGAAGGCTCCTGGCACCAGAATCTCTTATATTGAGCGAGGAGAAAAAGCAGCTGAACTTCTGCAAAAGTCCTGTCCTGTTTATTTTTTGTACCCCAGCAGAACCTGAGTGCCAGGTACGTGTGACCTGGAAACCAGGTTTGGTCTGTCCCTAGGACTCCTTCCATGGCACAGTAAGCAGGCAGCATGCTTTTCTGATTACTCACCAGCAGACTGGCCTTGAAGAATTTGTTCTATTCTTCTGTAGGAAAGCAAAAGCACTTGCACAATACCTACTGTTCACTTTACGGCTTTTAATACATTTTTTTTTTTTTTTTAGTTACTTACCTGTCAGAAATGTTCCCGCCCTGAATGCAGGTGAAAGTACACGAGGGGGATTAATAACACGCAGCCTTCCTGTCTTCAGGATCAGAAGCAGGGTTAGATCAGAAAGAGGTATCAATGTGTAGAGTTCTGGGATAAATTATGTACAGAAAATCACGGTGCAATCTCTGTAGGCACTCTCTATCCCTGGGGAAGTATGTGCTAAAGAAAAATCGGAAAGAAATTGTGCTATTGTATTTAATTTAAAAATGAAAATTAAGCGTTCCGTCCAATAAAACGCGCTCTGTACATAGTCAAGGAAGAGCTTAAAGAACGATGCTTTGCTCTCCGTCAGCGATATGGGATCATCCAGTGTTTGTGGGATTTGACTGAAAATAAGCCCAAATAACTGCTAAACTTCAGCTGTGAAAGCATTCAGGGTCTCTTCATGAGTAGGACGGATCTTAAGTGGAAAAGTACAGGATACCTTTTTTTTCTCATTGCCTGAAATGATTCTTGGCGATCAAAAGTACCTGAATTTCATTTGGA
Organism: Rhinatrema bivittatum; assembly: GCF_901001135.1. Lineage (NCBI taxonomy): Eukaryota > Metazoa > Chordata > Amphibia > Gymnophiona > Rhinatrematidae > Rhinatrema > Rhinatrema bivittatum. The sequence goes on along the minus strand of NC_042629.1, from coordinate 73,923,788 downwards.
AATGAGCATCCAAGAAACCAACAATAAACCTTCAAGGTCTGTTCTCCTGGAAAAAATGGAGAACCAAGATGGCACTTGGGACGATTTGTCCATCCAGGTTTCTTTTGAAAAACGTTGCTGCTTCAGGATTATACGGGGACGAGCAAAGGGAGACTGCTGACTGCTGCTTCAGCAGATATTCTCCTCACTTTGTGGGACAGCTTCCTGCTACAGAGCTGGGTGGGGTAGCATCTTCCATGCCAGCTGCAAGGGGTGAATCGCCACACACATCTTTGTTTCTCCTGCTGGCAAAGATGCTTCATTCAACAGCTAATGAGATGTCAGTAGGGTTCCTGATCCTTGCTGATGCCCCCTCGTGGAATCGCTCACTACTTTTTCGGGTGTTGAACTCCTTCTGGACAGGAGACCCTGTTCCTGATTTTCCAAATGCTTGAATCCCTCCTGTACGCTCTTCTTCTGCCCTCCTGGATCACTGGATGTAGAGCAGCTCCCTCCGGTTCCCTCTCTCCAGGCAGGCACCTGATTCATACCGCTCAGTGGCTCCTCTGGAGGTCCCTGGTTGTGTTCCTTAGTTTTATCGAAATGAAGTCTTGTTTGTGGTTTGTGTTTGTGGTTTGTGGTTTGTGTTTGCCCAGTGCCCTCGACGGCGGGGCAGTTTTATAAATGTGAATGGTAGGTAAGAGAAACTTGGATCAATGTCGCCTTCCCCCACAGGAAGAGGGCCAGGGTGTCAGGAGCAGAAATACTTTCCTCCCCATGGGAGAAAACAGGAACAGCGACTTCTGGAAAGGTATCAGAAGCAGCACAAGAGGGGACTATTTGCTTGCATGGCTGCCTTTTCTTACTAAAAGCTAAAGGCAGGTCTTACCCCTTCCTAAATTCCACGGAGACTTAGAGACCTGTTCCCCTCAGTCTCCTTACTCCTAACCCTTCTGTACAGAATCTTTTCTGGCCTGGAGGGAAATGCCACAAGCAATCTCTCCAAACCCTGATCTGGCAGGAGCGCAGGCCCCTTTACCCAGGAAATAAAACAGGAGGGGACAGTACAGGGGACAGGATGATGTCCTAGAAAAGATTTCTAATTCTGCTTTACCATTTGCCAGAATGTTCTCTCTGTCCCGATAAAGCCACATTAATTGTGGACTTTTTCTCATCCGTCGGGGACTTGGTGCATAGGCTTTTCTTTCAGCAGAAGGTCCAGCTCTTCCTGTTTCTGCTCAGGTGCAAAGTCGGGGGCTAACTTTCCCTGCGGCTTCTGGGTCTTAGGGGATGGAGCTGGAATCGCTCAGTCTGAAGGCTGCTCAGCAGGTCTTGACTGAACTTCACACTTCAGAGCTGTTAGAGGAAGGATCTTCCTGCTCCCATGTACCTTTTATATTCATATTTAATCTTGTGAATAATTTGATTTTGTGCTTTTAAATATTTCTGTGACTTCCCTTGAGGATCTCAAAAAAAGATATAGTTGCGATGGAGAAGGTACAGAGAAGGGCAACCAAAATGATAAAGAGGATGGAACAGCTTCCCTATGAGGAAAGGCTGAAGAGGACAGGGCTGTTCAGCTTGGAGAAGAGACGGCTGAGGGGGGATATGATAGAGGTGTTTAAGATCATGAGAGGTCTAGAGCGGGTAGATGTGAATCGGTTATTTACACTTTCGAATAATAGAAGGACTAGGGGGGCATTCCATGAAGTTAGCGTGTGGCACATTTAAAACTAATCAGAGAAAGTTCTTTTTCACTCAACGCACAATAAAGCTCTGGAATTTGTTGCCAGAAGATGTGGTTAGTGCAGTTAGTGTAGCTGAGTTCAAAAAAGGTTTGGATAAGTTCTTGGAGGAGAAGTCCATTAACGGCTATTAATCAAGTTTACTTAGGGAATAGCCACTGCTATTACTAGCAACGGTAACATGGAATAGACTTAGTTTTTGGGTACTTGCCAGGTATATGTAACTTGGATTGGCCTCTGTTGGAAACAGGATGCTGGGCTTGATGGACCCTTGGTCTGACCCAGTGTGGCAATTTCTTATGTTCTTATGTTCTTATCTATATTGCCTCTGAATTGTGCTTATAAGTTAAAATGGTGATTTTGTAATTCTTGCTGTTAAAACTTCAAAAAAAAAATATAAATATAAAAAAATAGAACTTTATTTACCCCAATGCTCTTTTTTTTTTTTTCCCCCCTGCTTCGTTGTCTTTGTAAATGCTATTGCTCCTTTCAGGATTATATATCCGTTTGTACATTTCTTAAACTTAATGTAAAACAAAAGAAAACTCTGTAAAGTGATTTGTGTAACTGTGGGCTTTTTCCTGGATAGTGCATGGGCCAGGCTGTGCCTTTTCTTTGTCCAGATGATGCACCTGACTACTTACTCGGGGCGACACCAGCGTGGAATCCTTCCTGCAGCGCAGTTAGTGCTGCTAGATTAGGTCGTCATCTTTCTGAAGTTAAGCGGCATCCGTCTTTTTTTAATCATTGCGCCTTGTGGTTTAATACACAATAAACTGTTAAGCTGCAGCTAAGCAGATGGTTTAACAGCCATCAATCACCGCAAAACTGCATTTTATAGAAAAGTGCTGCAGCGGCAAGAAGGCTGTGATGAATAGGAGGCAGATGTGTGTATCGGACATGAAGGTGTTAGAAAAACGCATTCGACACAGCCGAGTCTACCTTGCTGCTAGCGGCGTTATCTGTGCAGAATAATAATCGTGCTACAGTTCTTCCACAAGGACGCTGGCCTCGCAGGATATTTTGCACATACTGTGATAGGAATGAATCTGGCTTGTAAAGCAGGGTGTGTTGGGAACTATCTGTCTCAGATTTACTCTTAATCCGTGTATTCTGCCAAAGAGAGCTGCCGGCTGCTGGCACTCATAGGCTGTAATATTTATCCAGCTTCACTTGGAAGTTCCTTTTAATCAGGCTGCCGGAGCTCAGCACAATTGGGATGATTTCTGTTTTTCTGCCACATTTTCTTGCTACTTCGGGATTTTCTGTACTGACACTTCTGTTAGCAATACTGTTCTTGTGTTTGTCTCCCTGCTGTAATGCTGGGCTTTAATTATCATGGGAATGTGTCAGGTGATCACGAAGTTTTCATTCTTCAGTTCTGCCCAATATCAGGAAATATTTCTTCATGGAGGGGGTGGTGGATGCCTGGTGTGCCCTTCCAGAGGAAGTGGTCAGGTTAAAACAGAAAAAGAATTCAAAGGGGCATGGAATAAACACTGTGGATCCCTAAAGTCTAGAAGTTGGAAATGAAGAATAGGGTACACGGAGCGGCAGTTACTGCCCTTAACAGAAGGCATGGGGGTAACCTGCACGGAGCGGCAGTTACTGCCCTTAACAGAAGGCATGGGGGTAACCTGCACGGAGCGGCAGTCACTACCCTTAACAGAAGGCATGGGGGTAACCTGCATGGAGCAGCAGTTACTGCCCTTAACAGAAGGCACGGGGGTAGCCTGCACGGTGCGGCAGTTACTGCCCTTAACAGAAGGCATGGGGGTAACCTGCACGGTGCGGCAGTTACTGCCCTTAACAGAAGGCATGGGGGTAACCTGCACGGAGCGGCAGTTACTGCCCTTAACAGAAGGAATGGGGGTAACCTGCACAGAGCAGCAATTACTACCCTTAACAGACGGCATGGGGGTAACCTGCACGGTGCAGCAGTTACTGCCCTTAACAGAAGGCATGGGGGTATCCTGCACGGAGCGGCAGTTACTACCCTTAACAGAAGGCATGGGGGTAACCTGCACGGAGCAGCAATTACTGCCCTTAACAGAAGGCATGGGGGTAGCCTGCACGGTGCGGCAGTTACTGCCCTTAACAGAAGGCATGGGGGTAACCTGCACGGAGCGGCAGTTACTGCCCTTAACAGAAGGAATGGGGGTAACCTGCACGGAGCAGCAATTACTGCCCTTAACAGAAGGCATGGGGGTAGCCTGCACGGTGCGGCAGTTACTGCCCTTAACAGAAGGCATGGGGGTAACCTGCACGGAGCGGCAGTTACTGCCCTTAACAGAAGGAATGGGGGTAACCTGCACGGAGCAGCAATTACTGCCCTTAACAGAAGGCATGGGGGTAGCCTGCACGGTGCGGCAGTTACTGCCCTTAACAGAAGGCATGGGGGTAACCTGCACGGTGCGGCAGTTACTACCCTTAACAGAAGGCATGGGGGTAGCCTGCACGGTGCGGCAGTTACTGCCCTTAACAGAAGGCATGGGGGTAGCCTGCACGGAGCGGCAGTTACTGCCCTTAACAGAAGGCATGGGGGTAACCTGCACGGAGCGGCAGTTACTACCCTTAACAGAAGGCATGGGGGTAGCCTGCACGGTGCGGCAGTTACTGCCCTTAACAGAAGGCATGGGGGTAACCTGCACGGTGCGGCAGTTACTGCCCTTAAGAGAAACATGGGGGTAACCTGCACGGTGCGGCAGTTACTGCCCTTAACAGAAGGCATGGGGGTAACCTGCACGGTGCGGCAGTTACTGCCCTTAAGAGAAACATGGGGGTAACCTGCACGGTGCGGCAGTTACTGCCCTTAAGAGAAACATGGGGGTAACCTGCACGGTGCGGCAGTTACTGCCCTTAACAGAAACATGGAGTAACCTGCACGGTGCGGCAGTTATTACCATAAGAAACTTGTTGGACAGACTGGATGGACCTTTTGATCTTTTTCTGCCATCATTACTATGTTACCCCAGTTATTTATTTATTTATTTATTTATTTAAGGGTTTTTATATACCGCAGTACGTAAAGAAATACATCACCGCGGTTTACATTTAACAATAACTTAGCAACAGGCTTTACATTGACATTATTAATAGGTATTAAATAAACTAAATTCCATATAACAGTTTTGACGGAAAACAGGCTGAACAGACTGTGGACCATCCAATAAAGTATAACATACAATTAAAATATTGATGTAACTATTAAACCTTAACAAACCAACACAAAAACTAAATAGTATCTAAAACAATACCGGTTCTGAGTGTGGATACAATTTCTATATTGCACCGAAGACATTTCTGTTATTTAAAGCTACTTAATATCATGATGGGTAAGGGTGGGCAGGTTAGGTGAAGAAGGAGATTGGGGAGGGAATGAGGTTAGGGTGGGAAACGGAGCAAGGGAGAGAGGGAAGAAAATAGAATGGCATTTCAGTTAAATGGATATCATTGTGTGAATGCTAGTTCAAATAACCACGTTTTGAGACCTTGTTTGAATTTCTTATGGCAGGGCTCCAGACGTAGGTCAGTGGGCATCTTGTTCCATAATTTGATTCCCGCTATGGAGATAGAACGGTCTCTTGTGGTCACGAGTTTGATGTTTTTTGTTGGGGGGGCTGCCAGTTTAGCTTGATGGATGTGTCTTATGGGTCTCTTGGAGGTATGGAACACAAACTGCTCCGAGAACCATTGCATCTCTTGGTTATAGATCGACTTATGTATGAGGGAGAGAACTTTAAAGGTAATTCTAGAAGCTACTGGGAGCCAATGCAAGAACATGAAAGCAGGTGTTATGTGATCATGGAGATGGGTATTGGTGATTAATCGAGCTGCTGCATTCTGTAACATCTGTAAAGGTTGAATTGAGCTTTTAGAGAGACCCAAGAGTATTGCGTTACAGTAGTCAATTTTTGGTAGTATGGTAGCTTGCAATACCTTCCGGAAATCTTGTGGATGTAGAAGAGGTTTAATTCTTTTTAGTGTGTGAAGTTTGAAAAATCCATTTTTTATTGTAGCTGAGATGAATTTCTTTAACGTGAAATGGTTGTCAATAATGACGCCAAGACTGCGGACTTGCTGTAGTAGGGGAAGAACTGAAGTAGAGTGGTGGGAAGTGTTGGAGGGGATGTTATTGTGTGGTATGATGATGATGAGTTCAGTTTTGGTAGTGTTTATAGCTAAGAAGTTTTCTGTGAGAAGCTTTTTTATTTCTGCCAGGGCTGATTCCCAGGTTTTCAGAGCATTAGAAAGGGAATCATTAATAGGGATAAGAATCTGTACGTCATCGGCATATATGAAGTGGTGGAGTTTTAGTTTTGCTAGGAGTCGACAGAGAGGTGCTAGGTAAATGTTAAACAGTGTTGATGATAGCGAGGAGCCTTGTGGTACACCTTGTAGCAGATTTCTTGGTTTAGATATTTGGGATCCCAACTTGACACTGTATGTCCTGTCTGTCAGAAAAGATTGGATCCAGTTTAGTGCAGTGCCAGTGATGCCGATTTGAGAGAGGAGGGCTAGAAGGATATTATGATTGACCGTGTCAAATGCCGAAGAAATATCGAGTAGGGCAAGAATGTATGAATGACCAGAATCTAGTGTTTTTAGAATAGAGTCTGAGAGGGATACTAGCAGCGTTTCAGTACTATGGAACTTACGAAAACCGTATTGTGACGGAAATAATAATCGGTTATCATCTAGATAGTCCGTGAGTTGTTTGTTTATCACTTTTTCCATGATTTTTGACAAGAATGGGAGGTTCGAGACAGGACGATAATTGGCCGGTTCAGATGGATCCAGGTCTGGTTTTTTGAGAGTCTGCTTTATAATTGCATGCTTAAGTTGCATAGGAAAAATACCAGTCGATATAGATTTGTGGATGATGTTGGAGATGGGAGGGGCAATCCTCGTGGGGATGGAGAGGAGTGTTTTAGTAGGCATAATATCTATAGGGTGCAATGCAGGTTTTATCTTTTTTAGAATGGTTTCAATTTCTGAAGTGGTTGTGATTTCGAAATTAGTGAGTGATGGTGAGGTGATAATGGTGCTTCTGGGTAGAAGGGAAACCGGTGGAGCATGTGCAGTAAAGCGTGCCATGATATTAGAGACCTTTTCATAAAAGTAGGTAGCTAGCTTCTCACATTTGTTTTTATCGTCATTTTCTGGATTGCTGTTTGAAGGTGGGGTAATAATGTTAGCAACATATTGGAATAAGGCACGCGGGTTGAACTGATACTGATGAATTTTTGTTGTGTAGTAATTTTTCTTAGCTTCATCTGTTGTTTTATGATATTTATGGAGAAGGGATTTAAATTTCTGTAGATGTTAGTAAAAGATGTTAGTAAAGGAAGTCATTCTTGCAGCACAAAGATCTTCCACCAGACGTTTCTACAAATTGAAATGGAAAAGGTTTTCCATTTGGTGTGAGTCACAGGAGAATCCATTCAATTGCTTAATTGTAGCCCTTCTATGATATCGGCTGCTCTTTCCAATTGAGGGAGAAGCTGACTTCTGTCAGGGTTGAGTAAGGGCTATTGCAGCATATCGTCAACGCTTAGGTCTTCCGATCTCTCACTCTCCAATAGTAGCAAAATTCATTAAAGGCGTTCAACATCTTTACCCTCCTATTGAGTGGGACCTAACTGTAGTACATGCTCAACTAATGACCGCTCCAACCCCTTCAAACCCTTGGTATCAAGGATCGCAATTTTCTTTACTGAAAGATTGTGTGTTTCAGAGCAAAGAGATCAGCGCGCAGAATAAGCCTTAATGTACGCGCGGTTTCAAACATAGGGTAACAGTAGGAACTCATCCACGGTTTCAGCTAAGTGGTTTCTCAGCTTCACTTGGATCAGGCCATAGTTTTGCAATCCTTTTTTCCCAAAACATTCTAACAAAGGTCGAAAGCTTACAGAAAATCTTCTCCATTATTTCTTATGAACCCCAAGAACTCCGGCTACTAGTTAAGAAACACAGCCCCTCTCCCTGGCTATCTGACCGCATTTCCTATTGCTGTCTGGAAATCATCTTCAAAGCAAAGACTCGGGTGCAAGCAACTTCCACTTCCTCTTAGCAGACCTCTGCTCAGCCTCAATTCAAGAAATCTGCAAAGCGGCTACTTTGTCCTCTCTTCACACCTTTGGTAAGCAGATGCATTCCAAGCCTCCCCTTATCTGCTCTACACCACGATGCAACTCCTCCATTGCTTATCAAGAAACAAATATTAGTTTGCAACCCTCAGCTGGGGATTCCCCACTCGGGAGGCTGAATGTCCTGCTTGGCCACAGAAAAAGCAAAGTTGCTTATTGTAATAGGCGTTCTGTATAGAAAGCAAGACACTTCAGCCACACAGTCCCACCCTCCTCCCCCTAAAGTTGAAGTTTAGCTTGTGAAACGACTGAGGAGACTTGTGTGGTGACACTGTGGGAACACGCTTGTATGCTTAAAAAGACTTCCAGGTCTCTGAGAGAATATTCTGCAGTGGTGCCATCTGGTGCCATCGTCCGGTTGTCCTATTGTCTACAAAGAGCACCTGTTACAACTATACAACTTGTAGGCTTCTGCCAGAAGCAGGGAACTTCAGATAACCGCTAGCATGGACTATTCCACATGTGTGCTGGATATTGGGGCTTTCATTATTTATTTACTAGACTGTAAAGCCTACCAAAGCGATTCCAATGTTATTTTAGCAGGTAAAACACAAATCTCCAAGTGCACAGCTCCTGATTATGGATCTATTCCACTACATCTCTTGCCGTCTAAGCTTGGATGAGTCCAAACGTTACCCTCCAGAAACCTTGGCAAGATTCTTCTCTTCCTCGAGCAGTTCAGAACCTAATGAGAAGGGTCTTCACAGGGAGTGATGACTTGGAGCTGTGTCTGAAGCTCCAGGTACCACGTTGTTCCCAACTACCAAGAGTTGGATGTCTTGAGTCTGTGCAGTTCCCATCAGCCACTTCAATCCTACCAGCCATGGAGATTTGATATTTGGACTTTCTTGTGCTTCACTGTCCACCAGCCCAGTCAATGTTGGGCAGACAGATCTGTCCATTAGCCCAGCGATGGCAAACTCGAGAAGGAGAGAGATGGGTAGAGACCAAATAATGTTAGAAAAACAAGAAATATGCTGAGAATCACGGAAGGGTAAGAACGTAAGGCTTGCCATACTGTATCAGACCAAAAGTCTATTAAATTTACTATCCTGTTTCCAACAGTGTGCAAGCCAAGTCATAAGTACCTGGCAGAATCCCAAGGGGTAGAAAGATTCCAAGTTGCTTATCCCAAGAATAAGCAGTGGATTTCTGCGACTCTACCTTAATAATTGTTAATGGACTTTTCCTCCAGGAACTTGTCCAAACCTTTTTTAAAGGCAGCTATACTAACAGCTTTCACCACATCCTCTGGCAACAAATTCCAGAGCTTAATTATAAGTTGAGTAAAAAAATATTTCCACTTATTAGTTTTAAATGTATTACCCATTAACGTCATTGTGTGTCCCCTGGTTTTTGTTCTTTTCAAAAAAGTAAACAACTGATTAAAGTTTACTCGTTCCATTCCACTCATGATTTTATAGACCTCTATCATATCCCCCCTCAGCCGTCTCTTCTCCAAGCTGAAGATTCCTAAGCTCTTTAGCCTTTCTTCATAGGGGAGCTGTTCCATCCCCTTTATCATCTTGGTAGCCCTTCTCTGTACATTTTCTAATTCTGCTGTATCTTTCTTGAGATGCAGTGACCATAACTGCACACAATACTCAGGATGAGGTTGCACCATGGAGTGATACAGAAGCATTATGATATTCTCTGCTTTATTCTCCATTCCTTTCCTAATAATCCCTAGAGTTGCTGCTTGTGGCCATCTTGTCCCCTTCATCTAGAAATGTTTATACCATTTCCTTCCACTTTCCATTCTGTCAGCAGGGTCCAATGTTTCAGGACTGCTTTGAGTGCTGTCCCACCAACACTAGTATTCAGGAAGGAGATTGAAATGGTACACAACGAATCATTTGTGTTCATGGAAACCTTTTCAAAATGCCCTTTGGTTTAAAGCCTGTGCTTTTACACTGTAGAGCTGGAGACTTTGAGCATGCGTTGCTCATTTAAAGCAGCAGTACTTAGCTAGATTCACTCACGTACAGCTTGGCCTCTTGCACCTTGGGCCTCCTGCTCAGTTGGAACCGGGGCTGGGATTTTCGCCCGATCAGCGCAGTGAGGGCCACGCACTTTTGGAAGCCTCTGATCGTGGGGCCTTGCGTCCAGCTGCGAGGTTTCTACATGCAGTGACTGGAACTCCTCTCCCCCCACGCGTTGTGAATGTGACCTCTGCAGCACCCCTTGTTAACTCGGGAATGGAAGACTGGAGCAAGGAGTCCTGTCCAGGTCCTCAGAGCCACCAGACTGCTCCCTACTGCTGCAGCTTTTCACATGGTTGGGACAGTTTGTATGATTCGGTGCTAAATGTTACCAAATTTCTTCATCAAAATTACAATTTTAGATCACTGCAGCAGTGTAACACTGACATCTAGTGGCCTGGCTGCGATAAACAGATGTCGCCTATAGAATGGTATAACCCTCTGATATCCTCCACAATTATTATCATCTATATACAGGATTACTTCAGAGAATGATAGTAATAGCCCATTTCTGAGGTTTAAAGACTCTCAGATTTGTTGTTGTGAACATCTGGATGCATAAATCCTGCAGTGCATTAAAACATAAAACATTACAGAGCTTTTTCTTTTTTTTTACAGAAAGTAGATAAGGTTTCAGAATAAGTGGTGGATATGGAGGCTCGTTTTGACCTCTGAAATCGCCATCTGCAGACCTGCTGCAGTGATAAACGCAGGAGGCTCCAGTTGCTTGCAGTGAAGCAATAGCAGAGATGAAGCAGGACTGCAGAGAGAGAGAACAGGCCGCTATACAGAAGTGACCTCTTTCATTTGCAAGGTTGCTTTTCCAGTTAACTAAAATCAAATGACTAGAAATATCGGGCAGCATTACAGATGAAGCCTGTTCCTCCTCTATAGAGCCATAATGGGCAATAGGAGAAGACCATCCGGCCCATCTAGTCAGCCCAGTTATGCTAAGCTGACAAAACTAAGGACATATCCCAGCTGTCGGCCGCAGCGCGGACCACCTGCAAGGCTGCTTCTTATTCAGGACACTCGCTTCATCCCCCTTGGCAGTTCCAGCAGAAGAGCATTACATATGCCCTCTTAGTTTCCTCCAGCGCCCACCCTTCCCATGCCTGACCTCAAGACTATGTAATAATCTAATAATAGCATGGCCATTGCCAAAATATCCAGCCTTGATTTGGGTTTGCCAAAGAGAGCCGTTTGTAAACTGCAGTTTCTGCATAAGTCGGCAACCTTCATTTACCGGGGGCAAGAAAGGAAAGACAGGATTTGAAAGACTCCACTGGTTACCAGTAAATTTCCGGATCTATGAGGCTTGTATGCCGTAAGGGTTTAAATCAATGCTTGGGTAACATTTATGAAGGGACGGCTATAATAGACCTGCCAGTTTGTAGCTGCGGTCAGATTGCAGAATCGTAGTCCCATTCATTTTTTTGTAATTAAAGTGCACATCATTGAAAAATTAAAATCCAGAATAACTTCCCCTCAAGGGTGTAATCCATACCCGAAACTGTGCCATGTTTGGATTCCAGTTGACAGGAAGCTATTTTGTAAACTTTAATTTTAATTTTTTTTTTCATATTAAATCCCCTTTATTGAAACAAGAAAAAGTTACCTGAAGTAATGCATGGATCAAGGAGATATAACATGCTGCTGGTGAACATGAAGATATTCACAGAACTGGGCAATAATTCTACTAATAATCCTAGTAGGAATGCCAAATCCTCTAAACTCAAAACCATGGACTTCTAGCTGACTGACTTATGATCAGGCCCTGTGAATGTGGGGGTCCCAGTCCAGGTTATTCCCATTAATAGCCCCCACTTTACTCGCATCCTGTAAGAAGGGATCCCGCATTCTCATTTCAGTTTTTTATCCTTGGCATAAAAGGGCATGCGTTCCATGCCACACACTTTGCAGATTATCTGGATCCTATCTCAGGTTTGCTCTGTAATTCCCGGTGTCTGGCGGCATTTCGTCTTGCTACCAGTAATGGAAAGCAACCCCACGAAGAAGTGAAACCCTGAACTGTCAAATCCAATAAGATAAGTGTAGAATCGAGCAGAAGACGAATGCCTGTCGCTTTAATTATCTACATTACTTCCTTCCAGGACATCTCTGTCAGGGGGCCTGCCCCCCACATGTGGAGTAGTCCACTCCCCTACATCCTCTCCAGCATCTCCTATTTGAATCACCTAGGCCCACCTGCAGGATTATACCAAAGAGAGAGAGGATCTTGTAACCGTTCTCCCTGCTCGTCGTACTGGGAGAATTAGTCTGGTTGAATCTCCATACCATTTGGTCGCAATCTTTCTATTCTAGCTCTTCCCCTACCTCTTTGGCCCTGTTGGATCTGACAGGTTTTTGATGAGAGAGAACCCTTATTAAATAACCGTTCATTGATGAGTCTGTCAGACGGTTTGGTCCTTCTACTGAAATTGTCCTTGTGCATTCCTTTAAGAAATCCGGTTAGATTTAACTATCCAGTTCAATTCAGGAAAAAATCCAGATGTTTATGCCTCAGAGCTTTTCAGTAGCAGACATTCATGCTTATCAGTTCAAGTGCCAGTTTTGGCACTTTCCAGAGGTTAATAGCCAAAAAGGATTTTGAAAACCAAAGTGGAATTACTTTATACTATATTTGCAAATTAGACACTTGTGCAGCATTGTCAGCACGCATCAATAATGGAGAAGGTTTAATCGCAGAGTTCATGAAAGGGCATTTCAATTTCCTGTAGAGTCCGTCTTCCCTGGTTAATTCATTAAGCCTTGTAGATTACTGGCCTCAGATGAAATGGCACAAGAAAACAGCTGGATGAGAATAAGTACTTAAGTTATGAAGCAGTATGTAGATCAGATGGATGGATGTGTAGAAAGAACTGAAATCCTACTTCCTGGGCTGTCCTATATTCATTCTTTAGTTCTTGGATTTATTGCCACCTTTTTGAATTCACTCAAAGCAGGTTACAGCATATGAGAATATTAGTGTATAAAGAGGTCATTTGTAGCTTCACGTTACTAAGATGTAAACACATTTGAATATGAAAAGTAATATAAAGAATGCAGTATGCACAATTTAATATTTCTATGCTGGATTTCACTTCATTTCAGCAACTTAAGGCCTAAGTCATCTGGCGGTTTGTATTTCAGGGCTGGGATTTGGTAACACAGTTTTAACAATCATTTTCAGAAACAAATGGGATTTTGAGTACAAGTTCTCAACATAGATTTAGAGAAACAGATTTGATAAGTGCTGCATCTGGTTGAGGTGGACTCCCCTGTTTGAGTGGCCTGAAAACAACAAACCAGTATAAGCGTTCTAAGACTGCAACGGCCTGCTCTCTGAAGCCTGCACTGGGCCAGCTCCATGGCCTCGCAGCACGGCGGTGCACGTCTGCAGAGAAGACCCAGCATCTAACCTGCTGCTGCCAGGGCTGGTGACGGTAGTGATGCTCTCAGGCCCCAGGGGAGGGCTGGTGGTTCTGCAAACCCTTCGGGGAGCCTTTTTCACTGTATTCAGGAGAGTGTGCTACATCCTGTTCCTAATGGAGTCCTTGCTATTACTGATACCTTGCACCTGAATTAAGGGTTTTAAATTTTGAATGTCTGCAAAGAGCAAAGGAAATAAATCTTTTCTGAAAAATGTGAGATAATAGTTGACAATCTATTTGCACTGAAACCTTGCCACTTTAAGCAGGTTAAACCTTACTGTTATGGCTTGAAATATTAAATATGAATTCTGTAGTATTACCAGACGCAGATGGCATGTGGTAGGACTGCTCTGAGAAAGTCAGCTCCCTATTACATATTTCATCTTCATTTACGGCTGCTAAATTTAGCTGAATGAATTCCCACCACTGTTTCATCTGGGGGGGATTTTTAGAGCTGGCATTAGCAGCACTAGACAGAGACCTGACGTGTTCCTTCTCCTTCGGTATAGAGTGCAGATTTCTCATGGGAAAAGATGTTATCCTCTCTGAAACATCTCTTGATGTTTCCTGTCCTTGTAGTTTGGAGCTGAATAGAGACCATAAAAAAAGAAATCTTAAGTCAGGGCTAGCGCAGTGGCAGTACATAAGGACCTGACTTTGATTCCCGGGCTGAGTGTAGACACATTTAGGGTTCTGAAATCCGCTGCAGTGACTGCACGTAGGTGCAGTGTGAGGGGAAAATTCCCCAGATAGTTGCAGTTAAAGGCTCATAGTGCTAGATCCCGGCCCCAGAGATATAGGGCTCTGGATTCAACCTCCTAGGTGGCCAGCAAAGTTAGCAGGTTAACTTTGATGGGATACACGGCCATGCTGCTGAATACACCCCGGCTAACTTAATGGCACAACCAGCGTTAGCTGGATAAATTATCTGGCTAACTTAACTCTGCCCAGAAACGCTCCTGAAATGCTTCCAGATTAACCAGATTTGTAAATACCACCATTTGTCCAGGTGTGTCTGAATGCAGCCAGACAAATGGCGCTGAATATTGATCTCTCATGGAGCTATGAAAGAGTCATTCTAGGCTCACTGATTTTACTTCTTGTCTGGTATCCTTGTTGCAATTTTGTTTCATTGTCTATGTGTAAATGGGAAAAAAAAAAAGGTCTCAGATCAAGGAAGATTGAACCTGGCGGTGATGTACGGTAGTTTGTTTTACGGCAGCTCAGTCCCATGTAGAAAGAGCAGGGTTGGATAGCTAGAGGCAGTGACTGAGACTGGGATCTTTCACTGCAGCCCCTCAGCATGATGGAGTGCGCTGCACCATCGCCTGCTCTGACAGAGTGCTGGATGCCTCTGGATATCGCACACAAAAACGGGATTGTTTTGCAAATGTTCCATCTCATGGAAAAGGTGAATTACATCACTGGCTTTTGAAAATATTGGTAAGTCTGCCGTTCCTGGTGCGTGTGAGAACCCTTGTTAGTTTTATTTTCAAGGGCTCATTGCATTTCTGAACCACATCGTAACTCGCATCAGCCAGTCCAGCCTCATTTTGTTCCAAAACGCAGTACTTAACGGTATCACCAGTAACGCAGCAAGTCATATCATGGAAGAACATTGGAAAGGCATCTGGTGAAAGAAAAATCCTCTTTAGGCTTTCGAGCAGCCTGGCAGAATAACTCCTCTGGCAGGGCTGATAGCAAGAGCTGCACCGTCCCTTGCGCAGTACATCCAGAGAGCCTTTTCTCTGTATTTAGCTTGCATCCCTGCCGGCGAGTAATGCTTTTCATTACTTTATCCTGCTTATTTGTCGAAGTATAGTGTTTACTGGCAGGGAGGCTGCAGGGAAGAATGATTTTGGAATTGCCTGTGCTCAACTTGATTACAGGTTCAGAGTAATGAGAGAGGAGATGGATGGAGAAGAGCAGAAGTCGGCCCTGACCTGAGAGCACTGTTAACAGGTTCCACCGTGGCCACAGAGTCTGTTGGAGGAGGAGGCGTGACCTAGGGATTAGAGCAGTCCTCGGGACATACCTAGCCAGTCAGCTTTTCAGGATAGCCAGTGAATATTCATGAGATAATTTGCATGCAGTGCTGCCATTTTATGCAGATCTATCTCATGCACATTCAATGTGGCTATGCTGAAACCTGACTGGCTAGGTGTGTCCTCGGGACTGGGCTGAGAATCGCCTGGGTTAGAGCATTGGGCAGGAATTCGAGACGTCCTGGGACCTGAAATGAAGACTTTCCATTTCCGTTAAACAAATCGCCTTATCTCCTTGTGCCTCTGGGACCCAAGTGTAAACAAGACATTTGCCCCAACCTGGCTCTGTCAACAGTTTGCTTTTTTTCCAGCTATCTCCAGCGGGCCTAGAAAAAATCAAAATATTCCGTTCCCCCTGTCCACGTTAGAAATCCATGATGTGCTGAAGATGAACAAGCCACACAAATGGGTCGCATGCCCGTGTGTGGCACCAAGTGAAACGAGTGTGCCAGAGCTTTCTGCATTCACGGTGGTGGCCCTGCAGCCGCGCTCTGTCTGGTCTTCCGCTGGCTCAGTCAGATGTCATCCAGCAGCTTTCAGGGCTTTTCTTTACTGTTTGTACTAATTTTTTTGCCACAGCATATTCTCTCTGTCATGTTTTCTCTATTTCTCCCCTAAATGTGATGTGTAAAAGTGACCGAATTATTGATTTAAAAAATGTTTATATTATGCTTCTATAGACCAGTGCATGCTAGGCTGTTTCATTCCTTGTTCAGAGGGGCAGATGAGAACCTGACGCTGGTGATACAGCTGCTCAGTACAGGAAAGAAATTAGATGCTACAAGAATAACAAAAGATCTGCCATTTTACTTAAAAAGTGGGTATATAACAGCAATATTCATCTGTGACCGTTGAGACCATATTCACTGATATATATATATATATAGATATATAATTATATTGCATCCAGGGTTTAAATAAAGGGTACCTAAGTGGTATATCTGTCAGAGAACCCTTAAGAAGGGTAACACCACCACTATTTTAAAAGATTTGAAAGATGCTTAATGTAGCAAGCTGTATTATACGATGGCAAAGAATATCAAAACTGTTCAAAAGATAAAATTGGCACAATAACAACTCTACATATATTTATCACCTGTCCTAGTCCATCATTCCTCATTCTCACCACTTCTAAACTCTCTGTAGTGTTTTGCATATACAGTGACTATAGATATCTACATAAAACATTCTGGTCTGCTTTATCCTGCCCACATTGTAGAAGGAGAGCAGAGTTCCCTCCCTGTCCCTAGTCTCAGGGTGGGAAAGATCTGGGGAATATAGCATTCCAGAATGAGAGCAGAGTTCCCTCCCTGTCCCTAGTCTCAGGATGGAAAGATCTGGGGAATATAGCATTGCAGAATGAGAGCAGAGTTCCCTCCCTGTCCCTAGTCTCAGGGTGGGAAAGATCTGGGGAATATAGCATTGCAGAATGAGAGCAGAGTTCCCTCCCTGTCCCTAGTCTCAGGATGGAAAGATCTGGGGAATATAGCATTGCAGAATGAGAGCAGAGTTCCCTCCCTGTCCCTAGTCTCAGGGTGGGAAAGATCTGGGGAATATAGCATTGCAGAATGAGAGCAGAGTTCCCTCCCTGTCCCTAGTCTCAGGGTGGGAAAGATCTGGGGAATATAGCATTCCAGAATGAGAGCAGAGTTCCCTCCCTGTCCCTAGTCTCAGGATGGAAAGATCTGGGGAATATAGCATTGCAGAATGAGAGCAGAGTTCCCTCCCTGTCCCTAGTCTCAGGGTGGGAAAGATCTGGGGAATATAGCATTGCAGAATGAGAGCAGAGTTCCCTCCCTGTCCCTAGTCTCAGGGTGGGAAAGATCTGGGGAATATAGCATTGCAGAATGAGAGCAGAGTTCCCTCCCTGTCCCTAGTCTCAGGATGGAAAGATCTGGGGAATATAGCATTGCAGAATGAGAGCAGAGTTCCCTCCCTGTCCCTAGTCTCAGGGTGGGAAAGATCTGGGGAATATAGCATTCCAGAATGAGAGCAGAGTTCCCTCCCTGTCCCTAGTCTCAGGATGGAAAGATCTGGGGAATATAGCATTGCAGAATGAGAGCAGAGTTCCCTCCCTGTCCCTAGTCTCAGGATGGAAAGATCTGGGGAATACAGCATTGCAGAATGAGAGCAGAGTTCCCTCCCTGTCCCTAGTCTCAGGATGGAAAGATCTGGGGAATATAGCATTGCAGAATGAGAGCAGAGTTCCCTCCCTGTCCCTAGTCTCAGGATGGAAAGATCTGGGGAATATAGCATTGCAGAATGAGAGCAGAGTTCCCTCCCTGTCCCTAGTCTCAGGGTGGGAAAGATCTGGGGAATATAGCATTGCAGAATGAGAGCAGAGTTCCCTCCCTGTCCCTAGTCTCAGGATGGAAAGATCTGGGGAATATAGCATTGCAGAATGAGAGCAGAGTTCCCTCCCTGTCCCTAGTCTCAGGGTGGGAAAGATCTGGGGAATATAGCATTGCAGAATGAGAACAGAGTTCCCTCCCTGTCCCTAGTCTCAGGATGGAAAGATCTGGGGAATACAGCATTGCAGAATGAGAGCAGAGTTCCCTCCCTGTCCCTAGTCTCAGGATGGAAAGATCTGGGGAATATAGCATTGCAGAATGAGAGCAGAGTTCCCTCCCTGTCCCTAGTCTCAGGGTGGGAAAGATCTGGGGAATATAGCATTGCAGAATGAGAGCAGAGTTCCCTCCCTGTCCCTAGTCTCAGGATGGAAAGATCTGGGGAATATAGCATTGCAGAATGAGAGCAGAGTTCCCTCCCTGTCCCTAGTCTCAGGATGGAAAGATCTGGGGAATATAGCATTGCAGAATGAGAGCAGAGTTCCCTCCCTGTCCCTAGTCTCAGGATGGTTCATGAAAGTATCTCTTCTAGTGAGATTCTTATCAGCATGGGACGGGCCTTTCTGAATTTCAGTGGCTGGCTGGTGGTACTTGTAGAAGGTATGCAGGCTTCTTTTATCATCTTAATGCTTTCCCTGAATTGCTTGTAATTACCTCGTAGCAGCTGCTTCATTCCTCCAGCGAGCTGAGCTGCCTTTCAGTACCTGACAGTGACCCATTAGTCCTGGGAGAGAGAGGTTAAGCAGAAGGTTTAGTTTTCCTCCTCTCTATGCCCATGGGAGAGTTTGCCATGAAAGCTTACTCGGCATCTCTGTATCTTTACTCTGCTCACACTGGAAAGGTGAGATCAGGCCCTCTTTAATCACTTTAAAATGCGCTAGATTAAAAGTGTCTGGATTCATTGGCCTCTGCAGCAGGGGGACATTTAAAACGTGTTTGTTTGTTTTTTAACATACTTTAAGCCCCGTTCATGGAGCAACTTTGAAAATGATTTTAGGGAGAATGTAACTAAACCGAATAATGCTGACTTCAATTCTGACTTCTTATTTTGCATTTTATTCCTAGCTGGAGAAGAAGCAGGCGATCCCCCCATTTCAGCCTCAGATCACAGATGACTACGGTTTGGAAAACTTTGATACACAGTTCACCAGCGAGCCAGTTCAGCTCACCCCAGACGATGAGTATGTTCATCCAACAGGGAGTTTACTTCAGTATATGAAGTATAGCACTGAGACCATGTGTGTGTGCTTTTTATGATGATAGCTAGGGTCAAAACGTAGGTAGGAATTAGATGCAACAGGTAAGCGGCATCAACCCACAGATCTCAGTGAAAGCTTTACTGAGCAGGTATGGGAGTTCCCACACCAGCCCCTCGCTCTCTTTGTCCAAACTACCACACTGACATGTCCCAGTCTTGCTCGGAACTATTTTTCTGTTTTGCATGATTATCTTGCAGATGTACCCTGTCTAGGAGGCATCTTATTGGCCCTGATTAAGGAGTATCATTCTACCTTACCGTCGTCATTGGCTGTGGTAGGGTCCCAACCAACTCTGGCAGGATGCCAGTATTTTTGTTTCCTACAAGCATCCATTCTTCTAAAGACGTCCCTTCCGCTCTTTTCAAAGGCATCAAGCTCCTCGCACTTCTCAGCAGCAACGGAGGGAGAGGGCTTAGCAGCAGATGCAGCCTAACCCAGGACCAGTTTTTGACTTCTTCTAGTGGAGGAAGAGTTCAGTCCCGTCTCTTGCCTTCCTCTGATCTAATGGACTTCAGTCCAGCTCTTGACTCTTCTTCTTTTTTCAATCTGCCCAACTGCCACAAGGCAGTGAAGCCTGTCCCTTCTCAGGAGTGTGACAAGTTTCTATTCCTAGTATTTCCTAATACCCAAAAGGCCTGTACTAGAGCTGTGGGGACTGAACAAGTTGTTGGTTTGGGAGAGGTTCAAGATGAACGCTCGCCAGACAAGCCTTCTGTTCCTTCAACTGAGGAAATTCAATGTGTGCTCTGGATCTGAAAGACACTTATGCACACATTCTTTTTCACCTCGCCCATCAAAAGGTCCTCAGATTTGTGGTAAAGAATTCATACTACCAATGCAAGATGCTCCCCTTCGACCTTAACAACTCACAGGGTGTTGACAAAAGTCTTGCAGTGGTGGCAGAGGGGAGTCAGCATGTTTCCATACCTGGACGATTGGTTGGTGATGGGTTTATCTCTAGCAGGAGTTCTGGAGTCCTTCAAGACCATACAGCTCCTCCAGTCCCTGGGTTTCCTGGTCAGTTTTGCCAGGTCAGCCCTGGTTTTGTTTCAAAGAATTCAGGTTATAAGAGCCTGGATAAGACTCTCTTTAGGAAAGAGAGAGCTGCTTTGCTTATGGGCCTAGAAAGGTCAGGCATCATGACCAAGCGTCAGCAAGGTTTGTCCTGATCCTTCTCAGACACATGACTGTGCGGTGCTTGTGACTTGCACATGCAGGGCCTTTAGTGGGGCCTCCAAAACCAATGGGAGTTCATTCAGCCATTATTCCACCAAATCTGTGACCCTGGGATGAGAGCATCCCTTCATTATTAGATAAATCTGGACGTTCTAAAGGTGGGTCTCTTGTCTACTGACACCTCCACCAAAGCAGGGGACAGGGAGTGGCACAGCACATTCTGGTGTGGCTCGGAATCCAATGGAGCGTTAGCTACAAAAAACAACTGGAGTTGCAAACTATTACTATGCTGTAGGGGCTTTTTCATCATCTTTTCTGCACAAATTTCTCTTGCCCAAAAATTGATTCAGATGGCGAACTAAGTGGCTATACTGTAAACATGCAGGGGAGGTATGGGTTCTTATTCCATCTGTGAGGAGGCCCTCTGAATCTAGTCATGGGCAGGACATCACAATGACCATCTCCAGGCAACATTCTTTCCGGGAATCCAGAAGATGATGGACCACCTCAGCAAACTGAAAAAGTTGTCCACGATTTCTTAATCAAAGGAACATTCACGTGGTTTTAACTGTCACTGGAGTAGACCACTGAGTAACTTGTTTACCTTAGAAGATAAGATTCTTCATGTATTTGAGCAGCTGCAGATCAGCTTTCGACACTTCTGTACTGGGCTTGAGCATCAGTCTACTCTATACATACCCACAAATTCCTCTAATTATGAGGACTGTCCATAAGCTCCTTCAAGCCGAGGCAAAAATCATCCTGATAGTACCAACTTGGCTACATCAACTATGCGATCCATATCTTGTCCATCTGCTAATTTAGTCTCCGGTTCTATTGGGAATACCTCTGATTCTCATCTCACAAGAGGAAGGCAAGCTCTGCCATCTGAATTTGCCATCGTTGGCCCTCACAGTGTGGTAATTGAATGCACAGTAGCCACCTCCTTACTGCTTTCCAAAGAGATGAAGGATGTTTGATTTCCACCAGAAAACCTTTGCCCAGAAGATCCTACAGTTTCAGATGGAAGAGGTTCTTGATTTGGTGTAGGACCAGCCAGCTGAATCCCTTCTTCCATGGCCAGAGGAACTTGCTTCAATATCCATTCTGCCTCTCACCCTCAGGCCTTAGCATCTCAGAAACCTTTCCAACTGCTAGTGATGCACAATGGCCTTGGTTCATCTTGGTGCCAATTGCAGTGTATCACCAGCAGTTGGAAGGTGCTGTTATCTTTCTCCACCTTTTCGTAACAAAATTCATGAAAGGACTGGCATTCCAGTGCTACAGGATCACCTTTTCAACTGCTTGAGTTGGTGGCCTTGAAGTTTCTCACCTGGAAAGTATTGTTTCTCATGGCACTCATGTCAGCATAAAGAGGAAGCGAACTACAGCTTCTGATCTCATATTTGCCATGCTTTCAGAAATTTCATAATAAGAGTGGTTCTACAAACTCGTTCCTTTTTGTCTGAAAGTGGTAACTGTGTCACATTAATTAAAGAATTGTACTATCTACATTCTTTCCGAGACTGCATGGGCACAAACCAGAATAAGCTCCTCACTCTTTGGACTGTAATGGAGCCTGGCCTATTTACCTAAAAAGGTCTCACCATCAAGCTTCTCTCCTTTGATCATAATAGAGTGGGAAGGGCAGTTGGCTAGTGGACTGGCTTACAGATTATAGACCCTGTCAAGGATTATCACTTCAGAGCAAGTAAATTTTTTCAGTCAGTGTAATAGGAAAAAGTTAATTAAAATTGATGCAAGAATAAATAGTTGATACACTGCATGGTTGCCATATAATTGAGATGAATCAACCCAAGTTTGTAAATGAAACTGCAATGCTGTTTTCATGTTAAGTTTGTGTTCACTAAGTACTGGGCTTTCTCTTCCTTTCATCCCATTTGTCCCATACAAAACACTACAGCTGCTTCTGTGCTGCTATTCCCTCCTATCTATATGGGTACAATTACTTCTCCCAATATAACAGTAATAGCAGTGTCACAAAGATGTCAACAGAATTGTCATTTTAAGCCATGAGGTCATAAATCTCACACAAACCTCACACACCTGATGTAACTATTGCATAACACCAGTCATCAACAAAAACATGATACAAAAACAATTTAGTTTAGCTGCCCAAGACAGATCTGTTTGCAGAGAACTCTGAAAACCGAAGAGAGATGCAAGATTCAATATTAAGACCCCACTCCTTGTCTGGGCTGGGATCCAGCTCCCATTCCTGGCATCCACATAGAAACATGTGACAGCAGGTCCTGGCATGCAATGCAGACACATCTTGCCTGACAGCAGAATTTACCTCCTGCTCTCCAGTGTTTGTAGCAGGATTTCCGATAGAGAGTAACTGGTGCGGTTCTTCTGATCTCTCAAACTGTTAAAAGCATCCTTGATGTAGTCAGTGTGTGAAGACCAAATAGATTCCCGTCTTTGCTGGTGGTGTATACTAAATAACCATCTTAGCAGCCTGACGGCCTACAGTGTAAAAACCTTTTAATCATAACTTGGAGGTCCAACCTGATTATGTTTAACTGACTCACCTGAGCAGAAAGAATAGAGGCCTCCTCCAGATTTCTTTCATGTTGGCTGGTTTTTTCAATAAATGTATTCACTAGAATAGAAATGGCTTTCTTTCAGTGATTACAAAAAAACAAATTGGAAACAATGGGTGCAGTCCATTGGACACCCAAAAATGACTGGGCAAGCCATGCGTGATGTAAGGAAATGTTTGGGCTGTAAGGAAGACCCCCATAATTTCAGCACTCTGTTTCTTACTGTGAGTTCCACTGTGTCTTTATTTTATTAAATGAGATACAGGCAGCCAAATAAACATTATCAATGTCCTGGAGGTGGCGGAATATAACGATGTTTAAATAAATAAAACAGGCTTTCCATGGTGAGGAAAATAATGAATGCTAAAGATCAGTTCTTTTGTTTCTTATTTCACAGAGATGTGATAAAAAGAATAGACCAGTCCGAATTTGAAGGATTTGAATACATTAATCCATTGCTGCTGTCATCGGAGGAGACTGTATGAAGGAACGGCATTTCTCCTTGTCAATGAACCCTAAATTGTATCCGTAACTACAGTATATGCATGCAAGGCTGGGGAACAGATGCAGGGGTTTGAAAGAAGACCAGTGATGCAAACCAACAGACTGACTGCTGCTGCAAATCAAAGAAAAGCAAAATCTGACCGTGTCGGGCGCTGACACAACTGGCCTGGCGATGGAAGGAATTTGGACTGTGGCCCTGCGGTGTTTGTGCGAGGAGGAAAGAACCTGTTTTCAGACCAGTAGAAAGGCAAGTGCTCTCTGCTCCAGAGTCTTAGAATGTGTGATCCTGAAAAATAAATACAACTTACAATGATGTTAGCTCAATTACAACGCCTTTTATTTTTTCAAAACTCGCACTTGTCCAAAAGTCTGAGACCCCTGTATCATGAAACAATAGGAGCTGTGATTTACTGGCAATCAAACCATAAACTTGGGTACAGAAACCAAGTGCCTACATGGAATAAATTGCATAAAAGAACGGTTTACTGAATTAGGAACATTTTGTCAGTGGCTGAAGCATGTTCTGATTGTCATGTTGCAGAAATATTTGCAGAGGGGGGAACAGTGTAAATGTAACATCAGAAGTGTAGTGTTGGTACACATGTCCTACATCAAGATATCCAATTACTTTTGAGGTACAAAGGAATAAGCATGTTGGAGCAATATTGCACTTTGACCAAGAATTTGTGTAAAGCAGTTTAAAAATTAAGGATTAGTCACACCTCAAATGCAATAACAGACCAAAAAAAAAAAAATTGGGGGAAAAATAGATTTGCACAGAATGTTTTTTGAAAATTGAGCAGTGCCTAACTGATGACTTGTGTATTAGATTTTTGCAAATTATTTTTTATCAGTAGTACTACAAAATCCAGAAACAGCTAACCAGTGGACATGTTTTATTCATTAAAAAGATTAAATAGTAAACCTAGGATTATAAACAAGTTTTCCTGATAAAGCGCACGCTCACAACCAACAGTGGTGCTGCTGCTCGGAAATGCTCTGTGTATATTACAAAGTAATTATCTCGCATCTAAGGGGATAAAGGGCGTCTGGGTGCGTAGAGTGATAAGAGAACTCCTGCACCTACCACCATAGGACGCCCTGCCAGAAAGCTGTATTATAGTAGGAATCTTGTATCAAAATGCTTAACCTAGACAAGATTTTGTCGGTTGTGAGATTACCCACGTTTTCTCCATTCGAGGAGTACACTACTATAGAAACACTTTATGCTTGTAAATTTGTCGGCCCCATGGAAGCTCTGTCTTCTTTCTCTGTGGAGGCTTTCTGTAATTTTTTTTGTGGCTTGCACTGTGTAAAAAAGAAAAAAAGTGTGCGACACCTCATCGCTTTTAATAATACAAAGGAGCTGTGAAGCCTTTTTTTTTTTTTTTTTTCTTTCTCTACATTCATGTATAGGTTTCTCAGGGTACAGCAGCTCATTAGGTGCTGAACATGACCGTTTTTGGAGAATCGGCCAGCTCATGTGGTGCTAGGATAAGACCTGCCAAAATCTGCTCAAAATAGCAAACCAGCAAAGGTTAGCAAACATTTGATATCCTGGCATGAGCCAACATCGTACGCAGAAGAGATTCCAGTCTTATCCCACCCACATGTTTCACTTGGGTTTCTCTGTGCTGGGCTGTAACTTTTTAATAATCAGCAAGATGTGTTCTAAAGCAGGGGTAACGAACTTCCCTCAGAAAAGATTTGTGCCCGGCGTGGTGTCTATTCAAAGCACTTTTACCCATAAAACTTCATTTTAACCTCCTTCCACTCTGATTATTTAACGTACCCTGAGCATCTTACAAACTCTCTTGGTGTTTCAGCTAAAGTGGAGTTGGATGTAGTCCGTAAGCGGGGTAGCAGGTGGGCACCAGGGGTCTTTCCTCACACTCCAGACTTGGGTGAGGTACGTGACAAAGAAAGAAACACTTGTATATTTGTTGCATAGTATAAAAAAATACTTGATTTTGTACAGTTAATTTAAGAAATGAAAAGGTTGCTGTTTTGCCAAATGATTTACTGGTTCCAAGTTTGGTTGCTCACAAGCAATTGTATGAAAGATGTTCTGTTCACAACGCAGAGGAAAATTTTTATATAAAGTACTTGTTTTTATAAATTAAACAAACTGAAGGATGTAAAATGTGTGGTCTGGAAAAAAAAAAGCATAATATATTACAAATGGACCTGGTGATGATATATAGTTGTCTTAACAAATAGTAAGTGAAAACTCCAACTGATTTAATGATTGTAAAACAGTAAATACGTTCTTGTAGTTTTGTATAATTAGTTGAGGTCTTTGCTGGCCAGTTTTAATTGTGTAGCTGATGGTAACACTAATCCATAACAGCTAAGATCATTTATATTCTTGCACATCAATTAAAAAAAACTTTAATGAAAAAGCAATTAGCCTATTTTTATTTTCTACATTATACACAAGAATTATCTTGATATTAAATCCCAACCAATTGATTTCACTTCAGAATAAATGGATTTTTCTTCCCTGGAGCTGGATGACCTTTACTGAGGACAGTTGTACACAAAGGGTGGTGTGGGCTTATATTAAGGCTGCCTCCCCCACTGTACCTTGTGACTTATTGATTTATAAACCACCTTTATGGAGAAATACTGTTCCAAGGTAGCAAAAGTGAAATGATGGAAGGGAAAAGAATTTCTGTGTTACACCCAAATAGGGTTGTCAACTGGCTTCAGGTCTGTGAAACAGGCTTATCCAAGCCTGGCTTTGCTCCATTGCATGCAGGGAGGTGTAGTTCTGATTGTCTATTGATTTCCCTGTGTGTAGATAATTAGAACTACACCTCCCTGCATGCAATGGGGCAAAACCAAGCCTGGATTAAGCTGCTTGGTCAACTGGGGATGAGCTGGCAACCATACACCCAACCCCAGTTAATGGACTGAAATGCAAAGGTTTTTCAGGATAGTGCCTGCACACTAGGTCTGATCAGTCTAGATTTTCAACATTGCAAAAGGTCTACATGAGATGATGCAAGGACCAATCAGATGCCTCTTCTGTGAAATCATTTGCTACATTCATGCTATCCTGAGTTCAAAGAGCATCTACAATAACTTAAAAGTGAAAGGTAGAGCATCTTTCTGACTGGTGGTATAACTCACTAGGGGATCTCACCTGCCATGCTTCCTGGTAAACAGGAGTTAGTTTGCACTGAGGCACGGTTTCAGTGAATAATAGATTTTTATTCTAAAACGTATCTGTTTTTCTAAATCTATGCAGTAAAACTAGCTTAATCCATTACTGCTTTGAACTATACAGCAATCTGATCAAAACAAAATGCAAAGGTTTCACTCCTCCCCACCCGTGTGCCTGTGGTCTGTCATCTGCTGTTCCTTCTCTCAAGGCTTCATTTGGCCTCTTTGGACACAACCTTACCTGATGAAGCCTTTTTTCTTTTGATTTTGCCTGATGGCTCCTCCTCCTCCCTCTTCTAGCTCAGATAGCACCAATGCTGGCATTCACAAGCATCCAGGGATTTTCCCCCTATTTTAATAACCCCTCGCACGGTCCCTTGCCAGGTTACTGCACCTCTGAGAGAGGCTGGGAGCCATGCACCGTACAGCATGGGTCCTAAATCTGATCGGCAGCTGTCACCTTTAAGCAGGACCACGGTTCCCTCCACCTCAGGAAGGTGCACAGCACCACCACTGGAGTCTTACATAAAAACAATATTTAACAACAAGGTTCCAAAACATTTGTATTTATTTTTTTAAAGAAAGATAACATTGAAACAAACACCATGATGTTGAAAGCAAGTTTCAAAGTGTCACTATTCTGCAATAACAGTAAGGGCCAGCTGCTTTATACTAGTACAAAGATACTATGGGGACAGGAACTGAGATGTGGGAAATTCAAGGAAAATGTGACAAGGGGGTGTTGCACAAGTTAAGTGTAAGAAAAGGTTCAGCCCCTTTCTGTTTCCTGTGCCTGGTGGTGTGGAAGTATCTCCAAGCAGAGCGAGTTTAATACAGTTCCACTGGACTGTGGCAGGGCAGCCCTTCAGTGCTCCATGGATCACAGCCTGCATTTTATGCACTAACTCGCTGCTCCTGCAGACCATCGCACCAGGGCTCAACCACCGGGTTCATTGTGGCTGCATTCCGGGCTTTGGTGGGGAATAGGATCTGCAGGTGAACGCCCTCGAGTGCAGCGGGGAAAAAAATCTAACCCTTACACATCAGCTCCCCTCCCTCGTGTGCAGTACTGGCCCCCTACCCCCTCACCTGCTGCTCTCCCATTGTAATGCCTTTCTGGCCCCGTTCCCACAGTGTATAGTTAGCAGTTCTGGGCTTATCTAAAGCACTGCAGCCTAATTCCTTGTTTGTATTCAGCATTTCCTTTATTCCTGGGTGTGTACTCACTTTCATCAGAAACCTTTCAGGGCTGGCTCCCTTTCTCATTTAAGCATTTCTAGTTTTGAAATCAGAGGCCCTGAGATACCAAATGCCAGGGGTCTGATTTATCTTGTTTGTCAGAGACACAATAGACCTCTTTCACAATCTGTTTGGTTTATAGTGAGATGCTACACTGAGGAAGTCAATAAGAGGGATTAATTAATGTTTAAGGGAGCAACAATCCACTAACCTTGTATAAACAGGTCCTTGTATCAAGGAGCAGCTATATTAGCAAATACAAATTCAAGTCGCTTGTCATACTAGCAATGTATGTAAAAAAATAAAAGCGCGATGATGGGATTTCTCTCCATATCTATGAGGGAGGTGCGATTCATGTGACATGAAACCAGAATTATGAAAGGGCTCCCAAAAAGGTAGGACCTGCAAGTGTCTGCAAACCATGCACCTATGTGAGTGGGTGGGAGGGACATGGATGTGTGCGATGTCCCCGCTGGTCCCAGTCACATCTGAGGGTAATTTCTAGTGGGGTGATCTTGAAAACTGCTCTGTCTTGGACCTGATTCACACATCAGAGGATAACATTGTCAGAACAAAGAACTCAACTGTGGCAGCTCGGAGACCCTGCCCATCTTGGGAAATCACACAAACCCCCTTTCCATCAGATTACAGAAAAGCCCCACCGCTGCTGCACACCACATGTTACCAATTTTAATCCAGCAGGCAAGGCCTTGGTTCTCCCTTTCCCAATATGCAACCGTACTCCACCAGGTGGAAGTGTGCTGAACAAGCTCCTAGCGATGCCAGCTTCCCTTTCAATCCTGCCTCCTGTGCTCCACCTGCCTTTTCTTTCTATTGCTGCTGCTAGATCATCTCTAACTGGTGTGGGAACAGGATCAGCCGCCTGCTCCTGGCAAGCTCCTCGCTGGCTGTCCTAGAGTGGTACTGGGAGATTCTCTGAATGAACACCCTGCTTGCTATTATTAAACCACACTTTAAATCAAACCTGCAGGCCCAAAGAATTGGCTCCAAAACAACATTTTGGCATGAATTGAACACTACCCTTTGCAGATAGCTTTTTAATTATACAGGTTAAACCAAAAAATGCAGCAACTTTAGTCAAAACTTCTTAATTGTATTTATTTATAACTACTCACTCCTAGTCTCCTGCACTTGACTTTACCACAGGATGTCTTCTGTGCTCTCTGACAAGCACTTGGCCAGATGAGAATCCATATCCAGCTGAGTAAGCCTACAAAGATGCAAAACAAATTCTCTTAACACCAGCATTTAGCTTTCAAGCGAAAGCCTAACAAGCTATTTCTGTTTCAAAAGAGGTGAGCTGGCTTAAGAAGTGTGCTTCATTTGAACAAGCCAGGAATATCCTGACACCGAACAGAATGGAAACGTGACCCCCTGTGCTCTGTCAGAGAGGCTGCAACTTTGGAAACCACAACTGTTTTCAAATGGATCCTTTCAAAAATATTTTTTAACATGGTGTTTATAACTGATTGCAACAGCACTACAGCAGTGGGAACTGGACTTCTGAGATCAGCGCGGGAAAGCGGCTCCATGCACAGAGTTGCAGGGATGTCTCTCGAATAGGCCGATGCAATATCGGGCGCTCAGGTTAGCGCACCACTAAACGCACGGTTGGATGCACGTTTTGGACAAGCTGCGCTTACACCGGGATGCAATACTGGGATCCGTGCATCCAGAACGCCTGGGAGCAGGTGTTAAAGCATGCCGCGCTCAAGGGCTCACCGAAAGAGACAAAAAGTACTTTGTGATTCCTCCTATTAGTATGGATGCAATACTAAGTAGGAGGAACCACAGAAAGAAGAATCATGCTGCGCCCAAGGGCTTTTGGTGGTTCCTCAGAAAGCAGCATCCCCACGGTCCGGCCCAATGGGAAGGAACCCCTGCCAGCAGTAAGTGAAGGGTCAGGCACATAATACCTAATGTAGTCACTCCTTCACTTACTGCTGATGGGTCTATTCACTGTCTTATGTCAGGGGTGGGAGCTCTGGCCACGTCTCCTGGGCACCCGATGCAGAAATTACCCATTGCCTATTGCAGCCAGCACCCAGGAGAGGTGGATGCGCCCCATTTAGATGACATTTTTTTATGAGATGATATTGCATTGGCCTGAAAGTGTTTCATGCCTGAACACAAATACAGGTTCCCATTATTGTTGTACTGTTAGCCAAATCAAAAGGACTTTTTTTTTTTTAAACAGATGCCATTTCTAGTCTCCTCTGAAATCAAGGTAAAAAAATAGCCTTGAAAGATCTTTGGAAAAATTAAAAATATAATATGTTCCAGGCCATTTCATTTTTATACGAAAGTTAAGAGAAGGGGGAAGGGACACTCACCGCTCGGTGAATTGGACCAGACACATGGGGCAACTCTGGAGAGATGCAGTGACCTCCGTGACCCTCTCTGACCCTCCTCCTTTAGCGGTAGTTCCTGCTGCCTCCTCTGTCACCATCTTCTGTTCCTGCTTTGGAGTCTGCAGGGTCTCTCCTCTCGGTATTTTCTCAGCTTTATCCTGCTCTGGGTTCCATTTGGAGTTACATCCCACACCCAAACTCTGTTTAACATTTTCAGAAGACGTTAGCCGAGAACTTGAAATACCACCCGTGGTCCGCGGTCTTTGCTGCTTTTGGACAGGTTTTTCCAGGCACTGCAGTTTAAGCTGCTTGGAGGGGTTTTCTTGCTTCCTTGCTTTGGCGTAGACCTCTACAGTCGAGGTGCCAAGCCTCTTTTCTACCTCGGAGGGAGCAGCAATACATGTCAAAGACTCCTCACGCTGCAAATTCCACTCTTCCTCCAAAGTGATTCTTTCTCTGTCTAGCGACCCACACACGTACGGATTCTTTGAACGCACACTATCAGTTTCCAGAAAAGAAGGGAATGCAGTCCATTCAAAGTGTTTAAGTCCAACGGTAAATGTTTCTGGTTTTCTTAGTTTCTTTTCATTTCCTGCATGCTGTGACATAAAAAAAAAAAAGTCAGTGCTGCTGCAGCAATTAAAAACCCTAGTTACCATGGAGTTAGTGGGGATTGCTTACTTTAGTTACTCTCTGCATGTATTTACTGCCATGCAGCAAGCAGCAGGACCCAGCCCAGGTCATTCTCTCACAGTTCATCCAGAAGAGTTTCTTCTCCGAGCACTTCTAGCTGAAGAGCACACTCCAGGTAGGAGGAGGATAAAGGCAGTGCCAGTGACAGACCCCTGTACCATGCTCTTTCCCTTCCACCCACGGACGTCTTGTGGCTGACAGCGGCCCTCTGACGCTATTGATGCAGAACTTGGGAGAATCAACCAAACAGGGAAGGAAGATGAGGGAATGATACAGAAAAAAAAAAGTGAAAGGCTTGTGCTTTTGGAGAGACTACACACCAAGAACCTAGGTGCCGGACTATAATTGCAGTAGGGTGGTTGTTTAGCAGCCGTTCAACCCAACCACCACGTTTCCCTGCAGCTGGATGGGGATCGCTGTACTCTGCTGCAGCCAGAGCCTTGATCTGGTTTAAGCAAATGAAGACTAAATACTACTGAATGAGACCTGGTGCAGCCTGGCTACAACTCACCTTCACGTGGGAGTCTGGTAAACTGGGCACTGTGCTCCATCCACGCTCTCTCAGGTCGGGGCATGCAGCCTGCAGCACTAACTTCCATGTTTCAGCAGATTCACTCTGTTCCTTTTCTTCAAAGCAGGAGCAGCTCTGATCCGATGGGCTGCGAAAGGAAGAGAGGAACAGTAGCAGAATGTCATTAGAAAATGCCTGCTGGAATTTATTTTACCAAAGTCCATAATTTATACATGGATAAAAGGGAAAGGTAAAATGATGGAGGATAGTATGATAACCCCCATCTCTGTTTAGGATTCCTCCTATTGACTGCAAGGCTATTGGTCATTCTGTCCCTCAGGACCACCCTGTAGCA
Source organism: Rhinatrema bivittatum (assembly GCF_901001135.1). Lineage (NCBI taxonomy): Eukaryota > Metazoa > Chordata > Amphibia > Gymnophiona > Rhinatrematidae > Rhinatrema > Rhinatrema bivittatum. Next base: position 73,892,262 of record NC_042629.1, on the reverse strand, counting down.
GAAGGATGAGGACACCTCACACTAACCAGGGTTGGGGGTGACATAACAGTTCATGTTATGAAATGGATAAACTATACCTGCACATGCATCCAATCTCTCTCAGACCCCAGACAGTCCTGGGCCACAAGCCATAATAAAAAGAAAAAATCACAACACACAAAAGCAAAGCTTTTGAGGGCCAGGCCCAGTGGTGTTCTGCCTAATGTCACCCTGCATACAACATGTATCTTAGTAATAAATACAGCCTGAACCATCCTAGCTATTCTGTGAAGAAAAAGCCCTGCTGCTGCTGCAGTGGTGGGCTGAGGACTTTGCTTTACACACAAGAAGTACCTGGTGCTCTTGGGCTGCTAGCCCATGTAGGTCAGGCAGTCTTTCCTCATTAATCCACGTCTGTGCTACAGAATCTGGGCAAATTCTCCATTTATAAGGTATCCAGGAGCTAAGAGCCCTTTTGTGCCTCCCATCCTGGCTAGAGTTCCTGTGCTTTTGGGGTAGTGGTGGGCAGGGGGACCTGTTAGACATTCCAAACCTTGGCACCACAGCAGCTGGTGGAAAGGACTCCCCGGCCCTGTCCTGTAATGCTAGCCCGAAGCACGTGGGAGGCTGTCAAGGCAGAACATCACTGTAAACAGCCTTGCCCGTAAAGCAGAATTGTTTTCACTGTGCATCTGTTTACTTGCACACCCGCCCATGTCTCGATCGGAGAGCATCAAATGTTGGCCTTAGTTTCCAGAGACTCTCCATGAAAGGCAGGATTTTTCCACTATGAATATTACAAACCTTTCTCTGATGAGCTATCAATATAAAAGCAAGGGAACTATAATACACATGGGTCATATAAAAAATACTGTGCATGTGAGCTTCTTTGCAAGGATACTGATACCTAGGATAAAAATTGGAGGACAACTGAGCTAGAGGTCAGGTATTTCCTGGAACCTGGCTTCAAGATGGCACCTCCTTGTAACCTGAGGTGAGTCATTTTACCTCCCTGTGCTTCATTCAATGATGGTCTGACCCTGGGAAGTCACGTTCTCTTCAGATACCAGTCACTGACTCTTTTGTGACCCCGCGGAAGTCACTCTCTCTTCCCTGTGCCTCGGTCACTGACTCTGTGACTCTGGGGAGTCACTTTCTCTCCCTGTGCCTCAGTCACTGACTCTCTGGGTGACCCCAGGGGGGAGTCTCTCTCTCTCTCTCTCCCTGTGCCTCAGTCACTGACTCTCTGGGTGACCCTGGAGGGAGTCCCTCTCTCTCCCTCCCCCTGTGCCTCAGTCACTGACTCTGGGTGACCCTGGGGGAGTCTGTCTCTCTCTCTTCCTGTGCCTCAGTCACTGACTCTCTGGGTGACCCTGGAGGGAGTCCCTCTCTCTCCCTCCCCCTGTGCCTCAGTCACTGACTCTGGGTGACCCTGGGGGAGTCTGTCTCTCTCTCTCTCCCTGTGCCTCAGTCACTGACTCTGTGTGACCCCGGGGGAGTCTGTCTCTCTCTGTGCCTCAGTCACTGATTCTCTGTGTGACCCCGGGGGAGTCTCTCTCTCTCTCTGTGACTCAATCACTGACTCTGTGTGACCCCTGGGGGGTCTCTCTCTCTCTCTCCCTGTGCCTCAGTCACTGACTCTGTGTGAGCCTGGGGGAGTCTCTCTCTCTCTCTGTGCGACCCGGGGGGAGTCTCTCTCTCTCTCTCTCTCTCTGTGACTGTCACTGATTCTCTGTGTGACCCCGGGGGAGTCTCTCTCTCTCTGTGACTCAGTCACTGACTCTGTGTGAGGCCGGAGGGAGTCTCTCTCTCTCCCTGTGCCTCAGTCACTGACTCTGTGTGACCCCGGGGAGGGGGGGGGGAGGGTCTCTCTCTCTCTCCCTGTGCCTCAGTCACTGACTCTCCGGGTGACCCCGGGGGAGTCTCTCTCTCTCCCTGTGCCTCAGTCATTGACTCTCTGAGTGACCCCGGGGGAGTCTCTCTCTCTCTCCCTGTGCCTCAGTCATTGACTCTCTGGGTGACCCCGGGGAAGTCTCTCTCTCTCAGTCACTGACTCTCTAGGTGACCCCGGGGAAGTCTCTCTCTCTCAGTCACTGACTCTCTGGGTGACCCCGGGGAAGTCTCTCTCTCTCAGTCACTGACTCTCTGGGTGACCCCGGGGGAGTCTCTCTCTCTCTCCCTGTGCCTCAGTCACTGACTCTCTGGGTGACCCCGGGGAAGTCTCTCTCTCTCTCCCTGTGCCTCAGTCACTGACTCTCTGGGTGACCCGGGGAAGTCTCTCTCTCTCTCCCTGTGCCTCAGTCATTGACTCTCTGGGTGACCCCGGGGAAGTCTCTCTCTCTCAATCACTGACTCTCTGGGTGACCCCGGGGAAGTCTCTCTCTCTCAGTCACTGACTCTCTGGGTGACCCCGGGGAAGTCTCTCTCTCTCTGTCACTGACTCTCTGGGTGACCCCGGGGAAGTCTCTCTCTCTCAGTCACTGACTCTCTGGGTGACCCCGGGGAAGTCTCTCTCTCTCTGTCACTGACTCTCTGGGTGACCCCGGGGAAGTCTCTCTCTCTCTGTCACTGACTCTCTGGGTGACCCCGGGGAAGTCTCTCTCTCTCTGTCACTGACTCTCTGGGTGACCCCGGGGAAGTCTCTCTCTCTCAGTCACTGACTCTCTGGGTGACGCCGGGAGAGTCTCTCCCCCTCCCTCTCCCTCAGTCACTGACTCTAGGGAAGACACCCCCCGGCGGTCTCCTTATCCCCTCTCTGTCGGTGCCTCCCTTTGCTGCCCATAATTGTGTGATAGAAGGAAGGCGGCCGCTCTCCTCTCCTTCCTCCCTCCCTCACTCACCGGGGCTCCGCGGCCGCCCTCGGTCTCTTCAGCCTCCGTTTAGCGCCTCTGTCCTCGCTCATGGCGCTGCCGGACTTCCGCCGCCGGGACGGTGCCCGAGAGGAGCCAAACCAGGGAGCCTGGCGGCGCGCGCCCGATGTAACCCCGCCCGCGAGGCGGGGGCGGGGCCGGGGTGACGTTTTGGGAGGGAGAGAGAGACGGACCCAGGGCAGCAGGGTCGCTTGCACAGAGCGGCAGCTGCAATCCCCAGGGGAGAAATGGGGGGGGGCTGTCAAAAGAGGATGAATCTCAACCGGTGCGAGACGGAGGAGAAATAGGACCCTGGGCTACGTTTGAAAGTGGCGGCGGAGCCTAGGGGTGACAGCGTTCAAATCCCGCTGCCATTGCTTGCGACCTTGGGCAAGTCACTTCCCTCTCTGTTGCTTCTGCTAGGCACTTAGATAGTGACCTTTCTGGGACAAGGGAAATTCCCGCATGGAATCCACTTTAAAAAAGAAATAAATTGTATTTTGCTTCCAAGAAAGGCATGGGGCAGCACTTATTACCCCAGACCTTTGGGCGTTTTCAGTCTTTTTCTGCCATCATTTGCTATATCTGTCTGTTACTACCGTAGGACTGGATGAGACTATCGGGCCGATACAGTAAAAGTTGTGGGCGAGCGCACAGGCCAGTCTCCTGGGTGCACGATTTAGTATGCAAATGAGGGCCAGCGGTAAAAAGAGGCACTAGGGACACTAGCGCGTCCATAGCGCCCCTTTTTTGACAGGAGCGGCGGCTGTCAGCGAGTTTGACAGCCGACGCTCAATTTTGCCGGCGTCTCTTCTCAAACCCGCTGACAGCCACGGGTTTGGAAAACGGACGCGGCATAATTGAGCGTCCATCTTCCGATTCGCGGGCCGATTTTAAAATATTTATTTATTTTTTATATTTTTGGGGCCTCCGACTTAATATCACTATGATATTAAGTCCGAGGGTGTACAGAAAAGCAGTTTTTTCTGCTTTTCTGTACACTTCCCCGGCGCTGGCAGAAATTAACGCCAGCCTTTGGGCAGGCATTAAGTTTTGAAAGTAAAATGTGCGGCTTCGCTGTGCATTTTGCTTTCTGGATCGCGTGGGAATAACTAATAGGGCCATCAACATGCATTTGCATGTTGCGGGGCTACTAGTTTCGGGGGGGGGGGGGGGGGTTGAACGCATGTTTGACACGCTATTACCCCTTACTGAATAAAGGGGTAAACTAGCGCATCAAAAACGCGCATCCAAACGCGGGCTAACAGTGCGCTCCACCGGAGCACACTGTACTGTATCGGCCCGTAAGTAAGGCATCTTGTTCTGCCTCCTGTTCTCCACAACTGCTGCAACATTAGTCAAAAGTCCCTTCAGAGGTGTGTGTGTGTGTGGGAAGGGAGGGGATGAAAGGAAATGTTTCACGTCCTGCATGGCCCATTTGAAAATTTACTAGGACTGAGTCTCTAAATGTAGGCTCCTAGTTTCAAATAAAGTTCATGGTTGAAGAAGTGCAATTAGAGTGGGGTGACAAATGCTTAGCATTGGTTTTTACCAATAGGTACCTAATTTAGGATCCTAAATGTGGGAAAATAAATAGAGTCCCTAAATTTAGTGAATTGTCCACTCAAAACTTAGGCTTTGAAATAGGACTGATAATAAGCGCTGAACTTGGGGACCTGAATTTAGGGGTTCAGCTGTTTTTGAATAACAGCCTCAAAATGTTTTATTTTTGTGAGAGAAGAGAACATGGGGCGAAGGGATTTAGCTAGTAGAGGGTTAAGTTGGGTGCATGGCTATATAGCATTGTAGGTTATCTTTGTTGGCCAAATTGAAAGTTTATTAGTATTGTTTGGTACTGTATAGATTATTGTGCTAGTTTGTTGCATTGATGGGAGACTATTGGCTATTTTATATGATTTTCCTCTGGGTCATCAAAGATTAACTAGAAGTGAGTATAAAGAAAGAAGGGACATAGCATTAGGTCACACTAATTCATTCTTAAGGCTGACTAATCTACTACATACTGATTTATTATCAGGGCACACTAATCTTTTATTAGCAATACATACTAATGACCCAGAGCTGACATTAGGGCGCACTGATCCTTGAAGCTAGGTCCCTAAAGGGGGAAGGCTAAGGGAATAAGCACTTCGCTGTGTCACCTCACTCCCAATGGCCATTCATCCCAGCTCTGCACAGCTTCAGCTTTCTGAATGCTCCTGATGAGCTCTCTATATCCTTGGCAGAAATAATGATGAGATCTTTGCACATAAAAGCTCTTGATTTGGTTTACTGAGTTGCCAGATTTATGCAGTTAAACACCCTGATTGAAAAAAAAATTAAAAAAGAGAAAATCCTAAACACTGGAGCTCATTGTTCTAAGCGGGATAATTTCTCATTCTCCTTGTTTCTTCAAGGAAGCAGATCATCTCATTTTCCAGGCATTGTTCTGAAGAAAGGACAGTATAGACAATGCTGTCCTTCAGAAAGCAGGCTTGGAGCTCGTCTCTGCTTTTAAACACGCACAAAAGCTACACGTTAAGAAAGCTAAGAGCAGTGGAAAGGGCTGCGGCCCCTGAAATGGAGACGTGTGTGTGTTCTTGAGGAAGGCAGCATGGCTATGTTACTGTTTGCACAAGACTTGAAGCTCCATGGGGCAGGGACGGCCTTGCGTGTGCATCTGTCCAGCACCGCCGAGGTCTGCTCGCACTGCAGAAGTGATAAGTAGTAACAATAGCTTACGCTTTGGAATGTTTTCATCAGACAAGTGCTGAAATCAAACTGCATTCAGACAAATACCACGGTTTCCTCCGCTCTGAACAATAAAGGTGGTTCTGCTAAAATGGAAGCAGAAGGCACTGGGAGAGACTTAACTTGCGCTACCACTGCCTGTGCTGTGTGTATGTGTGCACGCGATCGTGAGGGAAGCTTGCACTACTGTCTGTACCTGTCCAGGGCTGGGGCAGCATCTGTGTGTGTGTGTGGGAGAAGATTAGAGCCCAGGCAGCAGCAGTGCAAGCTACACATCCTATTGGCCTCCCCCACCACAGGGAAGATTCCTCTGCATTGCCCTGCCCGGGTGCCATAACCCTGCTTGTTGAACCCTGGGTCAAGCTTGCCAATTGGGATGCCAACCAGTGCCATTTGTGAAGGCGATTTCAATGATATTTACATCGGTCAATACCCACCAGGAAGCGGGCAGTGAGCACCACCTGACCTGGAAGACAGCCAGTGGCTTTTGGGTGTAAGGACTTATGATCAGTACAACCTGAGCAGTGTGTATGAGCCATTAACCTGAAGAAGAAAATTTCAGGATCCTTGTGCCTCTCCAGTTTTTCTGTGAATGCGTTTCTGTTCAGCTTTGCTCAGATTCCTCGCCCCACGGTGACCGGAAAGTAAAATATTTGTCGACTTCCCATTGTGTCTGGTGCTGGCCTTGCTGCTTGTTGCCGCCTTTGCTGTCATCCGCTGTGAGATGTCAGGGTAACATCTTTCACGTTCATGCCATGCCTCTTGTGGTCTTTGTTTTCTCCTTCAGGGCCGTTAGAAAGAAGCAGCTCAGACTGGTTACTCGCGTCCATCCTGCAGCTGTCACAGCTGCCTTCCAAGTCAAATATTACACAGGCACGTAAGAACATTCCTGGCATCATCTTGAATCCCAGGCGAAAGCTGCACATGGAAAAGTGATGGGCACGAGAGAGTGGCAGCTCTGGGTGGCTTTGGCCTGGTCCTGGTGGTGCCATTCCAAACTGTCTCCATTGCCTTGGTGTAGACAGACCCAATCCTGTTTACACCTAGCTTACAGGGAGGATTCTGTCTTGCAGAGGATGAGGCTGACGGGGGAATGTTTTCACAATAACAGGAGCACCAGAACACTTTTAGATGCTGTCGAGGTTCCTGTTTATTACAAGCTCTAATTGGCTCAAAAAGCAATACAAGTTTTCTCTTAAGGAACCCCTGGTTCCTGGAGAACACTGGAATCTTGGAAGGTTGTGATATCTCTTACTGAATCAATATTAAAAAAGGAGAAAACATGAACGTTCAAGATCACACACGTTCCTCCTGGCTCACATCGAAAGAAAGGGCCAGTGGTCTTCAAAGCTCCTGTGCTTTCCAGTTTGGGTGAAGGAAGGTATCGCAGCTTACTATTTATTTGTTTCAGCCATGACTGAATTCCACATTAGCAGCTCCTTATGGCAGAAAGGCAGCCCGAGGAGGATTGCTGACCGCCGTTGGCAATGAACACTTGCCTGTGTTATGTTTTAGCATTATTATTTGTTTTAACCTTTTGAAATGTGTTTTATGAGTTTGTATATTTTATTGTAACCGCCTAGCACAGGTGTTCTAATATTAGGAGGAATAGAAATTATTTAAATATTGAGCCAAATTTAAATAAAAATATTTAAATAAAATAAATTTAAATAAATAAAATAAACGTTCCAAATGTTATATGGATAACATTTTAGAAATAATACAGTGTATCCTTTCTGAGGTTTGAGGTCTCTAGGATAAAACGACAGAGAAATATGCTTGCTTCTTCACATAGCTAATTAATTAATTTATATATATATATATATATCCCAACGCCAAGCACAGGCTGAGGAGTATTCTTGTGCTGCCACAAAGAGCCCTGATGTGCTCAGGAAAGGACTAAGAACGAAGGAGAAAATGTCTTGCAGGGTTGCCTGGCAGCCACATGGGGGTTAGAGCAGTTGGGGGACGGCGTGCTCTAATGAGAAAAGAGCGTATAGAATTAAAATTTGCCTTGTCCCCAACTTTTCATATTGAAGGGATCATTATGTGTGCACACAAAACACAGATTTAGCATGTGAATAGCTGGTTACAAAATTGCCCAGGATTTGTGAGCATAAAATTATGCACATAACTGGATTTCCAGGACATGTTTTTTGCACACCCAAGATCAGAGTTCTTGGGAGGGGGGGAGGAGGATTTGGGATTCCTGCACCTACATTTTGATTTTACAAAGTTAGCACGTAAATTCATCTGCACGAGTTCTATTTAAGAAAGCCCTTAAACACTATCTCTTTCTGCAAGCCTTCCCCGACTTATGTACGTCTTAACCTGTTTTATCTTTTCTATAATTTTCTGCTGAAACTTTTAATTGAATTTATTTTAAGACTCATGTTTGTTATAAATTTGTTTTTAGTTTCGAATATTATTTTTATTATGTATGTGCTGTTGTAACCTGCCCCGAACTTTGGAGGGCGCGGGATATAAATCCTTTTAAAAAAATAAATATGAGTTACGCCCTGCAAAGAGCAGATGTGACTTTATGTGGGTGAGTTTGGGTGTGTTCTTTCGGATCGTTTTGAAAATGAAGTTCTGCTCCTTGGTTCGCTTTGAGAATGAGTGCAGCTCGTGCGTGGAGCTGCACACACAGCAGAGGAGCTCCTTGGCCACGAAGCTTCATTTTCGAGCATCGCACAAAATTGTAAAGTAAGTGGATGCTTGTAGCGCACGTACTTAGTACTCATGTTTCACAAGAAGGTACCAGAAACTATGTTCTCTGCAAGCAGCTGCATTCGGGAGGTGAAGAAGGGGAAAAGAATGCTGTATTTGTGAAATTGTTGCGTATATGCCCTGTTTTCCCCTCCTTTGATCTAAACGCCCTTGGAAAATCCTGTGCATTGTTTGGCTAAAAGTACATGCACAGTGAAAGCCTGGATATGGGAATTCTACAATCTTCAGAGCTAGCTTGCTTTTTGAAAGTCTCCTCTCTGACTGTAATGGACATGGTGTCTTCTCCCTCTTTTCTGGTGGCTAATTCTTGTCCCTTTTGATTCTAGGGTGTGCATTCTGCAGACTTGTGATAGGATGTTTGACGGTCAGAACCAATCATTTCACTTACCTTCAAGCCTCAGTTTTTATGATCAAAATGTGATTATACAGCATGTGCCTCATCAGGAGGGTCTGTACCTATCAAAGGGACTCTGCAAACGGATCTATAAGTCCATTTCCAGCAAAGAAAGAGAAGGGGGAAGGAGGGATGCTGATCAGAAGTTTTGCAAATGGACAGAGAGGGGTTTTGCATTAGGAAGGCTTAAACAAAGGTTATGTCATTCTGGTCTGTGATCCAATGTTATGATGAATCTCCATGGATACAGGAAGGATCAGGGTGGGTAAAAATAGCAAAACTAATGTGGCACCAGTTCCAGGAATTCTCTCAGAACACAGGGAGAAAGACATATGTTCCAGTTTAGAACCAGGAGGAACAAAATAAAAAGTTAAGATTCTTGGGAATCAATTTGTAAAAAGTAGGTCTAGTAAATATGATTTCTGCTTCTCTAAAGCAGAGAAATCTGTAGAGGCTATTACATATAGTTTTATTCAACTAGGAGGTGACTTGTTTTTCCAATGTGGTCTGTAATGGATTCACAGCAGGCATCAATGTCAGGACTCTGGGTGCTTGAACAGGTTTGATATTGGGCAAACTCCTTCATTGTGTCATGGAGAGGTAATTTGGGCTGAGTTTAGCACCCTGTGAGAGAGTATATAGAAAACTCCCTCAGACTACCTTAAAGTACCGGCCACAGCTGTCTCACCCAGTCCTTAAAATCCAGACCCACAGGGATTGCTGGGTGAAGGGAGGAGCCCCTCACCAGAGGGGCCTGTAAGGGTTAAACAGGCCCTGGGGAGCAGGCAGAGACCCAAGGTATGCCAAGACCTGGTATGTTTAAGGACTGTGTTACCCGAAGTTAAGGTGAGCTGCATTGACTGTTTTTGATTTTGGTTTTTCCACTGTAAATAAATTGCACTTAGGGGTAGATTTTAAGAGGCGCGCGATCAGCCTACTTTTGCTTGCGCATCAGACTCAAGCAAAAGTACGCTGGATTTTAGTAGATACGTGCGGAGCCGCGCGTATCCACTAAAATCCTGGATCGGCGCGCGCAAGGCTATCGATTTTGTATAGCCTGCGCGCGCCGAGCCGCGCTGCCTCCCCCCGTTCCCTCCAAGGCCGCTCCGAAATCGGAGCGGCCTCGGAGGGAACTTTCCTTTGCCCTCCCCTCACCTTACCCTCCCTTCCCCTACCTAACCCACCCACCCGGCCCTGTCTACACCCCCCCCTTACCGTTGTCGGGGGATTTACGCCTCCCGGAGGGAGACGTAAATCCCCGCGCGCCAGCGGGCCTGCTGCGCGCCGGGCCGCGACCTGGGGGCGGGTACGGAGGGCGCGGCCACACCCCCGGGCCGTAGCCACGCCCCGTACCCGCCCCCAAAACGCGGCCGACACGCCCCCGAAACGCCGCGTCGACCGGGCCCGCCCCCCCCGACACGCCCCCGACACGCCCCCCTCCGAAAACCCCGGGACGTACGCGAGTCCCGGGGTCTGCGCGCGCCGGTAGGCCTATGTAAAATAGGCTTACCGGCGCGCAGGGCCCTGCTCGCCTAAATCCGCCCGGTTTTGGGCGGATTTAGGCGAGCAGGGCTCTGAAAATCTACCCCTTAAGGAACAGCTAGAATCTGCCTCCTTGTTTCTCTGGCTGTTTCCAAGCTGCTATTGCCCAAGTTACCACATATGGTGGCAGCAATGAGATCTCTTGCCTAGGCAGGAAGCACAGACAAGAGCCCATAGCCACAACAACAGAAGAAAAAAAATAATAACCTGCAGAGTTTTTTCTTTTTCCTGGGGCCTCCCTATTCCACTCGCCAGCCTTCACACAACAGGCCAAGAAGGGTAGCCCAAGCTATGTAATCATGGGTCAAGCAGTGAGGAAGGGCTGGACAGGCCAGCAGGTTTTTTTGTTTTCCTCCCCCTCTCCTGGTGAGCAGGTGATCAATGTCCTTGCTACAGGGCAGCAACAACTACAGAATGCCCTGCAAACACAAATTGATCAGCAGCAGGCATTGCAAGAGCAGGTGATATAGCAACATGATGCTAACCCGGATAGTACAAGCTGTACAAACCTCTGTAATCATTCCTTCTTTTTTTTTTTTCTATTTATTGCATTTTTTTTCAATGATACATTTGTATACACTTGAAAGGAAAACAATTATGACAAAACAATAACTGAGATACCACATCTTGTTTCAAAAATAGAAAATTATAGTCATAAACCCAAAGCCTTCAATACAGTACAGGGAGACCCTCCACAAACTGGTTAAAAGACAGGAAACAGAGAGTAGGATTAAATGGTCAGTTTTCTCAGTGGAAGGGAGTGGACAGTGGAGTGCCTCAGGGATCTGTATTGGGACCCTTACTTTTCAATATATTTATAAATGATCTGGAAAGAAATACAACAAGTGAGGTAATCAAATTTGCAGATGATACAAAATTGTTCAGAGTAGTTAAAATCACAAGCAGATTGTGATAAATTGCAGGAAGACCTTGTGAGACTGGAAAATTGGGCATCAAAATGGCAGATGAAATTTAATTTGGACAAGTGCAAGGTGATGCATATAGGGAAAAATAACCCTTGCTATAGTTACACAATGTTAGGTTCCATATTAGGTGCTACTACCCAAGAAAGAGATCTAGGCGTCATAGTGGATAACACATTGAAATCAGTTCAGTGTGCTGCGGCAGTCAAAAAAGCAAACAGAATGTTGGGAATTATTAGAAAGGGAATGGTGAATAAAACAGAAAATGTCATAATGCCTCTGTATCGCTCCATGGTGAGACCGTACCTTGAATACTGTGTACAATTCTGGTCGCCGAATCTCAAAAAAGATATAATTGCGATGGAGAAGGTACAGAGAAGGGTAACCAAAATGATAAGGGGAATGGAACAGCTCCCCTATGAGGAAAGACTAAAGAGGTTAGGACTTTTCAGCTTGGAGAAGAGACGACTGAGGGGGGATATGATAGAGGTGTTTAAAATCATGAGAGGTCTAGAACGGGTAGATGTGAATCGGTTATTTACTCTTTCGGATAATAGAAAGACTAGGGGGCACTCCATGAAGTTAGCATGTGGCACATTTAAAACTAATTGGAGAAAGTTCTTTTTTACTCAATGCACAATTAAACTCTGGAATTTGTTGCCAGAGGGTGTGGTTAGTGCAGTTAGTAAAGCTCTGTTTAAAAAGGATTGGATAAGTTCTTGGAGGAGAAGTCCATTACCTGCTATTAAGTTCACTTAGAGAATAGCCACTGCCATTAGCAATGGTTACATGGAATAGACTTAGTTTTTGGGTACTTGCCAGGTTCTTATGGCCTGGATTGGCCACTGTTGAAAACAGGATGCTGGGCTTGATGGACCCTTGGTCTGACCCAGTATGGCATTTTCTTATGTTCTTATGTTCTCTTCAGCCTTTCCTCATAGGGGAGCTGTTCCATCCCCTTTATCATTTTGGTTGCCCTTCTCTGTACCTTCTCCATCGCAACTATATCTTTTTTGAGATGCGGCGACCATGTCTTTCTATATGCTCTACGATTTTAATCTTGAGAATAGTTTCCACTATTTTTCCCGGCACTGAAGTCAGGTTCACTGGTCTATAGTTACCCGGATCGCCCCTGGAGCCTTTTTAAAATATTTGGGTTACATTGGCCACCCTCCAGTCTTCAGATACAATGGATGATTTTAATGATAGGTTACAAATTTTAACTAATAGATCAGAAATTTCATTTTTTAGTTCCTTCAGTACCCTAGGATGCATACCATCTGGGCCAGATGATATGCTACTCTTTAGTTTGTCAATCTGGCCTACTACATCTTCCAGGTTCACAGTGATTTCATTCAGTTTGTCTGACTCATCACCCCTGAAAACCATCTCCGGAACTGGTTTCTCCCCACCATCCTCATTAGTAAACATGGAAGCAAAGAATTAATTTAGTCTTTCTGCAATGGCCTTATCTTCCCTAAGAGCCCCTTTAACCCCTCAGTCATCTAATGGTCCAACCGACTCCCTCACAGGTTTCTTGCTTCGGATATATTTTTAAAGGTTTTTATTATGAATTTTTGCCTCTATGGCCAACTTAATTTCAAATTCTCTCTTTGCCTGTCTTATCAATGAAGATCTGTATCATAAAGACTAAGATTCCTAAGACCCAGAGGCAACGCTGCCAGGAGAAATACAGTTATGCTGCTAATTTAGAGGCAGCCGGGGAGGAAGGATCGAAGTCAGCAATCCACCCAGAATGCCTTACCTGGCCCCTTTGGGAAAAGGGGGGTGACGTAAGGAGCTTCAGGAGGGCCCAGAGGGAGAATGAGCCCTTTAAATGGGCCCAGGAGCATATACAGAGGGTAGATGGAAAGCTAGTCCCTGGAGCACAGATTCCAGACCCTATTCCCTATTATTTTGTGATGAAAGGGGATCTACTATACCAGATAACAAAGGGAAATGTGGAGGGGGAATTGATAGAACCACTTCTAGTTCCCAAACCATATCATCGGAAGGTCATGCAATTAGCACACAGCCACCTTTTGGGGGGTCACCTAGGGGAAGAAAAGGCCCAGGAGCAAATATTAGCACAGTTCTATTGGTCAGGCCTACATAAACAGGTTCAGCTGTATTGCCAGTCCTGCCCTCCCTGCCAACTCACAAAGCCTGCCAGCATGTAGGCGGCACCTTGAGGAAATAAGTACATCCTCGTTAATACGGACTGTGTTACAAGATATCTGGAGGTGGCGACCACCCTAATGGAGGTTTTTTCATGACTTGGGCTGCCCAATGTGATCCTGACGGATCAGAAAATCCCATTTGTCATCAATGTATTGAAACAACTTTGCATCTTGTGCAAGATACACTGAGGTATGCACAGTTTTTATCACCCGCAGATTGATGGCCTCGTCGAACGCTTCAATCCGACACTCAAAGAAATGTTGAGGAAATGTGTGGATGAAGATGGCAAGAATTTGGATGTATTGCTACCCTATGTGCTTTTTGCAATCCGTGAAGTACCACAGAGCTTGATGACGTTTTCCCGTTTTGAATTACTGTATGGGAGGAGACCGAGAGGAGTATTGGACATGTCATTGCAGGGAAAGTGTCCTCTCACCATGACTCTTCCTCAGTTCGGGAAGTACACCAGACCCAGTCTGAGGTGGAGCTGGCATGGAATCAGCAAACTGCTGCTCCCCTTTCACTCCAGATCTAATCATTTGTTCCTGAAAGTCTCCTAGGATTTTCAATATGAAAAAAATACTTGTGCAAACCTGCAGCACATTGTGCCCTGTGATAAATCTTCCCCAAAGAGTTGCTCCAGCATGGTCCCTTTTTTTTAATTTTTATTTTAAAGCATGTGATCCAGGGGATAAGCTAAATGGCAGTTCTGTGGCTACAGAGTCACTGGGACTGCATTTAAAGTTATCCTTAGTTTTATTGTTGTAATGTGTCCATGTTGTTTTTGATATTGATTTTTTTGGTTTTAATGTGTAGCTACTGGTTTTGAGATTTTGTTTTTACTGTTTTATTATGTTTTACACTATTGCTTTTGCTGTCCCCGCTTTGAGCATCTTTTGGGAAAGTGAGGAATGCAAATGCATAAATAGGTAGATAACACACTTGTGCTTTCTGGCGCGCACTCAGCTGCTTTGTATGAACAGCATGTGAAAGCCACTAGAGCCACGATATTGACAGGTAGGTTGCCACCTCTTCACTGCCACAGTTTCATGGTCTTGCAGGATGGAAGCCACCTGATCAAAATCTTGAAAAATAATAAAAAAAAAAAAGGCCCAGTATTTGTTATGTCCTAATTGGCATCTGGTAGGACTGCCAGCTGAGCCAGGCGCTAACAAAATGCATTATTTTGTAACCCTCAGATAAGAATTGTAAATGCAATGCAATATAGTATTTTGTAAGAAAATGAATGAAACGTATTCCCTGAAAAAAATCTGATTATAGCTCTCTGACTGGCAGAAGCCGATGGGTACCCACTGGAAGGGTTTCTGCATCTGCTTGTACTCTGCAGCCCTCTCCCTCTCTCACTCCCAGGGATAAGGGCTGGTTTTTCCAAGTCTACCTGTCTAGTAACTGGCTATGGCCTTTTCCTTCAGGAACTCGTTCAGTGCTCTTTAAATGAATATATCGGATTAGGAGTAGCTTAATTCCAGTTTTCCCCCTCTCCTACTCCTTTCACAGAGAAACACAGATATTGGCAGATAAAGACGGTTGGGCCAAGTAGTCTGCCTGCTTGAACCAGTGCACTCTGCTGCCAGCGACCTTACCTCCTGCCCCTTAAACTGCCTTCGGGTCGCTCCCAGGCCTGCTTGAATTCTGCCACGGTTTGCCTTCTACAACCACTGCTGGAAGTCTGTTCCACGGTGCCCAGCATCCTTTCTGCTTTTGAGCTTCCCTCTCTTTGTGTGATGATTCCTTGTCTTAGAATGAGAAGCTGAATGGAAAACGCTTCCTCCTGCTGGATATCTGAATGCTTGTGTCCTGCCTCCCAGAGAGCCCATCTTCAGTCTGCGGCTCACAGATTGCGTTGTGTGGAAGCACTGGATAACCTGTCCTACGTAAATAAGGGTGGCTTTGGAGCTTCATGTCTAGGGAACAGGCTGAGCTGCTCCTGGCATTCCCTCCTTTGCACATGGAGTTACAGGAACATCTCACCTGTACAAACTAAGAGGTCACTGGTTAGAGACTTATGTATTAGGCAGAGAGGTGGGAAGATGAGAGCTGCATTGTTTCCAGATCTTCTCCCATTGTCTAGAAGGGCGATCCTGAAAAACAATCTCCTTCCTACTCTCCACCCCTATCCCACTCACTTTCACCTGCACAAGGAAAACAAAAAATATTTTCCTTTCCCTCCTCTAATGCATCGCAAGTCCCTGAACCGACAGCAGTATCCTAGTTCAATGCCCCATTGCATCACTGCTCCTGGCGCCAACCATTAATGGGAACATGGCTTCTCTTTGAATGGTAATAATTAAGAAGGATACAATTTGCCCTGAAGAGAAAACTCACATTCCTTGTATAATGAATGAGCTCACTCCAAGGGCCTTTTGCCAGAAATAATAAAAGTTAGACACCATTCCAGTATCTAAAATACAGTCCTATATGGATGTACAGCTGAAAATGCAAAGTCACTGTGCAAGACATCTCACAGGCACCTTTCACAAGATCTTTGAAGCAACTCTACTTTTTAATAGGAACAGTGTGGAAGGTGCTTATGTCTGGTTGCGCTATAGGAATCATTTGTGGTCTTATTCTGAGCCATGATGACTGCTGTAGAAGATCATGCAGGAAGGGGTACCTGGAAGCTCGCTTAGGGTTAGATGAGTCTAGGCTGCTCATGAAATTTTGAATCATGTATATTATCAAGAAAAAGTCCCTAGGTCAAAATCTCATTCCCCTACATAGCTTTCTCTTCTTTAATATTAAAATGTCCTAACGCAACTAGAGATGTGCTTTCGTTTGAAATAAATTTCCTGGAAAATGAAACAAAAGAAAAACAGATTTTTTTAGTTTTTGTTTCATTTTTTCCATGTCAGTTATCAGCCTTGGCCTACCCCTGTCCTGACCCCATGGAAAAAACCCCAGAGTTGCAAAATTAAAAAAAAACAACACAAAAAACAATTAAGGCCCCACAGGCCAGGGTGCACAACCCGGAACATATTATATCACGTTCTGGTGTCTGAAAAGGCCAAACAGAGAAGGCGTGATATCCAATCGCTCCTGCTGACCCTCAGACTGGTGCTATTTTGTCATTCTATGTAGAGAGCTTTAAACAAAATAAAGCAAACTGCTTATACAGAACCTTTAGAGTAGTAACCCAAAGAAACAAATTAAGAAGAAGAAATCAAGCTATACACCAGTAAACCAATAATCTATTAAGGGAGGGGAGAATGGTTCCTTGTTTGATCTCATCAGCGTTCCTCTCCACTCAGGCGGCAAAGTCGCAGGTGTGGATAAGGAGAGTGCATGCTCCGAAATCCGGTGTCTGCGCGGTGCTATCTAAACCCCCAGCACTGACTGGGGCTGATGCAGTGAAGCCAGTGAGCTCTTCCCAGACTCTAATGTTCCCCGTACGAGCATTCAGGGGCTGCTGCCTGCTCCAATCCTCCAAGTTTTTATGTGTTAGTGTTGGTGTTGGGGGGGAGTGGCCTATTTACTTTTCTCGGGTTTTGTTTTGTTTTTTTTTGTTCATTTCTTTTTGTGCTTTATTTCATCTTGAAAAAAAGGAAATAAAATGAAATAAACCACACAAAAAATAGCAAATGAAAAAAAAAAAAAAAGTGCACTCCCTGAAAGTAAACTCCTTAAGAGCTGCAGCCAGAATGTGCTGCCCTTTCTGCTCCAAGCATGAAAGCAGTGAATGTAAGATGTGCTCTCACTTTAGACAGTTGTTGTAATTTGTCCCGGATAACTGAATTATGAATGTATATGAAAGATGCATAAACTGACAGCAACTGCCCGTGAAGGAAGCCTTGACGACTGGTGCGAGTGCTCGCAAGGTTCAAACTTGTGCTATTTCAGCCCCCTTTCGTTCTGCAAATTAAGAAGCAAACGCAGGTAAAGAAAATTCATTTGGAGATCTTTTGGTTGGAAAGACCGCAGTGATGTGCCAGTTTAAGGTCTTAGAAAGGCATTTCTTTTACCCTGCTAACTCTGGACACTTGTTGGCATGGGCTGCTAGCTTAGGATGCAGAGCGCTTAACAAATACACCACAGTCAGGGCCCTCACATGGAGAAAATAGCTTCAAAACTAGAAAAAGGATGTGGGGGACTTGGCATGCACCGGGAGAAAAGGTAGTGCCTCCCCGGGCAGCACACCTAAGTGTCAGGGAGTGGAGCGCCAACAGGCTGAAGGGCGCACAGAGGGCAGCCAAGCCTGTGCTAGTACCCTGCGCACACTCGGTCAGTAAGAATGGAACCTTTGCATACATAACCTTCTGCATTTGGGGTCCTATAGTGCTCTATTTCAGCCATACTGGGTCAGACCAAGGGTCCATCAAGCCCAGCATCCTGTTTCCAACAGTGGCCAATCCAGGCCATAAGAACCTGGCAAGTTCCCAAAAACGAAGTCTATTCCATGTTACTGTTGCTAGTAATAGCAGTGGCTATTTTCTAAGTCAAATTAATTAATAGCAGGTAATGGACTTCTCCTCCAAGAACTTATCCAAGCTACACTAACTGCACTAAACACATCCTCTAGCAACAAATTCCAGAGTTTAATTGTGCGTTGAGTGAAGAAGAACTTTCTCCGATTAGTTTTAAATGTGCCACATGCTAACTTCATGGAGTGCCCCCTAGTTTTTCCTATTATCTGAAAGACTATTTGTAGATTATTGATGTCTTTTTATTCTATTTTTATGCATCTCATGATGCTGTAAATGGCTTTGGGTTAAACCATGCTTTAATTAAGATACTGTATACAGTAAATATAACATAACAATGCTCCTTAAGGGAGCGTTTGAGCATACAATAGGTGACTTTCTAAGCCAGTTAGGAATAAAGATACACAAAGTTGTGGGCAATATCTTTTTCATCGGACTAAATACATTTGTGACTAACTTTCCAGTCAATTATGGGGGCCATATCTCCTCTATCAGATTTATCAACTTTAATCCTTTAACAAATAGTGTGTGCGGCTTGCTGGGTTGAAAGAGAAAAGTGTCTTATCTCTGGTGAAAATGGAGCATGTCAGATTTGGGGCAGAGTTAGAAACACAGCCGAGAGGTTCAGTAGTGCCTAAGTTGGTGGCTGCTTCAATTTGGGGCGTTCTACATAAAGCCATAGGGACTGGGGGTGGTGGTCTGGATGGACCTGCACGGGCGCGAGGGTTGGCCCTTTGCTGGCGAGCTGCACTTTGCAGAGTGTGTGCTAGAGGGAGCCAGAGGAAAGGTAACGATTCTTCTGTCTAATTAAGAGCGGTAATTAACAAACAGACAGAGACGCGAAATCTGGAAGCAAGGGCGCTTTTCTTCCTCTCCATGCCCCTGCTGTATTTAGGTGCTAAGTGCCTCGTGGTGGTGATGAATGCAACACTTCCAGTCTTTAAACTCTGCCACTTCCGTTTGACCTCAAGAAAAAGTTCTGCTTTTCAGAAGGGAACCCAGGTCAGGGGCGGAAGCGCTGGAATGGGTCGAGGTCCTGCTCTGTTTGTTGCGTAAAGCGCATCGGAAGCCCATCCGCCACTTCCTAGTATACAAAAGACCCTTCTGGGGAGGAAACGCCACACTACCCCGACTCACGTGAATGCAAGAAACGTAGCTTTTTTTTTTTTTTTCCTTTAGTGAAATATATTTGAGAGGAGGACGAACCAGCCATGAATTGTTTATTACAGTCTAGAATTAGTGACTGCCTCTGAGGGTGCCTGTCTGCAGACACTCTCATGCATGGCTCGCAAATGTTCTTAAAACAACACAACCGGCCGGACTATTGCATATTGCTTGGCTGAGTTGCTTCCTCTTTTAGTTTTTTGGGTCGCTTTCTTTTTTCGACCCCCATATATTTTATTTAATATGTTTTTTTATAAAATGTTGGGGGCCAATGCAATAATTGTGCGCAGAAAATGGGCGTTCAGTGTTTGAGCGCCTGTTTTCCTAACCCGTGCCCAGCCACCTCTCCTGGGCGTGCAATCCAATATTTAAATGAAGGGGTCGCGCTGTTAAAAAGGTCTTAGGGACAAATGTGCATCCCTAGCTCCTCCTTGGCACTTTTTTTTTTTTTTTTTAACTAAATACTGCTTTATTTGGTTCCTCCTACTTAGTATCGGGATGATACTATTAGGAGGAATTGTGTTTTTTTCAATGCGCCCTCGAGCGTGGCATACATTTAAGGCAGCCCCAGGGCTGGCGTAAATTTTGCGGAGATGCTAGGGCGCGTTGGCCATGTGGAAAATGTATTGGATCACGGGGATTGGCTAATAGCCTCATCTACATGAATTTACATGTGATGAGCGCTATTAGCTATACGGTGATTTGGACGGGCTAATCTTCATATTGGTTTGGGGGTTGTGGATGCGCCTCCAATCGCGTGTTAAGCCATCCACATCTGTTACTAAATCTAACGCAGTTCTTTCTTTAGCTGTCCCTGCCATCCTTTATAAGTAGAGTGTCAGTATGACACCACCATGGGGTGGGAGGGTTGCTCTGATGATGAACAGCAGTGCAACAACGACTAAACTGGAAGGCATTTCAAACAGCCGTACCAAGAGCCTAATGATCTTGTTTGAACTGCCAACGGAATTATTTCAAACAAGGTTGTGCTGGAAGATTGCGGCTTTAATGTGCGAGCCATGAGCTCTTTGCTTTCGCCTGTAATCCAGGCACAGTTCCCCGGGCTTGTGTGTTTCCCATGCATATGTGAAACTGGCCATAAATAAATGCCTGGCTTACCAGTTCCAGCCTTTCAGAATAAAAAGCAACAGGCTACACAGACATTGTCAAGCGAATGATTTTTTTTTTTTTTTGTAATTATGGAAATCATACGTCAAAAAGAAAAAAAAAAACCTTGTTCTTTTTTGCTCTTGGAATCTGTGGGTGGACCGGAGCAAACTCCCACTTGTGCCCTCCTGTGGTTCCGAAGTTCTTACGAGTGTTTGTGTTCCAGGAGCTGGCCTTGAAGCCAACAGGAAAATAAAGAGTGTGGTGATCGGGCCCGAATTTGGAGCTTTTTTTTTTTTTTTTTGGTCTCCTCTCTCCCAGTCCCAGCTATAGTTCGGAATGATTCACAGCGTTAACCTTTCAAGGCTCGGGGGCGGGCGGGGGAAAGTGGGGGTGGCTGCTGTTGCCTTTATTCACTTTCTTCTTGTGATCTTTTTTTTTTTTTTTTCTTTGTTTGGAAAATGGCTTTCGAGTGTGGGGTTGTACACGTTCCTGTGTCTCTGACCCTGTATGGTTTTAGATTTGCAAATCGGGTTGATCCAGTCCTGGTTTTACCCCACTGCATGCAGGGACTTGTAGTTTTGCTTTTCTTAAGAAGCTGGGGCTAGTTAAATCAGAAGTACATGTCCCTGCGTGCACTGGAGTAAAACCAGGACTGGATCAACGTATTCTGAAAATCTGGAGCCAGTTGCACGTCTATGTGGGGGGGGGGGGAGGTGTGCATCTCCACCACCTCCTTCTGCAAGGGGAGGGCAGAAAAGGTCAAGATGGGGCAGCTGTCAATCTCCCCCAAGAGAAAGCCCCTCCGGCAGCCATAAGTTAACGGGACAAGCAAGCCACAAAGTGTTCCCAAGCAGCCCCTCTCCGCTCTGTGTGGGCTACCTGGAGAGAAGAGCTCACCTGAGAGACTTCCAGGAAGAAGCCCGGCTCCCTCCCTGGCATCAGCTGCGCCCGCCGGTCCCCAGGCTCTTCCTCTGCTGCAACACCGTTTCTTTATCTGCAAGGAGGCAAAGAAACTCCCCTTGCTGCCTCGTTGGCACCACTCGATCTCGTCTTTATAAAGCAGACTTGAAGTCCGGGAGCGGGACGTTGCGTTCAGGATGAACATTTGATGCAAGGGGGGGAACAGCAGGAATCAGCCGGCGTTCGGATGTCCTCCCTGCCTTCGGTTCGGCGCTGACCCGGTTCCTGTGCTAGAGTGGGCTGCGCCTCCTAGTCTGAGGAGAAGGCGCCCGGCTCGGAGGTTCTTCTTGCAAAAAAAAAAAAAAAGTATTGCACCGAGGCCCAGAGCGAATCTAGAGCAGAACCAAAAGCGGGTCACTGCTAAACCGCTTTGTCCTTCCCTGCTAATAATAAAAAAAAAAAGCCTAGAAGTGTCCACTGCTGCCCTGCCGCGTGCCGTCTCTCGCCCTTCAGCGGGACGTGAACCAGGAGATTTTCTTCCCTCCCCAGAGCGGCGCGGGCTGTGTGTGTTTTTCTTTTTCTCTCTTTCCCCTGCTCGGCTTTGCAGAGGCAGCGAGCGGGGGGGGCAGGCGCTTCCTGGAAGAGCCAGCCTGGGGAGTTGGTCACATTCTTGGCTGGGATTCAATGACTGAGGCAGACAGCAACAAACAGAGAGGGAGGAGGGAGGAAGGAGGGAGGGAGGCAGGAAGGAAGGAGGGAGGGAGGCAGGCAGCCACTCTGCCCTGGAAGCCCAGCTGCGAGGATGTGTGCTGGGGCAGCGCGGCTCTGTCCCGCCGGCAGCTGCTGAGAGAGCCCCCGTCCCGGGCGCAGGGGGGCGGCTGTGCTGCAACTTCCTCTCGCCGCCCCGCTTGATTTCTGGCCGGGGTTCCCCTGGGAGGGAGCGATGGGCAGCGGCGTGCGAGCCCTGGGGCTGCCCGGGCGCCCTTAGTCGGGAGATCGGCAGCGGATCAGCGGGCGCCCCCTTCTCGTTCTCTCTCTCTCCCCTCCCCCCCCCGGGAGCGGCGCCGCCGCCATGGAGGCGGTGAGCCGCAGCGGCTTCCAGCCCCATCCCGGGCTGCAGAAGACGCTGGAACAGTTCCACCTGAGCTCCATGAGCTCCCTGGGCGGGCCGGCGGCGTTCTCGGCGCGCTGGGCACAGGACCCGTACAAGAAGCCCGAGCCGGCGGCGGCCGCCGGCGGCTGCCTCTCCTCCGCCGCCGCCGCCAAGGAGGAGCCGCCGCCCCTGCCCGGCCCCCTCTTCATCCCGTGCGATCGCTCCACCGAGCGCTGCGAGACCATCCTGGAGGGCGAGACCATCTCCTGCTTCGTGGTGGGCGGCGAGAAGCGCCTCTGCCTGCCGCAGATCCTCAACTCGGTGCTGCGCGACTTCTCGCTGCAGCAGATCAACGGCGTCTGCGACGAGCTGCACGTGTACTGCTCCCGCTGCACGGCCGAGCAGCTGGAGATCCTGAAGGTCATGGGCATCCTGCCCTTCTCGGCGCCCTCCTGCGGCCTCATCACCAAGACGGACGCCGAGCGCCTGTGCAACGCGCTGCTCTACGGCGGCCGCCCGCTGGCCCCCGGGCCGCTGGGCTGCAAGGAGCTGGGCGAGCGCGGCTTCGCCGTCTACCACGAGTGCTTCGGCCGGGCCCGCGGGCTCTTCGTGCCCGAGCTGTACGGCAGCCCCAGCGCCGCCTGCATCCAGTGCCTGGACTGCCGCCTCATGTACCCGCCGCACAAGTTCGTCGTGCACTCGCACAAGCCCCTGGAGAACCGGACTTGCCACTGGGGCTTCGACTCGGCCAACTGGCGAGCCTACATCCTCCTGGGCCAGGATTACACGGGCAAGGAGGAGAAGGGCCGGCTCGAGCAGCTGCTCGACGACATGAAGGACAAGTTTGACTACAACAACAAGTACAAGAGGAAAGCGGCCAGGGTGAGTGCCCCCGCGGCAGGAACGGGGGGTGGGTGGGGGATGGGGTAATCCCAGATGATGCCAGGGCACCGCGCTCTGCTTGCAGCTGGCAAGTGCCCAAACTGCGTAACCCTTTGCGTCCATCAAGCCAGGTCTCAAGTCCTGGTACCATCCCAAACGCCATGGGCTTTTATCTTCTACAAAGAGAGAACCCGGCTCCGTTTTTGTAATGTCCCCCTCCACCTTTCAGCCTCTTTTGGAAAAGTAGTTGTAACTTTTTTTTCCTTCCCTCTGGGTTGTAACTTGGCTGATTATTAGCAACGTATAATAAAGCTGCATTTACTCCGCTCTTCTTGGGAGGCCAATTAATTCAGTTATTATTGCTTAAACCCTTTTTTTTTTTATTATCGGTGAATAGATTCCTTCCCAGTTTTCCCCAGGAGTTCCTTACAACCGAGTCTTGGAGCCATTGTGCCAGTGTTAAGTGTAATGAGGCGCATTATCTGCGGTCCTTGGAGGTGGATGTGTTTTTAATGGCTTGTCTGGCCCCTACTAATCAGGGCTTGAGGTGCTAGGTTTGGGGGTGGCACACCAGCCCTGGTCGGGGGAGGCGGACTGACAGGGGCTCTGTCTGTCAGAGTGGGAATTTGGATAAATTGTAGTTTGTTTTCCCGTTACAGTGTAAATACACCCGTCTGAATGGCTTCGCAGCACCGTCAGCGAATCTGGGGGAGGGAGTTTTTTGGATAGGTGAACCATAACACCGGCCTGCATGTTTATAAACGAGGAGCTTTGGGGGGGGGGGGGGGGGTCGGGGTCCTACTAGGCAGAAGAGATGCAAAGGACCCCACTGTTGCATGTTTTTAAAAGTTATTTGTGCATTGATCACTTTTTGGCAGGTGGGATCTGGGGAGAGGCTTAAATTTGCTTTGTGGCTGGAGTCTATGGACAGTGGCAAATGACAAGGTTGCTGGTGGTCTGTGTTTGGCTGTGGCTGAGCCTTTCTCTGTTTGGTTGTGCTGCTGCTAAGTCTGTCTCTATTGATGCTGAGCCTGTGTTTGCCTGGGTATATTGCTGCTAAGCCTGTCTCTATTGATGCTGAGCCTGTGTTTGCCTGGGGGTACTGCTGCTAAGCCTGTCTCTATTGATGCTGAGCCTGTTTGCCTGGCTGTGCTGCCGCTAAGTCTGTCTCTATTGATGCTGATCCTGTGTCTGTCTCGGTATATTGCTGTTAAGTCTGTCTCTATTGATGTTGAGTCTGTGTTTGCCTGGGTGTGCTGCTGCTCAGCCTGTCTCTATTGATGCTGAGATGCTGAGCCTGTGTTTGCCTGGGCGCACTGCTGCTAAGTCTGTCTCTATTGATGCTGAGCCTGTGTCTGGCTGTGCTGCCGCTAAGTCTGTCTCTATTGATGCTGAGCCTGTGTTTGCCTGGGTGTGCTGCTGCTGCGGGTGCCGCAGATTCTCTGCTTGGGTGTCTCTGTCTGCTGCTGCTGAGCCTGTCTCAGTCTGAGTGTGCGGCTGCAGATCCCATGTCTGGGTGTGATGTTTTTTCTGTCTGTGTGTTATTTTCTGTGGTTTTGCTGCTCAGAGGCAGGCTCTGGAGTTGTGGTGTGGGACTCAGCAGTAGTCTGCCTGCCACGAACAACTTATAGAGTTAGACACAGAAGTTGAAAGCAGGCCTCAACACTCTAGCCTGGTACGTTCCCATTTTAAGCTTACATTATCAAATTCAATTTTAAATTGGGACTCTACCTGGCTAGAGAAGTGAGTTCTTCTTTTATGCTTATTCTCTTTGCTGCCTCAGCATTGTGTTTAAGAGAAAACACAACTTGTTTAACTCTTTCACCTTCACCCAGTCTTTAACCTTCAACTTGCACTGCTTTTCTTCAAATTGCATCTGTCTCCACTCAATTCTGCTTTCCTCCTTTCTCCTGGGCTTTTAACGGTTTCTTGTGCCTCCTCTTTTCTTTGATGTTTGGGCCTTTTCTCAGCCATCTCGGACTCCACCTTCCATCCTGCCTGTTCTTGTTTTAATGAGGCTATAGCAGAGCAAGTCAAAACAGCGGTAAGCAGCATCTGACTGTAAAATGTAGTGTAAGAAGCCGCGATTGTGCTCGGGGACTGGGACCAGTTACTTGTGTGAATGGAATTTCGGATCTGAGAACGTTGCTGGTGGCTGGCACACATCTACTGCAGTGTAAGGAAACCAGTACTGATTCCTTTCTATTTCCTGAGAAAGGGAGTCTACGCGGCCCCAAGCTAGCCAGGAAATGTCTTAAATCAGCCCAATAACAAGAGATCACCTTAATACTATTTTTTGCTTCAAACTTATGTTTTTTTCCCCCATTTCCATAAATTGACTTTGGTGTTTTGCAAGATACATCATCACCAAATAACGATCACTGGAGGGCATACAATATACTCCGAAAATGATCAGCAAAGTTTGCAGAAGGCAAGTCCGGAGTTTAGGGATAAAAGTAAAATGTAACAAAATCTATAGGCGAACTCTGCAGCATCATTTGCATAAGAGCTTTCCAGCCAGCCTTTTGTCACCACTTCATTGAGAGCCAGTCAGAATGCAGAGCCTTTGGTGTGTTATTCACCCAAAAAACTACATTACGCAGTTGGGTTTTTTTTTTTGTTTAATTTAGTGTGCCTCATGCCCGATTTTGATTGGCTGATCTGACAGTTAATGAGTGGATTTGGGGGCTGGTGAATACCTGCAATTTGGAAAACTTGTTCTGTGGTTTTTCCTTAGGAAACCCCTCGTCTGGGAAACACTTTTTTAATGAACTGTTAGTAGCATCTAATTACAAAAGATTTCTATACATCTTGTGATGGTAATAATTGTTGGGCTGGATTGTTCTGCAAAATACGGGGAAGAATTGAATCTATACCCTGCCAGTGAAATTCCCTCTTGAATATGACAGCTGTCACCAATTTTCCTGTTTTTTTTTTTTTCTTTTTTCTGCTAAGGAATGTTTAGTGCGTTATTTTTCAGGGATTGTCAACAAATAGGGGCAAAACGTCTGTCATTGGCATTGGTGGTGATTCTTCTCGCTCCCCTTTGTCTGAAACAGATTTGTCTTGTAGTCACGGCTGCAATGGCAAAATCTTACATGGGTGTGCTGGCGGGTTTCCCAGCTGAAAACCTCCATAAAGCTGTGATTGTATTTTGGAAACCCCCACCCCTGCGCCAGGTTTATCGATTCTTCACTGCCCTTGGCTTTCTTGTCTAGTGATTCATGTGTAGTGTAGGTTACTTGCAGGGGGGTCACAGATGCAAATGCACTCTGCACTGGGTTTTTTCCATTTCCTTTCCTCCCTCCATCAGTTTTAAAAGGTGTTTGAGAGGTTTGGTTTGGAAGTGCACCCATTTGCTGGGTGCCTTGGTAGGCCACGTTTTTGAAGGTGCTTCGCATGCTTGAATCTTTGTTCTTTAGCCTGCTTGGTCAATGGTATCATGTTGAAGAATAAGGTCATTGACGGGGATCGCTCCTTGGTTTCTCAACCTTTTCATCAGCCAGTTTGTGTAATGTCTGTCTGAAGCATTGAGTAAGGGCATTGAAATAGCAGACAGGATATCAAGTGTTAGGAAGTCTGGGTTTAAGTATAACAGAGAGTGTACTGGCTGGAATAGCTCAGCAGCTCCCCTTGTACATTTATAGATCCTGTTCTGGAAGCTGAGACTATAGTTCAGTCCCAGTACTGTCTTCTCCCCAATTAATTAATAATGTGCAGACAACTGAACACACCCACATTAGTTGACTCTATATAGTGTTGAAAACATTACACAAGCATTGATAATGCTACTTCTTACAATGAGAGTTGTGTAAGAGGATTTCTTCACTGGCAGAATTAAGCAAGTTTAAACTGAATATATATTTTGAAAGCCACAGGGCTGGGGTTGAACCATTTCACTAGTTCAGGCAGAGGGATGGCATGTCTGCCTCAAGTGTCACTCATCTGGGGCAATACCATGCGGCATTTAGTTTGGTTTTTTTTTTGCCTGCCACATGAAAGTATATTATTGTCTTATTGGTTAAGGACTGTAAATTCTAGACCAAATGCTGTGGGAAGAGGAGATAGGTACCCAGGCCTTTGGCTAAGGTAAAAAGTGGAACATGTCCGGTGGTCTCTTACACACAAGAACCAGATTGCAGCTGAAGGTGAATGTCATCCAGTTGATGTGCAGCAGTTATTGGCCTGTAGATTTGGCCTTTTTTTTTTTAATGTTTTTTTTAGGGTTCTCCACCTCTGGGACACTGACAAGGAAATATCCTGTCTGATTACTTTGTAAGTTGTGAGGCTTTTTGTTGGATCAATGTAATGATAAAGAATAGATGTAGAACTTGCTCTTCCTTTGGCAGAAGTCCCATTACCTCAGTCATTTCTCCTGGATTATCCTTCTATAGTAAGGAATTAATCACATCTGCATTGCTGTCTGGCATTAGAGGGATGAAAGTCAGCATACTTTTTAAGAACGGGTGAGAGGTTCGTGCGTCTCTCCTAACTTGGTTTTTTTTTAACTATGAGACTAATAGTTTCTCAAACTCTATTGCATTCTTGCCATCATGTAGAAGATTAATACATGAGCTCTGTCTGATGTGTCACTGCAAGATGAAAAATGCTCGCGGACAGACTAATAAATGAAAAGCTACCTTGTCAGTCTGTTTGCAAGTCTTCCTCTGTTCCGAGTTGTGTTCCAGTGGAGCTGGTGTGTTCTTGCCTGAACTAGACTTGTATGAATTAAGATACTGTAGGAATGCCGTGAATATTTTAAAGGACAAGTTTCAAAGCTCATTTCCACAGGTTAGTGGCCATTTACCCATGGAATGGGATTTGGAAATCTGTGCAGGCAAAGTTACGCATGCAGTACCTCTGTGAGTAAAACGTTACCTACAGTGAGCGGAGACGTTTCTGTGGGGGTAGGGCGTTGCGTGCATTTTCAAATGTACGTGCTTACGTTTTACCTGGAAAGAGTACCCACGCACACAGAGCAGCTGCAAGGGTTGTACACGTACTGTTTCCTTAGGCAGTGTTCAAACCTGGTGCAGAGTACTTGTGGGCAGATTGTTCTGTTGAAGTCACTTCGTTCTGCGATGCCTTATATGAAGTATAATTATAAATGATGTGGTGGTCAGCAGTAGGCTAGTGTGGTAGGGAATCGGAGGAAGTTGACCCAAAAGTGACTTGGATAAGGATGGCTGGCAGCTGGGATGTATCGTTAGCAGTAGAGACCAGGATGACTGGGCAGACTGACTAGGCTTGTTGCTCTTTTTCTGCTGTCATCTCCTTTTTGAGAGTCCACAGGGAGGCTGCCTTGGAGCTTCGTATAGCAGATATACAACTCTCTTTGTGATTAGAAATGAAATCAGCCTTAAAACTTTCTACCCGCTGTCAATCTGCCTTCAACAATCAAATGTAATGAGTGGTGAATTTTCCTTATGTGCAGCTCTGACTTCTTTTGATTTTACTGGTTTGGCGGTGAGCTATTTATTATTATTATTATTATTATTATAACGCATGAAATGTATTTTGACGTTTTGTTGTATAATTTTATTGTTTTATTGATGTTTGTCTGTTTTAGGTAGAATATACATATTTTAAATAAACTAAATACACAGTGCCTTTGCACTTCATTAGATTGAAACTTGCAGGCCTGAGGAGGAGGAAGCTGGGTCCAGATTTTGGCGTGCAGTGGTGTGTGTTTGAAGCTGGGAATGGTTTCCCTGTTGGCCCATGTATTTCTGTTTCAGCACTGAGAGCTGTCTTTGAGCGCTGATTGTTTTTTGCGTGTATGGTTGTATGGCTTTAGGGAATGCAGGATCCGTGAAAAATAGTGACCATGTCTAATGTGAAATTCTGGGTTGTGTAAGAAATCCATGGACAGGGGTAAACTTCTATGGCCACATGAGAAGAAATGCTGGGTGCCAAACAGTTCAGATATATTATTGTTTTGCAGACTTGAAGTTGTGATGTATAGGTCTGCGTACATACATATATGCAGAGCTAGAAAAATCCCAGGGGCCAGATTACATGCACACCTAAAATTTGGCACCTGGTGTCCAAAATTCAGAAAATCTAAAAATTAAAACAAGCAAAGAAAAAAACACTAAAGAAGTGATCAAATAATAAAGCCAGACAAAAGGAAAATAGCAACAAGAGAAAAAGGTAAAACATTTTCCCTGGCTCCTAATTATTTTTTGACTGGTGCCTAAGTTTTTAAAATATTTCTATCCCTGCATCTTACGATGCACTCAGTACTTGCCCAGTTATGGCAACAAATCCATACCAAAAGTGTTAAGGTTTAAAATATTTCTGCAAAAAATGTGATCCCCACAGAAAAAAAATCCTAGTTGGTTTCCAGCTTTCTTAACCCAAATTCAAATTAAAAACAGAGAAGTGGAAAAACTGCACTCAGACCCCCGCTAACTGCTCTCCCTGGACTTCCTACCATGAGGGCTTCAGCAGTAAATTACAAGCTAACAATTTGCAGTGTTATTTATGGTACAAAGATGAGTTGATGTAGGCTTTTCTTTCACATCTAACAATGTGACTTTTCATAAAAACATGGGTTTTTTTTAGGATACAGTGAGCATTTTCTTGAAGCTAACCCTAAAACCTGCTAGTGTGTATGAGACGTGTAAAATCAGCAGACCTTGTTGTATGTAACCAAGCTGCTTGAACAATCATGATTTTGGTTTATGATCTGAAAACTGCCCCTCAATCTAGTGAATCTTCCTATGGGCAGTTTTTGTCATGCTCCAATCCCGGATATGCACATGGGGCTGGGAAGGCGGACTGTGACAATATCTCCAACCATCTGCGATGCATGGAAAATCAGTGGGGATAGGCTGGCAGGATTACAGATCCCAAATTGAAGTTCCCTTGACTATAAGAGAGAAAATATGCAACTCCAAGGTTGTGGAGATTGCTTGTGCTAACCCTGTTCCATCCTCATTTTTAAGCACAAGGCATTGAATTGCAGAATTCCCAAGGAAATAAAGAGCACTGGGGAAACTGCACTTCAGACAAAGTAATTAAAAAAAAAAAAAAAAAAAAAAAAAAAAAAGAAGCTGATATTTCAGTTCATTCATCTCTTTCACTTTTTCGCTCTGGGCTGTTTTATTACTGCTCCTCCCTTTTTTTTTTTTCCCCCACCCAAACAAAAGTGTAGGTATGACAAAAGGAACTTGAATTTCAGGCTGAAACCACAGAGCAGTGAATGATTGATTTGAATATTATGCAGGTGTGCTGATACCTTTCATTCATGCCCCAGCATGATCCCTGTTTAAAAAAAAAAATGGAAAAGCTGCTATTTACTTAAAGACACAAGGCCTTTCAGTGCCCCAGGAGCAAGTCTTAAGTCGGCCTCACCCTGCACTACAGCCTGCCTTTGAAACCCTGTGTTAAGGCTCCAGAGAGACCATGGGAGGAGCTGCCCAGTGCAGTCCAATCCCTCCCACCTAAGGCAAATCGGGAGAGCTCTGAGGGCACCCGTATGAAAGGGTTTCCCTCAGACTGCAGCCTCTTCTTTCATGCGCTTTATACTCTCTTCTGCCCATTCACCCCCTTGCGCTTGGAGCTGCCGGCTGCTTAACAAAACTGTCTACTTAATATCTTCTTTGATAGATTTCTGTGAAAAAGACCCGCACATGTTTGGTAGTTGCTGTGTGTGTGTGTGTATCTCTGTTTTATCATATGCTTAACGACAAGTGTGCTTATCTGTATTTCTGTCTGTGCCCTTCTGATTCCGGCTGTCAGGGGCACTCTTACAGGCCAATGCAATACTATCCACTGGCTGCAGCGGACGGCTCAATCTGCGATTGGACACGCGTCCATAACCCCCAATGCAAAATGGGGTTAGCGCGTCCAGTCGCATGCGTGGGTACTAGCGCTCATCACATGCAAATGAATGTCGATGAGGCTATTGTCTGTTCCCTCCAATGCAAAAAAAAAAAAAGAAATGTGCGCCTGCTGCGCACATTTTAACTCGCCAAAACTTAACGCCTGCTCCAAGCAGGTGTTAATTTTGGAGGAGCCTAAAAAGTGTACAGAAAAGCAGAAAATACTGCTTTTCTGTACTTCCTCCGACCCAATATCGGAGGAACTTAAAACTTAGAATGTCCTGGAAAAAAAAAAAAGGCTGCCAGCACTTGGGTTAGGAAAAAGGATGCGCAATTAACCAAGATTGAGCATCCAATTTCCTAATCGGCTGACAGCCGCCTCTCCCGGGCACCAGCTACCAAGGAGGCACTAGGGGCGCACCATTTCCCCTAGCACCTCCTTTTTACCTCAGCAGCCCATTTCCATTTGCATTGGGCGCTCCAGAGAGATAGATTGGTGCGCATTATGGGAGTGGGTGCTCAATCATGAGCGCCGGTTTAAAGCGGGCCAATATTGCATCGGCCTGTTTATGTCTGAGAAGCTCTGCTGGCCTAGAAAAAAGGTCGCCAGACCAAGGAAGATGGTGTGCCAAAGTATTGACATTGGCCTAGGGAAATGGGGAAATGCAACCTCCCATTTGATTTTTCAATGGGTAGTAGCTACTGTGTGTGTATAGATTACTATTAATTATTTCTCTAATGCTGCAAAATGTAGGCAGCACTGTATAGATATATAGAAGAGCAAGTCTGACTTAGTGTAATCAAGAAACACCAATAAGGCTTCAGATTAAAATCAACAAGGCTATGATTTGGGAGACCAAGAACTGGGGTTTCAGATCTAAAAGCAACCTCAAAAGATAGCCCCTTTCCTTCATTAAAACCTATTATGGAAGAGATCAAGGATATATAAGGGTGTGTGTGTGTTTATAATATATAAAAGCAAAAATATTTCCCTGATTAATCTTTTGGTGTCTCAGTTTATAACTTTTTACCTTTTTTTAAGCTCCTTCTGTGGTCACTGGGCTGCTGTGCATGCTGGGATTTCCCTTTTATTGAATGGACTGCTTGTTTGAGGTTGAGGAAGTGGTTCCCAGTAGGATTAAAAAAGGGGGGGGGGGGGGGGAGAATAAGGATGAGGTTGGCTGTGTGGGGGAGAGAGGGATGTCCTGTTTCAAATGCAAAGCACAGTGACCTGAAAAAGACATTTTCAACAAAACCCTGCCCTATCATAGCCCAAGGCAGCAGCTGCTGGCTTTGCGATGGGCTATTAGAAAGATTTGTGGGGAGTGGGGGAGGGGATATATTTAATTCATTTATTTATACTGTTTCTAAAACCGGCAAGGTGAAGTCGAGTCCCTTAATTTAAATCTTGACGACTTTCGTTAGTAGATAATGGCAGAGCTGAAGATACCCTATTCTGGCTGGGGTTTTCCCCCCCATTCTGATCCTGCATTGGCATTCATCTATACTGAAGTGGCTGGTGTATGAAAGGCATTAGTGTGTTTAGCACACGTTCTTCTCAGTTGCAGAGTGTTTTAAGTAGACCATTTAAATGTTACTTAATCCCAAGATTCACCAAGCATGGTTTGGGGTCTGTGATCATGAACCCTTGTGATGCTAGGTAATGTAAAGCATCAGAACCTATGGAGACAGCACACTTATCAGTAGGACTTAATTTTGCCTGGAATTTGTGAGGTTTGCCTGCCACTGGAGTTGGCCTCGATTGCTACTCTGGGCATATGCAGTGATGTTGGTCTATGTCCACTGTTCCCAGTAGGCCACAAATGGGGCAAAATAACAAAGAGACTTAGTAATGTGTTTTGGGAATCTGCTATACTAGTATTGGTATCCATTTAGATTATTACAGACTTGGGTAGGGAGGGGTACTGGTTGTGATCTAAGTTAGGGATTTTGGATGCTCGTCTGCCCAACATGGTAGAGTAGAAAGGAGGAAGATGACAAAAACTGTTCTGGATAAGAGAGAGCTCTTACAAGCAGTCACGCACTAAGGCTGCTAACCGGGATAGATCCTTGAAGTGTGGACAGGAATAACCGGGCAGAGCGGATAGGTCGCTTGGTCTTCCACTGTTTACTGTGTTACGTGAGCTCTTCTATCGGTTTTCAGTGGAATTGCCCTCCAGGAGTTTGGACAAATATCCTGTTTCTCCTTGAGATCTGCTAGGATAGGGGCCGTCTTTGTGGGCTGAAATCCAGTCTGGTTTTCAGGACATCCACAATTGCTACTTCTGAGGCATATTTCTGTAGCATGGTTGTCATGAAAACCCGACTGCCTCCGAGGACTGGAGTTGCACGCCCCTGCCATAGGAAGATTCGGGGTCCTGCTTTACTGTACCTGCTGCCTCTTCACAGCCAGGGTGGGGGGGTGCGGACGTTTTTTGTCCCAATCATTTTTTCCTATAATTATTATGCTGTGAGTTGAATGATATGCAAATGCAGTCAATTAAGCGAGAGGTTTTTAATTAGCAGTTTAAGTTCATGTGCGAAGTGCCTTGCCTTAATTACTTGACAGTTTTGTTGTTAATTTGCTAAGTTTTTTTTCCCTCTGAACTATCAAAACTGTGCTGCCTCTTTTCTGGTTAACATTCTAAAGTATGGCTAATACTAACAGAATTACTTCAACCTTAATGTGTTTTCGTCTTAT
The DNA here is from genome assembly GCF_901001135.1 of Rhinatrema bivittatum. NCBI lineage: Eukaryota > Metazoa > Chordata > Amphibia > Gymnophiona > Rhinatrematidae > Rhinatrema > Rhinatrema bivittatum. The sequence continues at coordinate 73,858,795 of NC_042629.1, read as the reverse complement.
TATGTAAAGCATCTGCAAACTGTAATGGAAGAGTAAGCCAGTAAACAGTAGGTGAGTGGAAAGATAAATTGCTTTGGATTGTACAGGTAGTCGGGTTTTTCTAGTTTCTTTTTTTTCTCTCTTGGGTTTGGTAATATATTCTGATGTCAAGCCTGGAGAACTTTCATCCAGTCCTGGTGCATTTCTTGCAGAAAACTCAGGTTTCCAGATCATCTCGGACACAGTTTTTCTGTTTTTGTGTTTGGTTGTAATTGGAATAATTAGGGTGTCTGCATGTTTTTTGGTATACTGTTTTAGTTCAGCTTTTTTAATGCCCATTTTGGTACACGGTAGACTTCTGAGAGATTTGGGACTGTTGATCCCTTGGTATTGGGGGAACAGGAATTGAATACACTGTCAGCACCAGCGATGCAGTGGTGGCTATGATGCTAGGATCAATTCAAAATTTAACTGGAAGGGGATCTTGGAGGAAAATGATGATGGTATAGCTACACAGGGCTGGAAAAATCCAAGGATTAGGTCACCCAGGAGTCTAAAATGTGGTGCTTGTCTCTTCCATTGGGTAAGACCAGGAGGGCTTGTGGGCTGAGGAAAGATGTGGCTCGGAAGCTGGGGGTCTGGGGCTGGGAGAGACGCCATAGCCTAGGAGGCACAGAGGATGGGGGAGTAGAGGAAGCAGGGAGAGATGGCGGAATGGACCCTGGAGGAGAGAAGTAAAAATAAAGAACATAAGAACATGCCATACTGGGTCAGACCGAGGGTCCATCAAGCCCAACATCCTGTTTCCAACAGTGGCCAATCCACGCCATAAGAACCTGGCAAGTACCCAAACACTAAGTCTATTCCATGTTACTGTTGCAAGAAAAAGAAGCAATAAAAGGAAAACATGTGCACAATAAAAAAGATTTTAAAAATCCCAAGAAAAATAGCTAAAACCAAAATGCTCTGGCTCCTAAATGTTTTGAACTGGTATCTAAGCTTCCTAACTCCGGCAGCGATTGGGTGGCACTCACCATGGTGGGGGAGAGGAAAGACTTGTTTCCTTGCTGCAGAATAGGGTGTGGGTATCCTTGGTGGGAGAGAGGAGGTGCCAGGCCTTGCCTAGCGCCGGGGATACATTAATATCAGTAGTGGGGGGGAGTTGGAGACTGCACCGTGGGAGCTATGGTGAGGAGAGTAATGCTAGAGTTCAGCTTCCTGTAGCGCCTTTCAGTCTCGAGGGATTCTAGTTCCCTGAAAAGACACCGAATAGAGTTTAAAAAAAACCAACCCAGGGAAGTGATGTGTAATGCCCCTATAGCGCTTCCGATCGTTTCCGCAGGCTTTAGTATAAAATGGGCTTGGTTATTGCACCTCTTTTTATTTGAGATTACCGGCTGGTCTGCTAAGACCGTTGGAAATTGTGTAAATCTCATCAGTGCATGTTCTGACAGGGATTGCCGTGTGTCGGCACATCTCCCTGGTTTTAGAATCCCTCAATACGTTGCTCATCTCATGGGGGTTACGTTTTTTAATTCAGAAAGTCGGTTAACACCTAAATTGCGACGGCATTGAATTTACCATGCTGGCATATCCCTGTGATCCTGTTAGAAGTTCCATCTCTTAAATTGGCCCGATTGGGTGAGATGTGACCATGTTTTTTCAACAGCAGGACCAGTTTTTTGGAACCCTCTTCTCCATTACCTTTGATCATATGTCCTAAGCAATTTAAGGAGAATTTTAAGACCTGTTTGTTTGAATTGGCTTTTGGACAGCGTTGGTTTTGTGATCATCCTTAGTCTTGTAGATTCCCTTCAAGAAGCCAGTGCTTTTTTTGATTCTTTTATCTTGCAGGATATCCTTTGTATTTTTGTTACTTGTCATTTTATGTTGTTGGTTTAATTGTAGGCTTGTAAAGGTTGCAACCTACTGGATCTACATTTTTATAAATGGTTAAAGAGGATTCTACAGACAGGCTGGGGAAACAGCTACTGTAATCAGACTAATCCAGATCTGTCCGGTGTCATAAATCAGCCTCAGCATATGAGAATATATTGTTTTCACATATCTTAATCCAAATAATTGTTTTCTGTGGCACAAAATTTATTATTTTTATAAAGAATGGCCAGTTTGAGCAATAGAAAAGAACTTAAGATTTTCTGCCCAGGCATCTGTGGCTCCTTCTGGTACTTGCGTGCCACTGGTTACTCCAGCCTCAAGTTCTGGGTAACGTCAGTGAAATGCTGCATAAGTTGTGTTTGGGGGTCATCGTTTTGGGACAGCATGTAGCTTGGTGATGAAACATGGAATCTTGCATACTTGGACATTTTTGTCTTCATTCCACCATTGATAAAAGAGCTGTATTGGCTTCCTGTAGCTTGCAGAGCAAACTTGAAGTAGTTAACATTAATGCATACAATATTTTACAGAGCTGCTCCATCTTATCTCCAAAATCTTGTGCATTCTTATGTTCCAACGCATTACCTTTGATCTTCAGAGAATTTGTTGTTAGTGGTCCCAACAGTGAAAGACGCTAGATATCAGGTAACGCCTAACAGAGCATTTTCCGTAATCCGGCCAAGTTCAACTACCGATTGCTATTAAGAAAGAAGCTGATTTTGGAGCTTTTACAAAGAAATTGCAAGCTTTTTTTCTCTCTCTGTGCAAGCTTTCCCTGTGGCATTGTGCTATATGCATTAAGATGTTAGTTATAGTTTGTGTTTGCATTCTTTGTGTAATTTATAAAGTTTGTATTCAGTTGTAATCCGCTTAGGACAATTATTATTGAATGAATGGAATATAAATCTTTAAATAAAGAACAGCAAATAATTTTGTGTGCCTGCCTTTAGACCTAATGCAGGTTTTTGCTTGGGCAGCTCCTTAGCTGATGGCGGCTCTCTGCTTTCTACTCATGTGCCATGCATTTCTAATTTTGGCAAAGAATGTTAGCAGGCAAGTTTGAAGATTCCTCGTCGTCATAAAGTCCCAGTCACTTGCAGGCTTGCTGCTGACTATGGCAGAGTTCTTCTCCAGACGATTTCCCGTACAGGCCAGTCTCCGGATATGGGGACATCGGTGCAGGTTATGAGACTCAGAGGAAAACGAATGTTTTTAGTGGACATTGGGACTCTTTCTAACACATTGAGTCTTGCAAATAGAAAGTGAATTCTTCCTTAGCTGTAGCATTCTGCAGAATCCACATGTCTGGAAAGAGTATGCTTCGGACTACTAGACCAGACAGAGGAATTTTCATGTAGAAGAATACCATATGCTCCTAAAGCAATATCCGGAGAACAACTAAGTGAAAGGAATTTAAAAAAAAAAAAAAAAGTTCAGTATATTGAGGGTTGGCTGTCTGGCACTTGAGGAGAGAGTGAAAATACAACATCCTAGGGGAAATACATTTATCTAAAAAAAATTACACGCAACTTTGAATTTAATTATTCAGTTATTCCCCCAACAAGTGTAAATTAAGGTACCACCGCCTTGTGCGTGATAGTCTGGCAATAGCAGGAGAGAGAGAGAGAATGCAAAATAACCCAAGGCGGGATCATACATACAAATTAGAAGGTAATTATGCCAGTGTTACCCAACAAGTGTAAACAGAGATACTTCACTCTGAAAGGTTAGATAGTAATTGAGGTGCATGTGCTTTACAACACTTGGTACTCATCAGACCAAGCTTCTTGGGTACCTGGAGGTGCAGAGTGCTACAGCTAAACCAATCTGCCCAGTTGAGGCTTGTACAGAAATGAAATAAACCCCCATATGTAATCCTTCACCTACTTTCCAAAACTCTTTTGTGTAGGTTAAATACAAACACTAACACGGAATATAGAAAAAACTGTACTCAATACACAAACCCAAATGCAATTGTCCAAATAAATAATTGGCATATAAATCAGGTGGCAAATCTTAATAAAGTTCAGACAGCAAGGATATGTTTAGTTTTGAAGAGAGGAAGAATCCATTTCTGTGCTTGGTTCATGTTCTGTAATTCAGTACTGGAGTGGAAGATGAGTGGATGTGGCGTTCTCCTATTGACTCTCCCCATCTTAACGGTAGTTTTAATCTGTTCTGAGAGGGATGCTGTGGAGGCCTCTGAACAATGAAGATGGAAGTGTGTAAAATCCAGGAACACTCTTTTTAAGGATTACAGCAGATGTGGGCAAAGAGTCCAGAGGTGATTTTGGTTTTCCAGATGTTCTAGACTCAAGTTATGATTTAACAGCTGTACCTATGATGGCCTTCCATTCATCCTGGTGCAGAAGGAGTGCTGGCATCCTCAGCTTAAGGCTGTAACATGGAAGACCGGGTTTCCGTGGCCATAGAGAAGGAGGCACATAGATAACGAAAGCTATTGCATTAGTAATGGTGGCTGCTTCTCACGTCTCTGTGTCTCACAGGGCAAGGATTGTGAATAATTGAACAAGTGCAGGGATGGATGTCTACAGAAGCACAATTGTTAGAAATGTTTCTGTCAGCAGCCAGCCAGTCTGGGCATGAGACTAGGGAGGCACTAGCACAGTCAATACTCCTTCATGTCATCGGATTAAAAGCTTCTTGTTATGGTTAGAGCATCTCTGCATGAAGGGCCTGATTTACTTTGTTTCTCCATTCTGTGTTTTTGGAGGAGAGAGAAGCTCAGCAAATCAGGCCTTCAGTTTGGAAGGGGGTACACATATCTGCCTGCGATTAACAGAAAGGAAAAGACACATCTGATAGCTGAAATCATAATTCAAGGCCAGGACTTGACAAACACCAGTTCACATTAAAAAAAAAAAAAAAAAATTCTTTAAAAACACAAAATATCCGAAAATCTAGATTTGCCTCGTGATAAATGATCGTCTCTTATGTTTTTATAAACAAGGTTTGTAAAGCTTTTATAAAAAAAATATATATATCCTTGAATGCGCCCCCCCCCCCCCCCCTCATTGTACTCTGCTAAAGTGGAGGTCCCATGGTCTGCATGTTGTGCTGGGTCAGCAGCTAGGGTTGTCTTTCATTCAAATGCTTTTGGGGGAAGGTAGTGTTCTCATGTGCTGCAAGGTCACTGACACATGACCTCACCGCACAAAAATACTAAATATACTCCCTCCCCCCCAGTCCTTTTCAGAATCCCAGATGGTAAATACCAGCAGGAGGTGAGAATAAATCGTGTATACTGTGTCTGTCCTGCTCTCCTCGCTTGGCTCAGAACATTAATAAATGTTGGCTTTCTGGCTGAGAGAGAGAGGATACAAGACTGCAAGTAGCAAAGTGGAGAGAATTCCTGCCTCCTGTCTTCATGGATGTCCATTTAGGCTTTTTTTTTTAGTTGGGCCCAAATTTTAGTTCTTGGTGGTGAAAGACAGAATGGAAGGGAGACTTTTTAAGATGGGCTTCCAATTCCTGAGTCCAGGCTTGAAGAAGACTTGTTTTCGGAGCATTGTTAGTGCTTGCTTCCTACCAGCGTAGTTGCTGTGAAGGTGGCACATGGCTTTCCTTAGGATGAGCTGACTAGGCTTCTGCCATCATGTTTCTGTTCTATGCGATAATTTTGAAGAAGGTTTCATCATTGCTGGCTACTCAGCCCATCTACAGTTAAGCAGAGAATATTCCTCTGGATATCCAGATCTGTTTTCTTTCTTTCTTCCCCTCCCAAAAGATGTAGTGTGATGCTGCCCCATGCGTTGCCTCTGACCCCAGCTGGAGCTGAAGGCGGAGTAAGGACTTTTTTTTTTTCCCCTGTCTGAGTTGATTGGATGTGCCTGGATGGGGAACTGAAAGATTGAAGGATTAATGAATTGCTTGGGTACTGAGGTTACCATCCCTTTGTGTCTCTTTGTTTTAAACTGTTGAATATTAATGGCTGGGGGAAGGGGGATAGTGACAGAGGGGGGTGCAGGTCTGGTTACACATCTAGTGTTTGGAAAGGAGGGGTGGGTTTTTTTTTTTTTTTTAAGGTTTTGTTTTGCAAATATTGTTGAGGGGGTATCCTGCCTGGTTGCCAGGATCCTGCCTGGTCTTTTGGATCTCATGCAGATGTCATCTGGAGAAGCCGGCTGGATGCATTTAAAGGGATAATGCTTTCTTTTTAGTGATGTGGCCCCAGACTCAGTCTTCTAGCCTTTTGACTGTTTTTTTAATGACTGTTTCTTTCCGAAGAGGTGAAGAAAGAACAAGAAACTGCCTATCCTGAGAAGATCTGCCCTGCTAAAATGTGTTCTGAAGCTCCAGTGAGCTCAGCACTTCTCAGTATTATTAATCAGCAGTAAACATGTTTATGCTCTTCATTCACAGCTGGAAATCTTGAACCAGACAAGAAGTGTTGTTAAGAATAGGTACAGAAACTGCACCACTCTGGTATCATCCAGGCACTCAAACTGGTTCTTTCAGGTTTTCAGGATATCCCTAATGATTATGCATGAGATTTATTTGCATGCACTACCTCCTGTGTATGTATTTCTCATGCATATGCGCATATGTGAGAGAGAGAAATTAGATCTATATTTAAAGTTTTAAAAGGCAACTGAAGTATATATAAAACATGCCATACTGGGTCAGACCAAGGGTCCATCAAGCCCAGCATCCTGTTTCCAAAGGTGACCAATCCAAGACACAAGTACCTGGCAATTACCCAAACATTAAAAAGACTCAAACTGCTGCTATTCCTTTTTGATTAATAGCAGTTTATGGATGTTTCCTCTAGGAACTTATCCAAAACTTTTTTAAACCCAGTTAAACCAACTGCTGTAACCACATCCTCTGGCAAAGAATTCCAGAGCTTAACTATGCATTGAGGGAAAAAGAATTTTCTTTGATTTGTTTTAAATGAGCTACTTGCTAACTTCATGGAATGCTCTCTAGTTCTTCTATTATCTGAGAGCGTAAATAACAGATTTACATTAACTTGTTCATGTCCTTTCATGATTTTGTAGACCTTTTTTCATATCCCCCCTTTGTTGTGTCTTCTCCAAACTGAACAGCTCTAACCCCTTTAGCCTTTCCTCACAGGGGAGCCGTCCATGTTGGTCACCCTTCTCTGCACTTTCACCAGTGGTACTATATCTTTTTTGAGATGTGGTGACCAGAATTGCACACATTTATTGCCTTTTCCTCCTCCTCCTCAGTACTATTAGACAGTCTATCAGCCTGGGGTCTGTTTTCTGATCTTGATCAGAACTCCAGCGAGAATGTTACCACCATTGAGTCTGAGGGCAAGCTTCTAGCGAAATGCTACAGTGGCCCACGGGTTGAGTTGATGGTGTTTGAAATGCTGCTAAGAGATTTAATTATGTTTCTGGTAGCTAAGCCATTAACCAAGGAACTTTCTAAAGACTCTGCATTTATAAGATTTGTTTTCCCTTATGAATGAAGCACTATTATCTGGCGTGCCCCAAGGCTCTTCCCTCGCTGCTGCACTATTTAACCTTTATCTAACTCCATTATGGCACACCCTCAATGACCTTGGAGTTCAGTATAAAATTTATGCTGATGATATTCAATTCTTTTTTCCTCTCAAGGAAATATGGACCCTGACAATCTTTCCTCACCAATTGTCCTACAACAATCCAAAAATGGCTGCACAGCAATAAATTAGCTCTCAATATCTCTAAAATGGAAATCATTGTGTTATCTCACCACCCAGTCGTTGACACTCCCAACCGTATCTCTCTTAATTCCCACTCCATCTCCATCTCCCAAAGTGTACAAAATTTGGGAGTCACAATGGACCCCTCTCTCTCCATTTGCAACCATATAAGAACTATTACCAACTCCTCCTCCTACAAACTATGCTTACTCTGTCACCTTAAACCCCTTCTTGAATATTCAGACTTCACGTCAGTCCTTCAATCTCTACTATTCTCTGGGAGGGATTACTGCAACTCCCTCCTGACACATCTACCTTTACATGCTTCTCATCCACTACAGATCATACAAAACTCAGCAGCAAGACACCTTACCAGCACTCCCATGCACCATCACTTCTCTCCTGTACTGAAATCTCTTCTCTGGCTCCCTATCTCCTACCGAATACAATATAAGCTTGCTATGATCATTCCCTCCTTGATCCACAACTCCCCATGGGTCTCCTCAACAATAAAAATCCACGCCCCCTCCCGACCACTCAGATCAACTAACCTAATGCTACTAGATGCTCCACCTCCAAAGCTCTCACCCACCTTGAGGAAAGCAGAAGACTCTCATTCTTCTCTGCAGGACCGCTGCTATGGAACAGCCTACCTAAGGGAGTAAGATGTGGCTAAGAAAGAAAAGCACTAAAATGTTCTTCTTCCAGAAAGCGTTGCCCAACCTAAATGATAGTGGACTACCCCCAACATGTCTCCCCTCGGAGGGTGCTACTTAGTCTTCTACTCCCTTCACCTTTCGCCCCAGTCACGAATGAACTTACTCCCTAGGTGCGTGTTTGTTTTCTCCCCCTTCTAAGATTTATGCATTGTCCTGTTCCCTCTTTTCATTTCTCTTTGTATGTTTATATTGTACCTCACTTTGAACATAGGAAGGGCAAGTAATAAATGTTTTTAAATAATTTAACATATATAAGTGCCTTCAGACATAAACTTGAAGGCAGGAATGTAAAAGCCTATCCTTGTGTGAAGTGAAGTTTGTCATATGCAGACCCTCCTTACATGTGGCCGCTATAGGAAGATGTCACCCCTTGTACTCCTGGTTACCACGGTTTCTGTGCCAGTGTTAAGGTTTATGCTCTTACTTGTCCTTGTAAGCTCTTGTGACTGGAGCCAAAATGGGCTGTACATCTAACACCCACACCTACTCACCGCAGGGTGAGGTCCTGGATACATGGATACGAAGAAAGCCCAGTGTAAGAATGTTCCAGTATTTTGAAGATAGCCAGCTGATGAATAAGTATCTGAGAAGCTATTAACAATTTTATTTTATTTTTTTTCAGAACTAGTGGGCTAGCGTCTATGTAATATATGGTATATATAGCCTTTACTTGTCATGCATTTTTTGGATGATCATCTGTGGACAGAAAAATAAGCAGGTTTCTCATGTTGGGTCTTGATAAGCAATTGCCATAGTCTAGTTCACAATCACAGAGGGCCTGCAGGATGAGACTGAGTAGTGAGTAGGATACCATATATGTATTAAGGTAGGGCTTCCTAAACCTGGCCTGGTGACTCCACAGCTGATCAGATTTTCAGAATATCCCCAATTAATATGTATGAAATAATTTTGCATACTCAAGGCTCAGCATATACGCAGTTCCATCTCATGTTCATTTTGAGATCCTGAAAACTGAATTGGCTGTGAGTTCTCAGAATACAACAAAGACAGGTAATAAATAAGATGTTTTATCCAGGCTCCCAAATGGTTCGAGTTGAGATGCTAAATGCAAAGTTGGTGCCCCCTCAAAAAAAAGAAATGAAGTGAAATATCCTCTTGATCCCCCATCAAGTGCTCACTTTTGGAAAGGAGACAGATTTGAGCTGCCCAGTGTTTGAAGGTCAACTGTGTAAAAAGATGTTATTAATCTTAAGACTGGTCTGCTGCCAAAAGGGGGAAGGCCGAGATCAGGTTTGCTCAAGTTTTTGCCAAGAGAATGACAGCCGTGGGGGATGAGTTCAGAGGCTGCAGAAGACAAAGGAGGACATTAGCTGCAGTAACCCAAGCAGCTGGGTGGCTGTTCCCTCCATGGGCAGCTTGAAAAGGAAAGAATAGCAGTTTGGGGTACAGCTGTAGGACGTTAACCCAATTCTTTCTTCCTTTTTGGATAAGGTGTGGTAGTGCTCTTATAAATTGTGTTTGAAGTTCTTTTCTTCAATTTCTGTTCATTTTTTGGGTATGATTACAGAATCCAGAAACACATGAACGTGTGAAGGAGGGCCAAAAGATTCACTTTTTGTTTCCTGCGCTTTCCCCCTCTTGGTGCCATGTGGCTTTCTAGGATCTATCTTCCCTTGATTTGAGTTCCTCTACTCTCTGTTTGTGAACTCTTGCTGCCTAATGACTGTTCTTCCTGTGACGTATTATCTTGGAAAGTACAATATGTTCCCCAAGGGCAGTTCTAGCCGTATTTATATAAACTTGCTGCTAGGATGTGCCTAAGAGTGTTGACTCGGTGGTTTGCCTGAATTGTACAGGCTGGTCTTGATATACTAGCATGCATGACTTTGGAAGTAGGACCTTCCTTCTGGAAAAGGCTGCTGCTGCCGCCATCCTGAGAGTGACGCGCCTCCATGTCCCACCTGCGTCTTGGGCTTCTGAATAGGAATGCTGCCAACACACTACCGTGCAGGATGAGAGTAATTATTTTTGATTCAGGCCCCCTCGACAACAGCTTTTGTGCTGTCATGGTGCCAGTCTATCGAAGCTGACATGAGATATAGTCACATAGTAAAAAGAGAGATGCTCCCATAGAAACTGATCTCACTTATAAGAGCAGTTGTCAAAAAGACTTCTCTGTATGTTTCCTTCTTATAGATGTAAATCATGTTACATGAATTTTATCTGCTCAGAAGGTAGCTGTTAGTGGAATGTAATGTGCAGAGTTTTACTTTCATGGAGCTTCTGTTTTTGAACAACTTTGGCAGCAAGCAAGGTGGTAAATGATGTAAATGTTAGTAAAGTGAGACACACACACACACACACATATATATGTGTGTGTGTGTGTGTCTCACTTTACTAACATTTACATATATAATAATGCTTTGTCTTTTGTCATACATTAGTCTGTAGTGCTGGACATTCATTTTCCTTTGTATCTAGAAGTGAGATCAGGATCAACCCAAGTTCGGTCTTGGGCGCCACCATATTAATGTATTTAGCACTTAATTTCTCTAAATGATGGCGTTTCCGATGAGATACATGAAGCAAAGGAAGATGTGTGTGGATATAAGCAGTAACGCTGTCCGTGATCTGGGAAATTTTCTTATTAAAGAGACTGCTTTTCCAGAGAGTGACACATTTTCAAAGTATTCTTCATCAGTTAAGTCTGTGGCTCCCTACCTGGTCATGGAGTCTCTCCTTTAGTACATCCCCACTGAATGCGCATGAGAGAGATTTGCCTACATGGGGTCTCCAGTCTCTACAGATACATCTAAGTACCATCTACATTGGGAATCTCTGACCTAAGAGAACCAGCAATGATGATGTATAAAATTGGTGCTCTAATATTTTGACTATAGATTCTGCTAAACATTGGCTGACATTTCCTGCATTTTATTGCTAGTCACGACCTAAATCTCATTTTTATTATTATTTTTAGAATATGCTTCTGTTGGCTACAGTTTTCATAACATATATATACTAGGGGTTGGAGGGTAGGGTATTGGTGTTTTTCTGTGACAAGGGGGTGGGGGGAGCTTATGAAAGAATTTGGCAGAAAACTAGCATTACACAGGCAAGGGATCCGGAACAAGAGATGACTCCAGAAAGTCTCCTGTCATATCAGCTCAAACTTCCTTTTTTAATTAATATTGCTGAGCAGCTACTATGGTTTTGTGTCAAAGGGTACTCAAGGTTGCAGAGTTATTTGAAGTCTGTAACCAGTCCCCTCCACCCCACTCCCATGGCAGAGACTGTCGTTAGGGCTACCTAAGAAGAGAAGTCATTGGGTCACTACATGAATGTCTTAATAAAGGAGAGAGTCCATTTATTTGTAAACAATCCATCATCGGGCAGTCTGAACCTTTCACAGTTAGTAGTCCATTTACAGCGCCATTGGTCCCCCGACACAGGCCGTGTTGCGCAATGGCTGCAACAGGAGGGACAGAGTAGAACCTTACAGAGTAGAACCTTACAGGAGGGACAGAGTAGAATAATAAGGGTTATAATCTTACAGGAGGGACAGAGTAGAATAATAAGGGTTATAATCTTACAGGAGGGACAGAGTAGAATAATAAGGGTTATAATCTTACAGGAGGGACAGAGTAGAATAATAAGGGTTATAATCTTTAAACCGGCATACTCTGTGCATTCTTACGCATAACCTTTATTATTCTGAAGACCCGTGCGCTTCTACTCTGTCCCTCCTGATGCAGCCATTGTGAAACACGGCCCATATCTGGGGACCGATGGCGCTGTAAATGGACTATTAACTGCTCAGCTGTGAAAGGTTCAGACTGCCCGCTTGTTTACAAATAAATGGACTTTCTCCTTTATTAAGACATTTATGTCTGCGGATGAGTGAAATTGATTTAACACATCCCCTGCTTCGCTACTGTTGTTTTGGTGTGTTTGTCCTCCACTGCCGGGCTGGTATATCGGTGCAGTACATGCCATGACAGACTTTTCAGGCCTTCTGGCATGTCTTAAGTGTACCTGGAAGGTCTTTAGCAATTTTCTTGCTTGTTTTGATTTTGGGTTTTTTGCTTTGTTTTGCTTTTCATTTACAAATAGGTCTCCTGAAAAAAAAACAGATCAACATAACATGTGACATGAATTGCACAGGAATGTTGTAAATAAAGATAATCCAGTAAACTTCAGACTCTGATACTTGAACTTGCTTGTGCCAGGAAGAATTGGCTTGTGTGTGTGTGTTGGAGGAGTGGGGCCAGTACTTGGTGCTCCTTGAAGTTACAGCTTGAACCTGCCAGGTAAACATCATTATGTTGTAAAGGAACTGGTTAGGCATTGAACATTTATGCAATTCTGAGCTCTTGGAAACTCCTGTTTGTGGTTGAGCCTGTGGTTAATTTTTACCTACACCGCCTCTTGACCTGCACAAGTTTGTTTACCTCGGGGTATCCTGTTTATGCAACATTTAGGGACCCTGAAGTGTACTCTGTGTTTAAAGAGAGAATGGACCAATGGTAAGTAAAGCACTATAAATACCTGACGGTAGGCCAAACACAAAGTTTGAGATTATGGGAGGTGGATGGATGGTGGGATGTCCTTGGCCCACCCGCTCAGACATCCATACACAGAACTAGTTGAAAGTCACCATCTGGTTCAGAGCAGTGATATTAACTGAAGAATAATTGAGCCCCCCCCCCCCCCCCCCAAAAAAAAGATGCAATAGTTCTGTAACTTTTTCTTCTTCTTATTTACTATCACAAGTTCATGCTGTTTGTGCAGGTACACAGCAAACGTTGTTTCAGTACCGAGTGTAAGTAAACATTCTTGGTACTGTGGTCTTTTTGCAGCATCCTGTAATGTAGTCTTCCTCTCTTTGGCATTTTGTTAGGACATATTACAGAAGTTCACAACCTTCTGCTTTGGAGCAGACCAGAAAGAGGTTGAGTGCAGTGGGTGTCGAGTTTGTATTTAGAAGCTGAGCTGCATGCAGCACACAGAAGAGAAAGGGACTGGCCACTGACGCTGACTGACTCCTCTTTACATTGCAAGGCTGAAGAGGTTAAATTTCTGTATAACCAAGACTGGGAGAGTTAAAATGTGTGAATGATGGGTTAGGTGGTATGCATGGAATGGGGTTACTGTGGGCTTTAATTGAATGAGATGGAAAATAATGAGGCATTAAAAATGCTTTGTACCTTGTTCTGTCTCTTGAATGAAGGAATTATTAAAAACAGCGCTAGACATTTCATATCTTGCTAGTCATGACTGGAACTTCACGGTAGTATAAGCCTACTATCCAGATCTGTAAATTTTAAAATAGTGATAAGTGGTTCATGATTCTAAATTGTTTACACTTGGGCATCACTGGTGGCAAAACAACCAATTAATTAGGGTGACTACATAAGCTCCAGGTCAGAAGGGAAAGACTGAGCCAGTGTGTGCACAGAGAGTGTGAGTCCTGCTCTTGGGGAAGTTAGAATGACATCTCCATTCCTACAGTGAGGTAAGACCAGGTCTGGATCAAACTGTTTCCTGACACTCATTCAACTTGGCACAGTCTGGTCTGCCTTGTTAGTAAGCCAAGCAGAACGTAGGTTGCAGAAGGTCAGTGCTTTTTGATGTGTGTGTGTGTGTCACGGTGTTAGTTGAATTTATCAGAACTAGAATGAGGTGAAAGAGCAGTGGCACATTCAGTTGTACTTGGGGTCAAAGCTTTAGGTGTTTCTATGCTCGAAATCTGCCTTGGCATCCCTGGAGCTGTTGAGAAATCTGCTCTAGATCCTTGGAGTTTGCTGGCCAGCTTGGATGCATTGACGGTGCTGCTCATGGAAATTCCAGAAAACTGCAGAAGGGGGGTGACTGAAGAAGCTGGCACCTTGGAATTCACCCAGCCATGCCCAGGAAATGTCAGGCTTTGATAAGAGATTAGGAATTATTAGCCCTTTTGAGAGCGGGTGGAGCAGCATTAAAAAGATCATCACACCAGCATAATAAAAGGTCACCTTGTGTGATGATTGTATGTGTTTATAGATTTTTAAGCGAGTCAGATGACATTCCAATGACTGCCTTCCAGTCTTTGAGTTTAATTGGTAACTGCGGTCATTGGCCTTGGCTGACCGGAGTGCTTGAAGTCAGCCAGGGCACCATGGAAGTCTGTTGGCACACGTCTGCCTCCTGAATTTCAGTTGTACTCTTCAAACACTTTGCAGATCATAGACATTCCTTGTACACAATATCTGTTTCTCACTCTCTCTCTTTTTTTTTTTTTTGCCCAGAGCTATCAATTTCCCTGGAGAGAGAACAAATCTATAAAGCTATAAATTCAAGGAAAGAGGGTGTCTGACTTGTGCTGGCCCTAGTAATGAGATGTTCAGATGGGGCTTTTGGAGGGCGGAATTATGCAGATTCTTAAGACATGAATCGGATACTGTGTTTGTAGAGCTCTCGGGTGTTTCTAAGTTAACCTAACCTATTCCCCCCCTTTTAACTTACTAAAAACCGCAGAAGGGTGATGTATTCTGATATTCATTTTGAGGACTGTATATAAAATAAGTTTGTCATGGGAGCTTTGCACACAGGTAGTGAATGGACTGGGCATCTTATCTATAATATAAAACAGGGTTTCCAAACTATAGTCTACATGGCCCACCAAGCTCTTTTGGCCAGACGGCCAAGCTTTTTCTTTGCATGGCTGGATTGCATCTGGGGAGGAATATATATATTTTTCTTTTGTATGCACGGCGATGGCATAAAGGCTGGGTGAGAGAATAGACCCTGGCACTTGTCCCAATGAAAAACACTATTGGTAGAAGGCCAGAGCTCACTGTCAGGCGAGGACACCCTGGATCCCTGCCCAATGAATGATGGCACTGGCAGTGGGTGAGTGAGGAGAGTAGCATTAGACGAGGGTGAGGTGAGTAAAGGTAGAGAAGAGGGAATGATAAAGGGAGGGTGGTAGTGAGGGGAGGGGAAGAGTGGGAGTATGACTCGTACTTTGACTCACAATCTTACTTTCCTGCCCTCCGACGTGGGGGGGGGGGGGGGGGGGGGGAGTGGGAGACTAGGGAGCAGGGTCTGGCAGTGTTGGCAAATTTCTGAGAAATCTAGAAATGATTTCTGGCATGTTATCTGCCACATGCCTGGGAACCCTGTTCCCTCCCTTTCCCAGTACTTCAAATCAGCCAAAGGGCCAGATATGCTGCCCTGCCTGCTTCAGGAAATGCTGAGAGAGACACGCTCGCTTAACTTTACATTTCTTATGTGGCCCTTCCTTTGAAAAATTTTGGGGACCACTGATAAGAGGTGTGCTTAATAGGGAGGTGCCTCTGCATTAAAAAAAAACCAAACTAAACAACGTTGATAGAACTTTAAAATAGTGGTGTTACAGAAATGTAGCTTACAGTGGATAATAAAAGACCACAAAGCCCATCTAATGTGTCCATATTCCCTTCCTTTTGCAGATACCACTGACCGTACTCCTCGCTTCTCCTCAGCTAAGCATGCTCTGTGCTTATTTCATGCTGTCTTGAGTTACGTCCTTAATGTGTAGTGTATGAACTGATCAAGCTGCACTGTACCATAAACTAAGATAATAAGGGCAGATATCCCTCCTGGCTGCAAGTCAGAACTTCAGTCTGTATAAATAGGACGGCATATTGCGGAATCTGTGATGTCACAGGCAAAATAAAAGTACCGTCCATCTGTCTACGACGGAGTACAAGAAGTGTCCTGTTTTCATGAGCCTCCTGCCTGCTGCGCTGCAGGGAACACGCTGTGTTGTTGGAGGTCACTCGGCGTGCACAGGGCTCTTGCGTTTTTTGTTTTTGTATTCAGAGTTGAGTTCAGCTTCGCTGGAACACTGTGTCCAAAGCCGCACTCCGGGATCCAGCCATAGGCCTGAGCATGAATGCAGTGCTGGAAACGAGACGGGGACAGGGAAAAGGCAGTACCTGAAAGAGGGAAGAGGAAATCAAAGCCAGAACATTATTGTTGGCTGCTTAATTGTATAATTTATTTTTCTGTCTGCAGCCCCACAACCTAAACGCTCACAGAGAGAGGTGTGAAAAAAGGAGCATTTCCCATGACCAGGACACTTCCTAGGTGAAACTGGAAAACTGATTTTATTCTAATTCTCCTTTTCTCTTGGATTCTGGAAGCCCCTCTGGTGTCCCTTTTGGTCACCCATTTCGGTTAAGAGTCAATCTGGCCTATCTGCTCCCCTCTCCCTACGCTGCCAAAACAAAAATCCTTTTTTCCGTTAAGGGCCCACTCGAAAGCTATACCAAATTCAAAGGAGCCACCAGTGTAGACATTTGAAGTATGGCAAGGTTTGAAATCGTGAAGTTCTGTGGAATATGCCAGAATGGCTTAGACAGATATTCTCTCTTCTTTAGTTGGTGCCATAAATATTTTCTTTGCTGATGAAGGCTCTCTTTCCTTTTCTTGCACAAAGACCCGTGCCATTTTTGGGGGTCTCTGCAGAGCTTTCATCTCTGAATCTGCTTATTCTAAGTGAAAATCCCGCCTCCTCCTGTTTGAATCCAGGGTTTTAAAGCTTTAATCCACAGAGGTGGCCCCTTCAAACAGTGTCGATTATATTAAGGGGGTCTGGCTGTTAAGCTAAGACTTCTCCTAGTTCTTCAGCTGAGTCTGATCCAGGGCTTGGATTCCGACACCATAAGCCTTCATCCACAAGTTACTATCCAGGGCTTTATTCCTCTATTTTACTAGACCCTCCCACTGTTTCTCATGGCAGCTCCAGCCCTGGTGCTGAGAGGCCTCCCTCCAGGACCCTGTATCATGGGCGGTAACGTCAGCCGCTCGGGTGCCGCTGTTATTGCTCCAGAAGATCCTGTCTGGGAACTGAAGCAGGGACCCTCCTGCATGGCAGCACAAAGCACTGCTGCCGGGCTGGCCCAAATCTGCTCTTTATTTTTAAGTATTTTTATCTAATGTTTAGTACCTTTTGATAGCTGCAGGTGATGTGAGAAAACTAAGACTTTATTTCTCTTTGAAGTATTTTGTTTCTTTTTGTCTTCTCTGTGCCCAATCCTCCAGTTTCTGGTATACAGCTGTGCTTGTGGTCTTCTCTGTTGGGTATTTGTCAAAACAATGATTGATTGGCAATCTGACTTGCTGTGGCTCTGGAAAGGAATCCCAGGCGGGCTAGAAGCGAGGTGCCCAGCAGTAGTTAGCGGGGTACTGGCATGTGCTTGCTTTGTTTTTCTCCTGTCCTGGTCTTCGGTGCGGTATAAAGATTATGGCCATCATTTCTTCAACGGAAGGTCACCCGAGGTGGCTGTTTGCATCTGGCATGCGATTCCTCTCCTTTCACAGACTGTCTGCAAGGATTTGTTTCTGGGGGTGTAGTACTGAGAGTTACCGTTTCTAAAACTAAGTTCATTTTATCATCTGGTACTTGGGCACGGGTTGCCAAGACTTCCTTCCAGCCTCTCTAAAGTAACTTTTCTTCTACATTAGATTTATTTTCAGGATTCTATTTTGTAAGCTTTTGTTAGCTTGTATTTTTTTTCTGGTGACAAGCATCTTTCTATTTTTGCTTTTTCCCATTCGGTTCATATCCACTGCAGCTAATGACTTTTACTCAAGATGTAATAATGAATTAATTTGTGTAGGACTTCTGCCCAAATGAGCAATAAATATGTATCATAGCTGAAGATATTTTCTAAGTCTCAAGAAGGGCAACTATATCAGGAGTGTTTCAGTAGGAGAGGAGGAAAAATCTAGTGGTTAGAGCCAGCAGACTGAGAATCAGAGAAGTTAGGGTTCAAATCCCACTGCCTCTCCTTGTGTCCTCCTTTGCTCAGGTGCAAACTTAAGGCCTCATTTACTAAGCATTTTTCCTATAGACACAGAATGGGAGAAAGCCTTAGTAAATCAGGCCCCTCTGGGTGACGGGGAAATCCCTACAGGACCTGAATGTAATCTGCTCTGAAGTGCCAAAAGGCAGAATAGAAATCCCATAAAATAAATAAAGGTGACGTGTGTTGGAATTTAGCCATGGCTAGTGGAATTGGCTTCTAAAGCCTAGAAAAGAGCTTTATCTACAGCGAGTAGATGTCCCTTGTCTGACCGATGGCATCTTTATCAGCATAATGCTGCCTTTGCAGAGTTTTGCAGTTTTGATTTGGCCCTGGGCCAGAGGAAGGGGCATCTCTCGCTGAGCTGCCAGTTTAATGTTTAGAGGTGCTTGTTGCACCCTGGTGGTCTCTCATCCAGGTACCATTCAAGTTCTAGCTAACACCGCCCTAGTTTTCTACACCTCACAGCATTAGAGCTCAAGCTGGTAGGGTTACAGGCAATGGGGATTTTCAACAACGATTTTATTAGATTGTGTAAACACTAACAAAGCATCTGGTTTGTGTACTTGCCAGATTTTTAAATATGTATTTGTACATGCTGGCAGTAATTTGGTAACAGCTTGCACAAATTTACTGGCAAATACATGCATAAGTTACACCAATTTTCATATGTAAGCTTGCTTTGAAAATTATTGGACAAAGTTACGCCTACTAATTTGTATCAACATGCCAGTCCTTCCCTAATCCGGTCTCCAGAAATGCCTCTGATCAGTCCGGGTAAATTTCCAAGCGCAGAGGACTTTTACCCATCTATCATGCAGACAGTTTTATAGCAGCCCATCACTGCAGGTAAAGCTCTGCTCCCTATGGTTCCAGGGAATTTGTAAGACTCTCTGCGGTTCACTACTATGTGACCCATTCCAGTTTTTAATCTGACTACTGATAACTAAGATATACTGTACAGCCCGGGCAGAGTCTCTGTGCCCTTTACGGTGTAATACTATGGTAATATCTGGCTTCTAGAGTATGGCTAGACTGCATGAAAGCTTTCAGTGTGAAGAGGGGGAAATATGTAACAATTAGATAATGATAATACTGTATTACAGTTGCATAATCGGAAGCACTAGGACTAGAGGTGACCTCCCCAAGGTCATACAGGGTTACTTGCTTTTTTGAGGTTAATTCCGAAAACCTGGTATTCCTGCATGAATGGGTATGGCTGAAGGTTTAGGTTAAGATGATTTGAGTTCGTAATAAAAGCAGAAATGACTGGCACCACAGAGCAATCATAGCTTTTAAATTCTTTCCAGATGTGAATTTACATGCAGCTGCACATCACGGTCTCATCCAGAGATCACTTTATCACTAATCACTTGGTGAAGCAGGTTCACGCACTCCCCCCTTCCACGCACACACGTGCATGTGCACTTCTTTATGAGCTTAAGCCAGAGGCGGCAGTGAGACTTGGGTGGTAGGCTGTGCTCATCCATACATTTGCTTTTTACACAGCTTTCCTGTCTGCTTTCTAAGTTGGTGATTCAGTGAGACCCAGTTCATGTACCGATGATGAAGCCATGGAGCCCTTCATAGTTCTTTGGCTTCATTTCATCAAGGAATTCATCTTGTGTACTTGAAAGAATAACCTAGCGATAGGTCCCTGAAACATTTGTGAACAATTGAGGAAGAAATCTTCTAACTTTATGCTTAAAGCTATAGAAAAATGTCTATCCTCTTGCTTTGGAAGTATGATTGAGTGCCCAGATTCGTATCTACATCAACGGAGCAAGGTGACGACTGTGTTGAGTGTGGTTTGTATTGAAAACGATAAGTATCCCTAGCGATGATTTCATTGCTGTCGTCCAGGTGGGCCTCAGCAGAACGTTCTTTTAACCTATGAACCTGCAGGGCAGAATTAAAAAAAAAAAAGAAGTTGGAACAATTTTAAATCATTTCTTCAGAGATCCCTAAGCTCTAAGGGCCTTATTTACTGTGGGTCATGTGTAGACAAAATTTCAACTGTGCCCTGCTGAAAAACGCTGAAAACTGAACTTTGTACAGCCAAAGAACCCAAGTAGATTAACCACATCAGGCAATTGAGCTGCTTCAGGCACACTGTCTGACTGAACATACTAATGCAATTATCTTTATTTTCGTATATAGCAAAGAGCTGTAGTAAGCAGGGCCATAGGTTCATGGTTCAACCTTTTAATTTTGAAAAATACAGAAGCATCATTCAAAAAATGAAAAGCAGACCTAAATAATGAAATAGGCAAGAGCATAAGCACTAACAAGTTGGATGTAAAAAAGTATTTAGACAGGCCAAATGAGACTTTGAAAAAAAAGCTTAGTCAATGAGGCAAAAATGAATAATAAACTTTTTTTTGACATATATTAGATGCCATAAGCCTGCAAGCCAGGTGGGAAGCTTAGATGACTGAGGGGCAAAAGGGGTGCTCGGCAAGGACAAGGAAATAACAGAAACATTGAATAAAGTCTTTGCCTCAGTATTTACGGAGGAGATTGTTGGGCGCATACCCACACCTGAAACATTCTGTAATGGTGCAAATTCTGAGCAACTAAAACAAATGGGAAGATGTAACAGATCAGATTGGCAAACTAAAGAGTAACAAATCACTGGGACTGGATGGTAGCCACCCCAGAGTTATAAAAGAACTAAAATATGAAATTGCAAACCTGTTCCAGTAATCTATTAGCTATCACTTCAAACAGCCCCAATTCTTGAAGACTGGAAGGTGAGATGCCGATTTCTAAAAAGGGCTCCAGGGCTGATCCAGGAATCTACAGACTGGTGGGCCTGATGTTGGTGCTGGGCAAAATGGTAGAAGCCATTCTTAAAAGCAAAATCACCAGTCATATAGATAGACATGGCTTGAAGGTTCAGCATTGTTTGAGCAAGGGGATGTCTTGTGTTACCAATCTTTTAGATTTTTTTTGAAAGTGTAAATGAACATGCAAATAAAGGTGAGCCAGTTGATTTTAGTGTATTTGGATTTTCAGAAGGCATTTAACAAAGTCCACCATGAGAGATTCCTCAGAAAATTTAAAAAGTCAAGAGATAGGAGACAGTGTTCCATTGTGCATTCTTAACTGGTTAAAAGACCAGAAACAGAAGATAAATGGTCACTTGTAGAGTACCACAGGGATTGATCCTGGGAACTATGCTGTTCAACACATTCATAAATGATCTGCAAAAGAGAACAAGTGAGGTGATCACGTTACGTTTGACCACAAACTGCCACGCTCAGCTCCCCAGCTGGGCTGTCCTGATGGGCTTTCATTGTGGGCCTGATGCCGCAGGTTTTCCCTGAGGTGAGACGCCACACTCCAATGCAGCGAGACCCTGCCAGGCCCATTCAGCCACGCTTCTCCTTAGACACGCATGCGCCCAACCTCACTCCTTTTAAAGAGCTTGTGGCGCCTGCTGATGACCTCGCACACCAAGCCCTATAAAAGGCTCTCACTACCTCAGCAACAGGTCCAGCTAGTCCTCAGCAGTGCATGTTGCTTCTCGCATTCAGGCTTTGTGCAGCTTGTCTTTGATATTCGTCCCACTTGCTCTTGCCTGCCTACCCTACCTATCCATCCCGCTTCTTCTCCTTTGGACAGATACCTGGTTTTGACCTTGGCCTGAACCCCATATACGCCCGACTGCCATCTGCCTCTGACCATTGCCTGGACCTCGGATATGCCCGACTGCAGCGTGCCTCTCACCATTGCCTGGACCTCTGATATGCCCGACTGCCGCCTGCCTCACCATTGCCTGGACCACGGGATACGTCCGATTGCCTCTGACCATTGCCTGGACCTCGGATTCGCCCGACTGCCGCCTGCCTACAACCTAACTAACTACAGACCTTCTCTTCTGCCATCAGAAGAGATTCCACCTAAATCCTGCCAGCCATGGCAGCCAAAGACTCAACCAAAGGGGAATGTAGCTGGTATAGGTAGAGGTCCTAACTAGCCTCTGCTTCGCCTGTGTCTGCCTGCTGACAGGGAGAACCTGCAAGTAGCGTCAAACTTGTCTCAGCCCAAGGGTCCACAGAAACACGAGATCAAATTTGCAGATGACACAAAATTATTCAAACTTGTTAAAACAGCAGCAGATAGTGAAGAACTGCAGAAGAACCTTTGAGAATCGGAGACTAGGAAACTGAATGACAGATGAAATTTATTGTGGAAAAATGCAAAGTGATGTACATAGGGAACAATAATCACAACTACAGGTATATGATGCAGGGTTCTGTATTGTGAGTCACCACTCAAGAAAAGGACCTTGGGGTTCTTGTAGACAATGCATTGAAATCCTCAGCTCAGTGTGTGGCGATGGTCAAAAAAGAACAAAGAATGTTAGGAATAATCTAAAAAGGAATGGAGAATATCATATTGCTTCTGTATCGAGCTATGGTGCAAGTGCACCTTGAATCCTATGTGCAGTTCTGGTTGCCCCATCTCAAGAAAGAATTAGCGGAACTAGAAAAGGTGCAGAGAAGGGCGACAAAAATAAGGGGACTGAACACCTCCCCTATGATGAAAGGCTACTCAGCCTAGGGCTCTTCATCTTGGAAAAGACACGGCTAAGAGGGGCCATGATAGAAGTTTATAACGAGATGAATGGGGTAGAACAGGTATTTATTTACCCTTTCAAATACTAAATCAAGGGAATTCTTCGTGAAACTAAGAACCAGCACATTCAAAACAAATTGTAGAAATTACTTTTTCACTCTCAAATTGTGGCACACAGATAAGATTGGACGTGAGGTAAACTTCATTGGATTTTCAGAAGTATGTTCGTGAGGAGCCAACTAAACTTAAAGTAGATAAGGCGATGATGCCGGATGGGGTACTTCCAAGGATACTAAGGGAACTTTGAGAAGTTCTGGAAGCAATGCTGGCTGATCCCATTTTGGTGCTTCTTCAGAGTCGGAAGTAGTTCTGGAGGACTTGAAATGGGCGTTCTTCCTATTCATAAAAGTGGAAGTAAGGAGGAGGCTGGGAACTATAGACCTCTGTGGTGAGCTAATTAACGGAATCACTGCTAAAAAGGAGGACACTGCTGTTTCTGGAGTCCAATGGATTGCAAAGTCCAAGGCAGCAGGGTTTTACCAAAGGTAGATCTTGTCAGATGAATCTGATCAATATCTTTGGGTGACCATAGAGCTGGATCAAGGGACAGAGCTAGATGTAGTGTACTTGGATTTCAGTAAGGCCTTTTGACACTGTTCTGCATAGGCTACTTATAAATAAATTGAGCACCCTTCGTCTGGGGCCTAGAGTGACTGACTGGGTTAGAAATGGTTGAGTGGGAGGTGACAAAGGTTAGTGGTAAATGGAGTTCAGTCCGAGGAGGAGGGATGTTACTAGCTGTGTGCCTCAGGGATCAGTCATTTCACGAGCGATATTACAGAAGAGTTGTGGGGAAAGTTTTATCTTTTTGCTGATAATGCGAAAATCTGCAACAGGGTAAACAGCCAGGAAACTGGAAAATATGAGGAGGTTCTAGCAAAGCTCAAGTAATGGTCTAGCAGCTAAGATTTAATGCTAAACAATGCAGAGTTATGCATTTAGGATGCAAAACCCCAAGGGAGATGTACAGTACTGGGGGGAAAAATTCTAAGTACAAAAAAAGAGGCGGCTCTGAGGATCATTGTAACTGAAGATCTTATGGTGGATAAAGTGATGGTAAAGGCCAGAAAGCTGCTTGGCTGCATAGGGAGAGGACTGGTCAGCAGAAGAAGGGAGGTGATATTGCCCCTGTACAGGTCCCTGGTGAGACCTCACTTGGATTACTGAGTACAATTCTGGAGCCTGTACCTTCAAAAGGATATAAACAGGATGGAGTCATCCAGAGGGAGGCTGCTAAAATGGTCAGTGGTCTTCAGTCTAAAGCATATGGGGAGAGACTTAAAGATCTAAACTTGTACACCCTAGAGGAAAGGCGCGATATGATAGAGGCATTTATTTACCTCCAAGGAATAAATGTAAAGGAGAGACTAGAACAAGGGGTTATGGGATGAGGGTGAAAGGGGGTAGACTCGGGAGTGATCTTATGAAATATTTTTTTTACAGAGGGTGGTAGATACATGGAATGGCCTTCCAGTGGAGGTGATGCAGAACAAAACAGTATCTGAAATTCAAGAAAGCATGGGATAAACACAGGGGATCTCTGAGGGAATGATGGGCATTGTAAAGTGAAATTAATTAGGGGGATAGGCAGTATAGTCTTTTTTTTTCCTGCCATCATGTTTCTATGTTTCTAATCTATTGCCAGAGGAGATATGATCAAAGTGATGAACATAGCGGGGTTTAAAAGAGGTTTGGACACGTTCCTGGAGGAAAAGTCCATACCACATTCTTAGCCAGGCAGAGTAAAGAAAGCTGTTGCTATCTCTGGGAGTGAGTAACAGGAATTAGATCTGCTCTATGGGATCTGCCAGGTACTTGCAACCTGGATTGGCCACTGTCGGAGACTGGATGCTGGGCTCGATGGTCTTTGGTCTGACCTAGCATGGCTTTTCTTATAAAGGGCAATATATATGATCATATCATGGGCATTTTTCTCCTTTGTCTGGTCTGTCCCTCATGAGTTTCTTCTACTGTTTAATAGAGGGAACATTTCAGACAAAAGAGAAGTGGTGTGATCTTGTGGCTAAAGCATGGGACTATGAGTCCAGAGGTTCCCTGGGATTGACTTTACCTCCCTGTGCCTCCGAACACACTTAGAATTAAGACATTTGTCATATCTGACTTTTTGGGCTAAGCAAGGAAAAAAAGGCAAACTTTCAACTCCTTTCTTTCGTTTTCCAGACAGTTTTTGGTTTGTTTTCATTTTTCATGGGCTTCTAGATGAGAAGTTATCTTGTGATTTAGAGGGCAGCAACCTTTGAACTCTTGAACTCCTGAAGCTGTTGCTCTGATCTGTTTGTTCTTATCAGCACCGCGTTGCGTGTCTGGAGCGTTGCATGTTTTGTTTCTCAGCTGCACTGCTGGCTTGTATGCATTCCATGCTGTTTTTGTATCTTGTAGTCTTGTTCCCAGTGCACATCTCGGCTACACTCCAGCAACGTAAATAGGCCCTGGTTGTTGGCCTCCATCAGTGATACAGTGCTAATGCACTAATCAGCAAAGCAAAACAAAAATAAAAAAAATCCCTTCCCAGGAATTTGGAAGGGCTGCAGCTCTCACTCCTCTGTGTATAACGAGGGTCTTTATTTTAAAAGACATCAGCAGTGGAAGGAAGCCGTCCACGCAACAGTCTAGCCTAGGATGCCTGAGGGAGTTTCCTGAAGGCTAGACCAGATACCTCGCGTCCCTTCACTGACTGCTTTTCGGCAGGTAGGAGTCACCAGGCACCCGTGACTGTGTTTCTGATGCAAGAATAAAGGTCTGGATGGATGTTGGTGCCCAGAGCCTTTCCATTATAAGATTGTCCAGAAGTGTAAATTGCAAAGGGCGGCAGGGGATAAAGAGAGACTTGACTGAGCATGGCCAAAATATAATAGTTTGTAAATTATCAAGTGACTTCATTCTTAGCATTGTCTACTGTTAGTTTTGACATAAAAGAAAGCTAAGCTAGGGTTTCTTTCAAATCCCTTTATGAAGGGACTCTGATCTGAAAATCCATTCTATATACTGCATCTCCGTGGGATGTGTGGAGCAGTTCTGTTGCATTTTGAGTATATGACACGAGCAGCTCAACAGAGGTGGACTTGAAGGATCACTAGGTCCTTTGGCATGTACACTGACTCTCCGACAGGAGTTCTAAGATCCCATAGTGACATCAGGATGCCCAGCCCTCAAAAGTGACCTGGAGCTCTTTGTAACTTGTTTGAACCTTTCATGGCTGTGGTTTTTTCCCTGCAGCTGTATTGCTCATCCCAGGGTGGATGGAAGGATTAAAGACTCAACCTTGAAGATCCAAATTGCAGATAATGGCATCCTCTTTGGGATTAGCAGTGGTGCTTATGGAAAAAAACATTTAATTAATGTCTTCTGGTAGGGATGATTCACCAGGCACTAATTAAGACATCCCATTTAATGCTCTGTGTGCGACCCATACCTGTGGTTCTGGTGTCCTCTTACATTTCCTCCTCATCCTTACAGCAAGAAGCCCTGAACTATTGGAGGAAAGAACAGGATGGACCCAAAATATTTAAACTTAAAATATTGATCAAAAAGAAAATGGACACCTCTTTAATATCAGCTAAATGAGCAGATTTCTATTTATCTAACTGTTAACACACAGAACACTGGTTTAAGGGTAAATTTGCACAACTGAGCTTCAAAACACAAAACTGAATATTTGCTAACAGGTTTTGTTCGCCTACCTCCTACACATATTTAAAAAAAATAATTGAATCGTACTTTGGGCACAACAAACTGTACCATCAGCCAGAACTTCTACAATTTATTTATATAAATATATATATATATTTTTTTTTTACCCTTTGGTTTCATCTGGTCTGGTCTGACGCATGAAATTAAAATCCTCCCACTGACAACTGACTCCTCACCCACTTCAACTCTTCATGATTTGAACCATGGCAGGAAAAGTATAGGAACAGAAGTAAAATATAAATTCTTGTGTCACAAACTATATAAGCCTGCTGTTGTTGCTTCTGCTTCAGTCCTGTTTTGTAAGGCACCCAAAATAACTTATTTCCAATCCTCCCAATGAAAAAGGAATTTTTTTCTATTTTGGTTTTTATACACCTGGAACCTGTGTTGCCCTGGCCCGGTAGCACAGGGGTAGAGTCACTGCTTCAAAGTCCAAATGTTGCTGGCTTGAATTTGGGGAAGGATTGTACCAAGGTGCTCGCTCGGGATACTGCAGCACTCACAAAAGGTGAGACAAATTCATCTTTGTCCTTATTTTTGGTACGGCAGCCAGTTCAATCAGAAATGGGCTCTATTGGACCCTACAGAACCCCGAGTCATCATTCACAACCAGGTGGGGTTCTTGCCCCCCCCCCATCCATGCCTATTTTATATGTCCCCTCTCAACTCCTAAAGCCCACTCATTGCAGTGATAGCCCTTGGTGGGGGGGGGGGGGCATAGATCATGACTTCTTCTGGAACATGGTACCAAGGATCTGGAGTCTGGCCATCTGTTGTCACTGTTGGGCAATGTCTGCAGCTTCATGCTTTTGGGTCAATGGGGGGGGGGGGGGGCATCTTATTTTCTTTTGGTACAGCACAGGCGGTTTGCATAGGGTTCTACAGGGGTAAAATGAGAAACTTAGCACCAAGGTGGTAGCATGGATTACAAACTGTTGACTGATAGGAGACAGCGTGTGAGGGTAAATGGAACTTACTCTGAAGAGAGAACCTTCTTAAGTGGAGTACCACAGGGATTGTTATGGGTACCAGTTCAGTTCAATATCTTTGTGAGCAAAATTACAAAGGGATAGAAGATAGTCTGTTTATTTGCAGATGATACTAAGATCTGCAACAGAGTGGACATGCCTGAAGGAGTAGAGAGGATGAAAAGTGATTTAAGAAAGCTTGAAAAGTAGTTGGCAACTGGGATTTGATGCCAAGAAGTGCAGAGTCATGCATCTTGTATACAGTAATCCAAAAGAGCTGTATGTGATGGGGGCTGAAAAACTGATGTGCTTGGACTAAGAGACGGACCTTGGGGTAATAGTGTCTGGAGATCTGAAGATGGTGAAGCATCGTGACTAGGCATAGCTAAAGTTAGAAGAATGCTGGGCTGTGTAGAGAGAGGAATAACCAGTTAGAAAAAGGTACAGGTCCTTGGTTTGGCCTCACCTGGAGTACTATGTTCATTTTTAGAGGCCGTATCTCAAAAAGGCTAGAGACAGGATGGATGCGGTTCAGGAAAGGACGACTAACATGATGTAGGGTCTGGATCGGAAGACTTATGCAGAGCGGCTGAAGGATGTATATATACCGACCCTGGAAGAGAAGGAGGTCCTGGGGGGAGATGATACAGACCTTCAGATACCTGAAACGTTTTGACATACAAACTTCAAACCTTTTCCATTGGAAAGGAATCAGTAGAACTAGGGATCAGGAAATGAAACTCTAGGAGTGATTACTCAGAACCAACGTCAGGAAATACTTCTTTACGGAGAGGGTGGTGGATGCCTGGAATGCCCTTCCAGAAGAGACGGAGAATACAAAAACAGTTAAAGAATTCAAAGGATCATGGGATAAACACTGTGGACCCCTAAAGGCTAGAAGAGGCTGGAAATGAAGATAAGCGCGCATGGGGGTAACTTGATGGTACGTTAGTTACTATCCTTAGCAGAAGACATGGAGATTACTGCCCTTAACCAATAAGCCTTGAAACTTTTAATGCAACTGTAACATTGCTCTCCACTTTGGCAGAAGAGAAAAAGGGCAATTGAATTTAGACAAGAACTAATGAGGGCTCCAACTTTTATGGTCTGGGTACTGATAAGCAAGGGGGTAACCTGTACAGAGCGGCAGTTACTATTCTTAACACAAGGCACAGGGATTACTACCCTTAACCAATAAGCCTTGATGGTTTTGACTCAACTGCAACATCGCTCTCTGCTTCAATGACAGGGAAAAAGGGAAATTGGATTCAGATGACAACCATCATGGGCTCTTAACTTTTACAGTCTGATACACAGACATAAGGGAAAAAGCACAGGACTGCTTCTATGGCCAAGTTCATAAGAAAGCATGTTAAACAGCACTGTCTGTCTGAATTTTCAAGAAGGCTCATCTCCCATTAAAAATGTTGCTAGCAGTAATTTTTTTTATGGGTTATCATAAGTCTTGAGGATAACTGCACCGAGCGGCAGTTACTACCCTTAAGAGAAACATGGGGTAATCTGCATGGAGCAGCAGTTACTACCATAAGAAACTTGCTGGGCAGACTGGATGGACCATTTGGTTGTTTCTGCTTATTATTATATTACTATGATTAAATAATGATCATACAGGAAAAGCTTAAAATCGTCTGTAGAAGATGGTTTGGTCTGGTGACTTGGTATGACTAAAACTAAAGAGCATACATCTTTCTTAGCAGCATTCATTAAGTTATTGTCAGATTCTGCATTAATCTTCTACAGGTTGAAGGAGGAGAAGGAAAAGGGAGTGCTATTCTGCTTTCTGCCACCTCATCAGGCCTGAAACATTTCTGTTCAGGAGGTGCCTTGTGTTTTTCACTCCTGTCGCCTCCACGACCCCCTTGCATATGGTCTGTTCAGATTTTTATTGGTAGCTTGAATTTTAGAATTAACCAGACCGATGCTCTTTAATAATGATTGAGTGTAATCGGTACCTTGCAGATTTGAGAAGGGAGCACAGGCGTCACATTGTTCTTGAACAACCTCTTTCATAAAGCTTAGAACAGCTCCAATGTTTAAAAAAAAAAGAAGTCAGAAAGGGTTATAAAGTTCTACACATTTGGGTTGGCCTGGATAGTATAGATGGAGACTTCGCTGCTGTGTTGGATGTTTGCTACTGGTGATTACAAAAAGAGCATGCAATAAAGTCGTCGCCTCATTTCATCTAGGATGAATTTAGACAATTTCAATGAAATTGTCTAATTTGACCTGTTTCGGCCACCCCAAAAACAAAGAAAATTTCCCAAAATTTTGGGAAATTTCTCCACTTTGTGCATTTTCCATGCTAATAGCTCCTCAGCTGAATGCATTTGATTCAGCTAGAAAAGCTACATAAGAACATACATATGTACCTGTGCCTTGAAAATACCGAGAGACACCAATTTTTGGTACCTCCCAAAGAACTTCTAATTTTACAATTTATAAACAGCTAAAATCAGACGTCTTATATATAAGGGAAGACTATATTTTTCAGCTTTGCCCCTATAGGGATGGTTAATTGAATTAAATAGCCCCCAAAGCTATATCATGAAAACTAGAAAAAGTATTTTTATTGCAAAATGTTCCATGAACCTCTGAAATAATTAAATTGGCCTATATAAATAATTCAATGTGAATTTTAGGCCTTGGTTTGGGATATGTTTGTAGAACTTACATGTAGAGAAAATTCACTAATGACTAGTTTAGGGTTTTGGTGCTTCGCTGACTGGTCATTTGGGATGGTAGATTATCTGTGTCATGCCACCATGAAAGAAACTTCATTGCAGTATATCTTCACCTAAGGGGCAGATTCAAGTTATGTGTGATGTGGCTGAATTTGAGGCACTTATTAACTCTGAAGCCTTTTAAATGAATAACTAAGCACTCACTTTTTAACAAAGGAGTGTCTATGGGAAGATTTTAATTTTGTTGTTCCTGTCATGCTCTATTTATTTCAGTTTTTTAAATTTTCATTTGCTATTTGTTTCATTTGCCATTTAGTGCACGCTAATGAAATGAGCCAAATGGTGTTTTCATGTCATTTTAAATAACTGCACATCCCTAATATGCCATCATTTTATTATTTATTTATTTAACATTTTTATATACCGAAATTCATGTAGCAAAGTTACATATCATTTCGGTTTACATTATAACAGAAACAAGCATGTAAGAATGCGATTACATCAAACCAGGAGAATAAACTTGGATCAAGGAACTGGGGAGTAACTTATCAAGATAACGATTAGGTAGTGAGATTCTATAACTGAAACCTGGCTGAGTATCTAGAAGTCATGTTACATGGTGCTTGTTGCAAGGTGTATAAATTACAAATTATCATGTGACAAAATTGAGCAGAGTTTTAGTATGCAAGCCATGGGACTGGTTGGAGCGTGGTGCTGGCCAGTCCATTGAAAGAGCTCACTAAATCATTGGAACTGGAGTGATGCTGCAGGACGGGAGAAGGGCACTTGTGGTCCTGCTTCACAAAAATGGTAGCAGAGAGGAGACTGGAAAATACAGGCTTAACTTTGCAGTGGGAAACTAATGTAGACCCTTCACAAGGAAAGGATAGAAAACTATCTGCAATACAGTGGGTTGTATGATCCAAGGCAGCATGCTTTTATCAGAGGAAGATCATGCCAGAAAAATCTGATTGGGTGTAGAGAATTAGATCAAAGAAGGGCATGTGATGTGGTTTAGCTGGATTTCAGTAAAGCTTTTGATACGGTTCTGCATAGGAGACTCATGAACAAATTGAAACACCTGGGAATAGGACCCATGATGGTGAAATGGATCAAAAATTGGTTGCCTGACAGACAGTTAGCAGTCATAAATGGAACTTCCTCTGAGGAGGGAAGAATAAGTGGAGTGCCTCAGGGATTGGTTCTGTTTAATATCTTTGTGATTGATATTATGGATGGGTTAGAAGGAAAGGTTTGTCTCTTTGTGGATGACCCTAAGACCTGCAACGGAATGGGCACACCAGAAGGAGTAGAGAAAATGAAAAGCAATCTAAGAAAACTTGGACTGGTCAAAGGTTTGGCAGCTGGGATTCAATGCCAAAAAGTGCAGAGTCATGCATTTGGGGTGCAGGAATCTAAAGAAGCTTCATGTGATGGGGGTGAAAGTCTGCTGTGACCAGACTAGAAAAGAGAAATCTTGGATTGACAGTGCCAGATGATCTAAGTGCAGCGAAGCAATCTGACAAGGTAGTGGCTAAGCCCAGCGTGATGCAGGGCTGCACAGAGAGAGGAGTAGCCTGCAGAAAACAAGGATTATAATGCCCCTATACAGGTTGTTGGTGAGGCCTCATCTGGAGTGCAGTGTTCAGTTCTGGAGACCGTATCTCAAAAAGGATAGAAATGGGATCAAAGCGGTCCAGAGAGAGGTGACTAAAACGGTGTGTGGCCTGCAACAGAAGAATTATGAGATTGAAAGACTTAAATATGTATGCACTAGAGGAGAGGAGAGACAGGGAGGATATGATACAGATGTTTAAATACCTGAAATCAAGGAATCAAACCTTTTTCGATGGAAAGAAAACTGTAGAATAAGGAGTCATAATATTAAACTCCAAGAGGGCTGAGTCAGGACCAGTGTCGGGAAGTATTTCTTCACAAGGTGGTGGATGCATAGGCTGTCCTCCCAGAAGAGGCAGTGAGGACAAGGACCGAAATGGAATTCAAAAGGGCATGGGATAAACATAGAGGAGTAAATGTTGGCGATGAAGAAAGAGGGTAACCTGCATAGAGCAAAAATTACCCTAAAAATTCAAAAAGAAAACTAAGCTTGCTGGGCAGTCTGGATGGACCACTTGGGTCTCTTTCTGCTGCCATTTATTATGCTAAATATGAACTCTGTTCTTGTTAGTGAAAAAAGAGACCGAGTGAGGGCTGTAAAGAACTCCTCTAAACATTAAACCAATGCTGGATAAATGTATTACTTTTTGTGCATTTGAGGTTTGTTAGGTAGATATGGGTTTTCTTTCCCGTGCTCATTAACAAACAGCACCTTTTTCCTCCCTAGTATTCTAGGCATTGTGCATGTTCAATTTACTGAACCGTTTCCTCAGCTTTTTTTTTTTATTTTTAATAAGCATTTTTGAGTAATCTGACTTCGGCAGTATTAGATTCATTCATATGGTTTTTGTTCAGCATTAGGACGTAAATTCCATCAGCACAGTAAATATGGGATGGATTTATCCGTCTGTTGACCAGATGTTGGAGGGAAGGAAGCAAAAAAAAAAAAAAATGCAAGAAAAATCCATTTGTGCAAAGAATTTACTGCCAGGCCCCAAGCGGCTTTATAGTAGGGAGCAGTATATGAGCTCATTATAGCGAAAGTACCCTGCCCTGGGGAAGGAGGGAGTAGATGAAGTGCTCATACATTTTCTATTCCTTCCATGCTAGTAAAGATAAAAATGGCACACGTAGGCAGCTCTGGCCTTTGAGGACCACAAACCGCTCTGATTTTCAGGGTGCACATGAACCTGGTTCTCGGATCAGATGTACGTAGATACATATCTCATGTGTTTTGTAAAAGTTGGGAACAGACATTTTTTAGAATGCAAAACGTGAAGAGTTTAACTAGCGGTCTTCTTTCTGTTAGCTCGTATTTATTTTTTGACGTTGAGGAGAAAGGTGCTTTTTTTTTTTTTGAGGATCTTAGATCAGAAGTCAACTAAGAAATATGAGTAGGAGTGATTCACATGCAACCCGGTTATATTAAATAATGACCAGAGTAAATGTGTCGGTCACTGTTCTTGAATGATGATTAATCAACAAGTTTGATTTGGTCCTTGCTTCAGTTTATGCGAGAATTAAGTAGTAGCTGAGTTCAACATAATTATTTTATTGTTCTTTACCACGCCACAGTATCCATTGATTTAGTACAAGGACTATCTTTAATCTGCTCCAAGCAGTTGTGTGTTACATATGGGCTGAGTCGATTAGGAATGTGTTCTCACTGCCTAAGGCACTCTGGAAAGAACTGGAGAGATTTGTTAGCAAATTATTGCTAACTCTATTCTAACGGTGAAATGGATTTTAAAAGACCCAAAATGTTTATTGTGAATGTTTGTACATCTCAAAAGGTAGCATTCCAAAGTGTTTTCTTCTAAAATGGTGGGTATTTTATAATTGCTCTAGCTTTGTTTTATTTTTAATAGCATGTACAGGTGTTATAGCAGGGTTAGTGCTGTTTTATGCCATAGCAAGTTCTTCCTCTAAATGTAGTGATGTTACAATCTCTGAAACTAAGCAAATATAAAACCGTTGGGCCTGTGCACTTTCTGGCCCTTAAAACCCTTAACTTGATTACCATTCATCTGAAATTTGCTAATATTAATTAAATGGACCTATTGTAATAGGCAAATCTATTTGATAGCTGCCTGGCTAGCTTTACAGAACCCATGAGCAGCAGGTTTCTCTGTGAGGATTGTGTGACCTCACAGAAGGAGGCGTAAACTGGTGTCTCCTAGCTCTGCTTGAATAATCCTATGAATTTTATGAAAATAAAGGAGATTAAGACGTGGCCCCAGACAGCTTTTCTAATTTATGTAATTTCCCTTTTACAGTATGTTTGTTTTTTTTGTTTTTTTAACGGGCAGTCAAGTTTTGCTTTTGCTTAGCTATAACCAATGTTCCATCCACCAAACCAGACATGAAAAATCAGTTGATAAAGAGCTTATTGGCTGAGCAGATGGAAAGGATTCATGCCTGTAATTAAGGATCACCTTTACCGGGGTGGGGGGCTTTATGGATTGTAGCCACAAGGCCTTAATGGAAGGCAGGTAGCGTAATTTTACTTTTGTATAACATCTCTCTAAATGAAAGCAGTCCCAAGATAAAACATGTTCAGATAGATAAGAAAAAGCAGGTCTCGTGTGTTAATAGCACACGAGTTGGGAAGACCGAATATCTTCCAGAGTGCTTGCCTGTTCCATTCCAGAACATTCTGAGGTTTGCATTCCTAGGGTTTCATTAAAAAATAGAAAAGATTGCCAATCCCAGAATGCCTTGGGATGGAAAACCAAGACCCCCATGGAGATGTGGATAGTCAGAACCTAGACTTATAAGATATTTGGTAGCAATGAGAGGTATGCTCACAGATGTATTTAAATATTAATTCTGTTAAGGTATATTTGATTTATAAAGCACATACATATGGTCAGTGGACAAGAACCATTATAGTGGACCACAGTATATCAAGTTAATCTTTCTTCCTCTGTTCTGAATACGATAAATGTTGTAGTGGAGAGTTAAGGTGCACCCCGGGCAATTCAAATTTCTTAGTCATGCTGCATATGTTTTTGGACCGTGGTAAAAAAAGGGACAGAGTTCTAGTAGTCTGTATTGATCCCAAAGAAAATCGAATTCTGTAGGTTGGTCCACCTTTCATTGGATCAATATAAGAATAATTCAAATGTGTTTCCCAGCATGCATTGCCAGTGCAATGTACATTTGGCAGCTTCCAAAGTCCCCAGCACCGAGTTTCTGCATGAACAAGTAGGCTTACATTTACAGAGACACTATTTTTTTTTTCTGTCAGAGCCAAGTCAAGTCTGGTCTTTTGTTCTTGGTTTTTGGTTTTTTTCTTCCTTTTCCCTGAGGTCACTCAAAAGGCAGCAACCATTTAAAAAGGGCTGCGACTGGTCATTAGGAGGTCTTCAGAGTAATTAAGTCTTAACTGCCCGGCTCCATCACTTTTCAAGACAGAAGCTAAAGCTGGACATCACAGTAAACAAACCACCTCCCCCCCAGCCAGACTAAACTTTACAGCCTGTGTTGGTATATTTGTGTATGGGGTGCAAGCTGTAAATCTTTTGTAGGGCCGACCAAGGAGGTCAGTAACTATTTTAAACAGGAAAGAATGGAGAAGTAAAACTGCAGGTTGTGAATCTTTTGGGCGTTTATATGCTAAGTAGCTGGCAAGACAAACTGAGTAATATAAATAAAAAGAGAGAGTCAGATGAACCATAGGTGCACGTCTGAAGGTCAGAGGAGCGTCCATATAAACCTAGCAGATCGAAGGGCTTAAAACAGTTGTTCTATCCCATTGTTTCTTCTTTGATATAACACTGCTCAAATGTTCGTTGTAATTTCCTTTAATATAACCCTGTTCTAATGTTCGATGTAATTCCCACTTTGGTTCTCTGTAAACCGATGCGATATGTCCTTTTCATGAACGTCTGTATAAAAAAAAAAGTTTAAATAAATAAAAATAAATATGGTTTTGTCAGGATGTACATCATGGAATTTGGTCTTCAGAAGTGCACACATGAAAATGGTGAGCTTTAAGGCTTTGTACAAAGTTGAGGATCATATTCAACACTATAAAGATTATTTTGTATAATGATTGGCCTTTTCCAATAAAAACTTAATTTGAAATAACTCTTAGTTGGGATTCAGAAATCCACCAATCCAACAAATCATTATTCTGCTACGCAGCCATGTCTGTTGCAGGTTGTACAGTATAATCCATTTAAAATTAACTATGTTGTGCTTTGAAAACCTTTTTCTATTTGCTCCCTCCACACCCACTTCTCCTTCAATCACACATCACTTCACACTCCACATCCATCTTGCCATTCTCGACTTTGTTTTAGCATCCTCTGTGGAGCTGAATATGAAACAGAGCAGCAGAGGCGGGTGATGGTTACACAGCTCTTTCGCTGCTGTCTAGTAATGAGATTTGTTTTAAGAAGTCCGCACTCTGCTTGTGGGGCATTTAGTAAGTGACTTTGTGCTCACCCTAGGGGGATTTAAGAGTGGCAGCCCAAAATAATGATCATTAAAATCGGAGCATGAAACAGTTTTTATAAGCCTGGGATGATGGACTTTTCAAGTGAGTAACAGTGACCTCTGGTTTCTTTGGATGGGATCTTGGCTTGCTGACCTCTCCAGTGTATTTGCTGAAGGGGAACCTCAAATTCAGTTTAGGAGAGGTGGGGGAATGGGACAGACTGGCCTGGTCTAGAATGTTGTACTAAGCTGCACACACTCTGGGATATAAGAGCAGGACAGACCAATGGGCATATTTTGGAGCTCAGTGGTAGGACAAACTCGAGTATTTAGCAGAAGAAAATTGTTCAAGTCGCATCACAAGAAGTTGGGCCGGAAGCTGCTGACGTTAAATGATGTCTGACTTTTTGACTGTTCCAGTCCAAAGTGTGGCTGTTAATTTTGGGTTAAGCGTTTTATAGTAGATGAACCAGTGTTCATTTGGTTGGGTCAAACACATTAACATTAGACAGAAAAAAAAACTGCTGAAAAGTCTTAAATTAAAAAAAGTATCAAACTTGCACTTTACTCAAAGCTGAGAATGTTCATTTGCAAGACAGATCTAACACTTAAAAAAAAGTTTTATTTGATAAAAAAAAAATCCTGACCTCTGTATCATTGTGGTAGTGACATTATGTATCTTGCCTAGGCAGACAGAATGGGCTTTCTGGCTTAGTTTGCAGTTTTATGTGGGGTCAGACGGTCACTGTGTTTGATGGAAAAGTCCACCATCTGGCAATCATAAAATGGCCAATAAACATTTTTGAGGGGCTGGTGTTGAAATAAACTGCAGACTGTTGTCAGGGGGTTCACCCTCCCTGGGCAGACACAGCTTTGGTTGGATACTCTATCCAGGGTCAGGAGTTCAGTTTGTCCAGTTTCTCCCCCCCCCCCTCAGCCAAAGATAGGAGGCAGGCAGGGGGTCTGGAATGCCAAGACTCATCTCCTCTGATCTCTCCCATCCTTTCCTTGTCCTCCTCACAGACTGCCAGCTTCTGGTGTGGGGCGGGACAGGATCTGTATTGTGGGAATACTTGCAGAAGAGACCAGAGAGATGGGGCTTGAACTTTGCTGGGCCTTCTGTCTGGAAGAAACAGCAGGAGAGTCTGCCTTACCCTGAACTAGCAAGTTCAGCCCCTACAATCAACGTTGCTTTCTTTTGCTGTGCACAGGCCTTACCCGTATTCGAAATCAGACCGCATGGGCATTCTGGTGGGGCATCCATTCTCTGCATTGCTAAAATGTTTTATTTAGTTGTATTTTGTTTAGAAGAGAAAGGGAGTTGTGATGAGAAGCGAGAGAAGCAGTGCCCCAGGATTCTCCCAGATGAAAGAGTTGAGCTGGGTGTGCAGATGAAAAGGTGACGGGTTGTACTTAAAATGCCCCATAAAGTGAACACAGAAAGCTGTCAAGCAGAGGGAGTGTAATGACTGTGAACCTAATTTAGAACTGCAAACTTTTAACTGCTTTGAGATGATAAATCAATTTATTTTTAAGACTGATTAGTTGGCAGGCTTGTTAAAAAAAAAAAAAAAAGAGAGAAAAAAGTGTATAATATACAGGGCTGGAAAAATTCTGGGAGCCAGGTCACCTGGGCACCTAAAATTCAGACAAGCAAAATTATATAAAAGTAAAGGAAATGAAGTAAAAAAAAAAACTAAATAAAAAAAACTAAACTAAACTAAAAAAAGACAATCAAAAGATCAACAATGGGGGGGGAAGCAAGGGATAAATTCTCCCTGATCCTAAAGTTTTGACTGGTGCCTAGGTTTTCTAAATCTAGTTTCCTCCCTGATATATAATTTTTCTTTTTTTGCAATGTACAGTTAAATGTGGTACAGCTTTTTAAAAACCTGTTTTCTTTACATCCAGGTGAAAACCTTGCATCTTTCCCAGTAACAGGTTTTCCAGGGGGCTGCTATGCACACACAACGCTTATCCTTCCCAGGGCGTCTTTTTTTTTTTTCCTTCCCTTTTTTGAAATGGGGAAATATTTTGCATTCCTCCAGCTTTAATACTGCAGTGCCTGATCCTGCTGAGGAGCCCAGAAAGGAAAAGTCTATGGACAGATAGAAAAGGTGGGCTGAGCTGATTGGGTTCTCTTTCATTTGGGGATCTGAAAAACATGCTTCCATCCACCAGCACAATATTGCAAGTTGACTGCTCTTG
The DNA here is from genome assembly GCF_901001135.1 of Rhinatrema bivittatum. NCBI lineage: Eukaryota > Metazoa > Chordata > Amphibia > Gymnophiona > Rhinatrematidae > Rhinatrema > Rhinatrema bivittatum. The sequence goes on along the minus strand of NC_042629.1, from coordinate 73,820,437 downwards.
GAAGGTCAATACAAGTGCTTTAGGTTTTTGTTGTGTTCTTAAAGTTTGTGTTTACCACGACTTGCACTAAAGATCACATCACAGGAAAAGGAAGGGACTGGACTTCCTAATCTTCTGTCAGGCAGCGCTACCCCTCAGAATCCACAAAAGCTCCACATTTGTGTGTCTAGACGGCTCATTTCAACGGATTTTCCATACCTGAAGGATGTCATCCATGAGTGATCCAGAAGCTGATGAAGAATTTACATAAGTATGGCCTGTTCTGGCTGTAAAATGTCAAAATAATCTTGTGCTACTTATGTGGTTCTCAAAGCTGGTCCTCATGGACTCCGATGAACTCTAGTTTTCAGGATATTCACAGTGAATGTTCAGGATATTTAAGAGCGGTTATTTTACAGGTGTTTTGGCGATACCTTTTGTATATATTAGTCAGGATATTTAAGATACATTTTTGGTCTAAGGGCCATGTTACTTTGTAGATTTCATTACCTTGCAAAGCAGAACTGAGAATTCTCTGTGGAAGGGACATTTCAACTTTGCAATTCAAGTTTGCAAATTTACCAGAACTCTCTTGGACCTGCTGATTGGGGGATGACAACTGTAACTCTTGCCCCAGATATGCATCCTGCAGCGCCAAGACAGCTTTTTGGCATGGACATGTGGTTAGTGCAGTAAGTGCAGTTGGGTTTAAAAAAGGATTGGATAAGTTCTTGGAGGAGAAGTCCATTACCTGCTATTAAGTTCACTTAGAGAATAGCCACTGCCATTAGCAATGGTTACATGGAATAGACTTAGTTTTTGGGTACTTGCCAGGTTCTTATGGCCTGGATTGGCCACTGTTGGAGATAGGATGCTGGGCTTGATGGACCCTTGGTCTGACCCAGTATGACATGTTCTTATGACTCCATTTTGCGTATTTGTTTCCTATTTTGGACGTCTTTTAATGCTGCAGTTCTAGAATGGCAATCTGTAGCCCACCTCTTCCTAAACACGTGATCTCACCCCCTTCCCTTTTCTCTTTTTTTTCTTTCTTTTTTTTGCAGTGACGGTTTGTAATTGTATAGATTATCCTGTCCTAAAGAGAGCATTTTAGATCTCATATTAGGTAGTTTTCGGTTTAGAGAGAGAAGGCTGAATGGCTGCCACCTTCTTCCATCTGCTTTTGAAATGATCCTTTTGCTATATGAGTGGAGCACGAAACTTGAATGGCTGATGCATTGCTAATGGAAAGGAGAAGTCAGCACATTCTGTTAGGGATATGTTTTCATTTTGAAATTACATGAAAACATCCATGACACTTGTGTTTTGTTTTCCTGCAGTTTCCAAAACCAAACAGAAAAAATGAATTTCCCTTTAGTTATTTTTTTGGCTTTGTTTTAAATACACATGAAAACAAAAAAACAAAATAGAGTTTTTCCCTGTTCACCCCTGCTATCCATTTAGGTGAAAAACTCAGCGCACATCAGATTTTAAGAAGACTGAATGGTACTTAGAATAATTAATTCAGAGCATATGCATTCATTGCAGTGCAATCTATTGAGCTTGTTCATAGGGAGGGCAATTTTCAGAAGCAATTCTGCAGGTAAAACACTTGTGAAAATAGCCTGTTCTAAAATTGTTTGCTTGATATACAGGAAAACTTTGTTTCCGAGGGCAGATTTGGGGAGAGGTTTGCTCTTAACGCACGTACGTGCACATTTTCAAATGTGTACGTTTCCTTGGAGAAAAATCTCTGTGCAAATTAGAAGGTAGAAATGTGTGCAAAATGATGTGCCTACTTAACTTTTGTGAATATCTGATGGAAAATGCATGTGGGCTGATAGAAAATTATCCCCATATAGGTGAATTTTAAAAGCCTGGCACGTGCCAAAACTGGGAGATATGCAGAGATGTTGCCCCAGCGCGCGCAGAGCAGACTTTAAAAGGCACGCGTGTATCTCCCGCTACACACACACATGAAAAGTTCTGAAAAAGGGATGGGGCATACTCTGGGTGGGCAGTGGGCATTTCGGGATTTGAGCTTCAATTTCGCGCACGCGCCCACTGGGGGTCCCCTGCCACGTAACTTTACTTCTTCTGTGGATTGCGTGTAAGTCATAAAACAAAAAAACTAGACATATCAGCAGGGTTTTAAGGGTCAGGGCTAACAGCGGGGAAAGAGGGCTGTTAAACTAGGGGTATTTGGGTGAACTGGGAAAATGGGTAATGACAGCATGCGTGTCTCTTTAAAATGTCCCCACTTACGCGATAGAAGCGGGATTTGCAGGCACAAGCACGCGCCCAGTTAAAATTGCGTGCATGTGTATGCCCGTATGTTATAAAATGGCTGCATCCTTGGGCCAGGCCGATGAATTCGCACACATGTGCCTGTTTAATGCATCTTTCTATTTCTCCAGTATTGTGTGTGTTCTCGGGTAACCGCAGTGAAGGCATATTCTGAGTGCTACAGCTTGGGTGTTTGGCGATTAGGTGCCCTTATTACCGTGGCTTTAAACACAAGATATGAGCCTGTTTTCCTGGCACTGATGCTTCTCGGTCTCTAGCAGGGCAGCGTCCTTTTTGGCATCAGTATTTGCTTTTCATCAATAATAAAATACAAAGGGATAGCCCAAAACGTTATTTTTGAAAGTTTGCAACAGGAAAGGTCACAAAGAACATAGACTGCCCTTCCATGGCCAGGTCCGCACTTCCATGGGAGTTATATATATTTTTTTAAAACTAGTTTCTAGTGCAGATAGATTATTAGGTAAGCCTGTTGTACATACTCCAGTAAATTTGAAGGAGACTTGGATCCACCAATTAGGGCGTGGAATAAGTTTCCATTTGGGTATATGAATGACTTTCCACCACTGAACGGAATTAAGATTGAATTTTGATCTAATGCTGTTACTTATTAGACTGCTTCAGGGTTGAAAGGACGAATATATGAGAGAATTGTTGTGGCAGTGCTTGCTAACAGTGGAGACTGGGTCAGTTTAATCCCGCATTCTAGGATTATCTCCTTCAGCCCTGTGGGTTTCCTTTTGGAGTCTTTATTCTGTGATAGCTTTTCATGCAATATCTAGTTGCTTCTGTATGGCAGATGTAGCATTTGTTTAGCCAAGATGACATTAATATATACAGCAATCACTGAACCTCATTAGCATATGAAAGATATACAAATGACGTCTGTCAGAGGTGGTGCAATTTTTGGTGGTCAAGTGTTCTTGTCACTAAACCATTCTTGATGACTGGAATTCTAGTTGACAGGACTTGCTTGCTTCTAAAACAATCCTCTTCAAAATAGATTTGAAGACTCTCGGTCGGGGCTTTCTGGGAGAAGATTAAGCTTTGTTGGCCTATGTTAAATTTCATTTTTTTGGTGTTGCAACTTGGCCTCTTTCTTGAGGACTGAATTTGCTAAATTATAATTCCACAGTGACCCAGCACACCAAGGACTGTTCCATTACACTTAACTTCGCTCTGCAGTGGAAGAGGCCATTGGTGACATGGTTTAATAGGCTGTGGCTGGCCAGTTCCAGGGATGCCTCGCTTTAATCCTTTACTTCATCCATACGGCATTGTAAAGAGATCCAGGTTCAAAAGGTCACAGCCCTTTTTTCATTATCTGCAGTTGAGTTCTCATGACCCTCATCTGACTAGCACCGCTAGTTCCTGGAGGGTATCAAAGGGGTCAGGGGTGTTATCTGGCTTTATAGCACTGGGTGTCTCCCATTTGAGCCCCCCTCATTTTTTTTAATTTTTATTTTGAGGCCTGGTTTTTAAATACTTACAAAATATACCCACCCATTGTTCTTTAATATAGAAAATCACTTTAAAAGGAGCTTGTCCCACACTAGTAAAGAAGGCAACAAAAAAGAATCCTTTTCCAGTTCATCCCCCACTGGCAAAGAAATAAAATAAAGAGAACAAAAAGCCTTCATCTTAAAGAAGTTGCTCGTGCAATGGTAAGTCTGCGAATCAGCAGCAACATCTCCCAATGGGTCAGACTTTTGCTCTGTTTATTTTATTTTTTTGCCAGTGGGGGAAATTATTTATTTATTTATTTTTTCCTTCTTTGCCAGTGTGGGACAAGCTCCTTTTAAAGTGATTTTCTATATTCATGAACAATGGGTGGATAGAAACCCACATCGCCCCGCAGGGTGTGAGAAGAGAACCTCCTCTGCCCAGGGACCATCAGTGCATGATACCAGAACCTCATCTGATGTGAAGTGGGGGCCTGATTCCGTGTGAATATCTGGGACTCGTATGTTAAGTGACTTAAAATAATCCCCCCACAGGATTGAGGGTATTGAGGGGCACCCTTACATTCAACAATGAAATAATTGTATTTGATTAAAATGTGTGTGTTTTCTATTCAGTTTTAAGCCACAATGAAAGCTTTTACTCTTCAACTGCAGGAACATCTAAGGTGCCAGATATAAAGTCTGGTTTTAATCTGAATTCTGTAAGAGTGAATAAATTGTCCGTTTTCTTGCTTGTTATGCTTTGCCCCTTGTTCCGTGTTGATCTGAGGAGTCAGGTAAGACTGAATTTTAAGTATACGTAGTTTTAGTAATGTAACTATACGTGTGTCATTTTTTATTAAACTTTTTTGGCATGACACAACTACGGTCACCCATGCTCCGTCCCTTAACTGAGACATTTTTAAAAAATGGGAATGGACCAAAATATATTTTCTATCTTACTTGTTTTGCAAGACACCAAAAACTGGAAGGGAGAAAAATCATGCACATCCAGCAGTGATGAAATTTAAGATATGGATATGTTATAAAATGCATACCAAGAACAAAATAATTTGTAATTGAGAAAGTTCAAATAAATGAGTAACTAAAAGAAAAGAGAACATTTTTGGGAGTGATATTTAACATTAATCTGCATATGTGCCGCTCCATTGTTGAAGTTGGAGGACTGAACAATGCCCTGAAGTAACAAGTAGATTTGGGCTCTTTTCCAATTTTTTCCCTGAGTTGGATCATACATGGAGAATAGTGCATGTCTGGGCCTACCAAAACCTGCCCTGGACTTTAGAGGATTGGGTCATGTCTGTGCCCTTGTGTGGATGGGAAGCAGCTCTCTGGATAAATGGGTTTTAATCTTGCTAGGAGCCATTTTTCAGGCAGAGTATGACCCCTATGTCGATTTGATGGAGCGTATCGGCTGACCTTTAGATGTTAATGGTGTTATCCCTCACAGGGGAGCTGACATGTAGTTTCGGGTCCTCGGGCCTCTTAAACGGCAAAACTTTACCAGCAGTCATTAAAATAATCAAATGCTCATCCAGGCACCTGGGCTCCGGCTCTGCCTTTGTTTTAAATTCAAAATTATGCCAGATTGTCTGTATAAGTTATGTTTTGGAACCAGTAGACCAACCTTGGGGAAAGTGATTGTGGTGGGATGTGTTTGTATGTATGTGTGTGTACACACAGCTCAATATACAAAAAAGCCAAAAGGAAGACAATAATAGATATATAATACAACCAATGTATATGCATATAAAACTTGTGGCAGTGAAGGCAAAATGTCACTCTCTAGCTAGAAGTGCTGGAAAAAAGAAAAGAATGAGAAGCAAAATTGTTGCCGTGCTGGTCCATGATGCTGTTTTGGTTTTTTTTGTTTTCTTTTAAGAAATAAATTGATTTGGTATAGGCTTTACCTTATATGGATCTACACTATACAGGCCATCATATATTATGATGGCCATCATTATATTATTTTTCTTTTTCAACTTGAAAAAGAAAAATAATATATTTCCATTTGGAAGTTTCATAGGACAACATTTATATATGGGATTGTAATTTAATAAAGAAATCTTTTTCACTTAAAGTGATTTATTGCTTTGATATAAATTAGTGAGCTGGGATAAATATAGGATGACCTGTATTTGATATACAACAGGCACAGTACCTTGCCAGGATGGACCCCTGCTTGGTTTTCTTAAGTCTACTTCCAGTGCAGACAAAGATTTTAGTTAATAGCCTAAGTCTGGAACCCAGTTTGAAACTGGTTCTAAACTGAAAAATAAGCAAGCACAGCAGAGAGCAGCTTTCTGGAAATGTTAAACCGGTAACTATTGTGCAAGGAAATTCTAACACAATGCACAGCCTGGTCCACGCTGCCATGCGGAAGGACCTGGGTTTAATTCCCAGCTTCGGTCTTCCGCTGTTTGGGGCTGGCTGGCCGGCACACTCGGCTCCAGAAGGGAAAGGAGTCATAGTCCTTGTGCAATGGTGACACCTAGTGGCTGGATTGAGGGTCCATAATTGCAAGGTTATGGAAACAGCCTTGATGTATGGTGCTGCTTCCCCCCCCAGCCAGGGATTGTCTCTGTAGTAAGGTACAGGTGCAGGGAATAAAAAAAAAAAAAAAAAAAGGCATAACAGGATAATATTTGGGGAGGCAGAATGACTCTACTAAGTGAGTTTGGAGGAGATATAATATAGGGGAAAACCACTCCCCTCCCCAGAATGGGGAGGGGAGTGGTCTAATAGGGCATTTCAGCAAATCGAGCCTCAGTCTGGTGAGGTTGCCCTTGCTCAGGTGACTGTATCTCAGGCCAGCCGCAGCAATACAGCCCACGTTAGAAGAATGTCGGCTCTCTAGTAGGTTGTGGTCTTTGGTTTTCTGCTGTAACCCTGTTCTCGGGGAACTTTGTCTTTCGTTGGTTGACTTGAGGCTATAGAGCTTGTAATATGGGCTTTCTCGGGGTTTACCACTAGTACATTAGGTTTTGATTTTTGCATCCCTGCAATGACTCTAAGACACACATCTTCCGAGGTGCATCAGTTCAACAGTGCTCTGTGGCGAGGAATTGGCTGATGTTTTATTTTTTTTCTCACACTATATGGCACTAAAGCATGATCTGGCTGTGAAATATACCTTCTGGTGGCAGTCCTGCCAAATCTCTCTGTGAAGGTAAAGAGTGATGCTGGAAATATTTTAAGACTCCTATTTTTGAGCACTTGCCATATATTCTTCTACTATGAGCTTAATTAACTCACACCTGAACATGTAAAAAAAAAAAAAAAAAAGCCCTGAGCAACACTTGTCCAGAGTTTGAAAAAAAATCCTCCAAACTGTTCAAGTGCACCCAAGTAAACACGAAGGCAATGATTGAATGAGCCTTAAAATATTCCATGCAAGGCTATAGACCTTTACATAAAATGTATTAATCCATGCACCATGACACACAAGTTCTAAGGAGTTGGATATATAACCTTAAAGCAGTTAGCTTGATGACTTGCTGAGTGATCCCTGCTAGTTCAGACAGGCAGATTAGACTATGGCACAAAATGCCACTCATTGGACATCTTCTGCCTTGGTGCTTTTCTCATTTTGTATAAGGGGAAAAGCTTAGTAAATTATCTGTCATGCTGAAGGTTGATGGAAAAGCATCTATCATCTCCTTGGAACAAAAGCGCGTATTTATGAGATCAGGCTGGCAGGGAGTGACGGGGGAAGGGCTTCCATGGGCAGTTCCCAACTCCCCCTAACACCACCCTCTCACACACATCGCATGGTACCTCATGGCCCCCCTCCCTCCCTTTTGCAGGGGCACTTCTGCTGTTTCTCCAGAAAGAAGTGTGGGTTTTATGTATTCTCCAAAACCTCAAATAAATTGTTTCAAGAGTTATCATAAGGAATAGTTGGTATTTTGCCAGAATGTAATTAAAAAAAATTTTTTTTTTAAATTGTGCCTTCTTTCAGATTTCATTATGTTGAAAGAATGTCTGTTGTCTGTGGGGAGGGGGAGTGAGAGAACTAAACCCCCCCCCCCCCAAAAACCACTACATAGTAAAAGGACAGATTTTTGGTGTAATGCCTGCTTCGAGCATAGCTCCCCATCCCCCTCCCCCCATTTCCTGTAAGATGTTCCCGATGGTTTCATGCGGGCTTGCTGTGGGAAGGCACCAGTGAGCCAAGAATTAGCAGCACTTAAGAAGTTCTTAGGGAATTTAGAAAGAGCCAGAGAGTTGCATAACAAGACAAAGAGCTGATGCTTCTGTTCAGCCTGACTTTTAAGCAATCAAAAGTGAAAAACTATTCTGTTTTTTTTGTTTTTTTTTAAATTCATACTTGTTTCCATTGCCTGGTGACAGCTAAGAATCTGGGGATGTAGAACCAAGGGGGACACTGGAACTTATGAGGAGTTTATGCTTTGACTGAGATCATCAATAGTTGATATGTTTGTGTATATATATATATATAAATGTGTGTGTGTGTGTACACACCTTATATTTGGTTAATATGGCACTATTACTGGTTTCTGTGTAATTGCAGACTTCTTAATACTGAAGTTGGAAATGGTTTGAATTAATATCATGTATAAGAAGCTAACTGAAGAGCCAATCAATGCATAGTGGCTCCGGCTCCACTGGTATCCCCCCACCACCACCCGGGCTGACATCACCAAAACCTCAGGCACAGACTGTCTTCTGCAGCTGCAGTAACAATTAACAAAGCAGCCAGAAGAGAGACGATCTTAGTGAACTACAAACTGGAAAACATGTTTCACTGTGAAACGCTAAGTCTGGCTGAGTCAAGGGTCTTTTTAGCAGTCAGGCCCCAGCCTTTGTTTTGTTGTTCCTTCTACTTTGGCATAGAGAGGAAGGGGTAGTAACAAGACTCACAAATATTCAGCAAAACTTGCCAGAGAACCAGCTAGTCTGACTTTGAACCTTCATAACATTTGCAGTGGTCTGTAGGCTACCCAAAAAAGGAAGTAGTCTCTTGGGAATCTCTGGGGTACCTTAGGAACCACAAGGAAATTTTGTATTTCTCCTATCATCTGAGGCGCACTGCTCTCTTCGCTGGCCACTGATGGTCAGATTTTTTACTAAGTTAAGCAGAGTGTTTGGCAGGGGCGACATCCTAGGATATCTAGGGCCACATTGTATAGATCCAAGGGGCAGGGGGGCCTGGGGGTTCCAAATCTATCATGGTATTATGCCGCGGCTCAGCTTCGAGGTATTTTGGAATGGCATAAGACTCCTATAATTAAGACTTGGGTGAAATTGGAACAAGCAATGGTGGGGACTATGCCATTAGCGGCCCTGCCTTTCAATTTGCAACCCCTGCCTCTGCAGACCACTTTGGTTGTCTGGGATAAGTGGAGGAAACTTCTGATAGGTGGCAAGCGCTACTCCTTATTATCGCATCTTTTTTCTAACCTTAGCTTTAGACCGGGGTTGGGGACACGGGCCTTTACAATGTGGAAAGATAGGAACATCCTAAATATGCTCCACATTTGGGGAACACAGACGGTGTTATCTTTCTCGGATTTCTGCAGTAGATATGATCTTCCCCAGAATGAATACTTCCATTATTTGCAAGTTAGACATTTTTTGGCTACCTCAGAAATCCAGGCTGACCTGCGGGCCGGAGCTACCTATTTTGAGGGACTTTGTAGGGGAGCCAACAAAGTACAAAGAGTGGTCTCTAGGCTGTATGGGTTTTTCAATTCTGATATGACACATAAACCCCATTTTGTAAAATCCTGGGAAACTGATCTGGGAACGACAGGAGACTTGGATGATTGGAAAACCATTTATTCATGCATGGGTAGAGGGTTAATAGCTTCACACTTAACAGAAAATTGTTACAAGTTGCTGTATAGATGGCATAGAAGTCCATCATACTTGCACAAATTATACCCATCCAGGTCTGCCAATTGCTGGAAGGGATGTCAGCAGGTCGGTACCTATCTCCACATGTGGTGGACTTGTCCTTTGATCCAACCATTGTGGACAGGGGTTCAGGGCTGGATAAAGGAAATGTGTCCAGACTATCTAACTTTATCTGTTGGTCGAGGTCTCCTCTATGTTACGGATGACTTGCGACCCATCTCTCCCAGAGGTCTGGATTACTTTATTCTAGTGGCAGCTAGATGCGTGGTTGCTCGATATTGGGGGACCATACAAGTCCCTGCATTAAGAGAGGTGCAGGATAAAGTTTCCATGATATACAGGCTTAGTAAAATCACTGCATGTAAAAATAAATCCTTAATCCCCTTTCAAAAACGTTGGCAACCATATATACTGTGGCAAGATAAGACACATTCTTAAGGAATAGATGTTTGATACACAACCTTTTATATATAGATTTATGGTACCGTAGTCTTAAGGTCTATATTGGGAGGGGTGGGGGAGGGGGTGGAGGGGGGTTGGGGATAAGAAGAAAATGGAGGGAAAATGGAAATCAGACTGTAATGTATACGTAGTGTACACGCACTGATATGTTTGTAACCATTATGATATCATTTGTACGATGTTACACCTTCCATGTACAGCTAAAGTAGCTGAACGTTGTACTGTTCTTGTTTTATGCAGTTCACTCCAAATAAAAATTTTTCAATACAAAAAAAAAAGTTAAGCAGAGTGTCTCCAGCGGATTCCCAATAAGGAAAAGAATGCTATAGTATTGATGATAGGTTATTTAAGTCGTGTACACAGCCAGGCTATTGAGTCCAGTGAGGTCACAAGTATGCTTGGTGAGCATTCGCATTATGGATTGCTGGAGTAAATCTTGTTGTTCTAAAACAGTCACTGCTTACCTTGGCTTAGAAAATCCAAGGACCATAAGCTTGAGTGATGAAATAGGACAAATAGGTCCCTGGGGTAAGGGAGACTGGAGCCATGATTTGCTAATAGGCTGGAGGTTTACATTGAATGAACTCATGAGAAAGCTGCATCCAACTTTTGAGGCCTGATAGCATCACCTCAGTACGTATGACGAATGGGTAGGCTTGGTAAAGGAGATAGAAGAGAAGTCTTGCTAGAGAAACTAGAGAGGGGAGTGAACAGCAGATGTAGACTCTGGCTATTTATAATTTCAGTTGCTTAGTGCACATGATACTGACACAGACCCTTATTATACAGCAGGGTTCTTGATAGCATTACAATTGCTGGATTCTCTACTACTGCAGTCACCGAGTTGTAATTTTGATGTCATGTTGCAGACTTGCTTGCTTTTATAAAAGGCTTTCAGTATGTCCACCCACTTCCTGCCAGCCTGTAACTGTCTCGAAGCTTATTTTGCAGCTTGTTGGGGAGGGAGAAAAGAACTGGTATATGGACTATCTAAAAAAACAAACAAACTATATGGTTGAAGTATATATATATTTCTTTTGAGAAAGGGAGTGCCTGTCCTAGAAACCTGTCCCTTATCACCTGCTTTATGCTTCTTTGAAAGTTTGCTCAAGGTTTAAAGTTCTGTGCTTCACGAATCCTTTTAATTAGTTAAGACAGGCAAAGAGTGGTTGAAGTACTTTCAGTTCAGTTGACAGAGGAAGTCACAGCCAATGATTACAAGTTCACTAAAGAGTTACTGAAATGTACTTTTCTTATTCTCCCTTCCAGTTCATCTTTATCTTTATTTCCCATTAACTTTTTTTTCAGAATAAGTTACAATTAAAAAAAAAAAAATTCCAGGTTAAATACTAGAATTTTCCCAGATGTGTACTCGCAAAGAATGTGTTTTTTATTTCCAGGACCAATATGGCTTCTGGACTTCTGCCTTCCAAATAAACAGAAGGTCTTATATTTTAAAAGCTGCATTGCTTTCTTTTACATTTTTATACCAAACTGAGTGCTACTGAAAGTTGCCGGACTGACAGTATTGGAAATTAGGCTTCCATGCATGCACACAACGAGGACAGCTTGGGAAGTGGGCCGTTCAACTGTTCTCCCACAGTGTCCTGCCAGTGTGCCACCTCCCTTTTCTGGAGGGACCATCTAGAAGGATTAGATGGTAATTCAGTCTTCATACCTGTGCAGAATGGGCCTCTCTGTTCAGGCTGCTAATTGGTGCCAGACAATGGGTGCTTTTTGCTGATATGGTCACCTATCCATTGAAAACTGGACGGAGACCACCAGTTCATTTTACATTGGCTACTAAATGTCTTTCAAATGGTAGTGACTTTCAGGCCTAACTTAGAAGCAAAAGGCTCTTTATCTCTATGCCAATTGCTGGATGCTTTCAGTCCCCTTTTTGTTTTCTTTGGAGTTACTCTTCCAGTTTTCATCTTGTCCTCTTAAGATTTTGCCCTAATCTTTTGTACTTCCTTGGAAGGGTACGCACAAAAAGTTCTTCTTGAGAGCCAAGTGTGTGCCTAGAAGTGTGAAAAGATTCCCCATAGCTACCATTGCAATTAACTGTTAACATCACAAAGTCCAAGTTATAAAAAGATATGAAATGAGAAGGAACAGTGAGGAAAAAAATGAAGTTACAACATAGTAGGGTATGGAATCAAAGTAGCATTCCTAATCTTGCAATTTTAAGAGAAGAGACTGTCCCATTAGACTTGAGTTAATAACTGCGTTCACTCCTTTATAACATTCTGCAGGAGAGATTATACAATGCACATCCAATAGCAGAAATTGTAGAGCCATTGAATAGTATAGGATTTCACTTGAAGCACATTTTTGGATCTGACCTGTTCTTTGTTGGCTTTGTGGTTCTTTAAAGTTATCAGCTAAATATGGAAGTTGTAGTCCTAAAAAGTATGAATAGTTTGCATCTCTATCTTACCCGAAACATAAGACACAGCAAAACTAAGACTGGGCTCAACCTGTCCCTTATGTGACTAGGAGCATCTGGTGGCGCCGCCAGCAAGGTGAACTCGCCACACAGCCACCTCTCATTCTTGGGTAGTAATGTGGAAATGCCTTGTGATGTCATTCTCTTTAGGAGCCCATCCCACTTCTAGATTATAATGTGGGACATTGCTTCTCTGGAAGCCCGTGTGTGATGTGTAGTCAGCCTGAATACTTAACTGAGACTCTGCTGGCTTCCTTTATTGTCTTTGTCTTCCATCCAGTAACATGGGGTATGCTCTAGCCTGGTTTGAGGACACGGACCCTACCATGATAATAAGATTGTTACCTGTGGGCTGTGCTGGACAGGGAGCAGACAGCATAAATGATGTGGAAGTTCACAGCCATTCTGGGAACGGCTTGAGTCTGTTGGTTTTTCTCACAGCCCTTTGGCCATATTGGCGGCCCTTTCTGGGTGATGGGCTTGCACTCTCTCGTCCATAGGTCATCGTGAACTCCCCTTTCCCATTTTTATATTACTAAAATTGCAGCACTGGGCACTGATGGACAGTCAGTTCTGTTCTATGCTTTTATCTCTCTGCTTTTGTTGTTAAAAATGTTTATTGGGATCAATGTGTACAGAGCAGTCAGAAAAAAAGGGAGATCCTGGAGGAAATGGATAGTGTGCTGGAAGAGTCAAGGGGCTTCTAAAGGGCAAAGATCACAGGTCACAACCTTTCACTGGAATGGACAGAAGCAGTTCTGACTCCTTAGTGAAGCAACCATGTGGGATGCTGGGATATTACTGATGATGAAAACAGAGACAAAGGGAGGGAGGGGAAAAAAAGGCAGTTACGCTGCTCTGCAGAGCACATCAGAGTTTCTTAAACGAGGGTAAAAAACCCAAGATAGAGTTTCTCCACAGTTCCCGTCATGTTAACAGAATGAATTGTTAAAACCATTAGCTCTGCTGTGGTCCCAAGGAAAGAATGCACCTACCAGCGTGCTGTCTGGGCAGTATCATCCAGTCTGGGAACAGATAGAGTTCTTATTTGAGACTCAGTGTGAATTTTGTGAAGGAGGAATGTGGACACAGGTATGTGGTTTAAAATCTAAACGCCGAACTGTTACAGAAGCGCTAGCCTGTGCCCACATTACCCTACCTAACTAACTAACAATTCATGCACATCCTTCTGGAATTTAGAATTTGTTTGCTTATGTTTACTGGGGAGTTAGTATAAAAAAAAAGTTACAGATTGCCTCCCATTTTATCTTTCATCTTTGAAGCCTGCAAAGTTTGTGTCTGAAGATATTTAAGATTTTTTTTTACTCACTATAAGAGAAGGGAAGAGTGAGTAGTAAATCACCTGGACCGGATGGCATACACCCCAGAGTTCTGAAGGAACTAAAAAATGAAATTTCAGACCTATTAGTAGAAATTTGTAACTTATCATTAAAATCATCTATTGTACCTGAAGACTGGAGGATAGCAAATGTAACCCCAATATTTAAAAAGGGCTCCAGGGGCGATCCGGGAAACTACAGACCGGTTAGCCTGACTTCAGTGCCAGGAAAAATAATGGAAAGTGTTCTAAACATCAAAATCACAGAACATATAGAAAGACATGGTTTAATGGAACAAAGTCAGCATGGCTTTACCCAGGGCAAGTCTTGCCTCACAAATCTGCTTCACTTTTTTGAAGGAGTTAATAAACATGTGGATAAAGGTGAACCGGTAGATATAGTATACTTGGATTTCAGAAGGCGTTTGACAAAGTTCCTCATGAGAGGCTTCTAGGAAAAGTAAAAAGTCATGGGATAGGTGGCGATGTCCTTTCGTGGATTGCAAACTGGCTAAAAGACAGGAAACAGAGAGTAGGATTAAATGGGCAATTTTCTCAGTGGAAGGGAGTGGACAGTGGAGTGCCTCAGGGATCTGTATTGGGACCCTTACTTTTCAATATATTTATAAATGATCTGGAAAGAAATACGACGAGTGAGATAATCACATTTGCAGATGACACAAAATTGTTCAGAGTAGTTAAATCTCAAGCAGACTGTGATAAATTGCAGGAAGACCTTGTGAGACTGGAAAATTGGGCATCCAAATGGCAGATGAAATTTAATGTGGATAAGTGCAAGGTGATGCATATAGGGAAAAATAACCCATGCTATAATTACACAATGTTGGGTTCCATATTAGGTGCTACAACCCAAGAAAGAGATCTAGGTGTCATAGTGGATAACACATTGAAATCGTCGGTACAGTGTGCTGCTGCAGTCAAAAAAGCAAACAGAATGTTGGGAATTATTAGAAAGGGAATGGTGAATAAAACGGAAAATGTCATAATGCCTCTGTATAGCTCCATGGTGAGACCGCACCTTGAATACTGTGTACAATTCTGGTCACCGCATCTCAAAAAAGATATAATTGCGATGGAGAAGGTACAGAGAAGGGCTACCAAAATGATAAGGGGAATGGAACAACTCTCCTATGAGGAAAGACTAAAGAGGTTAGGACTTTTCAGCTTGGAGAAGAGACGACTGAGGGGGGATATGATAGAGGTGTTTAAAATCATGAGAGGTCTAGAACGGGTAGATGTGAATCGGTTATTTACTCTTTCGGATAGTAGAAAGACTAGGGGGCACTCCATGAAGTTAGCATGGGGCACATTTAAAACTAATCGGAGAAAGTTCTTTTTTACTCAACGCACAATTAGACTCTGGAATTTGTTGCCGGAGGATGTGGTTAGTGCAGTTAATATAGCTGTGTTTAAAAAAGGATTGGATAAGTTCTTGGAGGAGAAGTCCATTACCTGCTATTAAGTTCACTTAGAGCAGAGCTTTCCAAACTTTTCATGTTGGTGACACACTTTTTAGACAAACATAATTTCGGGACACAGTAATTCAGTCTACTAGTAAACCAGAGGTTAAAGGTTAAACGAACGAAACATATTTCGACAATTTATGTATGTTTCCTTAAATATATACATAAATAAAATGTTTCACGACACAACCTATCTCATGAAAACCTTAAATTTATATTAAAAAATATATATTCCAAGATTCATGTTATTGTTATAATTTATGAGAAACAATAATAAAACAAATTGTCTGTCCCCCACACACTCATCTCTCTCCTCCCCCCAGCACATGTCTGGCCCCCACTCACTCATCTCTCTCCCCCCAGGACATGTCTGGCCCCCACACTCATGTACCTCGTCTTTTTGATTGTTGCCAGTTAAGTGCTTCACTCCCTTCCATGATCACCAGACACTGCTGCTTGCAGTCAGTACTCCTCATGGCCAGGCCTCATCGGCAGCAGCAGCCAATGCAAGGATGGCTGGGCTCGTTCCACCCACCAAGCCCCCCAAAAAAACGCGATTGACAGCAAAAATCACCCAATAATAAGCAACCCATAAACTGAAAAAAAAAGTGAATCTCTAGAAAAAAAAAAAAGCCCAAACTCGCATCAGAGTTGACCGGGCTTGCGCGACACACCTGCACACTGCAGGTGAATGTGCGACACACCTGCACACTGCAGGTGACACACTAACGTGTCCCGACACACAGTTTGGAAAGCTCTGACTTAGAGAATAGCCACTGCCATTAGCAATGGTTACATGGAATAGACTTAGTTTTTGGGTACTTGCCAGGTTCTTATGGCCTGGATTGGCCACTGTTGGAAACAGGATGCTGGGCTTGATGGACCCTTGGTCTGACCCAGTATGGCATTTTCTTATGTTCTTATGAGGGAGTAGTTGCCCCCGTCTTTGGGAAATGGAGGCGTGTACATGATTTATCACACACTGAAGCCCATAATAATCAGATAAATGAGGCCCTTCCTCCCCAGAACCCAAGTGCCAGTGGGAACACGAAGCTGGCCCAGTTTGGGAAAATGGAGACCTACGAAGAAAAGTGCAGCCCGCCAAGATTGTCAATTGAAATAAAAGCATTGCAATGCTGAACTGAAATGTTCTCCCCCTTCACCCCAGTAACTGTGCCAAAAGATACAAACTTTACCTTTTAACAGTGTGTTAAAATTAAAAAAAAATAAATAAAAAATCTGTCTATATCTATGTAAATGAAAGAAAAGAGAGCATCTTAAAAAACCGCTGAAGTTTGTAGAGCTAGGTAAGATTATGCATCCACACGGCTCTGGTGACCGCTCTCTCCCTGGTGCCTGCCTAGCCCCCCAAAAGAACCCCTTTCTGGTATGGTGAGGAGAGCCTGTGAGCTGGGGCTGTACACTGCTTCCCGTTAGCCTGGCATTGTTGGAAGCCAGCCCGGGAGAAGTGCTGAGAAGGCAGCTTTCAGAGTGGTGTTTCATGGGCACACCCGAGCAGCTTTCTGGATCTCCTTCTGCCGCACATTAATTTTTAATCGCTTCCGCCAACCAGACCCAGAAAGGCTACTCCGTGCACCCTGTTTCTCTTAAGGTCCTTAGAAAAAGACATTATCCCTAGGCCTGGCTCTTTCAGCTGGTGGGGGTTCTCTCTCTATTCTTTCCAGGCTCCTTCAACAGATTACGTTCAGCAGAGCTCCCATGCTTCCCCAGTGAAACCTATCGTAGCTAAGGTTGCCGCCTCACCCCAGGCTAAGGGAGCAAACTCATCCAATCTTGCTTTTGCTGCATTACGTGCAAGATTTGTAGTTCTAATTTCCTTGGAGAAATCCATGCATGCAGGGTAGGGGGCAAAACCAAGACTGGATGAAACCATTTTGCTGACCTGGGGTGAGGGGTGTGTGTGTGTGACCCTAATGGAACCTCACACAATCAGCAAAGCAAGTGGATCTGGGCAGTAGCTGGCTGCAGATTGCACTGTAGATTCTGGCACTAGCAAAAAAAGCTGGGGTATGGATCTCGCTGGGAGGGGGGCTCCCCCGCTCACCCCAGTTCTCTTTTCCTCCATATTGCTTTCTGCTTTCCTTTTTAGATGGTTTGTTAAAACTGGCAGCTGACTAAAAGCCAGTCGGGCAATCTGTGTGACCCTGTCGCCTTGTGGCAGAAACAGTGGGGGTAAAATGTAGCATCCTAGGACGTGTGGCTGGATTCTGCCCTGTTGTGTCTTTGTGCCTTTCGTTTTTATTTCCGTTCCCAACTGTGATGACTGTCTCTGCTCAAGTCCTCTCCAGGTGTTTTGTTTGTTTTTTTGGTTCACTTGTGAGGGCTCCAGTACCCTGTGAACGCTGCAGCGTTTGCTGCCTCAGTGGTGGTCTGGTGCATTTTGAAGAACAATTTTTTTTTTTCTTTTCCTTCCCAGAGTTTTGCATGCCACCATGCTAGGTTTGCCTGGGCAAATTGGTGTGGTCTCTTCTCAGCTGGTAAGGGAGGGAGGGAGGGAGGGATAATGGCCTTGGAGACACACAGAGCCTGCATCTGGGGAGGAGAGAGCAGTAGGAACGCGGTGCTGCTGTCAGGGCTGGTGATAGGGGAGCAGCGTGCCAGTTCTTAGAATGTGACTCTCTCCTGGGGGCACTGGGTATCTTGGAAATAACACTTAACATGGGAATAGAGTGCTTGAGCCACCTCGCTCAGGCTCTAGCATCATCCAAGACTAAAGATTTATTTTTCCTGTGTGGCCTGAATGGTACTGAAAGTTTTTCTCCTATTTTGTGTCTATGGAGGAAAAATGCCCTACAGTGCCCTATATGAGAAATTCTGAGCATGCTTGGCAGCTGAGGCCTGCAGCGTTCAGCCAGTTTGTCAGGGTTGTTGTCATGAATCATCCAAGTTTAAAGATAACTTAGTGTTGACGGCAAAAAAAGATCAAATGGTCCATCCAGTCTACCCAGTAAGTTTCTTATGGTAGCAACTACCACTCTGTGCAAGGTACCTCCACGTTTCTGTAAGGGGTAGTAATTGCCGCTCTGTACAGGTTACCTCCAAGCCTTATACATTAACAAAGCAATATTTTTAATGGGTGAAGAGCCTTCTTGAAAATTCAGACAATGCTGTTTGATGAGCTTTGCTTTTGAATTTGGCCATGGAAGCAGTCCTGTGCTTTTTCCCTTATGTGTGCGATCAGTACCCCAGCCCATAAAAGCCAGGGCCCGAGCTGGTTGTCCTCTGAATCCAATTCCCCCTTTTCCCCCCCCCACGCCATCAAAGCAGAGAGCTAAACTAGAAGAAAAATGCCCTGGCCCTGTGTTTAGACATACACTGTGGAGAGGTTAAATCCTAGATGCTGCTTGCTTCCTAGATGGTGCTAGGTTACAAAAAACAATTTTAAAACTAACTGGCAGTCATTTCACGGAAATAAAATGTATGGATTTGGACATACTTTTTGGGCCCAGTGTGGTGTTCAAGAATTTCAAGAAAAAAGGAAGAAAAAAAAAAAAGAAGCTTCCCAACCCTGTATGTTAATTTTTCTAAACGGAAACAGCATTTCATCCAGCAGAAACGTTCCTCTGTGGCTTTAAAGATATTTTGTGCAGAAGAAGTGCGTCAGCAAGACTCAGGCGGCAGACAAACCTGGCAGACTGAGGGAGGAGGGAGGCAGAGAGAGAAGGGGAGGGAGTGTGCACGGAGGACAGAACAGCCCTTGTCTGGGCTTCCAGCCTCCTGGCTAGACGGTAGAAACTTCTAATTGAGTTGCTGAGCACTGCCTCCCCTCCCTGCAAACTCCCTGGCTCGGAGCCATGCCCTTTCACAGTGACCTTGCCTGCAAATAGCACACAGGAATTCTTCCAGGCACATTGCACTAGGAAAGGGGATGGAGCCGAGAAAGCACTTTCTTGTACATAACACACACAGTATATATATAAAATAACATTTTGCAGTTGAAATGTGAAAGTGTATCTCTTTTTGCTCTTTTTTTTTTTTTTTACTTTGAGAATCCCAAAGCTTCTCGCCACGTTTATCTGTCAAGTTAATTGATTTGGCTAACTTCTAGACTATGAATAATAATCCATTTCTTGCCTCCAAGGCTTTTTGTTATCTGATCTGTAGTCCCAGTTTTCCCCTGCTGCTTGAAACTGAGTGACGTTCTTGGAGTGTTAGCCACCAGGTGGATTTTTTGTTCTTCTCCCTCATGCATTCACGTTTCTTCCTGCATGACCACTGCAGAGAATTAACTTTCTTCCAAGTTTTGATTCCGCTTCTCATTTTAATATCTGGAATAACTCTGAGTAGACTTGGGTAACCCCCTAGAGTCCGTGGCAAAATATTTGTGTGACCAAAATTTGTATTGAGAGAAATGCTTGTTCCGGAAAGAATTTAAAAAAACCAACATTTTTTTTCCTCAAGATGGAACTTGCCTGGTGTAGTACGTGCAGTGTTGGAACATAAGGCGGATCAGCGCCTGTTATGCAAGGCCAGGCTTAGTGCAGAGATAGGAAAGATTGAGACTACAGGAAGTTTCAATCCTCGTTCCCTGTTCCCACCTGCGTGCCACCTGCTCCTCTGCAGGATTGGAGCTCTTCCCTGAAACCTCTTTCCCCACCCCCGCCATGGGGAGGAAATGAGGGGCAAGCCAGAGCAATACTGTCTGTCTCTTACCATTCAGTCGTTTGAAACAATGTCAATCCACTTGCTCAAAGGATGTCCTATAACAGGAAGCCAAGGGGCTACTTGTCAGCACAGGACGGGGTCCTGGAGATCTGCAAATGCGCCTGGTTAGCAGGATATCACAAGAAATAAGTCAGTGGCTATAGTTAACTTTCCGGGTTTTGGCTAGCCTATAAAGCAGACATGCATATGGTTCTCAAAAACCAGAATTGCTCTATCCAGTCTGACAGTGTTGACTTGTGTGTTGTATTGTGTTAAACACATCATCTATCAAGAATTGCACTTTACTCAGATTCAGAACTGAATATATGGACAATGATCCTGACTAGAAAGAGGCATTGTCATCTGACCATAGCTGTTGCTTCAGGAGTCTGGATAAATAGCCCATTAGATTGGGCTACATGACCTTTCACATCTGTCACCTTCTCTAATGCTGTGGATCGTTACCATCTCACATCAGCTTGTGTGGTGGCTTAAGTCCATTTCCCCATGGACAAGTGTTCACCTTAAGGAGGTCAACAACACAGTTCGCAGTCACATGAAGAATGCAAAGATTCAGATTGACATGGAGGTAGATCTGCCATCTCACCCCTGTAAGGTGATCTCTCCAGAGCACATTTTGAGAGAAAGTGGTGGAGGAACACAAGGAACCTCACATTGAATACATTTTCAGTTTCTATCGCCACACAAGTGGCATACATGACCAACAAAAAAAGTGGTAGATTGACATTACCTAAACCATGAGGTCACTGGCATACGGTTACTCTATGTATCCATGGAACATTGACCTCCTCATTCTTGTTCTCTTTCTCTTGTGTTCTGCATTCTTGCCAGAAAAGCAGTGTACTGTGGGTGAGTGCATTCAACAGAACATATTTGGGGGAGAGATCTGAACATTTGACAGCTTAAATATGACGCCTTTAGCTTCCTGTGTGCTACAGCCTTCTGTCGGCTGACTCAAAGTGGTCTGTCATGAACAACAATTCTCCCACAAACCAGAGTGTCATTTTTTAAAGACAGATTGCAAAGGATTTTTTATTTTTTAGAATTTGAATTATTTTTTCCTCTTTCATATTTAGCATGCCAACAGAATTCCTAACAATAGTCTTTTAAGATTCCTGTGTGGGAAGTTTTTTGAGAGTTGATCAAAGCCATTAAAGATAACGTCTTTCTTCAGTGCTTGCTCTGTAGCACTGTATCTGTGCGGTTAAATAGTATTGTCATGAACCATCACCATTAGCTGAGGTATTGTATTGTCCTGTCGCATAGCCTCCCACTAGAGGATTTGATCCTGCAATGTGCAGCCTTCTGACCGAGGACTCTGCCACTGAACCAAAGAGGCAACTCCCTCACTTGAATTAGCTGGAGAACCTTCTTCCTCATATTTCTCCCCTTATCGTGCTATTTGTTGATGTCCAAAGCCTGCTGCCAACTTTTGGATGGCTTTTACTGGAAGTGTCTCTCTTTAGAGGTGTACCGTAAAAATGGTTTCCTCTGCTTTTTCTGGGGAAATGGCTTTTTAATCTGGCCTTTGGAATCTCAGGTCCAGGCAGTAGAGCTTTTTTGGAAAATAAGGGAGCCTACCCAGGATGGGTTGACCTAGTAGATTAAACTGCCTTAAGTTGTTCCTTCATAGCCTGCCCAGAGCATAGTATGCTGGGTCTCCAGGAACTGAAGCTGTTTACAGAGAGGGAGAGTTGGATACTCTGAGGAGCAGGATGATATGAAGAAGTCAAGGGCATTTTAAGTAGAAAGCTGAGCTGGTTTAATATCTACCTGAAGTTAAACTCTCTAAGAAGCTATTTGTGTTTCAAATGGCAAATTTAAAGGCAAACGATTAGCCCCAGACTTGCTGTCCTTTCATTCATGAGCCCTATGTCTAGTGTTTCATGTCACTGAAGGAAGATACTTAAATGTTATCTAGCTGGTGTACATTTAATGCGTTTACTTGTAATTAACTCACTCAAAAACATCACAGAGAAAAATCCATGCTTTCTTGCCCTCTGTGGTCCGCCCACTGGCGGAAAAAGGAAATTCTGAGAGCTGAGCAAAAGAAGGTGTTGAATATCTAATTCAAATCTGATATAATTGGTCTCTCTCTGGTAGGTTAAAGTTTCAGACTGAATCATTTAATCACCTACCTGTCAAGTTTTGGCTTGATTCAAGACATATTAAATGCTTCAGTTGACACCATCTTTATTTCCCAAGACATATTAAAGTTTGAAGCCCAAAAAGAGCTGTGTCACTCTCTGGAGCTGGCCTTAAGTGGCTACCTGGGGTTACGCTCCCCATCCTGGACAGTCCAAACACACCTCCAGCTGAGAGGCATGGACTGTGGCTCCCTCCGCAACCAAACACCAAAGATGTTCCTTACCCGGTCAGTAGCTGTCGCTGTTTCCTGATGGATGAGACTCCCTCTAGAAGCTGTGAACAGCTGCCTTGTGCAGTATAAATTTCCAGAGCTATTTGTGAGCACTCATTCTGTCTTGAGTTCTAGGTTTTAAATATCTCTTGTCCCTAAGTTTGTTTGCCTCATGAATAAACCTTTGGACTTTATTTAAAGCTTGGATTTATACAGCAATGGAGGAGAATTCCTGAAACATGAAGGTAAAGCCAAACATAGAATAAAGTCTACAGTATTGCAATAGGAAGGGAACAGTGTACACATATCTGCTATCAAAGTCTGTTTCTGTCAAAGTTGTCTCTCTGTCAGTAATTTGGCAATAAAAGAACATTTTAAACCCCCCCCCCCCCCCCCCCCCACCCCCACCCACCAGTACTTCATATCGACATGGAGGCTCTTCTCCAGCGCTCTGCTGAGCCTCAACCTGTTCCTGTTCCAAGGGCTTCAAGCCCCTCCTGTATCAATGTTTTTTGTGGCTGGCCAGGTTTCCTTTGCTAGCTTTTCCCTTCTCCTATGTGCCAAGAATGTAGGAAAATTGAAAAAAAAAAGAATCCCTCCAGGAAATGCCTCGTCTTTCCTCTTAACGACATCTCCAGCTGCAGTTGGATGGGAGGAGTCACGTCAGCGGAAAGTTATTCTGCCAATTCAAACTGGTGCATCTTAGCTTTGGAGACAGTGGAGGCTTTTTTTCTCTGATCTTGGCCTTACTTGAATGTTCCCTTCAAAAGGGGGGGAGGAAGGGGGAACTAATGACAACATGGCTTTTTAAATAATTAGTGTGCAGGGTTTTTATTCCCTTCATGCTAAATTGTAGCTAATTGAAGCTTGCTTGATTTAAAAATAAAGAACACCCCCATCTCCTCTCATAGTCCAGATTGTATAGTAAGTAGCCCCTTTAACTTCTTGGGAGACCAGGCCATTGATTTATGCATTCCAGGTTCAGTTGGTTTGAGCTCCACCATGCATTCTCCTGAGTTGTGGCTAATCCACTTTCTGTTTGAGAACATAAGTAATTATTATTATTTTTTGTTTTGATTGGTTGAAATTGCACATTCACTTCTTTCAAAATTACAACTTAATGCTTCCCCCCTTCCCTGCGACTTCAACTGAATTGGAACCCGGGGCTATAGTGCCATAGGTCTTGATACTCCCCCACCATCCAGAACAGCTATTAAAGTGATGCTCCTCTGGTTGAGAGGCCCAGACCTTGGTTCCCTCCCGGAGCCAGGCCCAAGCTCTGTAACCAGCCATTAGGTATTATTGTCAAGAAATGATTGAACCTTCTCCACTTCTCCCACTAAGGATACCTCCGCAACACTCCCTGTCCCTGCCAGCCCAAGGATCAAAAGCCAGGTATGGTCATTGAACTCTGATGCCTTGCTGCTGGACTGTTGGACCTGCCCATTTTAACCAAGGCGAGATGGTGGCACATTTGGTAAAGCTGTTATGATAAAAGTTCTGTGCCTTCTGGTTTTGTGCTTGCTAAAGCAGCTGCTGCCTTCATTTTTTTATAAGGTACATCAGGAATCTCTAATTGACTTAGTCTAATCACAGCAATCCTTACCCCTCACCCCACAAAAAGGATTGGGAGAAAGCAGAGAGAAATAATATTAAAAATGCATCCTACTGTGGAGACGGCACAGTACATAAAGAGAGAGGCTATGCCTGCAGTTCTTGAACCCACCCTCAGACAAAATAGATGGAAGGGGGAGGGAAAAAAGATACTGAGACATTACTGCTTCGTGATCGTGGACTTAAACCAACTATGCAACTCGATGAGGGGGTGACAGCGGGGGGGGGGGGGGGGGGAAAGGTCGGGCAGCAGTTCCCTTTTAAAGGAGCCGTGGGGGTGCACTGAGGGGCACTAACCCCAGTCCTTTATTCCACATTAGAAAGTGTGCAGGTTCTGACTTGTGCGGTCTTCCTAAGATGCACCAGGTCCTTGCTTTTTCATTCTTGTTTTCCCTTTCTCCTCCAAGGCTATTTATTCCGCCTCTATCTGTAGATAGTTGCTGTTGGCACGACTCAGAAGAACAAGGTGGGAAGGCAAATGCTGGCCTTGTCAAGGCAAAATTACTAGTTGTCTATGGCCGGCTGCTGGCGTGTGGGCGGGAGGAGGGAGGTGAGAGCTGGAGGGGAAGATGTTGCAATGTCCTTGCATCTGAGACTGACTCACCGTCTCAATAGGTTGTAGCCTGAAATGGCCTGCAATCCAATACACTGATGTAAGCTGCTTCTGTCTGTTGAGCTGTAGCGCCTCACATACCATGGTGTCCAGTCTTTTTCCCATGGACATGCACCTAGCTTAACCCTATTTATGGTCTCTGTCAAGATCATGTTCTTATGTTCTTAACCATCCACTGGTAAAACAGTCTTGGGGCTGAACCATGGAAATGCACGCACAAAAAGACAAAGTTTATAATGTTGGGTTGGTTCCTTCATGACCTCTGTAAACTTGGAGATTGGTCAAGCACCTTGACCCTTGAAACATTTACTTCTAATAGTGTTAATCTCTTTGGATTTCCTGAGCAGTCTGAAAGAAGAGAAGAAATTGTGTGATACCACTTTTTGTGGAGGCGGCATCATATTTTCAGAACCAATGCCTTTCGCTTCCTCACGTTAACAGTGTGGCTAGGAAGTCCGACCACTCCTTTTCAGGATCTACAACTGTGGTGCTATGCATGCCACAGGCTGTCCTGTGTAATCCTACACCCAGGTGTTCATGAATGACCAAATTGTGGGTCTTATGGCATTTATCTGTTCTTACACTGTATTTGCCTCTTTCAGTTGAGTCAACTGGGTTCTCCACATACGTGAGGGTCACAGCTCCCCATCTATGGGCACAGGGGAAAGCCCAATGCAAAAAGCTTGCAGAGCACTAGCTAGGAATTATATCTCCATTGTACTGTTTGGTTGAAAAAAAATTAGCATCTACTTCAAAGCTTTCTTGAAAGCTTCTGTATTGTTGTTGAAGCCAAAATTCATATTAAAACAAACGCACTTATTCTGATTCATTTTTTTCCTGTTTCTCTCTTGTTCTTCCCCAAGAGAGCTGTTTGAAATTGAATGACTGTTATATTAATCTGGTTCCAGCAATAGGACGTTTGTGATGGTGAGGAAAGAAAAAAAGTCACCTAGCTGTTAGCCACAAAACGAAGCTGTTTCTAAGCTGGGCTGGAAGGATGTGGCCCAGATAAAGCCCATTGGTGGTGATTTAATATGTCTCTTCAGATAGGTAAGCTTAAAGAGCTTTGTGTGGCTCTGGAAGGATGAGGCGGCGGCCAGGGCCTGCGAGTGCTTGGAGATCAGTAGGGGGCTTAAGAGAACGTGCCTGCACTGCTTAGGTGACGGGTGACTTTCTCAGCAGGCAGCCCATCTCAGGTACCTGTATGGTCCAGACAGCGCTGCAATGCCTTGCCCTCCGTTTTTAAGCGTTTTCATTTTCTTTAAGGTGCTGTATTAATGGGGTTGCCCCAGGTGGCCTACCTTTTAGTGAAAGTTGTGTGATACTTGCATATAGGATGATAACCATCAAAATGAGCAGGAAGTGGGGCTTTTTTGTGAAAGGAAAGAAAGTAACAGATCCACATGGCTGTGTTAGGATGGGGGGAGCACACTCAGGTTGTGGTTCACAGGAGAGCACGCACAGTGTGAAAGGATATTCCTTATGGAAGGGAAACTAGATTAGTTATAATAGAAGAGGGTTAGGAGCTTTTTCTGAAATTCTGAATCTTCACCCAAGTTCAGATTGGGGGCGGGGGGGGGGGGGGGGATGTGGAGAAAGCTAATTGCAGAAAAGTGCCTCATTCGGTCACATGTGCTGGCAGACACCAGATCGCCAGTCGGGGCCCAGCCTGTGTTTGTTGAGCTGGAGGTTTGGCTCGCGTCTGTTTTGTCGGTTTCTATGGAGAAAAAATAACGCGCTGGCCGCCAGATCTGGGAGAATGAAAAAACAGTGTGTGTGTGTGTGCGTGTGGGAAGGCAGAGGAGGAGAGATGTCATTTCAGTGCGCTGGGGAAAGTGAAGCTCCGTTTGGAGGGCTAAGCCTGTGTCGGAGGAGAGAGGTTTCTCCTCATCCAGAGCAGCCTGAAAACTAAATTAGCATTTCTGGTACTTTCTTCATGGGGCTGACACTTCTGTTGCCGTTGGCAGAAAGTAGACTTCAAACCATAAAGTACATTTCTCAACCAGTTCTGCAGCAAAATTCCTGAGAATATGAAAGCTGCCGCTCTTGTATGTTAAGGTCATTCCCCCATAACTCCTTCACTTAGCGTAAGTTGGATGGGAAGGGATTAGAAGAGAGGGTACATGATGACTCCCTGATGAGAGAGAGAGAGGAAAATATGAATGATAGACACACACAACAGCTTTGGATAAACATGAATGAGAAAGGTATATGGGGAGAAGGCAGTGTATGCCGGCTCCCTGATGAGGCTGACAAGACATAAGAAGGGAGACTTAAACATGTGGTTTCTCTGATGACCGAGGAATGGATGGAAAGGATCAGGCGTGATGACTGTGCAGGGGTAAAGGGGAGAGCACAGCATTGGATGGTTGAGAGCTCCTGCGTCCTGGCGTGACCGCATGGAGTAACAGCGTATGGCAGGTAATGGGCATGGTGCCCCAGGGAGGCTGTGCACCTGACAGCCAAGCATAACACTCGGTAAACAGTGGCCTCTGCTGGCAGCCAAGCAGGGGGATAAGAGTTTATTTTTTAGTTCTTGGAATTCAGTGGACACGCAATCTGTGTTAAATGCTAACTTTTCAAAAGACACATACATCAGCATTCTGTACCACAGTGGGTAAAAAAAAAAAAAATTGAGAGAAGGGATTATGAAAAACAGAAATGTTAGATGGCTTTTGGATACCATCTGCCTTTTTTTTTTTTTTTTTTTATAGACCTCTGTGTGTGTGTTTTTTTCTTTCCTTAACAGCTAAGCTCCTGGTCTTGCATTTCAGACAAACGGCAGAAACCTACGTTGCCAGGTCAGGTAGACATCAGAAGAATCTTTTTCAGGTGGCGTTGCGCAGGGCTGCCCTGGATTTTAGTTGGTGCTGCCATTGGAGATCAGTTATTTAGAAAGCAGGAGCTGAAAGTTATTTAAAATTGACGACTCATTGAGCCAAATGTTAAAAAGAAAGATAGTTAAATCTTACTGAACTGTTTTGAGACCATTAGAGAAGATCCCTTGTTTCTGTTTCTTAAGGCTATATATAAGCCTTTCTAAAATAAACTGGAAATGGAATATGTCAAGGTGCCCTGCTAAGGAAACTATCTTCATGCAGAATGTGCCTAGTTCATAACAGGGCTCGTGCTTTTTCGGAGGCATAGAATGCCCTTGCACATCTGGATGGAAACCAATTATCTTGCCTTCAGAAGGGGGAAGACCTTGATCTTTCCAGATGCCTGAGGGTGTATTCAGGATTATTATTTTGAAATAAGCTTTTTAAAATCATGGCCCCTGTTGCTGCAAGTTGGGTGATAGCTTTTTGTAACTGGCATAGTGTATTTTTATGGTTGTGCATTAATGGGCTAATTTTCAAAATCCAGCACATGCCAATACCAGGAGATGCGTGCGGAAAAGCCAGGTGTGTAAAAAGGGGCCGGCCGAAGTGCTCACCGGCAGCCAGCCAGCGTGCGGAACTTACTACTGCTCAGGAGAGCAGGTAAGTTCAAAATAAAAAGATATTAGGTTAGGAGGGTTAGGGGTCAGGGCCTGGAGAGGGTAAAAGGGAGGCAGGACAGGTAGGAGGTTAAGGAAGTAAGGGATCTGGGGAAGGCCCAATCACGTCACTGCGCGCTTCTAAATAAAATTCCCCCTCCTTGCACGTGAATCGGTAGCCAATTTTATAACATGCGTGCGTTGACGCACGCATGTTTATAAAATCAGTGTGTTCCATATGTGTGTGCAACGCCCCGCACGATTCTTTGAAAATTTACCCTTAAGGGTGTGGAACATCAAGTATTTAGCTTGCCTTAAGTTTTTGTTACTGAATGTTTGGTGTCTGTGGTCCTTTTTAATGACTTATTTTATTGGATACTTGGTTTTTCGTCAACAGTGTTATATAACACCACTTGGTGTTTATTTATTTATTTATTTAGAAACTTTTTTATACCGATATTAGTGGTTACATCATATCGGTTTACATCGAACTGCAGGTAGAAAGTACATAGAACAGGGAAGGGGAGGGGACTGCAATTAAACCAGTAGTCAAGGGAAAGAAAAGGAGAGAGGAACTGGAGAATTTAACTGGAGAGAAACACGTTAACTTAAAGAATGTAACAATTAATGACTTAGAGGCAGTAATGAAGCGATGGGATTAGTGCGCAGGGGACCTAATCTGGGAATGCCAGGTCTTTAGCTTTTTCTTGAATTTGATGGAGCAAGGCTCAAGGCGGAGATCCGTAGGTAGTGAGTTCCAATGGGTGGGGCCTGCAATGGAGAGAGCTCGATCCCTGGTGGAGGTGAGGTGTGCATTTTTAAGGGATGGGATGTGAGCAAGATTGTTCACTGCTTTGTTGTTCTTCAGCAATTATCTTTCCAGAGACAAGGAGGTCCAACTTCCTCTTTGATTTAATGATTATTAGGACATAGAAATTCAGTGTTTTTCAGTCAGCAGTCAGATTCTGTGAGTGTTGCCTCACTGCAGAGATATAGACATCTGGGCTACTTTAGTAAGTTCCATTTTGCAGGCCAACTAGCCACATCAGACTAATACCATAATCACCATATTTGTTAAGCTGCCTAATATATGTGTTGGTTAACAAATACTACTTTTGAGCATGCATGTCTGAGTGTGTCTATATGTTTATATTCAGGTCTTTCAATAACGTGGCTTAAAAAATGAATCTTGGGACCAGGCTGGGTGATCCAAAGGCTATGTACGAAGGGATTTGGCATAGATGACTCAGGTCTCTTTCTCCTCAAATTAGCTGGGACCGTGATGCTACAGTGGCAGATTCATAGTCATCGTGCCTCAGTGACACCCAGTGTCTGGATTCAGGGCCCTGATTGCAAGGTTCTGGAAGAACCTTGGCTGTAGAGTGCCTCGGCAATAAGTAGGTGTTTGAAGGGGATATCAAAGAGGACAAAAATCCCTGTGTAGTTGTGAACAAGGCTCTGGTTCTGATTGAGCTAGAAGCCATAAGGGCGCAAGAAGAAAGCGTAAAGTCACAAAAAAAAAAAAGTCAAGTCGAGGCACCACCAGACAGGCTGATATAGTGCTATGGATTGTAGGAGAATTGGAATGGATGGTTCATGCAGTGAACCATAGTGAAACCAGAACTGGATTAGCCTGCCCTGAAACAATGGAGCCTGCTGACCCTGTCTCTGATTCAGCAGTTTAGATGCCTCTTCTAGGTCAGCTAGAGCCCTTGGTGCTAATCTTCAGTATGCCAAAGGCATTTCCCCTGTATAGCAATGCTGGCATGCAGCTTTTGTGATTCATCTCTGCAGTTAGGCAACATTTATTTTCTACATGTTGAAACCATCAACATCTTTGCCTAATTATGTTGGATGTTTGGATTGCGTTCTATAATTTATTTTGTCTGGAGCACAGCAATTATTTACCCTTTCAAGGACTTGACCCAACTCAGACTCTGTACTGGACTTCAGTAGAAGCACAGGCAAGCTTCGAGGTCTAAAAACCTGTAATACTAACTATTTCTTCTCAATAATAATAATAATGACTTCACGTAGTAACTTTCCTCCTAATGCATGTAATGAATTAGACCAGAGGCCTATATGATTTTTAGTTTTAACAATAAGTAATAAAAGCCTGTGAAATACAAGTGTTTTATATTTACAGTGGACCTTTATTTACTTGTTTGTGATACTATTGCTTCTTTTTCTGTCCTTTTCAATTTTTTCCTCATTGGGTAACATTGGTGACAAGTGCATCCACATGGGGCATGCACATGGATCCCTTCCAAACTTGAGAGATTTGGTGGGCAATAATCTCTTTTCAGATCAATCTCTTGGAACTACGAGCCATTTACCATGCGTTGAGAATATTCTATATCCTTCTGATCCAAACCGACAACTAAGTGGCAATGTTTTATCTAAACAAGCACAGGGTCCTGGACTTTCTGCCAGGAATCTCTGAAAATTTGGGAGCTTTTCCCTAAGCAACGTATCATCTGGAGGAGTGGCCTAGCGGTTAGAGCAGTGGCCCTTTGAACCAGGCACGTTACCCTCCATTGCCTCAGGAACAAACTTAGATCGAGAACCCTCTGGGGACAGAGAAATAAACTACAGTACCTGAATTTAATCTTGCTTTGAAGTGCTAAAAAGCAGAATATACAAATTAGATAGATTAAATAACATGCTGCTGATTACCTCAGCAGAATTTTTTGTCCCTACAAAAGGTCCCTGGACCAAGGGATGGCAAACACGCTATTTCACCTCTAGGATTACCTGTCAATCAACCTGTTCATGTCAGAAGAAAAAAGGAAAGTTTATAAATTTTGCTTCATTCTTCAATGCAAGATCAGATCTGCTCTGGATACTTCTGCTCAATTGGAATGTAGATCTGCTGTAAACTTTTCCTCTGATTCTCTTGGTGAAGAGAAAAGTACAAAAGGTACTCAAAGACTAGGCACATCTTATCCTCATCACTCTAGCTTGGTCAAGCCAAGTGGAGTTCTCTTACCTCATCAGATTGTGTCAGTCTGTACACTTTGAAATCCAAGCCAGCTCTGCTAACTCAAGAGGAAAGTCCTCTATCATCCAAACCACCCCTCCCTCAGCTTGATGACATGGATGTGAGCACTCAATAGTCTCCGCATTGTCACTATCTAAGAAGGCTGAGGACATTGTGATTTTGGCCAGGAAACCATCCTCCTCGAGTGTATGGTTTCAAATGGAATGTTTTTTTCCTTGGTATCAGGCAGATTCCTTGAAACCTGTTTGCCTGTGCTTTGAAAGATTTACTTCAGTACTTGTTCTCTTCCTCTCTTTGGGCCTCAGTATGTTGTTGGTCAAAGTGCATTTCAGTGCCATGCCACTTACCAGCCTCAAAAGGATGGAAAGCTGATCTCCATCCATCCTTTGGTATCAGAGTTTATGAAAGATTTATGGCATATGAGACCTCTTTGTGCAAAAGACCACCAATGCCGTGGGATCACAGCTGGAGTCAGCTTCCTTAGAGTTTCTTACCTGAAAGGTAGCATTTCTAATCGTTATCACTTTAGCTATAAGATTCAGCAAGCATTGGTTATTACACTCTGTATCTACAGTTTTTCCACAACAGTGTGGTGCTCTGCACTCACCTGAAGTTTCTGCCAAAAGTTGTTTCGGTATTTCATTTGAATTGAGCCATTGTTTTGCACACACTCTTTCCAAACCTCATGCCTATAAAGAGGAGAAGGCCCTCTATTCACTGGACTGTAAAAGAGTTTCTCAATTTCTCATCTCCTGTGATCCTAACAGACTGGGAATAGCTGTTGCCAAGTGCATGTTGTCCAACTAGCTAGCTGACTCTTTTGCTCATTGCTATACCCTGGCAGGCATCCAGATCACAGACTCTGTCAAGGCTTAGCAAGCTACATCCGTTGCTCTTCTAAAAGCTGTCTCCATTGAAGACATTCATAAAGCTACAACTTGGTCATCATTTCACACCTTCATGACCCATTATTGTCTGGACAATCTTTCAAGAGGGGGCAGTAACTTTGGACAAGTAGTTTTGCATAGCCTGCTCACCCGGTAGTCCACGCTCCATAGGGATGGTGAGGGAGGGGTTCTGGATCAATTTTTTCTGTAATTGCTCTGCTGCAACCCTCAACTTGTGATTACCCTCATGTCATGGCTAATTCAGTCTTGCTTGTTGACAGAGAAAGCAGTTTTCTTACCATAAACAGTGGGATGAAGTAGCCATGATTAATAACGCCTGCCTCCCTGGAAAGTAGACTGCCTTGCTAAAGCTAAGCTCTAGAATTGACTTAAGAGCTTATGAGCAGCCTGAGCACAGAAACTCCCACGCATGCTCAGCAGTAAAAAATAAATAAATATATAATAAAAGAGAGATGGGTCTGTTTGGCACTGTCCAATGTCACAAAGACAACAGGTTAATTTGTCCTGTCTATAAAAAAAAAAAAACAAGCAAACATACCCCTGTTTACGGTAAGCAAACTTGCTTTTTCTCCCATTGATGAGCTACAGGTATTTTAATGGAACTAGTCCAGTGTTATTCTTCCAGCAGAAAGTACTGCTTTCATTAGTTGAAAAGAAGTGAATATAAGAGTAGTGTTGTTTTGTCTATCAGAATAAGAATATTTTTTGTGTTTGGGGCACTGGAACTTACTATAAGAAGTTAATGTCAGATTTTATGCTGGAAGTCTGTAATTAGTCACCTGATTAGTCCTCATTCATACTGATAAAAACAAATCGATTGGAATGCTCTTGGTTCATCAGGTCAGCTGTTTTGGCTGTAGACTGACTTGTAAACTGAATCTGTTATTCACAGTACATGTTTTGTATATTTGCATCTTCTTGGGAGTAACAGTCTTTTAAAGCGGAAGAAATTCCTTTGAATTTGAGGGTCGTTTGGCCACCTAGCAATGGCAAAATGTAGTTTTTAAGATCACCACTGTCCATCTCATTAAGGGCTTAATACCGCATTGGTTTTGTTAATAGATTAAGTAAGTGTTGTAATCTGAAGCTATTTTTTCACATGGATGTGGACTTGAGTTTGGAGTGATTGTTAAGAGTTGACTCACAAGAAGTTGTTTCTCTTGTCCTCATCCGCCTCAGTTTTGTTTTGTGTGGGCTGGATCATGTTTTTCATTCTCTGGTGTTTGTTTGAGATTCAGACTTGGTCTTTTTAAAATGTTCTTCTTGGTAGAAGTAACCTTGGAAGGGGAACTTGGATGGCTCTTCTCTTCTTAGTGTGATTAATGCCTCACAGGTTGTGCTTTGAAGGTGCCATGGTCAATGCCCATGAATCACCCGTTTACCACAAAAATAGAAATGGTGGCTGAGGACGAGAGATGAGAAATTGCTAAGGTATTTACCGTTTTAAAAAGAAATCTGCCAATAGTTAATCTGGCATTCATTGGTAAAAGGTTATCTCAGGCACACTTTTTGTTTTTAAATAAGGATTCGACAGAACTTCAAGGAATATGATCTTCAGAAACATTTGCTCCCACAGCAGTCAGCTCTCCATTCCCTGGTGGCCTAGTGGTTTCTTGAAATAATAGTGTTACTTAAGGTTGTATAAACTACTTAGAAATATTTGGCTCAACAGATAAAAGCTTAATATTTCCAGTAAAAATACCTTTTTTTTTAAAATAGATATGAGTCATGGGTTACTCAGTGGTCTGAGCGGGTAGCCACAAGGTGAGGTTGAGTGACTAGAGAAGAGTAAATAACATTAGGTTATCACGAGATAACATCATGGGTGATTTCATTAACCACGGACAGACTAGGACGCCTAGACGGTGATGCACATATGAGTAATAGCTACCACACACAATATATCTGAGATATACTGCACAACAGCTCTGTTAACAATGAACCTTCTTATGAGGGATGTTTTCTCTCTATTCTAATTATTTTTTAAGTTAGCATTTCAATGAAATGAATGTGACTTGGGCTGAGTGAAACATTTCCTATGGATTTAATGGTGTTCCTGAACAAAATTTCTGAAGACTTGCACTGGTTTGATAGGGTCTCAAGGGTCAGCTCCGTAAGTCTTTAACCTTGTGATTTTAAAAGAATAAAACATAACATTCTGGTAGCTCAGCTTGGGTTGTCCCAAGTCCAGCCATCCAAAGCTTGAATTCAGTATGGCTTTTAAAAATGTTTCGTCAGGCTGCTTGCTGTCTTGATTCTAGCATGACCAACCATAATATCATGGCTGTTTTTCTTTTGCTTTTTTTTTTTTCTGTGCCACTATATCTACCCTACCTAGGATTTGCTGTCATGATGACCCTAAAATTGTTACTCTTGCACAACAAATGTGGTTGGAATGTCCTTTGGCAGATGACAAGGAGCAATTTTTAAAGTACTAATGCCCTCATTCAGGTATCCTTGCCACCTCATGATGACTTGAGTCAAATAGTTATACCTGCCTGAGATGACAGCTCACTTTTCTCATGGTTCTTAGGAAGATCACAGTGTCTTTTGGGCAAACAAGTACATTCTTGTCTCAGATGTGTCTTGGTGTGTTGCTCAGGATATGTCTTTGAACTCTTTCGTCCCTTATTATGTTTAGTTTGGCTGTTCTTTCCAAAACTGTGAGTGGTGGCACGTCCTTCCCTGCCTTTGTTCAAATCAATAAAGCTCCTTCGGTTCACTTATTTTATTTTTTCACTCCTTTTATTTTTTTTATTTTGTCTTTCCTTTACCTTGCTCGTTCTTTTTTTAAAATTATCTTTTCATCCATATATTCTGGTTGCTCCTTGGCGTATTTCATCATCATTGAACTGCAGTGACTGCACTGAACCATAAAACCTTTGTATACAAGAAAGAGAGAGAGGTTACTGAACAAATGAAAGGTCTTATTTTGTCTGGAAACTTGGCAGGTTGTGGTCTGCAAGCTTCCCAGACACATCTAATACTTCTTTTGAAACAGTGTATGGTTTAAGAAATCTTTTGAGTTGAAAGCCAATGTGTCCTTGTCTTTAGGGATGATTCTTTTTATTATTATTTATTGATATTTGGTGATATTTGAGCATTAGAGGGAAACAAATATTTTCCATCCTTCTGTGGATTTTTTTACCATTTTGGCTTTAAGAAGCAGGAGGGAACACTATAACAAGTCAGCTCTCTGCAGCGTAACAGAGCTTTGAAAAGGCAGCAAGAGAAGAAGGTGACAGAACTATTAAGTAAGAGGTGGAAAATAGCTGCTGAGATGCTGGACCCCATCTTTAGATGTATAACATGGAAGACGTATAACACATCTGTTCCTCTCCTCCCTCTCTTCCGAAGGCCAGTGAACCAAGTTGAATAGCAGAATATATGGGAGAACATAAGAACATGCCATACTGGGTCAGACCACGGGTCCATCAAGCCCAGCATCCTGTTTCCAACAGTGGCCAATCCAGGCTACAAGTACCTGGCAAGATCCCAAAAACTAAGTCTATCCCATGCTACTGATGCAGTGGCTATTCCCTAAGTAAACTTGATTAATAGCCGTTAATGGACTTCTCCAAGAACTTCTCCAAATCTTTTTTAAACCCAGCTACACTAACTGCACTAACCACATCCTCTGGCAACAAATTCCAGAGCTTAATTGTGCTTTGAATGAAAACATTTTCTACGATTAGTTTTAAATGTGCTACTTGCTAACTTCATGGAATGCCCCCTAGTCCTCCTATTATCCAAAAGAGTAAATAACCGATTCACATCTACCCGTTCTAGAACTCTCATGATTTTAAAGACCTTTATCATATCCCCCCTTAGCCGTCTCTCCTCCAAGCTGTACAGCCCTAACCTCTTTAGCCTTTCCTCATAGGGGAGCTGTTCCATCCCCTTTATCATTTTGGTTGACCTTCTCTGTACCTTCTCCATCACAACTATATCCTTTTTGAGATGTGGTGATTAGAATTGTACACAGTATTCAAGGTGCGGTCTCACCATAGAGTGATATAGAGGCATTATAACATTTTCCATTTTATTCACCATTCCCTTCCTAATAATTCCCAACATTCTGTTTGCTTTTTTGACTGCTGCAGCACACTGAGCTGACTATTTCAATGTATTATCCACTATGATGCCTAGATCTCTTTCCTGGATGGTAACTCCTAATATAAATCTCTGATAAATCCTGGAATTTTAATGATGATGGCTGTGGCTGATTATGACATGTCCAGTGGTAAATGAAATTCTGTGCAGTATTTTCAACTTTTGATAGAGTTCAAGGTTTTAGTAAGCTCTAACTGGAATATTTTTCTATAATATTAAATTCTCAGCTATATGGTGCAGCAATGAAAGGCTGGCTAGAAGGGCAGACTACATGGGCTTTGCAATCTTTATTTGCTATTAAAACTGTTTACATTAAGGCAGGGTTTCCCAAACCTGTCCTGGGGGTACCCCACAGCCAGGATATCCACCATGAACATGCATGAGATAAATTTGCATATAATCAGTCTATGCAGATTTATCTCGTGCATGTTCATGGTGGTTATCCTGAAAACATGACTGGCTGTGCGGTCCCCAGGACAGGTTTGGGGTGACCTGCATTAAGGTCTGGTTTGTACTAATTATTGGTTAAACACGTGAGTCGTAATTAAACTAAGTTTAAGTGAGGGGACACTAGTGTGCTTGACCATTCTGCTGACTCTTAAGACTGGCTATGGAGAGCTGATTTCCTAAGAGCCGAGGCTGGGATCTGCTGGGACTAGGAGGAAGCTGCAGAGGCAGAGTTCTTGACTCTTACTGATCAGACTCCAGATGTATGCATTATAGGTTCCAGAAGGAACCACAGCCTTTCTCTGGCTGAGACTGATCATGACAATGGTTAGGCTATGTGTGTGGTGGGAGGAAGCCCAGGGGACTGTAGCTGGGGCCAGAAGCACAGATAAGTGAATGAAAACTGACAGGTATGCCATTTCTTGTTCTAACTTGTATAGAAGCTAAGAGAGAATGTGAAAAGAGTCCATTTTTGTAAGAGGCTAAAGAGTTAGGAGGCCTTAAACACAGCCACACTTCCTTGACGTACTGAAACATTCCCGTTTAATTAACTCGGATTCCTAGTAAATAAACCTTCCAAGTGCTGTAACCACAACATCCTGTGTTTCATTCTGAGTTTCTTTTCTCTTTGACAACCATTTCCTTCTAGTCCTGGATGGAAAAGTTTGCTCATCTTATATTGATCCATTGTGACAAATGAAGGAAAACCAAAAATCCATTAAGTGAAAAACCCCTCCCCCCAACCCTGACAAGTAATGTCATAGGAATGTCTGCTGTGGAAGAGCCAGAAAACAATCTCAGGGATGGGTGGCGTCATTTTTATTGAGGTTATTAGGGGGGGGGGGGGGAGGGGGAATGAGGGTTTTTTCCTATTTTATTCAGATCTCTTGCCCCATTCTTCCTTGTTTATAGATTCTGGGCATTTTTCAGTGACACATGCAAAACCCACTGTTCTGGAGGGAGCAAATGATTGCTTTAATGCTTCAGAGAGTATACGCGTAACAGGAAGGCGACTGAGGCCGAAGGTCAGTACAGGGCACGCTTCAGTTGTTTCTGGTTTTAAATTAGTCAAATAACCCAGTAGTGTTTGATAACTGGATTGGAGTGAATTCAGTAGGCGCATCATTTATAATGGAGTTGAGCCAAAGCTGTAGGACCCAAGTCTATAAATCCATAACCTTTGCCACTCTTTCAGACACAGAAACAGA
Source organism: Rhinatrema bivittatum (assembly GCF_901001135.1). Taxonomy (NCBI): domain Eukaryota; kingdom Metazoa; phylum Chordata; class Amphibia; order Gymnophiona; family Rhinatrematidae; genus Rhinatrema; species Rhinatrema bivittatum. The sequence continues at coordinate 73,782,650 of NC_042629.1, read as the reverse complement.
AGATGTGAAGGTAGACGGAGCACAAGGCCCCATCAAGCTTACGCATGTTCCCTTCCTGCTGCAGTACTGGAGAACGTATTTGGTCCTCTAGTTTTTCCTCTCGTGTCTCCTTTCTGCTTCTCTCCAGGTTTTGCCTCATCTTGGAGATATACTGAAACATTAGAACCATGACAGCTTTTCTGAAAAGGGGCCGACGTGAGTTAGGGTCCCCAGGCTACAGCTCGAGTGAGCTCCTGATCGCCAGTTGACTCGCAGTGCTTTGAGTTGTTCTATAATAGAAAGCTTAGCATAGGGCATGCACTGACCTGAACGGGGGGGGATGATATTTCCTCTGCGTAAAAAGAGCAATGGTGGCTAGAAACAATTTTATTTGACAGTATTAAGCTGTAATTAGGCTTTGGAGGTTTCTGGGACAAGAAGCTGTTCTTGTGCTATGCAGGGCAGGATTCCCATGCCACCGCCCTCTCCCCCACCTCCTTTTCGTTGCAGGAGTCCTCTTTCACTGTGCCACATCTTGTTTTTACCTTTGATTGAACTCTAACCATGGACATGATCAAGTCTCCAATTTACCAAATAAGAATAATGTTGAAAGGGAATTCTTTTTTTTTTTTTTTCCTGTCGTCATGGTGGCTTTTTTAAAATAGGGATTTTGCCCCCCCAAACCGCAGTCATTCTTGTCTTCCTTTCTCTCAGCCCCTCCGTTCTAGGTTCTTCATGCTCTTTATTTTTTCGTTCTGACGTGCACCTGCTCAGCAGCTCTCACTTCCTACAATGTCTTTGGCCCAGGGGGTAGAAGTTGCAGAACCAGAGTACCCCAATTTCTTAGGTATCTGTACGTACCACAGATAGGGGAAGAGCGGGATCCAGCTGGGGCAAGATTTAAATAATTTCCAAGTTTCCTGGGAGAATCAGTTAAGGTGGATGTCTCCATTACTTGAGAGAGACATCTTAGTAAATTTACAACATAGGAAAAAACAGCCTTGCTAAAAGGGTGACATTTTTTAGTCTTTGCATGGTTACAAACTGCACACTTGAGCTGTAAAATTTGCCAAAGTGGAATTTTGATAAGATAAACTGGTAACTTGGTAATTGCAGTTGTGGTACATTGGTGCAACTCTCATAGGGAACTAAAAAAAAAAAAAAAAAATCCAAATAAGGTGTATAATTTCAGGCTTAAATTTTCTTTAAAAAAAGATGCTACTATTAACCATAAGTTTATGTAGTGAAAATGAAATCCTTAATTGATTGCTTGATGGGTATCATCACTTTAGATGGTGTTGCCCCATTTGCAGATCATCCTCTCTCATCTCTATCAAACTGGACCACATAACAAGGCAAATCCTGAACAATATCCCCCCCCCCCCCCCCCACACACACAAAGTCAAGTACTAAGGTGAGTTAAAGCCTTGTTCATACGTTCCGTGCTGGTTTGTGTACCACCCCCATTGTTATCGAGAATGAGCAGGAGCAAGGTGCCTCAGATTCTGAAAGTCACACAAGGCCTTTCTCGCTGTCTTCCAGCTATTTTAGGCTCGCACCTATGCTGTAACTGGGCCAAGCAGGTGTGAGGCTTAAGCCTTAGCCAACCTAAAGAAAAGACAGGACACGGTATCACCAGGTTATTTCGCCAGACGTGGAGCCTGCCTATTGATGAATCTCTGGCCAGCAGCCAAGTTCCTCTGGCATCAGCGCGATTGAATGAAGAAGAAAAAAAAAAAAAAAAAAGAACCCACACATAGCCAGACAGAAAAATGGATTGTTCATTTAATGTGATGTGACATCGTGGAAAGTGGGAGCAGAGGACAACCCTCTGCGCTGCACGGGGACCTCTTTCTGGCTCTAGAGAATTTATGGGTGCCCAGTTTCTCTCCGGCAGACACCTTTCTGTCGTCATTTCTAGCATGGTGAGGATGGGATAAATTCCTCCTCTGTCTGTGGAAACCATGTCAGTTTTGTAGAAGAACACCTTGTTGATTTGGCTAGTTGTTAAGAGTTTTAAAACAACCCAGACTGTAATTGGTGAAAAAAAATATAATCTCCCCTTTATTAAGATATAAGTAAAGCGGTCAGGTTGTTAGAGTTAAGAAGGGTAATCCAGTTCTGAACAGTGGGGCCTGGCCAGAACCAGAACCACTGTAAAGTTTGTTAGTTTATTTATTTTCTGTGTGCTGTGTTATCAGTCCCAGGCAGTTCTAGCAATTCCAGCTTCAGATTTTTGGCTGCTTCTGAGCATTTGCAAAGGAAGCACTTGTGTGCTCTGAGGTCTTAGCTTACAGAGAGAGAAATGTATGCTGTTTACTCACGGTTTGAACTGCAAAATACTTTGTGGCTGTCCAAGTGGAAAAAGTCTCCCTGAAAGAGCATTTTGTGTGGCTGAGCTTTTGTTCATTGTTCTTCCATGGCAGTCGGGCTGGATCGACAAAGTTAGCAAGCACAGAAATAAAATTTCCTCCAGCTATAAAACGTAGGTTGTGCAGTACTGACCAGAGTCGTAGCCTGAAAATTAAACATCTGTATTCAAAGAGTTTGGAAAAGGGGCAGGTTTTCTGGAATGGAGAATGGAAGGCATTAAAGTCCTCAGCTGGACACTGGGTGAAAAGCTGGCAAGGGTTCCGGGCACTTCTTAAACACAGCGTGATAGCGGAATCTCATCTACGTCAAGTTGGTGTTGTGCTTCCCTTAAAGTTACATTTATCAAATTAAACAAAGGGGTCCTTTTCAAAAGGATTTATGTGCTTAAAATTGGATTTTACACGCGTCAATGGACTTTTGAAAATTGCTACAATATATCCTATTGAATTATCAATAGGCTTCACCTGCGCACACGCACCTTAGGGGAAGGTAACTTTAAAACGTGTGCACAGGCACACACATACCCATGTATATGGGCGCGTGGCCTGGTGCGTAGCAATTTTATATCCTGCATGCACGCATCTTAGAAAATAGCACTGGCGGGTGTATGTGTGCTCCTGATTTTAAGCTTATATGCACACAGAGGGAGTTTTATAACAGCCATGCGTCCAGCCCATGAGCTGTTTCACCAGTTTGTCCAGATTTTTCACTTGCACTCCCCCCCCCCAGTTAACCTAGACCCGGAGCTTTTTATTCTGACATACATCTCATCTTTGCGCTGAATTGGACCTGGGCGTGTGCCCTGGGATATGCACGCATATCTCTTTGCCCTTGTCCATGAATGCCCACATTCTGCCCCATTGTTCACGTATTGGTACTTCTGAGCACATGTGAGCGGTTTATAAAATCGGGTGGACGTGCCTATGTGCTAGATGCGGTCCCATCTCCCAATTTTGGCACGTATCTGGCTTTTAAAATTCACTTTACATTGAGTAAATGGGCTTTTGAAAATTGCCACGACAGATGCTAATTTCACGTGTGTAAATCCTTTTGAAAATTACCCCGAAAAATGTCAACAGCCAAGAGGCCAACGTATTATCGCAACCTGAATATGTCCTCAAAGCAGCCCAGAAAATAGGGCTTGTGGGCCAGTCATCTTCTAATAGTGCATCAAGGACAGATGCAGTTGGGCTCCCAAAAAGAGGAAGTTTGCAACTGCCTTTTCTTGGTTTAGGAGGGCTCCATCTGGCATAATTAGATCTCAATTGGTTGGTACATCCGAGAGTAGTGTAGAAGAGGTCTTGCAACTTTTGGGAATGAGCATTGTGTGGCATAAAGTGGGTGGAAGCTGTTGAGATCAAGATGCAGAAAATAATTGCAAACAGTAGAATAACCTTAAAATCTATTATTGGTGCTTTATCTCGGTGAAGAATTATTTCTGAGGATTAGGGGAAGCATTGCCAGAATCTGATGTTCAGCACAATGATGTGTGCAGTTGCAAGAACAGGTGGACTGTTCCTAGGGCTTGAGTCTATGTGTAAGTGAGGAGATGTGTTTCCCCTAGATCTTGCTAGACAAAATTATAAAATATTTATTTGCTTCTCAGCAGGACCAGCATGCAACATGAACAACTGCATCAAAAATTGACCTTTACAGTGCTATCAGATGCCATTAAAAACAAAAAAAGACCTGTTGGAGGGAAGAAGGGGAATGTCTGGGGCAAATATTTACCTCTTTTTCAATCTTGGCACTAATTCCATTTGTAAAATATAAAAAACATTGAGATTGATAAAGCTGCAAAAATCACTAAAAACTCTACCTTTATGTGTAATTCAGCTATATTATATAAACTGTAGGACCTTCAAATTGTTAGGAAGACCATCAGATTTGGAATCTTGTTGCTATTTCAAGATAAACTCACAATCTGGCGATTATTTATATATAGAAAATCGCACACACCAGATGGATATATTGATGGACAGTTGCAATTATATTACTAAAGAGGTTAGGACTTTTCAGCTTGGAGAAAAGACAGCTGAGGGGGGATATGATAGAGGTGTTTAAAATCATGAGAGGTCTAGAATGGGTAGATGTGAATAGGTTTTTTACTCTTTCGGATAATAGAAAGACTAGGGGCACTCCATGAGTTAGCATGTGGCACATTTAACACTAATCGGAGAAAGTTCTTTTTCACTCAACGCACAATTAAACTCTGGAATTGTTGCCAGAGAATGTGGTTCGTGCAGTTAGTATAGCTGTGTGTTAAAAAAGGATTGGATAAGTTCTTGGAGGAGAAGTCCATTACCTGCTATTAAGTTCACTTAGAGAATAGCCACTGCCATTAGCAATGGTTACATGGAATAGACTTAGATTTTGGGTACTTGCCAGGTTCTTATGGCCTGGATTGGCCACTGTTGGAAACAGGTTGCTGGGCTTGAGGGAACACTTGGTCTGACCCAGTATGGCATGTTCTTATGGTCTATCTAACAACTTCTTGTATTTATTTATTTTATTTATTTAAAGATTTTTATATACCGCGGTTCGTGTAGCAAACATCAACCTCGGTTTACAGAACATTAAATTAGCAACAGGCTTTACAATAAAATTAAATTATAGGTCTTAAAGTTTATTTAGGTATAGCTGAGATTCCACATAAAGGTGGAAGTTACCAATTACATTTGGAAAGGTAAAGAAAAGAAGTTTTCATGAAGAGAGGCAAGCTGCGCTTGATCCAAACAGAGGTTTCCACAGAACAATGGGGTGGGGCTCAGAGGGCAAGAGTTTAGCTCTGACAGCAACATCTAATCCTATTAGACATAATCCAGATTAGATTTAAAATAGGTGAAAGGAGCTAGGAAAAAAATTCTGCATCCTGGATTAGAGTGAAAAAACAAAACACAACACAGTTTATTGGGCTGTAGGGCATGCAAAGCAAACCAGTGAGTAGGCAATAATGGAAAAGGCCCCAACCCGTGCCACATGTTGCACTGAATGGACTCTGAAGCTTGGGATGATCATCATATGCATAAAACCAGATTTAAGTTTTGGGGCACAAAGAGCCTTATAAGTTGGTTTGCTTGTCAAATTTTAACACTAAAATGTCTCTTCCCATAAGGATTTAATTTCTGAAACGAGGTATTTTACGCAGCCCTTTGAGATGTTTGCCCAATGGGGCTGCATTAAGAATCGGGCAACCATCATATTTGTCTGTGGAATGTTTTCCCTTCCAGAAGATGTGGGAAATCTTAAATCCTTTTCCAGTTGCTGGGATTTTGTGCTATTTTTTTTGTATGGGGCTTGGCAGGGTCAAATCATATCAAGGGGGAAAAAAAAGCAGTCGAGTCTTCCCTACCCCCCACCTTGAATACCACACTGCAGAAGACTGAATCGGTCTTTATCCTCACATGTAAGGATTAGTGGGCAGGATGACCACTAATGCTCTCTGTTTACAATGCCTGATTTTAACCACTACCTTTAAACCCAATTAAAATCCTTGTGGGCAGGAGAGAAAAACGCTTAGAAAGCATCTCCCCTTGAACCTGAAGAATTTGCTCTAAGGCAGCGGTTCTCAATCTCTTTTTCAGTCCGAGACATACCGGACAGAAGAGGCTCACATGTGTGACACACTAAGCACGTGACCGTCACAGGGATACATGTAATGTATATTTCCATCCACAGGAATACTCGGACCCCAACAATGGGTGCAGAGCAGAATGAGGATATTTCCCCATAGAACTGACCTATACACAAACGAGATTCTGATTCTGGTATCATCTCAGTAACAGCATCACAAACTCCCTCTACTACCAGGTGAAATGTAAAATACAAAACCTGAAAAGAATAAAACACATATCACATGCGTAGCAAACCTGCCATAACCATAGCAGCACTAACTGCAAGGCCTGAAACAGCAGCAGTACATCTCAACGATTGTCCTATTAAGAAAACACAACAAATACAAGTGCCTACCTGCTCGTAAAATACCTCACCTTGGTCACAAACACAGAACTGACCTTCTCCAAATGCAGACAATTACAAATGTGGCAACAAAACTGGAATGGAGTCTCCAAAAAGCCGCTCTGCATGCAGTGCAAAGCTGGAGAACAAGAAACAGAAATACATTTCCACCTACGCTAAGCAAAGTACAAAGAGAGAAGAGAGGCTCATTCCCAAACCTACATATTATGGGGCTGGATTTTAAAAGGGTTACGCGCGCCGGGCTTATTTTAAAAAGGCCCGACGACGTGCGTAAAGCTCGGGACGCGTGTAAGTCCCAGGGCTTTACAAAAGGGGCGGGGCGTGGGCGGTATCAGGCTCCTGGCACAGCGGCTATATTTGCTGCTGTGCCAGGGATCGCGCACCGGCAGTCGGCTGGCGCGCGCATCTTGCACCTGCCCAGAGGCAGGCGCAAAAGGTAAAATAAAGGTGGGGGGGGGAGGGGTGGGAAGGTCAGGCTAGGGGGAAGGGAACGGGGGAAGGCGACTCGGCATGCGCAAGGTGCACAATTGTGCAGCCCCTTGCACGCACCAACCCCGGATTTTATAAGATGTACGCACCTGCACACGCGCGTTATAAAATCGGGCGTATGTGTGCGCGTGCGCTTCTTTTAAAATCTACCCCTAAGGCTCTTGCACTCTGTCACTCCCCCTTCATGCCTGCATTATTCACTTCTCTCAATTACTCCCATTCATTCATCCCTTTTCACTCACATCCCTGCCCACTCCCACTCCCACTCATTCTCTAACCTGCTCAACTTTCTCATCCCCTTTCCTCCCCTCTCCCTACCCAGCTACCCCCAATACCCTCTTTCTCAACCCTTCCTGCTCAGCAACCCCCCACACTCCCCTCTCTCTTTCACCTCTCCCTGTCCAGCATCCCCAACCTCCATTCCCCACCACTCACAGGATGAAGAGAGCAGACCCAGCGAGGCAAGATAAAGTTGATGCCTGTCAGACCCAGAAGAGAAGGAGTTGGCAATATCTCATTTTGATCTGGGTAAAGAAGGAAACAGCCTGCCACTGGACCAGAAAATGGACAAGGAAGCAAGAGTCGCCTCCTTTCAGGCCTGATAAAGGAGAAGTCAACCGAGACTCACCCGGGCTGATGAGAGAACAACCTCCTGCTGGCCCTGCGACGCACCTCCCAGGACCTCGCGATACATCAGTGTGTCCTGATGCAGCTGTTGAGAACCACTGGTCTAAAGCATAAAGTGTAGGACTACATGTGGCCAGTAGAAAGCAACCTCATATCCTTGTTTTCAAAGAGTTACTAGATGCCTCAATAGGAGATGGATTGGCATTGTGGTTAGCGTGACGGGCTCAGACCAGGAAACCTGAACAAGCCCCTCCCTCCATTTTGCCCCTGACCCTAAATCGTGATCAAAGGTTTTTTTTCTTTTTCCTCGGAGCATCGTTTTCTGTATCATGATGTGTTGTGTTGGAGCAGTGGGAACTCCTCAGTCTTCCTGCAAAAGTGATGAAATGGAAAGTATTGCGCCTGCTTTGTGTACCTTGAACTTGTCATGTATCGTGCTTGTCTGGTATCTCATTCGTATTTGGATTGGGATCTAATGAAGTTTTAATCTTTATTCAGCCCATTGGCCCTCTCTTGGTCCTCTAATCTCCTTTTAGGTCAGCGGCTACAATCCACACATGGGCCTCTTTCATAAAGGCTGATACCAAGTTATCCAATTAAATGGATTCTGACAACACTCAGTATAAAAATTATTTCTTGTGGGTGAAAAAGAGTTTACATTTAATAGTTTCATTTTAAAATTAAGTGATAGGCTTATTATTATTCATGGACATTGCCATGTTCGCAAGAGTGCACTAAGGACAGTATGAGGTCCTAATTCTCTCCTTTAATGCTTCCTAGTAACCACAAATGAGCAACAAAATCTCCAAATGACAACGGAGCAAAAAAAAAACGTGACTTCTGCGGCACTTATTGCAGGGCCCTGTGCCTTTTGTGGATACGGGAAAACTGTGGGAGTCAATGCATGTAAGAGAGAATAAAGAGACAGCAGTTTGAAGGAACAAAGACCCAGCAAAAAAAAAACGATGGGGGATGGGATAAGAGAGGTTTGTGGGGCTGGAAAGACAGGCGGCTTCTATGTCTATTGTTTCCCCTCTTGCCTTTTGCATAATCAGGGTTACAAGCGACCTTTAGGTTATAGCAAAGGTTTTCAGACACCTGCCACAAGAGGAGCAGAGCCAAATGTTATGTTTGTGGCGTCCTATTGCTCCCCTGCCTTGCATTAGTAAACCTCACTCCCAGGAAATTCCTTATCAATCGTAGGCTCTTGCAGAGTTTTCATGTCCATCATTTTTAATCACTGATTTCTATCATCTTTCCCCCACAGCGTGCTATAAAAACCCTTCCCGATGCTAACTTCCTTTCCCTACCTGGCTAAAAAAAAACCCCCAGACCAAAACGTTGCCATCCCTTCACAGCAAAACTTTGTATCGTGTTCATCCACTGCCATATATACATTTGGGTTGCTTAAAAAATGAAATACATTGTATTTTCCTCGTTTGCTATCCTTTTCCCTTTTTATCTTGGATGAGTCTTAGCTCCTCCTTCTCCGACTCCCTGCCAGATTTTCTGTCCCATGACCTAAAGAGAACTGGTAAGTGCTTCGGTTTTGCTTTCTCAGCCTACAGACTCCTTCAGGACCGTTTCATCTGGGCTTGGTGTTTGTTTTGGCTCACCTGACGAGGAATCCTATATGAGCTTGTTATGGGAACTTCGGTAGATGAGATGGCATGGACCAGCATTGCAGGCTGGGTAAGGTGATGAAAAAGAACGATTTCACACCTTATATTTCAGTTTAACTTGGATAAAACTGTCCTGCTCTGGGATTACTAACGTCTCGATGCCAAAATAAGCAGCAGAGTTGGGGGGGGGGGGGGGGTGCACGGAATTCTCATTTAGCAGTTCAGGTTTTTGTAGGGTCTCACGTTGTCCGGGTGGCTGTTGTCTCATGGTTTGCACCTTTCAGACAGTCCCTTATTCTTCAGCCTTTTATATAACCTAACCTTGCACAACTGGCAGGGCCCCTGTTTCACTTTGTATTTGCTCTTGTGTTTTTGGTAGCTTGCTCCAAAAATTGGCAAGCCCTTCTCTTTTTTTGTAGAATGCACTCTTGCCTATGCAATACTAATATTATATTGCCGTGTAAAACAAGTGCGTTTAAAACAACCTTTGTTTTAAAGTGGACTTTGGTGCAGCTTTGAAATTCTTCCTTCTGGAAAATCTAATTGGTGGGAATGACTCGCCTACCACCTCTTGGCCTTCTCTAGAACATTAAATTCCATTGCTAGAAAAGCAAAGCGGAGATTTGAAAGGCAGAGACTTAGATACCAGTTTCATGGGTCCTAGTCCCATCCCTCAGTCCAAAAGGAATCTTCTGAATCCATCCTGCCCCAGATCTGCACTTCTGTATTGGTAAATCCAAGAATGCCAAAGGATTTGGGAAGAGGTGCTTAAAAGCAAGGATTGGAGTGAGTTTGTAACTTCCATGAAGAAAAGACCTTTGAAGTTGTGCTTATTTGGAACCAGATATCTTGCTTTCATAGCCATGATGAAAAACATTCTGAACCCGATGGGAAATAGGAGTTGCAATCCTACAGTTTCTAGATGTCCTCTACTGCAGGGTTTCCCAAACTCTGTCCTTCAGACCCTCAAGCCAACTCGGGTTCTCTGGTGTATTTGCATACATTTGGTGTTAGAGCCAGGTTAATTTTCCATATTTTGGTTGAGGGTATTAAGGAGCAAGTATGGAAAACCCTGCTGTTGGCTGCCTTGGTTGTTTCTATTACAAAAAAAAAAAAAGTATCACTTCCTTTCAGAAATCTTTAGAGAAATATGTGTGCGGAATGTGTGCAACCTGAATATCACATGCACATCAGAACACAAGCATGCAGTGTTTGTGAAAGAGAAGTCTGGGTACAGAGAGTCTGTTCATTGATGAACGACTCGTCGAAAAGTATCGTGCAGGAAGTGTTAGGTTCAGAATATTTCCTGGCATTCTGTTACTATGTTCATATCAGGGGAATTGGATCAGTGATAGTGGTAACCTGAATTGCTATTCCTCTTTCTACATGGAGTCTCCTGTGCCTCAGTGTTTCCACCATGTGAATCCTATCTATTCGTACAAATGTATTTTTCACTATAGTACGAAGTTCCTTACATCAGGCCCAGGATAAGAGCATGTTTTCCATTTTTATGCTTTGCTTTTTCCATTCGGTGAGTCGTTGCATTGTGGGTCTGCTTCTGGAGACACAAGCTGCTCATTATTGCCCTCCGCATACATTTTAGGAAATAGCTGATAAAGACTAGGTTTTCAGCTGGTACCTGATACTTGCTGCTTAAAAAAGTTTAGGCTTGGGACTATACCCGATTGCAGTAGACAAAGAGTAAATATTCCCAGTTTGTTTGACCTTCTGAACCCCCAAAGGATTTTGTTGGAACTTGAAAGATTTGTCCTTGCATGGAATCAGTGGGAGAACGAGCTACTTGGTTGGGGGCATAGATGAACATACAATTCACCTAAAATAAATAAATAAATGGAAATTGAAATGAACAGACAGAAATGGTAGCTAGATGGAAAAGGCTTGCCTAGGCTATTTCCCTGTTCCTTCCTTGCCTCAGTCTAGAGAGTTTCAGTGGAAGGTTACAGGAAACCTATTGAAGTATGGCAGTCCTGCCAGCCATATTGGATTTTAAAGAAGAAAAATACTTTTTCTTATCAGGATTAAGATGTCTGCCACCCCCAAGACCATTTCTAACTGTGGTGGTTGCTGCAAAAAGCATGTGACACTTATTTCTAAAGGTAGCAGAAAAGGCTTTTAAAGACTAAGAGGGTAATTTGTTGTCTGGCTTTATCCTCCAAGCTCTGGAGAGGCTTTAGAGATAATAATGGTTACTTAGAGATCATAGGGACTCTTGGAAAGGTAAAAGATTTTTTTCCCCCCCCAGAGCACATTAGTTGAGTACTTCCAGAGGCATCTGCCTGGTGCTTTCTGTAGTATTAAGGCATTTCAATAAGCAAATGCTTTTTTTCACCCGCACTGTAGATGCCACTTCAGAGTTGGAGATGTGTCCGAATGGCAGCCCAACAAAGATTTCCTTGAGGGTTTAGTGGCAAGTAGGAAAATGTGAAACATTCATGTATTCCTCTCTGGACAGCCCCAGCTTTCTTGTATAGCTGAAGCCGTACAGCAATAGGTTTGTCACTACTGGTTTGTTCAGGTTATACTGGGTTAAAGTTGGAAGTCCCATAAATGGGACCCAGTCTGTCCTACCTCAGTCTGTTTGAACCTCTCAATTTTGGGTGACTTTTTTTTTTTTCCCCCGATATCAAATGCAGGTGAGTCCATACCTTGCTGGCGGGTGCTGACGGGAAACCAGTTGGCCATAAAGAATAAAGGGTTTAAAAACAAAACAAAACCCTGCTTATGTTCTTTGTTAAAGATGCTGAAAGGGAAGTTGGAATGGCGCCTTTTTACTTCGTTTCAGTGATCGCAACCATTATTTTTATCCTTCTTGTAAAAATGCTCTGACTTTCGGTTAGCAATAAATATTTAAAATGCTTTTAAAAGTCATGACCTTGGCATTGATTCAAAAAAGATTTTATTTCATATTTCAGCCAGGTCTCTTGCCTGAAAAAAAGTTATGTTGTTCTGGTTAAAGATTTAGATCTATATTAACAGTTATTTTGGGTGAAATCAGATGTTATTTATATACACTTTTTCAAGTAAAGAGCACAAAGTGTAGTGCAACATAGTAAAGTTTTCATCAAGATATACACAGTGTAATATATTTCGTGATAATATCTGAAAGAAGCTAGAGAAGGTGGCCTGTTGGCACATTTTGATGGTCGCAAGCGCTTTTAAATATCAGAGCACTGAATTCAATGATAGGATCCTATTCGCTGGGCTGCCAGGGAGAAGTTTATCTCTCAGCCCTGATCTTACACCTTTTAAATCAATAAATAGCTGGCTGATTCAGATGCTCAGTACAAAATACTGCATGCTGCTGTATGGAGGACCTGGACTTGAATACTAGGCCCAGTTTCCCTCAGGGCCGGTCAGGGATGCTGGAGCAGCAGAGTGCATGGTCCCTGGGGGTGAGTGGGGTGAGAATATGGAGCCTCAGGTCGGCTTTCAAATGGCAACGTCTAGTGGCCAAGGCCAGACTCAAGGTTGACATAGGCCAGGCTCCGGAGGGGGCTGCTGGTTGTGGCCTCCAGCCGAATACTGTTACCACAATGTCTGGGATGAATTGCAAGGGGGAGATAATGAGGGTGGGGTGGATATCTCCAGGTAGTTGCAAATGATGGCTTATGGTGCCAGTTCCTAGTAGAGGCAGGTTATGATTGAGCTTGGAAGTCCCACATTGGGCAGGAGAAAACTGCTGGGCCAAAAAAAGGTGAATAGATGGAATGGGGCATCTATTTTTAAGAAAAGCATCTCTGAAACCTAACAAGTGAATTTTCAAAGGAATTGCTTAAATGCTACATATTATCGTAGTCATTTTCAAAAGCCATTTATGTGCATAAAGTACACTTACACAAGTAAATCCTATGGGCAATTCAGTGGCATATATTGTAGCAATTTTCAAAAGCCCACTTACTCAGGCAAAGTGTATTTACATGTGTAAAACCCAATTTTAAGCGTGTAAATGCTTTTGAAAATCAGGCAGTTTAGTGTCTGATCCTGGCCTTGGAACTGTGAAGATTTTGAAGATTATTTTTGTTTAAAAGTTTCTCCCATTCCCAGTGGCTTCTAGACTGGTCTGGAAAGAAGTTAAGGAAATACTGTGAGTTGTCGCTGTTGGTGGGAATCCATGGAAAAACTATAGGATATTGGTAATTGGGGGGGGGGGGGAGAGCAGTGTTCATCTGCTGTCCAGCCTGGTCACCTGATTCTTTCTGCAGGTTGATTAAACTATTACATGGAGATACAATTCCTTCTTCAGCCTTGAGGGGCATGGAATCATCTTTCTTTGCATCCTTTTTAAGCAGAAAATATCCCTGCTGTCACTGCTTGCATGGATCCATTTTCCTTCCTCTGAGATACTGCCTGGATATTTATTCCTTCAAGATTTTGTTTGCTTATCAGAGGTTTGTTTTTCTTTGTATTGGATGTGTGCTTGTTTACTTAAAAATAAAATTGGAATAAGCTATATAAATAAAGCTGCATGGGAAGAAGGTTGATATAGTGTAGTAAAAATGGCTATTTTATTTTTATCTTATTTAGGCTATGATATCTGTTTTGTTGATATGGCTGTTTGTTTTATTGTCTGATATATTATGTTTGTTGTTTGATCCTTATGCTGTTTTTGTTACATTGTAATTTTATGTTTTATGAAGTGGAAGAGGAGCTAGTAAATGCTCTAATAAATACCTGTTCCCATCTAGCGCTAGATGAGGTCACAAGAGTATCCGTAAATATAGAAGTGTTATGAAACCCTAGAGGATAATATTTCACTTAATGCATATGTGGGGCTCTCTTTATTAATAGCACAAGCCAGTGACACAGGGTTAAATTACGCATCGCCCTGTGCTCAGCGGTTTGTGCCATCATGGGCCAGCTCTACTTTGCTTCAAGTGACAGGCACATAGTTTAGGTATGTTAAGTGGAGAGCCTAAGGATGCTTTCGGGAAATCAAGAGGATTCTCATGCAGGCTCCAGGGGAAATCAGGCAAAACCCAAATCAATACACTTTTAGTGTCTATTAGCACACGCCAAGAAAGCTGTCTTGTCGTTTTTTGTTTTGTTTTTTTAATATAAACTGAAGCATTCTCACCTTCTAGGATAAGGAGTAAGATTTGTCCCTCTTCAGTCTTTCCTGTGCTAGGATATTTTAAATTTTGCACAGTTTTAATTAGATACATATCTGGCCTTCAGCTGCAATGAGCTTTCCTGGGGAAATATAGTGTGGGTTGCAGCAGTCAATTTTATAACTAGATATGAGACTTGTGTGTAAAAAAGAAAAAGTAAATTTCACAAAACATCTCAGGAATTTTGCAGGAGGAAGCTTGTAAACTTGTACACCTTGGTCTGCCCTCAGCTGAGACTGTGCGGTGGAAGCCCTAGCAGGAGATAATCCGCCCCATGTGCCGCCTGCGCCATACTGAGGCTGCAGCTGTAACTAGTGTGCGCACACACACACCACCGCCCCACCCCCCTTAGTATCAACACGGTATTCAGAGTTCCCACACAAGCGCTGCCAAAGAAAACGAGGAAAGGAAAAAGGCCTGTTTTCCTGCTCAGCACCTCTGACCTGCTTTAGGCTCGGCTGAGTCCCAGTTTTATATATATATAATATGTGTACCTCAGGGTGAGGCATTCTTTTCGGGTTTCGTTTACAGTCCTAGCTTCCCCAGCCGCTGCACATGACAAACCACAGCCTCGCCCACGTGAACGAGGCTGCCATTTTAGATGGACAAATATTTTAAGGAAGAAAAATGTTTCAGTGTTTTCATCCTTTTTAAAAGCAGCAAGGTTCCTTATTCTCTTTAAGCCCTGGATGGCCAGCTTGGGATCTTTCAGGCAAACAAGAAATTGGGTGGCCACAATGTCCCCCAAAAACTATTCCTAGGGAACATTCCATAAAATGCATGCTTTCATTGTCCAGATAAAGATGTGTATGTAGCCGTTCCCACCCTAAGCACCACTACTCTGGGGCACTGTAACAAGGAGAGGTTGCAGGTACAAACAAAATAGAAATCTGAGCATTAATATCCTGCATCCATTTTGGTTTAGCAGGGGTGCAGTCAGAACGCTGGAATAAATTCTTCCCTGCCTGTGCTGACGGACCTCTTAATATTGCCAAGTGAGGCTTATTCCCAGCAGACCATCCTTGGGGTTAAGTTCTGTGGCTCTTTCAGAGGTCAGTGACCCCTTCAGCCTGCCACTGACTCGAGTGAGCCAGCAGTCATTTAATGAGCCCCGGATCATAACAAAAGGCATTTTCTTTCCAGGAGAAAGCGGATGGCAACTTTAAGGCATTATCTTGAGGCCAACCCACAAACGTAATGGATTCTCTTAAGAGGGGAGCATTTTTTTTTTTTTATTTTAGCTTTCTCAGAGTAAGACTTTTGAAAAATAGACATACAGAGGCTTCCCAACTGGATCCAACTCTGCTCTAGTCTGTTCTCTGCTTTTTTTTTTTTTAATTCGAAACTCTCCAACCCAGCTGCACAGTTTGCTTGATGTGTTGATGAGCGAGAATCCCATGGGGGGGAGAGGAGGCGGGGAGCAGGAGGTTACATGACTTAAATCATCCCCAGATTTAGTCTGCTTTGGTCAGCCATGTGGGTATCTGGGAGTGGCTTCTAAGGATCAGGGGCTGTTATGTCTGGCTTGAAGCTTCTCAGAAACCAGCAAGCTGAAACGCCTTCAAATAAAAATAAGTACGGTTTATTATGTGTTTCATCTACAAAAGAGCAACAGAACTCAAAAGGCCGTAAAGCTAAGATTGTGGCTGGGCGACCATCTGGCTCTGAAATTTTGAAAGCCAGGCCCCTGTTACATGCAGGGAGATGTAGTTTTGAATTTTCCGGGAAAAGGACTATATCTCCCTGCATGCTGTGAGGCAAGACCAGAACAAAATCAGAAGCCTGTGAATCGCTGTCGTTTTGCCTCTAGTATAAAGCTGGAACATTTCTGGGAAAGACAATATTTCCCCCTAAGCCTTTATTTCAGAACCCCTGGAACTGTGTGCGCATTAATCTAGTAAGAAAATTAGATGCAAAAAAGTTATGAAAACCCATTGTAAAATATGTTATGCTTTTTCGTGGTTTTGCTTTTTCAGTACGTCCTTGCCTCTTTCTGTCTCTCTGGGTGCACATTGGTTGCCTCTAGGCCTGCTTAAATGCACCGATTTGTGGTTTGACCAGTTGGCCGTGATGTTTCTGGGACCACGATGTGGACCAGCTTCCACCACTTGCCTCTTACATGTTGTGCACACTAACAACGATTTGCACTTGGCTTTGGAAAGAAAGCTGCCACAGCTCAAGTAACGATAAGCATTATAACGATAAACAGTTTGTAACTTGTAGTCTCAAATCTGTTAGGTAAGAAGGATCCTAAAAAGTAGTACATGCTTTGATTCTAAATTGTGACTATATATTACATAAAAAGCCTACAAATCAAGAATAATTAAACCTAGCAACCGAAAATATTCAATAAAATTCGGAATGAATATAGTCAACAGCTGCAGTTTTGGCCTTCACAATCAAAATATTTGCTATCTTAAAATAAACAATAGCAAAATTAGGAACTGAAGGCTTGAATAAAAAACCATGCCTTAATCCCCTTTTAGAATTTAAAATAATTCATCTCTTGCCTCAGCTGTAAGAGAAGTTTATTCCACATTCATGGCACCATAAAAGAACAAGAGTTGACTCAAGTCTAATAGTAACAGGTGAAGGGAGACTGAACAAATGAAGTTGGGATGAACACAGGGCATAAACAGGATTACAGGGCATCAAGAAGTCTCATTTAAAAACCAGGATAAGAATTTTTTAAACTGAATAATAAAAACAACTGGAAGCCAGTGAAGCTCAGCTAAAAAGTTGGAGCAGTATGAACAGCTTGACTGCAGTATTCTGGACTAACTGAATGCGTTTCAATGCTATCCTAGGACAGCCCTGCTAAAGAGTATTGCAAAATTGATGGATTTTTATTGGTTTTTTTATGTTTAGGTTTGTTATGTTATTGTCATTTAATTGATTTGTATACCACCTTGATATTTTTAAAGAATTGCAGTATATTAAATTACTAAACTAAACTAAACTTGAACTTAGCTCCAGACCTTCATGTGCTAGGTCATTAATTAACTTCCTTTAATGCTGCTTCTCCCAGCTTTTTACTGGAGCCTACACCTCATCCAGAGCCCCATGGCTTCTTTCCTCATTCTCCCATTCCCTCTTCCCTGGTGAATCCAGAGAAGTGGCTAAGGCCTGGTGGCCATAATATGAGCATACTCCTAGGTCTTCTCCAAGTCAGTGGCTGAGTGGCAAGCATAGTTTCACTGAGTGATCGGAGGTTTTCCATTTTATTTTCCTGCAGATCTCTCCAGAAAATAATTTTTTATGAACACTTGATATTTCACCTTTTCCAGGTTAGTCACAAGGCAGATTGCATTAAAAGTGAAGAGCATTCAGCATGTAGCAAGGCGTCAATGTAGACATGTCCTAAAAATGAGGTAAATTGAGTATCTTGGATGTAAATAATACCTATAAGTAGGTAAGACCAGGGTACATCGGGTAGCAATAAAAGAATTACAAATACAAGATAAAAAAACTGGCACAAAGTGTGCACCTGAAAGGAATTGGTCCAGTGATGGTTGGAGTTGTGAGCTGAATTAAGAGAGTGATCTGGAAGTCGGGAAGATGGAGGAGGTTCTGTAGAATCTAGGGAAGGCCTACTTGGATCCCCCCCCCCTCCCCAAGAAGGTGAGGTAATGTCTATGTGGTATTCGATATTTTGGGGGCAAAGCATGCTACAGTTTTTAAGTGGTTGAATTAACACCAGAGACTGCCAGGGTTACCTGGTTTATCTCTCTCAATTTCAAATGCAGCAAGAGGGCTTAGTGATGCTATAACCTGGTGAAAGCAGTCCTTAATGGTTCGAGGTGCTCTTTATGGAGAAGTCAAGAAACCTGCTATCAAATGGTGTATTTTGCAACCAGCTAGGGTTATTCAGTTATTGAATATTGAAAACTCTGTGCTAGATAATGCTAATATTTTTTAGAACACCTAGGATCCAAGGCTTCAAAATATCAACGTTGCTATGCCAGTATACAGTGAGCTCCACTATTAATTCAGTACTATACTAGTTTAGACTGGAAGTTCTTTCATGTGAATCCACTGTTGGCTACCCCCAAAAAATGCAGTGTGTGCACAGAGTGGCACCTGCCCTGAGTCTTATGGCATGAAAGAGGAACCAGCGTTCAGACAGCATTGCAAAACTTTCATTAGGGAAACTTAAACGAGGAGACACTGTGAGAATTAAAAATGGGCTTTTTGGGGGTTTTTTTGCTTGTGTGGGAGGGAGTTCCAGTTTAAAGTGGCAACAGTACCTCATGCTATGGCCTTCATAGTTTTGTTTTGGTTTTTTTACCTAGAGATGTGCATTTATTTTTGATGAATGCTTAAAATGCAATGAATGAGGCCATTTTCGTTTCCTTCTGAATGGAAGGAACCAAAAATACCTGAACATTTTTCTCATCTTTGTTTTTCATGCTAAAAAGAACAAAATGTGCCTCCCTCTAACACCCCTTCTGCCTATCTGGCTGGCCCTCCCTGGGCTTCTCAGATCCCCACTTCCATTTCAGGGGCCGGGGACCTCCCTAGTCCCCACTTACGCCATCCTCAAGCCTGGCAAGTTGGAAGGACAGGAGCAAAGCCCGCTGCTTTAAAAATAGTGCTGGAGCCCTCAAGATGCTGCCAAACTTTCTCATCACTTTAAAGTGAGTTTTGCTCCTGCCTTTCTGATTTGCCAGGGCTACCGCTGGGTATAAGGGGTCCCCAACCCCTGCAAGATTTTAAGAGCAGGAGCTCGGCTGCTCTGCAGGGCAGCAGTGGGTTAGAAGGTGCCTGGAGGTCCATTTCTTTCACTTTAACAGAAAAATGCCCCAACATTTTTATTTTCTTTTTGGTATCTTTGTGAGAGGCCATTTAGTGGACCAGCAAAGTAATTAGTCCTGCACTTGCCCAGTGTAGCATGAGTATTTCCAGAATTCCCTTTCCTCAGTCATGTCTATATTTATTTTATTGTTTTGTATTAGGGTTCCTCGTTTTGATGAATTAGAAATGGTGGGCCATACAATAATATATGGCAACCACTTATCCTAAGGAAGTGTTTTGTTGGATAATAATAAATTGACAGTTACTTAATAGCTGCTTTCAACATATGAGTGCCCTCCAAAGTGGCAGGCTGCTGGTGCCGAGGCTGGTACGCTCTAGCTCTGTTACCGGAGACCTGGCAAAGGGAAGGGTGGCTGCATGGCACGGACAGCCTCTCTGTTATACCCCCAATTTATCATCTCTTAGCGGGCTCCATGTGACACTTGCTGTTTTGGGTTTGCTGCACATGATGGGGTGGATCGTCTCGTCTCTTTAAAAAGCTTTTTAGCTATTGATTTCCTCCTTTGGTTCTGCTGCACACTTCAATTACCCGGTGACTCTGTGATTACACATGTCATCTTCTGAAGCTTAGCGGTAAGCTCTGTTTTGTCTAGCACAGTGGCATTCAGATATTTCTTTCCTGAAGCAGCGGCGCGCGCGCGTGTATGTGTGTGTGTGTGTGTCCTCCCTCACCTCACCACACCCCTTCACACTTCAAGTCACGGCTTTTGATCATCGAAGGTCTTTTGGAATCCCCCCCCAAGGCTCCTCTTACAAACCTGCCTTACTGTAGGTGGATGCCGGAAGGCAGGACAGTCCTGCTGAGCCACATGTGTGGCACCAGTGAAGGGCGGAACTGCCTTGCTAGTGAGTCTTCTGCCCAGAGCCGACTCAGGATTCCAGCTGCTCTGCCTCCTCCCTGTCTTTCTTAGTTTCACATTTGTTTTTTGGTTTTTCACGGGTCTGACACGTCTCTAACTCCTCCTCCTCCCCTCCCTAAAAGATCTATCTTTGAGGTTTCTTAAAATCAATATCAGACCGGCGCCAGGTCTTGTGGTTTCTGCTTTTGGTGAGAAGCTTTTCTTAATTTTCACACCCCAGTTGAGTATCTACTGAAAGAGGAAGTTTCCACCCTTTCCATAGCACAACCGAACCCGTGTTTTTGCATAGATAACACACAGCTGCAGAGGGAACAAAAACCATCTCCGTTTTTATTTATATATATGTTATAATTCTCACACTAGAGCTTTCCAAGTGGTTGTATTGTGCTCTAAGGAAAAAGAGATGTAAAGACAGCATGCAAACATGCTTTTACACAAGAAATGCAACAAACCTGTTGCAAGAGAGCTTTAAATTCATTGTTTTTACCTAACTACCTTGAGAAGAGATTTCTTTATAAACATCTTCCTAAGTGGCAATGCAAAGCCTTTGTCTGTTTGCATTTATCAATACACACAAAATATTCCCTGTCTGGTATTATGTTTTCAGTTTGTAGGTTCCCTCTGCAAAAAGAATAAAATCCAGAAATATATTCAAAACGAGACCCTTCAGCTCTTTTTACTCATTGATCAAGTTAGTAAAATCTTTCCGCCCATGCTTAAAAACTGTTTCCCCGGTGTTGGCCCTTACTGCTCTGTGGGCACAATCTGTGCAGTTCCTTTAACTTGTCTGGTTTCTTACATCTGCAGATAATTGGTAACCCCTGTGTGCTGTGGGTCATTGCACCTCCACTGCGCCTGTCAGAAGTTCTCAGGGCTGCAATAATAGCTACAGTACCCGTGAGCTGTGCTTCGCTGCATCCAAACAACAAAACCCTTCACTTTTGGTTCTCCTCAACTAGCTATTGAAACCCAAGCCTTAAGGAAGTGTGTTGGCACAAGGAAACTGGGGGTGTAACTCTGGTCTGGCTGGCAGTGTGGCAGGATCCCCTCCGCGCACCTTTGTCATCATAAAATAAGTGATATTTTGTATTAAGAGCTAAAGGACAAGAAGGATTATGAGATTGCTGGTTAGCTTTGTGTTCGGTGTCCTAGCCACACCAGATGTTCAGGACAGGGTGGGGGAGTGGAAGGACTCGGACAGGGGGTGTGTGGTTTTGTTTTGTTTTTTTTTTTTTTGGCATACATGCTCCCATCCTGGAAAGCAAGCTCCTTCAGTCCTGGGTGGAACTTCTTGTCTTTGTTCTGCTTTCCTTTTCAAGCACCTCCAGTGAGAAAGCTCAGGACTGTTTGACAAATACAGTACTATAAATAGCAAAGTCCACAAGTGCGTGAGTATCACTGTGAAGCATGTAAGCTCTATAAGTATCCCTAGCTGAGTCCCTGCCGAAGAAGCTGGCAGGCGAAACATGGCCATGTCGGGGGAGAACGATATGGCCAACGGACCTTTCGTTGAGCACAGTGATGACATTTTGAAATCCTATTTTGCATCCCTGTTTGTGTTATGTTCACTTAATTGGATTAACTGATGGATTTTACTAGACTCACACTTATAATTTTTGATCTTTGGTATATTTGAAAGATTTGTACCCTTATTACATGCTGAGTGTGTTGTGATTGCCGCAGGATTCACAAGTATTTGTCCTGGGTACCCATGGTCCACATTGTCGGCAATGTACTGCTTATACTTTATTTATGCTTTTTGTACGTGTTAAGCAGAACAGAAGAAGAGATTTAGTAGAGAATAAAACTAGAATATGAAAGGAAAAACTTCATTTCATAAAAGCCCACTCTGTTCACAAGAGAACCAGATGTTGGTAGCACAGGAACAAAGGATCTTGAGGGCCATAAACCAAGATATCTGCATTGAATTTAACTTTTTTTTTTTTTTTTGTTGGGATTTATTCAGAGTAAATAGATATCCAGGGGAAGATCCCCAGATGCCATCTAGTCTTCCAAGCAGGATCTCCTGCATCTAACCTTGCATCCCAGACAGATGTTTGCTGATGTGCTCATTGCCTCCCTGGGTGACTTGCTTCTGGAGCACGAGCTTGTTCATTGCGGAAGTTCCTCCTGCTTTTTCTAGCTTAACCCCTGCCTGCTGTCAGTCCAAGCAGAACCCTCAGCTGCTCTTTTTTGCAAGCCTGGTGCCTCCCTGTGCAGAATACACTCTAAAATTCTTGCTGCATGAGTAAGGGGCAGATGCCATAGCCCCTGCACAAGGCTGCCCATGCCTGCCTCCCAGTGCATGCAGCAGCTTGGACTGGGAAGGGACCCTTTGCTGTTTATCAACTCCTTCCAGCTGTGATGGCATGCATTGAGCACCTTTCTCTTCCTACCAATGAGCAGAAAGGCGCATGCAATAAATACTTCTCTTATTGGCATTTGGTTCCTTTTCTGGGTCTGGGCTGAATTTTCCAGGTGGGGACCTTGGCCAACATTAGTCTCACTCCTTTAAAAGTAAAACCCAAGAAGCTTCTCCCTCTTTAAATGCAAAGTAGGAATCTGGTTTGGTTTTGTGTGTGGTGTTTGGGTCCCAGGATGATGGTCTCTGAGCCTGTCCAGATGCAGCAGCGCGCCCTTTCAGATGATCCAGAGAGCTTGGCTCTTTGCTAAGACCGGCCACCTGTTGCTGCATTCATTTTAATCTTCTCCCCACCTCCCTTTTCCTCATTTTCCTCTCCCCCACACCCTATCCGTCCCTAGTGGATGGGGCAGGGAGCAGCAGACACATGGCAAATACCTTTCACATGCTGTCACCACTGCTGCACAGACAGCATCTCTGGAAAAAGCAAACCATTTCCAGACCCATGGGCTGATTTGTTTTTTGTTTTTAATTATTTATTTATTTGTTTTTCTCGTTTTTCTTCTGTAAAGAACAAAACCTCCTCCTTATCAGCCCTGTCCTTCATTAGGTAGAAAGAATAAACAAGAGGAACAAACTTGGCTAAGATGCAAGTAAAGGAAGCTTTTTACAGGAGCTAGAGCTGGTGCTCCTTAGGAGCTATAGCATAGATAAACAGTTGGTGTATTATAATCTCTCTGTATCTAAGAATGAGCCATGTACAGGTGATTTTAAATTGTGCTGTGGAAGATGGTACCTTGCCATAATGAACTCCTCTCTCCTGCAACCGTACTAAGTTTACCTTCTGTGTAGAGAAAACCACTTCCACTGCCTTTGGATGGGATACTGAACCCCCCAATGTGGTAATGCGTTGCTTGCCCCCTCCCTCCCCCCCCCCCAAAGCATTCAGAGTGGCACAAGGTGCCAGCTGGGCTAGCATTAGCTGGCATGCTGGTCAGATCAGGCGGGCTGTTTCCAGGCAGCTTTGCCACCTATAAAAATGTAACATACGCAAAGATAATGAAGCCGGAGTTGACATCAAAATTAGTTCTGTGTGAAGGTTGATATCAGGCTTGTGCGTGTCCAAATTATAACACATGAGCTTAGGCTGGAAGAAAAGGATACCTGGTCAGCCACAGCGCTAACTGAAGAAAAACAGTTTCAAGGTTTATAACTTAGAACCAGAAGCTTGTCTCCTCCTGCAGCCCTCGTCTCTGTTTAAAAACAAAGGCCCTCTCCCAATAACTTCAGGGCACCAGCTAGATTCTGCTCTACTTGTAGGAAATTGTGGAATGGAAGAGCTAGCTTGCCAGCAGGACTTAAATATGCTACTAGGGTGATTTATAGGCCAAGCAGAGCCCCTTACGGAAAAGACAAAGCAAGACTTGGCAGCACCCCCAGAATATGCCGCAGCTGCGGTGCAGTGAAGTCATCAACTTAACAAGCATTACAAATAAAGAAAACAAAGTCAGCAGTGTCTTTCCCGTTCCAATCAAAAGCCCCCATTTTTCATCCCTTTCTGGTCAGGCTTGTGTTATTCGGGCACTTCTAGCTTCGTTTTTCAGTTCATAAGGGAAAGGAGCCTTCCTCTGCTGTCCGGCACTTAGGCTTGGCGCAACTGCAGGAAGACTAAACTTGCTTTGTCTTTCACCATTGCATTGATTTGAAAGAGGAAGAGACTGTTTGCCTTAGTTTGTTTAATTATTGTACCTTTTTATTTCAGATTTCTTCTGAACTAGCCGCCAAAAAGTCTAAAACCGATGACTCCATTAGCCAGTCCCCTGGCTCTGCTGAGAAGGAAAAGCAGCAAAGTTGGTTACGGTCCCTGTCTAGTTCGTCCAGCAAGGTAAATATTGAATGCATGAGACATGTTGTTTCTGAATAGATTTTGATGTTTCTTTTATTCTGACCTGCTAGTTTCCTTCTACTCCTTTGAGCTTCCATTTCAACTGGAACCAGGCCTTTGTTCACAGCAATCTGTGGGTGTTCTCCCCCTGGTTTATAGATCTCCTCCCAACTCACAGCCCAGTCCATAGCCCTCAACTCGTACTGTGCATCACTGCATGATCCTGGAACCCCCCTCCTCCCAGAGGCTCTGAACTCTGCCTCGATAGCATCTCCAGTCCTGGCTAGCCCAGTGAGTGGAAGGCCGGACCTGGGGATCAAGCCATGTTCCCTTTCTTGAAGGTCAATAAAAGATGAATCCAAAAATGATGATGTGCCCGAATGTTCTAGTACACTGAAGAAGGGGGACCTGTGTGGTCTTAAAACGTCATGGATATAGTCATCTTTTTAGGAAAAGGAAGTGCAGCTTGCAACATTTTTCAAGACTGGCATAGCCACTAGAAGGCTGAACTTGAAAGTCAACATTGAGTTTCGCCACGTTCCTGCTCTCTTCTGGTGCAGTTAGTGATGAGGCAAAAAAAAGTTTCTCTGTGCCCCTGTCCCTGTCCCTACCGTCCCCACAAAAAAAACAAGCAAAACAAATCTAAGATGAATCAGCTACAGAAAGGTTATTTAGCTCATTGCAGACCTTGTTCGGTTCCTTTGCAAACAGCAACTGGATGGTAAGTTAAATCTAATTTAGCTTGTATTTTCCAGGGAAAATTGCTAAAGAGGGAGCCAAGGAGGCAAACCAGATAGGCACTAAGAAGCATAAGGCAGAACCTTTGGATATAACAGCAAATAACTCTTTGCCTGTGTAGGATGTGCTATTAACCTGTTTTTCATTCTTCCTCTTGATCCTCCTACAGAGCATTGGCTGTGTGCATCCACGCCAACGTCTCTCTGCTTTCCGGCCCTGGTCCCCCGCCATTTCAACAAGTGAAAAAGAGCTCTCGTTGCACCTTCCCACTCTAATTCGTGACAGGTAATGGCGACTTTCAAGAAAATCACAGCTAGACACCTTCATATTGCTCTTTTCATATAGACAGCGAGACCTTTCCCTACAGACAGCGAGTTTTCTGGGGTGAATTTTCAGTGAGCATGTGGCTGGTACTCTACTTTTTAGCCATCGTCAATTCAAGACATTTTTAAATACAAAGTACCTGCATCTATTGTGTTTGAATATTGGCTTATGTGGCTAATAGTATATGTAAACACTTCAAGATAAATTTTCAAAGAGTTGCGCGCTTAAAAATAGCGAATAGCACATATTCTTGTAAATGCTATTTTATAAGCTTCCAACATATACATGCAAGTAATGGAGCACAAAAAAGGGCGGGTAAGATCTTTCCGAGGCAGGGCCACCGTTTAAGCATATAAGTTGCTATTTTATAACCTGCCAAAGTGACACACGTACATATGTTACCTGCGTAAGTGAGAATAAACTTCTTTATAGGCAAATACTGGCTGGGTGAGGGGTCAGGATAATCTGAGAGTTGTTCGGGCTGAAGAGCTAGAAGGGTCTTGATGACCTGACTGGGCAAACTGGTGTAATAATTGTAAAACTGGCAATTTCCTTCACACGTGCATGTTTCAGACTTTGATGACTTCACACGTGTAAAAGCAGACAAGTGCAAGTTAAATCTCCACGTGTAAACGATTAAAAATAAGAACACAAATACTCATGTTTAGGAGATTTGTGTCACTTGTCCAGACAAATTTTAACTTCTCAAGGTAAGTGGTGGCTTTGCAGCCATTTAGCTCGATAAGTCTCAAAAACCTCTACTTACCCAGCCAAGTAATATAGTCGGATAAGTGTTAAAACACTTTTTCTGGCTATGTTGAAAATCATGCCATGTATCTTTTAGAAACGTGAACATTTTGTTGGGTAGATTGAAATGTATTTTATATTGTGTGTGCACACGATATAAAATGCATGAGCAGAAGTGCTTCTGTGGGCGAGCCCATGTTGGAAAGTTATCCTTCCTGTGAGGTAAAGTACATGTGTTCACTACCTGTGTACATAAAGCTTACCTCAGCCACACCTCCAGAACACCTCGGTTTTATGTGGTTAAAAGTATGCTACTTTCAGTAGTCGGAAAGGACCAATTTTAGGTGGGTTAACCCTTATTTTACACACCAAGCCTTTGAAAATGGACTCCTGTGATCCACATTTTGTAAAATGTAATAATAATGGGTGGTTGCATTGAATTGGTGATATTTGCAAACACACGTATCTTGCAGGGGCCAATTATCTCTCTACCCAACATTCTAATGAAAGAAATAGCCTAACGGAGAATAGCAAAAGGAGATGAAGGAATTAAACAGCAGCAGCATGAATAGTTTTTGCTAGTAGCAGATTAGCTGCTACTCTGCTGTCATTATCACCAAGACCAGACCTGGGCTTGTTTTTAAACTTCCTATTGCTCATTGTAGAGGTTGTTCAGTTTATCAGTATTGCTATGCTTACTTATCTCTTAAAGCTGGGGTCTTGTTGACAAATTATTTTTCCTGTAGATATATAAAAAAAAAACTGGAAGACCCAGGTTAGTGAACCCAGCCCTTGGTACTTAAATCTCCAATATTCATCCTGGGCCATACAGGGTGCCATTTTGAGAACCAGTTTTGCTCTCTACATTTCTGTTTTAATTATAACTTTTTTTTTTTTTAGCTCTTAACATTTACATTGCCTTTGCATTCCGTCTTGTATCCATTGTATAAAAAAATCATTTGCCTTTGAAGAATCAGGCCAGGACACTGTGAATTCACACGTGGCTCCCAGGCTTTGTGGTTGAGTACCAGTGGTCTGTGTCTGCCATACTTCTTCCAAGTCCTGGCATCGTTCCATAGGCATTAGTCGTGCCAGTAGGAAGGCAGTAGACCTCCCCTTATTTTATACAGCAGCAAATTGATTAATTGTCATCCCCTTCGGCCAATGACCATCATGACCACATTTGAATAGTCCAACGTAATTCTCTTGTTGCTACTCTCATGCCATGCTTCACTTATTTTATTTTTCACTTTCCTCAGGGAGGTTCCATCATTGCTTTGTACGGACACGCCCATCTTACAGATCCCTCAGCACCCCATCAGTCATTCCAACCTGGCCGCGTACGTCTTTCTTTTTTTTTTTTGTTTGCATGATTAGCTAATGTGGGTGCCTTCCAGGCAGAGGAAGGATTATATTAAAATATTTGAGTGTCATTTGCATGCAACCGATAATTGGACATGTTTTCCCAAGAGAAGTTTTTGGAGTAAATTATTTTGATCTTTTTGTTTTTGGAAGTATAAAACTTTTAAAATAGAGTTAATTGACACCTCCACCCTTGTATAGGTAGATTCATTATAGCCACATGCAAGAATTAGGGAAGAAGAGAGAAATCCAGTGGGGAGCAGGCCAATAGCAAATGGACAAAAATAGATGTAACATTTGTAGACAAGTTTTATAAACTGAGATTTTTGCTGCTGTTTGGAGGTCCAAATTACCATTTAGTGTAAAAATATATTGAGCCTCTTAATATTTACACGTTCCTTTGAGTTCATCAATTTACTGTTTTTAGTATAATTTGTATTTCCTTTTTTGAATATGAAGTCATACATACTGATGCACGGGTGAGGAGGTTGTAATACCAACAGCAAATAAAGGAACCAGCAGCAAAACTTGGAAATTGCTTGTGACTTGGAATCTTTTTAACAGCTAAAGGATCATTGAGCTAAATATTTTCTTCTGTTTTTATTTTTTTCATGAACAGTTTTTACAATTACAAAAGCTTTGAGAATTCTGTGGCCCCCAACGTGGCTTTAGCACCTCCTCCCACACAGCAGAAAGTTATCAGCAGTTCCCCCTGTGCCACCGTCCTGCCACGCAGCAGCGAGACCATAGGCAGCCCCAATTCCTCACGCAAAAGAAGACTGACTGCAGAAAATCCAGTGGCACACGAGCCTCGGGGCACAGTCGTCAGCACCATGGAGGAAGACAAAGAATCAGAGGCTGAGATTGAAGTTGAAAGCAGAGAAGAATGTAAGTGTGAGTTGACTTTGTAAAATATATATATTTAGGTAAATTAGTTTAAACTGAGGGAATGTTGGAGAAATGCACAGGAAGCCGGACAAGCTTCAGGGAAAGTGAGGGCCAAAAGTGTGAAAAACCTGCAGATTAGTCCAATTGCATTTCATCTTTTATGTTTCAAGGTTTAATTTCTTGAAACCTCTGAAAGGGGGGGAAAAAAGCCACAGAAAAAAAAATATATACACAAAGAGATCAGTACTCAAAGGGGTTGGTGCTCGAGCTTTCAAATTTCAGGGCTGCCAAATGGGTAACTCATTCCCCAGTTGAAATACAGTGGGATAGTTTTCAGAGGCAGAAGTTAAACTTAGCCAGGTAAGTTGGCCTGCAAAATACAGGTCTAACTGTTAGCTGAGCATATTCAGTGGAAGACAAATCTGGCTAACTCCAGTTCAATATATCTGCTAAAGTTAACTGAGTAAGTTTACTCTGATATCCTTATGCTGTTTGTACCACTGAATCTTTACCTTAAAATGTTCACCAAAAAGAGCTAAGGGTTTTCTGTCCCTTAAGGACTAAATTCAAGAATTGGGCAAAATGTCGTTTTTCAGATTTTCCTACATTTTATAAAGCTTTCGCTTAAGCGTTCATGCCTTGCTAGTTTCCTTTTCATGTGAAACTAAATGCAATGTCCTTGCTTGTTTTCGTTAGTCACTTCCTCCTTGTCTTCACTGTCTTCGCCATCCTTCACCTCCACGAGCTCTGCAAAAGATCTAAGCTCGCCCAGTGTGCCGGCCCCAGCCATGACTGGTGTGTCCTTCGAGGCGCCAGTCCATCCCGAGTCGCACGGCAGCGGGCTGGAGGCAGAACTCGAGCATCTAAGGCAGGTGCTGGACAGTGGCCTGGATTCAAAGGATGCGAAAGAGAAGTTCCTGCACGAAGTGGTCAAAATGCGAGTAAAGCAGGAAGAGAAACTGAATGCAGCCTTGCAAGCCAAAAGGAGCCTGCAGCAGGTAATAATGGAAAATGCATTACCTGCAATTATTAGAAGGGCAACTCTTTTAGACAAAAAGAATACAGGGATCTGATTTATAAGCCATGCATGCTTATGACAGCTGCTTCTAAGGTGCCCCTTTAACCTGTCTTTAACTTTGACTAGATATTTTGGGAAGCAGTAGCAGCATATTCCTGGAGCAGCATGCAAGACTTGTCTTAGTCACTGATTCTTAATGGCAGTGAGCTACAAACCAGGGTTCGAGTCCTGCTGTCGCTCCTTGTGACCTTGGGCAAGTCACTTTACCCTCCGTTGGCTCAGGCACAAAATTAGATTGTGAGCCCTCTGGCGATAGGGAAATACCTACAGTACCTGAATGTAATCTGCTTTGAAGTATATAAAAATCTAAATAAATAAAAATAAAAAAATTGCTCTAATAGGAGCAGTGCCCAGTACAAAAAAACCTAAGGGACACCCCCCCCCCCCCCCAAGAATATTTCAAATGTGATTACACTGCTCTGCTACCTATAGTGAGAATCACTAGTTCACAACGGTGTACAGGATAAATGATGGCTACTTCCTTCCCAGTGATGGGGGGGGAATTCTAATACAAGGCAAAGTGAAAGTCCCCACAGAGCTGATCTGAACAATGGTTTGGCTGGGAAAATGATCTTATTTTAGGTGTTATTTAACAAAAGCAATGACCTCGCTGTGGGGCTTCGTTTCAGAAAGAGAGGATGTGCTGCTTCTGGTGGAGCATTATTTATTTATTTATTTGTTTTATACTTCAAATTCTCCATCTGATAGGGCCAGAAGTACTAATGTGCGAATTTCAAAAGGCCCGCGCGCGTAAAATTCGGGGGTTACACGCATGGCCAGGCTCTGTACATGCCACTTGCATTTTTGAAATGGCCTGGCCACGTGCGTAACCTCTGATATGCACACAAGTGCCAGGCCGGGGGGGACGTGGGCTGGGACAGCGCATTAGATGCTGTCCCAGGGAAGCGCGCAGAGTTTACTTCTGCTCCCAAGGAGCAGTAAGTATTAAAGCAAAAAAACTGGGGATAGGTAGGGTAGGTTTAGGGGTCAGGAGGAAGAGGGAGGGTTAGGGAACTGGGGAAAAGGTCGATTGCGTCTCTGCGCGTAATTGAAAAATCCGCCCCCCCTTGCGAAGTATTTTTTCTTGAGCAATCTCTTAAAATTAGGTGCATGCTTATGCTTGGGAGGTGTATTTTAAAACAAATGCACGCAAGTGCATGCACAATTTAACAATTTAAAATTGCAGCATATCTCCGCTCGCACGCCAATATGCGCATGTATGGGTGATGTGTGCTCGTTTTAAAATTAGCCTGTTAGTGTGGTAGAATATCAAGTAGAAACTGAGAATACGACAAGTATATAAAGATCGCAAGGCCCATCTAATCTGTCCATCTTCCCTTCCTGTTGCAATACCACAGAACTTGTTTGATCTTGCTTTTTGACCACTAAAGGACTCCTATGTTTGACCAATCTTCTTGAATAAACTCTTTCTATCTCTACCACCTCTCTTGGTGCGTTTACTACCAAGTTACTCCTGAGTTTGGCCCCTTCTAATTTTACATCACATATGTTGTTTTC
Organism: Rhinatrema bivittatum; assembly: GCF_901001135.1. Classification (NCBI taxonomy): domain Eukaryota; kingdom Metazoa; phylum Chordata; class Amphibia; order Gymnophiona; family Rhinatrematidae; genus Rhinatrema; species Rhinatrema bivittatum. The sequence goes on along the minus strand of NC_042629.1, from coordinate 73,751,876 downwards.
TTATTTATTTCACATGTGAATTTTGGTGATTGTACTAGGAATTAGACTTGACTCCAAACTTTCTAATGCAGGACCAAGTGTTGACTGCAGTTTGGTCTTGCTTTTTTCATCTTGGATTCCTCCACCAAATACATTTATATATTTATTTATTTAATTTATTTGAGTGTTTTGTATACCGTCATCCCATGTGAGAATCACTAGTTCACAACAGTGTACAGGTTTGACACTCACAGACGATGAGTTACGGAGGAAGGCATACCCATCGGAGAAAATCAAGAAAACACTCTAAAACTAGGGGATTTCTTTAAAGATAGACACATGCAGAGTGGACATTGCCAGATTAAGGGGAGGGTTGAGAGTAATGAGGTAAAGGACAAGTCATATTTGATCATCGCAGTCTAGGAGAGTTGAGTGTGCCAGATTATAGGGAAGAATGAGAATAAAGGGGTAAAGTTCAGGACATATTTTGGTTATCAAAGTCATGGTGAATTGGATGTACCAGACAAAAGTAGGCACAATCGAATAGCCAAGTTTTCAGGTCTTTCTTAAACTTCTTAATGTCTGTTGTTGCACGAAGATTCTCTGGCATGGAGTTCCAGAGCTTTGGGCCAGCAATTGATATCGCTCTGCCTCTAGTTTGAGTTAGAGGAGAATCTCTTATGGTTGGGATTTCAAGAAGACCTTTATTCTTAGTTCATGTGGGAATATGTGGATTAAATGATATTCATATCAGGTCGTTGCTCGTACCATGTTGCCAAAAATTATTGTTAGGACTTTGTATAATATTCTTGATTGAACAAGGAGCCAGTGCAATGCTATTAGAGTTGGAGTGATGTGGTCGAACTTTCTTTGCTCCAGTCAGTAGTCTGGCTGCGGCATTTTGCAGTAGTTGTAGTGATTTTAAGTGGCTAGCCAGAAGTCCTAGAAGTAGGGAAATACAATATTCCAGGTTTGAAAATATTAGAGCTTGCAATACCATTCTGAAATCTACAGTGCTTAGTAGAGGTTTCAATTGGCTCAGGATTCGCAGTTTGTAGAAACCAGATTTGATCAGTTTGCTAATTCATAATTAAATTTTCATCGATCTGGACTCCTAGATCTCTTACTTGAGTTGGAGGGATTAATTGGTGATTTCCAAGATCAGTACTTGGTGGGATAGATTTCAGTGGATTTTGGCTTAACCGAATTATTTTGGGTTTTTTTCGGGTTCAAGAGTTTCAGTTGTGCAAGTTTTTCTTTTATTGTGTTCATATATTCAGAGATGAGTGAAGCTGTTTTCCCAAATGAATTTGATAGAGGGATATAGAATTGCAGATCATCTGCATATAGAAAGAAGTTTAATCCAAGGTCTGTTAGTAGTTTGCACAAAGGTAGCATGTAAATATTAAATAGGGTGCTGAAAGCGCTGAACCCTGCGGAACACCTGTAGTGCATTGGAGTGAGTCAGATATGCGACTGTGTAGTTTTACCTGGAAAGATCTATCTGCCAGGAATGAGGTGGACCAACTTAGTACATGTCCTTCAACCCGGTCAATTGAGTCAAAGGCTGCAGTTAAATCGATTAGCACTAGGCAGTATGATTCATTAGAGTCAAAGCCTCGTATTATAGGGTCCATTATGGATTGTAGAAGAGTTTCTATTGAGCGATTCTTCCGGAATCCAAATTGGTTAGGATATGGGGTCTTTTTCTCTTCGAGATGTGACTCTAATTGGGAAAGAACAGTTTTTCGAGAACTTTCACAAGGAAGGTTAGGTTAGAGATTGGTCAGTAGTTATCCCAGTCTTCTGAACTTCCTGCTTTATTCTTCAAAATTGATTTTATAATTGCCTATTTTGGACTAATGGCATGTATCTTTCTGTGAGGGCAAGGCTGACAAGTGTTGTGATTGTTGGAGTTATTGTTTGGTTTACTTGTTTCAACGAGGAGGCTGGTATCAGGTCAAGGGGGTGAGTAGCTGGTTTTAGTTTTGATATGATTTTGCTTATTTCCAGTTTCGAGACTGTGTCAAAGGATGATCATTCATTTTTGGATAAGAAAGAACTTAAAACTTTAGTCTATGCTAAGCTGCTTTGACTACTGTAACACACTCTATCCAGGATATACACTTTTAAGCGGATTAAATTTATGTAATACACTACTGCTAAACTCCTTTTTGGGGAGATAAAGATGAATCATACAACACCCTTCTTGATGGAGCTACAGTGGTTAGTGGTGGCCCTGAGAGTTATGTTTAAAATTATAACCCTTGTGTTTAAATCCATTTAGAAACACAAAACATGACAGCAGAAAAAAGACCATATGGCACAACTAGTCTGCCCATCCGTCCAATTAATTTAGCAATATAATGCCCATCACCTCCATAGAGATCTCCTGTATTTTTCCAATGCTTTCTTGAAGTCAGATACTGTTTTGTCTCCATCACCTCCACTGGGAGGCTGTTCCACACATCCTCTGCCCATCCGTCCAATTAATTCAGTATTTATTTATTTATTTATTTATTTATTAAAAGTATTTATATTCTGCCTATAAAACAAAATTTTGCTAAACAGATTACAATATATTAGCAAAAATACAGAATATAAAAACAAACAGCTGAAAGTAAGAAATATGTATAAATAAATATAATATAATATAAGCTATAATTCTCATCACTTCCTTAAAGATCTGTATTTATCCCATGCTTTCTTGAATTCAGAAACTTTTTTTTGTCTCCACCACCTGCATTGGGAGGCCGTTTCACACATCCACCACTCTCTCTGTAAAGAAATATTTCCTTAGATAACTCCTGAGTCTACCCCCTTTCACCCTCATCTCATGACACCCTTGTTCTAGAGCCTCCTTTTGTTGAAAAAAAGCTCACCTCCTGTGCATGGAAACCGTTGAAATATTTGAATGTCTCTATCATGTTTCCCCTATCTCTCCTTTCCTCTCAGGTAATCATGTTTAGATCCTTGTCTATCCTCATATGCTTTAGAACGAAGACCACTGACCATTTTAGTAGCCTCCCTCTGGACAGACTCCATCCTATTTATATTCTTTTGAAGGTGCAGGCTCCAGAATTGAACACAGTATTCCAAGTAAGGTCTCACCGGGGACATCTACGGGGCAATATTGCCTCTTTTTCTGCTGACCATTCCTCTCCCTATACAGCCAAGCATTTTTATGGCTTTTACCTTTACTTTATCCACCTATTTGGCCACTTTAAGATCATCAGATACAGTCACCCCCAGATTCTGCTCTTCCTTTGTGCGTAGAAGAATATCACCTCCAATACTGTACGATAACGGCCTCTTTTTCCTCTTCCCTTTATTTACTTTCCTACGTAAAAGATTAGTTGCCCTTATGATATCTCCTTTTAGTCTTTCCCACTGCCCTTCTACTTTCCCTAGATTCTCCTATCCAGCTAACGACTCCTTGAGGTACTGCCCCATTTTGAGAAAGTTACTTTTCCTGAAGTCTAGGACCCTTGCCTTAGAATGAACCTTCATCTCTTGCATCCTAATATTGAACCATACCATCCGGTGGGCACTGGATCCCAGATGAGCATCTACTACAAAATCAGAAATCCTGTCCCCATTGGTAAACACCAGATCCAGTATCGCCCCTTCCCATGTGGGTTCCATCACCAGTTGACGGAATCTTCCTATTTATAGAAGGTACTGCAGCTGGGATGTATCAATCAACCTATAGAGAAAGGTGTCTGCAATATTTTATTGCTCTTTTGGTGTTCTGTGTGCCCTCTTGAGCTTTATGGTAGTCCACCACCCACTGTAATTAGATTGAAGTCGATTGTCAAATGTTGTTTAGCTACTTGGCACCATTTTTATGGAATTCACTTCCCCTGTACCTAAGAAAATAACTATCAAAAATGTTATAAAGAGCTTAAAACTTGGCTCTTTTGTACAGGTTTTTGGAGGTGCATAGGATTACTAAATATTTTTGATCCTGTTCTATTTTAGAAGTTAAGCTTGCCATGTGTTGGAACAGGGTGTAATGTGATGATATTCTGGTCAACATTACTGTGAACATGTTTTATTCTTATGCATTGTTGTGCAAGCCTTGTATATGTTGATATATTTTACTTTGACTTAGCTTTTAGTTTGTATTTATAGTTGCATTTTGGATTTGTTAATGTTTGTTTAATTTTTTTTATAACTTGTGTTTTATATTTGTTTTTTTTCTGAAAGCTATTTGTTTTATGTTGAATGATGTATTTTTATTTTGTATTTAATTATTTTAAATGTTTTGTAATTTTTATTTGACAAATTGTATATGGTGGGTAATCAATGACGTACATAAACATTGAATGCATCACCAGGTAAGAAGATAGAGGGGCGCATAGTGTTCCTTTTGAGAGAATTTTATCGACATGGTTGTGGCATGCATGAAGACCAAAGAAGGCCATAATAACTTAAGCTCTTTCCTTTGCCATAGGAGCTGGAGTTCTTGCGTGTGGCCAAGAAGGAGAAGCTAAGGGAGGCAACCGAAGCCAAGCGCAACCTAAGGAAGGAGATTGAGCGCCTCCGAGCCGAAAACGAAAAGAAGATGAAAGATGCAAATGAGTCACGGATACGGCTAAAGCGGGAGTTGGAGCAAGCCAGGCAAATCCGAGTTTGTGACAAGGGCTGTGAAGCTGGCAGGGTGCGGGCCAAGTATTCTGCTCAGGTGAGTTTCCTTTTATTGCCACCAATCAAAGGCGCTCACGTCTCCTGATTTTCATAGCTGTAGTCAATAATAATCGCTTGCACATACAATTGCTAAGTCCAGGCCCCAGTGTGCAATACTGTTTTAAGGCTGCAGTGAATTCAGGTTGAGTTGACTCCGTTAAAGTCATGCATTCAACAATGGAGGTTGTACAGGGCCCCTGGCCTATGGTTTTACAACGCTAATGATTAGATTATGCTTCTAGATCTTGGTTTTGAAGGTGCAAGATGCTTAATTATGGCAGAAATTCCCAATAATTTCAGTAAGGAGCAAAATAGTGCAGTTGCCTTGTTAGTCCATGCAGATATATAGACATAAAGGTATACAAAGAAGTTGTAGGAGGCCATAGCTTGTGACGAGACATTTTCCCCTTAATCTGATGGACTAGAACACTGAAACGCAAGTCACAAATATATTAAAGTAATCCAGTAAGAAGGAATTACCGGCCACCTCTTTTTTTTGACCTGTTAAGAAATGGGAAATTATAAGTGTAACGTGTGGAACTTAAGTCATGGGGAATACTCCATGTCTCTACCAATTCCCCAATTCTAGGTAGGTTCCCATACCCTGCAATTTTGTGCGAATGTTAAATCAGATGCTTGCAACAGTGCTGCTTCAAAAGCTAAGGTCAGGAACTGCTTAAAACATAGTTTCTTTTAAATTCAGCAAAGGGAAGGGGAGTGGTCTGATTTACAGAGATCTGAGACATAGCACTCCAGGAGACAACAGGCAGGAAATGATGCAGACTTCCTCCCTTGCTTCATGGGATGTCGGTCTGATAAGAGGCCAGCCAGACTAAACATAGCCACAATGAGACTGGGCTATGGGTGTTGCCTACTGTTGGTTTCCACTTCAGCAAAGCCAAATGGCAGGCAGTGTTGATCTGATATGAGGTTCAGACTTTACAAGTCTCTCTCTTTTTAAAAAACTTTTCTTTGGCCGTGCCTCAGGGCAAGCTGTCACAGAGTGGTTGAGCAGTTCAAATTATTTTCTAAATGTTCCCTGAAGTACATTCCTGCAGATTTTACATGAAGCTTGTAATGATGCTAATCTTCCTTTTGCCATTCTGCCCTTTCTTGTTCACAGTGTGTGTATTGTTGTGCTTGTGAACCATCTTCTGAGCCTCCCAGTGCCACGCTAGGGAGAGGACAGTATGGAAAAAGAACTCTTGCCCCTCCGCTCAACAGGGGTGGGGTTACACTGAAGGCGTGCCTTTACCATTTCGCCCACACTTTTCATAGAGTGGCTTTGAACATCTAAGAGTAAATTGTCAAGACCCCGTTGGACTCTGCCTGTGCACAGGAACAGTTATGTGGCTAGACTGACTCACTCCAAGTTATTTATTTATTTATAGACATTTGATATTCTGCCTTTTTCCATGAGTGGCCTCAAGGCAGACTACAAAACAAGTTTTAGCTAAGCATTACAATGCATTGGTCAAAGATCAGTTGTAGTTGAATCGAATTTACAATGGATAGCATTAAGAGGCCAGAGCTTATAACTTAGTCCTTTCTTGATGGTTCAGGTAGATGGGTCAAAAGTGTGTCTGCCCAGGGGACTCTAAGGGAAGGTGTGGCCAAAAGCCGTGCCTTCAGCTTTTTTTTACTGAAAATGAGGTAACATGGCTTGAGTCGTAGGGGTAGCGTTATCTTGCTCCAGTTTTTGGGACACAACTACTGAAGGCACGAAGTCTCGCACAGGATAGTCTAACTGAAGCTAGAGGTGAGGAGCAGAGAATATTTATTTGGGAGGATTGGAGTGCTCTAGTGGGAGTGTAGGAGAAAAGTTTAGAGAGATATTCTGGGGCTTTATTCATGTACTTGTAGAGGAAACAGTGGGTTTTAAATTGTATTCTGCTTTTGACTGGGAGTCAGTGCAGCTGGTGTTTTGGTGTTATGGGGTCAGTTGCTTTGGCCTCTACCAAGATTATAGCGGCCGTATCCTGTAGAAGCTGAAGGTGCTTCAGACTGTATTGTAAGATGTTGTTAAATAAAGAATTGCAATAGTTGGATTTGGCTGGAGGTTAACGCATGCATCATAGTAGGAAGATTGTGTTTATCAAGGTAGTTGTACAATGGTCAAAACTGGCACAGATGCATAAAGGAAGTTCTTACCACCTTAGAGAAATGAGTTTCCATCATGAGGTTCTGATGAAGTTGAACCCCTAAGCTTTGCACTAACATCTTAGGTTGCAAGGGGGGGACTTGCCAGAGAAGGTAAAGATTGAAGGGGATGACTTGATGACTGAGCCAGAGGAGTTCCGATTTGGTGGGGTTTCATTTGAGTTAGTGGTTGCTAAGCCATTGGGCTACTTCCATAAGACAATCATTGAGATTTAGTTTGATCCCATTTTTATGCAGAGTTGGATGTTCAGTTGCCTGAAAGTGTAGGTGTATTTTTGACTGCGTTAAAAAGATGTTTTTGTGTGCAGGTGGGATGAGCAGAGTTTTAGCTGTATAACAAGCAACTGGGTTTGTGTGAATGGAAAACGGCATGTGTACTTATGAAATGAGGAGCCCTATCGAAAATGTCCCCCTCCTGTAGTAGTATTTTGCTGGCTTATTCAAGGTCATGCCCCCAAATGTGGCTGCCTTATGTGCCCCTAAACTGCTAGGATTCAGTTTGGACAAGTGCTGTGTGCTAGTTTTATATTGACATTAATAGGGGCCCCATGCACTTACAACAGGTGCAGTGAATCCACAGAGAAGCTGCAATCCTGTGGGTTCCTGAAGTAATGGGAAATAAAGCGACTTACCTACAGTCAGCCTGGCAAAAGCAGGAATTGGACTCAGTGCAGGGCTACTTGCCACCTGACTTCCAGCCTTGATCTGGTTTACAGTGGATCCACAATGAATATTCATCAGGTTCATTTCCATTATTTGGTTTATTTTTTTTTTTTCAGTAAAGAAGTTTTCAGTGCATTGTGAACATCTCCATTTATGTTTCAATATCTACATAATCTTCTTTTGGTCTTTCAGATTGAGGATCTCCAAGCTAAGCTTCAGCAGGCTGAGACGGACAGAGAACATCTCTGTGCCGACCTTATCCAAGAGCGAGAGGCCTGTAAACACTTAGAGAAGGTCATCAAAGAACTCCAGGACCAGCTGTGGCCTAAATCAAGCAATCAGTCCAGCAGTGAACACACAATGAAAAACTGCGAAAATTAAGCAAATCCTTTTGACATCATCTCCACCTAGACAGTTTCCATGTCTGCACAATAAGGGAGAATGTGTAGTCTGTGCGTGAATGTGCCTGGGTGACTGCAGGAGAGCATGGATTAGAGATACATAAGGAAACATGGAGAGAAAATGTTACTCTTTACAACAGAAGCACTGACATTATGCCCGTTTTTTCAATTCACATAGCACAAGCATTTGACTGTGCCTATAACACACCAACTGTTTGTAAAACAAAGATCATTTTGGATCCACAACCAATAAGCAAGCAAACACATTTTTTTTCTACTTGATCGGCGTCAGACAAGTGGCAAAATCAAAGTTGCAGGACAGCAGGCGTGCAGCCCATGATATTTTGACTCTTGTGCCTGCTGGGACATTTTGGAATATAACTTTTGTAATAAGCTATTTAAAATTTTAAAACAGAGACATTATAAAGACTTGGTATTATAAACAATAAAACAACTTTTTTTTTTGTTTTCTTTTTTTTTTTTTTATATATAACAAACCTGAAAACCTTGATGCCCCGGACTTGTTACAGGCTTTTGGGATCTCCTTAGCAGAACCCTATTTGGTATGCCATATATATATTTTTTTGGTCATGTTCTGTCCCATGGAACGCACTAGGAAGCCATTGCTGCAGTTATCCTTGGATGTGGTCATGTGAGAATGTTTTGGAGTGGGGTTTTTTGTTTTTTTTTTTTTGGTTATGCTGTTTTGTTTTTTGCTTTCCAATTGTGTGCTAAAATGAGGAGAGAGCACGGGAGGTGCTGGGCCACCACCATGGCTGCCTGTAAGTGAGAGAAGCTATGTAGCTACTTTCTCGACCGCGCTGGTGTTCCAGAATCACCCTGTACCTTCATTCCACTATCTGCGGGGTCAAGCGCCGTGGTCAGAGCACGTGTCACCTGAGAGCACTTCAACAACAAAAAATAAAAACAGAACAAGAAAGAGAGAAGCAGCAAACAAACTAATGAATGGAGGCAGCCGAGAGAAGGAATGTCAAGTGAGTTGAAAGATGGAAAGAGAAGACATCTGTCCTGAATTCTTTAACTTGGCCTTCTGGAAAAAATGGTTATTTTTTTATTCTTTTTTTTTTTTTTCCCTCCAAACACAGTATTTAACTGCCCATCAATCCCTGCCTGTCTCAGCTTCCTGTGGGGGTGGGGAAGGGGGAGATGCTTGTTTGAAAGAACTAAAACTACTTTAATTTTGGGATAGAAGCTGCAGCACTGGAAAAACAAAGCAGCGTTATGATCTTTGTTTCATTTGGTTAACTGTTGTTGTTCTAGACTTTGCACTTTGTGAAAACCTTTTTCTCTGCAGTTTTGCTTTCTTCCCCAGCCCCACTCTTCCCCTCCTTCCACCCCAGTTGTCGGACCGATGCAGCAGTTTAAAAAAAAAAAAAAAAAAAAAAAAAAAAGGTATTAGTGGATATCCGCGTGCTTAATAAATGTGGTTACAAAGTCAATCTGGTGCTTCTTCAACAAGGGAAACTTTATAGACACATACAAGTACTAATAAATGGACAATTCTGTACTTAGTCCTGCTTCAAAGCTATTTTTCTAGTTTTGATATTTTGTTCATTTTTGACCCTTAAAACCACCTGTCTTTTCCACGGAACATATGAACTATATATGTACACAAAAATAATTGTTTTGTTCAGATTCATAAGAACTTATTCCAAACAAGCCATTTCCTTATTGACATTTAGGTAAACCTGCTAAAGTTCTTTCTAAGCTTAGAAACCATCTTGCAGCAGAGAGCCAGTGGGCTACTGCTCTTAAAATTACAATATTTATTTCCAGAGAGCGCAGGAAAATGTGGTAAGTACGTACCTAAGTGCTCCTGGGTGGAGCAGCAAGAATTCATCAGGAGGGACACAACAGAATCCTTTCACAATAAGGTAACATAAAACACCTCATGAGCACACAACAATTTCTTTTTGTTCAGGTACAGCCCTTTGTAGGATTGTGGGAAATCCAGTTCAAACCACCCTGACTCCTTCTGACAAAGTAATGCAAAAGGAGCAGCGATTACAAATTATACAGTTTACTTTTCCCCACTGTGAGGGAATAACAATTTTTTTTGTTTTGTTTTTGCTTCTTTGTATTTTTTTCCTGCAGTTATTTAAAAAGAAATTCATATGCATGAAAGTTTAAATCTCTGCCATATATATAGATATATATTCATTAATGGGCATTATTACTGTTATTATAAAGGTTTTTTTCTAATTGTTACACAATATACATAAAGCTTGTTTCCACCTTATTTCAGGGGATGTGTTTTACATTCATTAATTCAATGAAAACTAAAATGAGAGTATATTTTTTTTTCTCCCAGGAGGATTTTTGGAAAGCTTAGTACTTGTCTTGCTGTTATGGTATTGCCAGTTCAGAAATATTACACAGAGAACATAATGATGCCTTTTCAATTTTAGTCTGGTCTGGAAAACTGCTGCAGAGAATGAAAATTCCTGTTCCTGGTTTATTCGAGAAGGTATGACTACTGCAGATGCAATGCACATGGTATGGCTTAGGCAAGATCCCCTATCCTTAAAACCTGGTGCTTCTCAGTGCAAGACAGGTTCCCTGATTAAGCTAGGGGCTTGCTCCATGAGATCTCCAGCCCATCAGCTGCAACTCTCAGTAAGAAATAGCATTGCCTGAAACTGAGTGGAGCCACACTTGTAGCAGTAACAGGTTTTCTTAAATAGCCTATTGAATGTTTCCATGCGACCCCATCGACTTCCCCCATCAAACTGTGTCATACGTTTCACATATTTCTAACAGACTACGCTTTAGGCTTGTCTCTAAAATACAACACTAAAGTAAAAGCCATCAAATGCATGGGATATAGAGCAAAATGATCACATGCACACACAAGCACATTTGGCAGGACGTACTACCCTTCACTATGCTTTTCCTTGACTCTTGCTAATCATGATTTCCGGGGCTATTTTGCTGCCATTTCCCTATGCCATGTAACTTTCAAGGTTATTTACATAAGACAATGCAGTTGGGGCAGCAAGCTTTGGCTGCCAGGAAATCTACCCTCCCTCTGGTGTGCTGTAACCAGAGCCTGCACTGGAATCCAAGCAGATGGCACATTGCCTCAGATACACAAGATTATTTTATGCTATGTAGGTTTCCTCTAGGACTGAAAAGGTAGGATTTTGGTATCTGTTTGAATGGGGCCACCACTAGATGGTCACAAATCGGGATCCCCACCATGAACACTCATGAGATGCACTCATGCTTATCTGGCCTGGAAACCAGGTTTTGAGTTGCTTCTCTTAGCAATTAGAAAACTAGAATCGGAGACCACTCCCTCCTGCAATGCCACACTCATGTCCTTCCAGCAGCCCCTAGGGGAGTTCTGTGTGTAACGTTTGTGCTGGCAGCAAGACAATTCTTAGCACCCAACAGAAATAAGAGGGAAGCTTTACTTTGGTGGCTTTGTTTCCTTGAAGGGGAGAAGAGGTATTAAGCTCTTGACTCTCCCTCTTCTTACAGATATATTACATAAAAGATTGTGTATCCAGTTTTAATTCAATACTCTGCTTCTGTACTGGAAAAAAAAAAGAACTTTTATAAAAGGGAAAAACAACCCAGCAATAATATTCATATCTTTAGAGCAGCTATTTAGTACACATGCCATTCTGCTTCTCACACAGAATTAGCCAATGTACAAAAAGCAAAGTCAATTCAATATGTAAATACTTTTTTTCATTTTACACTTGTATCATACGTGTATATGGAGTTTACTTTTTCAGAGCGTTTCTTACCTGGTAGTTGTCTTGTTTCAATGGGTTGTGTTTTTATCTAAGAAAAATCTTTGCAATCTGTTAGGAAAAAAACAAACAAACATGATTTTCCAAGTTATCAATGTGGGTTTGCTCCCGCTCACCCTGCCTCACTTACAGCTTTGGTTTTCCTTATCGTTTCCATTGTAAAGTTATTTTGTTATTGACAAAAAGCAACGTTTCTTTATTATTTTCCTTCAAGAGTCTTCATGTGAGGTGAGGGCGGACTGGGACAGTTTTTAATTTTTAGTCAAAGGATTTCACAGAAAAGAAAGAACAGGACAATTTTTTCAGTCAAGGAAAAGACAAATTTATAATATAAGCCAATACCATTTCAACACAGTTTTTATTCTTTTCTCCTATGCTGCTGCTAAAATAACAAACAATATTATGACTTACTCTAGTATTCTAGAACTATTTTTATGTAATTAATGTATGCTTTCTTGTTTATAAATGCCTGATTGAAAAGAAAAAAAAAGGCTTGGCATATTTATCTATTTCGCTGTGTACCTTGTTAGTTCATTGGTAATTCCCCCCACCCCTGACACAGATAATATTATAAAATAAAGGTCTTTATGAGATTATGTATGAAAATAGCCATGCTTATATACCACAGTGACTGTACAGTGTATAGACGCATTACTTAAAATAAAATTGTTTGTCCAGAAAACCATACTTCCTGTTTGATAGTCATTTTTATTACCTTTCTCTGTCTCTTCAAGCAAATGGCTATAGATCAAATATTCCCATATATCCAACCATTGATGCAATTCTGGAATGTTCCAGAACCAATATATAATAACCCATCAACCATAAGCTCCCAAAGGCCCCTATTCTGGAACATTTGAGAACTGTATCAGTGGTTGACTATGGATGTAAAAGAGTGTATAGGACCACTTTATAAGACTAGTAACGGGTATTTAGTCTGATCCACCATATGACCTGGCCCAGAAAGGAATTCTGGTTCCAAGGCATTTCTGTAAGCCATGGAATAAGAGAACAGAACTAGGAGGGAACATGGGGAGGCCCTGGGGGCACTATGATAAGACTCTTTTGCTGTAACTTTTGATTTAGAGCTGCTGAGGTAAGCTGACCATTCTACCTGTTTTCTGTTATGCTGTAAATAATAAAGCTGACTCTGGGGAGAAAAGGCCAGAGTCCAGCCTATTTTGTCTGCTGGCACTCTTATGAAGCCAAAGACTGCTTACATGTTATCACAATGAGGATATTCAGTCTAGATTAGTTTTTTCTTTGTTGTTTTTTAATAATAAAAAAAAAAAAATCGGGAGCTGGCATGGCAAGGTGTATTACCTTCCTGGGCCCTCAGGTCACCCAAACTGAATGGGGGAGGGAGTGGTAGTAATTACATTTTACCCTTGCCCTATTGCAGAAGGCTTTTGTGAATATCATCAGTAAAAAAAAACATTCTGCTCTTCCATTCCTCCAGTTCTAGTGTGCAGTCATGCTTGGGTTTTGTACCAAAAAGTGAAGAAAATCAGGTTTGTTGGTTTTGCACAAATGGTGCTGTTGCTGCTGCTTGAATACAAGATGACCTTTTGAGAAAAGGCAGCAATTTTCAGTGTCTGCATTGGGTCAAAGTTTGTACATACTTTCTGACCGTGGGCTTTGCACCAGTTCTGAAAGCGGGCAGACATGTGAAGCTTCCCTTTGAAGTTTCCTGGTCAATTGCAACTGCATTTTCTGGGGGTAGTTTTTTTTTTTTGCTAGAAAAAACTGTCCACGCACAGACTTTTCCTGAATCGGCCTATGCATAGCCCTGGGAACAGCTAAAACTGTGCGCGCTGTGGAAGCATGTGCAAGATATTTTCGGAGAGCCAATTTACCTGCATAAATCACTATGAAAATTGCCCTTTCCAAGGTTGGAAAGCTGTGTGGGAGGATGCTGCCTTGAGAATGAAGGAAAATATAAGTAGTCAACATGGAAATGAGGGGGATGGTGGTGTATGGGATCTTACAATTAACACGAGTGTTGGACAGTGTCTTGAGGAAAGGAGAGCAGAAGACCCGTTTACAATCCAGCAGCTCTCCAACATCTCATAGTCGGATTATAAAAGGCCACGTCAAAGGATACGGCACTGAACCTATTCAGGAAATTACAGAAGGGAACCCATTCTCAAACAAGATACCAGGCGAGGGGCAGACAAGCATCTGCCCATGGACCACATTTTCTTGTCAACACTTCTGCCTGTGACTCAAATCTTTTAACGTGCTTAATAGAAGAGTTAGCCTTGGGATTAGCGTGCAGACAGCAATGCCTTGCAGCTAAAGCAGAACATAACAAGCAACGGAGAAAGATCAGTGAGAGACAAAGTGAAAAAAAAACAACAAAAAACAGCCCATGTTAGGAAGTGAAGCTTGGCAGAGGTCAGAATTAGGTTTAGGGCTGCCAACATTACTGATTCCAAATGCTCTGGGTAGGTTCCCAGGATATGGGTTATTTAGAAATCCCTTCTTTGACAACATTTAGGAATCAGGTGTTCTCAGTAATAGCTCCTGTTATGTGGAATGCTTTACCTTCTTCATTATGAGCCACTTTGGATATAAAAGTTTTCAGAAAAATGTTGAAAGCCTATTTGTTTCAGGTAGCTTTTGATGATTCGGTCAGAGGCTAAATGATACTGCACTGTGTTGCATAACTGTTTGACAGGGTTATTCATCAAAATGCGTTATGGTGTTAACGCACATGATAACGCATTAACACATGTTAACACCATAACACATGCGAAAATAGCAGTAGCACATAGTACAAATGCAAATTATGGGAAGGGGCGGGATTAGGGAGGAGTTTGGGCGGGAGTTATGAAATGAGTGGCAGTATCGCACACGGCTTTAATGCCGGAAATAGCCACACCTTTTTTTTTCTGGTATTAAGCTGTGCGATATGATCAAAATGGCCGTAACGCAAGTCGTGATAAATGTTTTGAATTGCAATTTGGCCATTTCTGGGCTGGGGAGGGGACTGGCGTAGAGAGACAGAGCTTCTGGGGAGGCCTTCACAGTATGCACCTATTTATATGCCTATAGGAGGGCCAGCTTATAGTTCCAGGTGAGGTGTTGGTGGTGGTTTAGAGTTTAGGGGCCAGGTTTTCATGCACAGTGAGACATATGAACAGCACAGTACACACCTTGGTGAAGATCTGACATCATTTGGAGTGAGAAAAGTCTTACAAAGGTGACATTTTGTACTATGTTATCTCGCCCTAGCTTGACGGTATGCTGCTATAGAGTCCATCAAGCTAGGACAAGAGAACATAGTAGAAATGTCTTCTTTGTCAGACTTTCCTCACTCCAAATGACGTCAAATCTTCACCGAGGTGTACTGTGCTGTTCGTACGTCTTAGGCTGCATGTAAAACTGGCCCCTAAACCACCAATGACACTTCACCTCGCGCTATTAGATGGCCCTCCTATCGGCATATAAATACTTGACTACTATGAAGGCCTTAGATAGTCTTTCTCTCTCTCTCGCCCCCTCCCCCCATGCGATAATACCTATACGAAGCGCTTTGTTGGTAACTCCAAAATTACCCTAAACACGCCCCTTTTCCCTATCGTGGGCCTTAGGCCTGCATTTTGATGAATCTAGGGGTTAGTTTGTCATTATATACTTTTTTTTTTTTTAAATTTTTTATTTCTTGAATTTTGCAATAACACAAAGATATCTTTGTTAATAATACAGCAAAAGGTTAACATATAAGCAAAATATTTCTACAATATATCCAGTAAAGGGCAATATTCTTCCTTTTACATTTTCCAAAGAAATATGGGGAGAGAGAGAAGGAACAATTGAGGAGAAATTCAAAGAAACATAATTTATGGAAAGGCTCACTGTTATTTACCCTCTTTCAATCTTTACGCGACTATATTAGATATAGGAGTGAGCTTCTCATTGTTTATGAATTCCCTTAAATGATCAGGATTATAAAAAACATACACATTTCCTGAGTATCTAATTACGCATCTAGCAGGATATCTCAGCATATACTTTTATTGTATGATGTTTTTTAATGTATTGTAACCCACTTAGTTCAACTGGTTTTGTTATAAGTGGGCTATAAATGTTTTTAAATAAATAAAATAGTTTTCACAAAGTACTTTGATAATGTTTTCCCATCCCTTCTAGCTAATGAAGACTTTGTTTATTCTTGTTTGTTACTCACTGGCACTTGGGGAAGTTTTTGTCTGGTCCTTGGCCCTCCTACAATTTTGAGTATGGAAACAGAGGTCTGGCTGCAAGTTGTTTTCTTCATTTTTATGAAACAACTTTTTTTTTTTTATTGGGAGATGGGGAGGGAACCTATGAGAGGAATTATTCTGTCAAGCTGACCTATGCAAAACCGTTCTGGAGTACGCAATGTGTGTTTTTTTAAAGTAAAGGTTACGGGTAAGATGATACTGGGAATGAGAAATACACCTGTTATGCTCTGTCAAGGCCTTGGTTACACCTGGCGATCCATTGTGTAGCTAAGTAAGGATTTATATCCTCAGGTTGTCCTGTTCCATCTGCAGATTTAGCTCTGGAAGACTGACCAGCAAAATATCTCTGAAAGGTGAGAGGGAAAGTAGCACATGCATCCTTGTAGGCAGGTTTTTGTGGCAGCAGGAGAGCTTTAAGATCCAGGTAGAACCTCCATACAGAGGTATTGCTGTTTTTTGGCAGTCTCATAGAGTGGCCTTGGAGGAGCTCTCACATACAGTGGTAGCAATAGAAGCTTGACCCTAATCCGGGTAGATGACCAGAGAGGTTAAAATAGGGGAAACTGTTTCCATGTTGAGCAGAAGTATATGTGACGAGGAGGCAATGAACAACCAAGTGTTAGCTGATCAGGACTTCCTACTAGTTTAGCAAACTGCTGCCCCAGGTCAGTGAAAGAGTTATTTTCTTGCAGAGAATCAGCCACAAGAATTCATTCTTACATTTTGATACCTAGTTAGAAAAATAGATTGTGGAACTACAGAGTGCTGTTACAGCGAGTGGAACATTTAAAACCTCCTACAAAGAATCACCTGCAGTCTTGGTATCAAAATAGGGTTTGTAAGATCATTCTGATACATAAAGGGTCTCCCTAAAGGTTCATTATATTAGAGATGTCTGTGTCCTAAACTGCTTTCATCCCATAAGTAAAGAAGAACCAGAGAATGGGATTTAAAAGAACCAAAACTGGAATTATATTTGTAACTATAGAAATACTGTGACCCACTTAGAAAATCCTGAAGCCCATGTGTGCTGGTCTAACAGTGCCTGTGGTGGGAGTTTTGGTGATGAAGCCATCGCAATGGACTACCTGAAGGTAGTCAACGTAGGACTCCATGGAGGTTCTGACCATAGGTTCTAGTGCTGTCAGCCTATCCTGTGGGAACATGGTACAATGATATGCAAAAGACACAGCGGTCACAGTACCATGTGAACTGCAGCAAATCTATATAAAAAACCCCAAAACAATATTCTGGTCCCTAGTCTTCTTGAGTTAGTGTCATTGAACCTAATCTGTCTGAACAATCTTGTGGCAAAGCACAGGCATGAAATAAACAAGCACCACAAGAAAACATACATCGCAAAGACATTTTATTTATTTATTTATTTATTAAGATTTATTTCTGCATCTCCAAAATTTTGTTCAGAACGGATTACAATGTTAAAACATCCATAATTTAAAATAACTGACATACATACATAAATAATGCAAATTAACATTTCATAAAAATGCTGCAAGTTTAAAGCTGTGCTGTCTGACATTTTCTATGGAAATGCTTAATTGACTGAGTTGAACTAGTGTCAGTTACAAGGGTTGAGAAAGTTTCACGGCTTCAGGACAGATCAGTTCCTCTCCAAAGACCGGAAATCTGACTCATTTATAATGAATGTGAATGAGAAAGCACAGTACACTGAACCAGAGCATCCCTAACAGGCGGCTGCATTTAGTTCCTGGTGTGTCATTAGGGAGACAAAATAATGAGATTAGGCGAGAGAGATTATGGTTTTGTCATAGATCGCCAGTAGGTTGTGAGGTTGTAATTTAGAAAGGATCAAAAGCACAAATGGACAGAAAAAGGTGAGAACTGTGGTGTTACAACACTGAGGCCCGGAATTTCAAGGGCCTGCGCACGCAAAAATCGGGGATCTATGCGTGTGGCTGGACCTTGCGCGCACCACGTGCATTTTAAAACGGGCTTGGCCACACACGTAATGCATGACGTGCACAAGTGCCGGGCCTCTCCAAAGGGGCGGGGCAGCGCCATTCTGTGCGGTCCTGATGACTCGCGCGCCAGCAGCCAGCCGGCGTGCACAACTTATTTCAGCTCCGGGCCTGAAGTAAGTTCTGAAACAAAAACAAAAAGGATAGCTAGGAAAGATTTAGGGATTGGGGTGGAGAGGAGAAGAGGTAGGAAAAGTCGGGTTAGGGATAGGAAAGTTCCCTCCCAGTCCACTTCTTGCGCACGCCGCCCACACGTGCACGCGGCTAATGGATTTTATAACATGCACGCGCCAGCGCGTGCATGTTATAAAATCAGCACATCCATGTGCACGCGCCCTTCTTTTAAAATCTACCCCGAGGTTCTCCAGAGCGACAGTGAAGAAGAAGCAATCATGTGCAGAAGGAGCAATAGTTTTCTAGATGAATGAGAGAAGCGCTATGTTAGTGCCTTTCTTACAAAGCAATAGTCATCCTCCCTGTATTTTACCATGTGACTGTGGATTAACTTATAAGAAGCTGTGATATAGATCTAAGTGTGAGAAAAATATAGAGAAGTAACATAGTAGATGACAGCAGAAAAAGACCAAGCCACCCATCCAGCCTGCCCAGTTATTCTGCCTGCACTGCAAGAATTATACCTCAGCTGCCAGCCATAGAGCATGACTGCTTGTAAAATCTCTCCTTATCCAGGACAGTTTTTATCTATTTCCTTATTTTCATTCTACCATCTTGGGCAGATGAGCATCCAACATACCCAACTTAGTTCACACCCAGCACCCTCCCTTCCCAAGACTAAGCACAAAGCTTGCAATAATCTACATAGCTACCTGGACCACCAGTGTGGCTATTACTCAAATATCCAGCCAGTTAGGACTCCTGCGAAGCCTGCCAGATCGACCCGGCTATGTGAGCATCTATGTTTCTGCTAGGACTTCTAGCTATTCTTGTACTTGCAGACTGTCAGACAGTCTCAACTCCATCTAAACATCTGCCAATACTAGTATGACTGTTGCCCAACATTCAGTCTACAGGACTCCTGAGTAAATACACTGGAGTCATCGAACAATGGATGACTCCACAGGAATACACTACAATGAAAAGTGAAGACCCATCTGATCTCCAAATTTCAAGGGCAAACACTGTTAGATAATTTTATGTTTGATCTGATTAAAAAAAAAAAGTGTCACAACCTGCAAAAGGATCCAATATTCTCCACAAGCAATAGCAGAATGCTGCCCCTCTGCAAGGTTAAGTTTACAGTATAATTTAAGGTAGACGTCTGAGTTAATTTTTCTTAAAAGAAAAAGGAAACCCTGCATCTACCAGTGCCTAATGCCTTGTTATACTACATGTCTGGCTCTTACAGCTCAAGATGACATCAGCTTCTCTTTGATGTTAGAAGCTGAAGGAATGTCCGGATTTCCTGGCGTGTTTGAAATCATATGGCACATGGGAATCTGGACTGTGTCACATGAGTAGGGAGTACAGTATTTGTAAATCATCAGGCTAGTTTTGGCATATACTGTATGTCTTAGCTGACTAAACAGGGTGGGGTCTGTTACTAGGATTTCAGCTAAGGAGGCTTGTTCTACACTTAAGTAGTCCACTGAATAGATATCGAACTGGAGAACATACTGTATCTTGTTTAAATATACAGCTCAATAACTCCTAGAAGGCATGGCAAAATGCATATGTTAAAACTTTATTTAATGACAATGCACAACTCAATAAATATAAATCTCTTCCAGTGTTATGAGCCATTTTGGTAGAGCACACATTTTTTAGAACACCCGTTTACACTCTTAGCAATCTGGACACACATCCAGATCTCACAAATCCCTCTGGTTAAGAAAACAGGACCTGACTGAGACCACCTTAAAAAAAAAAAAAAAAAAAAAAGAGCAACCAGTGCAATGCCAGAAAAGATGAGACCCATGGTGAAAGAGAAAGCCAAGGATCCATGGTCATGGGTTTTAACTAAAAGGACTCAGATGTCCACCCAACATTGCAGAAGTCCATGCTAGCCTTCTAACATCTCTCTAAATGCTGGGACATTTCTTATAATCCATGCAAATTTTCTGCTTCATCTGCCTTTCCTGGCCTCTTGTTTTAGGCCAATGGACTCCCACCCAGCCTGGACATTGTACTGATAGTGTTTGGCTGGAGGTCACTGATTGTTGCTCCTCAAAAAACAAATGCATGTACACCCCAGTTCCAGCTAGTAGATTGTCACCATTGAACAATGACTGATAATTCCACCATCCCTGCAGGCAACCCCCATGCCATTCTGTTACAGGCAGAAACTGCTGCTCCATGCAGCTTACCCCACTTAATGTAGATTACCCCTTTTCTTCATTTCCATCCTTTAACCACTAGGGATCCTCCGTGTTTAGCCATTTTGAATTCCATTACTGTTCTTGCCTTAACTACCTATTTTGCCAGGGCATTTCATGCATCCACCACTCTTTCTGTAAAGAAATATTTCCTGATGTTTCTTAATCTACCCCCTCAGTTTCATATCATGACCCCTAGCTCTACAGCTTTTTTTTCCATTAGAAAATATTTGGTTCTTGTGCATCATGAATTCCTTTCAGACATTTAAAGAACTATAAGAACATAAGAAAATGCCATACTGGGTCAGACCAAGGGTCCATCAAGCCCAGCATCCTGTTTCCAACAGTGGCCAATCCAGGCCATAAGAACCTGGCAAGTACCCAAAAACTAAGTCTATTCCATGTAACCATTGCTAATGGCAGTGGCTATTCTCTAAGTGAACTTAATAGCAGGTAATGGACTTCTCCTCCAAGAACTTATCCAATCCTTTTTTAAACACAGCTATACTAACTGCACGAACCACATTCTCTGGCAACAAATTCCAGAGTTTAATTGTGCGTTGAGTAAAAAAGAACTTTCTCCGATTAGTTTTAAATGTGCCCCATGCTAACTTCATGGAGTGCCCCCTAGTCTTTCTACTGTCCGAAAGAGTAAATAACCGATTCACATCTACTCGTTCTAGACCTCTCATGATTTTAAACACCTCTATCATATCCCCCCTCAGTCGTCTCTTCTCCAAGCTGAAAAGTCCTAACCTCTTTAGTCTTTCCTCATAGGGGAGTTGTTCCATTCCCCTTATCATTTTGGTAGCCCTTCTCTGTACCTTCTCCATCGCAATTATATCTTTTTTGAGATGCGGCGACCAGAATTGTACACAGTATTCAAGGTGCGGTCTCACCATGGAGCGATACAGAGGCATTATGACATTTTCCGTTTTATTCATCATTCCTTTTCTAATAATTCCCAACATTGTTTGCTTTTTTGACTGCCGCAGCATACCTAACCGACGATTTCAATGTGTTATCCACTATGACACCTAGATCTCTTTCATATCTCCCTTTGTACTCCAGAGTACACATATTCAGGTCTTTCAGTCTCATCTCATATGGCTTTAGATGCAGACCCCACAACATTTTTGTTGCCTTTCTCTATACTGCTTCCATGCTGTCTCTAACCTTTTTTGAGACACGATCTCCAGAAGTGAACACAGTACTCCAGGTGAGGCCTCACCACAGACCTGTACAAGAGAATTATCACCTCCTTTTTCCTGATTATGCCTCTCCCTATGCAGCCCAGCATCCCTCTGGTCTTAGCCACCACCTAGTCACATTGCATGGCTGCCTTCAAATAGTAGACACTATCACCCCAGAGTCTCTTTCCCTTTCCATGCACATCAGTCTCTCGCTCCCTATCACATACAGCTTCTTTAGATTTCTGCACCCTAAATGCATGACTCTACACTTCTTGGTGTTGAATCTGAGCTGCCAAACCTTCAACCAATCCTCAGGTGTTTTTAGATTGCCTCTCATTCTATCTACTCCTTCAGGTATGTCTACTCTGTTGAAGATCTTAGTGTCATCCGCAAAAAGGCAAACTGTTCCTTCTAACCCTTCCTCAATATTTCTCACAAAGATATTGAACAGAACTGGCCCTAGAACCAATCCTTGAGGCACTCCACTTGTGATTCTTCTCTCCTCAGAGTAGGTTCCATTTACCACTACTAGCTGTTGTCTGTCCATTAATCAATTTTGTAATCTATTCCACTACCTTGGGGACCCACTCCCAGGCTATTAATTTTGTTCATGAGACTCCTATGCGGTATTGCATCAAAAGCTTTGCTGAAATCCATGTAAACCACATCAAGACTTCATTCTTGATCTAATTCTCTAGTTACCCAATCAAAGAAAATAGATTTATTTGACAAGATCTTCCTTTGGTAAAACCATGTTACCATGTATCCAGCAACCTACCAGACTATAAATAGCTCACTCTCCTTTTCTTCAGCAGTCTCCATTAATTTTCCCACCATCGACATAAGGCTAACTAGGCAATAGTTTTCGGCTTCCTCTCTGCTACCAATTTTATGAAGCCGGTCCAGAACTGCCCTTCTCCATTCTTGCAGCATCACTTCTTTTCTGAGGATCTATTGATCATGTCCTTCAGTGGACTTACCAGGATGTCCCTGAGCCCCCTTAGTATCCTGGGATGCAACTCATCTAGCCCCATGGCCTTATTCACATTCAGTTTTGCTAGTTCCACCCAAATTCCATCCTTTCTTCTGAGTTTTAACAGAGTTTTTGCCACCAGAATTGGAGGAGAAGCATACACAAGACCCTGTCCCCAACTTGGAGAGAATGCATGAGGCTATTGTGCCTTGTGTCCCTCTCCTGAAGCAGAAGTTCAGGACCTTTCTGTTCAGAGGAGATGTACCCCCATACATGGAATATCTGGTTTGCTACTCCCTTGTTCAATGACCATTCATGAATTTCCAGGATCTGACTACATTTGTCTGCCACTAGGTACATGACTCTCAGGATCATTCCATGATAAATGGCCCAACCCCACATATGAACAGTTTCCCAACACAGAAGGTAGAACCTGTTTCTGTAGAATATTGCTACCTTATTGTTTGTCTGAATGAGGACAATTTTGCTGGCCAACCCATCTCTGAAGAAGGCATACCATATCACTCTTAGCTCTAGAAAGTTTATCTGATGAAGTCTTTTCTGAGCACCCCTTAGGCCAGTGATGGCGAACTCCAGTCTTCAAGTGCCACAAACAGGCCAGGTTTTCAGAATATCTACTAGGCTGCACCAACCATGCCAAGGCACAAGAGTCCACTTACATTATTTTATTTATTTTATTTATTTATTTGTATTTTTCTATACCGGCATTCACGGAGTTCGTATCATGTCGGTTTACATAAAACAAGGGGTGAGAAATACATTATAACGTAAATAACTAATAACATAAGAGTATACATTAAAAGGTAAAACAAGTGCATGGAAGAAAAAAAGTTACAATAAAACGGGGTCATTCTAACTGGGATTAGAGTTAGAGGAAAGATAAACAGTTTAACGAGAAGTAAAACATTGTAATGATTGGTAGATAGAGACTGTTTCAGTTTAATAGGAAATGATCAGTAATGCTGCATTTGATGGTAGAGAATCTTTAAGGGTCCGGAAATGCTTTCAAGAACAGCCATGTTTTCAGTCTTTTCCTGAAGGTTTGAAGACATGGTTCCTGTCTTAGTTCTAGGGGGATGGAGTTCCACAGTGGGGGACCTGCTGTGGAGAAGGCCCGATCTCTCAATGTTATATGTTGGGTGGTATTGTTGTGTGGTACCTGTAGATATTCTCTATATGCTTCCCTGATGGGTCTGTTGGAGGAGTGTTTTTTAAGAGCTATTTGTAAATGGAGTGGAGCCAGTCCATGAATATTCTTGTAGATTGTGGTGAGGGATTTATGAATTATTCTGTAGTGGATTGGTAACCAGTGTAGGTCTTTAAGGACTGGTGTAATGTGATCTCTTCTTCTTTTGTTTGTTAGAATTCTTGCTGCGGTGTTCTGTATCATTTGGAGCGGTTTAGTATGAGATGATGGGATGCCTAGTAGGATGGAGTTGCAGTAATCAATTTTCGCAAATATTATTGCTTGGAGTACTGTTCTATAATCATGGAAGTGAAATAGGGGTTTTATTCTTTTTAATACGTGCAGTTTGTGGAAGCAGTCTTTGGTTGTTTGGTTGATAAACGATTTCAAATTTAGTCTGTTGTCTATGGAGACTCCTAAATCTCTTACTTTTGAGGTTTGCAAGTTGGGTGGCGGATTTGTAGTGATTTTGCAGTTATCTGGAGAGATTAGAATGAATTCACTTTTTGATTGGTTTAGGATTAGATTTAAGCTGGATAAGAGCTCGTTAATTTCTTGAAAGCAATTTTCCCAAAGTTCTAGCGCTTTAGTGATGGATTCTTTGATAGGGATCACAACCTGGACGTCGTCGGCAAATATGAAGTGTTTTAGGTTCAATTTGTTTAGCAGTTGGCAAAGCGGGAGAAGGTATAAGTTGAAAAGTGTTGGTGAGAGAGAGGAACCCTGAGGAACTCCTTGTGATGATGGGTATCTGGGGGATTCTTTGTTGTGAATTTTAACTCTCGTCAATAGCTTTTGAACAAATCTTCCACACTGGGCTCCATCAGATGATGTCACCCAATTGATGAGGACTTAACATCCTGCTTGATCTAGCAGAAAACACATTTTGGCTTTTCCATTTCGTAAAACTTCTAGATGTAGTCATTAACTAAATAATTATCTTCATTACTTCATTTATTTAAACATTTTATATACCGTCATTTCATGTGTCTTTAAGGGCTTATGAGGATTTGACTTGGCTATTTGCCATGACTTTATAAACATTGATAAAAGTCAAATGTATTGTTAGTCCAATAAAAAGTTATCACCTTCTATTTATTTTTATTGACTTTGATTTCCACACATAACCACTGACATAAACCAGAAGTGATTAGAAGAAACTCTCAAGTGCTTTCTGTTCTGCGTCCTTATTAATACTGGTCAGAACTGTTCTGAGTTCTCACACCTCCATCAACTAGCTGATTTGTCCCATTCACATAGCACTGGAGCAGATGTAAAAAGTCTAAGTCAAGACTGTAAAGCACAGAGGCAACTCAGGCCCCGATGTAGCATTACTCCCCAATGCAGAGAGATGTGCAAATTAACTCATGTTTTGTGTGCATTAACCATGATTTATGACTGCAACCAGACCAATCCAGTGTCCTTGGGGACACCTTTATGGCATGTTTACCTCATCCAGAAGTCATACAGCGATCTTGAGTTTCTGCACAAATTGGGCAGGTAGATGATTTGGACTTTCCGATCTTCCCTGCTGCTCTGTGCAACCTCCTCTGTGATTAGTTTGCTGTGAGACTGCTGTGATAATCACTAATGAAGGGCTGAGGGCCTGTTATCTCTCCGGTTTCCCTAGTTCTTTAACTAACCCAAGAAGCCATACATGTCTCCTGTGGCCATCTTCACACTTAAGATAATGAGAACCAAATGGGTCATTTCCTCCCACATCCCTGCCATCCTCAAGTAACTTTTAGAACCAGGCATGTCCCTGGGAGCAAAGGTTCTTCCCTCTCACACAGCACAAGAATTTCTTCACACTCCCTGGGTGCTTAAGACCTAGAATACTTCAGCTTTTATTTTTTGTTTCAGATAGTGCAAATAAGGGGATAATAGGAGTCTGGGGCACTATTCATTTAATTGTACATGTCCTTTATGTGTCCCCCATGCTTTAAAAATGAAGGCAGATAATGTACAAGCTGAAATGCTGAGCTTAATGTGTGATGTTTTAGTTCATATAACTCCCGTAAATCCAATATGACTTTTGGATCTTTTCACACCCAGCTGCGGAACAAGGAGGTAGATTCAGCAGAGAATTAATTCTTTTTAAGCTACAGCATTTGCACAAAGAAACCAAATGGCTTTTCCTACATCGCAAGAAGGGGGTTTGTACAATCCAATCCCTTATTACTGTTCTTGGTCATTAATTAATTCTATCCTAATGGTAGTTCAATAGTTTTTGTGTTAACTCCTCTGTATACAATTATTACTGTTACCCATATATAACTGGTTCTCATTTTCTCTGTCTTGGAAGGATGAATGAGTGGGTTGACAGTGCTGGAATCTGAACCTGTGAATCACAGGGATGTTATGCAGAAACCCTTTATAAAAAAAAAAAAAAATACAACCTCTGAGGGCAAAACGATCAAATAGAAAAACCCCTAAATTC
Organism: Rhinatrema bivittatum; assembly: GCF_901001135.1. NCBI lineage: Eukaryota > Metazoa > Chordata > Amphibia > Gymnophiona > Rhinatrematidae > Rhinatrema > Rhinatrema bivittatum. The sequence goes on along the minus strand of NC_042629.1, from coordinate 73,725,827 downwards.
TCTTTGTATGCACAAACCACAACCAATACTTTTTATCTGGGTAGTATTAAGACCGCATATCACAGATGCAATCGAGACTAATATGTCTTAAGCATCACTGGTATAATCACAGGTCAGAAGAAGTGTCCCTTTTTTGGGTAGGAAACCATCTAAGAAATATCTTTTTAAAAAATTGCAAATAAAAATATGCACACTTAAAATACTGAACTTCTTCTGGGAATAGAATTAAAGGGCAGAGTGAATTTTTGAGACTATGGAAAAACCATATCCAATCCCTCCGGGACTGGGGGCAACCAAATTCCAAGAATGGGAGCAGAAGAACATAACCTGTATAACCCAACTACTTCAAGTGGACGGTACTCTGCTCGACTTTCAGGAAGTGGGTAATCATTTTGGAATACCACCTTCCGATTTTCTCCACTACCACCAAGCTAGGCATTATATTGGCTCACTCGGAAATGTGGATGTTACAAATCCTAAATGGCAATTCCTCCAGGAGTGGTATGACCTTGATGCTCCCAAAAAACATTCTCTTTCTTACTATTACAAAAGCCTGGAATCTGCACATAAGAAATGGGCCCTGGATAGAGCACAGCTTAAATGGCAACAAGAACGAACTCACACAATTAGTCCTGAGGAATTTATCTCCTCTTTTATGAGAACTCGTCGGATAACCTGCAACACCCTCTTAAGAGAGACACGATATAAAATCATCTATCGGATGTACATTTCACAACGGCAAGCTTTTTTGGCTAAGATCACGGATTCTGAAGAATGTATCAAATGTCAATCTAATGGAGTGCACTTGGGGCATTCACTCTGGAGTTGTACAGTAATACAGTCCTTTTGCAAGAAAGTATACCAATATGCAAATGGAATTCTGGCACTTAAGATACCATTTTCTCCCCTTGTTGCGCCTTTTGGGATTTTTCCCCGTTCATTTCGAGGAAAACAAGCACAAATTTTATGGTTTACAAAAATATTTCTCCTAGCCTGCAAGGCTGTTCTATTGGTATGGCGAAACTCGAAGGGACCTTTACTCAAACAATGGCATTCATCTCTTCTTCATCTCTTAACAATGGAAACTCTATCTAACAGAGATATGTCCATTGGAGCAAAGACAGCTCTCATCGCCGTTTGGATGCCATATATAATATCTTTACCCCATGAAACAAAAAGTCAATTTCTCAATCGCCTGAATGTTTGAAAAGTGCCTATTCACTCCTACTAACTATCAGGACGACATCCAGTTGTACACCCTCTCAGTACCAGGGGAGGGAGGGATTGGGGGTAGTTTGACTGCTAAGAAAAAAATAGCAAATTGAAGCGTATGTAACAGAACACATTAATATCATATTTGCAAAACTGAATAAAAAAGATTTAAAAAAAAACCCCAACATATCCAAAAGCTGAGCATGGTCATTGTGAACTCTGCATTCTGGGAATTGTAGTTCTGCTTTGTTGGAGGTGTATTTGGTGGTATGGGGGCAGGGTTGTAACTAGGATAAGTCTCAAACTGATTGTTTTATGTTTTATCTGTGATCATATTGATGACTAATTGTTTTTATGTATATTTATGAATATTTAACTTGTACCCCTCCTCGATTGATAGAGCGCAAGTAATATTCTAAATAAGTAAACAAACAAACAAATGAAGCTGACAGAGAGTTCTTCAAAAGTCAATGCGTTTACTTCGTTTCAGGCTGGTGCAGAATTTTAGAGAACCTTCTTACAGTCTTCAAAATGAGGATTTTTCATGTTTATTTTCTCCATTGTTCTACATAATTTTCTCCAAACAGATAGATGCCTGATGTCAGAGGAATATATGGAGTTTTTTAAGAAAAAGGTTACCAGGATAATTCTAGGTTATCAAGGCCAGAGTGACCTGGGTTTGTCCTATGTAACCGAGGGCCACTTTAGTCTCACTGTTCTTGAGAAAGTGAAACTACAGATGTTTATATATTCAATAGGGGCAAAACCAGAACTGGCTCAGCTCGGACCGTCCAGTAACCCAGAATGGCTTACTGAAATCAATCAAATGTCTTACTACTTGCTGTTCTCAGAGTTTCATTTGTAGAGAAAAAGGAAGTGGAACTGTGGATCAGGAGAGAGGAGAAGGGGTGGGAAGCGGGGCTAGGGTTGGGTGTGACCTGTGAGAGCGAGGGCCAAGGTTGTGTCTCCCTCTCCTAAACACTCACACACATAGCCTCCCGTCTCATCTCTTCGACCTGGGCTATTCTTCATCATGGCCAGCAAACTGCACAAAAGTCAAGGCTATGTGGCTGCTCTGCTTCCACTGGCTCTGCTCAATTCTGCAGGGGAGCTAGAATTGAGTTCCACCGCTATCTCTGCCTCTTAGGTCCCAGAAAAAAAAAAAGGGGGGGGGGGGGGATGGATAGCAGAAGGCCATTCCTTGTTGTTCTGCCAGAAATTGAGCCCCGGGTAACAGAGAGAAAAAGGCTGAGTTAGCATAAGTTTGAAACTTGTGAGCTCTAGTGCCAATCATCTAGGCCAGGACAACTGGCACTGCTGCTCATAAGTTTCAAACTTGAGCTAATTTTGATCTGGTTTGTACTTGTTCTTTGATCTGCAGTCTCTGCTCCAGTATCACCCCAGAACAGGAGGGGGTACATAAGAACATGCCATACTGGGTCAGACCAAGGGTCCATCAAGCCCAGCATCCTGCTTCCAACAGTGGCCAATCCAGGCCACAAGAACCTGGCAAGTACCCAAAAACTAAGTCTATTCCATGTTACCATTGCTAATGGCAGTGGCTATTCTCTAGGTGAACTTAATAGCAGGTAATGGACTTCTCCTCCAAGAACTTATCCAATCCTTTATTAAACACAGCTATACTAACTGCACTAACCACATCCTCTGGCAACAAATTCCAGAGTTTAATTGTGCGTTGAGTAAATAATAACTTTCTCCGATTAGTTTTAAATGTGCCCCATGCTAACTTCATGGAGTGCCCCCTAGTCTTTCTATTATCCGAAAGAGTAAATAACCGATTCACATCTACCCGTTCTAGACCTCTCATGATTTTAAACACCTCTATCATATCCCCCCCTCAGTCGTCTCTTCTCCAAGCTGAAAAGTCCTAACCTCTTTAGTCTTTCCTCATAGGGGAGTTGTTCCATTCCCCTTACCTTTTTGGTAGCCCTTCTCTGTACCTTCTCCATCGCAATTATATCTTTTTTGAGATGCGGCGACCAGAATTGTACACAGTATTCAAGGTGCGGTCTCACCATGGAGCGATACAGAGGTATTATGACATTTTCCGTTTTATTCACCATTCCCTTTCTAATAATTCCCAACATTCTGTTGCTTTTTTGACTGCTGCAGCACACTGAACCGACGATTTCAATGTGTTATCCACTATGACACCTAGATCTCTTTCTTGGGTTGTAGCACCTAATATGGAACCCAACATTGTGTAACTATAGCAAGGGTTATTTTTCCCTATATGCATCACCTTGCACTTATCCACATTAAATTTCATCTGCCATTTGGATGCCCAATTTTCCAGTCTCACAAGGTCTTCCTGCAATTCATCACAATCTGCTTGTGATTTAACTACTTTGAACAATTTTATGTCATCTGCAAATTTGATTATCTCACTCGTCGTATTTCTTTCCAGATCATTTATAAATATATTGAAAAGTAAAGGTCCCAATACAGATCCCTGAGGCACTCCACTGTCCACTCCCTTCCACTGAGAAAATTGTCAATTTAATCCTACTCTCTGTTTCCTGTCTTTTAGCCAGTTTGCAATCCATGAAAGGACATCGCCACCTATCCCATGACTTTTTACTTTTCCTAGAAGCCTCTCATGAGGAACTTTGTCAAACGCCTTCTGAAAATCCAAGAATACTATATCTACCGGTTCACCTTTATCCACATGTTTATTAACTCCTTCAAAAAAGTGAAGCAGATTTGTGAGGCAAGACTTGCCCTGGGTAAAGCCATGCTGACTTTGTTCCATTAAACCATGTCTTTCTATATGTTCTGTGATTTTGATGTTTAGAACACTTTCCACTATTTTTCCTGGCACTGAAGTCAGGCTAACCGGTCTGTAGTTTCCCGGATCGCCCCTGGAGCCCTTTTTAAATATTGGGGTTACATTTGCTATTCTCCAGTCTTCAGGTACAATGGATGATTTTAATGATAAGTTACAAATTTTTACTAATAGGTCTGAAATTTCATTTTTTAGTTCCTTCAGAACTCTGGGGTGTATACCATCCGGTCTGGGTGATTTACTACTCTTCAGTTTGTCAATCAGGCCTACCACATCTTCTAGGTTCACAGTGATTTGATTCAGTCCATCTGAATCATTACCCATGAAAACCTTCTCCATTACGGGTACCTCACCAACATCCTCTTCAGTAAACACCGAAGCAAAGAAATCATTTAATCTTTCCGCGATGGCCTTATCTTCTCTAAGTGCCCCTTTAACCCCCTCGATCATCTAACGGTCCAACAGACTCCCTCACAGGCTTTCTGCTTCGGATATATTTAAAAAAGTTTTTACTGTGAGTTTTTGCCTCTTCAGCCAACTTCTTTTCAAATTCTCTCTTAGCCTGTCTTATCAATGTCTTACATTTAACTTGCCAATGTTTATGCTTTATCCTATTTTCTTCTGTTGGATCTTTCTTCCAATTTTTGAATGAAGATCTTTTGGCTAAAATAGCTTCTTTCACCTCCTCTTTTAACCATGCCGGTAATCGTTTTGCCTTCTTTCCACCTTTCTTAATGTGTGGAATACATCTGGACTGTGCTTCTAGAATGGTATTTTTTAACAATGACCACGCCTCTTGGACATTTTTTACTTTTGTAGCTGCTCCTTTCAGTTTTTTTCTAACAATTTTTCTCATTTTATCAAAGTTTCCCTTTTGAAAGTTTAGCACGAGAGCCGTAGATTTGCACACTGTTCCTCTTCCAGTCATTAAATCAAATTTGATCATATTATGATCACTATTGCCAAGCGGCCCCACCACCGTTACCTCTCTCACCAAGTCCTGTGCTCCACTGAGAATTAGATCTAAAATTGCTCCCTCTCTCGTCGGTTCCTGAACCAATCATTTATTCCATCCAGGAACATTATCTCTCTAGCGTGACCCGATGATACATTTACCCAGTCAATATTGGGGTAATTGAAGTCTGTTAAAGAACAAAGGTTATTTATTGCTTCAATATGGCAACTCCACTGACTTATAAAGCGAACATCTTAGAGGCGTCCCCCGACACGGTCCCGTGTTTCGCCCTGGGCTGCATCGGGAGGGAGCACAAAGGAATTCAAAGAATAAACTGTAAGAAACATATACATATGAATCAGGACAAAATAATGGACTTAGTGCCGAGCATATAGAACAACAAAAGTATATGGGTCCAACATACCTGACTGAAGAATACATTCACATCTGGCAGGGAGCGCAGTTCCCCTAAAAACTGACAGGTATTTAAACCCAGCAGAAAGGCGCCAACTACAGGTGAACAGATCACATGGTTCCCGGGAGCCAATCCTTTAGGTCTAAAGGTCTCAATCGGGAAATAGAGTGGTTTCTGTTCACCTAATCATGACTAAGTGTGTAATGCCTGTCTGAGTGACTGCTAGGTGCGCTCCAGGAACGGGAACCAACTGGATTGGCTCCTGGGAACCATGTGATCTGTTCACCTGTAGTTGGCGCCTTTCTGCTGGGTTTAAAGTCTGGAGAACACTCAGTTTTGCAGACTTTTAAAAATAAACACACTACCTACTGCTACCTTATTGATTGACTAAAAATACAAACAGTGTAACTTGTTTATTCACTGTCTACCTACTGCTACCTTATTGACTATTTAAAAATACAAACAGTCTAACTTGTTTATTCACTGCCTTTCTGACTATTAAAGGCACAAACACACAAACACACTAAATAATATTCCCAAATAGTTAACTTTGCCCCAATACTTTTAAAAAAGACAATGTCCCAAGCAAAAACTTACTGATTCCTTTCAGCCACCAGCAAGGTGATCGTCTCCTCTCAGTGTTCCCACTGAGAGGAGAGGAGAGGGAGCTGAGAACAGCAGCTGTTCTCAGCTCCCTGCAGGCTGCCTGGAGGGGAGGGTGTGGAGAAGTGCACCCCTGCTGCTCTGCCTCTTAAGCCTGAAAAGAAGTGCTGGAACCCCCACACATTAAGCCCTGGCAGTTCTTACCCAAATCTGACCAGCAGTGCACTTGTTTCATAAGATTAACTCTTTGCGATATGTAGCAAAGCTTAGCATAAGGTCCCAGAGCCCTGCACATACCTTCCTTTGCAATTGTGAGTGAGATTAAGGGAAAACAAGCAAACCCTGGACTCTTCTCTAGACTCATCTACACTGGAATGCTTTACTTTACATTTACAAAGGTACTGCAGGGAAGAAATTGCTTTTCTTCCTCACTCTTTCTTCAAGGAAAGCTTTGTAAAATGTCTAAATTAGAGAGAGTGGCTGACTTGCAAAATCCTTCAGGATCTCAGACATGACAATATTCACACTTTACTGCCTCAAGTACAAACTTAGGGGCCTATTTAGTAAAGTTTGTCTCCCCGTTTGTGTTCATGGAGAAAATGCTTGGTAAATCGAGTCCTGTGGGGACAGGAAAATATCTACAGCGCGCCTTGAGCTAAATAAACAAATAACTTTTTATATACTGCAGTAATACTTCAAGAGAGTCTGGTGAAAGGATTGCTACCACTCGTCATGTTGTTGCTCCTGGGCCCAGAGCAGGAACATAAGAACATGCCATGCTGGGTCAGACCAAGGATCCATCAAGCCCAGCATCCTGTTTCCAACAGAGGCCAAACCAGGCCACAAGAACCTGGCAATTACCCAAACACTAAGAAGATCCCATGCTACTGCTGCCAGTAATAGCAGTCCCTATTCTCTAAGTCAACTTGATTAAAGCAGTTAATGGACTTCTCCTCCATGAAATTATCCAAATCTTTTTTAAACCCAGCTACACTAACTGCACTAACCACATCCTCTAGAAACAAATTCCAGAGCGTAATTGTGCGTTGAGTGAGAGAGAATTTTCTCCGATTAGTTTTAAATGTGCCACATGCTAACTTCATGGAGTGCTCCCTAGTCCTTCTATTATCTGAAAGTGTAAATAACCGATTCACATTTACCTGTTCTAGACCTCTCATGATTTTAAACACCTCTATCATATCCCCCCCTCAGCCTTCTCTTCTCCAAGCTGAACAATCCTAAGGTCTTTAGCCTTTCCTCATAGGGGAGCTGTTCCATTCTTTTTCATTACTGTTCTATTCCAGTTCATTACTGGGTTACTTGGGTCCAGTGATATTTCTTTAGAAAATCTTTTCATTATGTTCTAAGCTATCCCTCAAGTTGCCTAATCCCAAGCTTGTATTTAATATAGTTAGAAACTTCTGCCAAAGAGCCTTACAAACACATCCCCCAGAAATTTCAGCACAATGAACGAGCTTTAGTGTTTCTCGGAGAACAGGTCATGCATGTAATGTGTGCAAGATCCAATGAGAGAAACCATGGGAACATCGTCAGGGAATGTGCCACCATGCTTCCAGAAGGAGATGGCAAGAGTAAAACAGGAAAAACCCAGAGGTTTTACAGTAACCAGAGATATGCAAGTTATTTAGCAATAAAAGCTTGGTCAGTGGGAGCCAGAAGCCAGCTGTGTAACCTATACACTCCTGAAATTTGTGTTGCACAGACCTGATCCCACCATGAGTACCTTACAGATGACAAAATGCTTAACTTTTTCATTAGTTCCTGCAGTTTGGTAGTTACACGTAAGTTTTTAATTCACAAAGAATGGATGACTATTATGAGGGCTAGCTTATTCACTGTCTGGAAACCCATACCTGTCAAGAACAAAAATGAGCATGCTAACATTAGGAGACCTCCATGGACAGAATAGTCTGCAGAGTCTGTGGGCTGCAGACTATGAATTCTTCCACATAACAGAGAAATTCAGAAATGTAAGTAGAAGAGACGGAAGAAGATGATGGTGCACCTCCTTATATATACACAACACTGGTTCCTAAACCTGTCCTTGGACTCCACGGTCAGGTTTTCAGGATATCTACTATGAATATGCATGGCCTAAATTCACATATACTGGGTTTCCAATGTCTGCAACTATATTTCATGCATATTCATTGCGTGTATTCTAAAGACCCAAATGACTATGCTGACCTGAGGACAGGTTCAGGAACCACAATGATTGATACACAGATATGTTGGGGATCATACAATCATTTCACACACACACATTCCTACAACAGACAGCGAGACTCTATTATGTCTCATTCTTAATCCTTTAATATACTGGTTTTTATCCATTACGGTTAAATGGAGACTTGTCAGAGTCCTGTAACTTGGCTCGATCCATGTGGGCACTATATTTTTTCTTTTATATGTTTATCAAATCTGTTCATCAGGTGTGTGAACTGCAGGAAGGAAATAAACATTTTCTGCTAAAGTTATGCAATGTTTGGGCAGTTCATTCCCCTGCTTCTGCCTGCCTCCCTCTCCCACCCACTCCCAGCAATAAAAGGACAAAGTGGAAATTTATAATGAATACCATTGAATATAAATAGATTAAAGCAGTGAAACAGCTGAAGAGGAAAAACAGACAGGTCTTTCTGATTGGCATCAAAGGTTTCCTGACAATGAATGCTCTCAGGTTTGAAAACATTCCAAAAAAGAGTTTATATATGCACCCATAAACCATTGTGCATTTTCAAACCCTGTATTTTATTATGAATGGATTTCAAGTGAAGAGGTCAACGGGTAAATGTGAATCGGTTATTTACTCTTTCGGATAGTAGAAAGACTAGGGGGCACTCCATGAAGTTAGCATGTGGCACATTTAAAACTAATCGGAGAAAGTTCTTTTTCACTCAACGCACAATTAAACTCTGGAATTTGTTGCCAGAGGATGTGGTTAGTGCAGTTAGTGTAGCTGTGCTTAAAAAAGGATTGGATAAATTCTTGGAGGAGAAGTCCATTACCTGCTATTAATTAAGTTGACTTAGAAAATAGCCACTGCTATTACTAGCAACAGTAACATGGGATAGACATAGGTTTTTGGGTAATTGCCAGGTTCTTATGGCTTGGATTGGCCACTGTTGGAAACAGGATGCTAGGCTTGATTGACTCTTGGTCTGATCCAGTACGGCATGTTCTTATTTCTTAAGACCCAATAAGGAAAGCCTGAGGAGCAAATTTATAGGTTTTTTATACATACATAAAATAGAGATGTGGTGGTAGGCGACAAGGACAGCTAGCGTTCTTGTCCTTTTGCAAAAGCATTGGGCTGAAATTACAGTAGTGGAGATTTAGGTTAGACATTAGTAAGAATTATCTATTTGCAATGGTAGTTGAGTACTAAAACAAGTAACCCCAGGGAGGACTCAGCCATTGGATGTTCTCAAGAGCTGGCTGCACACATCTGTTACGGATGTGCTAAGTGCACTGAATCCTATCTGGAAGCAGGGGATGGACCAGATCACCTCTTGAGATCCCTTTCAGCCCTCTGTAGGAAGGTCTCAAGATGCCAGCAGGAAGTGTGAACCAAGGAGCTGGGGTGACTGACCACTGAGACCCCTGCTGATGGGAGGTAAGAACTGCCTATTAGGAGCTCACAACTTTACACTGGTAGTATATACACTCCATCACAAACCTGAGGAAACTCCGAGGGACGGGGTGAATGGAAATGTGCACATCCAGTCCTGTGGCTGAATGAAGAGGAGAATCTTCTGGAGATAATTAATCTTGAACTGACTGAGAGAACTGAAGACCAATCTCTGTTAGATAGGATGGTGTGAGAAGCGCAAACAATTCTCAGGACCCAGCAGAAAGGACTGCACCCTTCCTTTCCCTCCAGAGGAGGGAAAAAAGCTGGTCCCAGGTTTTGGCTGTGTCTGCTGCTGAGCTTTTGGCTGCTGCCTTTCTCTCTGCTGGCCTCTAGCCAGAAGCTGTTGCAGCAATGCAGGAGGGTCTCGATGTTGCTGAAAGGGACGGAAAGGGTACATTTGGAAAAAGAGGCATTTATAAGTGCTAACATCTGCCTGGACCAGGCTGGTCTCCCACTGCTGTAGGCATTGATTGTGAAATGGACTGATAGATCAGAGCCACCGTTTCTGCAGCTTATCCCCGAAGAAATTCTTGCTCATACAGGGATCATTCAGGCGTTTGTGAACATCCTCTCAGAGCCCACTTGCTTGTAGCCAAGCAAGCCTCCTATAGACAATGCCAAAATTCATTCTGCAGGGTCGAATGCCTCATATATGGATCAGAAGAGATGCTTTCCACACTTCTCTGCATCCTCCATAGCCTGACCAAGTTTGCCAGAGGTTTTAGTTACATCACATATTCATGCAAATACTGTACCATAGAATCCTGAAAGACTTCTTTTTCCAAAAGGCATCCAGTGCTTCGGATCCTTCCCAGGAGATACTGTATATTGGGAGTGATCTCGGGGGCACTTTGTCCATTTCATCGCTCCCTGTGGGAAAATACTGTGCCACGACAGGACCCCAAGATATGCTCGATGCCAGCCCCAGTTCTATGTGGCCACCATCGCTTAAAGGACATGACGGCCCTGAGAATGTTCTCCCCCCCCCCCCCCCCGAAACTAATGGAAGCCCCTGGACATCTGCATAGACCTGCTGTCCCACTCCTCACCCCCCAACCACCCTTGGAGGCAGCCCATTTTATAAAAAAAAAACAAACAACTTTCTGTGCTCATAGCAAGGGGTGGGAATGGGGTTGGCTTTGCCACCTGCATAGAAAATTGGATAATGTTTTTAAAAAAATAGGTTGCTTCCAAGATTGACAGGGGAGAAGAAGTGTGTGTGTGGGGGGGTCTATACAAATACCAAGTTTCCACTAGTTTCAGGGGTGAGGGACATTCTCGGGGCTAGGCCTCGGGTGCATCGAGACGTGCGCTAACGTCCCGATGCACCCGCGGGAAATCAGCTATAACATCTGAGTTGTAGCTAATTTCAATTCAAATAACGTGGCTTGTGAATTTTTCGGCATGCCGCGATTTGCAACAATTAGAGTAGTGATGAGCTCATTAGCATGCATTTACATGCAAATGAGCTCATTTTAATACAGTGCCGGGCCTGGAAAACAATATTAGACATAGACAGCATTGTATTATATGGTCCAATATAGCAACAGACATTACCACCAACAAACTACAAATTTGTACATCACTATTCCCAGGGCAGAGGGCACGACTTCTTTTACAAGCAGTAGCAAGGTTTATGAAAAACCACACAGGGCTGGTTTCTAAAGAAAAATAATTGCTGCGTACGGCAGCTCTATTGTCTTTCTCCTTCTTTGTTTAATGTGCTTCAGAAGTTATAGGAGAATTGGTTTAAATCAAGTTTTGGAAGGCAGGAGCAGGATTGAAGAATACTAACAGGCCGATGTAATGTTGGTGCGCGTTAAATGCTCCACCACTCCGGAGCACCCGATGCAAAATCCAAATGGGCTGCTGTGGTAAAAAGGAGGCACTAGAAGAAACTGTGCAGCCCTAGCACCTCCTCGGCAGTGGGCTTGTTAATTGAGCATCCCTTTTCCTAACCTGACCGGCCCCCCCCCTTTTTATTTTTTGGGGGACATTTCGAATTTTTTAGTTCCTCCGACTTAATATTGCCACAATATTAAGTCGGAGGAAGAATAGAAAAGCAGTATTTTTTGCTTTTCTGTACACTTTTTGGGCTCCTCCAAAACTAACGCCTGCTCAGGGCAGGCGTTAATTTTGGCGAGTAAAAATGTGCGCATCGGGCACACATTTTTTTTTTTGCATCGAGGCCTCATCAACATGCATTTGCATGTGATGAGTGCTATTACCTACACGCGCGATTGGACGAGCTAACTCCATTTTGCATCGGGGGTTATGAATGCACCTCCAAAATGCACGTTGAGTCGTGTGCTGCAACGGCCTGTAAGGGAGGCAGGAAAACAACCACAGATTGAATTAAGACCTGGGACAACACAGTAGACAGGCATAAATGAGCAGATAAAGCAGATCAAGTTAGTTCTTATTTGCCAACACAAAGACAAAGAAGATACTGGCAGAAAAGGCCCACTTGGTCTATCCAGTCTGCCTTACTCAATCTGTGGTCTTCTCCCGCCTTCTGCCTTTGTATCTAACCTTTGACAGATCTACTAACAGAGTTCAGGACCCAGTCTCTATTTGTGTTCAAAGGAATATCTAGCATGATGAGGGACAGAAAAGTGCCAGCATCTACATGGGAATTGCTTGCCTACTAGTTCTGGTTTGTTTTCGTCTATGTTCTTGCAGCTTCTTCAGAATAGAGCATCTGTTTATGGCACACCTTCCTGGCATCTTGCCTCCTCGTAAGGTATGTTAGGATGTGAAGAAAAATCAACAGAGGGTGTTACACAAATGGACAACACTGTATAAGCGTGGGACTGTATTAATTATCTTAATTCTTCATGTGAAATTAGAAGTTTTCATACCTGTTAATGCAGCTGAGATAATATGACGGTACTAGAAATCTGCAAATATATCATTTCTCCGATTTACTCAGGAAAGATATTTAGCTCAGCAAAAATGCACTCTCTTTCTCCTCTTCAAACTGGCTGGAGAGCTTTTTTGTGTCCCAGTAGTGTCTGACCAGTTTGAATGCTCACCAGGACCATAAAATCGGGGATGCCATTTTGGTAACAAGAGATATGGATTGCAGATATAGCTGGATAAGCACTTCACAACTTTTCTAGAGCTATTCTTTTGGTTGTTTTCTGAACAGTTGCTCTTTCCCTTTGAGACCCACTGACCTAAAGATCTCCCGGCTACTGTTCTATGCTAGCGAACACAACAGTCTGTTTGCAACTTGTGACCTACAACTCTCGTTGAGTGCTCTGAGCTTCCTTTCCTTTCTTGAAATAGCCTTGGCTGCAAATTGAGTAATCATGCAGCAAAGATTTTGTTCTCAAGGGGCTAAGTGTCTGCCACCTTAGCAGGAGCATGCACTGAAAGAATTCCTCAGTCTATCTCTGTTGCTTCAGCGATTAAAGAAGTGATGACGAATGAGCTCAGCACTCAGGGCACAGGTGACCTACTGTTCCTCTCACTAAACATATGCTTTCGGAGTTAATTGTTAAGGTCAGGTCTGTAGCAAGGAGCACTGTTAAAATTAAAGGTCTTTGCTTCCAAGTTCATGTATAGGGGTCTGCGAACTGACAATTTTCTTCCATTTGTGTCTTTGGGAAAAATCCTTAGCACATGGAGTCCATAATGTTTCGTTTTCTCTCTGTTCCTCCTCATTTTGTTTTAGACATTTTAGTGGCAATTTTCAAACTTTTTACCCACAAGCTTTGATGTGGCTACAATGTGTAATGGCTTGTTTTTTTAATGTGGATTGGTAGAATCCAAAATCCAAATGTATGCATCTGATATATGCAGGGTTTAATTTGTAAACAAAAGGAAGTGGATTGGGGGGGTGGGGGAATGTGGACAGAGGGCCAGGGTGAGGAGTGACCTGTGCAAAGGGGCGGGACCAGCGTCAGGTGTGAACTCTTTCTCACACACACATACCCCCCATACCCGAATCAAGGCCACGTGGCTGCCCTTGTCTCAGAGTGAGCAGGTCCAACACTCTCTGTTCTCTGCTTCCTTCAAGAGCTGGGGGACCATAAATAATCCATGCAACTACTGGTTCTGTTTTGTTTCCTCAGGCCCTGAGGCAGGAAACAATGAGTGGTGCCTCCCGAAATCAGCCTGAATGGGCTATTTAAGCAAGGGCCCAGTAGTATTACCACGCTTTGGCAACAGGTCTTCTGCCTTGTGGTACGTGTTGCTTGCGTGTTCCTGGTTCCTGTTCTCCTGTGTTCCTGAGTCCAGCCTTGTCTCATCCAGCCTTGCCCAGCCTTGTCTTCGTCAGCCTTCCTCATCCAGCTCACCTTGTCCAGCCTCACCTTGCCCTGTTTGTCTTGTCCAGTGTCTTCTGTGTGTCTTCATCCATCCTTGGCCTGACTAACTGGATCTTGACCCCTTGCCTGCTGCTGGACCTGATCATGCTTGCTAGCTACCTGCCCCCACCTTGGCCTGTCTCTAACTCCATTAGTCTGCTGCCTGCCCTGACCCCAGTGTGTCTTTGGACTACTTCTCTTCACTGCCCTACGGACCCACCTAAGTCCTGCCGACCACCAGAACCCAAGGGCCCAACCTGTGGGAGAGGTAGCTGGTATAGGTGAAGCTACAGACTGTCTCACTACAGGGCGCGTTCTCCAGTTGCTGGTGTACACCTTGTGGGTTTACCCTTGAGGCTGTGTCAACTGTGTGTCAACTATGTTGAGGTGAGTTGTTTGGAACACCAACTACTCGTTCCAAACAACTCACCTCAACCCAAAAGAGAGCAATCTCTCTAGGAAGCCCAAAACTCTGGAACTCCCTCCCAACCAAACTCAGAACTCAATATTCCTAAGTGGTTTCCAACACTCATAAAATCATGGAATTCTTTGCCACAGGGATGTTGTGGATTCTAATAGTATAACTGGGTTCACAAACAGCTTAGAAAAGTTTATGGAAGACAGGTTAGGCGTGTATATCAGGACCCCCTTTAAAAAAACAAAACAAACAGGAACAGGCATTTAGCCTGCTCCACTTTAAAACAATCCAGAAGGGAATACTGGTCCCAGAACATTTCCCTAAACAGGGGAATAAGAGAGTAGGCCCAGGAGGGAACAGGAGGACTTGGGACGAGGAGAAGACATCTCTTACTATAAGACAGACCTATTACTGTAACTTTTGATTTAGAACTGCTGAGGTAAGCAACATTTTTCTGTTATTGCTTTGCTGCATTCTAAATAAAGCTGATTCTGTGGAGAAAAGGCTGGATTCCAAACTATTCTGTCCTCCAGTACCCTTATAAAGTCAAAGACTTCTTGATTACTATCACACAGGTCAATTCAGAATATTAAAAACAGTAGTCAGGGATGCCTCCCAGGGTTAAGTGCATCTCTAAACCAAGGTTGGGTTTGACCTTCTGCACATGTCCTCCTGAGCATCAAACAGGATGTGCGGCTAAATGGACCAAATGTTGTGATATAAGAATATATCAGTTGCATTATATCAATCTGTAAGCTTTATGCTGAAAGGACTTTTTCCCATTCTGTGTCTATGGAAAAAGTGTTTATAAATAAGATCCCATATGGGTTTTTTTCATCTATTGATCAATTATTTTTGTCCATCTGCTTGTATGTCAATAATTTGCAGTTCAACTCTTCCTATAATTGCTTCTTTACCTAGTGAGATGCTACTTCTGCAGCTGAAGTAATGAATTGAAGATACCACCAAACTTAGTTGTTTGCAATAGCCTGGAGCTGCTGACTCACCAGCTCAATTCTCAAACTTTACTTCTGTTTGTTAATGGGTCAAAAGACTTCTCTCTGTCGGCAGTAATCTTCCCCCAGTATATCTGAAGGCTTTAGGGTATACATTTTACAAATAAAAGATTGCTTTTTCTTTTCAATGAATCTCTCATATTTCCCCCGTTGTGCCACGTCTGTGACTGGAGATTTGCCAGTAATTAATCTTACAGGGCAAGTAAGGCAGATCAGATTTATATTCTAGTTTCATATATGACATGTACAGCTGGAAATAATCCATGGTGTTTCTTCAGAGAGAACTCGTCTCTTATTGTCTAGACTTAGAGGACACTAACCTGAGGAACCTGATCATTTCTGTTAAGTCAACTTGATCGATGCTTCTACTACTCGTACTTATCATTTCTATGGCAGCACTGGACCTACACAGCTCTAACAGATAAACGTGAGAGATAGTCATTGCTCCAGACTAAGACACATATAAGGCAAATAGGGGGATTTCAGGAAATGTATTATATTAAAGATGGTTAAAATAGACATAGAGAATAGTTCTTCTTTGTCACATTAATGCTATTTTCCAGAAACTATCTCTGGCTTATCACATGGGGCTTCTAAGCCTTCTGCAAACATGCTCTTGAAGTCCCTGGCAAGTGCTGGTGCTCATATCATGATCATTAGGGGGCGAGTTGGGGAGGGCTTGAACATATATCTAGGAATGGTTTAATCACCAGCTTGGATAGTGTGCAATGACAAAGGAGAAAGCAAAAACCCCATACATGCAAAGAAAGAACGGAAGGAAAAATGTGTTTCTGGCAAGTTGTTAAAGTTGTGCAGAGGCGCCACAAGGTATGAAAAGTCTGCAGCCCTACTCCCCTCCCCCCCCGCCTAAGATTTTGATAAACTCAAAAAAAAGTTGACAGACAGCACAAAGCCTCATTACTCCCCTGGAGATCAGAGACAGGCACTTTCCCACCCAGCCACCTCTGACTCAGATGGGCTTAAGAATGTAATACTGGATGTGCATTTTTGCATCTGCTTTAAGCAGCAGTAAGGGAGCTCATGTTGTTGTTTTTGATGTTGTTGTCGCTTTGTTTGGCTTTTATTATGTATGTTTTATTACGTGATCCGCCACAAACACTGGATGTGTGTGGAATACAAATCTTTTAAAATAAATAAAATGCTCCATTCAAGCTGGTGGCAAAATGATTTCAGCATGAAGCTGCCCTGGCAATCTTTTAGAAGATGGTATGGAATAATCTGCTTTGCACATAGCATTTAACAAGGTTGTGTGTGTGTTGGGGGGGGAGGGGGGGGTGTCTTCTGGAGAGGGCAGGGATCTGCTTCCTGCATGCAGCTTCCCAGCCATTGTCCCCCTGGAGGGTGGGCAGTGGGAGCCTCAGGTTGCTGTTACTGGGAGGGGTGAAGAGACTCTCTCTGCAACTGATCGATTGCATGCATGGACCTGGCTCTCATGCCTTATGTAAACGGCCCGGCACATGCCAGCACTTTTAAACACATCCTGTGCCCAGTCAGCGACAGCTCTGAAAGTAAAAGGTACAGAGGTCTGGGCCCCTTCCCCTGATTTCCTGAGATGTGCTGTATGTGGTTAGTGCTGGGGGGGAGGGCTTTAGCTGTATATGTGGGAGGAGGAGGCAAGAGAAGTAGGGTACTCTCAGATTGCTATTATTAAGGAAGGAGGCAGAAGAGGGTCTCTCTCTGTTGCTAGAGGAGTGTATGCCTGTATCTAAATCAGTGTTTCCCAACCTTCTCCCGGAGGCACACCTAACCAGTTGAGTTTTCAGGATTGCCACAAGGCATATGCATGAGATAGATTTGCACACCCTGGGTCTCCAGTGTATGTAAATCTATCTCCTGCATATTCATTATGGAGAGCCTGAAAACCCAACTGGTTAGATGTGCCTCGGGGAGAGGGTTGGGAAACACTGATCTAACTCATGGGTGAAACAGATTTAGGGCACTGTGAAATAGAACTTGGGCACTGAGATCTGTGAGGCCTCTGAAATTAGATGAGGATCCAAAATCTAGCAAGAGCTTCCATTCAAGCAACAGGGTAGATGAAGGAAGCAAGTGTCAAGCTATACAGTGTCAACAAGGCAAGGAGAAATAATTGGAAGGCTACTACTAAGCAAGGACTAAGTTGGAAGTCGGCAACTCGTTTAGCATGTGATTCAACTGAAATATTCAAATGCATATGTCGGTTTTCTAGTTTCCTAAAACATCCTGTAGAGTGGTTATGTATCTGAACAATTAGGTTTAAATTTGACTCCAAACTAAGGCCCTATGTATCTCATTCAGTTATATTTTTCTATTCTTGCTTACAGAAGGACTCAGTGGTGAATCGCACATAACTTGGTCTGGGCATTCTTGCATTGTAGAGACTCAGGGTTGAACCTTTCATACTCTAAAGTCTGATGGTTTCTGCATTAAGTTGGCCATATAGTTTACTACATTTAATTTAAAAAATGTTATCTGTCTTTCTAGTCCCAAAGGACTCTCCAAAGTACAGAATATAATATCTAACAAAAGTTAAAATTACATACAATGCCTTGTAAACATTTTCACAGCCTAGTACATTTCTAATATTCTACTATCAAAAAAATACAAATGAAAATGCATTAAAGTAGGAAACATAGAAACATGACAGCAGAAAAAGATTATATAGGCCTATCTGTCCATCCATACCAACTACCACTCCCTCAGAGATCCCCTGTGTTTATCCCAGGCTTTCTTTATTTCAGATACTGTTCTAGTCTCCACCACCTCCATTGGGAGGCCATTCCATGCATCCACCACTTTCTGAAAAGAAATATTTCTTCAAATTACTCCTGAATTGACCCCTCGTCGTAGAGCCTCCTCTCCATTGAAAGAGGCCTGCTTCCAGCACACGGAACCTTGGAGGTATTTAAACATCTCCCCTATCTCACCTTTCCTCCAGGGTGTACAAGTTTAGATCTTTAAGTCTATCCCCATATGCTTTAGAACAAATATCACTGCCCATTTTAGTAGCCGCCCTCTGGACCAGCTCAATCCTGTTTATATCCTTTTGAAGGTGCGGTCTCCAGAATTGTACTCAGTAATCCAAGTGAGGTCTCACTGGGGACCTATACAGGGGCACTATCACCTCCCTTTCTCTGCTGACCATTCCTCTCCCTTTTCAGCAAAGCAGCTTTCTGGCTTTTACCATTGCCTTTCCAAGGCGACAACAAAAGCCAAAAGATGTTGTTTCACTAATCTACACAATATAAACTACATTTTCATCATTTAAGAACAATAATATAAATATTCTAGAAATAATTAAGAATAAAAAATATTTTTGGAATAGTAAGGGCGTAGGGAGCGATGGTCATTACTTAAGAATGGTCCACCCAATGGCTGGATTTAGGACCAAGGATTGCAGGGTTAGGGAAGGATCCCTGGTGCATAGCCCCTGGCCAAGGACGATCACTGCAATAACTCAACTAAACAAAACTTGGGAGGGGATATAAACAGGGTAAAAAACTCACGGCACCAGATCCCAGCCCTTGTTGCAACTGAGAATGAAGTACAAAGGATCAGGAGGAAAATGCTGGGCCAAGAGAAAAAAAGATGAAATTGATAACAACTGTTTTCTGACACCGCCCCCCCCCCCCGGTTTGGCGTCAAACATATGGCACCTACCCTAATTAAAAGGTAGCAATCCTCAAGCTCCATGGGCGGGTAACCAGGTCTTTCTACCTTTCCTAAGACTTCGGTGTGGTCTCCTGTTCCCAGACAGGGTTATTACCCACCAAACTCGAGGTAACAGTTCTGGCATTCACAGAGGGAGCAATGAGATCTTTATACCTTTCCTATGATTCAAGTTGCTCCAGCCTCAGCCAGCCAGACAGGCTATTCCTCTGTGATGGACCTGCCACCAAGCAACACCTGCTCCTTGCTTGTTCCATCATGTAATTCTTTCATTGATGGGATATTTTAAAATGCCTTCTCTGTAACGATCTTAATAAATATCTGGGATCAATAGGCCCCACAATTATTGCGCACCTAAACCCTGCACTCCCTTGAACACCACCCATAATTTAATGTTTGATGGCAATCAGTAAAGATGAGCAATGGGCTACCCTGTCCCTCCTCCTCAAACGCATTTCTGCTGCCACGTTGTATATCCTTGCCTCTTTTGGCAAACTGTGTTGCAGTAATCTAATTTATATATGACTAATGATTGTGTTCCTGTTCTCAGGTTATCAAATCTAACAATAAACAAAGTTGTCTTATTAGATGAAATAAAAAAAAAAATGCAAATTTTACAGTTTCTCTAATGTGTTCATCTAAGGAACAAGAGAGATTTTCTTGCCCCACAAAAAAAATCAATAAATATTAAAAAGTACACTATTTTGACTTTTTAAAATGAAAAATTAAATGCATAATACTGGGATGAACCCTGAAAATAATATATTTTAAAATGTGTTGCAGTTGATGAGAGGCTGCTCAGTTTGTGGCCATTTTTTAATTAAATACAAGAAAATATAATAGTAGAAAAGCTGAGCACTGAATATATTTACAGCATCTTACACCTTTCTTTGTGGGGTTTGTGTTCCAGGCCTTGTATCAGTTTGGTAAACCCTGCTTGTTACTGCTTCCATCCCTCTCAATGTCCCTACTGAGCTGTGGCCTCCAGAATTGAACACAGAACCCAAGGTGGGGGTCTCATGGAGACCTACTCAAGTGCAATACTCCCTCCTTTTTCCTGTGAGGAGACCTGTGCTTAGCTGTTCATTTTCCCAGTTGCTTCATTACACTAACTGGCTCCCTTCACATCATCTGCAATGATTATTCCTAGTTCTCTTGTTTAAATTTCCAGTTCTTGTTCTAAGTGATATGCAGGCAGAAGAAAAATGGAAATAATAGCATTCAGTGTCTTCTTCACGTGCAAATTGGCTGGGTTTTACTGATTTCAAATGGGCAACTAGTTGTTTAAAACATCACAATTGTATGCATATATTTCTGTTTTAATGGAATAAGGACCAAAACTGCACTAAAATATCTGGTAATCTGGTAATGCTCCTTATCCTCCTTTTGTGACTGCTTTCTTTGCAGGAGAGTACCTATCCTTAAACTGCCAGTGAATGCTCTTGATACAATACCCCTCTTCTTTCCCATTCATAGTATATGGTGCAGTGTCTGATCTATTAAGGATGGTCTTCTTTACAGGGTAGCAAACCCGTGGTTGTATTTCTCTGTCTTCAGGTTGTGGGTTGGGGATGTCATGTGATCAAGCAACTCCATGCCAGAGAACAGCCTCAGCTCAGATGATGAATTTTAATTCCTTTAGAGAACATTATGTTCTAAGTCTGAGAATGCAAGCCTTTCTGACAATTTCCTTAGCAGATCGAGCAGGAACAGAGTGGCAGTTGGTGCTTTTCAACGAGTACAAATTATCCTAGCGCATCTCTCTTACCTGTCTCTCTCTCTCACTTTATCTATGTTGATTTTGCAGGTGCAGATGAAATATTTAATTGCAACAACGGAATGTTTATCCATAAGATGATGTATTTGAGTTTTCAAGATCCCTTCTTTGGATGGATGGCTGTGCATTTCGGTTTTAGATTGCAAAGCGGTGAAGAAAATAAATTCGTGGAAGTGGTAACTTGGGAATCTCTCAAAATAATATATTATTTATTTTATTTATTTATTTTGAATTCTTATATACCGACATTCCTGTATAGCATACAGATCTCACCGGTTTACAGTACAACAGAACCGTCGCGTGAAGGCGATACAATAAACATTTGAACATTAGAAAAAACAAGGAACAATTACAAACCATAGGGTGCTTCAATACAGGATAAATATAAGACTTCAATACAGAGTAAATAGCATATAAATAACCTAATGCTTAGATCAGTTGGGTCTAAGATGAATAATGACGGGAAACTGAAAGGGGAGAGGCAGGGCATAGGGGGCAGGAGAAACAGGAGGGAAAGATCGGAAGCAATTACTAAGGAAGAGAAGCCCAGATAAGGCCTGGGAGGACTGGGTTGAGAGTGCGGCAGTGCCCATTGTCCGCGAGCCCTAGTCCATGTCCATGGAACGGCATCAGTGTGTGTTTGAGTCTCCGGGGAAAGCTTGACTGAAAAGCCAAGTTTTAAGATATTTCTTGAAAGTCTGAGGGCAGAGTTCTTGACGGAGATCCGGGGGAAGTGTGTTCCATAGAGTGGGCCATATCATGGCAAACTGGGCCAGAAATACAGCCATAGACTAAACAAAACCAATTATGCCTTTTCTTTCTGAGTGAAAATCACCACAGCCACCTGTACCCATTCATGTTACTCTCTGTCAACCATTGTTGGAGAAGACTTTACACTTAAAAGAAGCTCAACCCTTCTAGAAAGTAACTAGTAACTGATAGAAGTCTGAATGCTCAATCATTTCACCGAGCCTCTTCCGTCTTATGGCACTGACTATGCATCAGATACATCTATCAAATCCAGTGCTGAAAGACTGCAGATATTTTGTGAAAGGGCCAAGTTTCTCAAATTTGTTATAAAACAGAAATGACTTTGTTGCAGAGCTGAGTTTTCCAATAACATAGCTGCCATGGAAGAACAGAAGGGCTGGAGGTCCTGTCGGATACATTATCCACCTCAGAAAGGCAGGGTTAAGTGTTCCCTTACTACATTAGTGCTGTGTGACTGGTGCGCTGAGCTTCCAACACCTTGGAGCTGAAAGCATTTGCTCACATAGCATTAGTGATCCCTGAGACCACAGTTCACAGCTATCTGAGGAATTTCAGCTTTCAGTGAATATCCCTAAGCAAAAACTTTGGGCAGAGCCAGCCGCTACCCTTCCAGATGTCTGACAAAATATCCCCAGAGAACAAAATCAATAGAGTTAGGGCAGCACTAAAAAGAGACACCAACATCTCCCCTTTCTGAACCCAAGGTTAAAAAAAGGACTTGTACTACATAACTTCTATTTTCCGCATCTGGACCAAGATAGATGAGTTTGCAAAACAAACAGAAGGATGAGGACTGCTTTAGTCGGCACTACGATGTGCTTGGTGGCTTGTGATGAGGATTTAATCCTGTGAGTAGCATCAATGGTAAAGATAAATTTGCAGGAATCATAGAGCTGGCCTATGGTGCTGTCATTCACTTTCAGTTCACTGTCGTAGCTAGACTGCCTAATCTGAATCATCTCAGGTCAAAGGGACTCACCTGTGGGTAGGTAATGCAGATTTTTCAAGAAGTTCTCATATTCTCCTGTATGTTCCGCTCTTATATTCTCCTGCTTCACATGGAGGAGCAGGTAGGGCAACTACCTGGGGTCCCAGTATTGCAAGGGGCTCCCTCGGCAAAGCTGAGTGATGTAATTAAGGCAGAGTTTTAGGGTGGCTGGCATTGGCTGAGTCCACGATTTGGTTTCTGTCCTGGGGCCCTGTGCTTCACATAACAGTAAGTTATTGAAGGACTGCATTGCTAAAGCATGGGCTTGTCCTTAGGTGAATTCAGATTTCAAGGTGCCTCTTGTGGCCCATTGGAAGCCATATTGTAGGCTGAATTTTGCTTGCAGCAGATAGTGTTATATGGCTGCTGTATCCGCGCCAGCTGGAAATGAATATTTTTGTCTGTTTATGAGGTAACATAGCCAAGATAAGAACACTTGTAAAGCAGTGATTATTCTCCTGTTGAGAAATCTGGCACAAAAAAAAACCAACCTACAACCATATTTCCATTAACTCTCAAATGGCTGACCATGACAGCCTTTGTTCTGTTGCATGCTTCAGTCTTAAACCAGTTCTGAAACACACAAGAACTGTGTGCTGCCATCCAGCAAGATGGTTAAAGTCTTTTTCATAGGGCAGAGAACCTTAAATAATGATTTGATTGAATGCTGTGCCCCTAGAGCCATGCAAGCTGAGTTTAAATTGTGCCCCTTCATTATCCATCCTGGTTAGTAGATTAAGTTTAGCTTTTAGGTTATAACAAAGGTAGCCAGGTAGCTGCAGGTCATGATGACAGGCTGATCCGGTCTGGTTTTACTCTACAGCCTCGGTGGACTTGTAGACCTGCTTGTTTTGGAAATACTGAAAAATACTTACCAAATTCAAGTCCTTACAAAATCATCCTTGCGAATGTAAAAATATTTGTACATCATTGGGATATTCTGCAATGCTGGGCATGTGAGAGTAGGTGGGACAGGAGAAGTTCTGCTATATAAGTAGATGGTAATTCTGTTTCTCTCAGCACCTGTAACAAACATCTTTAGAAAACAGGACTGCAATTTTATAGTCCCCTCTTTCTTTGTTAATCAGTTCCCTTCTTAGTTTTATTTTACATATCCTTTAGTATCCAATGATAGTGGATTATTGATCCTTCCTCTCCTCCGAGCCAAAGCTGTAACACTAAGAGTAGCACTTCTAAGGGCTTCTGTTCTACACCCCTGCCTTTGGCTCAGACTGTGCAGCAGCACTCATACATAAAGGCACAACCCCTAGCCATGACCTAATGGCATGCAATTACCTGGAATGATGGATAGGTAGAGAGGTGTGAGAGAAATTATGTTCACTATCGTTTAAGAATATACATAATAAGTGGTTAGCAGTGTCAACGGTCAGCCTTGGGGCTTCCTGTGTGCTTTTAAACCTTGGCCACAGGATAAATACGACAGGAGGTGGAGAACAGTTCTCACTGTGCCCTCAGAAAATGTTCCTTTTTCAATGTAAGATGCTTGTACTGCCACACACAATGAAGGCACCACGGTCTTTAGGGATTTGTATAAGAAGTGTGTGTAGTTTCCATGAATCCCTATCTCCTACGAGGTGACTGGTACCACTGGAGCCAGGCATCCTGGATTTGCAGTGCGAGAAGAGCAGCCGGATGGGAGCAGCAGCTGTGATGGCAGTAAAGCCTACCGAAACCCGCCCAGGCACCTGGGCACGGGTGAATGTTTCCATGGGTCGGGGGGGGGAACGCAGGGAAAGCAACCACAGGCAGCTTTGTGGAAGGAGAGAGATCCGGCGGGCCTGGCACGCCTTGATGTCCGGGCCACGGCCTGCTTGGGCGCTCTCTCTCTCTGCCGTCGTCCGTGTGGGGCAGGCCCCCCTGGGCAGCCCCACCCGGCTGCTCTCCGCGCACGGAGGGGGCGCTGGGCCCGGGCTTACCTCCTCCGGGAGACTCACAACTTGGACTGAGAGGACTCCCGCCAGCTCCGCTCCACAGGGAGGCAACGATCCGGGGACTTCCCGCGCGCCCGAAAACGGCGCCCACCGCGGCCTCGTGCGCTCCTCGCGCTCGCGCGCGCCGGCTTCCCGTTGCTAGGGGGACCCGTGCGAGGGGCGGGGCCTAGCGGATTTCTCCCATTGACCCGCCTGGAGCGCTGGAAGGAGGTGAGAGCTGGAGAGGAGGAGAGAGCTGGGCCTGGCCCTGGCCCTCCTGGCGAGCGGCCGATTTCTCTTGTTGGCTGTCATGGGAGGGGTTTGGATTTTTGGCTGCCGGCTGCTTTGTGATGGGCCCTTTTCCTGTTCGGGTTTCTTGTGTTGTGAGGAGCGGGGATGTTTCCGCTGTTCCCTTCTGGCACTGCTGACGTTTCCATTCCTTCGGTGAATGCATCTCTTCAGACAGGTGGGGCTGGGCACTGTAACAACCTGTTCTGTTTTCCCACCCAGGACCTGGGGTAATATTTCCAGCGTTGCCTTTTCCTAGGCGGGGTTGTTACTGTTTGACTGCTGGCAGTTAGTGCTGTTTTGCTGTGGGAGGTTTACTATGTTATAATTGTAGTTCAAGTTATTCATGGCTTTCTGAGGGCCAAGCCAACACCCAACACTCATTACACAAGGCCTAGTATTAGGACAGGTTTCAAGTGTCTGTTTTTGATTTTTTTTTTCCACAGAGTTTTCTAATTATTTTATTTATTTATTTGTTATGGTTGGCACCACAGCAGTGCATGTAAATATAATTTTACCTTAGAAGACCAGGAGCACAAAGCTGTAAAGTTCACCTAGGATGTTTAATGCCCTTGCACCGACCCTGTTGGTGAGCTAACACATGCCCTACTGTCCATTCCCTAAGGCACTTTTTGCCTTCATAAAATAATTTAACAAGTGGCTCCTGAAAGACCCCTATGTTTTCTGGATACCCCGGCATCACATCATCTGAGAATAATCCAGAAACAATAATGTACCCGTCCCTTCTTCACATGTGCTCTCCAGAGCTCATGTACAGCATAGCATCCCCTTTGGATAGCACTTACATGAGTGGTTAGAGTAGCAGGCTGCAAGCCAGGGTTCAGATTCTGCTGACACTCCTTGTAACCATGGGTAAGTCACTATACCCTCCATTGCCTTGGATACAAACTTAATGGTGAGCCCCCTGGGGACAGGGAAATACCTACAGTACCTGAATGTAATCTGCTTTGAAGTGCCATGGAAAAACAGAATATCAAATAAAAAAAATAAATAGTGCAACCAAAGACAATTTGCAAAGAATACAAGTGAACGGATGTGCTAAGGGGAGGCCCTTTCAACACCTTGAAACCATTATATCTTGGCCTTCTGCAGTGTATGTTCTGAGAGAAGCAGCAGGATCTGTTAAGGTAGTCAAGGGACCTGTCCTGGTTTCATCGTAGTTCCGATTTCCCTAAGAAAAGTCTGGATTATATTTCCATTTGTGCAATGGGGCAAGAATGAGACTGCCTAGGCTCTGACTGAATTGGCACATCTGAAACTTCTTTAGGTGTGTTTTGTAACTGTAGTCTTTTGGATCCGAAGTTCTTCTTGGATTTCATTATAAATGATTCCTCTGCTGAACAGTGCAAGTTTCTGATGAGGGAGGGACTGGGAAGTGACTCTGTTATTTTCCTAGGTTTTGCTTTAATTATAGAGGTCACAGCTTTAGCACATGATAGTAACAGTAACCATAGAAACTGGTAAACTGGCATCTGGCTTATGCCTTGTTTTGAAGGAAGTGAGGAGGACCAGCTTATGCGGTGAAGGCACTGTATGGGGAGAACAGTCTGCTATCATTAGCAACATCCTTGCCTCTCGCACGTCTCAACTATACAGAAGCTTTCCAGCTTCTTCATCCATTGTTATTTTAGTTAACGGAGTCCATTGAAGCATGCCCAGTTTAAAGAAAGTTATCCAGAAGATTATTTGTTCCCCTCCACATGTCAAAGCTATGTTCATTGCAAGATCCTGGAAAGTAAAACAAAACGGGTACTAGCCAGAGACAATTGCAGAGAG
Source organism: Rhinatrema bivittatum (assembly GCF_901001135.1). Lineage (NCBI taxonomy): Eukaryota > Metazoa > Chordata > Amphibia > Gymnophiona > Rhinatrematidae > Rhinatrema > Rhinatrema bivittatum. The sequence goes on along the minus strand of NC_042629.1, from coordinate 73,699,216 downwards.
CCAGCACGACAGAGAGAGCTAGAAAGAATGCACCAAGTACAGAGATTCAGTAATGGGGGGAAATGGGATAATTTGGGAAGGAAATATTGACCTCCAGAGGCATTGTTGCTCTCTGCTGAAAACTGATTGTAAGTCAATATTCTGTTACTGTCAGTATTGATCTTTATACATCATAATTGTGATTGGATGATAAACTCCTTCCACAGAATCAGAAGACAGCATTGAAATGCAATATTAAAGCATACTTGGTGGGTTAGCACAGAGAAGGCTTAGAGGTTCTTGGAGGTTCAAGGCCCTTTTTGCTCTCCTTAGCCCTGATTAGTCTCTGTTATGAGACTCCTTTTTTGTGGGCACTGTGAACATCTGCACTTCAGCATGTCCAACCTACGGGCCGATACGGTAAAAATCGCGGGAGAGCGGGCGAGCGCACAGGCCACTCTCCTGTACGCGCGATTCAGTAAATTAATTTATTTAAATTAGGGCCCGCAGTAAAAAGAGGTGCTAGGGGCACTAGCGCGTCCCTAGCGCCTCTTTTTGGACAGGAGCGGCGGCTGTCAGCGAGTTTGACAGCCGACGCTCAATTTTGCCTGCGTCGGTTCTCAAACCCACTGACAGCCACGGGTTCGGAAACCGGACGCCGGCAAAATTGAGTGTCCAGTTTTCAACCCGCGGGCCACAGGCCCATTTAAATTTTTCTTTTTAAAATTTTTAACTTTTTTTTAACTTTTGGGACTTCCGACTTAATATCGCCATGATATTAAGTCGGAGGGTGCACAGAAAAGCAGTTTTTACTACTTTTCTGTGCACTTGGATTTTCTATCCTTTGTTATAAAAATATTCTATATGGACACAGTAGACTGGCTTTACTGATACAATTCTCCTCTCTGTGTCTATCCAATATACTTCTAAGTGATGGTTAGCATATTTAGCAGTGCGAATGCCAACAATTAATCAGGTGGTCCCTCTCCTCCAGTTATCTGTGACAGTGCACTTGGATCTTATTAAGAGTCAAAGGTTAATGTATTTTACTGTTTTGCGTTCAGAGTCTGTTTCAAGTTTATTAAGAGATATCAGTTTGATTAATCATATATGCTGTGCTGTTGAGAATAAGGAAGATTAAGTTGCCAACAGAGAGAGAAGTTTCCAGCCGTATTAGAATGGAAATAGTCTTCCCTTTGACAGACTTTAAGACATTTATGTGCTTATCTATGACCACACTAGTTTTGTAACCTACTTGGGTCCCTCTGTTTATTCTCTGGCAGAATTCTAATGGTAGTGGTTGGGTTGTGGACTTGATGCTAACGCAGTTTACAATATAAGCTTGGGAAGAGGGATGTTAAAGGGCACACAATGATTGGTGTTTTGGGGAGTCAAACTGGTCTTTGTACTTTGCTGCCCGATTAGGGTGTCACTGGTTTATGGATCTCTCGCAAGAAATAATACGACACTAACTGTATCAAACTCTGTATATAGTGTCCCTTTTTAGCAAGATATTTTAACAGCAATACTGGAATTAAGAGATGAATAAACACCCCCGTGAACCATCAAAGAAGCCTTCTTACCAATACGTAGATACTTTCCTTAATTATCTTCTACTGTTGTCCATGCTCACCCATCTCAAAAAGGATATAGCTGCACTGGAGAAAGTGCAGAGAAGGGTAACCAAAATTATAAGGGGCATAGAATGGCTGCCTTATGAGGAAAGGGTAAAGAAGTTAGGGTTGTTCAGTTTGGAGACGAGACGACTGAGGGGGCATATCATAGAAGTCTACAAAATCATGAAAGGACTTGAACAAGTTAATGTAAATTGACTGTTTACTCTCTCAGATAATAGAAGGACCAGGGGGCACTCCATGAAGTTAGCAAGTAGCTCATTTAAAACAAATCGAAGAAAATTCTTTTTCACTCAATGCACAATTAAGCTCTGGAATTCATTGTCAGAGGATGTGGTTACAGCACTTAGTGTAACTGGGTTAAAAAAGGTTTGGATAAGTTCCTAGAGGAAAAATCCATAAACTATTACAGTAATTAATAAGCATTAGTAGCTTGAGATCTATCTGTCTGGGTACTTGCCAGGTTCTTGTGGCCTGGATTGGCCACTGTTGGAAACAGGTTGCTGGGCTTGATGGACCCTTGGTCTGACCCAGTATGGCATTTCTTATGTTTTTATGATTTTGAGTGCATGGGAGCCAGTCTCCCCCAAGTCTCTAGAAATATTTTTTTCGGGAGCTTGCAAATCTTTAGGGGTGTGCCATTGAAGTGGCTCAGGAATTGTGCAGAATGGAGGCTTTAATGATTCATTGTTCTTGCGTCTAGTCAGCTGTTTCAATGATGCTTATTGAAAATTAATTTTTTTAATGACCTGTCTGGAATTGCGCATGCCGGAATGTTAAAAGAAAAATCTGCAGATCTGTTTATTTAACAAACATAGGATGGCTACATCCAGATTTGAATAGGTGCACCTTTGTTAGAGGTCTCAGGAGTCTGCATGCAAGAGCGTCCTGTAGCCCAATTACCCACAGAAAGAATCATTGTGCTAGGCTGTGCTAGGAACAAAGAAGCTCCCATTAATAATGGAATCGGAGTAAGATGGCCTAGGTTACCCCCCAAGACTTCTCATTGCTGACACTTATGGCAGACTGACAGCTGGGGGCCAAAATAAGACATTTATGAGTCTCTCTGATACTTGGCTGCAACCCATTGAAATGCCGATGGCAGATTAGGGCTTCTGGAGAGCATAGGTATGTATGAAAGTAACTGCTTTTAAACAAAAATCCATAGAAGAAACTTACGAAGTTCAGATAAACTCACAACAGGCAGCAAACGTGTAACATATGGAAGGTGCATTCCAGCTTCGTCCACTCTTTGTCCTTCTGGTTTCCTGCCTCATCAGAAATGACCGCTAGCCTTGCTCACTGGACAGATGTGGCTAAAATTTGGCATGAGTTAACACATCGACAAGACTCTCTGCTCCCAAATTTCATCTATCCACAGAGAAACCCCTGCAACACAGGTATGGACCGAGAGGCAGAGGCACCCTCGAAAGCTGATTCTCCCGCTCTAGAGAAACATGGGTTAGAAAAAGGATAACACAGCAGCACTGTCTGAATTAAAATCTTCTGTATAATAATACAGTGCTATTGGATGTACCCAGCCTGTATTCAGCAGTGAAAAGCATGCTACTAAGCGGGTACCTGAGGCAATGGGAGATAAAGGACAGGCAGTAAGAGAAGTGGGGCTGTGACCCCTCATTTCCCTGGCTCCCAGCCAGCTCTAACCATTAGTCCACGCTACCTGCCTTTATTAACTTAGGTGAAGCAGTGGCTGCTAGTTCTGACCATAACAGATACAGCCAGCTATCTAATGAGCGGAACAGACCTCAGACATTGTGTCCTTTATATTAGAGTTACCTAAATGATCTTTATGCATGTAAATCTGCTTCTGAAAATTATCTGGGGAGGGGGAGATGGGGGAGATGGTTTGTGTACGCAACTCGATTTCACGAGTACTTTCCCCCATGCTCATGGTAGGTGTTTTGGGAGGCAGCGTTGGGGCACTGAAAGCCTTTTTGTAGATACTTTGAATTTTCGAAAGTACACATGTAAAATGCACAAGCAGAAAGTTATAACTACTTGGGAGCAGGTGTAACTTCCTGCACATATTTGTGTATGCGTATTGGCACAAACTGGGAATTATGAGCATAATTTCACTGAAAATTTGGGCAGTCATATGCAGGTTGCTGAAAATTATCCTCATATATGCAGATATAGCTTGTATACTGCCTGTAATCATTTATTTAGTAATTAGACAATCAAACCCAGCTCTGGAGTGACTTAACTCCCTATAGGTGCTGAAATGTAATTTACAGCTGACGCTAGGGCCAAAAAATAATATGAATCATAAACAAAATGGTTAGTCCAAAAGAATTACCCAGAGTTGTCAAGAGAAATTTCTCTCTATTTCTCTTCATAACATAACAATTTTATTAGAAACCATTTCAAAAGGATGCTTTTTAAAGTGACACATCACTTTAATTACAATCTCTGTGGTTCAAAATGTTTTTCTTTTGTTTTTTTAAAAAGCAGTCTTTTCTTTTAAATAGACATGGTATACAATTCCTAAATCTTCATGGACATTCTCTTGTAAATCTTTCTTGCCTGCAAGCAATCAATCCCTCCCTGCCTCCCTCTCTTCTTCCCGTCCCCTCCTCCACTTAAAAAAAAAAAAAAGACAGACTATTTCTAATCTCATACCTGCATAAATCTCCCGGAGACAGCCACAAATATTCCAGCTATGCTGATTTATGGAAGCTTGCATGGGCCTTCACCACCCTATCTATCCTGGATGTGTCCTGATGGATGAGTCACCAGGAACCCTTCCATTTAAAAGGCATCTGCTTCTGCAGTCCTCTGAACCAGATGCCGTCAAAACCAATAGGACTTGCAGCTGTAACTTGGAAACCTGGCCCATCCTGTAAATATTTTCTGCTTGGCATGTGTTCTTTTCACAGGAGAGAGCCATGCCTTTGTCTGGGGGTAACCTAGTCAGCTTCAGCTGGGAGGGCTGGGTCTGTAAGATCTGTAGGCCGTCCCGTATCCCCGTCTTTTCTCAAGCTACATTCACTATATGATTTCGCTCTCCTCCCAGCCCGCGTTTCCTGCTAAGCAGAGTACCCTGCTCTCTGAGGGGGTCCTAGAGCAAGGGGCACTTCCTCTCAAGGCTTGCTCAGCCTGCGTGTCGCACCCATCTCGTGCACTGTAAAATACAACTGCTGCTGGCCTGCCTGGTACCAGCCAGAAAATGCTGCCAGGTCAGAGCAGGAAGCATCCCGTTCAGCATGGTGCATGTTCGGGGGAAGATGCTCCCCCTGCTTCTTAGCTTTGAGGAGGACCTCAAACAAACTGCCACCCCAGCCACACCATCACCTTCTGCTTCCACATCCTTGGAGGGGGACAGCTTCTTTGGTTCCTGCACCTTGGGATGGTTAAGAGGTAAATCCATTCCACAGCCAGGAAAGGCAGCCAACAACTGCTTGGTATTTATTTATTTAATTATTTATTATTTTTATATACTGACATTTGATCTGAGATATCATATTGGTTTACATTCAGGTACTGCAGGTATTTCCCTATCCCCAGAGGGCTTACAATCTAAGATTTATACCCACATTTTGGTTGAAAAGTGACCATTTCTTTGTTTTCTTCTGCAAAATCTTCATCTCATCCAGTGCATTTTAATGGGATTGAGATATGTCCCTTCTTCCTCTTTACATGTATCCCAGGCATCTTTCAGGAAGCCATCTAGAAGCTGACCCAAGTCTACAGCAAATCCAGGTTAAAACCAGGTAGTTATTTTGTTCCATCTGGTTATAACCCAAAGGTTTTGTAGGAAGTCCTTGGTGAAGGAGAAGCATAAGTTACTTCTTGGTTGTGTTGAGACAGGCAGAGCACTGAAACACCTGGTTTAGCTCCTTTTCATGTAACCTCAGTGACAAGGCAGCGTATTTTATTTATAAATGCTTTACCAGGATGTCTCGAAGCGGATTATAGTTAATTTACCATAACTATTATGGTTGAATCTCAGTAAACAATAAGCACAGGAGTATGGACTACGAGGAAGAGGCATAACCAGATATAAGTAGAGAGATATGCGGTAGATTAACAAGATTGACTAGGATGTACAGAACATGCATTCATTCAGCTACTTCATGTCAAAGGCAGCTTCCCAAAGGGATGGTTCCCCTTAATGATTTGCATGAGGACATCAGCGACCTTACAGCACAATGCAAGTGCTAAGAAGCGCATGAGTGGTAAATCTGGGCGATCATACCCAGTGCACCCTAGCTTAAAAATTCTTGCATAACAAATCCATTCAGAGACACTGACCCCCAGAGAAAACAGGAGTTAAGACCTATAAAAAAAAATGTGGGTCCTTTATGGCCTGTAAAGATGTAAACATGACAAATAGTAAAACTCACCCAGTGTTGGCCACAAACTTTCCTGTTGACTCATTTAATTAATTGTTTAAGCAGCTTCCCAGCCGTGCTAGGTGGAGTCATTAAGTACTTCACCCTCGCTGGATTCCACCTGGCTCTGTATTAGCTGTGATATCACATATTCTGCAAGAACCTATCCTGGGCAATCCCCCCCCACACCCCAGCTAAAAGTTGCAGGCATGGCATCCACATTGCATGTCCTTTTAGCCATACTAAAAAGAGGCATTAGATCTTAAAATCTGCAGCGCTGTTTTACCCCTGCTCAGCCACCTGCACTAATAATTGATGCAAATGTACGCAGGTGCTTTTTAGACGTAAACATTGTAGGCAATTTTCAAAGGGAAAATTAACCATAGTGTATGTAAATCATTCAAAATTGTTCTCTTTAAGTGCTGGGAGACATTTACCTGATCTGGTCTATACATTAAAACTGAAATTTTATGTGGTCTTCATGAAAGACTGGGGAATGTCACGTGATGGGCAGAGGATTGGTCAAGCCTGTGCTGAGTTGCAGCATTTATTCCCATTCAGTCCCCTCAGGACTGATAAGCTTTAAGGATTTACGTAATAAGGTGTAATTATGTTCCTTAGCTGGGCTGTGCAGAAATGTAAAAATTGCCTCCAACGAGAGAAGTTGTAATTGTAATCTGTGTGGAACAGCCCTGGCAATGAATGCCTGGAAAAACTGAATAGTGCAACATTGGCTTAAGTATTCTAAACAACAGAGTTTCAGGAAATAGTTCCTGAAAGCTCCTCTGAGAAGCTGGATGTAAGACACCAACTGAAAGGAAATGAACACGATTCCAACAGTCCAGTGGACTGCAAGAGAAAACAAATTGCAAAAAGACCCATGGATTTTCTTTTGTAAGCATCTCATTTACACAGAAAAATAAGGGCACCATTTTCTTCCTTGACCATCATTTCTTGTGCACTCGTCAGAAAACGGTTTGTGAAACAAAAATTATCCACGTCTACCGCTGCACCTGAAAATATTTTTTATTTTATTTGTTTAATTCATGCCTTTTCATTGTTAGCTCAAGGAGAGTTACATTCAGGTACTGGAGGTATTTCCCTGTCCCCAGAGGGCTCACAGTCTCAGGGGCCGATGCAATAAGATGCACCCAGCCTAGTGCATGAGCTTACTTGCAGTTGGGCGCGCGTTTTGGACACGCAAGAATAGCGACAGATACAGTATGAAGATTAGCGTGTCCAAAACATGCGCCCTAACCAACACATAACCCAACACATGTAAAAAGCAAGTAGATGAAGACAATAATTACTCCCCTTCTATGCAGGAAAGTGTGCCCCAAGGCTGGGCACCCAACACACATTTTTTAACGCAGGGAAATTAACTTCAGTTCCAGATGTGGAGTAAGTTAACTCAGTCAGGGGCTCATGAGAAACATTAAGAAATATGGTCCTATGTGTTGCCATAAATGTGTCCTCTTCCTTGGTCTCATCCTGACTCTTGAATTGACTGCTTGTGGTGGAGAAAAATAGATGTACATTGATTTGATCAAAAAGAAGGGCATGTTTCTTATGGCCACACAATTTAGATGCCCATAGTAATGGGCGCCTGATATAATAAACTTCAGCATTGAAATCAGCACCTCAGCAAAATAACCAAAAGAAGTGCAATCAAAATGGATGTTCATAGTGAGTGTCCGATCCAATAGGAACTTATGAACACATAAGGCTTGCCATACTGGGTCAGACCAAGGGTCCATCAAGCCCAGTATTCTGTTTCCAACAGTGGCCAAGCCAGGTCACAAGTACCTGGCAGGATCCCAAGCTGCTTATCCCAAGAAAAAGCAGTGGATTTCTGCAACTCTCCCTTAATAATTGTTAATAGACTCTTCCTCCAGGAACTTGTCCAAATCTTTTTTAAAGGCAGCTATACTAACAGCTTTCACCACATCCTCTGGCAACAAATTCCAGAGCTTAATTATAAGTTGAGTAAAAAAATATTTTCACTTATTAGTTTTAGTATTAACTTCATTGTGTGTCCCCTGGTTTTTGTTCTTTTCAAAAAAGTAAACAACTGATTACTTATTCCATTCCACTCATTATTTTATAGACCTCTATCATATCTCCCCTAAGCCGTTTCTTCTCCAAGCTGAAGAGTCCTAACCTCTTTAGCCTTTCTTCATAGGGGAATTGTTCCATCTCTTTTATTATCTTGGTCGCCCTTCTCTGTACCTTTTCTAATTCTGCTATATCTTTCTTGAGATATGGTGACCAGAACTGAACACAATACTCAAGATAAGGTCGCACCATGGAGCAATACAGAGGCATTAGGATATTCTCTATTTTATTCTCTATTCCTTTCCTAATAATCCCAAGCATTCTATTTGCTTTCTTTGCTGCTGCTGCACACTAAGCAGAAGATTTCAACGTATTTTCAACGATGATACCTAAATCCTTTTCCTGAGTGGTGACTCATAATGTGTAATCTTGCATTTTGTATCTATAATTTGGGTTACTCTTCCCTAAGTGTATCACTTTGCACTTGTCTACATTAAATTTCATTTGCCATCTGCATGCCCAATCTCCCAGTTTTGCAATGTCCTCTTGCAATTTCTCACAATCCTCTTGTGATTTGACAACTTTGAATAATTTTGTGTCATTGGCAAATTTGATTACCTCACTTGTTGTTCCCATTTCCAGGTCATTTATAAATACATTAAAAGCATTGGTCCTAGAACAGATCCCTGGGGCACTCCATTATTCACCTTTTTCCATTGAGAAAATATACTATTTAGCCCTACTCTCTGTTTTCTATCTTTTAACCTTGTGGCAATCCACAATGGGACACTGCCACCTATCCCATGACATTTTAATTTTGTAAGAAGTCTCTCATGAGGGACTTTGTCAAATGCCATCTGGAAATCTTAGATACACTATTTCAACTGGCTCACCTTTATTCACATGTTTATTTATGCCCTCAAAAAAACTGTAGGAAATTGGTGAGGTAAAACTTCTCTTGGCTTAAATCCATGTTGGCTTTCTCCCATTAAACTAATGTTATCTATGTGTTCTGCAGTTTTGTTCTTTATGATAGTTTCTACCATCTTGCCTGGCACAGAGTCACTGGTCTGTAATTTCCTAGATCACCCCTTGATCTCTTTTTAAAAATTGACGTTACATTGTCAACATTCCAGTCTTCAGGTACCATGGATGATTTTATTGATAGTTTACAAATTTCCAATAGCAGATCAGCAATTTAATTTCTGTTCTTTGAGCATTATGGGGGTCATTTTCCAAGCGGATCGCACACGAAAAGTCCCTTATCGCGTGCGATACCAAGATCGGGGCGGCATCAGCCCTGGAAGAGGAGGAGTCGGGGCGGCACCGGGGATGACGCTGTGAAGACTTCGCTGACAGCGAAAGGTACGCGTCTTTTTCGCTGCCAGTTTCGCGCCAAATAACTACACCTTTTATGGTGTAGTTATTTGGCGTGATGCTGGCAGCGATCGCTGCCGGCTATTGCAGGCCCCCCCCCCCCCCCCCCCCCGTTTCTCCCCCTGTTACTGCAGGATTCAAAGAGCCCGGCAGTATTAGAAAATTCAGCCCTATGGGCTGTATACCATCTGGTCCAGGTGATTTGCTACTCTTTAGTTTGTCAATTTGCCCTAGTACATCTTCCAGGTTCACTGAGATTTGTTTCATTTCCTCTGAATCAACACCTTTGAATATCGTTTCTGGCATGGGTATATCTCTTACATTTTCCTCAGTGAATACTGAAGCATATAATTCATTTAGTCTCTCTGCTATGGCTTTGTTATCCCTAAGTGCTCCTTTTACCCCTTGATCATTTCATAGTCCAACCAATTCCCTCGCAGGCTTTTTAACTCGAAAGTACCAGAAAAAGTTTTCATTATGAGTTTTTGCTTCCAGGGCAAGCTTCTTTTCAAATTCTCTCTTTGCCTTCCTTATCAATGCTTTGCATTTGACTTGCCAGTACTTATGCTGTTTCCTGTTCTTGAAAGATTTTCTTTGAGATATTATAGCCTCTCTCACCTCACCTTTCAACCATGCCAGTAGTTGTTTAGCCTTCTTTCCACCTTTTCTAATGTGTGGAATATATCTGTTCTGGGCTTCCAAGATGGTATTTTTAAACAACATCCATGCTTGAGCTAAACTCTTAACCTTTGCAGTTGCTCTTTTCGGTTTTTTCATAATCATTTTCCTCATTTTATCATAGTCACCTTTTTGAAAGTTAAATGCTGTTGTAGTAGATTTCTTTTTTGTGCTCCCTCCAGTTAAGTCAAATTTGTTAATGTTCTGATCACTATTGCCAAGTGGCTCCAACTCTGTTACCTCTCGCACCAAATCCTGTGTTCCACTAAGGACTAGTTCTAAAATAGTTTCCCCTCATGTTGGTTCTTGTAACAACTGCTCCATGAAACAGTCATTTATTTTATCTAGGAACTTTACTTCTCTAGCATGTCCTGATGTGACATTCACCCAGTCAGTACTGGGGTAATTGAAATCACCCATTATTACTGTGCTGCTGACTTTATTAGCTTCCCTAATTTCTTTTAGCATTTCATTGTCTGTTAGTTCATTCTGGCCAGGTGGACGGTAATTCACCCCCATTACAATTTTATTTCCTTTTTCTCCTGTAATTTCTATACATAAAGATTCAACATTGCATTTTGTTTCCTGTAGTACTTTTATCCTGTTTGACTCAATGCTCTCTTTAACACATAGTGCCAGCCCTCCACCAATTTGATCCATCCTATCATTTAGATATAATTTGAACCCTGTTATCACAGTGTCCTCTGCTCTAGTTAAACCTGCCTTTAATTGCTCTGAGCAAACTGTTAAATAGACAATGCTATGAAAACATATCACAAATAGTTCCATAAAGAAAATGAAGAGGTTTACAGCATGTATTTGCCATTTCATTGGCTCTGATATGAGTCTTAGGTAAATGCTTGTATACTTCCTTGCTAGGCATCCAGACTGTTAAAGGACTTAGCCAGTTTTCAGCCTCTGTCCTGATGCTGGGTGTGTGCAGATTTGGGTTGAGGCACAGGTAGCTGCCTGGGTTGCCAAATTTCAAAAGTCCCAAATTCCTGAAGTGATCCTGCTACTGCTTGCTTTAGGATCGTGTAATGTTGCTGCTATGACACTGTCCCCACCTCTAAACCTCTGTCCTATTATCCTGCCCTGGGTAGTCAATCTTAAATGCCAGCCTGGGTATGCGAGTCAATAAATAGCTAGAGTTCCATGCACAGAAGCGCCAAGACCAAGATCCAACCCAGGAACAGGTACTGACAGGGCCCTGCTAAGAATAAACTGTTCCTTTTCCAATTCCCACATTTTGGATTGGAGGTTGGTGCTGGATGTCATTTGCACGGACGCTCTTGAGAATTAGAGATACTGACATGACCTCTGTTTTCATTTGGATCAAATATGAGTAGAGCAGCCACCACTGACAGAAGCAAGAATGTGTGTTGCCTCTTTTAAGCAGTGTAAATAAGCAATAGATTGACATCAGGCCTCTGCAAACTCCTAAAAAATATAGCAGGTTGGGCAGAATAAGTAACTCTTTCTGGAAAACCTGCGAAGACTCACAAGCCTGTGGGGATGGGTTTTTGAAAGAAGACTCTGTCCTTCTTCAAAGGCACCAAAAGTCGCTGATCAACCATTTTCTTAAAATCAATATTCCAGACAATTGTTTAGCTAGCATGATCTTAAAGACGCAGGTGCCTAATGTGCGAGTACTGTACTGATAATAGCAATGAAACCCACACCGCCCCCAGGGCATCCAGAGAAATCTAACTTCAGGAGGGATGTGACTTTTCTTCAGCCATTTCAGATCACACTGTAAACCGTATCGAAACTGATTTCAAGGCCATTGCACAGACTCTAGTCTGCAAGTGGCACTGCAGAGTCAGCTTGGTTTACCTACTGTGGTCCTCTGAGTTACACTTTAAGGGTATTCTAGTATACTGTGTTGCATTACATGGCTCTGAATGTTCAGGGAAGAAGCCTGTTTTAAGAACAACTTGTGAGCATCACTTTTCTGGGACCTAACACTCCAAGTGTTCCATTATGCAGTGTAATGGCACATAATTTGGGAAAGCATGTGTGTTTTGAGACAGAGAATAGCACGTTAGGCTGAAATATCAGCTGGCGGTACGGCACTGGGCCAAATCTCGAAGCGCTGTATATATTCTTCCTATACCCACCATGGGCAGAAGGTACCTGAGCTGAAGAGCAGCCCACAGAACGGTGTATGGTCATTCAGAAACCACTAGCCCTAGCTACACACTGCTGGATCCTAGTGTCACCTATGAAGAAAATGTCTTATCTGAAAAGAGCATTATGGTAAAGCACATTGGGAATGTGTAAGTTGGCTGGGACGTACTTTGAACTCTGCTTCAGGCCTGCTGGCTGAAACCTGCTGGAGGTAAATCAGTGCCATGTTGGGTGAAACTGCCAGTCTTCATAGATTTGCTCAGAGAGGGTGGGATTTCACCTAAACGTCTGCCACTAGCTTTCTCAGATAATTCTCAATAAGGAAGAAGCCGAGCCAGTCCTGCTTTTCCTGGGAAATTAGAACTGGTACTTCCAATGGGATAGAAACCAGATCCGGAGAAAGTTCTTTTTTTTACTCAACGCACAATTAAACTCTGGAATTTGTTGCCAGAGGATGTGGTTAGTGCAGTTAGTATAGCTGTGTTTAAAAAAGAATTGGATAAGTTCTTGGAGGAGAAGTCCATTACCTGCTATTAAGTTCACTTAGAGAATAGCCACTGCCATTAGCAATGGTTACATGGAATAGACTTAGTTTTTGGGTACTTGCCAGGTTCTTATGGCCTGGATTGGCCACTGTTGGAAACAGGATGCTGGGCTTGATGGACCCTTGGTCTGACCCAGTATGGCATTTTTAATAACATAAACCCATCCCGAGAACCCTAATTGCAACTCAACCTGAAAAGTAGACTTGGCAATTTTCACAAATTGTGATGGTGCTTACTTAGGAAGGGGAGATCAGGTTTTGACTTCTGAGGTTTCAGGAATTTTGCTAACTTTTTGCTTTTGAAAGTAGAGAGATGATAGCTGAGCTGAAGGCATTTGGTGTGTCCGCAGATAAAGTTCCTAAATTATTTGGTTTATTCAGTGGCCAGCGGCAGCCAGCACACAGTCTCATTTAGGATCCCTCTGTGTCTACCTCTGGGCAAGCCTCATATTACTATCCCGCCAGCTCGCTGGAGGGCGTTGATAAGCCCCATCCACTTCCTCCATCAGAAAACAACCTGCCACCAGTCAGAATTCCTGCAAAAAGAAAAGCAAATCTGTGGACTGAGCTGTGCTAAAAGATAGAGGGCCTTGGGAAGATCAGGGCATGAATATTGCTGGAAATTAAATGCCTTTGGGAGGACCTTATGGTCCCAAATTGTTGTTGCACTCCCAAGCTTGGTAATAACTTTTCTATATTAGAAGCAGATTTCATTTATGTCAGGAAGTTTTGTATCACATTTTTGTATCATTGAAGAGCTCCTCCTGTTTCAAAGGAGTTTACGGCACTTTATGTAGGGACCTTCCTTTTCAGTTTTTATTTTATTTTGCCTGGGAATTACAATGTTATAACAAAAGAAAGTCAGTGAAAAAATGCCTTTGAAATAATGCACATGAGAAAAATCCGTGGAAAAGTCATTTTTCCACTGATTTCTTTATTTTAATATTGAAATTCCCGGGCAAATAAAATAATAAAAACTGCAAATGAAGATCCTTATTTATATGTTTGAATACTGGAGTAGTGAGTGGACTTTTTCTGCTGTTTGATAATCAGTAATAAAAGAAGTGCAATAACTGTACATCTTCCCTAAACACACGTTTGCCTCCTTGCCTTTGCGGATTCTTAGATCCTGAAAACCTCATTCCATGCTGCTAATATAAAATCCAGATTGCAGGCACTAGAAATCTAATCCTTTCCGCAGTCTTTACATTTGCTTTACAGAACTGTTCTTTCTCTCTTTTCGTGAACTATAACCATATTATGAGTTGATCTTTTTAGGCCAGATCCAATGGAAGTCGTTTACCTATATTCCCTATTAGAACAAAATGGAATTTATCATGTCCACATTGTTTCAAAATTGAAAACTCAAAACAGAAAATAAATTCAAATGTGCAAACTGCTCTATTATTTAGGAATATGTTAACAGGTAGCACTGTTTTCCATTAGACCCCTTGTTTCGCTGGCATGATCAGATTCGATCATGGGGTGATACCATTCTTTCAGGTCTTTGATATTTTTTATTTACTTTTAAACTCTAACTACAGTGACAAATTGCATTACTTCAGAGGGATGCTAGCACTAGGCCAAACACAGATTTTTAAGGGATATGACTACTACTACTACTATTGCTATTACTACTACAACTATTGAGCATTTATATAGCACAGGTACAAATTGGAAAGAGTCCCTGCTTTGTAGAGCTTACATTGTAATATAGACCGAGACAAGATAAAAGGTTTCAGCAAAGTGGAGTTGAGGCAAAATGAAAAACTGGGCTCCATTTTAAGTTGATGATATGTCCTTTGTAATCCCCCCAGAATTAAGCAGGGACCAATATAAGTACAAATTTATTGTGGCATTCTCAAAAACAAGTGTGAGAGAAACAAAATAAATAAAACATGGCAAATGTGACACAATTAACATTTTTACAATTTTGGAAACCTATTTTGCATACTAATGATTTGCATTGGTGGCTTGTGATAACATGCACAAAATAAGCTGGAAAGTGCATGTTAGAAGCATGACTCAAAGGCGCATTTCCCTTTGAGCAGGTAAAGGTTAGCAGGTCTGGGGGCAAATCAGGATTAAGTTGTGAGGCAATTATAATTGTGCATCAAATTCACAATCCCTTGACAATCCCATGTGCCAAATCTCAGCCAAATCCGTGCAATAGTTTGCGTTCCAGCATGCATATATATGGACAGACAAACGGACCATCGACAACAGGTGTTCTTGTGCTCGCAAGAGCACCCAACTCCCTCCTCCTCACAACAATATTCAATCCCTACTGTTGAATGCAAGCACAATATCAAAATCAATGTTCTGTGCCTGTGACTTGAACCACTATTACGTTTTCCACTCCTGCATAATAGCTATTTGAGCAAATAATGAATTATAGTGAAACATGTGTAACCATGGGTCTCCTTTCTGTCACGGCACAAGACCTTTTGTATGCATGCCTTGTGTTCCTTCCTTTTGTACAAAGGCAGAAAAACCAATTAAGCCGGTTGTGCTGCCTGCTCATGATCGAGGGGACCTTGACTCCCTATTCCACCTTCCCAGACTTGAATTTCTTGAACAAACACATGCGTAATCCTTGAATGAAGCTATAGCTGCCGAGGTTACACTCAACTGCCTAGAAAAGAGCGTGTGTTTAAAAATAATAATAATAACAAAAAAATAAGATAAAAACAACCTTTAACACTGTCTATACCAGATAAGGTTTCTCCCTTTATATCTCTCAGCAATACAGCAAAAATGACATTTTTCAGGGAAGTAAAAGTTAACAAATAAAAACCCAAAATATAAGATGATACCTTTTTTTATTGGGCTGACTTAATATATTTCTTGACCAGCTTTTGGGAGCTGCACTGCCTTCCAAAAAATATAAGTGAATCATAAAAAGCAATCCAGTGCTAGTGGGAAGGCGGGAAGGAGATCAGAAGGTGAGGAGCAGTAGAACTTGATGGCCCTTAATGAGTTAAGAAACCTAGGTCTTTGAGTCCTTTCTTGTCAGCTCAGATCATTTTAACTTCAAAAGTCTCTTACCTTGCTGAATTTGATTTGAATTTTCCTTAAAGTACACTGATCACAAGGCCATTGATGCAGTGGTCTGGTCCCAGAAAATGCTCACCCACACAGGTATTGCCTAGGTCTTCTGCGTTTGTGTCCATGCGAGTCTATTCTTGTCTTTAACATCTGGCCTGGCTGACATTTTCTACACTGGTTCACGTACACTACATTAGAGGAGGAGCAGGAGTCGGATCCCCGTAGGTTGAATGTCTTTCCTCTCCGTGTAGATAAGGCTTAATTTGTAGACAAAAAAGAATTGGAATTGTGGAACGGGGAGAGGAGGTGGAAGGGGAGCAGGGCCAGATGTGGCCTGTGTGAGAGGGCGGGGCTGGGGCCAGGGCCAGATGTGAACTCCCTCCCACACACACACACTTTTGTTCCTCCTTATCTCAGTGATTCTCCATGTTCCACCCCCACTACTTCTCAGTCCCCTGCCCTTCTTCGCTTGATGGGCACTGGGGAGTGACGGATAGCTGGGGTTTGAGCTTGGCTGTAGATGGAGGGTACAGGGAATGGGGCTCTTTTTTTTTTTTTCTATATCCTTCTCCTTTTCCCTACCCTGGGGATCCTGCTCTTACACTCCCAGTTCCCCCTTCCCCTAGTGAACCTAACTCCTGGTAGTCCTGCAGCCTCTCCCTCCAACTGTCCTCCTGCCTGGATGGCCAGAAATGATTCATGCTGCTGCTGCTGCTGCTGGCTCTGCCATAACTGATTTACATTCTCAGCTCTATTCGGCTTTCTTGGGTCCTGAAGCAAAAAAAGGTGGCAGAATGTGATTTTGGGTCATTCCACCAGAAATTAAGCCCTAGCTTACAGACACAAAAAGAGACTGAATTAATTTAGTCATAGGGCTGAAGCCTTGACAACTGGCACTACTGCTCACAAGTTTCAGACTTGAACTAATGCAAGCTCTCTTTGTTTCTAACTAGTCTGGAAAGATGTGGCAGAACTCAGTATCAGGCCATACCCTCCCCCAAATTGAGCCCTGAGTGTGGGTGAACTGTAATATGTGTCGGCATAGCTTGCAGCGTGGTGCATTGCAGGGCATTTCTGTCGTTTTCTTCCTTCTTGTTGATATTCAGAGCTCAGTTAGCTGGATATACTTATCGGCCGCACCGCTGAACATACCTGGAGAACTTTAAGGTTAGCCCCTTATCTGGCTGAGCACGGCTGGATATTCAGCTGCCCCCACTTTGTAATGTCCTGCTAAGTGAGGCTTTTTACTCATTTTTGCTTCAGCTTAGGTGGTTGCTAGAAGACCAGTACCAGTGGCACAGGAAATATTTCTTTAGGTGACATCATCCAAGAGTATAATGCCTGTAGGCCTTTTGTGACTTTTCTTAGTTTTTCTAGCTCTGGGTTGTGAAGGTGATACTCAGCTCCCTGCTTTTCCGTTCCTGCACTGCTGTCGATTTGGTCCTGGATGTGTTAAGTGAACAAGCAATCTTCTTGGAAATGCTTTTGGGTTTGTAGCATTTTTGTTTGGAGAATTTGGTCCAGGACTTTGAGGTGTTTGGCCCTGTCTTTTGGTGATACCATGTGGCTTGCCAATGTATAGTGGACTTTTTTTTTTTTTTTTTTTTTAAATGAAAGCAGTACAAACTGGAATTGTGAATGTAACTGCATCTCTCTCTCTCTCTGTTTCCTGTATAATTTGTTTGTAGATTGCCAAAACTGTGGTATCCAAAAAGTAGCCTATTTTCAATCTGATTGAAGGATGGAGTATATTAAGAGTTGAGACAGAATCAGATTTCTTTTTGGAGCAAAAAGTAGCATCATGCATAGCCCTGTGTGGCCTAAAATCAGCCTGTTTCCATCCCCCATCACTACCCAGCGCTGAGCACTTTTTGAAAATTCAGTAAGATTCACTGGGTGGGTTTATTCAATAAAGATATTTCCAGTAGATGCATAATGAGAAAAAAAATCCTTTTTTGAATAAGTACCACTTTGGTTAAATCAGTCATTTGACAGAAGTGCTTTAGAACAGAATAAAATAGTCAACAATTGTTGGATGCTATAAAAACAATTTGCAAATAGGAATGAAGTTATTCTTGTCCTTTGTCAGAATAACGACAATTTGGATGTAGAAAGCACTTCCCAGAACTCGGTGTGCATTCCACTTTAGAAGCAATCATCCAGTGAATCCACCTGGAGCAGGGAAAGGCGGTGAAGAGGCGCGATGGAGTGCGCTTCCAGAGAAAGTCTACACTCTGGGTGGCCGTGGACAAGTCAGGTTGTGTTCAGAAGATTTGTGCGGATATCCTCCTATCCCCCTGCCCCACTTTCTGTTTAGATATTGTCTGGGTAACTTATTACTCGCACAGGATAAGAAAGAGGCAGTGTGTGAGCATCCTAGGGGTAAGGATTAACTTCAGCCAGTTAGTGCTAGTATTGGGTGCTGACAGGATAAAGTTATCCAGAGACGTCTGGTTGAGCTGGAAGGCTATCGTAAGGTTTGTCCGGACAAATTAATTTGGCTAACTCTGACTTTACACACATCTGGTAATGTTCTGCTGAATATCCAAGAAGTTATACCTGTTTAGCTTTCTTGCTCCCTAGCTTATTTAGCATGGGTCCCGTGATCTCTTTTTACTCCCAGGACCCCATAGAAAATATGGGATTTCTCTTAAATCTGGTTCTCTTGATCTGCAAATTCAACCAAAAAGGATTCTGGCGTCAGGACTCTAGACAGACACGAAAGAAGAAGCAGTGTTATTAGTTATGTCCTACCACTTGGGCAAATCTGAAGCGCCTGCACTTAAAAGGAGAATTCATAAGGATTTCAAGCTATGATTTCAGGGTTTTTCCTAACACCAAATTGGATTGTAATGTTTTGCCTGGCTGCACCTATCCTGAGCGCTGCCGAGGCCACAGGACACCGCCAGGATCTCTTCGCGGCAGGGTGCTGGGCCGTTCGCACCATGCCTTCCCTTAGGCATGCGTGCACACTTGTCCTGCATTTACTGAATCTGCCCGTAAGTGATCACAAATTAGAACTTAGACAAAAACTGAAATGGAAACCCCAAGAAGCCAAACTCTGCAGACAGATAGTGAAAAAGAAACAGAAACACATTTCCTTTTACACTGAGCAAAATCCAAAGAGATGAGATGCACATTCCCAGAACTGACATGTTTAAATCAGTAAATGAAAATTAAATGCTATTTTCTATCTTTCGGTTGGATATTTTATTTTTCTAATTGTGTTGGTCCTCATCTCTTCTTTATGCTTTTGTCTTGTTCTCCTAATTCCTCTTCTAGGGTCTCCTTTTCATTTTCCATTTCTTCTTTTACTTCCTCCCCTACATTTCCCTCTCACATTGATCTTTCTGTTTCATCTTTTTTCTCCATTTCTCTCTTCTCTACCCCTCTATCCACTCATTGCTAGATTTCACCTCTTCAGCCTCTGTCTAACCCTTATTCCCTGCTTGCTTCTCTCTGAGCCCTCCATCTCTCTGTCACTGGATTGCTCGCCTCACCAGTCTCCAGCTATCTGGCTCCATCCCCCACTCCCCTCTGACAGCCACCAGCTTTCTAGCTGTCTCACCACCCTATCATCCTCAAGCTGACTTTTTTTTTTTTTTTTTTTTTTAATTTTTTATTTATTGGATTTTACATAAATACACAAATAAACCATTGTGATTGAAAAAGTGGTTACATAGTATTCACTCTTATAGGAAAATTATCCCAAAATGTAATATAACAATAACCAACAAAATAATTAAGCAATTTTTGGGAGAGTACTGGAAACTCTTAGGAGCGCAAATACTTCCATGTAACAATAAAAAAGAAATATTAAGGAGGCCAATTCCCAACCGATACATTTCTACTTAGCGCCCACTGTTACTGGCTATGTCGCAGATAATTGATGAGAATCAATAAAGAAACAAAGTTGTGATGGTTCAAAAAAAACATATACGGAGTCCATATACTTGACTACGCATTTGCAAGGGTAATGAAGCAAAAACTTGGAACAAATAGCCATCACTTCTTCTTTCATTTGCAGAAATCTTTTCCTCCTTTCCTGAGTTGACCTCGTGATGTCAGGAAAAAGCAAGCTGACTCTTTCTATCTATTATCCCCTCTTATGTCTTTCAACCATTCCATTTCCATTTCTCCCATTCTGCGTCACCTTTTTAACTCCCTGCCATCTTCCACATCCTTTTTCTTGTGCCCTCCCTTATCTGTTCTCATTTTTTGTCTTACTCCTCCATCACTTCCATCTACCCCATCTCCCCTCTCTCATCTCCATTGTCCTTTCCCTGTCCTCAATCTTTCTTTCACCTCTCGTTTACTTAACATCGTTCTGTCTCACCAGTCATCTTCCTCCTGCCTTTCATCTGTTCCCTAGTCCCCATCTACCCTTTCGTACTCACCTCCTCCCCAGCCCTCATCTGCTTTTCTCTGTCTTTTATCCCCTCACCAGCGCCCGCTTCTTCTGTTGCTTATCCCCTTCCATGTTTCCAGCCTCTTTCTCTCTTTTACTCCCTTTCCCAACCTCTTATTCACTCCCCCATTTCTACCCTCACCCCTTCCACAGCCTTCAGTCCTTATCTACTGCCTTTCATTCCCTCCCCAGCAATCCAGGTCCTTCATACCATCTCTTGACAGTTCCCCATCCTTCAGCTTCCCATCTTACACCTCTATTTATACCCCTAATCCCCAAGTCTTCATGCTCTCAAGCCCCCAATCTCTCCATGCTATTTGCCCAATTTCTGAATCACTGCTCTCCCAACTCCCCACTGAATTCCTGAGTCCATGTTCTCCAAAGTCTCTGCTCTCCTCCTCATCCTTGAGTCCCCATTCATTCTGTGTGCTTGCTCTACCCTCTCCCCTCTTATCCTCACATTCCTTTCATCCTGAGTCTCCACTCTGCTTCCTCATCTCTGCTCTCTGCAGTCCCCACTCTTGCCACCCAGTCTCTCTTCCCATTCTCCTGAGTCCCCGCTCTTTCATCCCATCTCTGAATTCCCACTGTCCAGAATCTGAGCTCCTATTCTCCACCAGAAACTTGAAACCTTTCCAGCATCAAACCCAGCATCCTGTTTCCAACAGTGGCCAATCCAGGCTACATGTACCTGAGAAGTACCCAAACATTAGATAGATCACAAGCTACTAATGCTTATTAATTACCATAATAGCAGTTTATGGATTTTTCTTCTAGGAACTCATCAAAACCTTTTTTTAAACTCAGTTACACTAACTGCTGTAACCACATCCTCTGGCAATGAATTCCAGAGCTTAACTATGCGCTGAGTGAAAAAGAATTTCCTTCAATTTATTTTAAATGAGCTACTTGCTAACTTCATGGTGTGCCCCCTGGTTCTTCTATGAGAGAGTAAATAACTGATTTACATTAACTTGTTCAAGACCTCTCATGATCTTAAAGACCTCTATCATATCCCCCTCAGCCATCTCTTCTCCAAACTGAACAGCCCTAACCTCTTTAGTCTTTCCTCATAGGGGAGCTGTTCCATTCCCCTTATCATTTTGGTTGCCCTTCTCTGTACCTTCTCCATCGCAATTATATCTTTTTTGAGATGCGGTGACCAGAATTGTACACAGTATTCAAGGTGCGGTCTCACCATGGAGCGATATAGAGGCATTATGACATTTTCCGTTTTATTCACCATTCCCTTTCTAATAATTCCTAACATTCTGTTTGCTTTTTTGACTGCTGCAGCACACTGAACCGACGATTTCAATGTGTTATCCACTATGATGCCTAGATCTCTTTCCTGGGTGGTAACTCCTAAGAGAGAACCTAACATTGTGTAACTACAGCATTGTATAACTACAGCAAGGGTTATTTTTCCTTATATGCAACACCTTGCACTTGTCCACGTTAAATTTCTTCTGACATTTGGAAGCCCAATCTTCCAGCCTCACAAGGTCCTCCTACAATTTATTACAATTTGCTTGAGATTTAACTACTCTGCATAATTTCAAAGTACTTTCCAAGCCATACTGGGATTGGGGGTTAGATATTGCTCTGTCATTGGTCATTTGCTAACGATATATCCTCTCAAAATCCTTTCTAGATTTTGTTATGCAAATGGTTTGATTGTTTTCCCTGTAAGACTTTTGTGCACGTGGATTCTGTGGCCTGAAACAAATTTACTGTAATTGATACAAGACGACCTTTCCTTTTGCGGTGTGTGTTTGTTGCGAATGACTAATGCATGCCCTCCCTCTGCTTAGCCCAGTTGTTTCTACCACACTGCACCGACATGCCCACCAGCTTTCCGGCGTTCGACAAAGAATGACTCACTCACCTACCCCGCTCTCCGCAGCATCAAGATTTAGGGGAAGAGAAGATAAACTTTTAATGAATTTGGCATCCAATTATCTTAAAGCAGCAGAACTAGCAAGATTCTCCACAGCATCATTTTGTGATCAGTTATTGGCTCTACTTATTTTCTTGTATTTTTTTTAAATCATTTTGATGTTCAAAAGAGCACAATTTCCCTGGGTCCAGTTTTCAGCCACTGCTGCTACGTGCAAGCTATGTGGGGCATGTGATAAAATGGCCAAGCATGATGAGGCACAAGCAGGACCACATTAAGGGGCAGACCAGGTAGCAGCTGCCCAGGGCGCTGGGGGCTGCATGGGAGGCGGAGCCAAGCCAGCAGGGACCATCCCTCAGAGCCTCAGATGAAGCAGCTACCACCTACTGGTTCAGGGGCAGGTGGGCTGCATTAGCATCTGGCATTGAGGGAGAGGGGCACTGGGCTGATCTATTCCTTTTATTTCTGAGGCTAGGGGAGAGCAGGAGGTGAGGTGCCACTCTGACCTGCCCAGGATGCCCGCCTGGCTCGATCCAGCCCTGGGCACAAGGTTTCACTGTCGACGAGTACCTGGCACTGCACCTCTCTGTCATCGAGGGCAGGCTCAGCCAGTGCCTGTCTTGCACCATTGCATCTCTGAGCGTGATGTCCTGCTTTTCCTAGAGGGTTTGAAACTACAAGTCCAAGATGCAACAAGGCAGCACCAAGACAATCTGCCTGTCTCTGATGATGGAGAAGCATCTTATAACCTGATTTATACCTGCAGGAAATGGCTTACCAAACACCCAGGCCTCAGCTAGGTTGTTGTCTGGCTCCATTTTGGGAAGCCAGGTTGATGCAGTCCTGGTTTTACTCCTGTAGGCTTCACTGGGAGGACACTAGGACTGGATTAAGCCAGCTGCTAGCCCTTACTGCACTTATAGAACAGTTGGTTCTGAAGGGAAATCTGCCTTAGGCCAAGTCGTTTTAAAAGCAGGTGGGCAGGGAAAGCTGGGAAGTGAAAGGGTACCAAGGGGTCTTGCAATTCTGCTACTGCCTGCCCAGTCACAAAGCTGCATTTCAAAGCCCTGTTAGGTAATTCTGTATTAAGTCGCACACGGGCTCCTTCCCTACCCCATCCCAATTTTCTTAGATGGCTAACAGCAGGCGCACACTAAAAATCCAGAATGGGACAGGTGGAAATCTTAGATAATAATGCCAAGTTTTGGTTTACACACCAACTGAACAGTTTAAAAAATGTGCCAGTATTATTTAAATCTAAAAATGACAGATGCGGTCTTTTATGTTGTAAATGTATTCTTTTGTGAAGCAGCTGATGTCCTGCTGTGATGCAAGGCCAGTTGGTTTAACCCTGTGCAAGTTACCTGTCTGCTATTCTTCCCTTACCTGGTACCTCCCAGCTCCGAATGCTAACAGTGTCCACGTCTGAGAAAAGGTAAAATATGAAAGGAAATCGTTTACAGCACGTTGCCAGAGACATCTCCGTAAAAATGTTGTTTAGTCTGTATTTTGTGTGTAAAAGGAGACAGAAAACCATCCTTCTCCTTTGATTCTGCTTTTTGGGGAAAGGATCTTATCAGCCCCTCTCATAACTTTATGGTGAGAAGAATCCCTGCAAGTCATGTTTCTGTCAACGGGTTTTATTTCTGTACCTCTTTCTATTTAGATATTTCACTTTCCCTACTGACTACGTTTTCTCAGCTCTTGCTTTTTGGAGTTGTCTCTACCGATTGTAACCCAGGGCAAAGGGGATGAGGTTTCCATTGCTTGGAACTGGGAGGGCAGTTGGATCTCAGCAGGTTGGGTCAAGGTCCTACGCAGGCATCTGAAGAAGGAAAGATCAAAACTTTGCAGTGCTCAAGTCAAATAACATGTAAAGTACTTCTCCCTCATACAATATGTGTGTTGTGTTGTCTTTTTGGAAAGTCAGACCCCCTGGGTAAGTGCATGAGCCTTAACCTCTTCCACTGGCCTGGGTTCCTGTCATGGCTTATGTCTCAAGGTAAAAGAAGTGATCTTATCCTGGTACCTAGTGAGCTCCTTTCTATATCACAAAAGCATCACGTGGTTTGGCAGATTATGAGTGCCTCTTCTCAGAAAGCTATAGGATTGGAATAGCAGGGACTGCTTCAGGGCAGGAGTGAGGTGCATTGGTAATGCTATGTGTGGGGGGTCTCAGTTCTGAACAGGGGCAGGATTAAAGTGCATAGTCAGAACTGTGTGAGAAAACCCGAGTACTGCTCTATGGCTGACCAATTTAACAAAAAATCCTATATAGTAAAAGTGTCTGTGATGTACTCATAAAAGGAGTAAGGCACCCCGCTTCTTGAGTCTTTGATGGGTTTGGGGAGACATGCATGTAAGGGCTGTGGTGCCAGCTTGTATAGCATGGGGGATGGTAGAGAGGAGGATGGCAGCATCAAGATGATTGGCAATGGAAGCCAATATAGCAGTGGAGGTAGTAAGGCAATCAGCCCATAGGGCAGTGGTGAGATCAGTCTGTGGGAGCTGTGATAGCAGCAATTTCAGTGATGAGGGAGAGA
This sequence comes from Rhinatrema bivittatum, assembly GCF_901001135.1. Taxonomy (NCBI): domain Eukaryota; kingdom Metazoa; phylum Chordata; class Amphibia; order Gymnophiona; family Rhinatrematidae; genus Rhinatrema; species Rhinatrema bivittatum. The sequence goes on along the minus strand of NC_042629.1, from coordinate 73,674,568 downwards.
CGTGAGAGAGGCTGGTGGAGGAGAGAAGGGGGGAGGGAGAAGGAATGAGAGGCTGCTGTGGAGAAGAGAGGGGGTTGTGATATTGGCATGTACAGGGGCCGGTAGTCGGGGAGCAGCGGCAGCAGGAAGATTGACTCACAGGGCTTGGCAGAGTAGTGGTGGTGGCAGGTTGGAGGAACGAGAAGGGGGGAGAGGCTGGTGGGATAGTAGAGGCTTGGGGAGAAGAGAGAGACTGGTTGAGGGTGGAGAAAGTAGTTGGTGGGAGGAGAAAAAGAGGGGGGAAGGGAAGAATTGACTGGTGCAGTGAGGAGCAGCAGAGTCATCACCCACCATCTTGTCCCCATGCCAACTGTGAAATCCTCTCATTTGCCTGAAGGAATCTCCTGGTTCAAATACCCAGCGGGGACTGTTCTTGATTTTGCGAGTATTTTTGTACAGCTTCCTTCATTTTGATCTTTGATGGGTGGCTGCCATTTTGCTTACGTTTTCTTTGCTTCTCCACGTCAGGTTCTGATGATTCTTTTAAACGATGGCTGGGCCAGTTCGCTATGGGGTCTGTGTGTACATGTTCCCTTTACATACCAATGGGCACCACTATTAACGCACTTGCTGTGCTTGTGGACAGGGATTGCCCAGGGATAGGACCAGAGGCGCTCCTGTGGCTTTACTAACGCTGCTGTAAGGATCTACCATTATATATATTATTTCAATGGAAACAAGCAGCATCTTGGGATCTGAAAACTAAAAGCGTAGAAAATCCTTTTGAAAAGGCTGTGAGGCATGGTGGAAATGGATAGCATGTGGGAGGTGGGGAGGCTTACACAAGCCCTAGGGAACTGTTTATGGTTAGTATCAGTATTGTTATTTTTGAAGCTACAGAAGAGAAAAAAATTGGATATTGCACACCTGGGTGAGCTAAAATGTGAATTTTGTTGGCAGGTGGGATCCAGGCATGAACATGCCCAGGCCCACATGAGCCACTTAGCCTAACTCCTTGCCCCCCTCCCCACCCCAATCTGTTTCATTCATTGCTTGATTTAATCCTCAGACAAGCTGGAGCTAGTCCGACCTGGGACTGAACAGCTCACTCAATTCCTGAGCTATTAGAACATCAAGTCACAGGCCTGCGAGTGATGCTGGAATGTTCATTCCCCGAGTGATCTTGTGGGTTTTCTACCCTTCCTCCCGCTCTGGGATGCCTAATTAAAGATGGAGCAGGTGGTTTTGATTAGATGGGTGGTAGTGGCGGTGGTGGGGAGAGAGGGAGGAGGAGAGCGGAGTAGAATGGGAAAGGACTCAGGTTTGGGAGGGAAGGGGATGGGGCGTGAGGCCTCTCAGTTAAGTTCCTTCCTGAGTCTACAAGGGAGATGTACTTCCTGAAAGGTGATGATGCAGCACAGGGACATTTCAGGCAGAGGTGCATATGTCAGAAATGCATTCTTGAGGGAGGTGGGGGGCGGGAAGGAGGGAGAGAGATGAAGGATCCATGTGTTTTGAGAATCCTCAAGGCCGCCTTTGTCCCTTGGGCTAGTAGCTCCTATAATTGGGAAGCCCTGATGATCAACAGTTGCTGGAAATGAGAATTTATTGAAGCTCCAGTGAGTACCGTGTAGAACAGGGACAAATACGTGTTCTGTGCCCAGCCTAGCATGTAAATGTTAGCTCCAGTTAATAGATGGCAAGCCAGTGTATTGTGGCGGAGAGCACCATGTATCTGTCTGTGTCTGCCTCTGCTGCAGGGGCTCCAGATCTCCCCTATCTGTATAAGCAAGGCTCCTTAATAAAGCTGTTTTATCGGTCCTTCTCTTTCTCACTCTTTCTGGGCAAGGATACAGCAGCATAAATACTTATCAAGCCTTGTGCTGACACCTCCTGATACAAGCAGCATCCCTTCAGGAGACAGAGTACAGCAAAGCCCCTTCCCCTGCAGAAACGTGGAAGGGCTATGCAAAGTAACTTTATTTGCTTCTCTCCCTTCCTCGACACTTTCACTCCCAGGTTACCAGTTGTAATTAGCACGTTTATTGCTATTGGTGCAAAGCTGACCCTCCAGTTACCTGTTAGGAAGGTGTCCCCACTAAATCTGCAATCCAGAGGTGCCGCAGCAGCCGCTAAAAGCAGGAATGGTGCGTGTGTGTGTGTGTGTGAAATCCAGGCCGACAGAGTGTCGTGCGTTTCTCACGTGCTCCCACAGGAACGGACGCTCAGGCAACCCAGAAGCAACCCTTGTCTTATCTGAATTCTAAGTGAGTTTAGTGGTGAAATGGTAGTAGCGCTGGAAACCAAAGTTCTCCGGCTTTTTTTCCACAGAAGTGTTGTCATTGATGGCTTTCATAAGGCGCTTTTTTCAGTGTATTCAGCTGCATTTGGGGCTTCTTTTCTCTCTTATTTTTGTTTAAATTATTATTTTCATGGTTCCAATTGAATGCTGGCACTCACGGAAGGTCCTGGATTGATGATCCTGGAAACCAAACTCCGGACTTTTTTTTCCCCCCAGCGCAGGGATACCATGGGCAGCAGGAGGTTCTGAGGGCGATATTGAATTGCGTGGAACCTCCTTGCCCTGTATGCATCTCGACCTTTTCTGTGCTGAAGACAGAAACATGGTTTATGCTTAGTTTGTGAGAGTGATGTGATTTGATGAGTTGTTAATCAAGGGTGTGTGCCAATTCACTCCTTGTCTTCCACGTCTGAGGCACAGAGTGCCAGTTACTGACAATTATGTTGGTGGCTTTAAAGGCTGCGGACACCTTAGCTCTCTAGGGCCCTTGACGATGGCCGCCAGCTAAATTCACACAGGCCACAGATGGGGTATTGGGGGGGGGGGGGGAGCTTATTGCTTTTAATAAACTTGGATATCATCAGGATAAAGAAACAAAAATGCAATTGACGTCCAAAGCAATATTGGCTTGTCACTTATTTGGGGAGTTGCCATAAATCTTTCTAGTAGCCATGTGCAACAAAATAAAGGTTGCTCTGGAAGCTGAGTGTGCGCCTGCACACAGCAGCGCAGCACTGTCCAGCCCCTTCTTATACTGCCGTCCAAAGGAAGGGTGTGGATTACTGCGTGTGTGTGTGTGTGTTTCCCCCTAATAACTTTCCTGTTTAGTGTCCTGCCCACACCAGATTTTCATTGTAAGGGCATCCCAAGAAGGTTCTTCTTTTTTGTTCCGCTCGGAAGTGCAGATGTGCACACACATCCTGAAAAGCAGACAGCACAGCAGTACTTCTATGAGGCTTAATAACCTGGGAGCCAGGTAGAGTTTGTTTTATGAAGAGGACTTATTCTAGCTGTTGTCAATACAGAATTTAATTGCAATGACAAATAATGCACCACCGGGTGCAAGAATTCAGTGTGCTATACGGTTGTTGTAAAAGGTGTGATATTGCCATAAGTAAGGAACTTGCGCTCTTACATTCATTGGTTATGTTAATGTTCAGACCTTTAAATATTGCTGTATAGCAACCAGATCTGCAGTAATGGCCTTAGGTGCTTGGGTCCATCCATTCTTCTGACACACAAGCGGTGTCACTCCCTCAGTGCCAAATGATTATTAGGCAGTTAATTAGTGATCTTATGGCTATTGATCACCACTGCTGCCAGCTCCTGCCTCCCCACTCTTCCTCAATAGTAGCTGGAAAAGGAGACTGGCAATTCGGAATGCTTTTCTGATTCCTATTTAAGAAAATGGCACTTGGTATGAGCTAAGAATGCTGGTGGTCCACTTGTCTACACAGAAATAATTTCCAGTGCGTAAGTTGTAGGTGACACATTTTTCTGGACTATTATGTATTTGTGGTTCACCTGTCCAGAGCCAGTCCTTAAGTCCAATAAAAAGGTCTCCCTTACATCTGGTTTGTTGATCCTTGTTACTTCTGTAGTGAGCCGGATTCTTACCTTTCAGTCTTGGCACCACCTGCACGCCTATGTGAGAGCTGGAGGGGGGTGGGCAATGTGAACATGGAGACAAATATCATGGCCCCAGTTAAGGGGCGCCATTGCCCTGTGGGGGGAGTCGATTTCCAATTAGGGGATTGCAACTGAAGGCGCCAGATGCCAGCCCTTTTCCTGAAAGACCTGGAAACCCGTAGGAGCTGCAGGAAGCTGACGGATCAGTAAACAAATAAAATAGAGCAGGCAGGAGAAGGCTGCAGAGTAATCGTGGCTTCAGGTGCAGCCAGCCTGCGGCTTTTCAGAATCTGCAGAGTGATTAACGCAATGGCCAAATGTCCTTTTTTATTTTGGGGGCGAACGATGCACCGGGGAGTCAGGCTCCCTGTTTTGAATCTGCCGGGTACTTCCAAGAGGCCCTGCTCGGCCACTCTCAGAGCCGGACAGAGCTTTGCTCTGACCCGGCATGGCCCGCCTTATGTTCCGGAAATGTTGCTTTGCTCAATCTGATTAGTTAATTTGGCTTAAATCCTCTCCTCCTAGCTCCCCTCAAACTATTCTTCCTTCTGTAAAAGCTGGAGTGCTCTTCTTGCAGCTTACATGAGCCATAGATACACTTCCAGACTTGTGTGGGTGGAGTTGTAAATCGGTTTCTTTGCTCCAATTCCCCAGGTCAGTCCCACAGGTAGATTTCTGTAGTGTTTGCCTGTGCAGGTGGGGGTGTGGGGCAGCGCGGCAGGTAAACTAGGGGAAGCAGATGTAACGTGTGTGATATTTTTAACTTGATTAATGATGAGCCTGCAGAGAGAGCCATGGGGACGGTGGGATCCAGTGGAAGCGCAGCCAGATATTCCGGTCTGAGAAGGTTGTCTTTTCTGTTCTGTGCTGTCTGAATCCTAAACGAGCTATCTTCAGTATCAGTGCCTTATGGCAATGGCGCTCATTCCCATCCTTCAGACCCCCCCAACCCGTTAACACCTGCCAGCCGGATTCACAGACGCTCCTTAATTAATTTGTATGAGAGAGATTTGCAGACAGCAATCTGGTCTGAGAGGCAAAGTGTGCAAAGAGTTCACCTGCATATTCATTAGGGAGATCCTGAAAACAAGACTGAGGAGGGGGAGGGGGTGGCAAGGACTAGTTTGAGCACCATGGATGTACGGCAGCGCTTCTCAACCTGGCCCTGGCGAGAGATGCAACCGCTGCTCGTGTGCCACTCTTTCTGAAAATCCTGTTAGATCTCCCTCCAGGGCCGAGCTGGGAAGCGGTGGGCAAGGGCCGTAATCAGAGCGGCAGGACGGCGAGTGGGAAAACTGCTGCCTATTTTGGTTACAGTGATGGCAGAGTCTGCTCCTCCCCATTCCTGCCTTGTTCCCATGGCCCCTTATTCCCATCGCTGTAGTATTCTGCCTCCGGACTGGAGAGCTACAAGGACCAGGGGTGCAGAATTCAGGAGGAGAAAGCCCCCATCAGCTGAATGCACTTCTTATCTTGCAATTTCCAGAACCTGCAGGATTTAATCTGGAGACTCTCTCGGGGGTGGGGCAGGAGCAGAGGGCTTTCTTTTTCTTTTTGCTCTATTCATTTCAAACTTCTAGATACTAATTTAGGAATGTGGGGGCTGGTTAAAGAGGCACTGGCAGTCAAGTTAATTTTGCATTTTTAATTTTTCTCTTTCTTTTCACAGTTGAAATTCAAAACATTCTAATTAATTCTTTAAGATGTTAAAGGCACCCTGCAGTTTGCTGGGGTGTTTTTTTTTTTTTTTTTTTCTTTTTACCATTCATTGCTTTTCAAGAAAGCAAAAAAAAAAAAGCGCCAGCTGCAGAAGATGTGCTGGGCTGGCTGCAATATACAGGAACCGTGCAGCGGTGGCACTGCCGGACACTGTGACATAGCAAGTGGTGGTATTCAAGGGCCAACTGCTGGCGAGGGCTGGGACTCCTGCAGCACTAAGGAGGCCGTGTTGGCCTCGGTGGTGGTGGACATCATGGCTAGGCTTGGGTGATGATCTCGCTGACTCCTTGACGTTTTCTTTTCCATCATAGAAATAAGGGTTAACAGGCAAGGTGTAGCTGAGACCTTTTTATTGGACTGTGATGAGCATGGGAGAGTGATCCTCTTTTCCACTGGAAATTTTCTGTAGCCATTTTTCTCCTGATTTTTAAGGAGTGGGCCAAAGTCCTGCATCACTTTGGATGCTTTTTTTTTTGTTTTTCAGCCCATGCTATGTTTTTTTTCCCTGTGCAGGAGTCTGCCTGGTGTCAGATTTATGTTTTGGCTAAAACGTGGGCTATTTCAGAATTGCAGAAGAAAATTACTTGCAGGATATTTGTCAATTTTGTTGGTGGTTTGCATGAATTGCTAAGGCATAGTGACAGCCACTTGCGAACTTTAACTTTGACGCATAGACTGGATTCCTGGCGGCCACATGATGGCGATTTTTTTGTGATTTTTTTTAATCAGTTCTTAAATTTGACCCTTTGGGTGCAGGTGGGAGGCAAAATGGAGAATATTTAGTACTAAAAAAATTAAAAGCAACTTTAAAAAACCCAAATCATTGTTTTAGAAAGGAGCAAAGCAGGATAGTTGCCTGGGGCCTTCTTGTCAAAGCTGAGTGATGTGACTGAGGCAGAGCTCTGTTATACCAGGCAATGCCAGGAGCCGCTCCTTAGCTTCTGCCCTGGGCCGCAGGGTTTCCGCTGACACACGTAAGGTCCTCGGTTTGGCTCCCAAGTCCGGTCCTTCTACTCCACAGCTCAGCTGGGGATCCTGCCGGCCTGCTCAGGGAGTGAGATCAGTGCCAACAGAAAATTAGAGAACTGGGATTGAGGCAGTCTTCCTGATTCTCCTCCCTGGCCCTGATCAGGATCCCTGCTACTGCCACACTGTTGCCTCCCCCAGCCCTCACCACTCACCCCCGTGTGAGTGCAGCTGTCTTGGGTTCTCAAGTCCAACTAGGCCTGCAGCTTCAAGCTAATATATTTCCAGAGCTCTCACTTTCATATTATACCCTGTCTGTCTCAGCCTTGCTTTTACATTTCCTCTTGACTGCTAACTACCTTAAGAAGAGAAAACACTTATGCGCACGATGAAATGTTAGTTTGAATTGGGGTTCTGAGTTTTTTCACTTAGATGTTGCAGGCTCGATCTCAGACTAGCCTAACGGCTGGCTGGATAATTTGTCTCTCAGCTCGGGAGGAAGCGATGGAAGAAGCCAGTTTGACAGCTGCGAGACTCCCTGAGGATTTCAGACCTGCAGTGCAGAGAGCAGTGACAGACGCACCAGCGCACTGAATACAAATGGAGCAGGCTGCCGAGGCAAATACAAATGACACACATTCAGGTGTACTGTTGTGCAAAAAGAGACCGAAACCTCAGCTTTCCTCCAGGATGGGTTGTTAGGAGCCAGGTGTACTGAAAGGTGTCTGTGGGGAAAATGCTTAGTGTAGCTGGCCCACATAGAAGCTTCCCCAAACAAGCTTTTCAATTCACCGATGGACCCTAGGCAACTCGTAAATGAATTATAGACTAAAGCAAAATTGGGGCTATTCAAGCAGGAAGATCGAGAGCAAAACAGGTTAACCTGGAGGCAGCTTGCCTAGGGCTTTTACTCTTGGAGAATTATATTGATGGCACTTACAGATGAATGAGAGTCCATGTGTTAGAGCAGAACTTGCAGTCAATTTCTTTTGGTTGTAATGGGGATGGGTGAGTGGGTTAGTGCTTTAATTTTGTAAAACCCCTCAAGGGAAAGAGTTTCAGAAGTGCTGTTATTCCAGTTCCAGGCAATCACTTGTTTTCAAGTAATTAAATTATGAGGGTTAGCATCAAGGCATGCCGGTGAAGAGAGAGCACAAGAGCAAAACTGCAGGCTGACTTGCAAGTCATGGGGAGGGGATTCACATTTTATTTATTTATTTATTTAGAAGCTTTTCTGTACCGATATTAGTGTGAAACATCATATCAGTTTACATCCAAACTGAAGATGGAAATTACAAAAAACAGAGTGTGGGGATAGGGGAACAAAGAATAAGAATCTAAACAGAGGTAGTTAACAGAAGGCAGAGTGAGAAAGGAACAAAACTGCGGAGAAGGCTAACAAGATTGCATCATAACATGATGAAGTCATAGCAACAATCAACGGCAGAGTAAATAATGAGATTACATGATTACGTGGTTAGGTCTTAACAATAATATACATGGAATTGAGGTAAGAAGTAGGGGGTTCTACTCTGGGTATGCCTGTTTAAAAAGCCAGGTCTTTAATTTTTTTTTGAATTTGCTAATGCAGGGCTCGAGGCGTAGGTTCACAGGTAGTGTGTTCCATCTGCCGGGGCCTGCAATAGACAGGGCTCTATCTCTGGTGGAGGATAGGTGTGCCTTTTTGAGGGAAGGGATATGGAGCACGCCATTGCGATTCATTCGAGTGGGACGGCTGGATTGTATGAAGTGAAATGGTTCGTCAAGCCAGTTAGAATTATGTGAGTTAATAGATTTATGAATAATGGTAAGGGTTTTGAAAAGGATGCGTGAAGGGATTAGGAGCCAGTGAAGGTCTTTGAGGATAGGGGTGATGTGATCGGATTTGCGGGCATGGGTGATTGTTCTGGCTACAGCATTCTGCAGCACTTGGAGTGGTCTTATGGTGGAGTAGGGGAGGCCAAGGAAAAGGGAGTTTGCAGTAGTCAAGTTTGGATGAGAGGGTTGCCTGAATGACTGTGCGAAAATCGTGGGTGTGGAGAAGCGGTTTGAGCTTTTTCATGACGTTGAGCTTGTAGAAACCTTCCTTTAGGACTTTGTTGATGTGTTTTTTCATATTTAGAGATTGGTCAATTAGTACACCAAGGTCTCGTACACAGGGTTGAGAGGTAATGGTGTTGAAGGCTGGGTCATTTGAGAGTGGATGCTTAGGGCTTTGATGGATGGATATAAGAAGCAGCTCGGTCTTGGATGAGTTCAGGGCAAGGTGAGATTTGCGAGTAGGGTGTGTATGGAGTTTAGACATTTCTCCCAGAATTTGTGTTTCTGAGATAGAGTCTTGTATCAGGATGATGATTTGTACATCATCGGCATAGATGTAAAATTTAAAAACTCTAAAAATAAGCAAACCGGACTTCCTGTGTGCTGCTATACCTTGTACTGGACCCACAGAAGAGTGATCTAAAGAGGGCAATATACATCAGTCTGAGGGAGTCTATAAGCAGGTTTTTGCAATTTAAATTATGCATTGTGTATTGTACTTTTTATTGTATTCATGTTGTTTGATATGCTTATGTTTGTAATTGTGTAATCCGCAATGATTTTGTGGAATGTAAGCATAATAAATAAATATAAGAAACTCCCTCAGATCACCTTAAGGGACTGGGCACAGCTGTCTCACCCAGTCTTCCTTAAGATCCAGATCTCAAGGAATTCTGGGTGAAAGGAGGAGCCTCTCACCAGTGTACAAGACTTCAGGGCCTGGAAGGTTTAGAGAGGAAGTCAGCCTATGCTAAAAACTCCAATGTTTAATGTATGTGCTACCTGAACTTAAGGTGAGCTGCATTTTTGTTTTGATTTGCTTTGCACTGTAAATAAATTGCACATAAAGGAAACAGCCAGAGTCTACCTCCTTATTCCTCCTGGCTGTTTCCTAATCTGCTATCACCCATGTTACTACAGTCAGCTTTGGAGATCACACAGGTCCCATCTTTAGAAGGCAGAGAGATCTGTGGGTCTTTATAGATCACATAGTGCACCATCTTTGGATAAATCTTATGTTTACAACATACAAAAAAGTGCCTAAGCAAAATTTACAAAATTACAAAAATTTGTATTAAAGAGATGTAAATGTGTAACAATTTTTAAATGCATTTAATATGTACACAAACAAACCTATTAAAAACCGCACATATTCCCAACTATAGGCCACGGTTTTGCCAGTACACAGGCGGGCTTCTTCAGGGGACAGAAACAGACAAGAGAATATTAAAAACAACAAACGATATAAAGGCAAAACAAAGCTTATACAAGTGGAAGTGGCTTCCTTATTTGTACGGATGTAAATACATTGGACAAACTAAGCAGTGCATGCGCAGCCGTATGTTAGAACATAGGAGTTGCACCCACACAAATAAGGAAGAGGCTGTGCTTGTAGCCCATTGGCAATCTTGTTATTCTTTCAGATTCTTCTGACTTCAATATTGTCTCAGGATCTTGAGTGAAAGATCCATCTTAGGGAGTTGCTCTCCCCAGCATTTTAATTGAATGATGATCTTTCAGCTGACCGAGGAAGAAGCTATTGAAACCACTATTTCATAAGCTTTATTTTGCCTTTATATTGTGTGGATGTTTGTTGTTTTTAATGTTCTCTTGTCTGTTTGTGTCCCCTGGAGAAGCCTGCCTGTGTGCTGGTGAAACTGCGACCTATAGTTGGGAATAGATGTGGTTTTTAATATATTTGTGTACACAATAAATGTATTAAAAAATGGTTACACATTTACATGTAGAATAAAATTGTTTGTAATTCTGCTTAGGCACTTTTTTTTTTATATATGGTAGTGTTGCCTTGTGCCTTGATTTTATACCTTCCGGTTTTGTATACTGTGGTGGTTTCTCTAAAACCATACACTATAGAAGAATTAGCAGTAATTCTGTTCTAAAAATGTGCCCGAGATGAAGTCCACTTCTCTTTTGTCAGTATTGCGAAGTTCAGTACCTAACACTTCATCACTGGCGGGAATACTTAAAAATGTACTCTTGAAAATTGGTAAATTACAAGGGAGAGAAATAATTAGCATCAGGGACCACGTGCTTGCCTTTTAACATATTTTAAGCAGTCTGGCCATCCCTGGTTATAAAGGTGGCTAGTTTAAAGCAGAGCATGGCCAGGGAGAAAGCAAAAGAAAAGTCAAAGGGTAGAAGTAACTGAAAACATTCTGTGGTATTAATTCCCGAGAGGTTGCCCCATTGTCTGTACACGAGTACCTAAAGTCAGAGCCATCACTGGACATTTTGTAGCTCAGCTATTTTTAATGTCTAACTTTGTATTTAATTGATGTTTTGTTTTTTTGTTATTGTTGTACATGCGAATCAGTGTAGCATGATTTTACTTTGTTCTAATCTGCTGGGAGTATTTTTCAACCATCTGGAGGACTAGGAAACAAAGTAAGGAAATAGACTCGCCTGCCCTGGGTGCTAAAAAGATGTTTCCCTGCTGGTCCTTGCTCCCTTTTTGCTCTCCCCCCACCTGGATTGTAGGAGGAAAGCTGCAGTGTTCTGGATTTTCAGCCACCAAGGCACTTGGGACCCTGGGCAGCTGCCCCTACTTCTAGCCCTGCCTAAAGTGTGCCTGCCCCCTGGACCTCCCATTCTCCCCTGGGTCCAGCTGAGTAAACGATCCCCAGAAGGTGCGTCCTGGCAGGAGGAGAACCTGCGAGGTGTGGTGTCTCTCTCAAATGCATTTTCTATGAAATTAGAAACCTGAAAATATTAGGGGCCATGCTGTGTCTGTTCACCCCTCTTCCTGCCCTCTCAAACATTTCCCTTCTATGCTCCGTAAGCAGGGGAAAGATTAAGGGACCTTATGAATCATCAGGACCCCTGGCAATCGTTCCTAGTGCAGACTTTTATTTTGTGTCCCGGGAAGTTTTTAAGTCTCTGCATTCTCCCAAGCAAATAGAGCAGAGGAGCAGTGCTGAGAATGGCCGAAGATCCCCGAGACCAGCAGCTGGTGCGTAAGAAACTCGCAGGAGAATAAATTCTCACGTCTCTGCGCTAGGTTTGTACAGACGCCCTTTGATTATTGGAAAGAAGGATCTGAGCTTCACCCTGGGATTATTTATTTATTTATTTTTTTAATTCAGTGTTTGAAAATAATTACCTTCCATGCACTGGCCGGGCCAGCTGCTGCTGCTCTGATTTCCTGCTCTCACTCATCCCAGAGTGGGCTTTGTCTAAGGGAAAACAGCTTGTATCTTTCAAAGAGAGAGAAACTCCTGGGTTGATTTTTGCTTGCAAAATTGACAGATTTCATCCTTTCTGTTGGTAAAGCTACAGCCGGGAGAAAATGGGCCCAGTACTTAATTGCACTAGGACAGACCGAACCCTTGCCAGACATGAGCTCAGATGGATATGTATGGTGATAACATCAGCCACACTGTGATGAAGAGAGAGTCATTTCAGATTGACTCTTAGGGTAGCACTTTTGACACGCATGAGTAAGCCTTGAAATAACATTGAAATGTGGAAATGTATGAGTGGTGTGGTCTAACTGTGGACTGTGGTACCTAATCTCACAAACTGGCAGCAATCCCTCGATTTGAGGGTGACAGATTTACAAATGGTTCCGAGAAGGCTCAGGAGTCCAATCCAGGAGCTGCAAACATAGAAATGGTAGTATCAGCCGCCCCATACAGGTCTCCCCCATAATGGAGTGGCATCTGCCGTGAAGTACAAGTTACCCCCGTACTTAGGTTCCCAAACCATCAAAGTCAGGGCCCTTGTTGGTTGCTGCCTGAGTCCACCATCACTTTTTGCCGTTGAAGCAGAGAGCAATGTTGGAATGATATCATAAGTATAAGGCTTATTGGTTAAGGGTAGTAACAGCCACATCAGCAAGTCACCCCCATGCTTATTTGTTTTCCCAGACCGTAAAATTCAATGTCCTTGTTGGTTGCAGTCTGAAACTAATTCCCGTTTACCTCTTTTCCCCCTGCTGTTAAAGCAGAGAGCAATAATGAGTTGCATCAACGGTATGAAGGCTTATTGGTTTAAGGTAGTACCACTACACCAGCAAGTTATCCTCGTGCACTCATTTCTTCATTTCCATCCTGTAGTCTTTAGGGATCCACAATGTTCATCCCATGCCCCTTTGAAATCTTTGACAGATTTAGTCTTCACCCCCTCCTCTGGAAGGGCATTCCTGGCATCCACCACCCTCTCCGTGAAGAAATATTTCCTGACGTTGGTTTTGAGTCATCCTCGCTGGAGTTTCATTACGTGACCCCTAGTTCTACTGATTTCTTTCCAACGGAGAAGGTTTGACGATTGAGCATCATTCAAACTTTTCAGGTTTCTGAAGGTCTGTCTCACATCTCCCCTTAGCTGCTCCTTGATCGTGGTTTTCCTTCCCTCCATTCCTTCCTTCCCTATCACCTGGGGGAGAGCCATGGCACCTTTGACATACAGTGACATGGACTGTCTCAAATGTGCTTGGCCTGGAGCTCCCATTCTCCATTGAAAAGCAACAAATACAGGAAAGACCTACAAGCTGAGGCTGAATGAACCCTGCTTCCCTCCGTCTCCTCTGATGAAAGGGAACCCTCTTAGGCAGCTGAGGACCGGAACTCTTCTACTCTGTGATTTTTACCATTTTTGTGTCTACACCGTGAAGACCTTTCTGGGCTCTCAGCGTGAGGGGGCTGCACATTTTGAGCCCTTCCCAAGCTGACACCTTTTTATATTTTTCCTCCTGGGGATCTCAGAAATAGAACTTACCACGTCCCCCCTCCCCAAATTCCATGGCTTCAGCCGATGGAGCTACTCTCTTCTGTCTGCTTCAGACCTGGTTCTCATTTCTTCCCCCTTATTACTGCATCCTGTCACAAATGGCTTTACCCACTTGCCGTCTGTGTGGGTGAAGAGCTATTTGAGGGTTTCTGGATAAATAGTCATGGATCTTTTTTTTTTCAGTTTTATAATGCAGCACAGAGTTCTCCTGCACATGAAAGACTTTGTAATGTAGACTTCAGCTGCCATTACCAACCTACACATCAGACTTTCCAAAGTGACAGATTCTGATGATAAATGCAGGCTCTGGTGGTGTCCGCCAGTTACACAGCATTCTTGGGCTCCCGAGAGTAACAGAATTCTGAAAATATTAAAGCACATTTTTCAAGGAAAAAATATCCCTTAACTGTTGGTGACCTGGGATTCAAGAGATTCCTTTTTGTCTGCTGTCAGTCTTACTAGACCTTGGGCCTTGGATCACAGTGCATGAGATCTGCGATACTGTCTGCAATAAAGAAATGAATCACTGCCAGGGTAAAGTTAATGGTGAACAAAGTAATCGAATTGCGTTTTGACAATACGAGTCGGAATCATTTTCAAAATTTTCATCAAGGCTCTATTGTCATCTGACTTCATGCACGTGAAAGCAAAATTGTGTGACTGCAAAGCATTTTAAAGAATATTTTTTTCCCTGTGGTTGAGAGAACTCATACCTTGCTTGTTCTGGTTTGAGGGAACATGAGCCGCCAAAGGGATATATGTATTTCCAGGGTGCATTGCAGGTGATGTCTTAGTGCATGTATTAATGTTGGCCACAGGAACGCAGTGAGCGCTGATCAGTTATTCTTCTGGTGCAGTAATCGATAGAGAAAAATGCTAAAATCTTTGACGTGCATCCTGCTGAGGAAAGAGAGCTTGCAAAGTTGAGAAATACTCTTATCAGCCAAATTGTCTCGTCATGAGACTGATATTCACTCCTAAATTCCTGACTCCCATCCTACTGCCATCTATTGTGCTGTGCTGTGCTTTAGAGCAGGGCTTTGTAAACCTGTCTTGTTGACCCTACAGCCAATCAGGTTTTTAAGGAGCTCCACAATGCATTACATGCAGGAGAAATGTGCATGCAAATAATCTCATGTAGGGGTGTGCACCAGGGAAAATGTTATTTCATTTTTGCATTTACGGTTGATTTTTGTTCCATTTTGTTTTGTATTTGTGTGTACTATTTTACAATAGCTTGCACCAAAAGAAATCTGCCTCCATCAAAATACATTTAAAAAAAAAAAAGCAGTCTCAATCTCCCCCAGGGCTTGGTGCTCTCAGCAGCCCCCCCCCACACCGTACCCCATCTTTCCAATTGCTCACTCCTAACTCCTAACTCGATGCTTCTCCTAACTCCTAGCTCGATGCTTCTAACTCCTAGTCTCGATGCTTCTCTTCCATGCTTATATTTTAAAATATTATCAGTATGCATTATTAGCTGTTACAAAGGGGACAATATGGCTTACTGAGTTTTATTAGTGCTTATAAATTGTACTGGTTCTGCTTTGGAATTTACTGCAAAAGTCCTTAGCTCAGGGGTGGCCAATGCTGTCCTTAAGAATCACAAACAGGTCGGGTGTGGTAGGGGGTGCACAGTGATATTTGCATAAAGTGGGGGCAGTGCTTGCCTGTCTTTCTCATGCATATTCACTGTGCAATCCCTGAAAACCTGGCCTGTTTTTTGGCTCCTGAGAACTGGCGAAGGCCACCCGTGCTAGAGCTGAAAGAAATGAAGTTCTTACAATAAAACACACTGGTGTCCTTGTTAGGTTTCAAGTTCCCTGGAGCATAGTTTTCAAGGTGAATGTTTGCTTAACCATTTCTTTTCCTTGCTCAGTTGAATTCTCGTTGCTTATTCTGTTTCAGCTAGGTGTGTGGATGGGAAAATGTTTCATTTAATTTTGATTTTCTTTGCATTTTATTTTGGTTTTGTTTAATTTCCATGTTTGTAGCACACACTAATGAAAGAAAACAATTTTGTTGTGTATTGTATGGTATCAGATGGGAAAGTACACAAAACAAAGCAAGAACTGTTGAAATTTTCTATTTAAAATCTTCAGCACATCCCTAGTGTCAGCCATGGAAGATCAGGCTCTAGCTCATTGCTTGCTACAGATCCTAAGATATCTCCGCACTTTCTGTTTGTTATTCATCATCACAGATTGTTTAGCATCAGATGTATGGAAATGCAATGTGCGGGGAGGGGAATCGCTGTAGTGAGGCACAGCAGAGAATACCATGGCTCCTTTAGCCACTCATTACCAGGGACCATATTCACCAGCATGGTCCCTTCTTACAAGAGCTTACAATTTTAGCATAAGTGCAGGGAGGTTCAGTAATTATCTCAAGGTCAAGAAGGGGAACTGAGCAGAATTGGAGTCTCTAGGTTCTGTCTCTACATCATAGAACGCATGCAGGTTCCCGTTTCAGGGAACCTGCTGCCGCCTCTCAGGTTTAATTGCGGCCTTCACACATAATGCCTGCAGAATTGCAGGGACTCCCATTGCTTAGCAGTTTGAGCTATTTTAGGTTTCCTTGCAAACTTTATCGGGCCCGCATGCAATGTTTTTTATATGGTGGTTTTGTGCCATTAACCTGCGCAGGTGTGACTGATGAAGTACACCGTAAAAGCTGAAATGTGTCAAGCAGCAGGAGTCTGATTTGTCTCCCCCAGCATTTCATAGAAATGTGCCGTATACTGTAGGGTATCTGTGCAGCTCAGTGGAATCCTACTGATAGCGGCTGCTCTGCTTTGAATGCATATCAGACCACAATGACTTCCTTCAGGCCTTTCCCCCTTCCTCCCTGTTAAAATTCTGGAAAAACAGGCTCCTTTCCGTTCTCTTTCTGCTCTGATCACTAATGGCCATCTGCATGATAATTTGGTTCTCTTCCAGTAGTGTATCTGCCACCTGTGATCTGATATAATTCAGAGATGACAACAGCAGCAAAAAAAAAACAAAACCCAAGAAACAATCTGTATCCAAGAAAATGTACAGCTGCAGTGCTCTTCAGTCTCTCCAAAGGATTTTTGAGTGTCAGTCTTCACTTTGCTGTGTGGCCTGTGCATTCTGTGTCCACGTGCATCCTCCGATGCAAGGCTTATCTCGCTCACGTGGTCCGCAGTGAGCGGAAGAGTCGTGGTGGGATCACAGACCAGCAGAGTGGGGCTCAAGGGCTTACGTTCTCTCTTGCCAAACCAAAAGTGGTTTCCTGTAATTTGAAAAGTTTGTGGCTTCTCTTCACCTATTTCTTTTCCTCTCCTCTGTCCCCCTTGTCTCTCTGTTTCACTTCACTTTATGGACAGCGGGGTGGGTGGCACGGAACGGCCTCCAAGTGCAGGCGATGGAGTTCAGGAACGCCCGGGATGGGGACAGAGGATCCTTAACTCCAAAGAAGTGAAGGGAAAGACAGCAATTAACTGGTTTCTATGCCCTGGAAACTGGGCAGACTGGATGGGTGTTGCATGTCTTATCTGCCATCGTATTCTTTGGGTTTTCTGTTCCCTCTTTAGAGGGCAACTCTAGTGCGAAGCTCCCAGGCCCAATGCCCTCGACTTCAGGGTAAATAACCTCTCATTTCATTTCTTTTTTTCCCTGCAGGTGTGCAGCACTGTAAATATTGTGGCACCCCCTGCAGTCGGCCTTTGAAGTTGACTGGCCCCTTTAATTGTGACCTTCGGCCTGTTCAGCCAATTCGTTTCCCACCTCTGTCAGCAAACTGTTAACCACTGGTGTGCCAGCTTTCCGCCTAGAGCAACCCAGGGCCTTTGTCTTCCGTGAGGGCTGTAGACACCTTCCCTTGCAGCTGGCCAGCACGCCTGAGACCCCGTTTTCTTTCTCTGAATTCCAGTGGCATTGAAGGAAGGAAGCCAGCGCACTGGGGGATATAAATATATATTATTAGGCCTGGGGACTGAACAGGAAAGGTGATAGATCTCAGAAAGCAGGAGCAATAAGGGTGGAATACCTAGAGAAGGCCTGCAGAGTTTTCAGAGTCCTTCAGATAATTTGATGTTTTGAAAGCATCCGAAGACTAGACGCTCTTCAGAGAGAAGCATATGGGCAGCGGGAGAAACTTCATGAATCCTGTGAGAGTGCTGTACATTCTTTAGAAGAGGCTTAGCTTACAGCCAGAGAAATCTGTGCATCCATAGTGGTGTCTGAAATGCACTCAGAAATCTGCACGCCCCGACTTCCCAACTGGCATAAAAATACTTGCACCAGGTTGTCTCAGTGGCAATGCAAAGGGCCCAGGCTGGATTCCAGGATCAGGTCTTCCCTTACCTGGGATGTCCAAGGTTGAAAATGCGGTGGAGGCAGCGCTCTCAGCTCTAGAAAGTCACGTTGGGAGAAGGCCACCCCCAGATATTTGGCAAATCCAGGCCTGAAAAAATGTTAGACTACCAAGGACACTGCTGTCACACTACCGGACAGTTCTGCATTGATGAATACATTATTTGGTGTGAGATGTACTACAGGGTTGTTTCCTATTTTCTGTCTATAGGAAAAATGCTTAGCACACAGGCTTCTGGTTAACTGTGAATGCATGTTAGTTATAGACTAGTGCAGGGATGGAAACATTTGAGTTTTGGTGGTTCAGATTTGCAGTTGCTGAGGAAACTACAGCTGCATTAATATTTCTTTTCTCTTATTAAATGTGCAAAGGTGGGTGCTTCATCGACTTTCTGAGCTGAGGCATCTCTTGATTTTGGTGGCCTGGGCCACACAAATAATAGGACAGCACAGTTTGTTTGCTTCGGGTTTTGGCGTAGTGGCTATTGTCCTTCATGGATTTCCTTGGTGCAGCGTTCGATAGTCCTCTCGCCGAGGTTACCTGCATTGCAGACACGTGTAAACTTTCCCCTCGTTCAGATGTGCTTCAGGTAAAAATTTCGTGTCGGGCTTCGTTTCGGGCCCCTCCCCCCCCCGGGAATTTTGTTTTCCCCGTGGTTCGGGTGTTTTTTTGGGGGGCCCCAATTTTCGGGTTAGTGCGCACTAACCTGGCAGAGTTAGTGCGTGCTACCTCCCATTAGTGCGCACTAACTCAAAAACAAATTTTTCCAGAAATTTCTGAAAAAAATCAATCATTTTTCGGTTCTCCCAAACCATTCCGAATTAGGCAATTTCATTGACATTGCCTAATTCGGGAAAATCAATTGCACATCCCTAGTCTTTAACCCTCAGGGCTACCCTTATTTAATCCAGAGCGTTGCACATGGAATGCATCCCTGCAGTCACAGCTTGCTGGTTGCCTCGCACATCGGTGAGTTATGGGTCTTGTCAGTATGAAGCTCATGCATGGGATGACTTTTCTTGTAGAAAATCAATATTTTTGCTTTTGAGCCTCTTTTTTTGCATAAGTCATCTCGGCTGTGATTAACAATCCTCAGAAGTGATTTACAGACTGATGTGTATCGCCTTGACAACCTTTAAATAAATGGTTTCACGTTTGTAGTTACGAGAGCCACGTTCCTTCCAAATTGTGAAATATATATCATTTATCAATTTTTGAAATATAAGCACAGTTTACTAATTCATGCCATATTCACAAAGGGCTCAATTCATCCAGATTTGGGACTTAGAATAATTTGCTGCCAAAATGTAGTCTCTGACTTTGGCTAATAGTTGTTCAACTCCTTTGTTTTAAGAAACCTGGCCAGCTCTCCCTGCGACCCTGGAAATGTTGTGTAAACTCCCTTAATGCTTAATTTTTAGTGCAGGTCCGGCGCCAGATCACTTTCCCTACAGCTGCTCTACCATTGCCACTGGCATCTGGCATGGAGCAGAGGTGCTGCACTGAGCACGTTCCTGCCTCTGCGCCATCGCACACCAAGGGGTAGTTGGTTCCCCCTGTTGAGAAATACTGACTAATTTAATGCATCCGTAAGTAGCATTGGAGAGTTGTGTTCCTTGCGAAAGATCAGTGAGGAAATAGTGCCTTTACACTGGGTTTAAATAGTACAGTGTCAGCCATTACAGCTCGGTGAAGTTAAAAGGGCCGGTGTGAGAGGAGATGACGGAAACATTAAACCATTACAGTACTGTAATAATTGTGCATAAGTTACACCAATTTTCAAAGTGGACGTATGCACATAAGTCTGTTTTGAAAACTATTCAGACAAAAGTATGCACATCTGCTATTTGGTGCATGCAGTTTTGCGAAGAGAGAGTTTAGGTGCTACTTTTTAAAATCAAAACATCTGTTCCAGGCTGCATCTCCGGGAACACTTCTCCCCTATGCACATGCATGCAGCGTGTAAGCGCACGTATGTGTGCATGCGTCTCGTTATGCACTTTTCCTGCAAGGTAACACACTGCTCTGTCCACAGACATCCCTTTGAAAATGATCCTCCCCGAGTGCTTTTATGTTTTGTTTCAAAGTGTTTGATCATCTTGGTTCCAAGGATTTTGTGTTCTTGAATACCCTTACAATTTGTTTGACCCTTAATTCTACGTATTCAAGTGGGCTAATGTAAGTAGGCAACTCCCAATACTTTGTTCAAGACCTTATTAGAGGAAATGTTAAATAAGAGTCAGGGGTATTATGCAGAACAAACCTGGAGAGGCTTGTGATGCTTGCCTTGCATTTTGTAAATGGACGTGTTAGGACCGTGGAGTTGGCGCTCCTCCATGTGTAATAGCAGTTAGACTGATGAATAAAGCTCACCTAGTTTGGTCCATGGTTCTAGCTGGAATTACCATAGCGGTGAGCAGCTCTCTCACCACTAATCTTTAATCTTGTGATGCAGTGAGATAAAAGCCCAGGGCAAATAACAGAGGGGCTTTTCCCTTTGCCAATGAGAAAGATGCTGTTGTGCTCGGCATTTGAGGTGTGGAAGATGTCATCTCACCTATGGGTTCCTCCCTCCCAAGGAACTTTTCAAGAGGATAGGAAGATGACAGTGAATGATTCCTTTTAATTCAGTGAGGAAATGTTTCGGTTGACTGATAGCACGGAATCTATATATTTATTTACTGTGAAATACAGTTACTATGAATTATTGACGCCTGGGGGGGGAAGGAAGCAGAAACTAAAATCACAAATCCATAAGAAAAGGAAAAGATGTGAACAGGTGATCTTACTGGGAGGTTACGTTAGTTTGTTCTCCTGCCACACAGCTGTTTCATTCAAATGCCCGCACGTCACACAATTTAGAATCTCATTTTTTGGGGGGTGGGGTAGGGAGTGGTTTACCCTTATGGGCCCTACTGAACAGGTCCCTGGGTGGCTCTTTGTTCTTTCTTCCTCGCCTACCTTCCCCGTTTATCCTCAGGGACTCTGCTTTTCTCTTCACGTCATCCCTTCCTCTGCTGTGCACATGGAATGCGTGTTCCCAAAACTCCCGCTGCCTCCTCTTCGGCTTCCCCTTCAGAGTGCGCGCGCCTCTGGCGGTGGGTGCCGTGGCACGTCAGTCTTCCAGGCTGCTGCTCGGAAGCCAGCTTAGCTTGCTGGGGTTGGGGTTTTTTGTTTTAATTATTACTATTTTATTTATAAATGTATTGTCTCGTTTTCTAGGGCTGCCTCTGGGCTCTCTGCGGTCCCTGCAACCTCATTTGGAAATAGTTAAATTATAAAATATGAAATGGTTGATATATATATATATATACACGGATGAATGTTGCTCTGAGACTGAAATTGATATGCATGAGAGTGGCATTTCATCTGAGACTGCAGTTTTCTTCCTGACTGGGGGGCACGCTCAGGATGGGACTTATTCACCCTCCTCTCAGTTCTCCCCCCACCCCCCAAAAAAATAAACTCCTTTTCACATATTAAGCTACTCAGACGTTTTTCTTAAAATCTCACGGTTTTATATCTTTGTGAAACCATTTGCCTCAGAGACAGGTGCTCTGTGGTGCTCAGACCTCGCTAACACTTAGGGTGTGCATGGGAAAATCTTTTATGTCATTTTTTTGTTTTGTTTCTAATTTTTAGTGCACATTAAAACTAAACCCAAAAACAGCGCATTTTTTTTCTGTTTCGCATTAGAAATGAAACAAAACAAAAAATGTCTTTGATTTTTGGGTTTCAAACATCTCTTGTAATGCTATCCCAAAGGGTGTTGTACAGTAGCACAGTTATTAGACAGTATAGGTGTACTTATGTTATCAGGTGTGGTCTTTGAATATCCTAGAAAGTAGCGTACTCTTAATTAAAGTTGCATCTGAATTTTGCTAAAACTAAAAATGTCCCTAACATACTGTCAACTGCAGCATTGGATTGCCCTTAGGAGTTGTGTATTCCTGGAGAACTGAGATGGATGTATTGAGTGCTTGTATACATATATTGACATCGAAGGATATATTTAACTTTGCTCTTGAAAAATGGGAAGCAACTATATAGAGGCAGCGGCCCTATAAACATGAACAAACCTTCCAGAGCTTCCAAGCCACAGGGTAAACTCTCTCCTACCCCCTCCCCATTAAGGCTGAGCAGGGCATAACAAGACTTACAGATGTAATCATGGGGTATATCTTAGCCTGAGCATGGAACCTATTGAGGTCTATATTCAGGCACAGTCTGGCTAGCAAAGTTAGCTGGATAAACTTATGCGGCATATTCAGTAATAAAACCAGACTATTGAATATAGCCAGCTATCTTGCTGACTTTGACCTGACCAGACCTAGCCGGCTAACTCAGCTCCTCCCAGTTACGCCCTTGGATTGCCCCAAACTTAGCTGGCTACATTCTAGCCTCCTAACTTATTAGGCAGCTAAAGTTTAGCTGGATATGTGCCCAGACGTTCATTTAGCCTGCTAACTTCTGAGTTAGCCAGCTAAAGCTTTTGAATATGGACCTCTTCGTGTTTTCTACGTATCACCAGATAACTGGCTATAAAACATCTTACATTGTCTCTACTAACTTGCTTCATTGGATTTAACCAGCTTAGTCAAGATGTATACTTGGCGCCCAGTTCTGTGACCCATCCAGCTATTCCTTCTAACCTTAGATTAAGAGATCGGCGCACACATGCGCAGGTACAGGTGAAAAAGGACTCTGTGTTTGCGGGAGCATCTCCAGCCAGACAGCAGCTGTGCTGGAGGCCCCAAGCTGACCAAACAAGCATTCACTCTTCATCCACACTTCCCCGATTCCCATCCCAGGCTTCCCAGTCTTATTACAGCATCAGCTAAACATAATAATGGGATTAATTACAGCAAAACATTGTCTCCCCCCAGCTTTCCGAGCTGAGCCTGCAGCAGTATCACCACCTGGTCCGTTTCTGGTTTATAACCAGTCTATTCCTGGAGCCTTCATTTTGTGTTTTGATCTTGTCTGTGCTCTGTTTAGAGTCAAATGATGTGGGAGGGAGAGTTTGAGGGGTGAGCACTTTTATTTTCAACAACTGGTCTCCAGATTTCGTATGGTCTGAGCCAGTCATCAGTGTTTATTGCTCCATTTTCTGTAAACTTTTCTCACTGATTACATTTTTTCAGCTCACACATGTGCCTTTAAAGAAAGGGAAGATGATGAAGGCAGTATGTGGGCGGTGCCAGAGGTTAACCTGCATCTGAGTCCAGTTAGTTAAGAATGCAGAAAGTCCCTGCACTCCAGCAACATCCCAGAGGTGCTAATTAGCAATACATTAAAGGAATACTGCACACATACTAAAGTGTACATCGTGCTTCACTTGTTGCATGTTTTGTCTACACGCATAAGTAATATGGACAACAGGAAGTTAGGACTGTTTTTAAAATTTCCGTACCCGTGCATCTCAGATTGCTTTGTTCCCCACCACATGCGTAATAGTAAAATCATAAAATAAACAGAAAGCAACAACAGATAAGACTAGGTCATCTACATCACACCTTACTTGCTATGAATGCTGCAATAGGGCTTAGGTATGGATTACTAACTATTGCCTGAAGCTGTAAGGGTCTAGCTGGAATGAATCCTTTATGGTGTCCATGGCCTGATTGTATCTGGGAGGCTTATTCAGATATAAGGGCCCTGCAGCGGAGAAGGCTTGATCATGTGTCTCATCTAGGTGGGCCAGTCGAGGGGAGGGTGCATGGAACTGGATTCTTATTACAGGTAGCAAGGGGGGGGGAGGGGTTAGGACCCAGCCTTAGCTATTGATATTTTGTTTTTCTAGTGGTCTATTGAATTCACTTGTGAGCACTGTTAAAAAGTAAGACATGTTAAGAGCTTACTTTCAGGTCCTCACTGGGTTTGGATCCTGGGTCCCTGTTGATAATGTGAAATCCTCACTTTGTGATATGAAGTCCTTCTTTCAAAGTAGTTGACATCCTTGAAGGCTCTGCAGAGTTTGTGGTTCATTAATAGAGTTGCGCTTAGTAGAACAGCTACGGATTGTCCCTATTTTGAAATCTTAAAAAAAAAAAGACTTGAAAATTTATATTTTCATGTCTACTTTGTATAATAATGGGGGTCAAAATTTGAACTTGTTTTTTTTGGTTTGCTGTTTTATTTATATTTTTAGTGTCATAATGTTATTGTTATGAATGTTATGTTGTAATCCACTATGAGCACCTATGTAAATGCGGAAAATAAATTTAAAAAAAATGATTTGAAATTGAAACTACTACTAATCACTTCTATAGTGCTATTTGATATCTATAGTAACATAGTAATGATGGCAGAAAAAGACCAAATGGTCCATCCAGTCTGCCCAGCAAGCTGTTCATGGTAGTAACTACCGCTCCATGCAGGTTACCTCCAAGCCTTATGTTAAAGGCAATAATATTTACAATCTAAACCAAGCAACTGTCAAACCCATACCAAAACGTTAGCAATGTTTTTACAAGGTGAGTAGCCTTCTTGATAATTCAGACAGTGCTGCTTGAATATGCTTTGCTCTTGGACTTGGCCATAGAAGTAGTCCCGAGCTTTGTCCCAAATGTCAGCGTATCAGCACCCTGAATCGTAAAAGTTGGGGCCCAGCGTTGGCTGCCGGCTGAATCCAGTTCAGTCCCTTTTAGTAGAGTTTACAATCTAATTGCAATAAGCATACAGGACAAAAGAAACTTTGGAAATTCATTTAGGAAGAAAATGGGTAAAATCAATAAAGATGTGAGTCAGATAACTGGCCACTTATAGCCTCAGAAAGGTGGGTTTTTAGATTGGATTTGAATAAGGGAAAGCATGTCGTACCAACCCAGGAAGTCTATTCCAATCATATGGTGCAGCAAGGTGGAAAGCCCAGAGTCGAGTTGGTGGTAGGGGAGAAGGGCATAGATAGGAGTGACTTGCCTGATGAGTGGAGTTCACAAGAAGGGATGTAGAGAGAGATAAGAGAGAAGAGGTAGTGAGGAGCTGCAGGGTGAAGGCTTTTATAGGTGAGTAAAGGGAGCATGAACTATATCTGGAAATAGATAAGGAGCCAATGTAGTGACTTGATAAGAAGGGTTTTATGCGTGCAACAACACTGCACAGCTGAATTTTGGATAGATTGTGGTAGAGAGAGTTGGTTCGCTGGGAGACCTGTGAGGAGCAAGTTGCAATAAAGCAAGAGGTGATAAAGTGGACAAGGGTTCTGCTAGTGTTTTCATAAAAGAAGGGACATAGTTTGGTGATAGAGACAGAACACATTTTATCAGTATCTTGCATGTGCATAGAGAAGGAGAGAGAGGAAGATGACCCCCAAGGTTATGGGCTGAGGTGACTAGGAGGACAAAGGAGTCTGAAAACCCACTTGATTATTGCATTTGTGACCAACCAACTGCAGTTTAAATTCAATAGAGGTTGCTCTGTATATCCCCAGGTGGAAGTGGCTGAACCCCTAGGAGTAGGAGTGCACAGGCATTATGGGGTAATCTTCCAATCCAGAGCACCACGTCAGGAATACTAATATTGGGTAATAGTAACATTTATTGTTTGCTCAGTGTTGCACAGTGCCCTTGCTAGTACATAAACTGTCCTAGTGCCACCTGATTCTTGCCATTGGTCTTGAAAAAGTCTAGATAATCTGCTCCAGCTCTGAAAGAGAAAATCCAATCAGCATTTTGTTGCTTTGTTGCTAGTCAAGTAGGCATTGCTAGTGCCAGGGCAGATATCCTAAAGCCTATTCATGTGACGTAAACTTCTGTCAAGCAGGGAGATGGACAGGATGGACAGTCCTGCCTTTAGATTTAGAGAGTTAGTCCAGTATAAGAAATTACGGGGTTTTTTCCCTCTCCTTTTCACTGAAAAGTGTTTCATCCAATCTAATGTATTTCAGTGCATTTCATGCCATTTCCTTTTATTCTTGCCATCCATTTATGGAGAGGTGTCCATGGACTACATTAGGATCAACACAGATGATGCTCTTGCTCTCCTAGCTTTCTGTTTGATAAGAATGGTGGCTCACATTGCTCTGTCTAAATCAGCTCCCCAGTACTGATTAGTCACGCAGATTGAAACTGTGGTGGGTCCCCAGTCTCTTCCATAAGTGTGGGCCACCCGTATGGAAGGCCTGCATGCTCATGAGGAGGAGCGCTTTCAGAGCCTACCTGGACATTTCTGGAGGCAAGTTTAGCTTGGGACAGTAAAGGACCGACACAAAACGCACTTCTCAAATACTATTCTCTGCCCTGAGGAAAAAGGAGGCACAAAATCCACGGGGACTTTTATCCCTGGTGCCCACAAAAGAGGATTTAAAAAAAAAAAAAAAAGTTTAGTCGTCTTTGAAAATTGCCTAATACCCATATACACGGCACTTCTGCGGGCAGTTTTCAAAGGGATTTCTGCAGATAAACGAGTGGGCACTCCTGAAAAATCCCCTGATGAAATTGCCATCTTATTACCCCCCTCCCCCCACCCACACACACACAAACAGACCCCGCCGTGCGCATTGGCTGAGCTAAGCGTTCTTTACCCCGCATGCCATGCATCACAAAGTGTGCGGGGTAAAAATATACCCCTGGCACTGGCAGCCAGAAAGTTTTCAAAGGGAGACTGCGGGGAGTTCCCCATGGAACTGACTGTGCCTCTGGGACATAGCAGGAAAGAAGGGCAAGGGGAAGCTTGGGAGCCCATCGTTTTGTGTGTTTTTCACAGGGTTTGGTTTGCAAAGGCGGTTGGGATAGAAGTCTTTCGAGCCTTGTGCCACAAGCTGTTACATTGCCTTTAGTCAGCAAGAATCCATGCTAAGGAGTTCTCTGGAGGCATCAGGGCATCAATAGCTTTGTTTTTCCTGTCAAATCTATCCCCTCATGGCTTATTTTCCACCGTAGGCTGCACTGGGATGCTGAGCAGATGCTAAATGGGACACTGGAGATGCATCGGGCCCTATGGCATATAGATATATATTTTAGTCAAATAGGAAGAGATCCTAAGAATTGAACATGCTGGGCCTTCTTTAGAAAGGACTTTTCCCCTTTCTAAGTCCATTCTATAAAGGCTTTTGAGTTGTAGATTTTGCAGATCCCTCTTTTTTGCCTTTTTGAAAGTCAGGAACTTGCTGTTAAATTCTGCTGTATGACTTCTCTTCTTTGGAGCTAGCCGAGTAAAATCTTCTGGACCGGAGCAGTAAACACTCTGATTCTTCCAGTCTCGTTTTTATTAACTTCCCACACTGCCTCCCTTCACATTCTTCTGTACACACAACTTCCCAGGAGCTCCTACTCCTAGCGGGACTGGGGCCTCTCTGTCCCAACTGGGCTTACACTCTTATTCCCATCTCACATGTCACGCCTTCGGAGGGGATTTAAGGAGGACCAGGCATCTAGCCCGCTCCTACAGGTTTTAGGGACACTCTCTCACACTACTCTTAAGGCTTTAACTGCACTGCAGCAACAGATGAACACCAAATCTTCATCCCTTTCTTACCTGAAAATGTCACTCTAAGATCATAGAAATATTTTTAATATAAGACCATTAGAAGTGCCTTGCTGGGTCAAACCAAAGGTTAATAAAGCCCAACATCTTGTCTCCGATGGTGGTCATTCCCTAAAAGTAGATCCAGTTTCTTGCTGCTCGCGCCTATCGCAAGTGGTAGGTCTCTCTGAGTCACCTAGTTAATAACTATTTATGGACTTTTCTTCCATGAACTTGTCCAAAACCTTTTTAAACCTAGCTTTGCTAGTTGCCTTGACCACACCCTCCGACAATGAATTTCACAGCTTGAACTGAGTGATTTAAAACAAATTGGAGAAAGAGTTTTTGAAAGGGTAACTAGCCATCTGCTATTTGCCTGTTCTGTTCCACGATTCTGTGGACCTCAGTCATATCCCACTCCTACTATTTCTTCTCCAAGCTGAAGAGCCCCAAGCTGTTTGGCCTTTCTTCAGGAGGGAGCACTTCCAATCTCATAACCATTTTTGTTGCACTTTTCTAATTCCTGCTATATCCTTTTTGAGACAGATGGCCAGAGTTCAGTACTCAGGATGTGACCGTACCATTGATCTATACAGAGGCATTATGGCAAGCTCCATTCTTATAAAAGGCAATAGATTTCTCACTTTTTTTTTTTTTTGCATTGCAGAGTTCTAACTAACTCATGTGAAAGAACATGGAGAAACATGCTTTAAAAGTTACATGGAGAAACATGCTTTAAAAGTTACATTGAAAAGTTTTTTCATGAAATCTTAACAATGCCGAATTCTTATGAAACTGTTCGTATTGGGAAAAACTGGGGCTCGTTGATCATTTTGCAGCAGTGCCATGCAGGAAACCCAGGTTTGGCTCCTGAGCTTGGTTTCCATTCCCCTGACTGGCGAGAGGGAGCATTCACAGGCCCTCAGGTAGGAGTTCCCAGCATTGGCACAACAGTGATACCTCCTGGCCAAGTGTAGGGTACCCACAAACCAGAGAACACAGAGGTCTGTGGCCCCCTGGTCGAGGATTGTTGCTGTGATAGTTGGTTAAGATAAACTGAAGAAGAAGCCGAGAGAGAGTTAAAAAATAGTGAAGATGCTGGGTAGCTGTGAAGAAAGGCTGATGGTGCCGTAGCCCCAGTAAAAGTCTGTTTCACTTGGTAACCCAAAAGAACAGGAGGAAGTTGCTTAGTAAAAGAAAAACAGATAGGGAAAATACAGACTCCCCGGTTGCATGTTAGAATTTCAAAAGACTGAGGTGTTTGCTGGCTTTCAGACTACATAACCCCTATGGTCTTTATCTGCCATCATATTCTATGTTTCTCTGTTTCAAATCAAATTAAAAACCTTTCCCTTTCTCACTCAAGAAGCTTTGAATTCAAATTGATTTGCTTTAAGTGGGGGAAATCAATGAACTTTTCCCGATCCAGTGGTTCATAGATTTAGGGTGAGGAATTAAGGTTGTGACAAAGGTCAGACATGGGCCTGGGAAACACATGGTCTGATGGGGGAGATTAATGTCTATAGTAGGACATGTCCCGCCTAGACTCTGTGCCTTAAAGCACCAGTTTTGATCATCTTCATCATATGAAGAAACCCGTATCTTGGTTCTGTTTCACCTGCTTTTGGTCTTATTCCGTGGTCCTTCCTTCTTCTCGATTTGTTTTCGTGTCTGTGTAATCAGGGCATAACCTGAGGACAGAGACCAATATTTAATACTATCAGTAAAACCAAGAACAATGTGGGAGTGGAAAGGAATAATAGCAAAAGTGTAATACATGTACATTGTCATGGGCTCAGTTTTCAAGGTCATTTATGTGCACAAAACCTGGCTTTATGCGTGTAAATGGCTCGTTGGAGAGTTTGCTGAGCTTTGCTGGCAGAATACATGCACATAACTACATTTCTCCTGTACCGTGCTTCCGGGAAGGTGGCATTTCAGCGTGCTGTGTGCAAAGTCTGCAGGTAAGAAGTAGTACCCGCACTCTCTTCCATCTTTCAGAGCTGCCCTCCCTGTGCCCAGGCGCCTCTGTCTGGGGAGGATGGAAGAGTACGAACTATCTTTATGCAGACTGTTCATTTCTTATGGGTTCTTTTCCTAATGAGGACCATCCTGTGACTCTGCGTTTGTTTGACAGAACAAGGACGATTTATAGCTGTGATGGGAGTTCTTCTGGACCGGATGTGGGGCGGCCATAGAAGTCCGCCGGCGCGAGGGAATGCCTGGTTCCTGAGAAGGTTTGTACAAACTGATTGCTTTTTTTTACCACATGACTCTTACAGATGAAGAATATGAAAAAGCTGGTCTTGTGTTCACTCCTCTTTTCCAGTCAGCGCTCTTTAATTAATCCTGTTTTATTTCTGTGTATCAGTGACGCTGGTGCTAGGAGGGCAGGAACCCACTGGCGCTGCCTCCTGTGCCGCTGCAGGGGATTCCACTCTGCTGCAATGTGTAGCAGTCCCATTAATAAAACAGCATGTGGGAGCTTCACAATGCAAAATCACTCTCATTTTCTCATTCTGCTTTTCCTAACCCCCCCAGAGAGGAAGAATCATTCCATAAAGCAAACCTCCCCCTGTCTGGGCTGTCAAACCACAGCTCCTAACTGTTAATTACTAAACTTGCAATCTCTGACTGAAATGGCATGTGAGAAATCATAAACTCTGGTCTCTTGTGTGCTGCGCTGCTATCTACAAGCGGCGGTGCCCAGGTGCAGGCTGCGTGGAAGGCCACAGAAAATAGCTACAGTGAAGCATCTCTAGTTCTCATCCCTTGGGCTGAGGATGCCACTTTTAACAGGACACGATTTCTTGCCCTGTTTTTTTGCATTACTGGGCTTCAGCGTGGGAACGCGGATATTTTGCTTGTAAAGAGATCTGTCTGATGGAGGTGACTGGATCCTGTGTGCATGAAATCCATCTGCACTGGTGGGACCTACACATTTTTGTTGGGCTTCAGTTTGCATGTCTGGTTTTTAGGAGTTTTCTTCCCTCCCCCCCCCCAAATAAATGCATCTTGTGTAAGTATTACATAGGCTGAAAATTGTCTTGTGGTTCTCTTTGGGTGTGGGGACTATAGGAACCCCTAATGGTTCTAAGACTGATTCTTTTCTTGATTACTATGGTGATATGCACTGAAGTTTTTGTATGGAAGACAATAGGAGGACAATATAGTCCATCTCTGACAAAAAGGGAACTTTGAATAACTTAATATCAGTGCACTGTGGCTCGTAAAAGGCATTGCCAGACTAGAAGCCATAACTCATGCAGACCTGAGTAGCCAACTTCCATTTTCTATGGTACTTGATGAGATGATAATTTTACAGAGTTGGTTTAATAGTCTTGGTATCAAATGTGTGTATATGTACACTTATCCATATATCGCACAAAGTCAAGAACTAAATCAGCACTACATAAGAATATTTAGTTGTCTGTGAACCGAGATGATGTTCCCAACGTATCCCGGTATATAAAAACACAAATAAATAAAATAAATATTTAAGGTGCAGTCATACTGTCCGAGAGAGCCCACCATGAAGAGGCTATTTCAGCTGTAAAATAATGTTTCAAACGGGGAGACTGCACTCCTGAAGCAGCAATTCGAAGCCCAGCTTTGTCGAGTGCCAGCCTTCACGATCAGGGAAGAGTTAGTTTAAAGACATTTTCAATATGTTGAAGAATTAATGGAAACATTTTTTCACTAGGGTTGCACAAAAGCAAACGATAAAAAAAAAATGGGACTATGAATATAAAACAAGTGTTTTTTTTCTCTGACAATATGTTGTCAGTTTTTTGCACGTATGATTGTCCCTTAAATATTCTTATATAGTGCTGGTAAGTATACTTATCTGACATAAAATTATTCTTGTAACTCCAGGAAGTGGCAAAAGTGAAACCCTACATGTGCAGGGGGTTGTAATCCTCACCATGAGTGGTAACCCCTGTACCCCACTTTACAAGCTCCTAGTAAGAAGAATGTTTGATACTGGAAGCACAAACCCCTCTGCAGCATTGACCATGATCTGGCAATACCTTGGCTACATTTGCTGAGTAACAATTTTCAGCATCCACAGATGCAAAAGATACCTGGGCAGGAAGGTGAATTAAGCCAAATAATGGATGCACTCTGAAACTGCAGATGGGTCATGCCGTGAAGCAGAATTGTGATCTCTCATGCGTAGAAAAGAAGATAGCAGCTTGTTAAAACTTTGAAGCATGCAAGCACAGTGTTGCAGTTATGCCATTTATTTATTTATTTTATTTATTTAGAACTTTTCTATACCGACTTTCCAGTAACAGAATTACTGATCAATTCGGTTTACAATTTGAACAATAACAACAGTGACAAGTAAATGTCTTACAATGAACAGGAAGAAAATAACTTGGAAATAAATATGTGGGTTGATTACATAAAAAGTACTATATACAAATATATACAAAGCCTAAAGGTGGGTAGAGGCACTAAACAATGGCGTTGGACTGTCAAGAGGGTGGGTATTGGGATTTGGACTGCCTAGGAGTTGGAGTTGGTTAGACAAATTCTTTTGGTATTCCTTGTGGTATTTTGGGGGTACCATAACAGGGTACCACATCTGGATTCTGACACCTTTTTGTCATGGGCCCTGGTCTCACAACTGTAATACAGTAAATATAATTTCATCTAATTTAATTCTGAAATGTGTATCCTGTCTTTCCAACAAGTGCTCAAGGCAGGAAACAATAATAACCGTAATATAAAAATTACAAACTAAATATCAACATACAGTATTGAAATTACAGTAACCCATAATGCATATTTTTCCAATCAAGACATGGCATAATATAATTTGCATAAATGCCAGAATGCATAACTAGCTGGAATCTTATGTTGTGACCCTTGCCAGACTCATAACCTCTCCCTGTTCACCAGTCCATAGCCTAGCTCTGCCTTAACTTTCCTCATCTGTTCTGCTAGCCGTCCTCTTCATTCCCAAGCCCGCACGACTGTGTCAGTCCCCCCCTCTCGCTCCATTGCTACAAACTCTTCCCCTCTTCCTTCTTTAAGAGCTGCCCCTACAAAGTATCCACCCCATCATTTATTTTTGGCGCTGCGGGTATCTCCCTGTCCCCAGAGGGGGGGGTCACAATCTAAGTCTGTACCTGAGGCAATGGAGGGTGAAGTGACTTGTCCAAGGTCACAAGGAGCAGCCGCGGGATTTGAACCCTGGTTTGTAGCTCGCTGCTCTAACACGAGGCTTCTCCATTTGCGCCGAGTTTATACTTCTGAGGAAAGGCGCTGGAGAAAACCTGCACCGTGCAGTGTAATAGAATTAGCATTATGGGAACACGTTAGATTTCTAACCATTTCCTGACCTGCTAGAGAACATGTTAATGAATCATTTCTAAACTTTTTTATAAGACATTCCTTCCATACAAGCAGTAAGCACTCTTAACCTCGATACAGTGATTAATAACTGGCAAGGACATTTTCTTCTAATGATTATTAGATTTGTTATTACACAGGCAGTAATATAGTGAATAATGCATACCCGGGGGGGGAAGCTGTAATATAACAGGTGATAAATGGTTTATTATGTTCTAATCATCTACATAACCATCTAATGTGACGTATGAAAAGTTGATGTTTGGTGCTGGCCTTCTGTATTGATGTTTATGCCAGGAGTCAAAGATGAAGATGGGGGGAGCAAAAGAGAGGAAAATGCTTCACGAGCACCTCTGGTGTCCTTCAGAATAGTAAAGGCCCCTCACAATGACGGCGAGACACAGAAAGATACGGATGGCCTAAGGCGGCTATCGCTGGCCCATCCTTGTTTAGCACTGACTGGCTGGGGCCAGGCCCAGGGAACTGTTTCTTTCTGAAGCAGGTACACAGTCCTGGCCTGGAATTATGCTGAAGATTTGTCCAGGATTTTAGACCTGTACAAACAATTCTGTTAACTCCAGCAGGGGGCAAAACAGCTCCTGCTGATGCCAGCAAAACACTGGGAACCTTGGTGAGTAGGCTACAGGGAGAAATAAGGTTTAGAAAACATTGGCTGTACATAGAATGAAAGGTATCTGATATATATATATATATATATATATCAGATACCTTTCATTCTATGTACATATACCCTATATATATGTACATTCTATGTACATATATATAGGGTATATGTACATTCTATGTACATATACCCTATATATATATATATATAGGGTATATGTGTGTGTGTATATATATAGGGTATATGTGTGTATATGTACAGCCATAAATGCTACAGGGACAAACAAGGTATATATATATATATATATATATATATATATAGGGTATATGTGTGTGTATATATATAGGGTATATGTGTGTATATGTACAGCCATAAATGCTACAGGGACAAACAAGGTATATATATATATATATATATATATCTATCTATAGGGTATATGTGTGTATATGTACAGCCAATGTTTTCTAAACCTTGTGTTTCCCTGTAGCATTTATGTATATATACTGATTTTTAAATAGACAGATATATCTCGTTTTCTTGTATAATAGAATGGTTCTACAAAATATGCATAACAAGCATGCAAGTTATTGTATTCTTTAAAAGGCCTGATCCCTTCCGGAGTGGCACTTCAGTGGGGGACATCTGGTTATCTCACCATTGATGCTCATACGTGGTACTTTGGCTTCCCTTTGCTCACGCCCATGTCTCAGGACAGCACTAAGCCTGCTAACAAGATGTTGATACTGTTTTGTTAGGGCACAGGTCCTAGACAGGGATGGATTTTTAGGGAGAATGCTGATGGCATCCTGTTATCGAGGCACCTTTAAAGTCCTGTGGTAGGATTATTCCTGCCCCCTGACATTCCTGGAGAGAGGAAGACTAGGAAAGTGAAGAGAGATGAGGCAGCCCACACTGGAAATCGCCTCTCCAGAAAAGCACAACATTGGATGTTTATGGCCTGCCCATAGAGCTTCTTAAAGGGTTTGATAGTGCCACATTATGCTATATGAATAAGTGTAATGCAAGCTTGTCCATTGCCAGTCTAGAGGCCTAGCTTGCGGTGGTGTTGAGAGATATAAATTGACTTGTGAAATAAACTTGGGATGAACAAGCAAAACACAGAAACTGGAATTGTGAAAAAGACCATATTAAATGGTGATGGTGTGAATGGTGTTTTGAAAGTGGAAAAATCTGCTCTTTGATAGCAATGTAGAAAGTAGTACAGTGAAACCAGGAGTCAACAAAAAGCTACTGGCTAGTATGACAGTTTTAAAAGCCTCTTTACTGGCACGCTATTAATCAAGTTTACTTAGGGAATAGCCACTGCTATTAATTGCATCAGTAGCATGGGATCTTCT
Organism: Rhinatrema bivittatum; assembly: GCF_901001135.1. Lineage (NCBI taxonomy): Eukaryota > Metazoa > Chordata > Amphibia > Gymnophiona > Rhinatrematidae > Rhinatrema > Rhinatrema bivittatum. Next base: position 73,640,037 of record NC_042629.1, on the reverse strand, counting down.
TGGTGTTTGGGTAATTGCCAGGTTCTTGTGGCCTGGTTTGGCCTCTGTTGGAAACAGGATGCTGGGCTTGATGGACCCTTGGTCTGACCCAGCATGGCAATTTCTTATGTTTTTACGCACACATATATGAATTTAGTGAATTATGTATATAAAATACCCCACAATGTATGGTCCTAGTGGTAGTAGTCTTAGCTCAACAGATTTTACTGTAGTACATTTTTCTAGACTATTTGTCTTTTTTTTAAAGCTTACCATGAAATGTGTTGATGCTTTACCTAAATACCCAGAGATTCAATTCATATGCCACCTATGGAACCAGAGTAAGTTCTGTCCATCCTTTCTGTATCCTAGAAACACAGGGCCAGATGGGACCGTAAGACGTCATCTAGTCCATTATGTTACATGAGGGCAAATTCCATTGTCCCTAAACTCTTGAGGTCCTTCTAGAGAAACAGCTGGCAGGTTTGCAGTATAAAATTAAAATGGACCCTTGACTTTGGTGGAACTGATTGGGGCTTGTCCTACTTGGGGGAGGGGTCAGCAAATAAGATACTCTGTGCTCACATCTCGGCCAAATTCCCCCTAATCCATCTTCTCTTTGACAGACACCGGCACTTGTACTCAGAATCTCGTCCTTGTAAATATCTTCATGAAATAAATTGCAGAGCGCTTGTACATTTCCCACAGATACTTTGCTCATAATTCTTCAGCTGGTGCATGAGTGTAGCTGGGATGGATGATCAAGATGAATTTGGCTCTCCACTCAGCCTGCAGGGACGGGAGGGGGAAGTACTTCCTGGTTTACTTTTGAGCTGCACTTCCATTCAAATGACATTAACAGGGCAGTTTTCAAAGTGCCTGCACCACTTTTTAAAGCGAGCGGCCATATGTACTTTTACTTCAAAACTTGCTATGGGTATTTTTTTTTTGTTAGTAGAAAATAACACGCACAGATTTGAAAAAGCGATCTCCGTGCGTTTCTTTCCTCCTCTGTCCTCAACGCCCCCTAGTATGCGCAATGTTCAACTTTTTAGCCATACCGAGAGAGAGCAATTTTCAGTCAAACTATTTAGATGACTAAAACACTATTTGCCCATGTAAACGGCTTTGAAATTTTCCTCATACCCAGCTATTTGTGAAAAGAAAAAAAGAAATATAATCGCAAACTGAAAAGATCATTGCCTTGGGTGATAATAGAAGCCAAGAGTATTCTTGGTTTTTTTGGGGATTTTTTCAGTTTTCTTTAATAATGGCTCATTGAGCTGCATAGCTGCTGGGAACAGATATCTGTTTTCAGGAGTAAAATAGAACAGGGTGGTGACCAGCAGTTTTTCAGAGATGTGGCTTAGAGCCAGCTGGCTGGGTTTGCTCTCAGTAAGCCTTGCTCAGGTAGCAAATAAGCGGACAGGTGGCCAGCTCGCTGTGTCTTGTACCATAAATACTTGTTTATGAAAACTCTTACAAAGCGTGGGCCAAAAAAGCAAGGCGCCCACAGGCTTTTAATCTAAAGTCACTGTAATTAGGATGACAGCCACCAGACCCTCTTCCCGGCTGTCGTTTAATGAAAGGAAACAATTCCAGGTTAGGCTGCGACAAATGGAAAAATGAGTTTTAATATTTCCACTGTAATCATGTGACAAAACGAGAGCTGCAGCTACCAACCACTCGACTTACATGTAGAGGTGATGCAGGGACTCTCTTCTGACCTCAGGAAATCAAATCCCCTCGCTCCTTGTACTGGCATGTAGGCTTTACTAAGGATAAGCCTTTTTCAGAGAGGCATGGTAATGGCATGATCTGAACGATGAATGCCCCTTGTCTTGTATTACGTTCTGGCTCCTGGCACATCTCCTGGGGTTGGGCATGCATGTGCCACGCAGGCGCGCGTGTGTACGTGTGTGATTGCGTATAGACATGCATGTGTAGATATGGATATATTTATGTGAGAGACGAGCAGGAGCAAATGTTAGTTCTAATGAGCTGCAGTGCTAATTAAATTACCGTTTTCAGATATTCCTAAGCATGCATGTTAATGTGCTGCGAGGATGGCAACGTGTTTTGAAAGAGCTGCTAAACTGGGGCTGCTATGGGCACAGATGACGCAGGCTTTGTTATTTGTCACCACGCTGTTGGCTGGCACACCCGAGAGGGAGGGCACGTGCCGTTGCATCCAGAGGGGGGGAAAAAAATCACTTTTCTTCTTTTGTGTTTCTCTTCCCACCCACCCCTCCTGAGCTGGGTTCTCTGCCAATTTGGCCTCTCTATAAATCAAAGCAAATTCTTTTCCATTTTTTTTCCCTTTTCCTGAACAGATTGGATGTCATCATGTGCAGCTGAGCTCGGTTAGGCTCAAGGGGGTAGAAAGAAGCTTTAGTAAAATACGCAGAGGCTGTCAGGAGGAGGAACAGCCTCCAGTTGCCATCCACCTCGCAGCTCAAATGGTCTCTGGTGTCATGCCAGTCAGACAACTATATGCACATATTGATAATGTTTAAGCTTCTATAGAAAATATTTTCAGACTCTAATGAAAAAAAATATGGATGCTTTGGCTTACGGTGCTGCATGCACAGACAATGCAAACTCTTTTTTTTTTTTCCCCCCCAGAAATATTGTTATAACATGCGCAGCAACATCCTTCAATAATTCTTAGTTTAGTCTAATTAAAGGTGTCACAGACCGCATAAAATGCACTCCTTAGTCCTGAAGTAACTGGTGTTTGCTTATGTGCTTCAGTTAAGCAGAAAGAAAATGAACAATTTTTGGAGGTGGCGGAGAGGGAGAAATGATTCCTTTTCAATTCCTGGCAAACTCCATTTATTGAAGATGAAAAACACAATGTTTTTCCTGGATTTCAGGGCTTAATTTTTTTTTTTTCTGAGGGCGATGTGGCTGCATGCTAGGGATGGGCAAGGAGGAGGAGGGAAATCCAATTTGGATAAAAAGCAAACCCCATCCAAGTCATATAAAACACATAGGGCCGGATTTTAAGAATTACACGCGGGCGTAGATTTGTGCGCACAAATCTACGCCCGATTTTATAAGATGCGCGCGAAGCCGCGCGCATCTTATAAAATCCAGGGTCGCCGCACGCAAGGGGGTGCACACTTGTGCACCTTGCGTGCGCCGAGCCCTAGGGGAGCCCCGATGGCTTTCCCCGTTCCCTCTGCCCCCCCCCACCTTCCCCTCCCCTCCCTTCCTCTACCTAACCCGCCCCCCAGCCCTACCTAAACCCCCCCTAATCTTTGTCTTGTAAGTTGCGCCTGCCTCTGGGCAGGCGTACGTTGCACGTGCTGGCCAAGTGGTGGTGCGCGATCCCCTGGCACGGTCGCTGTGCCGGAGGCCTCGGTCCCGCCCCGGGACATATGCGCGTCCCGGGGCTTGCGCGCTTCGCCAGGCCTATGCAAAATAGGCTCGGCGCGCGCAGGAGCAGGTTTTAAAATCCGCCCCATAGTAACTTGGTGTGCCTTGGCAGCTAAAGACCTTTTAGTCTACCCAGTCTACCAGTTATGCCTGTTTTTTGGTCTCATTGCAAACTCGATTCAGTCTCCAGTCATCTCCATCCCTCACCCTTACCAACCCCCAGGGCTGACCTTAGGGAGGTGCAGAGCCGGAGGCAGATCTGCTGGAGCAAGCTCCTTACCCCCTGAGGGAAAGAAGGTCCCTCTGGAGGTTGAATGTCTTCCACTCATTGTACCTCTGCTGCCATTGTAAAGGAAATTGTTAGAGGGGTCAGAGCTGCTGCGGTGGCACGGGGCCCTCCAGATTGTAGAGCCCAGACACATCCTCTCCCTCTCCCCACCTAAGGACAACTCTGCCACCCGCTCTGTTTCTGGCCCAAATGTGATTGCATTCTGTCACCATTCTCTTTAGCACTACTTCTGCTCCCCTCTCTACAAAGTAGTGTTTCCTCTGAGTATCCCTTTCTCCTATCTTGTCCTTGAGTTGTTTCTTCTATGCAAAATGCTACCACCTTGTGCTTTCATAAAAGTCTGTTACAGAGAGGGCCATAGTCAGACAAACTTATCTGACTAACTTTGGATGGATATTCAGACACACTATATTGAATATAGCGCCAGCAAAGAGTTACAATTTAAATTTTGTAAACCGTTATGATGGCTTTACCGAATGACGGTATATAAAACTCAACAAATAAATAAATAACACAATAAATGTCAGAGTTAGCCATTAACTTATCCAGCTAACTCAGCTCCTACCAGTTACGCCCCAGGACTCGTGTTGCAGATGAAGTAGGACACCACACGCATTTTTGGATTAACCCAAACCCTTCACAACTTGGATCTCCATGGACTTCCAGATCTGATTTTTCTTTTTCTTTTGGCTAGAGCTGAGATGCAAAGTTTCTTGGATTTTACCATTTTCTTTGAAGTCTTGTTTTAAGAAGACAGGCATAGGAAATCCAAAGCGTTATTTTCATGTAAAAACACGTTTCTCCATGATACGGATGGGAGCCAAGACATCCATTAACATCTAGTGGTTTCCTATATCCTACACCAGGAGGTAATCAAACATGAGATTGAGGAATGCTGTAGATCACTTCCCTTCGGGTGAAGTTTACCAGATTGAAAGACTCTGCAGTAATGCATGATCTTAACCCAGATAAGTGTGGCATCTACTTGTTCCACATGATTCACAGTAACAATATTTGGATATCGGGCCACTTGATAGGCTCCCAACAATGGGACGGCATTTACTTTTTCATCTGATGTAGTCCATACAAACCTGTGACCTTTTTTTAAAACTTTTTATTTCTTATCTGGGAACCTTTGATGGTAGAAACTAATCAGATTTCATGTTTTTACAGAAAGTTCTTGGTTAGTCCAGCAACTGAAATGCATTGATATGATTTATCAGCATATGTTACCTGTTCTCATATAGTAGATGCATAAATCTTCTAGCATGTATGTTAGTCCTGGGGAAAGCCTGATCTTCTGTGGGCAATGGTGCCTTTGATTAAACCAACATAAGAATTATCCAGTGATGTACACGAGCTGTCAAGACCAGCGATGATCTTGCCATTTGAAAAAGGGATTGCTGTAACCTAAAAAGCTGGAATCATCATCTTTTTTTTTTTTTTTTTTTTTTTTAATGGGCCTACCAGTTTCCTCCTCCTTTTGGGAGCCTGTGCTGGGATCTTATGCCCTGCAAGTATCCAGAAATTCCCTCCTCCCCTCCAGTTTTATATCCTCTCCCAACTCCAGTCCAGTCCTCAGCTGGGGGAGTGAAGACCTGATCTAGACCTTGAACCCAGATTTTCTGCACTGCTACAGAGAGCCATCCCTAAACTAGAATCATCACCTTAATGCAAAACCAGTTCTGTATACACCTGCACTAGAGGGAAGGTGCCGTTGTCCAGGGTTAAGGTCCTACAGCTTAATGGCTGTTTAATGGCGGCGTTCCCATGGGTATATCCTGACTTGGTTGACTCCATACTTTTATATTTCTAAGACGGCTAGAACGAGACCTGTTTGTAATGGGTAATGGTAATTGAAGTTCCATATGTCTGTTAAGCACAGGCTCATGATGTAATAACCCATGTTATGGGTGGGCTGTGGGACCTGAGCTGTATGAAGTGCTTTCCACCACACAGGATAGAGATAATTATAGCATATACCATAAACCCTAGTATGAGTCGAGGATTATTTGAAAAAAATGAAAACGTTAGTGCAGTGCTGTGAGCTGTGCAGTCAGATTCTGTGGTTTTTGATGAAGAAGGGTTTTCTAGCTGAGTTATGAATCTTTTGCAGTCAGTGCCAGAAAATAAAGCTTTTTTTCCCCCTCACCGCACCAGGAGTCCCGTGCGCTCTCCCACACCCCTGCACAGCACTGATTCTCTCTCGTGAGGCGGAGATCACAGGCCGGATGAAGAAAAGAGGGAGCTTGAATAGGAGGGGAAAGGAAAGAGATGCTGCGGAGCGAGGAGGAAGAGGAATAAAAGAGTCTGCAAGGGCTCCGCCTTTGAAACGCAAGTGCCCCGTAAAAATCTCCTGGCCTGGCTGGAGTTTACAGCTTCTCAGGTCTCATAATTCCTCAACAGGCAGCAGCATGGCCTCAAAGGGAACTTGCTGAATACAGAACAAACCATATAAATAAAAAATGAAAGCATATTCTCACTGTAAGTGTTCAGTAGATTAGTGTAAGACTCCCTTTTTGGAGGTAATTTACCGTGGACTAGGCCCGTTGCGGATCAGAGCTTCAGTGTAGATTTTTTTGTTATTCTTTTTTTTTTCCCAGGAGTTTCCATTTGCTGCTTTGTACTTCCAGTTCGTTAGGAATCAGGGTCGGGATCCTGGTGCCATGAGCCTTTGTTCACAACCACCCAGGGATTTTTCCTCAATTTTATATAACCCCTTTCCCCCAACGTACCTCATCTGGTCATTGCAGTAGCAATCCTGGGCCAGGAGTCCTGCACCAGGGCTCCTTCCAGAACCTGCAGTCTCGGGCCCTAAATCTGGTCAGCAGATTTCACCGTTGCACGACTACTATGATTTCCTCCCCCAGTCACTCTTCCAGGGGCTGTGAACATCCCCCAGCCCTGCCTGACCCAGGGAGCAGAGGACCAGAGCTGGGCTTTGAACCCAGGTTCCTCCCTGCTTGCCATATTGGAAATTCTGAGATGAGGGTTTTGTGACCTTGTGATTCAGCTTGTTACCCTCCACATGGCACAAAAGAGATGGATTAAAGAAGGTTTCCAGAAGTTTAGATCATCCAGACGGTTTGACAGCGTTATGAGATTTTCATTGGACAAGGGCTGTGAAAGTGTTAAATGTGCTGCTCCTTCACAGGTGCCTTTACACCTTTTCCCTGGGCCTTTCTCAGGTCTGCAAAGCCCCCCCGCCTCTGGGATTCACCCGTGATGGGCACAGCTGGGAAGTGTTAGCCAAGGAGGTAGGTGCCAGTCTCGCACCGCTTATCTCCCTGGAAAATTCACTTATTAGAGCGTCAGATGTCAGACAAATATCCATCGAGCCCAGCATCCTGTCGCCAACAATGGCCAGTCTGGGTCATTAGGAAATAGCCAAAGAGTAGACGCAATCCCTTGTTGCTCACTCCAAGCTGAGAGGAAAGTGGGGGGTTTCCCCTGAGTCCACCAGGCTAATAATTGTTTATAGCCTTTTTCTTCCAGGATCTTGTTTGAACATTACAATACTGTAGATTTGCCATCTGTTCGATCTTTATATAGTGACTTGCTATCTGTCAAAAGTTCTAGCAGAACTGGATTGTAACCTGGCTTTATGCATGAGCTTTCAGGGCTGCACAGGTCCCTCCAGAATTTCTCTCTTTTCACCCTTTGATAATGGAAATCCCAAATGAATTTTGGCAGCTGCATATTTGACTCTCAAGAGGCTCTCTCTCTCTTCTCCTTGGTCTTCAGTCTGCTTTCCCCTCTGAGGTTGGTATATTATTTCCTTATTTTTATCAGCTCTTAGCTCCTTACTGTCTATTGCCAAGGTCACTGAGAAACTGTGGACATTGAATTATTTCTCATAAATTGTTAGAGGATTGCCCAGAGTTATTCAGACAAGTTTCTTGCACAGATTCTCTGGCCTTTCTTTTATTTCGGCGCTAGGATAATTACAGACTGGGTGCTCTACGTGTAGAGATGGTATTAGTCACCCTAATTGGCCTCAGGTAGAGCAGAGAGCTTGGGGCCTGATGCAGAGCACGAGAGCTGCCAAGTGACCTCGTTTCTGGAGGAGACGTTTGCCTAGTCCTGCTTGCACCTCAGTGTGGGCTCTGCCTCAGGAGGGAGAAATGTAAAAAAAGCCAGGATTGTCCTAACATTACCTTCTTTAAAAACAAAACAAAAAGTCAAGTGCCAGCTTCAAAATAAAAAAAAACAAAACATAAAAAGGAATAATTTTAGGGGAAAAATGGAAAAATGCAGGAAATTATAAAAAAAAAAGTATGAAAAGAGAAGAATTTTATAAGTTTTTATTGGGCTGATGCTTCCCCTAGAGCAGAAACCAGATGGGTTCCAGACAGGAGAGAAGAAGCATCTTGGGGGCAAAATCCTTCAGTAGGAGAAGGTTAGGATGCCAAACCCCACCACAGAGAAAGGCGAAGAAAGGAAGGAGAGGCTGACTAGATTAGTGCCAACGACCACAGAAGAGCTAGGATGCTGGCCAGTGACGTCTACGTATGGAGCGTTGCTGAATGCTGGAGGAGGCCATGGCAGGCCAGACTGAATCCTTCACAGTGATGTTTACAGGTGCAGGACTTGCTAAATCTGTCGTAGTGACCCCACGACTAATTGTGTTTTCAGAATATGTACAAGGAATATGTTAGTATAGCTGGGCTTAAAAAGGTCTGGACAAGTTCCTGGAAGAAAAGTCCAAAAACCATTATTAAGCTGGACTTGGGGATATCTACTGCTGAATCTTTTTGGGATCCTGCCAGGTTCTTGTGACCTGGATTGGCCACGGCTGGAAACGGGATTCTGGGCTTGAGGGACCTTGTGTTTGACCCAGTATGGCAAGTTTTATGTTATTTAAAAAAAAATGTGCATGCATTGGAGACTTGGTATATTTTAGGCATTTCTATTGTAGATATTTTGAAAACTTGACTGGCTGTGGGCTACCCTGAATTAGGCATTCTCTTACAGAATTAGAGGAACCCTTGAGTATCTAATTATAATAAAAAGGAAAGTTTCACACTCCCCTCCCACTTGCATAGCTGGTATGCAAATTGAGCTCTGCCGTCTCCCTCCCTGTACTCTTCAGCTCCACACCATTCTCCTTGTATTGTCCAATCCACTTCGTACTACCACATATGGAACTTGAGCTCTGCCCCTCTCTGGCTATATCCAGCTCCTTCTCTCTCTCTCTCTCAATCAGGCCGATACAGTAAAATCGGCGGGAGCACCCGCTCTTCCAACACGCGCCCAAGCCACTCTTCTAGGCGCGTGATCCAGTATTTAAATGAGGGCCCGTCATAAAAAAAAAGGCGCTAGGGACACTAGCGCATCCCTAGTGCCTCCTTTTTGACAGGAGCGGTGGCTGTCAGCGGGTTTGACAGCCAACGCTCAATTTTGCCGGCGTTGGTTCTCAAACCCACTGACAGCCACGGGTTCGGAAAACGGACGCCAGCATAATTGAGCGTCCGTCTTCTGACCCGTGGGCCACAGGCTGATTTAAAATTTTTTTTTAATTTTGGGGCCTCCGACTTAATATCACTATGATATTAAGTCTGAGGGTGTACAGAAAATCAGTTTTTTTCTGCTTTTCTGTACACTTCCCCGGCGCCAGCAGAAATTAAAATGTGCGGCTTGGCTGCACATTTTACTTTCTGTATTGCGCGGGAATAACTAATAGGGCCATCAACATGCATTTGCATGTTGATGGCCCTATTAGTTTCAGGGGGGTTGGCCGCACATTTTCGACATGCTATTACCCCTTACTGTATAAGGGGTAAAGCTAACGTACTGTACTGTATCAGCCCGATAAATAGTTAATCCATTCTCTACTATCATACAGTACACTCGAGCTCAGCATGCACTCTCTACTGCCACACTTTGAGGTGTGTAATTGAGACAGGCTTTTACCACGTGTGTGTGTGTGTCAGAGAGCTTGTAGTGTCCAGTCAGTTAAATTATCTAATTAATGCCATGTGGTACTTTAGAAGTATAGAGTATTATAAATCTGTATTCGCCATCACTTTCAGACACTCAGTCAAAGGTTATATCATCTTGCACATAAAATGTTTGGCTAATGGACTCTCCTGCAAATTCCATGACATCAGCAACACATTTCCCATGGAATAATTTTCATAATTTGGAAAAGTTTTGAATGCATTAATGGGTCATTTGTAGATTTTTCCCTAAACGTGTGCCTGTGGAAATGTCTGATGTGGTGTTCTTATATGCTAGAATATGGGGGGAAAATATAATTCAAGAGGGAAACGATGATGAATGCTCTCAGGGGGAGGTGTTAGAGGATGCAGAGAAATGAACTGATAAAGACCTACAGCAAGTCACCAAATATTACCGCTCTCTCCATGCACTGCATCGCTTTTAAGCAGCTTCGGACAACTCGCTGGCACTCCTCCTGTTGTTGTAATGACCTCATTCACAGTGAACTTCTGGAATATTTTCTTAACGTCAAATTGCCTTCCAGTACATTTCAGAGGAGCACTGGTGCCGCTTGAGTGAAAGGAGACACTCATTATAGTGCAACACAAGTCACTTTGATACAGGAATCGCTGTTTACAAGGCCGCAATGTCTTTTACAGCTCAGTTACAAATGCATGAAAGAGTTCAAGTCATAACTTACATCATAAAAGGTAAGCCATGAACGGGGACAAATAGTGCAAAGGTGCTCTTGCTTTGGGTGATTTTGCTGCAATTGTATAGTGTGATTTGATGCCATAGGATGGGGTGACCAACTCTAGCCCTCAAGAGCCACAAACAGGCCAGGTTTTCCAGAATATCAACAATGAATGTGCATGAGATAGATTTGCATATAGTGAAGGCAATCCATGCAAATTCACCCAATTCATATTCATTGTAGAAATCCTGAAACCCTAGACCAGAATTGGCCACCCCTGCCATAGGTTGGCCCTCTTTGAGTTATTTCAATTTAAGGCAATGTGCCACAGAACTATGAATATTCAGTTTTGATACCAGCCTGATGGGCACTGCCATGCAGGAGGCCCAGGCTCTATTTTCAGACTTTCTTTTCCACCTCCTAGATGCTTATACTAGTGTTGGCCATAATTATCTTTCCTTTCCTTCCAATCACTGTTAAGTATTTTTGCAATGACCATGAGCCTTCGATCATTGAGCAGCAAATGTAATATAGGTCATGTCCCAGTCTCTTCCCTGGCAACCCTCCCAGCAATCTGTTTCTTCCTTGATCTGTAACACATTTTATTATGGGATTGGGCAAGTCTTTCAGTGTTGGGCTGGGGGCGAGAGAAGAGCGGAGAACAGGGATCCCCCCACACTCACTTACCACTAGACTCACATTGGTCATTTGTTGCATGCTTGAATTGGCTTCTGTTTGTAAAGCTTGTTGGATTTTCTGCACACTCTTTTTAACGTTAGAGATACCAAGAGGGCAAACACGAGAGTGTTCAGCCATGCACATGGTTTGTGGAATGAAGATTATCCTTTTTGTGCATGAATTTTTTATTTTTTTTTTATAATTTATTTTTCACTGAAAATTTGCCATCAAATGCAGAAGAATTCACTGCTTTTTGCATGCACGATTTAGCAGTAAACCCTACGGCAAAGGTTTTCACGAAAAGATGAAAAAACAAAGTGCTGCGCCACACCCTAAGGTGTTCAAAGTTTAGCTTTGTCAGGAGGCAGCAGCTCTAGAAGCTACAGTTACTATCTCTCACCACTAGAGGGAGGCTCATTACAGTTTGCCTAATGGCAAACTCATCACCCCAGTGTTTCTGAGATCCTCCCACAAACCTGTCTTGAAAGATACCCAGCATTCTCCCTTTTGAATAGGCATGGAGGTGGTGGTGCATCTCAGATCTTGAAAGGATGGATGAGCTTACTAGTGTATCCTTGGTTCAGTTGGTGTTCCTTCTGTTGTGTCGGGGTTAAATCTTCATTAAATTTGTTGTTTTCCATCCTGATTACATGATGACAAGAAGCAGAGTGCCAGTGTCGCAAGGCCAGACTTGAACATATTTTTACACATCTGTTTGACAGTGGAGATGAATGTTACTGCTTTGAAATATTTCTAACATGCAGAGTCTTTGCTCAATCTTGTTTTTACCCGATTGCACACAGGTGTTCCTTTAAAAAAATAAAATAAAAAAGAAGCAGAACGTCTTCTCCATTTTATGTATTCATTTTCCTATCCCATTTTTCTGTGCAGACATTAAAAACTGGTGCAATGGGGCACAACCAGGACTGGATCAGCTTCTTTGGGAAGACCTGAGTCAGCAAGCAACCTTGTTTAGCTCCTCCCGTGAAGATGTGAACTAAAGTTCCCTTCCTGTTGGTCCTTGTTGCTTGTACATTCACAGTGGCAAATGCATTTAATGTGTGCTCCAGATGCAAAACGGAACCTGCAGTCTCTTAGAGAGCTAATGTCAGCCACTGCACAGAACGGAGCTCCTGGGGCAGCTACAGTAATTGAGTATGAATAGCTCCATGGCATTTTCCATCGGCTATATTGAGACTGGAGGTAGACTCACTATAAAAGGTATTTTAACGCCTTTAACTGATGGCTTTAAATGTCTGTTGGGCTAAGAGCAGCAAATTTGACCCTGCTGCATTAAAAATAGCCTGAAGTCACATTCTGGTGTGAAAATGGTTTACAGTATTAGAAAAATCGTAGTCCAGAGTCATTTCCAGTGCACTTGGACAAGCAAATATTTCAAGTGCCAAGTGAAAAATTATTTGCATCCATCATGCAAAATAAACAGAGATAGCTGTGGGTAAATTATTCTCTAATTACATTTTGAAAGACACACATTTTTCATATGTCTACCTGTGAAAGTTGTCTTGGGGTTTTGAAAGTCCAAATAATATATATTTTACATTTTTTTCAAAACATTTTCTCGTGGAATTGCTTGCCTTCATTTGCACCTGCTGGGGGCTTTTCCTCAATCAGTCCTCACTCGCCTCCTCCTCCTCCAATAATCCAGCTGTTATACTAAGGGTCCCGGGAGGGGGGCACAGATCACAGCTGAGCCCACTGGTGGGTTTCCCAGCAGTGCCATGGCTTAGATTTATTTTTCCCACCTTGGAAGCTGCAAGCATGGCCTTCAGATTGCCCTGCAGCCCCTGCTGGCTTGCTCAGCAGAAGCCAGGTCCGGCAACCGAACCCAGGTCTCCTGAATGGAAAGGCCACATTTTTAAAAACAAAAGAGCAAATTTTGGAAGTTAAGACCTTTTAATGTGTTTGAAGTTTTTATTGGGGGTGGGTGGGAAGGGTTAAGGTTAACAAAACAAGCCCTTTGACCTGAAAGTTAATCGAAGCCATAGTCCAGGGATGGAATTTTTGGGGGAAGAGGAACAGAGATTTAGGTGGCATCAAACTGCTTGGTCATGTTATGTCTGTGGTTCGGTGTTCAGTCACTGCAAGATGGCTGAAAACTGATAGAAATCTTTTTTTTTTTTAAATTTGTCCTAGAGCACCACTGCTCTTGTGGAAAGGCTAAGCCAGCTCCACAAAGGGAACAGAAGTATTATGTTTCCCGGCTCGCGGCCATCACTGCTCCTACTTCCTCTAATGAGCCTCTAGGCACATGCGCACCAGACCTAGGCACATTTAAAGGGCCCATGGCGCCCTTGGATGACATTATAGGCTCAGCCCTAGATTGGGCTTTCTCTGCCTCATCCTCACTGCCTCGACAATGGTTCGACCACCCTCCGTTACAGTGCGTTGCCTCAGCCATAGCCGCAGCCTTGTCTTCACATTCAGTCAAGCCGTCACCTCACCTCGCCGCCAGCCTTCCTCTTTCCCAGAGACACTCTCCTAAGACCTGCTGGCCCCTGCAACCCGAAGGCTGAACTCGCGGGACAGGGGCTGGTACAGGCAAAAGCTGCGGTCTGTCTCTGCACCGCTCGTCGCCAGCTGGCAGTGAGGACCTACTGGGCCCTCCCAGTAGCTGGCATCAACACAACGGCCCACAGTCCTAACAAGAAGCAAATACATCGTACTTTATTGTTATGCAATGAGCTTTTTTCTTTCTTTTTTAAACTAGCCTTAATATTTTTGCTAAGCATGGGACGAGTTGGGCCATCGTTCAAACAGGACCTGTTAGTCTGTTCTTGGCGAAAGGAAAGGGAAGCTTTTCTGAGACTTGAAGTGATTAAACTTTGAGGGTAAAGAGTAACGGTTACCTTGGAACTTTACACTTAAGCTCCTGACGGTGTCACAACATAACATTCTCAGTCATTAGAAAACTATTCCCCAAAGCAAATATGTAATTAATTAGCTTATTCCCCCTCCTCTCCTTTTCACCACCCCTCATTGGATTCAGATTCACATAATCAGACCCTTGGGGACCTCTCTTTTTTTCTCTTTCTTTCTATCAGTGTCAGGCAGTGAGTACTGATGAGTATTTGAATTATTTATTTGGCTAAAGGTGGAAATGGATCTGTATAAAGTGATTTAAAGTAGGGAGGAACAGAATTTAAAGGAAAACTTTCATTTTTCTGGCCCCATACTCAGCCAGAAGAGTTTAGTAGGTTAATAGTAGGATTATTGCAGCCCCTGGGGCTTCCCAAACAGGTACAAGCTGTCTCCCAGTCATTGTGCCCCTGTTTATTACAAGTATTCAGAAAACAATACAGAGTTTAAAAAGGAAAATTTTAATAATATTTTACAGTATCCACTGATTAAATGTTTTATTTTTAAATGAGGTTTTTGTAGGTAACCTAAAAGGGGGCTTTCAGGAAGTCCTTGATGCCACAGAACATCGTCAGGATATTTATTTATTTATTTAGATTTTTTTTTTTTTTTTTTAATATTCCACTTTTCAGCACTTCAAAGCGGATTACATTCAGGTACTGTAGGTATTTCCCTATCCCAACAGAGCTTACAATCTAATGTACCTGAGGCGACAGAGGGTGAAGTGACTTTCCCAAGATCACACAGAGGGATGCCAAATGGAGAAGGATCAATCATTTGTCATAGCCCTTGCTGCAACAGAGGCTCTGTCTTGGCGACGAGCAAGGTATTGACAAATATAGTAACATCATAGATGACTGTAGGTAAAGACCATTTCACACATCTAGTCGGCCCAGTTCTTCCCTTCCACACTGCAAGGGTCATAGAAGCATAGCTGCTTGTAGGATTTGCTCCTTCTTCAAGTCATCTAGATCTATGGATGCTGTAATAGTTCTTCAAGTACTTTAGGGCATGTAGGATGACCATATTCAAAAGGGTATGTGCAGATAAGACAAAAACCTTTGGCCAAAGATCCCACCCCCCTCCTTCTCCATTGAGCAAAATTTAACCAGATAAGAACTGGAAAGTCATTTGGTGGTGCGGGGCGAGGATTCAGTTTAGCTGGATAGCGCTGATATTGAGCACTGACTGGTTAAGCTGACCTGTCCTACAGTTACCCCGGTTAGCTTTACACAAGTTTATTCAGCAGCAGACATACCTAAGTAAGGGGGTCATTTTCTATTGATATCATGTGCGATAGCTTCAAAGGGCGGAGTTGGGGCGGGCACTGGAAGAGGAGGAGTCAGGGCGGCATCGGCGCAGACACGGCGGAAACATTGCTGGTGGCGAAAAGGTAGGAACCCTTATTGCTGCCAGTAGCGCGCCCAATAACACTACCTTTTACGATGGTGCTATTGGGTGCGAAAGCCGGCAGCGATAACACCGCAGTGGTGCGATCGCTGCCGGCTTTCATAGGCCTGCCCCCCCCGTTAGCGCCGGGATTCAGGAAGCCTCGGTAGTTTAGAAAATCCGGCCCTAAGTTTGGCTGAATTTCGTACCTAAAGTTACTTAGGTTACTTCCTGCTGCCCATGCTGCCTAGTATGGACCTTGCAGTTACTGTGCCTTTAATGTATGCATATTTATCTATAATTTTCTTGCTAAATACAGGTAATTTCTTTCATGGTCAGCCATATATGATGGCTCTACTGAATAACGGTATATAAAACTCTACAAATAAATAAATAAATAAATATAGATCTTAGACTAAGCACTGTCTCCTTTGCGCCTCTTTGATGGTCACAACATGGATCATGGTAATATTCCTGGGATTTTTGGAGGCTTTGCTGCCCACACACCAGCAGTGAGTGTCACGGATGTGAGCCCTTGGACTGTGGTGTGATTGACTCAACCTAGAAGGCGAACCTACTAGGTCCACATTGACAGCTGGCAGACATGCCCTTACTAGGACTGGAGCTTTACCCATTTCTCACAAGTTGAGCCTTTGGGTTCCAGGGGCCAATAGAGCTTAGGTGAATGTCCCTTAACAAGCGGTCAGAGAGAGTCCAGGAAGGAGCAATGGTCAAGGCGGGTGGTGAGCAGACAATGTCCGTGTCCAGGCCAAGGGTCAGGACAGGCAGCGAGCAGACAATATCTGGGTCCAGGCCAAGGGCCAGGGCAGGCAGTGAGCAGATGAAGTATTTGCCAGGTACTTGTGACTTGGATTGGCCACTGTTGAAAACAGGATGCTGGGCTTGATGAACGCTTGTTCTGACCCAGTATGCCATGTTCTTATGTTCTTGTGTAAGGTCAGACATGGAGAATCAGGCAAGATAGACAGAGACAAGACACTGAGGGACAAGACACGGCAAGGCAATGGAGGCAGGATAAGGCCTCAGACAAGACAAGATATCAGGGTAACAAGACAGGCAAAGGGACAGCAAGACAAGGCATGGGAACAGGGAGTAGCAATATGCACTATAAGCAGGAGGAGCTATTGCTGAGGAACAGGATGGCTGGGTTTAAGAGGGCAGCCTTCAGTGACATCATCAGCCGGTGCCGCTGGAGATCTTCTGCTACGGGGCTTATTTGAGAGTAGAGTGCAGTGTTCCAGCTACGAAGGAAGCAAGTTTGGGATTGGACGGGTCAGCAGCTCCTGGGGATAAGTGTAGCCGGTTGTGGGGCTATCCCATGACTGGCCAAATGTTACACTGAGATGCATGGCACCATACCCTCTCAGAAGAGAAAGTTAACATTTTAATAAAATAAATTTAGATCACAGAGTAGGCTTGGAGCATAGCGAAAGAACTCTTGTTCTCTCCCTAGTGGCGCACTGCCTAGCTTCTGGGGAAGGAGAAGGGGCAGGGATCAGAGGAGCCCCAAGATGCTGAGAAGATAATGTTTTTTTAAATTAGATGATTGCCTTTTCTTTATGACTATATGAATAGTGCTATAATGAATGACAGGGAACATTCCAGTTTAGTGTGTCCTGTTAGGTAGGTTGAAACTTTCCTGTTTTGTGGTTGATGAACTCGCCTTTATTCACAAATACATCCATCAGTGCGTAGGCATGGTTACATTTGTTAGAACTAGTTTTCAGGGCACACTGCCCTCTACCACGGCATCCTCCCACATCTCTCGCTGTAATACATTTATTGGCATAAGGGCACCTGTGTGGTGCCAGCACTGTCAGTGTCGTCAGCAGATTCCTGTGTCTTGTTCTTAGATACTTGCTGATAATCTTCCAAACATTAACCTGGCAGGTGGTGAGAGGAGGGGTGCAGGGCAGGAAGGAAGGAAGAGGGTGGGTGGAAGGAAGCACTGGAAGGGGAAAGGGAATAATTCCAGGCAGTCTAATGAAGGTCCTTCGGTAGCCTAGGATGATACAGCTACTGCTGTTGGCTAACACAGAAACCACTCTACACTATTCTGGAGTGAAAACTAACTGCAAGAAGAATAGTAGTGTTTGTCATGGTGCAAGGGGGAGAAAACTGTCGGTGTGCCCAGTTACCCCAGAAGAAATACAGAATCGCATCTTCTCCTACACAGGGAAGATGAGGAGCTGAACACTGGCCTTGTCAGAGCACTTTCCTGCCCTGTAGGAAAGAGCTTGGTCTATTGATGATTTTCAGATGAAATGAGATTAGGATGGTGCCTGCTCTTTGGCAGGCCTAGCAGGATTAGAACTTGTAGAGCAGGGAGTAACGAGCCGCCATCAGTCATCAAGGGGGGAAGAGAGGGAGAGAAGACGCACGTTGTCATCTCATCATCGCTGCATACAGTATACTGTAGAGATCCTCCTACTTCTCTAGATGTCAGAGTTGGACCATGTGCCTTCCATGTTCCATTCCTTTTCTCTTTAGCTGGGCCTTTTCCTCTCTGCATGTATCATTCATATAGAAGGGCTTAGTTTAGTAAAAATGTGACTGTAAAGCTGTTCCGTGTTTGGGGTGGGGTTTTTTGCCCAGTAGTTTGCTCTTTTGGGCTTCCAGTAGCCTATGGCGCTACAATCCTTCTTTTACAATTCACCTGCCTATATTATACTAGTATAGGCCACCAGCTAGTGGGGATCAGGGCTCACTTGGGAGTGCTGGAACCACATTATGATTTATGCTTTCGGGGGAGAAAGGTAAAGTCTTTTCAAGGCTCTCTGGCTTCTTTTAGAGGTTTTATGCTTCTTCTAGTGAAAGAAACACACTGTAGGAGTCAGCTGTTGTTCAAAATATAAATCATTTTACTGAATACTTGATTGCAGATGAAAAATCACAAAGGGTATACTTCTGGAGAATACAATACAGAAATTAAGTGCCAGGAGGAAATCATAGATAATGATCGCTGGCAAATCTGTACTCCCTGGCAGTCGGTACTTCTCACACAGATCCTCCCTGGGCACTTCCCCAGTATCAGTAGAACTAGGGGTCATGAAATTAAACTCCCGGGAGGGCGACTCAGAACCAACTTTAGAAAATATTTCTTCACGGAGAGGGTGGTGGATGCCTGGAATGCCCTTCCAGAGGAGGAGGTGAAGACAAGAACAGTAAAAGATTTCAAAGGGGCATGGGATAAACACTGTGGATCCCTAAAGGCTGCAGGATGGAAATGAGGAAAAGAGTGCATGGGGGTAACTTGCTGGTGTGGCGGTTACTTCCCTTTAACCAATAAGCCTTCATACTGTGGTTCAACTCCATCACTGCTCTCTGCTTTAATGGCAGGGGGAAAAGGGGAATTAGATTCAGACTGCAACCAACAAGGACATTGAATTTTATGTTCAGGAAAAACAGATAAGCATGGGGGTAACTTGCTGGTGTGGTGGTTACTTCCCTTAACTAATAAGCCTTCATACTGTTTATGCAACGCCATCACTGCTCTCTGCTTTAACGCAAGGGGGAAAAGGGAATTAGATTCAGACAGCAACCAACAAGGACATTGAATTGCAGTCTGGGAAAATGACTAAGCATGGGAGTAACTTGCTGATATGACAGTTACTACCCTTAACCAATAAGCCTTAATGCTGTTGATGCAACTCCAACATTGCTCTCTGCTTCATGGCAAGAGGTAACGGGGAATTAGTCTCAAACAGCAACCAACAAGGGCCCTGACTTTGACAGGCTGGGAAACTGATAATTATAAAGGTGGCTTTTATGGCCAGTAGTTACAACCATAAGCTTTCTGGGCAGACTGGAAGGACCATTTGGTCCTTTTCTGCCTTTATTTCTATGTTTCTATGAAACTGGAACACTTCAGAAACTCCTGTGCTGATGCCTTCCTTTAAGCAGAAGCTCTATGGGACCTCCTTGATGCAGGGAAGGTCTTCCCTCTGAGTCCCCACAAAGAAAATCCACTTTCTCTGAAGACATCCCTCTGAGACAGATGAGATGTGCGGGACTAGCATTCCTCTTCTTTGAACATCTTGGGTCCACTCTTGGACCCCAACACAAATCTCGCTGATCCTAAGAGTCTGGGAAACCCAAGCCTTGAGTTCATTGGCTACGCTCTCAGAGCAGATAACAGAAAGAAAGGAACTGCATCCCAAGCCAAGTGGACTCATGAGCTTTGTTAAACCACTCACCCCATCGGGGAGCATCAGATGCACCACTATGCTCCCTGACCTCATCGGCATCTGTGGAGAGACACTTTGGTCACACCCTTACCTCAGGGGTGTGGCAGTTCAAAATGACATTGAAAACACTAATAACATTTTGTGCCATTTCCAGTCCAAAATCATCCAAAAAGAACACATTTTACATTGTGTTTTGTTTCTTCATTTTAGCATATGCTAAAACTCAAATGAACTGGAAAAATGTAGTAAAACAAAAATGAAATGTGTGTGGCTTTTTTTTTTTTCATGTGCAGACCTGTTTTGTTTTCTTATACCCCCTCCCTAAACACCCAACTCAGTCATCGCAGTGATATCACATATATTTATTTCTCATGTGATTGGTCTGTATCAGCAATGACTTGGATGACATGCACCTGTCAGCCATGTATTCAGTAGCATGCTTCCCTTGCGACTTCTCCCAGACAAGGAGGAGAGATTATAACAATGCATTTTGCTTTTCATGCGGCTAGACTAGGCCAGGTGCATGGGTTATGCCCACCAACCAGCAGATGGCGTCAGAGACTAACAGGCTTGTTGATGTTGCCCCTTATAGGCTCCCTTACAGATGGAGATGGAGTCAGGTTTCAAAGCTGACGTCACCCTAGATACTCCCCTGCAGTGACCTCAGCCCTTCAGTATTCTCTTCAAAAGCCACTGTGGACATACTATTGAAAAACTTGAATACAATATAATAACTTGATTAAGAAATTGATTAAAAACGAGATTAAAACTGGTGACCGTAACTGTACGCAACGAAACATAGGCGCTGAATCCCAGCAATATTATAGATGCCCAGATCTAGGGATAGGGTGATGGCTTACCCGTATCCTCTTTGGGATCGAGATTCATGTGCGATTCCTTGGCACTGTTCATGGGCAGCCGTGGGCGGGATGCTGAGTCCATCTGTCTACACTAAGGAAAACGAAATTATCAGGTAAGTAATTTCTCCATTTCCTAGTGTGTAGCCAGATGGAGTCAGGACCAATGGGATGTACAAAAGCTACTCCCGATCAGGGCGGGAGGCTGCCTGTGGTCCGGTTAGCACCGCTCTCACAAAGGCTGCGTCTTCTTGGGCTTGGACGTCCAGGCGATAGAACCTGTGTACTGACTTCAGCCTGCCAATATTGTCTGTCATCAGAAGGTGGTAGACAAACATATCCCTTGCTGTGAGCTGAGGCCTGGTTAGGCTGAATGAAAATGATTTAGTATAAGGGCTGCTCCTGCGGTGAAAGACTTGCACTTCCTCCCCCAGTTGAACATAACCCAGGCCCAAGGGGTGTCCAGTGTGCTAGCTGGCTTAGGCTTCAGGTTCTCTCTCCTCCTCACCCGCCCCCCTCCCCAGCCACCTTCTGAACATTGGAGCCTTTAGGATCTAGCTCCTATTTCTATTTAAAAAATCAAAAAGTATAAGAAGGAAAGCGTCAAGAACTCCTCCAGCGGCAGCAGCATGGGTGAACAAAATATTTGAATTTGGTTTATCCAGTTGTGGCGGTGAATCTCCATTTGAGTGGGAGCGCATAGTAAACCTGTCTGCGGGAAGTGAGAGTGAGAAGCGAGCTACGGTATGAATTTACTGCCAGATGCATCAGTTATGCTGTACCGGTAGGAGGAGAGAGGAGCTGAACGGAGCAGTGTTTTTTGGTGCTTCAGCAGGAGGGCTGAATCGGCAGGGTCGGCCATGTTCTCTGTTCCCGCAAGCAGCCTCATTATTGTGGCAGGAGCAGCGGCCATTTTAAAAGTGCTGCAGTGAGATGGATATTAAGCCTCCTCTCTCTCTGCTTGCGAGGCAGGACAGTAAAGCAGATTTGGTTAAGCAGCATGTTTGTTGATTCTATTAAAGAAAAGATACCGTCCTTCTCCTTCTGCTGGTACACTTCCTCTGTATGATCCTCTGTGTCCAAGGGTGTTTTGAAATTGTCTGCTCTGAATGTATGTATAAGGGTCAGAGCTCTGTCTCAAGACCCGCGCCACTTATCCCTTCTACCCAGGAGGCTTCTGGGATTCAGGCAGAAAGTCAATTAACAGAAGAGATGGATGAACTGGAGGTCAAATACTTCTTCCAGGGCAGAGAATCTGAGAGACGGTGTCAGTGGAATGATATTGAGGAAAGGCAATATCCTCCTCGGAACATTTATTTCATGGGAAGGCATTCTGCTTTCCCAGTCATTATGTGTCTTGGATACTGCATAGGCCAGGGGAAGTGAAGGTCCTAGAACCACTGAGGACCCTGTTATGGCAATTATCCCAAATTCTGGCAAATCCTTTCCTCTGAATGAGGCAGCGCAGGTCATCTGTTGATTGGTGGGCATAATCCATATGTCTGGAATGGACTGGCTATATTCCTGGAAAGGGCATTATCAGGTAAAGGTAAATTTCTCCTTAAAAACCCATAAAATAATAAACGACCATTACTGCTTACTTTGCTAGAAATACTTTCCTAGTAGTGCATCAGTACATGGTGGGTTTTTTTTACATTGAATTTAGGTGTTCAGGAACCAGGCTGTCATATGCCCCATCACAGAACTGCTATTTGGTAATCTGAAAACCTATTAGTGCCCCTTGCTTAATGTTATATCAGTCATGCTTGCAGTCAGGACTGTTCTCATTAGCTTTGCCCCAGAACCTTTGTCGTAAATACAAACTGGGAGAATCACTGGGCGACTAGGACCCATTCTGATGAATCTTGAGTAGACGCAAGCATCTACCGTGGGTAGTATGACCTGTCTTTTAGAGAGGGGCACATGACTAATACTGTTAAACTATTTTGCCGTGATCCCCCAAAGAATGGAAATGGTATGATACTTTTGGGCATTAATTTTTTTTAAGGAATATAGTATAATTAAGGATCTTTGTTTTCAGTTTTTATTTTCTTTTTCCCGGGAATTTCAGTGTTTATGATGATGAATAAAAATAGGAGAACTTAGGTGGAAAAAATAAGTTCTTCCTTCAAGAAATGCTTTTTCATCTTATGCACTTGAATAGGCTGACTGTCCCCTCCTCGCCACCTCCACCATGCCCCAAATCCCAAACGTAGGATTACATGATGCTCTCCATACTCTTGTTTTGTTCCATTTCTACCCCTGTTCAAAGGCAAGATTCAGAAACCACCTGTGGCTTTGATTGTGCCATCCTCAAAGCTTTCAGCTGGGCCAAGTTTGAGGATTAGGCAAATAATCCTGCAAGTCTGCTCACGTGCATTATCTGCCCTGTGCTTTGATTTTCTGCAGCTTCTGAATGGATTTCAAATCCACAGAAAAACTTGCACAGAATGTACTATGAGAGCTTTTTTTGTGTGTCCTGATCCTTAAATTTAGCACCTGGGAGGAGGGGAAGTCGTGGAGTGCAAGTTCTTGCCTACACAGTTCTCCCCCATTGCCCCCCAAACCTGTGAATTTTTCCCTTCCACAGAAGTTGCAGAAAATATTCTTGGGTTAAAAACTGCTATTTTGAAATTGTGTGAGCAAAACTGGCTGTGGGATTGTGGTCCGTTGTTGCTCCATTCTTAAACCAGTCTATGAGGAGTTTATGCTTTTGGCTGTAAGCAGATGTAATGGACCTTTGGAAGGAGTTGGCTATGTGCATGGAAACTACTTGCTCGTAAATAGACGGCAGTTGAGACCCTCCTGTCACTGCAGACAGGTTTTCCCTTAGCAACCATATTTTAAAGCAGTTTCTAGCCATCTTGCAGCCTTGCAGAGGTCTCCTAAATAATTCCAGCAATTTGGGGGGGGGGGGGGGGGGGGGGGAGGAGAATAAAAGAAAGGTATATGCACGTGGGCAGAGAGAGCTTGCAGGCTCCAGACTAGTAATGACTCACAGCGCAATCTGAGTGCTGGCATGCCGAGGTTTCAGCAGACGTGTGAGAGACAGCTCAGCCCTACGTAAATGCCGGGGGAGGCACGGCTTGGAGACAGCCATCCTGCCCACATGCATGCAAATCGGCCAGCGTGGGTTTGCATTGGTTAGATGGTGGCTACCAGGGAATGATTGGTGTCACGGGAAGAGCGAGGAGGATCGCTTGGCTCGGTGGGTTGGCACCGGGTGCAGTGCTGAGCCTTCCATCTCCTGACTTGTCAGGGCAACAGAATGTGAAATAATTGTTCGGTGGATGCCTGGCATATGTAAAATAACGTGCCTGCTGCAGATTCTCTGTTTTCAGTTTTGCTTTCCTTATATGGGCCTAGCTGTGTCGTCCTGCTCCTTTTGGGCGTCCAGCTGTACCGGAACTGGACCCCATTGGGCTTGTATTTGCAACCACCCGAGGCTTTTCCCCCTGATATATCCCCTACTCAGCTCTGTCCAGCTATTGCAGCCAGGGCCCATAAACCACAGTTCCCTCTAGAACCCAGTTAGCATCATTAAATTACGCATCTTTTTCAAAATCTTCGTTACAAAGCCAAGCCTTAGCTAATTTTGAGAAGCGTACAGGATTTAATTCAGCCCAAAGTTCTGATGGGGGGCAAATTCCAGATAACTGGAGAAAAGTAAGTAAAAGCTAGGAGGTCAATATTCAGCGCTGGCTGTTTAAGTAACTTAGCCAGATATAACTTATCTAGCTAAGCTGCTGGCACGGCGAAACCACTGAATATACACGTATATGTGCATACTTTGCCGGAGAAGTCTACTTGGTTATGCTTAGACCTGCTCTATGCAGCATTTAAACTTAGATGTACATTTATATGCCTAGCTCCAAATATTGGTAGTTAGGCGTATAAGTTATACGTCTAACTCGTTCCACCCCAATCCTCCCAATGCACACCCACTTTTTTTGTGTGTACATTTTAGGCTTGTAAGGGACTTGTAGGCTAACCAGCAACCGCTGAATATGGGCGTATATTCAATAGCCACTACTTAGCCACATAAGTCTCTGAGTATGGGCGCATATTCAACGGCCTCTACTTAGACACATAAGTCTCTGAGTATGGGCGCATATTCAACGGCCTCTACTTAGCCACATAAGTCTCTGAGTATGGGCGCATATTCAACATCCACTACTTAGCTGCATAAGTCTCTGAGTATGGGCGCATATTCAACGGCCACTACTTAGCTGCATAAGTCTCTGAGTATGGGCGCATATTCAACGGCCACTACTTAGACACATAAGTCTCTGAGTATGGGCGCATATTCAACGGCCACTACTTAGACACATAAGTCTCTGAGTATGGGCGCATATTCAACATCCACTACTTAGCTGCATAAGTCTCTGAGTATGGGCGCATATTCAACATCCACTACTTAGCTGCATAAGTCTCTGAATATGGGCGCATATTCAACGGCCACTACTTAGCCACTTCAGTCTCTGAGTATGGGCGCATATTCAATGGCCACTACTTAGCTGCATAAGTCTCTGAGTATGGGCGCATATTCAACATCCACTACTTAGCTGCATAAGTCTCTGAGTATGGGCGCATATTCAACATCCACTACTTAGCTGCATAAGTCTCTGAGTATGGGCGCATATTCAACATCCACTACTTAGCTGCATAAGTCTCTGAGTATGGGCGCATATTCAATGGCCACTACTTAGTCACTTCAGTCTCTGAGTATGGGCGCATATTCAATGGCCACTACTTAGCCACATCAGTCTCTGAGTATGGGCACATATTCAACGGCCACTACTTAGCCACTTCAGTCTCTGAGTATGGGCGCATATTCAACATCCACTACTTAGCTGCATAAGTCTCTGAGTATGGGCGCATATTCAATGGCCACTACTTAGCCACATCAGTCTCTGAGTATGGGCACATATTCAACGGCCACTACTTAGCCACTTCAGTCTCTGAGTATGGGCGCATATTCAATGGCCACTACTTAGCCACATAAGTCTCTGAGTATGGGCACATATTCAATGGCCACTACTTAGCCACATAAGTCTCTGAGTATGGGCGCATATTCAATGGCCACTACTTAGCCGCATAAGTCTCTGAGTATGGGCGCATATTCAACGGCCACTACTTAGCCACATAAGTCTCTGAGTATGGGCGCATATTCAATGGCCACTACTTAGCCGCATAAGTCTCTGAGTATGGGCGCATATTCAACATCCACTACTTAGCCACATAAGTCTCTGAGTATGGGCGCATATTCAATGGCCACTACTTAGCCGCATAAGTCTCTGAGTATGGGCGCATATTCAACATCCACTACTTAGCCACATAAGTCTCTGAGTATGGGCGCATATTCAACATCCACTACTTAGCCACATCAGTCTCTGAGTATGGGCACATATTCAACGGCCACTACTTAGCCACATCAGTCTCTGAGTATGGGCGCATATTCAATGGCCACTACTTAGCCGCATAAGTCTCTGAGTATGGGCACATATTCAACATCCACTACTTAGCCACATAAGTCTCTGAGTATGGGCGCATATTCAACGGCCACTACTTAGCCACATCAGTCTCTGAGTATGGGCGCATATTCAATGGCCACTACTTAGCCGCATAAGTCTCTGAGTATGGGCACATATTCAACATCCACTACTTAGCCACATAAGTCTCTGAGTATGGGCGCATATTCAATGGCCACTACTTAGCCGCATAAGTCTCTGAGTATGGGCGCATATTCAACGGCCACTACTTAGCCACATAAGTCTCTGAGTATGGGCGCATATTCAATGGCCACTACTTAGCCACATAAGTCTCTGAGTATGGGCGCATATTCAATGGCCACTACTTAGCCACATAAGTCTCTGAGTATGGGCGCATATTCAATGGCCACTACTTAGCCACATAAGTCTCTGAGTATGGGCGCATATTCAACGGCCTCTACTTAGACACATAAGTCTCTGAGTATGGGCGCATATTCAATGGCCACTACTTAGCTGCATAAGTCTCTGAGTATGGGCGCATATTCAACATCCACTACTTAGCCGCATAAGTCTCTGAGTATGGGCGCATATTCAACGGCCACTACTTAGCCGCATAAGTCTCTGAGTATGGGCGCATATTAAACATCCACTACTTAGCCACATAAGTCTCTGAGTATGGGCACATATTCAATGGCCACTACTTAGCCGCATAAGTCTCTGAGTATGGGCGCATATTCAACATCCACTACTTAGCCACATAAGTCTCTGAGTATGGGCGCATATTCAACATCCACTACTTAGCCACATAAGTCTCTGAGTATGGGCGCATATTCAACATCCACTACTTAGCCACATAAGTCTCTGAGTATGGGCGCATATTCAACATCCACTACTTAGCCACATAAGTCTCTGAGTATGGGCGCATATTCAATGGCCACTACTTAGCCGCATAAGTCTCTGAGTATGGGCGCATATTCAACGGCCACTACTTAGCCACATCAGTCTCTGAGTATGGGCGCATATTCAACATCCACTACTTAGCCACATAAGTCTCTGAGTATGGGCGCATATTCAATGGCCACTACTTAGCCGCATAAGTCTCTGAGTATGGGCGCATATTCAACATCCACTACTTAGCCACATAAGTCTCTGAGTATGGGCGCATATTCAACGGCCTCTACTTAGACACATAAGTCTCTGAGTATGGGCGCATATTCAACATCCACTACTTAGCCACATAAGTCTCTGAGTATGGGCGCATATTCAACGGCCACTACTTAGCTGCATAAGTCTCTGAGTATGGGCGCATATTCAACATCCACTACTTAGCCGCATAAGTCTCTGAGTATGGGCGCATATTCAACGGCCACTACTTAGCCACATAAGTCTCTGAGTATGGGCGCATATTCAACGGCCACTACTTAGCCGCATAAGTCTCTGAGTATGGGCGCATATTCAACATCCACTACTTAGCCGCATAAGTCTCTGAGTATGGGCGCATATTCAACGGCCACTACTTAGCCGCATAAGTCTCTGAGTATGGGCGCATATTCAACATCCACTACTTAGCCGCATAAGTCTCTGAGTATGGGCGCATATTCAACGGCCACTACTTAGCCGCATAAGTCTCTGAGTATGGGCGCATATTCAACATCCACTACTTAGCCGCATAAGTCTCTGAGTATGGGCGCATATTCAATGGCCACTACTTAGCCGCATAAGTCTCTGAGTATGGGCGCATATTCAACATCCACTACTTAGCCGCATAAGTCTCTGAGTATGGGCGCATATTCAACATCCACTACTTAGCCACATAAGTCTCTGAGTATGGGCGCATATTCAATGGCCACTACTTAGCCACATAAGTCTCTGAGTATGGGCGCATATTCAATGGCCACTACTTAGCTGCATAAGTCTCTGAGTATGGGCGCATATTCAACATCCACTACTTAGCCACATAAGTCTCTGAGTATGGGCGCATATTCAATGGCCACTACTTAGCCGCATAAGTCTCTGAGTATGGGCGCATATTCAATGGCCACTACTTAGCCACATAAGTCTCTGAGTATGGGCGCATATTCAACATCCACTACTTAGCCACATAAGTCTCTGAGTATGGGCGCATATTCAATGGCCACTACTTAGCCGCATAAGTCTCTGAGTATGGGCGCATATTCAACATCCACTACTTAGCCACATAAGTCTCTGAGTATGGGCGCATATTCAACGGCCACTACTTAGCTGCATAAGTCTCTGAGTATGGGCGCATATTCAACATCCACTACTTAGCCACATAAGTCTCTGAGTATGGGCGCATATTCAATGGCCACTACTTAGCCACATAAGTCTCTGAGTATGGGCGCATATTCAATGGCCACTACTTAGCCACATAAGTCTCTGAGTATGGGCGCATATTCAACATCCACTACTTAGCCACATAAGTCTCTGAGTATGGGCGCATATTCAATGGCCACTACTTAGCCACATAAGTCTCTGAGTATGGGCGCATATTCAACATCCACTACTTAGCTGCATAAGTCTCTGAATATGGGCGCATATTCAATGGCCACTACTTAGCTGCATAAGTCTCTGAATATGGGCGCCGTACAGGTCTTGCTTATCCAGCTCAATGGCGCTGAACTCGCTTTGAATATTGAACTCTAGATGTCTAGTGGAAGATAAATGACTTTCCAAAACTGATGGAGCACTGAAGAGATCTTGTCGAGAATTCCTAAGAGCAGGTGAATCAGACAAATATTTAGGGTCACCCTTCTGCAAACATTTAAAAATCATACAAAGAATTTTAAATCTCAGTTCAAAGGGAAGCCAATGTATATTGCGCAAAATAGGAGTAATGCGGTCACATTTCTTTTTCCCAGTCAAAAGACTCAGCGCTGTGTTGTGAAGTAATTGCATCCTATTAAAACTACTTTTGCAAAATCCCTGAAAAAGGTACTTACAATAGTCAAAGTTACCAACCAATGGGCAATAGTGACAAGATCTGCCATTTGCACAAAAGCCTGCAGCTGAAAAACTAAAGAAACTGCTCTCCTCTTGACCTTTAGGCGGGTCCCCCGGAGCCAGGGCGGGGCAGGCTCCTGGGGCTTAGAAGGGCTGCCTTTAGGGGGCGAAATGGCACCGAGGCAGAGCTTTAGGGCCCCTAGCAACAGGCTGGTCTCCCTCCTTAGTTTCTGCCCTGTGGGTCTTCGTGCAATACTGACCCTGACACCGAAGCTGGACGGCATTCTTGGCAGCTGAGAAAGACAGACAGGTTGTGTTGCGGCTGGAGCCTGGGGAGCACCCCGGATATGTTCCGCGTGATAGAGCTTCTTAGGACGGAAACCTTCTGGCAGGCAGCTGGAGCAGGACACAGACTCGTTCACAGAAAGCCTGCACTAATCCGACAGAGACCAGGGCAGAAATGAGCTGTTAACGGAACCCGCCAAGGGGCCAGGAAGTGTCCGAGCTCCAAGGTGGCGTGCACAGGACAGTCGCCTGTCAAACACCGCTTTCTTAGAATAGTAACCCTTAGCATGAAAATCTTTCTAAACACGTCATCTGCTGCCAGTATTTGGACAATGGAGCTCATTCTTGCATGGGCTGCTTTTTTCAAACAAGTAAACTTTTTTAGCAAAGCCAAAAAACTGTGTAGTTCTTGCTAGAGAGAAAAGACATGAATATATCAAAAGACACATACACGTGCCAGTAATGCCTCGGTTTCATATGAATTTTGTCATAAAACTGAAACGTTCCTGGCAAGGTGTAAGTATTTTGTGATATACTACTACCTTATCTCTCTAACTAGTAGGCCGATGCAGAAAGCCATGCGTTCAAACTCTGCGCTGAATTCTAGCACACACTTTTCTAATGCACAAGCTGCTTTATTTTCTAAATTCCTGATGCAGTAAGCTAATGTTATGCTAATGCGTCAGGAGTTAAAAATTCATATACCAAGTTAAAATGTGCATTCTGCGCAGCTAAACGCACATTTTAATTCAGGTGGGCGGGTGGGAGAGTGAGATGATGGCGGCAATATGAGCACCTCAGTCATGGTTGAAGGTTCTTGGCTTTCTCTCTTGGCTGTTGGCCCTTGGATTTTAGAGTTTGAATGTAATGCTTTAGCTATCATTCAGCTCCTGTGATCTTGGCATGATATCCCTGAATGCTGATTATGGACGCTTCCATGCTGCACAAACGTTTTAGGCTTGGTTCCCTGGTGCTATGCTCAGGACCAACGCGGACAGTGAACTGGAGCCCGATGAGCTAAGCCAGTAAGCGCAGGGCCAGGACTGGTATGGGGAGGAACAGGAGCTGGGCTCTGGGATAGCATTTCCTGGCTACTGTTGTGGAAATCTCCGCTGTCTAGTTTTATATTAAAATGTGGTTTCAGGTGGTTGGGGCATTCACACTCCCTCGGCACTGGTTCCTGGAACTGGCACAGGCACTTCTGCCAGCAACGCTTCCAGCGTTAAGAAAATGCAGGTTAAGCCAGTGTGCCTCTCTGCATTGGGAAGAAATAGCTAATTCCCTCGTTAGCATGGACTTTCCATGCGAGGGCGCTAAGCTGACCACACGTTTTGTGAGCATAAAACTCCTTCCTGCGTCAGTAGTAAGGTTTACGTGCAGGTCAAACTGTGCATTCTTCAGAGCACACCTTATTGCATCAGTCTGTTGATGTGCTCGGTATGTGTGGATATATGGGACTTTTTTTTTCCTTTACATTTATAAGATTTGCTTTACTGAGTGCACCCAGAAGGATCCATTATGGGGTGTGCATTCTTTCTGGTCTGTAGTTTGAGAAGTTGACATTGGGTATGATTGATTTGCATTAAAAATACAGCCCTTTCAAAGCAAATGGACAGAATTCACACACAAGTAAATGAAAGAATCACATCAAATATATTTGTTTAATTAACTCAGTGTTTTTACTTTTCATTGAAGATTCTGCTGTTTCTAAACCTAAACATATAGGAAAAGATCAGGTATGCCGTATTTATTTATTTAATACCTTGCATTCTGCAATTCAACGATACACATTGCGAACCACCAATGCTTTGACACGAATCTGGAGGGGATCCGGTAGTCACCACCTTCCTTCTCACTCTGTAAGCTCACGTTTCACTCCTTCCCCTCACTTTTTTAGAACCAAAGTAATCTTAGGTAATACAATTTCTTGCCACTGACAAATTCAGCATCTTCCCTCATTAAATTTTATTGTTATTCTTGCTGATCGAAGCCGACTGTTTTCAGTAATTTCATGTAATGTCATAAGCTGAACAGAGGAGTTGGCTTGATTTCCAATAAAGCCGATTGGCGGGCCCAGATTTAGGCAGAGGTAACATAAGCAACTGCCTCTGGCGTCAAATGTCCAGCCCAAAGGGAAGCCTGCTTCAGAGGGGCACTGCCCTGACACTGCCTGTGGGTGCCAAAATCTTAAAGCCAGTCAAATTCCTGGAAATGTCACCATGTACAAACTTCTTGCAGTTTTAAAGCAGTTCTCCAGTGGGCAACTTCTTGGAAAAATTGTCCTCAGTAGACCGAGGAATGTGTTAAGTTTTTTAAATTAAATGTGTTTAAAAAAAAAAAGGCTTTTTTAAAACCAGTAAACAAAACTGTTATCACCTTTTAAATAACAGACTGACCTTATATAAGCAACCTGACAACCTCTGTTTTACAAATAGTCTTCTATCTCCTGAGGCCCAGATCTTCTTTGCAAATGTCCAGGAATAAAACACAGTGTTGTAAACCATTTTTAGCTTAAAATGACTTCTGGACTTTTTTTTTAACACTTAATGCCCCACCTATGCGCTGTCTGGCAGTGCCCCCAGCCTCTCCAGACTGGGAATTGAATGCTTGTAAACCCCTCATCCATTGGTGGATATTGATTGATCAAGATTGTCAAGCTCAGGCGTTCTGCTGTCCGTAGCATAAATAAAGCTGGATCTAGTTTCCAGCATCATGAAGCGTCCATCTGCTTGAGCACAATAAGTCCATGTGTGTGTGGGCTGCCCCACCCCCCTATCAGGAGTCCGACCTTCACATCATGATGGCTTCCTTTACTCACTAGTTGACATTTACTAGTCTTGGCTACTGCAGAACTAGTTTAGTGTAGGGAAGGTTGACCAGAGGGCTTTCTCCTTCATTTCATCAGCGGCAGAAAATTCTGTTGTTTTTTTTTTTGTATTCTGTGCGATCTTTCTGTTTCTCTCACATCTTGATTTTCCTCTGCTAGATTAATTCTGCAGGATCTGAAAAAAAAACCAAAACCAAACTCAAAACTACTACTTGGGCTGCTGAAGTGAGAAAACAAAAAAAATAAGCTATGGAAGTACTCGGGCATGAAATGTTCACTATTGATCAGACAGGACTCTGACAAAAGGAGAGGTTTTCTCAACATGAATACCATGGAAGATGCTTTCTATGTTCGTTTATGCTTGAGCAGGTGAATTTTACTGTAGAATTTTTTTCCCTCCCTAGAAGTTCCCAGAAATTAAATCTTTGGACAAGAGATGCGGTGTAAGCAATGTGACATGCAGAGGTTTTGTGTCCTCCCACCCCCACTGCGTTTGCCCTTGAGAGCATATTTGGAGTTGATAATATGTGTGCTTGGTTTTGCATGTTTCCTGCCCATTCCAGATGTCCATGGATGGCCCCAGTTCAGATGATCACTGCGTGCTGGCGATAACTTGGTACAGCTTCTTAACAGTTTGTTCTTGCCAAGTGGGATCTTGCTTATAGAGGGAGTTATTCAATACCAAAAGTTCTGGTTTCCTTCTCCACTGACAGTAATTAATTAGTTTCTGTAGCACAATGACTCTCAGACATGAGAATTGCAAAACCTATAGCAAGCACCTGTCCAGATGTTTCAGAATGCATCCCTGCTATCCTGGGAAAGTTTTTTTTTTTCCCACAAAATCTTTTTCCTCCCTAACTTTATGAGCCAAACTCGCATTGGAGGGTCTGGAAGTTTGAGTTGGGGTGAAAAATGTGATCATTTCCATGGTTGGTCAGGGTAAAAATCCATGTGTTAGCTGTTGAATTAGAAATGGACAAAGAGCAAAGTGGCAGATTAATTATGTATGCTCATTGCGAGTCGAGATTGATTGTTTTGTTTAGTTTTTTTGCTTTTCAAACAACTTGTTAGGTACAAGCACATTTTTTTTTGGTTCGAATGTTTTCATCCGCCTCTGTTTAACGTTACTGCCCTGCTCCAAGTGATCTTGAGGTGGCCCAGTGCACATCAGCCAGGCAGAGTCTTTGTCTTGGTACCTTTTTCTTCGCGTCAATATCAAAAAGCAAGACCAGTCATGACATAATGAATGACAAGTTCCACTGGGGAGAAGTAACTACATCTCCTGAAGCAACAAACAGGTGACTTTCAGGATAGATTTGGACAAAAAGACTGATCTGTGGCTAATTAACTTATTTTGCTTATCCTGAAAATCAAACCTTTGGGATCGTTATTGTGGCTGATCAGTAGAGCTGCTGCCTCTAGACCATTTTTTCCAACCCCAGTGGTTTCCTGTCCTAGAGGCACACCCAACTGGTTTAGTTTTCAGGATAACCAAAATGAATATGCATCGTGTATGTGTGCATATATCAGACTCTGAGTGTATGCAAATGTATCTCATGCATTATCATCATAACTAATCTGGAAACAATTGGTTAGGTGTGCCTGCAGGGCTAGGTTGGGAAACAATGCTCTAGACCAGGTTTTTGCTTTTAACCCTGGCTAAGGCATTTTCTCACAGATGGGTTAACTTCTGAGTGGGCACCTTGTTTCATGGGTTGGATAGAGTCTGCTTTAGGACTTCTAATGGAGAAACCTGCAGTACCAGAACCAAGACCATGACAAAGAACTGTTTGCACCATCTGCAGTCAATAGTATGCTCACCCAGATCATCTTATGAACTTTTTCCTTTGCAGAAAGAGAGAGAAGCAAATTAGCAGTCAGATAAGTCTGGAAAAGTTGATAGTCAAAAACTTCACCTGCTTTTGAAATTACTGATGCTGGTTCTTCTACAAAATGATATAATTTTGGTTAGGACTTTTTCACTAGTAAAGTTTACATAGAATTACGATTCTCAGTTCAACAATAGACTTGGAACAGTGGAAGTAACAGCACATCTATTAAAAAAACATGGTCATTGATGCAAGTGGAGATGCCGTGGAGAGCCTCAACAAACAGTAAAAATTCAAATGGCGAAAAGCAGAAAATATTTTTATTCTGGCATTCCAATACATTGCAAACATAGAAGAAAATGCATCATTGCTTACATAAAGCCAACCTTTCGGTCCTGATGACAGTCGTACCTGGGGGCCTGCAACATTGGATTTATGTAAAGGATTATTTATACCTTTTTGGACCGTGTTGGGGTGCCTGAATGTAATTTTTTTTTCTATCAATTTTAATTTGGCAAAAACATGTTTGGTCATTTGTTTGCATTTTGCTTAATTCTTCCTTTCATTTGCAGCATTTATGATGATGAAATTGCATCTCATTTTCTCAGCATTGGGATGTTAGGAAGATAGTTACTCAGTAGTTTTCATTGTACAGAGCAGGAACAGCCCAATGTGCGGTAAGCAACACAAATGAGAAATGTAAATGGCGGTGATATTGAAAAGTGACCCTACTTGCTATTTTGTCACTTAAAATAGTTGATCTTATCTTTTGCACATCTTGAATCTGCTTCCATATAGGCAGCTGAAGTGACTCATTTCAGCAACTTTATTTTAGTAACCCTCATAAATGCATATTCATTTCTTCTGAGCATAGCTCAATAATTGTGTGCAGGATGTATGTGGGAAAATCAGAGGTTACTAAACATGACAGATAAAATGACCTCTCCACCCCCTCCAAGATCAGATGAGATGTTATATTTTTGGAAGCATGCATCTCAATTTGCAAGAATTTGCAGGTGTTTGGAAGTCAAGGTAATAAAATGCCAAGAAAGTAATATTTTAGTGGACAATTACTTCAACCTTCTTATTTTTGCAGAATTTAACACCTTCTCTGGAAGTCTTGTGCATGACAGAATGAACAGTACAATTTCAGAGTGATGTTGCATAGAGATGATGTGTGGAATAGGTGAAAGAGTGCTTTAAGATGCAGTTTCCTTTCAACAAATTAATTTGTTTGGCAAAGCTAACACAGTACACTCTGTATACTGTCAGAGATGTCCTGGTGATTTTCGAGAACTTGACCAACTGACTGCCAGTTTTACTGCAGAGTCTGATATCTAGAAAGGGGTGTTAAGTATTCAACATACCAGAGACTCCAGTAACATACATGAGGGCTGGCCTAGTGGCTTAGAGGTAGTATTGTGCACTGTGGTGCAGAAGTTCCCTGGTTCAGTCCCAGAACTGGGTCTTCTGCATCTCAGGTTGGCTGGGGTTTGAGATGCTTTGGAGGGCAGTGTTCATAGGCTCTGGAGAGAGGTGGTAGTCATGGTCATCCCTAAAGGCAACGCCTGGTGGCCAGACTTACAGCCCATGATACAGGGTTCTGGAAGGAGCCTTGGTGCATAGTTCCTGGCCTGGCCTCACAACCATTGCTGCAATGATCAGACTAGAAACTGTGGTGATAGGTCTAATAAAATGAGAAAAGTCTCCAAATACTTGTGAATGAAGGCTCTTAGTACCAGAATGTCTGCACTGGTTGTAATTGAGATGCAAGGACTGAAAATGCCAGAGACTCGTAGAGCATTTAAATACCTACCAGGCCTGGTTTTAAGGCCCTTTTGAAATTTTTTGAGGTATGCTTTGGGATATGGATATTACTTGGCTTTCTGACAATTTCCCCTTTCTATCTTGCCTCTCACACTGAGGCCCCCGTGTAATAAGGTGTGCTAGGCTGTGTGCACTAGTGCAATTCCTAGTCTTACAACCAAGACCCATAGCTCTAGTCTTTCTCTCTGGGGAAACTAAGAATTCCAAGGAACTCCCCACCCCCAAATTTTAAGAACCTACTGGGTTAGACCGAAGGTCCATCAAGCCTAGCAACCTGTTTCCAATCCAGGTTACCTGGCAGGTACCCAAACATTATTTATTTATTTATTGATAATTTTTATATACCAGCATTCTTGTATAATATACATATCATACCAGTTTACATTAAAACAGAAGATGCAGGAAAAATGTTTCCTTTGTCTAATACATTGAACATTAATAGCAAAGAAATTATTAACAAGGGATAGCAACTAAGAAAAACATGGAGAAAGGTAAACAAAAGAGGAAGAAACATAGAAGTTAAAAAATGAAAAGGTGGCACAAAGGGGTGCACAAAGGGGA
The DNA here is from genome assembly GCF_901001135.1 of Rhinatrema bivittatum. Classification (NCBI taxonomy): domain Eukaryota; kingdom Metazoa; phylum Chordata; class Amphibia; order Gymnophiona; family Rhinatrematidae; genus Rhinatrema; species Rhinatrema bivittatum. The sequence continues at coordinate 73,603,963 of NC_042629.1, read as the reverse complement.
GTGCCCCTTTGTTGCGCCCCTTCAGCGCGCGACGCCCGGCGCTGAGGCGGGCTTAACGGTCCGATGGTAATAACGTCATGAGGGGGTGGGTCTCATGATCGTAGCACTCATATCGCTGCTTCTTCCCAGTTTCTGATGAAAATTAAGCTGTTTCTTTCCTTTCTCTTCTCATGGCTGTGGGGTGAGAAGCGCTGCAGGGTGCCCCTCGATGTTAACTGGCTTCCCACACGCGACGCCTGGTGTTGAGGCGTTAAATAGTTCCCATGCTACTGATGCCAGTAATAAGCAGTGGCTACTCCCTAAGCCATCTTGATAAATAGCAGTTTATGGACTTCTTGCCTAGGAACTTATCCAAACCTTTTTTAAACCAAGCTTCACTAACTGCCTTAACCACATCCTCTGGCAGTGAATTCCAGAGCTTAATTGTGTGTTGAGTGAAAAAGAATTTTCTCGGATTCTGATGGACATTTTGAATAATGTAGTTCTGCGATTCTGATGGACATATTTAGTTCTGAATTTCAGATGAAAAGAAGGATTTGGCACCAGCAAAAAATGTTTTGTTTTTTTCCCCCGGCACAACTCTTCCTCTTTGGAACAGACTGCTTTCCTCTCTCCCATCTCACTACCAGAATCCCCTCCTCTCCTCCTCTGTCTCTAACCTTTGTCCCCTTCTTAAGTTTGTACGGTCAGTGTTGAATTCAGAATAATGGCTAGGGGGGGGGGGGAATGGAGGGGGTGTATCCATTTGTACTAAATCCTGCATCATTTTTGGCAGGGGTGGGGGCAGAAGGGCAGTATTCTCTGGGGTGGATGTGCTAAGCCCTGTGTCTGCTGCACCTCCGATTGCTTGCATTTTTTCTTTCCAGCTGCCTCCTTCCCCTCTCTCCTGGTGAGACTGTCTTTGTCTGGACCAGAACCTTTAAGTCTGAAGGATGCCGTCTCCTTCTCAAACTCCCCTTCCCTCCCCAGTCTGGTTCATGGTATTCCAGACCAAAAAACTACTTCTGACAAAAAGTCTTTATTTCCGGTGATCCCCTCCTGCTGGGATGTTTCTATATCATATGTATGTGATTTGCTTGGGAAAGGGGTTACGTGGGTTTAGCTAAACAGAGCTTTGGTTCATCTTTCCAAAGAAGGGGCTTGAGATAAGAATTCCTGCTTCCTCCCCCCCCCCCCCCCCAAAGAAATAGACAGAAAAAATAAACGTTATTTAAGATCCATAGCAGGCCGTATTCTCCTCTCTGAGAGCCTTTCCTTGACATTTTACTGCATCTTGAGGATCATTAGGTTCACAGTTAATGTGTTTTATATAATATGCTGCCAATCTTTATTAGGCCGGATGTTTTCCTCATGTTTCAGCCTCGGTGACCTTCTCTTTCATCCACTGCTAAAACTGTGGCAGCTGAGTACACACTGAGCATGCACAGAAGGTAAGAGTCCCTGCAGCACCCCTACCCTTCTGTGTGGATGGAGGTCAGGTGTGGGCCCCTCATTCACTGCTAGAGATTGGGGCTCAGAAGGAGGTCCTTTTAGCGCTGTGTGTTTATAGATGTGAAAATGCTTTAAATAACATGAGAGTGGAGCAGTAAGACAGAAGAGTGTTTTGTCCAGAAACATTTGCAACAAAAGCCTCCATTTATCTTTTTGACGGTCGGGATGTCTTTGGTGTGGTAACATTACTTCACAAGGCAGAGCTGCATCTCTCACCTTCTCTCTCCCAAAGCACAGGGTGTGACATTGTGAAGAAATGGAAAATGCCAGTTGGATAATAATTGCCTCTTGCTTCATAATTAGTAGATCCTAGGAAGAGCCACGATGAAGGTCGTGGCATAGCCATACTGGTTCTGGAAGAAACTGGATTCTTTGCAGGTTGTGAAGCCTTTCACTGGGACAGTATAAGAACTGTCCAGAGAGGACAATGCCCACGAGCTTTCCAGAGCACGCAAGTCCCTTCTTCCACACACGGTAGCTATGTGTAATTCATGTGCCGGTTTCACAACCTCCAAAGGATCCTCAGTCTAAAAATGCAACCTTGAGATTCCTTGCATGTGGTTGTAACTTGCATCTTCTCGCTGATGTTTTAAAGTGTAGATCTGTACCAGGCTTTTCTGAGCTCGGGATATTGTGCTGTATTTCTATTTCTGTTTTTCGATACTTTGAAGACTGTAAATAGAAGTGGAGAAAAAGTACAGCTCTTCTGTGTAGTATTTCACAAGCATACATAACAAATCATGATGTTTACAGCACATCAGTGAAAGAGCTTTTTTGAAACTTTTTTTTTAGCAGTTCCATTGAAATTCCCTTGAACCTCTGACGATATCCATGTTAGCAAGAAGCAAGTTGTACGTGAGATTTCTTTATTGGACTAATTTAATACATCTATGATGAGCTTTTGAGAATCATCCCTCTCCATCAAGTCAGTGAAGAAACAGCACACTTAAGTTGGGTTTAAATAGTACAGAGTCATCTAGGTTTTGGGCTGCCTGCCTGTATCGTCAATAGCTCAGTAAAGCGAAAGTGGAGGGGAATGACAGAGGTGATGAGGCCTAAAACTTTACAGTAGAAAGGGCCTATATCTTGATAATGGGTGATAAAGCTGTTGTCCTTATTGAGTCCTTTTGTGTTTATTTCAAGGTCTTTGTTCAAAAGTGTAGTCCTACAGTTCCCTGTAAGTACCAATTGTCAGGTCATTAAGGAAGCCATTTTTACCTATTGGGCTGTCATTCTGTTTTTCTCTGTAATGTTTCAGGTTATGTCTGTGATAATTGATTCTTGTTTTTAGTTTTTGGCTTGTTGTCACCTTTTTTGCATAGAATCATGCACACAATATTGGTAGAGAAGCAGGAATGTGAGCCTTTCTTATTTTGAATCTCTTTCCCATGTGGGCAGCAGTAGTATCCTGTGATCGATGCAGAAAGAGAAGCACCTCGATTGGAGCCAGTCAGTATAGGCGCTGATATCAGAAACGACATTGAACATGCATGAACCAATCGACATCCCACTGAGGTTCCAAACATGGGTGTTCCCAGGTGATTGACATAGGAGCAGTTTGAGGAATCTCAAAAATTAAATATTTTTCATTTATTACGGTCTGAGGCTTGGCATTACTGCTTGTCATATGTATATTTTTGAAATACTGCACAGAAGTTATGACTTTATTTGCCTTAAAATGAATGCATCTATATTACCTACTGTATGCCAGCGTATTCTAATATAGAAATTGCTAATCATGTTTTCTCCTCCATCAAGATGGCAAATACTATAATACAGGAAGGTGGAAGTATAGAGCCACCCCTCCAAGGACTAGTTAAATCAGCTCCAGTATGTATAGGGTGTCGCAGAGGTCCTGAATGCGGTCCTTCAGGAGATGTATTCACATACAGCAAAGACAGAGCATGTGAACAGACCTCCTACGTATAGAAAACCCCAAGAGACCATGATAAGGACAACTTACAGTGTAAACAGTTGATGAAAGGAACTAAGAGTGACTTACCGTGTACATATTTAGTGCCTTTGCATTCTCTATAGATAAAAAGCTCCACAGATGCCGCTGTGCCACCAGATTTAAGGCCAGAATTTCCTGTTGCGGGGAGATGGTCATTGTATTATGGACCAAATATTAGGGGTCTCCGCTGTTCACAGGGATTAAAACCTCAGCCCCAGTGTGATCAGTAGCTCCATCAATCATGCTTAAGTTGTTCTTTTTCTTCTTTTTTTATATTAAGATGGCACAATCATAGTTGAATATTATCTAATCTTAAACAGAACTAAGCATACGGATGGGTTTTATTAACAGAAAGATAATCATTCTAATCCAAACATTGAAAGCTATTTGTTGATTCATGGGAACAAAGCTATGGTAGATATCTGTGTCTATATCTGTCTAGAGATTTTATCATTATTACTATTATTAATGATAAGTAACTTACAGGTATATCCTGTCCTTCTATTTTGAAGAAAGGAATACAAGAAACCAAGTGGCAAGATGGTAGATGCTCGTAAACTGACATCGAGCAACAAGAGAGGCTAGTGCAAGCCATTTGGGCAAGAAAGGGGAATTGCTTGGCTGTGGCATATTTATAGGTTACCAAAGGCACCTCTCCAAGAAGTACCAGCTGGGGCATGATGGAGGGACTTGACACCATCATGGGAGAGCTGCTTGTGTAATGAGAGTTAAGTTGCAGCTGCTAGGAAACTGCCTATCTAAGAAGGTTGCGTCATCGGCCATGCTGCGTGGCAGCTAGCCAAAAGCCTATAAAACAGTAATACATTAGCAAAGCTCAGGGGTTTGTGTTTTTCTCTCTTCTGGTTGTTTTGCTCTGCTGTTTTAATTGTACTAAAAGTTCACATAGTCACTTGTTAAGGTACTGTAATTAATTAGTCCTAAACTGAGCATTAATCTTCTTTTCATGTGGGGGAGGGCTGCTTTTTTATTTTATGTTTTTAAATTGCAGTTTGTAGGAAGAAAACAAAACGTCAGGTTAACTTCCTGATTATCACATACACGGATTAATTCCTGGTTGTGGCTTTTGAGAGCACCCAGGCTCCTTCCTCAGGTGCCCAGATGTCCCACACATTGATGTAGTTTAATAGACCTCTAATAGACCCTCCTGTCTACCCATTATATGTCTTGCTTGTACCAAGCTCAAGGCAAGCTGGTGATCTCAGCAGTGATTCCCTCTGTATTCCAATCAGTCCAGTGCCCTTAAAGGAAAGCCTAAAGCATGCCTTGTTGGAAATCAGTTAAAAAAAGACCTTAGATTGTCTGATCAAGGTGGACCTTGTTAACTGATTTTTTTAAACAGGAGGGCAGAGTTCTACAAGGCATCTTGGGCCTTGGGGGAAAAAAACCCAGGACATTTTGTAGGTTGTGAAACTTTTTACTGGGCCAGCATAAAAACCATCCAAAAGTAATGATGTGTTTGAGATTTTGAGGCCTTGGAAGCTGCTTGTTTTAATGTGACCAGGATTTGGTATCTCCTTTTATGTGGAATCTTTTTACCAAGGGGTTTGTGGTTAACAACCCGCGTTAAAACTTTTCAAGGTTCAGACTTGCACTGATAAGGTTTGACTGTTAAACGAACTTTAGTTTTTGAGTGGCAGATGCTCTTGGCATGTTGTGTCTCTTATTTTATGTATGTTATTTTGTGAGCCACAGAGAACCATTGGCAGCATATGGGAAGAAATAAATATTAGCACCATTTGATGTCTGTGGTGCAAGCTTTGGTGACATCTAGGTTGGATTATTGCAACTCTCTCTGTAGGTTTACCCCAGAGAGTCGCATGGATCACAACTGGTACAAAATATGGCTTCTACGTTTATAGATAATTTGAAACATTATGATCAAATGCTGCAGACGCTAAATTATTTTCACTGGCTTCCGATCTCAGCGTGTAGAAAATGTAAAATCTTAGTTTCTGATATATAAAGCTTTGGCAGGTAATGTGGAGTGGAGGCGCCGTAGCCTAGTGGTTAGAGAGGCGGGCTGTGAACCAGGGAAGCCAAGGTTTAAATCCTGCTGCTGCTTGCTCCTTGTGACCTTGGGCAAGTCACTTCATCCTCCATTGCCTCAGGTACAGACCTAGATCATGAACCCTCTGGGGACAGAGAAATACAGACAGTACTACTTTAAAGTGCCTGAGAGAGCAGAATATTAAATAAATGTGCCTTTTTTATTTGTAAGATAAACTAGTTAATTACTGTCATCCTTCTTTACTGCTTTCCTCAATAATCTCCCTGAAGAGGTTAGATTATTGGAGAACTATCGAACATTCAGGAAGTAGGTGAAAGCCTGGTCTATTCCCTGCTCAGTTAATTGATTTTCTTGTGATGATTTGATGGGGGAAGTTGCTCCGATGGACTTTATGGCTGATGATAACTTGTTTTAAAGATGTTTGTTGCTGTTTAATAGAATTTGGAGATGGGAGTGGCTTGGTGGTAGATATTTGTATTTATTAGATGCTATATTATTGTAATAATATATTTAGGTTTTATGCTTATTGTTGTATGATTTATATGAGTAATATGTAGAGGTTTGTAAGTGATATTAGCTACATTTGAGCAAATACATAAACCCCCCCCCCCCCCCAAACTTGGGAGCCCGATATTCACAAGAACCGGGCACCTGACTCGAAGAGGTAGGATTCTTCACTTCCTAAATAAAAATTCTCCCCTGATGGTGCCTAGATGTAGGCCCTTGCTAGCTGAAAACCTATACTCAGAATCTAACTCCTCCACCATAACCTCTCATTGTTCATAGTCTTAAATTTAGGGGCTCAGCCAAGGCATCTAACTCCAAGTTACCATATTTTTCGCTCCATAAGACGCACCTGACCATAAGATGCACCTAGGATTCAGAGGGGGAAAATAACAAAAAAAAAAATGGTGTGCTAAACCAGTTCTGTTCCCGGGCATCTGTGCATCTTATGGAGCAAATTAGGGATGTGCATACAATTTTTTTTTAACCCGTTTCGTTTTCGGGTCTGTGGAGGGCCATTTCGGTCCACTCCCTGGATCAGAAAACTTTTATCGTTCTCTTTCGTGGGAAAAAAAACCCAAAAACAAAACCTCACCCCAACCCTTCAAATTTAATTAACTACAACCCCCCACCCTCCTGACCCCCCCAAGACCTGCCAAACGTCCCTGGTAGTCCATCGAGGGTCCCGGGAGCCGGCCGTCCATTGCTCCTACCATGTGACAGGGGCCGACCAATGGCACCAGTAGCCCCTGTCACATAGTAAGGGCTAAGGGCCACCGGCGCCATTTTGATTACTGGCAGCCGACGGCCAAAGAGGAGGCGATCGCTCTCGGGACCCCCGCTGGACCACCAGGGACGTTTGGCAAGTCTTGGGGGGGTCAGGAGGATGGGGGGTTGTAGTTAATTATTTTTATTTTATATTCCAGGTTCTTGTGGCCTGGATTGGCCACTGTTGGAAACAGGATGCTGGGCTTGATGGACCCTTGGTCTGACCCAGTATGGCATGTTCTTAAGACACACAGACATTCCCCCCCCCCCCCCCACACACACACTTTTGGGGAAAAAAAGTGCAGCTTATGGAGCGAAAAATATGGTAGGTATCTTAAGCCCTTTGAAAATTGACCTCTATTCCCAAGATTGCTAAATTTAGGCTTCTGAAAAGTAAGCGGGGCCATAGGTAGGGCTAGGGCAGGAGAACGAAGTTATGAGCTCAGCACTGATTTCCGGCACTAAATTTGGGTGCCTCGGTTTAAGGCTCTTAAAGTTAGGTTCCTATATTCAGCCTTAGATGCGGCTAAAAAAACCCCCCCAAAAAAACAAAGGCCAACTAATCTCTGATCTTAAAATGAGAGGCTGAGCACGATTTGAGCATCGGCCTCTAAGAGGGCGTTTCGTCGGGTGAAACAGCTCTTTCCCAGCGCCGCACGTGTGCGCGTAAAGTAACCCGGACTCAGTGGGGGCATTCGCGGGGGTGGCATTGGGGAGGGTAGAAAATGGTTATGCGTTACGTGCGTATTTGATTTCAAATTTAGGAGGGGGTGTTAAGAAGAAAATCGCTGCCTCAGCATCCAGCACAAACGGTTTAGGCCGTGTCATGGTCAGAGGGCTCCGCAGTTCCTTCCTGCTTTGTACTTCCAGCTCAGTAGGAACCAGAGGTGAGATCCGGGGCCCTGAGTCTTCATTAGCAATCACCCAGCAGCGCTTTTCCCCCCTCCTATTTTACATCCCTGTGTACCACCAGCATGCCTGGTCTGTTCACTGCAGTGATGATCCTGGGCCGAGGGCCATGCACTGCAACCCTGTGCTTTTGGGCCCTGAATCTGGCCAGCGGGTTCCTCTCTTAAGCAATAACTATGTTGACCGCTGCATCCCTAGCCGACCCAAGTCGCGGATCAAACCGGAGACTTCCCGCAGCGCTTACCGCCTGAGGCACCGGCTGATCGAGTGGTTCTAGCTCACTGGTGCAGGGGCGGACGGGTTCAGCTCTGATTCAGGACTGAAGGAGGGCTCTAGTCACGTTTTTCCTGCAGGGAAAGCAGCACCAGAAAGCCTTGGACGGGAATTTAAAGTTCTGCTGCAGTGGCTGATAGCAGCACACCTGAAAGTTAAAGTTCCTGGTAGCTGCCCTCTCTCCCATGCCCCCCCAAAAAGAGATCTGCTAATAAAAGCAGATGCTTAACCAGAAACAAGCCGCCCTGAACAGAGCGTTTCATGCCCCATCTGAAGAAGCAGGCAGCTGCCAGGTTTGCGTTGGACCCAGCTAGGGCATTAAGTGATGGTACACACAACACTTTGGGCTCCCTGTGGAGCCCCTGCTGCTGATCCTTGCATTATACCCATAATAGGTGGAAAGACACAGCGTTCCCTGCCTTAATTTCAGCTGCCTGCCCTGTCTCCTTTTTAAACGTGTTTTCCAACTTCTTCTCCTTTCTCGCTGCGCAAACATGGGTCTAATTTGTGCAATAATAAAAACAATAATAATAAAAAATGTCCCAATTGCACACAGCCCCTGCAGAATACTTGTTCTTGTGTTCCTGGCAAAACAGAGAGTGTATGAGTAAAACTAATTGTCTCCGATTAAACTAATGTTCTCTTGCTGCTTTCTGTTGCTTTGGAACCGGGAAGTGGATGCGCACCGAAAGCAGAAAGCAGGGTTTTTCGCCTTAAAAGCTTTTTTCTCTGTTACGAGCCTTAAAAAAAAAAAAGCAAATATAATTCAAGGGTAAAAAAAAAACCCTAGCACAAATGTCGCACTTTCTTGAGCTAAAATTATCAATCTATCTATGACATACACACACAAATTATATATCTATGTGTGTGTGTGTGTTTATCTATCCATTTTGTTTGTTAACCAGTTAATATGTTAGACTGCAGAGAGGTAGCCAGGGGCTTAGAGGGAATATTTTATGTAGCTAATGCAAATCTACGACGTCAAGCAGTGGCCTCCTGAAGGTTCGTGTGTAGTGGGGAAGCTCCTCTGCAGTGTGTGATGTAGTTTGTGTCTCTCCTAAAGTGCCCAGAGGCAGAGTGGCCTTTTACCTGTCCTTAGCTTGTCTAATAAGGACTCTTCTTGTGGTGTTAATTGAAAGCCAATAGGTTGAGGTGAGGGGTTTAACACAAGTATCAGGTTTGTGGTTCCCATTCCTTGATCTAAAGGGTATCATCAGGATGATCCTTGTTGGGGAGGTTGTTTCGTAAAGGGCATTGAGCAGGAGAGAGGAGTTAAGATGCTCCCATAGGATTCAGTTTCTCAGTGAGAGGAAGGCCGCTAGCAACGGATGTATTGGTGGCCACAAAAAATAATAGCCACCAGAGAGCTGGCTTCTCATTTATTCTATTTCACCACTTAAAGCAAGAAAACGATGCTTATAAGGGCTGTGAAAACATAACTGTGATTTTTCAGCCACTTTCGACACCACTGATCATAATATCCTAATAAGTTGCTCATTTGACAGTGATGTCAAGAGGAATCAAATAACTGTGGACAGCTGCAGGATTTTTGAGCTTTTCGCAAACAGGTAAAGGCTTATTTGTATTGCAAGGCCTTTAAGGGATGTTTAAGTACCGTAAATATATATCTGGTGTATTTTAAAAATTCTGTTTAAAGGTTGCATTTTATGTGATGATGTAAACTGCCCAGAACAGTGGTCTGGTAATTGGGCGGGTTATAAACTGCTGTAAAGTGAAGAACCTATTGAACTATTACCTCCAAAAAAAATCCCCACTTTCGGTGAACTAGCAAATGCTTGTGCAGATAGAAAAACTTAAATGGGAGGGAAAAGGCCTCAGAAAGGCATTCATGCTTCTTTGAGATCGTACATGGTAGAAGCATATGCCTTGTTTAATCACTGGCCTTAAAAAAACCTCCATCCTATTTTGGGTACTAGTGATATCACGAGCCCAGCCTTAAATTGGATTTGATCATTCCTAACAGGAAGAACTCAACAGGTCATTGTTGGTGACTGCTCCTCCTCTGCTCTGTACTGTGGGGATCAATCCTTTCATCAACCCTGTTCAACATCTATCTCAGGCCTCTAATTCACGCGATTAGAAAATCTACAACATCCAGGTCTTCCTGTCACTGAGATCTGAGAGAGACGCAGATGTGCAAAAGATAAACTGTCTTGCTGAGATCTGGAAATGGGCCACTGCTAACAGACTTTATGTAAACCCTAGCAAAAAGAAGTACTAAATCTTGATATTCCCTCGGGCCCCTGTGTAGAAGCAAAGCTGGATCTGAATGGCATCCCTCTCTTAAAAAAAGGTCAAGGTTTGAAGCCTGGGTGTTCTCCTTGATACTAAACTAACGGTGGATTTGTAAATCACCTCAGCTACAAGGAAACCATCTTTCTGCCTCCAGTGACTAAAGCAAGTAATGCCATACATTGACAGAAACCTAGCCACCATGACTAAATTACTGCAATGGCCTCCCACAAAACTCCTAAAACCATCTACAGTGCACAGTTATCTGACTCCAGCTACGAACACCTTATTAGCCTCCAGATCCTACACTCACTACCAGTTCTGTACTGGACTCAATTCACATTGCTCACCATCCCCTTCAGCTCACTAAACAACTGGAGCCCAAGTTAGTGAAGGAGTGTGCTTATCTCCTGACAACCCTCTCCCAGGTTAAGATGGGAAAAAGAGGTGCTCCCACTGCTCCTAAAGATTTCAGGGGGGCTTGAACCTGCAACGACGCCTTCTCCTCCTTTATCCCCAAGCTCTGGAGCTCCTTCCCGACAGAGGACAGACTGGCCACTGACCTACTGACATTCCTCCATAAGGTAAAGAGCTGGCTCTTCCACCAAGCCTACCCTCCTTAGTCAGCAATCACCAGCTGCCGCCTCATTACCTCACGCCCTCTTTTTTCACTTGTTTTCTTGTTGTATATGTTATGATTACTATATTTTTGTATTATGTGCCATTCTTATTTATTATGACTTTGGCATGGAAATGACTCAGCGATCCTGAACCTTGCTCCAAGTATTCTGGAAGGGAAGCAAGTAACTAATGCTTGAAATAAAATTGTCCCCTTTTGCTGTATCGGCATGATGCCTGTACGGGGCTCTGATAAAAATCCACTCTTTAGTGGTCCATGCTGTCCGAACACTTCACGTGTATCAGTGTGATGCCTGTATGGGGCTCTGATGAAGATCTGCTTTACAGCCGTTCACGCTGTAGATGTGCTTTACACGTCTCTGTGATGCCTACAGGAGGTCCTGAGAAGGGTCAGCTCGGAAGCATCCACATTTAATTCAATTTATAATGGTGGCTGTGGCTAAGTTGGGGGATCTTTAAACACTGATATCCCTTCAGGAATGAAACACAAAGCGGACTGTAAAAGGGAATCCTGAAGGCAACATCCAGTTGAAAGTATTGCTGGGATGGCTGCTTTAGAAACAGAGCTGCTGTATCATATGTAATTGGTGGGATGTTTCTTTGCTGCAGAGGCCTCTGCCTACATCTTCCACCTGCATTTTGTCTTTTCTGTGATCCGGAATTTGCAGAGAAGCCCAAATGATGGTGAATTTTATCCATAATCCTGGCCATCATAAGACCAGCAAGGACAGTGTAATAAGAACTATGTTTTCCATTTTCCTTGGGATATCAGATGGGCTGAACCCATCCTGGTTTTACCCCTTGGCATCTGTGAGTTAAACCAGGACCGGCTCATCTTGTCTCCGATGACATGGCAGCCATTGTGTAGCTGTAATTTGGGTAGTGCCATCCTTTAACAGTTTGCCAGTGGAGCTCAGCATCTGTCTGTAGCCACCCCTTGTAAAACCATAGATATTCTGTGGATTTCCAGGACTTTCAGCAGATAGCACTATATAGTGCCCAGTGACCCATTGTTACACTCTGCAGCATCCACATAAATTCAAGAGTTGTGAGCCTTTCTCAAGAAAGAAAGACAGACACAGAATATGAAAAAGTCTTTTTCCATGAATAAAGCCCTTAGTGAGAAACGGAAGCAATACGGTATGAAGAGGTTTTGATTTTGTCAATGGCTAAAACATTACCAGTGATTTACAAACGACAAATCAATCTAACCACTGCAATCACAAATGCTTCTTAGGATAAAGTGATGATAATTCTCCTGGGAATAAGTCTTTACTTCTTGCTGTGATGTGGCATGAGATAAATCACAGGCCAATCAAAAATCTCTAATTTAAGGGAGCAGCTGTCAATTGGTACAATAATTCAATTAGGGAGAGATGGATTGGAGGGGCAGGAGTCTTTAATGCAAGTGAAAAATAAATTGATACGTCAAGAGAGGGACACCATAGTCTAGTTGAATTACAGATATAAAATCTTTGTGCCAGTTAATGTCAAGGATTCCAGATGTGACTTTACATGCAATTCAATTATTTTATATTATACCTTCAGGCTCCATTCCAAAGTGACTCTTAATGAATAATCAGACATTTACTCAATAGGTAATCAAAATGAAATTACTTTATTAAGTACTGTGCAACAAGGTTACCGACTGGATGGAAGTCTATAACCTGTGTAGAATTTTGATTTGTGTATAGTGCAGGAGTTCTGGTAGCCATATTGGTCCTGGATCTTGGCAAGATGTGATGTCTTTTTAAAGGACAACATATCTAGACACGAGCTCAGGAGCCTGCATAGGTCTTACATCAGTCACAGGTGACTTTCACGCTGTTCTGTATCTGCCAACGCAGGCCCCTATTTTCCAAGGGTTTTTTTGCCCATTGTGCATCAGAAGAAAATCTTTGGAAAATTACTCCTGCATTCCACCCTCGTGCGTGAAGGACTAGAGAGATGCTTTAGGGTTGCACTGAGAATAGTCTTAACCCAGGACCATACGGTGATCCGGTTTTGCTGCAGCACCCCTAGCAACAGGCCAGGAAGGTAGGCTAACTCAGATTCTGCTACTTTTTTGTTTGTAATGCAGAAAAACTACTGTAATGTTCTTGTATCCTCCCAAAAAAAAGAAAAGGACTGTTTAAAAAAAATCAGTATTGGTATAATTAGTTATCTTCTTCTGCTGGTTGCCTCTCAACCTCAATCTCTTAAGATATTTGAAAATGCATACTTTTTGCTTTTTTTGTCTGTCCTAAATCAATATTTGTTTCAAATCCTTCTTTCTCTTTTGACACTTGATCTATTACCACCCGGGATAATGCACACTGTTCTAAGTGCTTACAGCTTTGGGCCTAGTTCGGTCTCGGCCGAGTTCAATGATTGGATGTCTACCACCAAGAGCCCCTTGAACAGTACAAAATGAGGCTGGGTGAGGGGAAGTGAGGCAAAGCAGTTCATGGACGAGACTTCAAGTTAGGTCGTGTGGGTTTAAATTCCCAGTTCTGCCTCCTGACTCTGTGATCTTGAGCAATTCCATCTCTTCCCTGTACGCAAGCTGCATATATGGGCACTCTATGTTTAACAGCATGTGACATGCCTTCTGCTTTTCCGTACAGTCTTCCACTGACTGTGGCACGTTGACCAGGTGACTTTGTTTTGCTGTGCCTCCCTGGGCCCCTTGACTAGTAGAGCTGATGTTGCATTTTGGCTCCAATGATACAACAGAACTTCACAAATAACACATTCTGTATAATCGAAAGCATAGTTCTGTTTTCATGACTACATGTAGAGGCAGTATTGGGATAACTTCAGTCACCAAACAGTAAAGACCACCAAGTAATGCAAACTAGCCTATAGTTAAAGGGGTACTCATCTGTACGGAGATGAAGTGACTTATGATAAATCCAGGTGAAAATATCCACCTGGAAGATTTAGTTCCAGATGAGCAATGAGTTGGCTTACCTTGAACATGGCTGCTTACCGGCCCAGGCTAGTCGGCGTGCTGCCATGTAGGAGATTGGTGATTTAAGCCGCTGCTCTTTATCCTGCCTGGACGCTCACTCTCCCTGAATTCTGAGCACTAGTTCTTCTGTAGGAAACCTGATGTGAAGGTGTCTGCATTATTGCAACACTTTGCAGGGAAGCCCAAACCCCTAGTGTTGAGCTGCAGTTTCAGAAATCTTTTTTTGCATCTTTTTTTTTTTTTTGTTCTTGGCGTTTGCAGTGACGAGAGAGCCAGGGGTGTGTTTACAATATAACCTCGCCCACCCATGTAAATTACTCTCCATCCACTGGCATGGCTCTGTGCAGCACAGTTTGCCAAAATGTTGCCAGATTGCTGGGCACGTGCTACAAGCTTTGACAGGTAGGGTAAGGAGACAGAGAGGGATATCCCTGCTGCTACTGCACACCCTGAGACTGGGCAGGAATGTAAGCAGCCTTATTTGCAATGTCTGTATGGTTATTATTTTTTAAACACCATCACTGCCAGAAAGTCTTCTGAAAACTTGAGCTCAGGCAGTGCTGGAGGAAGGATGTCTTTCTGTGCTATTGAAATTTTGATGTAGTAAAATCGCTTTCCCCTTGATTTGTATCTCCACCATAGATTGTAGAACATTGTATGTCTGTAAGTGCTCTCTATTTATAGCTCCGATAGCACTAGCCTGTGTGATTCCACAGCATTACACTGTACAGAACAGTTCTAGCTTGCATTGAGCTCCCGGGTTGGAAAAACAAGGCCTCAATAAACAATGACACTGGGTCTAGTTATTTATTTATTTATTTATTTTTATAATGCTAATTTTTAGAAGCCCCTGAAGTTTCCAGGAGGTTTCTTCACATCATCTTCCCACATTGCATATCTAAGCTGGATCCAGGTCATCAGGAATAGTTTACTCCAGTCCTGCTTTAGTTAAGGAACTCAGAAGCATCAGGCCAGGATGCAAGGAGGTAAAACCAGGACTGGACTAGCTGGTCATGAAACATGGAGCCGGTTGGTAAAGCTAAGCACCGTTCCTATGATCTACTTCTCAAGCACTCACTTTATAGCTGAAGAGTAGGTACTTCAAGTATCAGAGTGCTCTTTTTAAAATAGTTTACCTCTAAGAGGACCTCACACTATTGACCTGTAACTCCTGCAGGGATAAATGTACATTTCCATTCACTGTAATTCCTATCTCCCAAGTGCCATTAAATGCAGAGCTTCAAGGATTGTGGGCTTCTTTGTACCGATGCATGAGATGTTTCCACAGAACCTGGTTTCTGGGAGGATGATCACAAGCCATGACTGTAATGGGAGAGGGTGGTGCAGAATGAGAGCCATATGATATTTGTGAAATTCGCTAGGGTCAAAAAGGCCTCTTGTCTCTGAAAAGCACTTGGTAACAACATTTCACAGCTGATGTGCATGGATTACTGTATTGTTTGTAGGTCTTTGCTCCATCTCTCTCAGCAAAAAGATGAAAATGCTGGAGCCAGTTTCCCTGTCCCAATTACATCTTAAGATACAAGACTTACTTCAAGTTTTGCATCTCATGGAATAAAATGATTTGTTTTTCTTTTCACGACTGCAGATTGAATGCTAACAAGATGGTCTGCAAAAATCCATACCTGTAATCTGTGGAAGTGATTTTTTTCTGGGCATGACATAAGAAACAGAGAGAGAGATTTTTCTCACATCTTGACTTGATTCCTCTTAAAGGAGAAATGGTGTCAACTTGGCACGCTGGGGTAGATTTTATAAATGTACGTGCGGGCGTACTTTTGTTCGTGCACCAGGCGCGAACAAAAGTACGCTGGATTTTATAAGATACGCGCGTAGCTGCGCGAATCTTATAAAATCCGGGGTCGGCGCGCGCAAGGGGGTGCACATTTGTGCAACCTGCGCGCGCCGAGCCCAGCGCGCGCTGCCTGTTCCCTCCGAGGCCGCTCCAAAATCGGAGCGGCCTCGGAGGGAACTTTCCTTCCGCCTCCCCTCACCTTCCCCTCCCTTTCCCTACCTAATCCACCCCCCCGGCCCTATCTAACCCCCCCCCCACCTTTGTTGGCAGATTTACGCCTGCAGAAAGCAGGCGTAAATCTGCGCACGCCAGCGGGCTGCTGGTGCGCCATCCCCCGACCCGGGGGCTGGTCCGGAGGCCTCGACCTCGCCCCCGGGCCGGCGCCACGCCCCCGGGCCCACCCCCGAAATGCCGTGTCACTCGCGGCACGCCCTCGACACCCCCCGACATGCCCCTCCATGCAAGCCCCGGGACTTACGCACGTCCTGGGGCTTGCGCGCGCCGCCGAGCCTATGCAAAATAGGCTCGGCGCGTGCATGGGGGGTTTGGGGTAGGTTATCGGGGGGTACGCGCGTATCTTACGCCCGTACCCCTTTGAAAATCTACCCCTTAATGCATTATATAGGACAATAAGTATAAATATATATAAATAACAAAACAAAATTATATAACTTATCTTGACTTGATTAGCACTTTATTGAAGCCACTCAAAGCAGTTATAATAAAAGTATATATGTGCAATACCTGCAATATCTGATCATAATCCGTTGAAGTACTAAAAAGCGGATTTGTGCCATTTGTGTGAGATTGGCATGTATTTAATTCATCGATCATGCAGCTTTTCAGGAAATCAAAATTACTCCAGGGTCAATGAGCCCAGGTTGACCACATAGATTCACCACATAAGCTGAGAAATGCAAGGAATGAGACATCCTTTCCCCCTCCTCCCAATGGCTTGCACTTGTGGTTTCTTAACCCGAGCAGAAGCCAAAAGTGGTGCTCCCAGCAGCCTTTTAAGGGTTAATGTATCATGTCACTTATCCATGGCAGAGAATTGCATAAAAATGTGAAGGAGTAAGGCAGCTGGTGCTGCACTTTCTCTGGAATCTAGCATGTTGGGTTTCTTGTCTGGGAATCTACTTTAAAAGCCACTACCGAGTCCACATGCCCAGGAGTGAAAAACTATACATCTTTTACCTCAAATAACCTAAAACCTGAGGTGGCACAGAGCTAATTTCTCTGCCATTCCTAATACTTTGGAATTGGACTCCAGGTGGAAATGCTGGTCATGACCGCAAGCTCCCATTCGGTATCAACCTCCTCGACTGACTTAACACCGGAAGGCCTAAATGTAAGTTTCGGTCAAAAGAGAAATCCAGCTAAAACAGAGCAGGTTTGCATGTCTTGCACAATTTTGAAATGGCATAGCTGTCACCCGTGGTTTTAATTTCCTGGCCCTCTGGAAGGGAGACGATTCCATTGGAAAATGAAATATTGTGTAAAGGAAAAAGCTCGGGATGTAGGCCTGACATAAAGAGAGGTACATCACATAGGGCCTCATTTTCCAATATCGCATTGGTATCACAGATGAGATTTGTGCAATGTTCTCTCCACCTAGCTTGTTGTTACCCAGGTAGAGAGTCCATCAAGCTAGGTGGAGAGAACACTGCACAAATCTCATCTTGGAGCGAGTTTCCTCACTCCGTAGGTCATCAAATCTTCACAAGAGACCACTGTTCTGTTCGTACGTCTCACGTTGAATGTGAAAGTGGCCCCTAACCCCCTACACTAATACTTAACCCTCACCTCGAGTTACTAGGTGGGCTTCCCATAGGGATACAAATACCTGTCTAGGGAGGAGGCACTATGGTAAGTCTCTCTCTCTCTCTCTCTCTCTCTCTCTCTCTCTCTCTCTCTCTCTCTCTCTCTCTCTCTCTCTCTCTCTCTCTCTCTTCCTCTTCCTCTCTTTCCCCCCCCCCGAGCCTGCATCATACTGAAACAGGCCTGTCAGGAGACATCGTGAACCGCGATAAACTTGTAACGCAAATGAAAGAGGTGTAGTTATTGGC
Organism: Rhinatrema bivittatum; assembly: GCF_901001135.1. Taxonomy (NCBI): domain Eukaryota; kingdom Metazoa; phylum Chordata; class Amphibia; order Gymnophiona; family Rhinatrematidae; genus Rhinatrema; species Rhinatrema bivittatum. The sequence continues at coordinate 73,586,305 of NC_042629.1, read as the reverse complement.
CACGTTAGGACCCACACTAACAGTGCGGCTGTTTCGCGGCACACAATAAATCCTCCCTACTTTACATTTACTCCGCCCCCTGAATAAAAAATTTGCAAATCGCGTTAACTGCTGTTAGCGTGGTTTGCGGAATTATCACACGCAGTAACTCCTTGGAAAATGAGGCCCATAATCATTATTCTCAAATGTTTCAAATACGCATTTATGGAATTTTTACAAACATAAAATCGAAAAAGTCTACGTAATCAAACATCATGACATGAGTATGAATGGCTGTGCGTGATAGCTTGGGGTGGTGTGGTTTATGTATGCATGGATTTGTGATATTGTGTGATATTTATGATTTATGATATTTTATAGTATATTGGGGTGCAGCTGGATTTTATTTATTTATTTATTTATTTATTTATTTTTATTATACCGAGTTTCATGATATGAATCACATCAACCCGGTTTACAATTAACAATGTGAATAACTGCAGAGAGTAACATGGTAGAAACATTTCCCAATTCGACATTAAATATAATAAGAAACTTAACAAATAAAAACATTGTAACAATATTTAGGATGTGAGGAAGTTACAAAAAACAAGGAAAAATAACTAGGATCTGAAAGGGGAGGAAATTAAAGAAAGAATATTAACATTTTAGCCAACTGTATCAATTAATAAATATGTATAAAATTATAAAATATAGATGGGTAGGAAAGATTGACCAAATATGAATTGTAGTGAAGTATAATAATATGTTGTTGTCACTGCGTGTGAAGTTAGTGGGTTTTTGTTACAGTTCACTAACTTTTGTGTTTATGCTGATGGGTGGAGAATTTAATCCAGATCAGGGAATGCTTTTTTAAAAAGCCAAGTTTTTAGTCTTTTCCTAAAAGTTAGAGCGCATGGTTCTTGTCTTAAGTCCGGGTGGATGGAGTTCCAAAGGATTGGACCTGCAGATGAGAGAGCTCTTGAACTGTAGGATTTGTGGTGGTAGGTTTTGGCATGTGGAACCTGTAGTGATTCTTTGTAGTGTTCCCTGATGGGTCTGGCAGATGTGTGTTTTTTAAAAGGGATTTGTAGGTCGAGTTGAGTGTGTTGATGGATGTTTTTGTAGATAATCATGATGGTTTTGTACATAATTCTGAAGTGGATCGGTAACCAATGAAGGTCTTTGAGGATGGGGGAGATGTGGTCAATTCTCCTGGAGTTTGTGAGGATTCTGGCTGCAGTGTTCTGTACCATTTGTAGAGGTTTGGTGTAGGAAGCTGGGAGGCCTAGTAGTAAAGAATTGCAATAATCTAGTTTGGAGAAGATTATTGCTTGTAGGATTGATCTAAAGTCATGCGCGTGGAAAAGTGGCTTTATTCTTTTCAGAATATGTAATTTGTGGAAGCAGTCTTTGGTAGTTTTGTTAATGAATGGTTTGAGGCTAAGACGGTTGTCTAAGATGGCTCCTAGATCTCTTACATGTGTGGTTTGTAGAATGGTTGGAGGCTTTGAAAGTGTGTTGTTGTTTTCAGGTGCTATAAGGAGATATTCCGTTTTTGACGCATTAAGGATTAGGTTAAGGCTGTTAAGGAGGTGTTTGATTTCTAATATGCAACTATCCCAGTATTCCATTGTTATCTTGATAGATTCTTTTATAGGGATCACAATCTGTACATCGTCAGCGAAGAGGAAGTGTTTCAGTTTTAATTTTGTTAATAGTTGACAAAGAGGTAGCAGGTATACATTGAATAGAGTGGGTGAAAGGGATGAACCTTGTGGCACCCCTCTGGTGGAGGGGTGATATTGTGATTCTGTATTATGAATTTTAACCCTATATCCTCTGTTTTCCAGGAAGGTTTTGAACCATGTTAGTGAAGTATCTGTAACTCCGATATTAGCTAGTTGTTTTAGAAGGAGGTGATGGTTGACGGTGTCAAAGGCCGCCGAGAAGTCGAGGAGGATTAGTAAAAATGCTTTGCCTTTGTCTATTCCGGCGAGGAGGAAGTCTGAGAGTGAAAGAAGTAATGTTTCTGTGCTTGCAGCTTTACGAAAGCCATATTGGTTTGGAGATAGAATTCCGTGATCTTCCAAGTAGTTGGAGAGTTGTGTATTCACCAATTTTTCCATTATTTTGGCTATGAATGGAAGGTTGGAAATAGGGCGGAAGTTATTGGGATCGCTTGGATTTAGATTCGGTTTTTTTAAGAGGGGTTTGATTGAAGCTGTTTTTAGTTCATCTGGGTAGATACCCTGGGACAGTGAACAGCTTATAATTTCGGCTAGTGATTTTGATATAGTATCAGGAATGAGAAGTAGCATTTTGGAAGGAATTTGATCGAAGGGGTGTGATGAAGGTTTCATTTTCTTCAACACCGATTGTATTTCTGTGACAGTGATGGGTTCGAATGCATTAAGTTGGATATCTTTGTTAGGGAGAATGTGTGTGAAATCTTGAGAGCTAGTGGTTGGTGGCAATTGATTGATGAGGTCAGAGATTTTTGTCCGATTGCTCAAGTCTGAGACAACGTGAAAGGTTAGTTCTTTCTTTGGGCAAGCAAGCATTTATTTTTCCTTTGCTTGCTACTCGCTTTTCCCATGCAAAGCATCTCTTTATTATCTTGTTATGCTACAGGTGACCCGGTTTCTGGAGAGGTGTCTTTTTTTTTTTTTTTTTTTATGGGCTGTTCTCCAGCTTTTTGATATCACCTCTTAGCACCCACAGTGCTGATTTCAGTCAGAAGAAGCAGGCGTACCAATGCTACAATGCACTAGAGTGGAAATTCCTACGCTCTCTTTCCAAAGCCGAGTCCCTCGGCAGCTCTGCTCCCCTCTCTCTCTTCGTGCCAGTCTGGGGATTGTGAATCTCTGTCCTGATCCTCCTTCCGACCTAGGGTGTGCAGCATGCTGCAGACCTATACAAAAATCTGCTATGCCGAGCTGCTGCCTGCTTGGTGCCCAGCACTGGTTAACATCGTCACTGGCACTCTTTAAAAGCACTATAACCCACTACTACTACTACTGTTTATCATTTCTAAAGCGCTACTAGACACAGACAGTGCTATATGGAAGGTATGTGCATGGGTGGAGGGGAGGATGGGTGAGGGATTCATCACTAACTCCTCATCAGACTCCAGGTGCTTGGGTTAGGGGTTTATTGGGTGGAATAATGAAGGAAGCAGTCACTGAGGTGGACTAGGTACAGTCAGACACAAGCGATTAGCTGAAATCCTTGTATTGTTTCAGCTTTCACTGTTGGCTGGGAAACCTCAGCTATGAGCTATTTCCATTTTGAAATACTGCAGCTTTTCCCCCCTCTATTTTCGCTACATGTTCTTGCACTATTACTTTTATAAGCAGCTATTGAAGAGTTATTATATCCCATTTCGACAAAATCTGTTCACCACCATTACAATCAAATTATATATAGAGAGAGAGACAGAGTGAGTTTCAATAGTTGTAAACAATTGTATGTATGTTTAAACATTTTTTGAAATCAATTGCCCTCCCAATGATTCATGTGAAGGGCAATTTTTAAATGTATTCACCTGGGTAAATCATCCTGTCTCAAAATTGCCCATCTCTATCTGGAGTACCTGGGAGCTTTCATAGTACATGTAAGATAAAATTTAAAGAAAACTAGGGAGATCTGCGGAGTTTTAAGGGCGGGGATAACCTGGGGGACTGATGGTTATCAAACCAGGGGGGTTGAGGACCTATCTCTTAACTGGGTGAACTGGGGATGAACTGGTAAAACGGAATAGTGTTGGCACTCCTTTTAAAATCCCTTGATTTACATGGTAGAAGCGGGATTTGCATGCACGCACACATGCAGACATATGTTATAAAATGACTGCATCCCTGGGCATGGGCTGATATGTGCACACACGCTCCAGTTTGAAAGTTACTGTCATAATTCTTAAAATGAAAACGGGTGCTCATTAGTTCCAATGCATCCTCCTCTCATCTCCCTGCAGTTCATTTAAAAGTAGGCATGTAACGTTTGAGCCCTGCATTATCTTAGTGTAGCTATTTACATGCATAAAGCCTGGTTTTGTGTGCGTGTAAATAGCTTTTGGCTTCTTTCCACTATCTTTCTGCAGGCCACCTTCATGATGAGAACAGCACCATATAGTTTTCATGACGTACACTCCTTGCATGTTCAGAATGGGTGTTGGAACAAGGACTTTTCACTACTTAAGCTGAGAAATGTGTTTTGCCCAGTCAAAGAGAACCTGGGCAGCAGTCACGTTGGGCTTTAAATGTGAAAAACAGTTTGGTTTGTTTTCCATAGCTAGCTTCACAGTCTCTTGTTTTGGGCTTCTAGCAAATTGAAAATCTGGTAGGTAAAAGAGGCAACCTAAATGGACAGTGAGTTTTGAAAGCCCTTCTCAATGGAAAAGGTGGCAGATGCATGGAACGGTCTCCCAGAGGAGGTGGTGGGGGCAGAATAGCAACAGAGTTCAACTGGAGCTCCAGCACATGATCCTTATGGGTAAAGACGTGAATGGGAACGCAGGAGATCAGGTGGGGCCTATGGTGTAATAGAAAGGAAATTGAGAAAATTAGAAGGATCTTGCAGTCTCCTTATCTGACTCCCACACCTATATTGCAGAATGGACAGGTTTCAGAGAATCAATAACTGGTTGAATTGGTCCTGGTTATGCCCCATTAGTTCTATGGACTTGAGGTTCCAATGTTTTCAAAACGTGAGTTGAGCACATGGAACCCACCTGGTAGCGCTAGCAATGGGAAGTTGCTGGATAATCCGGGGGTTGTTCTGTGAATTCTCTCTCAGGATGGTGTCTCCAACGTGATGAAAAGAAAGTTGTGTGACTATTGTGTCATGTACATTGGAATGTCTGTGCTTCCATGATGGTTTTATGTAGGGCTGGTGAATGGATTTGCTGCAAACGCAGCAGGAATTTGGCACTCTTGGGAACCTGGGAAAGTTAGCGTCCATGTTTTCTTTTGCAAATGTCTGTACATTTTATTTTTGCAAACACTTGGCAGCACAATAAAAAAAATAGCAACTCCAAAGAAAGTGAAAATGTCTCAAAGCTTCCCTGTAAGACTCTGAAAGGTTTGCAGTTGCCCTGTTAATTTTACCATGTGAAACAGGATATATTTGCATAGTCTTAAAGGCAACAAAGTCAAGAATCATAGGTTAAATTCGGTTTACTTTAATTTGTTACTGTACTTTACTCCATGACTTAAACTTTTACCAGTTTCTCAGTGCAGTTTTGCAAAAGGTTCAAATTTTTGTCTGAGCACAAAGTTTGGAAGGGGGAGGATCTGTTTGCAGTCTTGAAATGAATTTTAACAAAATAAGAGATTACAGGTCACTGGTTCATGCAAGGAACTCAAAAACATTGTATCAATAGTCCGATTTTTTTTCCTTAATGTGTTTATTTCTGCAAGATTTTCACAGTGAGTGCTCAGGGAAATCACCAAGTCACTATTAAGAAATCACAAGTTTATGTTGTTATGTGACCCAAATGTCCTAGGAAGGTATGGAAGATGATTTTTATTTACCACCTCCCCAATTTCCCAAAAAATTGCCTGAGTTGGGATACGATAAAACTAAACATAGAAACATCACAAAACAAACAAACACTGAGAGGTCAAGAAAAAAAACATCCATTCATTAACTCGCATCTCCCCATTCTGTTAACTCAACCCTACTCCTCTATCTGAACATCCAGGGGAAACATCCAAAAACACCCCTTTTATTTATTACTTCTCCCTCCAACTTCAACCCAACTCCTAACACCAAAGCTTCTCAACAGCCCACTTCCACTCTGTCAATCTAAGAATTACAAAACACAGCGAAGAAGATGGGAAATAAATATGAACATGATTAAGGGACAAAAAAACATTTACCTGAGAATTGTTTTCATTGATTGGTTTCTGCCGCCAAGAAAGTATGGGGTAACTTGCAGAAGCAGTGGTTATAAGCTTATAAGAGCAGTGGTGCAGCCTTGGGCTGCCCAGAAGACTAGGGTGACCTTCACGGAAGGATCATGAGCATAGGGAGGACAACTTTTTATTTTATTTTTTACTAGCCTTGAACGTCTTAATAACGAGACTTACAAGGGGACCTGGGTGTTGGCTTAAGTGTTGATCTTGAAAGAAGCAAAGTTGAAGATGGCTAGGCCTGAAATTGCCTACTAGCAAAGACAGCAGAGGCCATCACTGTGGCAGATTTGGGGGCAGAGGTAGGAAAAGAGTTGAAAGGTCAGGTAAAAGACCTACAGTACCTGAATGTAATCCACATTGAAGCGCTGAAAAAAGCGGAATATAAAAATAAATAAATAAATCGCTAGGAGCTAACTCTGCCTACCCAACAGTCAAAACTCTATGGGGACACTTTTCAGACTGGTCTCATCTCTGCAAAGTCAGCTCGTACTCTTTACCCACAGACTTTGCTCTGATTGCCTAAGGAAAATTATCTGCACATGTTTGCGCCTGCTATTTTGTTGTGTGGCTAATTTTTCTGGCTAAAAATATGCACACACGTGAATTTTAGAAAGTATGCATGTAGTTTTAAACCCCCCCATTGCTGCGGGTAAAAGGGCATGTTTAGTGGCACCATGCTCATATCAGGAGGGCAATTTTCAAAAAGCCCATTTGCGTGGATACTCAAAAACAGCTTCAAGTCTCCCACCTGCCTTTCCTCTCTGATCGCAGTTGTCTTCAACAGAACAACAATGTATTACGCACCCCTCAGCATGGGAGCCCCCACATGTGTGGCTGCATCTTGTCCTGCTTGTCGACGGAGGAAGCAGAACTGCTTCCCTGTAATGGACAAATCGCCCACCCACAATCTCCCCATAGAGTTGAAGCTCAGTTAGATAAAAGACTGAGACCTCTGTGCAGAAACACCCATGTACGCTCAGAAAGTCTTTCTGAGCTCTGAGAGAGCACGTCCGGGTCAGCGCTGTCGGATGACGTCACCCCACTTGTGTAGCTACTTTGTCCTGTCTAGAGAGGACACCCGCTGCATGTGAGCAACTTTGCTTCACCCATGGAAATGACTTTGAACATTACTCTCTGGATTTTTTTTTAATTGGTATATTGTCATAATAACAATTACCAGACCACTGTTTATTTTTCTCATTCTTGTGGAATTTTTTGGTAACTGCTAAATTTACCGATACTTGATTGCACTTTATTTGCAACTTAAGTCCAGGCAAACTTGTCTTACTTTATGGTTCTATTAACATTTGCTGTTGATCTAAGTACTTAACTTTGTGCTGGTATGATTTATCAAGGTCCGATTTGGAAGAATAATCAGGGCTAATGTTAGACACACTAACCTGGCAAGTGCCAGGCACCAGGAAACTCTGCCTCAGTGGCATCACTTAGCTTTGCCAGGGGAGCAGCTTGTTCTTTTGGGACCCGGGTAGCTGCCCTGATTGCCCCATTTTAAATCTGGCCCTGAGACCAACAGAACAAGCAGTGAATGAATGGAACCTGAGGAGTTGGGAATGAGTGGGGAGAAGGTGACTGAGGAGAGAGGTAGGAGGTCATTATGACCACCTTGAGGTACCATTAACTTTCAGACACTAAGTAAAATGGCTTTTACCTTCCTCTCCTGGAAGCGAGCAGGTGAATTTCATTCTTGTGCCATGCAAGCAGGTGGGAGACAGGGATTCTTCATGGTAAAGCGACAGACTACGTGAGAGAAAATGTTTGTGGAAGAATTAAGAGCTGCTACACAGAGCAAGAAACAGAAGAGGAATCCAAAAAATTGTTACCCCTGGGAAGTTTGTGTAGGAGGAACTACAGATGCGTTCTTCTCAAGTTTGCTTAAGACAATAATTAACCACATGAAAGGCTGAAAAAGAATGCATGCAAGAGTTTTTGAGGTGATGTTGAGTGAATCATCTTTATCTGAACATTCTGCTCTATAAGGTAAACGTTGTTACAATCCGTCTCTTCATACTTACAGGAATGGAGCTGTGGGTTCAATCCTCGGTTCATCTTATAAGGACGCCTGTCTCATTTTAATTGCAAACTTACTTGTTATTTATTTGGGAAAGCAGTGAAATAGCATATTCTATTTATGAGGGCTTTGTTGTGAAAGCTTCTATGACAGCATTAGAAGCAGAAAATTAAATCAGTTGGCTTGTCTTTTTGCTTTTTCCATAGAACTGACAAGTCAAATTCTAAAGAAGATTCTTTGCTAAGGGGATCCCTAATGCACTTGGTATTATTCTACATTGATTATTATTTGTCTGTCTTCCAAGGAAGGTCTTGTAAAATCTTGATAGTCATCTCTAGCATGGCTTTAGATCTCTGATGATGCCCTAGCAGTAGTTTCTATCTAATTGACTCAAGCTTCAGATTAAAGTGATATCATAGGAAGCGCCATGAAAATTAGGCCATGGAGAGAGTGTCTGTTATTTTATGAAGTGATAAAACAGCATGCCGGTTGGTCAGTCAGGGTCCAAAGCTGTGTTGTCCTTCTTAATGGATTATGGTTTTCTTGGTAGATTTTGTTTGCATATACTTGATGAAACCCTAGCTTGTTTTCATGAAACTTTATTCAACATTCCTACTGTTAAAGCTGCACATCTATGTGAAACTCAACAACAAGCTGTTTTTGGCTAAAGGTCCTGCTTTGTGGAACGCTTTGCCAGATTCTCTTTGGGCCATTGATGACATAAAGACTTTACAAAAGCAGCTGAAGGTACTTTAACAGGTTTGTAACTTTATTACCTGTCTTTTCATTTTTAATTGCAGTATGGACACTTGTTTGTTGTTGTTTGTCCATTGATGCTTGTTTGTTTTGTGATTTATATTATTATTGTGATTCTATGTTATTTGTTTTATACTATATTGTGATCCGCTTAGCACAGCGAACTGTTTTAGGCAAAGTGGAAATGTTGTTAAATAAAATAAATAAATGATGCCTGAAGACATCACGGTGCATACTCAGACAAAATAAACGGAGCTATCTATATCAAACAATACCCAACTCTATATGATTAAATTAATCTAGAACCATAAATTATAGACCTTAATGGTTCCTGAGCAAGTATGTATGGATAGTATGATTTTTCAGTTCAACAACAATTTTGCCATCATTCTGCCAAACTTGCAAATTAGTGAAAATATTTAGCAGAGGTTTTAATGAGAGAATTTCCACTGGAATTAGTGAAATTTAACAGTTCTGCAACTTTTTTGCATTTTTAAAAAATAGTTAGAGAGCCAAGTGTTGTGAATCTAGCAAATTGGGCAATGTTTATCTTTCTGTGCTTGGGCTCTTTCATTTCTTAAAATGTTCTGGTTTATTTCTGCATTGACAACATTTGTGTCTGTAGGCAATTTTCTACAAATAGTTTTTAGCCAATACAAGAAATACCCTCATTCCTATTTTTGCTGGTAATATTTTCACACCTTTGTCTTCCTGGCTCCAGCCACATCAGTAAATGATGTTAAGGTTCTCAGAGATTCATGATCTCTCTTGGTATCTGCATTTGGTGAGATTCCAGTCGGCAGCCGCTGATCTCATTTCTATCAAATGCTTCCCTGAGGCCAAGAAGGAATAATATTTTATAGAATCAGCAGAGATTCCACAGGGGGGTTTTTTGTTTGCCTTCTTGTGGTCGCTCACCATAAATTTTAAAAACAAAGAAAAAAAAAAAAACCTGCCCTAGTTTCAATAGCCTACAGACAGACAGACTCAACAAAGTGATGTCATCATTAAACCAGACTACAGAATAAGGTTGTGTAGCAAATTTAGTTTATCAGGAGAGCAAAGCAAAACAGAGCCTCCATGTTACTGGCAATCCTTAGGTCACCTTCTTTCCCCTCCCTTTCAACTTTCAATCTCTCCCCAAAAAAGGGAGGTGACATTGGAGTTTGTGTTGGATGTGCTTGACAACGGTAGCAACAACAACGTAAGGATACATATTAATAAACTTTTTTTTTTTTTTTTTTTTGACGGGGAGGCTGAAGCCTCACAGCACTATTTTTACAGGGTACTAATCTCGGCATAGTTCAGAGCAAAGAGAGAAGAAGAAAAAAGTCCCAAGAGAATGAGCAAGGATACCAGTTTCAAAGCTTGGACGAATTAATATGGGTAACCAAGTTTTTAAAGAGCTGTATCATGCTGAGCTAACTTAGAAGTGAAGGGCTTGCATGAGGTAATATTTTGCTTTCATTGCTGGTAAAGATCTTGGCCTGCACACCTGTTAAATCTGCAGCTTTCAAGGCTGGGCTCTGCTGGCTTGGCTTGCTTCTGCTCCCATTCAGAGTCGGAGGTACTGCATGGCTTGTTTTTAGCTAGTGGAGATGGTGGATCATGACGATCCTTGAAAGCTCAAGCACGGCTTGCCCTACTAGCACCTTTAAGGAAGAATTGCCATGGGAAGTGGGCTTGGTGGCCTAGCAAGGGGGCTACCTTCACACCAAACCAGAGCACGTTTAGCGCCCATGCAGGGCTACTATTCAGCTGAAGGTGCTAGCTTACTTTTAAATCAAAGTTCTGTCTACATAGCAGACATTAATGATTCTGTCTTGCACTGCCTGCAAGAGTAAAAATGATTTTGTAAGCATTAACTTTATTTATTTTGCTTGACTTTTGTCTTCCTCAGTCCCCCATTTCCTACACTTCTTATATTTCTTTTCACAGGTTGGTTGTATAAATATAATTCATACACACATAGGGCCCTTTTTGCAAATTATATTTTCAGTAGAGTCAGAATTGCCGAAACCTTGTGAAAACAGGGTATGTATGTCATACATCAGCTCTGCAAGATCCATCTAACCGGCCAAAATTACTATAATATATTCGGTACTTTTTTTTCTAAGAGCGAAAAATAGACTCGATAAGGAAGGGCTTTCCATAGAAGGTTGAGCCCTGCATCATGGGCTTTTATTTCCATTGCTAAGCCAAGTGCCACTGCTTGTTCACATCAAGTCTATCTATAGTAATAAACCGGATATTGAGAAATGGGTAATAGAATAATTTACTACAGGAATAGAATAGCAGCCTTTCACACATCTCTTCTTTTCAGAGCACAGACTCTTGCCTCTGTAAGAATGTACTAAGTAGTGTTGCTTAGTCATTAGGGATGTGCTGTTATTGTAAAACATTAAAACATCAATATTTGTTGCAGCATTTTGGGTCGCTTTCCATCCAAAACACAATAAAATAATGAAATATCCTTTTTGTCCTGTCTGTCATTTTAGCATTCGCTAGAGCGTTTTAGCGCACACTATTCACAAAATAGCTTGCACTAAAAAAAAAAAAAAAGCATGCTAAAAATGAAATGAACAAATGTAATTGATGAAAAACAAAATAAATGGAAAATTAAATACCATTTTTTCAATATGCATCTGTATTAGTCATTGGCTCGACAGTAACAAAAATAAGGATAAATAACATTTTTATTGGTCAAGTTGATTTTTGTTTGATAATGACCTATATAGAAGACCCTTGGATATGGTTGAACACAAGGAAGCATGGCAACTGTTTTTGGATTTTGTCCCAACTCTAATTTACATATTTTTATAATATGTTTTGAAAAGACTCCACTATCATTCTCTCTCTGCTGTACCTAAACTTCTTAATAAGGGATAGTTCAAAACCAAACACATTTGCACAATAAACTCAGACAAATCCACTCACCCCAGATAAAACCAATTTTGGATAATGCGGCTTAATCCTATTAAGAACATAAGAACATGCCATACTGGGTCAGACCAAAGGTCCTTCAAGCCCAGCATCGCCAATCCAGGCCATAAGAACCTGGCAAGTACCCAAAAACTAAGGGCCGGATTTTAAATGCCCTGCGCGCGTAAATCCAGGGGCTTCGTAAAAGGGGCGGGGAGGGGGCGTGTCCGGGGTCAGGGGCGGTTTGGGGCAGGACCGGGGGTGTGGCGCCGGCCCAGGGGCGTGGTTGAGGTCTCCGGACCAGCCCCCGGGTCGGGTGATGGCGCGCCAGCAGCCTGCTGGCGCACGCAGATTTACGTCTGCTTTCAGCAGGCGTAAATCTGCCAACAAAAGGTAGGGGGGGGTTTAGATAGGGCCCGGGGGGTGGGTAAGGTAGGGGAAGGGAGGGGAAGGTGCGGGGGGGGGGGGGTGGAAAGAAAGTTCCCTCCGAGGCCGCTCCGATTTTGGAGCGGCCTCGGAGGGAACAGGCAGCGCGCGCCGGGCTCGGTGCGCGCAGGTTGCACAAATGTGCACCCCCTTGCGCGCGCCGACCCTGGATTTTATAAGATATGCGCGGCTACGCGCGTATCTTATAAAATCCAGCGTACTTTTGTTCGCGCTCGCGCAAATTTATAAAATCTGCCTCTAAGTCTATTCCATGCTACTGTTGCTAGTAATAGCAGTGGCTATTTTCTAAGTCAACTTAATTAATAGCAGGTAATGGACTTCTCCTCCATGAACTTATCCAATCCTTTTTTAAACACAGCTACACTAACTGCACTAACCACATCCTCTGGCAACAAATTCCAGAGTTTAATTGTGCGTTGAGTGAAAAAGAACTTTCTCCGATTAGTTTTAAATGTGCCCCATGCTAACTTCATGGAGTGCCCCCTAGTCTTTCTATTATCCGAAAGAGTAAATAACCGATTCACATTAACCCGTTCTAGAACTCTCATGATTTTAAACACCTCTATCATATCCCCCCTCAGCCGTCTCTTCTCCAAGCTGAAAAGTCCAACCTCTTTAGTCTTTCCTCATAGGGGAGCTGTTCCATTCCCTTTATCATTTTGGTAGCCCTTCTCTGTACCTTCTCCATCGCAGCTATATCTTTTTTGAGATGCAGCGACCAGAATTGTACACAGTATTCAAGGTGTGGTCTCACCATGGAGCGATACATAGGCATTATGACATTTTCCGTTTTATTCACCATTCCCTTTCTAATAATTCCCAACATTCTGTTTGCTTTTTTGACTGCCGCAGCACACTGAACCAATGATTTCAATGTGTTTTCCACTATGACGCCTAAATCTCTTTCTTGGGTGGTAGCTCCTAATTTGGAACCTGACATTGTGTAACTATAGCATGGGTTATTTTTCCCTATGTGCATCACCTTGCGCTTATCCACATTAAATTTCATCTGCCATTTGGATGCCCAATTTTCCAGTCTCAAAAGGTCTTCCTGCAATTTATCACAATCTGCTTGTGATTTAACTACTCTGAACAATTTTGTATCATCTGCAAATTTGATTACCTCACTCGTCGTATTTCTTTCCAGATCATTTATAAATATATTGAAAAGTAAGGGTCCCAATACAGATCCCTGAGGCACTCCACTGCCCACTCCCTTCCACTGAGAAAATTGTCCATTTAATCCAACTCTCTGTTTCTTCTCTTTTAGCCAGTTTGTAATCCCCGAAAGGACATCACCACCTATCCCATTACTTTTTACTTTTCCTAGAAGCCTCTCATGAGGAACTTTGTCAAACACCTTCTGAAAATCCAAATATACTACATCTACCTGTTCACCTTTATCTACATGTTAATTAACTCCTTCAAAAAAGTGAAGCAGATTTGAGAGGCAAGACTTGCCTTGGGTAAAGCCATACTGACTTTGTTCCATTAAACCATGTCTTTCTATATGTTCTGTGATTTTGATATTTAGAACACTTTCCACTATTTTTCCTGGCACTGAAGTCAGGCTAACCGGTCTGTAGTTTCCCAGATCACCCCTGGAGCCCTTTTTAAATATTGGGGTTACATTAGCCACCCTCCAGTCTTCAGGTACAATGGATGATTTTAATGATAGGTTACAAATTTTTACTAATAGGTCTGAAATTTCATTTTTTAGTTCCTTCAGAACCCTGGGGGGTATACCATCCGGTCCAAGTGATTTACTACTCTTCAGTTTGTCAGTCAGGCCTACCACATTAGTAAACACTGAAGCAAAAACATCATTTAATCTTTCCGCGATGGCCTTATCTTCTCTAATTGCCCCTTTAACCCCTCGATCATCTAATGGTCCAACTGACTCCTCGGGTTAATTTACACTCCGTCACAGGCTTTCTGCTTCGGATATATTTTAAAAAGTTTTTATTGTGAGTTTTTGTCTCCACGGCCAACTTCTTTTCAAATTCTCTCTTAGCCTGTCTTATCAATGTCTTACATTTAAGACAATTTATGTTCTTATTTCTTAAATCTGCAGCTTTCAAGGCTGGGCTCTGCTGGGTTGGCTTGCTTCTACTCCCATTCAGAGTCAGAGGTACTGCATGGCTTGTTTTTAGCTAGTGGAGATGGTGGATCATGACGATCCTTGAAAGCTCAAGCACGGTTTGCCCTATCAGCACCTTTAAGGAAGAATTGCCATGGGAAGTGGGCTTGGTGGCCTAGCAAGGGGGCTACCTTCACACCAAACCAGAGCACATTTAGCGCCCATGCAGGGCTGCTATTCAGCTGAAGGTGCTAGCTTACTGTGGGAAAGAAGGGAAAAGTGTTAATTGTTGGAGATTTTAATCTGCCGGACATAGATTGGAGAATCCCTTCTGTGGAATCTACCAGAAGTAGAGAGAAAGTGGATGCCATTCAAAGAGCTCTGTTTAAACAAATGGTAATAGAATCCATGAGGGAGGGATTTATATTCGACCTAGTGCTCACTAATGGGGATAATGTCTCTAATCTCTAGGTGGGTGCCCACTTGAGCACCAGTGATCATCAAGTGGTATGTTTTGATATCGCAAATAGGATACAGAAAGGTCACACAAAGACCTGAGTGTTGAATTTACAAAATATGGACTTTGTCGAAATGGGAACATACCTGGAAGTAGAACTTGAAGGCTGGGAGAAAATGAGAGAGGTGGAACAACAGTGGGCCAAACTAAAAGGAGCAATTACAAAGGCAACAAATTTACATGTTAGAAAAGTAACCAAAAGTAAAAGAAATAAGAAACCAATCTGGTTCTCAAAGGATGTGGCTGATAAAATAAAGGCAAAAAAAAAGCAGCATTCAAGAAATATAAAAGGATCCCAAAAAGAGGAACACAGGGAAGAATATCTGGTGAAAGTGAGGGAGACTAAAAAAGAAATCAGGAAAACAAAATGTTAAGTGGAAGAAAGAGGTAAAGCGAGGTGACAAAACATTTTTCAGATATGTCAGAGAAAGGAGAAAAGTCTGAAGTGGTATAGTGAAATTGAAAACCGTGACAAAGATCAATGTGTGGAGAAACATGAAGAAATGGCCGAAATATTAAACAAATACTTCAGTTCGGTGTTCACTAAAGAAGACCCTTGAGAAGGAGTGTCGCTGGTTGACAAGACTGTGGATGGGGGTGGAGTAGATGATATGCTGTTTACAGAAGAGAATGTATGGGAAGAGCTAGGAAAACTGAAAGTGGACAAGGCCATGGGGCCGGATGAGATTCATCCCAGGATACTGAGGGATCCTAGAGATGTGCTGGCGGGACCGCTGAAAGACTTGTTCAATAAATCCCTGGTAACAGGAGTGTTGCCACAAGATTGGAGAAGAGTGGTGGTGGTCCTGCTTCACAAGAGTGGGAGCAGAGAGGAAGCTGGAAACTACAGGCGGGTTAGCCTCACCTCAGTGGTGGGAAAATTAATGGAGACTCTGCTGAAGGAAGGGATAGTGAACTGTCTACAATCCAATGGGTTGCTCAACCCAAGGCAACATGGACTCACCAGGGAAAGGTCCTGTCAGACAAATCTGATTGATTTTTTTGATTGAGTGACTAGAGATTTGGATCAGTGAAGAACACTGGATGGGATACAGTCCCACATAGGAGACTCATGAACAAAATGAGAAGCTTGGGAGTGGGTGCCAAGGTAGCAGTCTGGATTGTAAACTGGTTGAGTGACACTACCCCCCTCTGGTCGCGGCACCGACAACTACCTCTCAGTTTTCTGGGCCATGAGCTGCGCGTAGCCCTTCAAATCTCCACGCCTCTTTGCCGCTGCCGCTCGCAGCTCCACATGGCTCGTGCCCCCTAATGGTCGGCACCCTAGGCCCAGGCCTAGCTTGCCTAGTGCTTCTGCCAGCCCTGGAGACAGCGAGTAATGGTAAATGGAACTTACTCTGAAGAAAGAATTGTGTTAATTGTAGTGCCACAGGGATCGGTTTTGGAACCGGTTCTGTTCAATATGTTTGTGAGCGACCTGGTGGAAGGGATAGAAGGTAAAGTTTTTCTATTTGCAGTTTTTCTATACTAAGATCTGCAACAGAGTGGACACGCCTGAAGGAGTAGAGAGAATGAAAAGTGATTTAGAAAGCTTGTTTCGACCAACAAAGGTACTGCCAAGCAATTCACAGGTCACCATTTGCCTTTACTTCAAACAGAGAGTGAACAGGGGTCCTCCCCTTTGCAATTTAATTCACCTTTGCTAGTCAAAGCAAGAACAATATCTTAAGCTTCTGGCTTGCACTATGTCAAGGCTCACTCTGTGAGAGCCATGGAAGTGTCAGTGGCCCACTTGCGAGCAGTTCCCATGGAGATCTGTAAGGCTGCAATGTAGAATTCTCTCCACACATTCACATCGCATTATATTGCTTGGATAGGAATGGCTGACACAATAATAGGTTCGGCCAATCTGTCTTTCGGAATCTGTTTGATGTGTAGAACCCAACTCTCTCCTGTCTAGGGCCTATTGTTTGGGTTCAGGCTGTCTCCTCCTCTGTTATCAACAGCACCATTGTTGTTGTGCCCGTTGGCACCTGGTTTGTGTGTCTGTTGGTCCCCTTTTATGTCGGGGAGCAGCCTGTAGCAGGGATTCACCCATTGATGGGGTCTATCATCCTGCTTGTCCTCTGAGAAAGCAGAGTTGTTTACCTGTAAAAGGTTTCTCCAAGAACAGCAGGATGTTAGTCCTCACGAAACCCACCCACCATCCCATGGAGTTGGGTTTCTTCTATTGTTTCATTTATATATAATTCTATGTTGTAAGACTGAAGACCCACTGTGTGGGTGCGTGGTATAGGGCATGCTGGTCTTGCCCAGTGTAGCAAGTCAAAGGTTCTACAAACACTGACATAAGTTTTATGTGTCGGGCTTCATCTGATTATGTCATCCATGTGTGAGAACTAACATCCTGCTGTCCTCAGAGAACACCTGGTACAGGTAAGCAAATCTGCTTTCTCCTGTGTTGGTTCAATCGGTATCCCTCAGTTCAGTGCCAAGTGCACTTAGTCCATCATTATCTGTTGTGTACCAAGAACACACAGGGATAGGAGCTGCTCATCGTTGCACTCCTGGATTGGCTTGACTACAAGTCGGAAAATAACCCAGAGCACAGGACACCTAGGGTACAGATATAAAGACTGGGTATGCAAGTTTTGTCCTCGAGGCCACAAACTGACCTGCAGGCCAATGCAATACCGTGCACTGGCTGCAGCACACGGCTCAACCTGTGATTGGACACGCTTCCATAACCCCCAATGCAAAATGAGGGTTAGCGCATCCAAAATGCGGGTTCAGTCACGTGGTAGGTAATGCATGCTGATGAGGCTATTATCTATTCCCCCTGATGCAAAAAAAAAAAAAAATGTACACCCTACATGCACATTTTTACACGCCAAAATTAACGACTGCCCTGAGCAGGCATTAATTTTGGAGGAGCCCATAAAGGGGTAGATTTTCAGACGAGCGCGAACAGCCTACTTTTGTTTGCGCTCCAGGCGCAAACAAAAGTACGCTGGATTTTAGTAGATACGCGCGGAGCCGCGCGTATCCACTAAAATCCTGGATCGGCGCGCGCAAGGCTATCGATTTTGTATAGCCTGCGCGCGCCGAGCCGCGCTGCCTCCCCCCGTTCCCTCCAAGGCCGCTCCGAAATCGGAGCGGCCTCGGAGGGAACTTTCCTTTGCCCTCCCCTCACCTTACCCTCCCTTCCCCTACCTAACCCACCCCCCCGGCCCTGTCTACACCCCCCCCTTACCTTGGTCGGGGGATTTACGCCTCCCGGAGGGAGACGTAAATCCCCGCGCGCCAGCGGGCCTGCTGCGCGCCGGGCCGCGACCTGGGGGCGGGTACGGAGGGCGCGGCCACGCCCCCGGGCTGTAGCCACGCCCCGTACCCGCCCCCAAAACGCTGCCGACACGCCCCCGCAACGCCGCGCGCTCCGGCCCCGCCCCCCGACACGCCCCCCTCCGAGAACCCCGGGACGTACGCGAGTCCCGGGGCTCTGCGCGCGCCGGGAGGCCTATGTAAAATAGGCTTCCCGGCGCGCAGGGCCCTGCTCGCGTAAATCCGCCCGGTTTTGGGCGGATTTACGCGAGCAGGGCTCTGAAAATCCGCCCCAAAGCGTACAGAAAAGCAGAAAATACTGCTCTAAAATTGAGCGTCCATTTTCCTAACAGTCACCTCCCCTGGGCGCCCGCTGCTGAGGAGGCACTAGGGTTGTGCAATTTCCCCTAGCGCCTCCTTTCTACCATGGCAGCCCATTTGCATTTTGCATTGGGCACCCCGGAGAGGTGGATCGGCGCCTGTTAACGGGATGGGTGCTCTGCCTGTCTCTGCCTGGCTCACTGCACCCGCCAGTCTTTTGTTATCCACTATCTTTCTGGCTCCTCTCTCTGCACAGATCACAAAACCTCTTAAACTGCCACTACCACAGGTGAACTATCAGAGAAAATGCAGAACAGCAAAAGCACTAACCCTACCACGCAGGCAGGGACCACAGCCAAGACGGCAGTGAAAGAGTCCCAGCTAGTGGGAGATGTCACAGCAGCTCGTCTCCAAACAGATGTTCCACTGTTCTTGAGTTGTGGTTTAATTGTTGGATAATGCTCGAGCACTCAGGCAGAGGGGGATGGGAGAGAAGGAAAGAATTAAAAATCCTCCAGGTTTGCAGCTGCACTAAATGCCAGCTTTAAGACAAGGCGTATTCTGAGAAATCACTGCTCCAGGGTGGGGAAAATGACTTGAAGAGGAAGCTACAACCAACCTTGCATTAATGTTCACTTTGAAGTTGGGGAAATTAATCTCTGAAATTTTAAGACATCTTGTTTTATTTCAAGGCCCTGTGAGTTTATTTAAAATGCAGCTATCCCTTCTGGGCAACTGTGACAACATGCTAACTTGCCCAGGCGGTAGGCTTTCATTGATCTGCCTGTGCGTTTTTCAGAATCTTTTCTTGCGGCTTTCTTCTCTGGAATTCATTTCTACTGTTGGCTGGCAGTGAAACACTGGGGCAAGTCTCCAGAGACGTGCCAAGGCTTACTGCCTCAGAGCTGAGTAAAGCGTTGAGACAGTCATGTCATGTCTTCGTTGAGTAGAGCCTTGGTCTTCTTCTGCACCAGGCTTGCACATGCAGTTAAGGAAGAGTGACAGCTAGTGAGTGCTACTGCCAACCATATAGTGAAACTCCTACCTAGAATTCTTTATATGCGAGGCTGGTCCTTGAGGGCCACAAACCAGTCCATTGTTTCAGGTAACCAAAATACGGTAAAATAACCCCTTTCTTTGATCACATTTTATGAAAATATATTTGGTGCATCTTCATTCCGGATATCCTGGAAACCAGAAGGCTGATGCTGGTTTCCAGGAATTCTGGGTGCTCAGTCATGAGTGGGTGCTCACGATTGAGCGCTCACCCCCTTAACACGCACCGATCCACCTCTTCAGGGTGTCCAAAGCAAAATGCAAATGGGCTGTCACAGTAAAAAGGAGGCACTAGGGGAAATTGTGTGCCCCTAGTGCCTCCTCAGCAGTGGGCGCCCGGGAGAGGTGGCTGTCAGTGGTTAGGAAAGTGGACACTCAATTTTGGAGCATCTGTTTTCCTCACCTGTGCAGAGCCACAGTTTAAGGAAATGGATGCTCGTTGATTCCTAACCCGACCGCCGGCACCCTTTTTTTTTTTTTAATTTATTTTTTCAGGACATTATCATTTTTTAGTTCCTCGCCACGATATTAAGTTGGAGGAAGTACAGAAAAGCAGTATTTTCTAGAGATGTGCATTGGAAGTTTTTTTTCAGTTCGGGCTTTGTTTTTGGGCCCCCATGGGAAATTTTGTTTTTCCCGCGGTGTTTTTGGGTTTTGTTTTTTTTTTGTGGGTCCCCGATTTTTGTGTTAGCGAGCACTAATTTTTTTAAGTTGTCTAATGCTGAATTAGACAATTTTGTTGAAATTGTCTAACTCGGGGAAAAAATGAATGCACATCTCTAGTATTTTCTGCTTTTCTGTACACTTTTTGGGTTCCTCCAAAATGAATGCCTGCTTGGGGCAAGCATTAATTTTGGCAAGTAGAAATGTGTGCGTCAGGTGCACATTTTGTTTTGTTTTTGCATTGGGGGAATAGATAATGCCCTTATCAACATGCGTTTACATGTGATGAGCGCTCTACCTATGCGTGTGATTGGACGCGTGTCTTGGATGCACTATCCCCTGTTTTCACATGGGGGGGGGGGGGGTTATGGGTGCGCGTCCAAAACGCATGTGCAATCGGGGGTTGAGCCAGCGCACGTTATTGCACCGGCCTGAAAGAAGGGAGAGGAGGAGAAGGAATGACCAGCAAAGAGAAGGGTAAGAGTCAGGGAGAGAGACGGCAAGAGAACAGCTGGAAAGGGGGAGAGACAGTGGGGGAAAGGATGGAAGGTGTGGGAGAGGAGCAACAGCAGTGAGGGGGGAAAGAGCAAACGAGAGCTAGGGCGAGCAGGAGCGAGCTGGGGAGGACCTGGCAGAGCAGCAGCAGCTTTTCCTAATACGCAGCCTGCCCACAAAAGGAGTCTTCAGAGCAAGGCACTGTGTGTAGGCGGCACAGGGAGCTGCTGCAGCCAGCTCTTTCCTTCTCCTTTCCTATTTATTTTTAAGAATAACCGCGGGCCACGGGAATAATAGGTTCCTGATGCTAATGTTATTTATTTCTCGGTATGATTCAAGCCCACCAAACAAACACCAGCCTTCAAACAGGATTACCGTTCCTGTGTGATGCTTCCCTAAATGACAGCTGGAATCTCTGGCTGGCCTCCCCCCTCCCCCTTTAAAGGCTGCCTGCGGTCCCGCAGGTCCAGATTATAGCTGAGTCTCTGCCCCTCTTCCACCTGCAATTTGTGGCTTCTGACAGGGCATTCACCTCTGCTTGTCTCAGTCTCCACATGGTCACCTCCCTCCCGGCATCCCATTCCCTGCCTCCCTTTCTTTTGTTAAGATGTCAGTTCCCTGGACGGGAATTCTAAGATTATCACCAAAGCAGCACCCCCTGCACTGATAAGGCTGGAAAGGGGTGCACGCTCGCTGTGCGAGCAGGGATAATGCCAACACCGCTTCCCACCCCCTTCTTATATTCTGGTTTCTGTTTTTTTTAACTTGAGTACATTGGCATTTGGTTATCGAGAAAACACGGGACATCTGCATTTTAAAATCTGTTTTCTATAGGCAAGGAAAGGAAGGAACCTTGTAGACTGGAGCCCTTTATCCCTCTGCATCTTTCCCTCTATCCATATAAAATGCCTTCCTCAATGCTACTGAAATTTAGGCCAAAGTCTGCTTATTTTTATAAATGGTTTTCTCATCATTTTGCAATCACACCTTTCTGAGATTATGGGCTCTTTTCATTTGTTTCCCTTACAGTAGGATCTTCGTTCGTCCAGTAATTGCAGACAATTAAATGATTTCAGTTTGTTCCTGAAACTGATGCCATTACCCCTAATCACTTCCTGCAAACCTGTGACAACCCGTGCAGATTTTTTTTTTTTATTCTTAATCAACAAATGCAATTTTCCACAGTTTCTAACAAACTGGCAGTGAGATTATTTTAGTTAGGAACATATTTTTTTTACGTTTCCATTAACAAACTTTTAACTGCTTTATTTTTTAATGACAAAAGCATATTTGCCAGAAGAACACCTCCGTTTAATCAGTGAGACCCAAACAAACACAGATAGACATAGTCGCTGCGTAAATTGAATTTTCACGTAACGCTGCACAGGAAATGAGCAAGCCTGTTTCATACTTCTAGGACACCTGCTGGGAGTCACAAAGTGAATTTAGAGAAGTCAGAGGCAATAGAAAGAAGCTTGGGAAGCTGGTAGGGTTGGCCAAGGCTCTTCTGGGATTGGATGAGGTTGTAGGTTTTGTGCTGCAGTTACTCCTGAGTTGTTCCCTGATTAAAGCACAAGCCATGCTATCACACACCTCACCTTCATGCCTATTGGTGCTCCTTCTCCTTTTTTTTCGGTAGACATGTTGTTGAGAATGGACTTGCGAGTCTGAATTTAGTGTTTGATTTTTTTTTTGTAATTGCCATTGAATGTTTTGGGAGGCGAGGATTACAGTTGCTGAGTGCCCGGTTGCCAGACACATTCCTGGAGAATTCTGAAATGCAAGAAGGAGATGGCACAAAGTGCCTGCAAACCAAAGGCAAAAATTGCTCATTACAAAAGTTGTTTAAAGTCAGACCATGCATCCTTCCCCTCATAGCTTCCTGTGCCTACTTGTGCTTTACATCTGAATTCCTTCCTCTTCTTTCCTGGTGCATTTCTGAATCATTATGTGCAAACTCATGAAACTATTTGGTTCTCTCTGCTCCAATCTTGGGGTGGAGTGCTCTTGACTCGATGAAACCTGTGAAAATGGCTCTAGTTTGGATTTCCAGTTCCACTTCGCTTGTCCAGTTGAGGTTGGGGCCTTGCATCTTATTGGCACTTAACTAAGGAGCACTGTAATCTTCAATTGCAACTTGCATTCCACAAGGCAAATTCACAATAATTTCTTTATGCAGTTTCTATTTAGGGCCTGATTTTCAAAAGCATTTGCATGCTTAAAAATGGTTTTACACATGTAAATGCATTTACCCATGTAAGTGGGCTTTTGAAGATTGAAACATAGAAACATAGAAATGACGGCAGAAGAAGACCAAACGGCCCATCCAGTCTGCCCAGCAAGCTTCGCACTTTTTTTTTCTCGTACTTATCTGTTACTCTTGGCTCTTAGTAACCTCTTGGTTCTATTTCCCTTCCACCCCCACCATTAATGTAGAGAGCAGTGTTGGAACTGCATTAAGTGAAATATCTAGCTTAATTAGTTAGGGGTAGTAACCGCCGCCGTGATTTTTTTTTCTCTTCTTATATATGCAGGAAATCCTTGGGGCAAAAGATACTTTATTTCATAACTGGGCCAAGCAAGTCCCGCAGCAATGAGCATAGCAGTAGCATGAGCGATGACAACAGTAGCCTGAATCCCACCCCATGCGCCCTGTGGCTTCCCTTCCACTGCAGGATCCCGTATGCAGCAGTGTAAGAAAGGGGTTGAATTAGGCTGAAACCTGTCGGCAGTAGGCCCCAAATGCCACAACTTCAACCACAGCTAAACCTGTCACAGAGTTCAGACCTGGACTAATTCATGTTTTTGTAACCGTGGGTCCAACCTATGGGTGGGTTTTGTGCTGTATGAATGGGAGAAGCCCATTCAGAAGTCTCTTCTATCAGGAATATTTAATTTCTCCCTCCTTCTTTCCCTTTCATTATTTGCCCATCATGCACCATTAGCTAATTATTTTTTCTCTCTGCTATTTGATACCCACTTTTTTTTCCCTTTCATTTATTTTCTTGAGATTTGGCTTCTTTTTCCTTAGCCTTCCAGCCATCCCATTTTCCAAGGCAAACAGGCAGGGGGTGGAGAGAGAATTCCAGCCTAATTGCTGCTTTTGGATCATTCCTGGAGGGAGACAGAAGCAGCCCCCTATGCAAGCCTCCCTTCTCTCTCCCGGAACGTATTTACCTGTTATCTGGTGGGAATTGCTGAGGCTCTGTACCACACCATACCTTTTGCCTTGCCTTAGGGCCGCTGCAAGCCCTGGGGTTTGTTTTGATGACTTGTACCTGTTTCAGCAGTTCACAAGCATGGCTTTACCTTTCAGATACACTTTGTGATCAGGTTGACACAGTTATATCAAAGTGCAATCAAATGTCTGTCATGTTATCCTTCTTCAGATACCTCTCCAGTTGGTCCCTAGGGATGCCCTGGAGAAAACAGCAAAGAGACAAAATAAACAGTGTGTCACAGTCAGGCGTATCCCCCCAGAGCATGGCACTTACGACTCTGAAAATCATCTTGCTGGATCATTACCTGCAGGAACTCATCCAACCTCCTCTTAAACATGTCTCTAGTCCTGACTGACACTACTGTGGGAAGCACAGTTCACACTCTTCATGTAGACACCGTCTTCCCTTGAAGATGATGATTATGAAGCCTACATCTCCCTAGTCTCAGAGATGGCTTCTTTATTCTATTAGCTGCTGTATAGACCTGCAAGACCATTGCATGACTCTTTTAATAGGTTTCGTCTCCATTTTCTCAGGAAAAGACGCCTCTCCTGACATGGCCTGTCTCCTAGGACTTGCAGAAGAGTTAGAGCTTCGTAAAGACTCTTCTCTTAAGTGTTTTCCAATTGCACACATCTGCCATTACCATGGAAACAACTTTGCAGCTGCACACCGCAGGTCCTCAAGAAGGCTTCACTTTTGCCCAGCTGCCCTTACACTGGCTGTCACTCCGTGAGAGATTTCACAGTCCTAACTGTAGACAATACAACCTTTCAGTCCAGAAATGGGATCGCTGACTGTAAGCAAGGCAGCTGGGCAGAGGAAAGCTTTTCTCAGTGACTCGGCCTCATGAATCACTGGGGAATAGTAAGGCGGCACATTTTTTTTTGTAGATGTCACAAAACATGACTTATGACATTTTCCATGATCACCCCATGAAATCTGCCTTTTTTCCACTGCAATATTATGAAAATCTGTTCATAAGAGAAGCCAGACATATGTAGATTTACAGATTACTATTTTCTTTTTTTAATTGTTAATGTGCTCTTTACTTTTAGGTGACCTAAAAGATGCCTTTAAATATTTATTTTACCAATATACGGCATAAACAAATTTGCTAAGCGGTTTACAAATGATAAAGCATATCCCATTTCCCCCCCCCCCCCCCACCCATATTCTATACATTTTACACAATACTTTTATTTTTGTTGCTGAAAAGTATGAGTTGTTTATCAACAAATTCTCCCTTTCCTTTTCGGATTTGTCTCATGATTTTATTTTCTTACAAACTTGCTGTGACCTGTCCATATTGTACACCTAGATTTACCGGGTCAGAACAGCAGCCCTGGATGTGGCAGAATACAAAAGTTGCCCTTTGTTATTGCCAAGGAACGTCAAAACTAAGAAGCTAACTTCCAACACCTTTTCTTTAAAAATTAGCTCCATGGTTCAGACTGTAGGGTCCTGTTCATCAGAGATGGGTTAGAGTTGGGAGAGAGAAGGTAGCTGCTGCCATGGTGGTCCCTGCCAACCACAAAGAATAAGTACAAGTGATCACGTGAGTGGAAATGGCTCTCCAGCCCTGCAGGTTAGGAAGGGCTCCTGGTGCAGCCAGGCATTTTAGTTTTGAATACACACTTATTGTCAAGAGCTTTTGCCATACTGAATTGAAGCTAGAGTAGAAAAAAATATTATGGGGCAGATTTTAAAAACCCTACGCGCGCCGAGCCTATTTTGCATAGGCCTGGCGACACGCGCAAGCCCCAGGGTATGCGTATGTCCCGGGGCTTTGTGAAAGGGGCAGGGCAGGGGCGGGACTGAGGCTTCTGGCACAGCAGCTGTAGGATAGAAAAGGCTGAAATCCAGGATAGTAAAAAAAATTGAAATGAACTTGAAAATGTTATTAATGTAATTATTAATCTGTGTTCAAGCTAAAGTGCTCTACATACAGTAGTTATTAGGTGGAACTGCAAAGCAGATGGAAAGGAAGAGCTGGGAAGAAATTTAGTTTTTTTTAACTAGATTCTCTTTCTAAGTAAAGAAAATAAGGCAATGTACAAGTAAATCAAACATAAAAATACAATATAAAAATATAAAATAAAAATTACAGATAAAACCAAAATGAAAATCAATAAATAAAAGAGAATTAAAATCAAACCAAACCAACAGAATTAAAATTAAACCAGTCATAATAAAACATATATATATATATATATATATATATATATATAAACATAAAAAAATAATTAAAATCATGATATTTGAAAGAGTTATGAAAACCACCAATATTTGACCTGCTTCCTGAATTTAAGATAATCCTCCTCTAGAAAAACTGCAAGAGGCAAGGGATTCCTTAAAAAAGGGGCAGACTAGGAAGAACTAGATTTCTGGGTGCCCTCTAAGCTAATCTCTCTAGGAAAGAGTAACTTCAGGGGATCTTGATGGTTGGGAAGATTGATGATGAATCAGAAGGGGGCAGGGGCAAACCAAAATGTAATGCTCTAAAAGTTAAACATAAGATTTTAAATCTAATGGTAAAAACAACTGGAAGCCAGTGGAGATCCTGAAGGAGTGGTGAAACATGATCGTATTTCCTTATACCAAAAATTAATTTTCCTGCAGTATTCGGAACAATCTGCATCTTTTTAGGGAATTTAAAGAAAGACCCTGATAGAGAGAATTACAGTAGTCTACACAACTGATGAGATCAAAGAATGGGTTAGAGGTTTGAGGTCACTAAGATCCAAAAAGGGACAAAGCCTTCAGATTAATCACAAAGAATAAAAAGAACATTGCACTACACTAGAACTTTGATGGGAATCAATCTTAATCTCCAAACGTACAATCAAATCTTTAAACAGAATAGGACATACAAGTCCGGATTTTAAAATGGCCTGCGCGCGTAAACCCTGGTGTGCGCACAAGTGCCGGGCCTTTCCAAAGGGGCGGGCCGGACAGCGCCATTCTACACCGTCTTGGGGAAGCGCACGCCACGCAGATTACTTCTGCTCCAGAGGAGCCGTAAGTAACAAAAAAAAAAAAAAAAGTAAGTAGATAGGAAGGCTTTAGGGGATGGGGAAGAGGGAGGGAGTTTAGGTAGGGGCGGGGGGTAAGGAACTGCGGGAGGCCCAATTGCATCGTCACATGTATTAATCGAAAATTCACCCCCCGCCCCCGTGTGCTTGTGCATGTAAATACGCGCACATTTGAAGTGACCTTCCCAGAACGCCCATTACCCGCCCATGCTCCTCCTTTAACTTTTTGATTTGTGCACATACCAGGAGATACGCACGTACTTGGATGCTTCTTAAAATACGCGCCGCGTGCGCTGCCTAAGATGCGCATATCTCCCGGCTTTGGCGTGCGTAGGGTTTTTAAAATTCACCTTTAAGGTGTTTTCAAGGAAACAGTCAATTGCTGTAAAACAGTTTTCTTAGAAAGAATAGGCAAGTCAGAAATAGGTTGAAAGTTATTTGGCGAGTTGGAATCAAGGTGGTTTTTTTTTTTCAATATAGATGTACTCTTGCCAATTTTAGGGAATCAGGTAAAGATCCTTGCTCCAAACTGGTGTTAATAATCATGATACTTAATCAAATGAGAAGGGTCAAAGTTTCATTTGTTTAAGAGCAAGTTGTAGAGTTCCTTGAGAAATTTTATTGAAAGTGGAAAACTTACTAACTGCAAGACTGGGACATTGAAAGAAGCCTGAAACAATATCTTCTGATGACACTGAGAGGCTAGTAGGAAAAATAGAATGGACAGTGGTTTTAGCTTCAAATACATCAGCAAAATCTTCAACAGAGCATGAATCTGGTATAGAAGAAGTTGAATTTAAAGTAACATGAAAGAGTAACTGAAAAAGCTGGCACGGCAGAAGCAGATAGGCAAGCAAGAGCAGGATTTCTATTGGGATCTCTGGCATCAGAGAGAATCGTTTAATGTGGGAGCCCCCAGTGCAGGCAACAAGAGACAACAAGCCAACCTCACACCTCTGAAGCAATGCCTTCCAGAAACTTTGGGTCCAGATGTCATTGATGGCCTTGATGAGTTTGTGTATTGGCAAGACATGAGAGGCAAATTAGTCAGCTACCTTGATGGCACAGCTCCTTTCCTGCCAATATGCAGTACCATGCTGGCTACACTGACTGGACAAGTCAGTCCATTCCTCTTTCTCTCTCAGGTTAATAGAAGACCCTGAGCAGGTTCCAGAGCCCAACTGGAATCTTCTTCTATGCAGACTAGGATCCTTTCCTTCCTTGAATACTACTAAAGCAAGAGCTATCTTCTACTTTTTGGGAAACTCCTTTGCTTCTTGAATGGAAAGTTCATGTTACCATGGAATGACTTTTTCTTGGTCAACAGGAAGGGTTAAAATTGTGGCTTGAGGATGGAGGAATAGAATCTGGATCTCCAGGCCAAGTGCATCTGTTCTGCAAAACTGAACCGCATTGTCAGCTTATAGCTTGCAGACTCTCTGTGTTGTCTGAGGATCTTGAATAATCTCAGGAGCAGCATAGGAAATATTTCTTCACGGGAAGAGTGGTAAAAGTATGGAATGGGTTCCCAGGAAAGATGGCGGAGGCTTCTCTGCAGCTTCTTAGAATGGCTGCAACAATTATGTGGTAAAAAGGTCCCCTGGCATTCTGCATTCAAGTTGGAAAGTGCAAAACTGTCATAAAACCACCAAATTTCCAGGGTAGTTATGGGAATCTATTTTTCTACAGAGTGTAGAAAATATCATTTTTATAGACTATTATAATATACAACGCAGATTTAATTTTATGAATCAATGTAGCTAATACTTTCCATTTACATCCAAGACTTAAACCCATCCATTGTCATATTCTTCTGCAATCTCAAATCCCACTGAGTTCAGTAGCACGCCTACAGGTTGTCCATGGCCAGCCTCTGCAGGCAGGCAGCTAGCTAGCCGTAGAAACTCACACTTCTTTAGCCATTGGCATTCTGCAGCACCTGGGACAATGTAACAGTTGAGAAAACTGTGCCTAAAAAAATCTGGGGGTTTTTTTTTTTGTTTGTTTTTGTTTTAGCTTTCAAATTAATTTGCAGAGAATTTCTCTGTGTATGCAAGAACATACAGATTGTATTGATTTCCCCAACTTTTTATGCTGCAGTGTTCCCAAAAAACTTCTGTTTGTTCCGGTGGAAGATGTATTCTTTGCGTTGGTGGCAGTGTTACTTATTATTTGGTAATTAGTGGGGGGTTTCAACCTGGCGATAAGAAAAATAATAAATCAATCTTACCCAGCTGGAATTTCAGTTATTTAACTTGACAGATGCTTCACTTCCATGCCACTCCACAAAATCTTGGATGCACTTCAGAGTAGATGCTGATAAAATCCCCATTTGTACATACTTAGAATATTATGCAGTAATTCTTAAACATAACTATTAAGGTCATTTTTTTTAAAGATATTCTTGTTGAATATTTCTTAAATCTGACTTTGGAGAAATGCTGAAAGGCAGGATCTGTTTTGTTGTCATATGAGATTCTAGAGAGCACTTTCCCATTCACTGCAGGGCAGAGTCCTGTTAGAGACTGTTTCACTGATACTCTAGAAGAAAGAAAACTTCATTTTGAAGTAGTGTTATCAATATATAGGGACATACTTAGAAACAGTATTTCAATATATATTGACTGGAAAAGCTATGCCTTATTTGCAACCCTTCAAAACCTAAATAATTTTTAGTTTTGGAATGTTACAGCTTTTCTGGAACATTAACACTATTGTGGCATCCTAAAGAGTTTTGATAGCCATCATTTTTGTCCCTTATATTCACCTGTTTTATGAAGTTTTGCTTTTGGCTGATTCGCTGTGGACTGTACATGTTTTTGAATTGTGATCGAACTGTTTTAAGAATGTGTTTTCACTATTTAATGGACATTCAAGAAAACTTCTCATAAAAAATCTTGGAAATAATTATAACATCTGCACATTAGCCTCACTGGATGGTTGAAGGGCACCTGTTGCAATACCAGCATTAGATCTATTACAATGTAATTGTTTCCTACCCTTATTTTTTAGGACCTTGTGGTTGGACATGGGAGGGGAGAGGCGAAAGCTCAGTTCCCCAGGAGGGAGGAACACAATAAAGGAAGAAGACAAAAGCTCTCTTGGATAAGGAGTGATATCCTACAGGCAGTTAAGTTTCTAGAGCTGGCAGCTGGGATATATCCTTAGGAATACAGACAGGGATAAGTGGAGAAATTGGATGGACCAGTTGGTCTTTTTCTGCTGTCAACCACTATGTATATGCTAGTGTGTGATTTATTCATCCTTTCATTTTATGTCAACATCTGTTTTATGAAAATCAGCATGCTACATATAATTATAGTTATTTAGATTCAAAAACTCCATACTTATCTAGTTTTCCCTTCTTTAATTAAGAAATACTCCTGATCAGAAACTAGGGAATGTCCTGCTAACGTATGTTTCGTAGTCTGATTAGTAAAAATGTAACAGACTGTATCCACCCCCAAAGAAACCTCCTTGCCACATAGCCACAAGCGAGCTCGTATCATTAAGAGCCGTCAGACTCATGAAAGTGCCCCATTTTATTACAGAGCTCTTCAAGAGTGATGGACTTGCCAACATAAGCTTCCTAGGTAGTCGATTCCATACATTAATTTTAACAGTCAAAAAGCCCCATTCATTTTTATAATTAATTTTCGCTTTTTGTAGCTCTTATCGTTTGTGGTTTATCCTGTCTATGCGCCAGATGTTCTAAAAGGTTTTACCCCACTTTGTATCTATAGGAAGAATGCTTAGTACATCACGCCCTTAAAATATGTTCCTGGACTGATCTACAGATTGATCTTTTAAAGTATTGGGAACCAGTAATCTTATGTTATCCTCAAGAGTCCATAAATTTCTAGAGACTCTGCTGTTTCTTCTTGTGATAAATGCTCATACTCCAGATGCCTCTTCTTTGCTATACTTCCTCTAGCTCTAGTGAAAATAAAAACATTGGACTGGTGTGCTTCAAAAAGAAAAAAACAAAAGAATATTCCACACATCAAAGGAAAAATGTCTAAGAAGTTAGAATTGAGAGGACTACTTAAAATATAGGTACCAAGCTAAGCTGAGGGAAAAGATAAGGCATACCGAAAAGAAAAGTGACATGGAAATAAGTTCACCTTTTTATTGGACTAAGCAAATACACCTGTGTCTAGCTTTTGAGAGCTATGCTGGACCTGAAGGGAACGTAACAGTCGAAAGCCAGGCCCAGATGTATTACGTTGGTCCTGTTAAATGGTCTCATCCAAAACTTGATTGTTGAGCTTGATTTCTACATATCCAAGTGAACAAAGATGGCCACCAGAGTAATTAATTCAAAAGAAGGAGGCAGATAAAAGAAGTGGCAAGGACTTGGAGGAGAGATTGCAAATTTGAATAATACGGCTCTTTACCTTCAAAGCAGGAGGCTTCAGAGATCTGTTCCATGGCAAGAAATAACTTTGATAAAACTTGACATCCAACCAGGGGCCTCACAGCTCATGTAACTCTTAGGTGTAAGCCCTGTCCTGCTGGTTAGTAGGGGTCGCTGATAGCGCTTATCACCCCCTGCTCCCTGGGTCCTTTTCTGCTGGGGGGTGGGGGGGGGGGAATCTTTCTGGATCCCCTGACTCTTTCTACTAGAAATAATCACATGAGCACATGGCCTCTGGGGGTCCACAAAATAAATCCTTTTGCAGGATTACCTGAACGAGATGAATAATTTGTAAACAATAAACTTGCATCTGGAGCAAGCCATCAGAAATAAAAGATTAAAAAAGACACAGCGTTACACGCAGGGGAAACTTTCCTTCCAACTCCCTCCCTCTTTAGAGACGCTTCACCTCTGGGACTTCCTCTGGACTGGTACCTGCTTTATGGTGTGCAGATCTCCTTTTTCCAGCAGCTAGAGCTGAATAAACTTCTAAACAGGTACAGTGGAGCTGCTAGTGCTGACACTCGGCTAAGAAGATCCTCAAGGCTGGATGTCCTCCCTTTGACTCCGACCAGTAAATTCACTTCTTAAGGGAATCTTCAGAGAAATCAAGGAGCCCTTTTTCACCATTCTTTACCTCTCTGTTCTTCGTAAACTCCAAATCTTCCCTTGGGATCTTCCTAAACCCCAAAGACGCTCCTCTCCTGGGTGCCCGAGATCTCCACCCTGGAGCTTTAGCGCATTTCTCGACAGAGAGCCAATAAGGAGGAGAAGAAAGAAGAGAAGAAGAGCCAAAGTGGCTCATGAACCCCCCCCTCCCCCTCCGTAAGATGCCTCCCACCACTCCTACTCTGAGTTTATATCCAGAGTCAGTGGAGAGACTTGCGAAATCTTTTACATATAACGCATCCAGTTTTGTATAAGCTCTAGCAGCTTTGCTCTAAAGAAAAAAAAATAGATGGAACTTGACAACTTTTTGGAACTTTTCTCGCTCTTTCTCTTTCTTTTTCTCTTCAGCTTTCTCTCTTTTACTGTCACTCAGGGCTTGTTATTGCAGGCTTTTCAGGGTTCAGGATTTTTCAGGCAGAGTAAACCTTCATTGGGTGGCAGAACAAATTCCTGTATAAGAAAATCCTCTCTGTGCTCATCTTCCTCACAGCGTCCTGGGAAATCAGCCATCTTCTTCAATCATTTACTTGTATATTTATTATTATTAGTTTTTGCAGTGGACTTCAGCTCATGTGTAGAACTCCTTAGCCTGGCCATTTATCTTAAGGTTTCTTGAATCTCGAGAGAACGAGAATGCAGTTGGAAGTAACATAAAGGTGATCATTTGATTCTAGTAAATGGACAAAGTGGCTTCAGAGAGCAGAACTGCAAAATCTCAGCTCCTTTTGCTCTTTATTCCCAGGTTTCCTTTTGGTTTTTGTCCTAATATTGTGCATTTCAATTTTTAGGCTTTTGTTCCTTATAGCATAAAAGGTGTTACTGCTTTCTTATGGTCAGATCCTGTCCTTTGCTGACTCCGCCCATCACTTGTTTGTTACCTGCGTGGGGGGTTCCCATGAGAGCCCCCAGCTTTCACTTTCCATCAGCTCACAATGCAATGGCAGGGGCTGTAAATTATGAGAATATATTTTATTACCAGTATATACATCAGATTGGCCATTCTTGCTGTGTTGGGAACCTGCTTGGTTTCAATGCACAGTGAACACTTCCCACACCGTTTAAGTATTGGAAAGCAATGCCACTCCCTGTTTTCGCTTTCAGGTTTGATTGCGCTGATTTAAAAAAGACATTTTGCAGGCGTTACAAAGACCAAATCTGTTTCCAAGAATGGCAGGGAAGGAAAATCAATCTGAATCATAAGGAAAGGATCCATTTCCAAATTTCCAAACTGTTAATCTTCTATTATGACATGTTTTGGAGTAGAAATGTATCCAGAGGGGTTTATTCAGCAATACATTGAAGTCATGTAAGTGGTCGGATTGGGCTTTTGCTCTATAGGTACATATGTTAACAATAACTCCAATTTTTATGTGTTCTGTTTCACCATCGCAGCTGGTCTTCATTTTCTTTACAGCCCCCGCCCTGTGGAACGTGAGCCTTCTAGTACAGGGTACAAACACACAGAAATCTTCCTGTAAGCACACACACACACACACACACACACACACACACACACATACACACATAGAGACTCAAGATACAATCATCAGTGTACCTCTCCATGCAAAGACACACACACTCAGCATACAATAGGAATACACAAAGCTTTCCAGTACACAATACCTAAACTCTATGACAAGGGTAGCCTATACACTTACGCCTCTTCTCATCATATTATTGTATTATATATCTAATTTGTTCAGTTATGCTTTCTATCGCTCCGGCTATTCTAGCCCTCCAGGTTAAATACCCCTTGTTATATGTAACTTTCATTTCATTTCTTGTTATATGGTTGACTTTGTTATTCCCCTCATGTTATTTGTAAACCGATCTGATATGAATTTCTTTCATGAAGGTCGGTATATAAAAATGTTAAATAAATAAATAAATAAATAAAAAAGGATTGGATAAGTTCTTGGAGGAGAAGTCCATTACCTGCTATTAAGTTCACTTAGAGAATAGCCACTGCCATTAGCAATGGTTACATGGGATAGACTTAGTTTTTGGGTACTTGCCAGGTTCTTATGGCCTGGATTGGCCACTGTTGGAAACAGGATGCTGGGCTTGATGGACCCTTGGCCTGACCCAGTATGGCATTTTCTTATGTTCTTATGTTCTTATGTTCTTACACCAAATTAACTGTTTGTGCAAACACAACTCCATATCTTTGAACCATAGATTATAGATTAGAAAACTCCACCAGGATATAACAACTATTCCCAATTCTACTTTATAAACTTGGTTGTTTCATTCTTATGTTTTTTAAAGTTTGTGGGATTTATAGGGCAACCACAAAAGCAGTCACTTCCACCCAATAAACTTTAATACCCAATACATGCTTAATGACTGAATATGTTTAATTTTCAATGGAGGAAAAGACCCCAGAGGCTGGCACGAATGCATTGACACGCTGTACGGCAGGAACACCTCCAAAACCCTCCACAATATTTATTCCATCAAAAAATAAAAAATGTATAAATTTATTTTTTGTATAATTTTGATTTTATTTATAATTTCAAAATAAATAAAACATCTTTAATGTGTACTCCTGAATTAAAACTAATAATTGCCAACAGTGGCCAGTGTTTCGCCTTGAGACTGCTTCAGGGCAAATCTATGAAAAGGAGAAATATTTAACTTTCAAAACACTCAATTTGTTTAACAATCCATCCTTGGTATAACAACTAAGGGGGTTATTTTCTAACCCTATCGCACACGAAAAGTCCCTTTTCACGTGCGATAGCTAGATCGGGGCAGAGTTGAGGTGGCATCAGCACCGGAAGAGGGGGAGTCGGGGCGGACACTGAGGAAACTTCGCTGGCGGCGATAAGGTAAGACCCCCCCTTATCGCTGCCAGTATCGCGGCCCAATAGCACCACCTTTCACGGTGGCGCTATTGGGTGTGAAAGCCGGCAGCAATAACACCGCGGTGGTGCGATCGCTGCCAGCTTTCGCAGGCCCGCCCCCCCTCCCCGTTACCATGCGATTCACAAAAGTTTGTGATCTTAGAAAATCCAGGCCTAAATTTGCTATGTTCAAATGAAAAACTTTCAATAAATAAAGCATTTACCCACTCTATTCCTTTAATTCAGTGCTTAATGTGCAGGGAGCGGTCCCCTCTCTCACTATCTAAAGTACAAAACCGCTGGCACATGCGCACTCCTTTTAAACAAACTGATGTCAGTAATCTGCGGGGTGCTCATTGGCCCCTGAATCAGCCATTCACAGGATCAAAAAAAGCATCTCTAAACTTTTAAATCTAAACGAGGATGTTCTTTTCATTTATATACAGACATTAGCTTATTTGTTCCTCAAAGATTGTTGGTGTTAAAGAACTAATTGTCTTGAAAAACAATTTCCCAGCAAGTTGCTGCACTGAAAATATACGATTATTTCTATGAACCACTAGTCTGATGTAAAATATAAATACTGGCTGCATTATATTATTAAACTGCATCTTACTGTGAGGCCGGGTCCTGCAGCCCAGTCTCTTCCCTTTTCATTACCTTGCTGCCGAGTTATCATTAAAATCCATTTATGAGGAGATATACTCCCAGCCACTGTGGTAACGACTTTCTTATTTGTACTCAACGGTAGACGTGTATAGAAGATGACATGCACTGTAGTGTTTTCATTAACATCCGTTTTCCAGAAAAATTCTCTAAATCGCACCGTTAGTGCCTCATTAACGTCCGTTTATAAAAAGGATGTCCAATCAATCGCAGCATCCATTCCGAGAGGTTCCTTAGATTCTGAGCCTTTGGAGAAAGGAATTTCATAACTATGGATTTTATCTTGTATAAATAATGTTTGTACACCAACATAATTATATGAATTCTAATTATTTCTAAAGCTTTACCCAGAGAATAAGTCCACAACAACTTCTGCAGTAACCCTTCACTACCTTCTTCCCTCCCAAAACAGACTATGGTGTCATGGGCTTGAGATGGCTGATGGACAAGGCCAAGGCACCATGCAGAAACGTGCGGCAGAGAGGCAGGAGACAAGTAAGGATCAAGGCTGCAGACGAAAGCAGAGTCAGGAATCAGTTGGAATTCAGAATCGGGAACAGCAGGACGCGTAGGAACTTAAGGAAACAGACTTGTTACTCAAGGGTTTGCCCAGAAGACCGAATTTCCTTTTATACTAGAGTAGTGGGTGATGTCGTCAGTCTGTACCACAAGAAATCCTAAGTGCTGAGCCTCTAAAACCAAGAGGTTACAGTGGGCCCTTAGTCAGAGCAGCAGGAAGCCGATGGCCTCCGCAGATCACAGGCGCGGTGCTGAACCTGGAAGCTAGAGATGCAGCACCGTGAGGTCCATGCAATGTTACATATCAGCGTCATTTCCGTTGTGCATGCAGTCATTGCACAGAGTTGTCCCCAGCCCATGATCTACTCTAGTAAAATGTAAAACTTGAAAACAGAGACATTTTTGTTAAAAAGTTTGGGATACTGTAAAATGAACTTGGTGATATTTCTTGGTTTGTGCCCTTGGTAAATGTCATTGAGGATGTGCAGACATTGCAGGACAGAATGCTAAGGGGAGAGACTTCATACCAATGATCTCTGATTTTTTTTGTAGGCCATGTGCAACATTTTAAAAGCAGTGTACAAATGTGTGCACAGTGTTCTTTGAAGCGGTATTAATTTTGCTTTCCTGTTTGCACATGTATGTGCATAGCTTCTGACGCATGCCAGAGGGAGTTTTGTACTTCAGGACTGGGGGTAGGTGGGATAGGAAACATGGAGTAAGGGACTGCATGTCACAGTGAATGAACTTTTTCCATCTCTGCTGAATTCTTTTATAAGAGGACCTGGGGGTACAACATCTTTTTCGGGTACGTCCTGTTTTTCTTCCAGGACCGAGTTACTACGAGAGAACAGGCGGAGAGGTTTGCACATATCTGTATTACTTAGAGCTGCAGCTCGCTGCAGGAATTGTAAGACGTGCTGCTCTGCCTCTGGAGACTCTTACAAACCACTTCCACATGTCTCTTTTTTCAATGTCCCATGGAAACACTGGAATGCTATTTTTTTGTGTTTATGTTCACTGTCAGGCTTCTCCCAGGGCTGTGATGATATAAAACTTGGATGGCTGTATAAAGTTTATTTTTAATTGCCTGCCGGGGACCAGGGGTCAGTTTTCCATAGCAATGTCAGTGTTGTGTTGCTGAAAAGTTATGAGTCGGTGTTTCATATCGCACTTAGGTAAATCATGAATTTTAATTTAGATCAACCATCGGGGGAGGCTTGGGATGGGCAGCGCATTCCCCAAACTGTGCGCACTGAATGACTTAACATACTTTCAAAATTGTTCCTCCTCAAAGTTTTTAACTCTTCTGAAGGGTTGCAGGGGGTGGGAGAAACATTTTTCTACATTTTTTGTTAATTGGCGCAGAACGCTGCTTTGGAAAATATTCCATGTTCTTCTTTTGTAGAATCAGGTTAACATTTCTCCTCCATAGGATTTGTTAGCGTCAGAATCCATTGAGGAACATTTTCAAAACTCCTCTAAATATAAGCTGTTTCCCAAAAAAAAAAAGAGCCATGGCCTTTGATGAAAGCCATTATGACGTGGACTGTGCAACGCGAAGCCCTTGCATAAATTCATGGTCCCCATTCAGGAGCCCTTGCAGAAGTAACAAAGCTTTTAATTTGCATCCCGAGCTCTAAAGTGTTTGAAATGGTTGTGGAATTGAAATGGATGGCGTTCTTTGGTGGGTTTGTTTGTTTTAGAAAGGCCTGCTTTTCTCACATTTTCAGTGTCCTACAAGTAATTAACATGTTGTTAAAGTTTTTTAATTGGCGCAGTCTGCTGGCAGGGCACTCCTGGAAAGCAGATGTTTGACATCTCAAGGATTTCTGTATAGGAGGCAAATCAATCAGTTTCAGGAACAGGATTTGGCCTGCGGACACTTCAGCAACGTGGCCTCTCTGACACCAGAGCTCCTTGCAAGGCAAAGGATCAGTTAAAGGCTGCAGGCTTTGGCGGTTAAGAGAGGCTGAGTAGCTTGTGAATATTGGCTAAAGGGATGAAGTCACCCATGGAAAGAGAAGTCTTTGCTGAGTATCTGAGCAGAACAATTGACATTCATTGTGAACATCTCTTGTAAAGGGGAATTTGTCTTGTGGGCAATGTGGGCATTCAGCTCTATAACCAAAGAAATATTCAGCCACGCCACAGTTTAAGCAGGATTTCAGTTCACTTCTGAAGAGAAATAGTATAAAGGGTGGGTCATGTGCTTTGCTTGGATCACTGTATCCTTTTAGTGTGCTGAGTGAGATTTGCTTTTAAATAGCTATAATGCTGAAATTCAGATAGTCAAGAGGGTGATGCCATTCATGTCTAGTGTGGCGAGAAATGACTCTCTTCCTATGAGGGTGTCGCCCCCCCATCATTCTGTCTCCCCCTTCTTGGCAGTGTAAACAAGTGCACGCCCCTCAGGAATTAGCACAAAAGGAGCTCAGAGCCTCTGGAGAGGCTGCATCACTGTTCCGCTCTGTCAGATCTCTGCAGAGCTGGCCACTTCTCTTCCCTGGAGCCTGTAAAACTATTTGGTTTGGAACCAGATTAGATCTGAACTGAGAATAATACTAAGGAACCTGCCTGGCGGCAGCCAGCTCATTTGCAAGTAGCCAAGAAACTCCACTGCAGACTTGTAGAGAAAATGTAAATACAGTTGAGGTAGTATTAAAAAGACACGTCAAAAATATAAGGCAGCTAGAATGGCAAGAGTGGGGCAGAAAATTAAAGGGACACAGGGATAGGGGTGCTTCATAATTTCATTAGCTGGTTTAAATGGATTTGTGAAGGTGTATTCTGGACAATGAGAATGTGAATGTGTATTAGAAGCTCTTGCTGCAGTCACTGGGAGATTTCTTCTCATCCTTGATACTGTTTTCGCCATCTAAAGGTTGCTTTTGGTTTCTGAACTAAATTGAATTGTGACTGCAGTGATCGGCATCACTGGTTAATACTTCAGATTGACTACCTGTTCAGTTTACTGTTTAGAAACTCACTCACCGCAGAGAGAAAACAGAAGATGAAGCTTGGGATGTGGAGGTGTTCTTAGGGCTGACACTATCAGAGCAATGAGTGAAAGAAGTTACAAGCCAGAACACAATCCTGTACTTTTTCTGCTCTTTTTTCCGACGTGGACCTTTGCGTCGTCCCAGAAATCTCTGGTTTGTTCCTGCACATTTTACTTCTTTTCATTTTCTGCCATGCCTGGCAGTCCACTTTTGGTTTCATCGACGCCTGTTCTATTGAGGCAGTGGAACTTATTTGCCCCTTGAAAGCAATGCAGTTTCTTTTTCAGTTTTCCAGCAAGGTTTTACCTGGTTAAAAGCCACTCGACCATCATAGCAGAGTTTGAATCCCATCATCTGCATTGGACTCTTGCTCAAGTTGAGTTCCAGGTTAAGGCCTCTGTCCATTTTGAAGTGAGCAAGTTGGCTGTACTTCACCTTCCCTTAAGCTAATAGGGGGCTGGTGGGCTCCTGTCAGCTCTGTTAACATTTTTAAACACAATTGGTTTTCCCCTCCTTGGTGTTGAAATCAACCCGCGATTCGTTCGCTACAAGGGTCTCCCCTGAGAAAGCCTTCTCGGCAAAACAAGGTCTTTGTTGGGATTCTACCAGTTGATCCTGAATCATAAACGCCAACATTTGGTGGATTTGTCTTTGAAGTCTGCCTATTATTATTTTTAAAAAAGTGAATCAAAGTTATGTTTGACCTGT
Source organism: Rhinatrema bivittatum (assembly GCF_901001135.1). Taxonomy (NCBI): domain Eukaryota; kingdom Metazoa; phylum Chordata; class Amphibia; order Gymnophiona; family Rhinatrematidae; genus Rhinatrema; species Rhinatrema bivittatum. Next base: position 73,546,757 of record NC_042629.1, on the reverse strand, counting down.
GTCAGGCAGTGCCATATGAGAGTTTGGCAATGTCAGTACATGAACTGCTTTGCTAGTTTTAAGCTTAAAAATTAATTTCTGAATAATGTATGCAACTCGTACCGAATGCTGTAATCTAATACTTTGAAGCTTGCATATAGAACATACCCTCTCATTTATCAAAATGCGCTAAGGCGTTTTCGCATGCATTAAGGGCTTATCGCATGCGAAAAGTCCCATTAACACATGTGATAGCACCATATCGTATGGTGCGATGCAAATCCAAAAAAGAGGAGGAGTTAGTTTAACATTTTGCAACTCCCAGAGACCTAACCTATCTATTCAGGAACTTCAGATATATGTGAGAGAGAGAGACTAGCCATAATGCCCTCACACTAGATAGGTATTTATATCCCTATTGGAGGCCCACCTAGTAACTCGAGGTGAGGTTTAGATATTAGTGTAGGGGTTAGGGGCCACTTTGACATTCAAAGTGAGACGTATGAACAGAACAGTGCTCTCTTGTGAAGATTTGATGACCCTCGGAGTGAGGAAACTCACCAAAGATGAGATTTGTGCAATGTTCTCTCAACCTAGCTTGATGGACTATATCAAGCTAGGTTGAGAGAACATTGCACAAATCTCATCTTTGGGTGAGTGCCCTCACTCCGATATATGAAAAGAAGTAAAATGTGCAGGAACAAACCAGAGATTTCTGGAACAACGCGAAGGTCCACGTCAGAAAAAAGAGCAGAAAAAGTGCAGGATTATGTTCTGGCTTGTAACTTCTTTCATTCATTGCTCTGATGGTGTCAGCCATAAGAACACCTCCACATCCCAAGCTTCATCTTCTGTTTTCTCTCTGCAGTGAGTGAGTTTCTAAACAGTAAACTGAACAGATAGTCAATCTGATATGGTCCATCAAACTAGGTTGAGAGAACATTGCACAAATCTCATCTTTGGGTGAGTGTACTCACTCCGAGGGTCATCAAATCTTCACAAGAGAGCACTGTTCTGTTCGTACGTCTCACTTTGAATGTCAAAGTGGCCCCTAACCCCTACACTAATACCTAAATCTCACCTCGAGTTACTAGGTCTAGTGTGAGGGTATTGCAACTAGGTGCTTTCTCTCTCTCTCTCTCTCACATCCCCCCAGTGGTTGTATGTAGGAAATACCACATTCTGGCACTGATCTGAACATGCAAGCATAGGTATTATTGCAATAAAGGGCCTTTTACACCCCTTTTTCTATCACAGGCGATATTTAGTGCATTTTGATAAATCCAGGCCATAGTTTGTTATTAATGGGTATATGTTTTGTGAAGTGTGTGTTTATGTGCACTTGAGATAATTGACCTTGGCATGGATGTTTAACTATTTGGGTGTCTTGTCTGGTCTAGACACTTGTATATATTGTTGCCAGTTTTGAAACAATTGTGTCATTTTTTCAAATAGCAACATTGTTCCTTTCATTTTGCAAATAGTTACATTATATCTCTTTGCAATTGTTTAAGTTCATAATCTTTGGTAACACATTGTATCTCATGAATTGAGCTGGTTCACGTATGTAAAGGTTCTTCAGTGACTAGAAAAAGGTTTTGGCTAGTTACAAGTTACTCTTGATCCTCTGTTTATGTCTGCACAAGTCTTGTCTTATACATGTATATACATTAAATAATTTTGGTATGTACTGTTTGAAGACTGTTGTTTTTAATTAATTCAAAAAATAATAAAGGTTTTTTCAAAAAAGTTTTTATACACATTTACCATTAGTGCTCTTCTCCCCTTGGTTGTGGTTTGTTTCGGTGTGCTTTTTAAGCACTTTATCTTGTATCTAGCTTGTGATTGTTATATACATATATTTATATATATATATATATATATATATATATATATATATATATATATATATATAAACATACACACACATATGCATATTTTGGCGTAATAATTGACAATAGGCTATGATCAAACATATTCAAATAATAAAATCTGGTTATAATAAGCTAAGGATACTCAGACGACTAAGACCACTTTTAGAATGTGAAGATTTCCTGCAGTTTTACAAACCTTGATATTCTCAAATGTTGATTACTGCAGTTCATTATTCATTGGGTTACCATCAAGTATGCATAGATCTATACAAGTGTTGCAGAATGCTTCAGTGTTGGTTCTAACTGGTGACAGCAGATTTGAATACATACTCCTACATTGGTCTCTCTAAATTGGTTACCATAAAATTTTGTATCAAATATAAAGTATTAACAATAATTCACAAAATTATTAATAATAAAGATTCCAACTGGATCAAAGCAGCACTATACCTCCATATACTGCAAAAAACAGTGAGATCCAGTAATAAAGGGTTTTTGAGCATCCCCTCTACAAAAGCACACGTTTATGTGAGGTAGATGATCAGGCAGTCTCAGTAGCAGGGCCCAGATTATGCATATCCCATGATTTAAAAACTTTTAAAAGGAAGTTGAAAGTGGAGTTATTTAAGACTGTGTATGGGACCAATTAAAATCCACAGACTAGGCTGAGATTACTGTTGTGTAATGTTGTACTGCTGATTTTATGCATATTTGAATAGTGTGAACCGCCGTGATCGAATTAGGACAGTATATAAATATTGTAAATATATATATATATATATATATATATATATATATATATATATATAAAATGTTATGTTGTAATGTTGTTTCAGGAGATGATACTCTCAGAAGACATATGATGTGGTAACTTCTTCAAAATAGGTTCAGTAAATGTAACTATTTTGGAGGTTTATCAAACAGTTCATTGGGTCTTATTTGATTAAAAATGTATATACTGCCAATGCATAGCCCAAGATGGTTAGCAAAATAAACATACATAATAAAAGTACATAAAACAAATCTACAATGCACTGGCAGTGCTTAGGAACAAGACAGAATGCAGGAAGCCCAGATTACAATGAATATGCTAAGTAAAACAGATGGGTTTTCAATTTTGAATTAAATGTCTTTATGCAGTTCCAAGAGATGAGAATTCCACAAAACTGGGGCAGTTATTGAAAATGCGCACTCTCTCATCACAGATAGTTGGGCCTGATGGATGGTTGGAATTTCCAGCAGCCCTCTTTATGAAGAGTACAATACTCGTGTGCAGCTGAAAATACACAAGAGAGCATTCGCCCAAGGACATGAATCCACTGCCAGTAATTTGTGCACCAACGTTGCAATGTTATATAGAATCCTTGATTAAATTGGGAGCCAATGGAACTGGCAAAGCACAGGAGAGATGAATCCCCACATTGAGCATTCAGTAACTGCAAAGTGCAGAGCACATTAATTGGGAGGCCAATATAAAGGGCATTACAGTAGTCAGTTGTGGATAATATCAATGCCTGAAGAACTGCTTGAAAGTCAGCTGCACTGAATAGAGGCTTCAAACTTCACACCACATGGAATTTGTAGAACCCAGCACGTGTAACTGCTTTAATTTGCTTCAGAAAGGTCAAGGCCAAAATGATGATAATGCTGAGTCTCTTTACCCTGTGGAGAGGAATGAATTGTTATGTTATCAATTTGAAACGACTTTGCCATACTGGGTCAGACCAAGGGTCCATCAAGCCCAGTATCCTGTTTCCAATAGTGGCCAATCCAAGTCAGAAGTACCTGGCAAGTACCCAAACTTTAAATAGATCCCAAGCTACTATTCCTTATTGGTTAATAGCAGTTTATGGACTTCTCCTCTAGGAACTTATCCAAACCTTTTTAAACTCAGTTACATTAACTACCATAACCACATCCTCTGGCAATGAATTTCAGAGCTTAATTGTGCACTGAGTGAAAAAGAATTTTCTCTGGTTTATTTTTAAATAAGCTACTTGCTAACTTCATGGAGTGCCCCCTAGTACTTGTATTATCTGAGAGAGTAAATAACCAATTTACATTAACCTGTTCAAATCCTTTCATGATTTTGGAGACTTCTATCATATCCACTCCCCTTCAGCCGTCTCTTTTCCAAGCTGAATAACCCTAACTTCTTTAGCCTTTCCTCATAGGGGAGCCATTCCATGCCCCTTATCATTTTGGTCGCCCTTCTCTCCACAGTGGGATAGCTATAATCTCCATCTTTGCAATGTTCAGAACCATCTTATTATGCTGAAACCATTGACTTACAGCAGAAATGCAGTAGGATATTATGGGAGAGCTCTCATCCCAAAATGAATCAACCTCTACATAAAATTGGATATCATCTGCATATAGCCAGTGTTTTGCACAGAAGCCAGCAAACAATCTGCAAACTGACATCATTTTATTTATTTATTTATAAAATGTATTAATCACTTTCCAATTTTATAATAAAATTCCCAAAGTGATGTATATATATGGCAATAAAAATTATACAAAACATTAAAGGATGCCAGAATGTTGAAACAAATAATATACAAAAAAAACAATGTGTGGCAAACAATATACTGGTCAATAACCGTTAACAAGAAGAATTTTATTTATAAATACGCACAAATCAGTTAATATACTACAATTGAATTGTGGGTCTAGAACCATGCACAACTGATGTGTGCGTATTTATAAATAAAATTCTTCTTGTTAACGGTTATTGACCAGTATATTGTTTGCCGCACATTGTTTTTTTGTATTTTCTCTATATGTGTGAAATGTCTACTCTGCCCTTTCTCTGTGCTTTTGCCAAAACAAATAATATAACATTTTAATAGCCATCCCAGAATAACAGCACTAAAAGGAACCCACCTCCACCCCATTACAGCAATTCCATATTTAAAACTGGTACCCTATGGGCTAGATTTTAAAAGCCTGGCACGCCTATTTTGCATAGGCCATCGGTGCGCGCAAAGCCCCTGGACACGCGTAAGTCCTGGGGCTTCGTAAAAGGGGCGGGAGGGGGCGGGTCTGGGGGCATAGCGACGGTTCGGGGGCGGGCCGGGAGGGCGGTCCCGAGTCCCCCGGCACTGTGCGCAAGTTACGCCTGCTTGAAGCAAGTGTAACTTGCCCAACAAAGGTGGGGGGGGGGGGGTTTAGGTAGGGGAAGGTGGGGGGACGCGGAAGGAAGGTTCCCTCCGAGGCCACTCCGATTTCAAAGTGGCCTTGGAAGGAACGGAGGCAGGCTGCGCGGCTTGGCGCGCGCAGGCTGCCGATTTTGCGCAGCCTTGTGCGCGCTGACCCCGGATTTTATAAGATATGCGTGGCTACGCGCGTATCTTATAAAATCCGGCGTACTTTTGTTCACGCTGGTTGCGCGAACAAACGTACGCGCGCGCGTACTGTTTAAAGATCTACCTCTATGTATATCTATCTGATTTTAGGATTGTACGCTGATATCACCAACCCCTTAAGCCTAAGTAGCTTTCTCGAAAGCTTCATCTTCATCAGCCAAGTTTTTACTTTGCACCGAAATTTCATCAGGTCCAGTTCTTCTCTAACCTGCAATGGAAGACTGTTCCATAATTTAGGAACAGACATAGAAAAGGATCAGTTTTTAAATCTTACATAACGGAAACTTTTTACTGAGGGAAGTTGCAGCTGTGAGCCATATTGGGAGCGAGTAATTCTTAGTGGGCATTTCCAGGAAATCCTATTCTGCAATTGAGAGGGTCCTTGTCCTCAAAGGATCTTAAATGCGATGACCAAGATTTTAAATTTGCACCTCAATTTTACAGGCAGCCAATGTAATTTTGCCAATAATGGTGGCTGCTTATTCTCACTAGATCATCCAGGACTATCCTGGCCGCTATATTTTGGACCAGTTGGAGTTTCCAAATTAAGTTACCAGGAAGCCCCAGTATACAAGATTGCAGCAGTCTAGAACTGCTATAACATGTAGATGTTAAACAATGAGGCAGACAGTGCTGATCACTGCAGAACACCAGAAGCAAGAGAATTCTGTCCAGAGCACTTTTTCCCAATACAATGTCTGCTGTTGGCTGTCTGATAGGAATGAATCCTGTCTAGAACAGTCCCCGCTAGTCCACATTCCCAAGTTGATACATCAAGATTTGATGGTCACCAGTGTCAAGAGCTGCGAATATGTCAAGGGTAATCAAAACCTGTCCTTTCCCAGCATCCATACCTCTCCTCAATGCACCTACTATGGACAATAACAGAACCTCAGTGCTTAAATGTTTTCTGACCCCAACTGGGCCCAGTCTAATACCTGATAGTCCTCTGAAAAAGTAGTCAATTGTTTAGTTACAGTGCATTGTAAGATTTTACAAACAAAAGACAGTGCAGATATTGGCCTACAATTCACCAAATCAGATGGATAAAGGTGTGGTATATTTTTTTTTTATTAAAAGCCTGACAGATGCACATTTCAGAGGAGAAGAAATATGGCCTTCTTGTAATGATAAGTTTATTGATTATGCCAAAAAAGGAGCATGGGTTGATTTAATCACCTTTAATACAAAAGGCTGGATTCACAGATGAAATAACCAAATGTAGACCATCTGACTTCAATAGAATCTTATGTTTGGCCTGGCAATATCCAGCTCTATCTGAACAGTCCTCTATTGGGATCTAGTGCCATGAGCCTCATTCACAGCTACCAAGGCATTTTCTATTATTTTTTTATATTCCCTTCCCAACTTGGGCCCAGCCACCGCAGTGACAGTGCTTGGCTGAGGGCCACAAACTGCAGCCACCCCCTCCCCAAAACCTCCCTAATATGGCCCTTAAGTCTGGTCACTAGGTGCTGCCATTGAGTGATAGTTGAGGCGTCCTTCCCTCACAGAGATGTGAATGCTGTCACCGGAGCATCCTCAGCCTAACCCAGGGAATAGAAGACCTGACTCAGAAATCAAACCCAGGCCAATCACTTGGCAGTGCCACTGAGCTGCTCACATTGAACCTTTATTGAAATGGTTTGAAAAGGATTGTGGGTCTGCTTTTGGAGGAAATACAAAGCAGGCTCTAAAAATGGAGTTTTTAAATGTCTTTCACATTTTTAACCAAGCCACCAGTTAAAGTCTGGATTTGTGGAAAAATCTGAAAATTCTGGTGAGCTGGAAGCCAGGCTGGAGTTTGCCTTCAGATTGCTCACACATCATGCCAAATGCCTGAATACATTTTTATTATGTAATAATTTAGTACATATAGGGGAAAGATGGGAAGGTGAGGGATTTCTTAAAAAAAAATAAAATAAAAAATCAGCAAAGGGGAATGGACCTGTTCCTGAATTCACAGAAGAGTTTATGCAGCCCAAAGTGACTTTTATTTTATCACTGGAAAAAGAGTTCTAAATACCAAGGAAACGTATTAGAAAGAGGAGAACTTTCCATAATCTTATGGTGATGAGAGTAAATCTCCAAGTGTCTGATGCAGGCACTAAGATTTTTTTCTCATAGACAAAGAAAGAGAAAAGCCGTAGTGAATCCAACCCTTAGAGCAATAAATCAACAATGGAATAAAGGACAATGCAGCCAGATAGGATTGTATTTTTATATAATAGCAGTGATTATGATGCTACAAATTAGCTAGAAATTGAGTATGGGAAAACTAAACCTATAAATCATTGACATGGAAGAAAGAAAGGTTTGCTTATTTTCATGACAAGCTCCCCCTCCCCCTCCCCCAGCCTCACTGTACATCATCCCAGAAACCTTGCCCAGTCATTCTTCTTGCGTCTACCAGGGAAGCTAGATGGGAAATTTCAGAATAATGTCAAAAGGAAGAGATTGGGGGGGGGCTGTGCAGAGCGTCAAACAATTTCTATATATGTCCAGATTTGGAAGAGCCTTAAATCAAACCTCAGTTTCTGAGAAATAACAAACTATTTAATCAAAGTTGGTTCCTTCCACACTCAGAGTTTTGGAGGCCTTCCATGTTCTTGGCAGCAGAAAATCTTGAACATTGAGACTGAATTCCATTGGATGTAGGGGATCTTTCATTCTGTGCCTCATGAAATTAGGTCAGGGAAGTGTATATTTCAAGGGAGAATGTATCTGAACCATGGGTTTCTGTTTGTTCTCAGGGCTCTTCATTCTGTGCATCTCATTAGTATCGCACCCTGATTAGATTTTCACATCTCTGACCCACTATATGAGAAATCAGAAATCTGGCATTTTTATTGTACAAATTGGCTATTAGTGCTGAGCAGCTTGGAGTCAGGAGGTTCAAATGAGCACATACATGGCCACTTTTGATGTGCAAGTGATATAAGGTCACCTGATATGGGTCAGATCTCAGATTTAACACAGGCTGTTTACTCTTAGGAAAGTATCCATCATGTTCCAAAGATGACTCGTGCTCATTGCTTTGGAAACCTAATCAGGAATTAAGAATGACTGAGGAAGTCATGTCAGTTCAAGTAGCTATACCACACTAGGTATGATTACCAATTGGTTCTATGTCATAAAAGGCAAGCTGAACCAGGTTTGCTTTTATGCCATTGCATCTATGGACTTGTAAGTTTAATTTTTTTAAGAAAAGCAGGAGCTACAGTTTGGGTTGGGGGCAAAATCGGTACTGGATCAGCTTGTCCAGATGACTGGGAGCCAGTTGATTGATCTACTGCAAGACGAGATTAATTAAAGTGTTTAAAACAAATTCTCCTCTTCATAGCATAATTAAACCTTCAATTGTCTTCCCCACTGTATAAGATGGTCGCAGAGCTACCAGGGAGGAAGGGGACAGCTGGTACAATTGTCCCAAGTGGTGAAGGGGCCCTGCCTGTGCAGCTCAGCAAACACAAGTCCATATGGCTCCTATACAGTATGGGAACCATGCAGACTTAAATTGATGGACTTCTCTGGAACTCTCATCAGTGGCCAGAGGATGGGGCTAAACAATCATTGCTTTACCACTGGTGTGAGATAACACGAGAGACAAAATAAGATGTATGAGAACATTCATCCTATCTATGGATCAACCTGGTTGAATGTTCAAAGTCCCTTGTACACAGTGGAACAGAAATACTATGTTAGTGTTGGCTTAACAAGTTCACTTGTGTTGTATTGGACAATTAAGCCATTGTGTCCAACCATTGTGTAAAAGGGCCACTGTCTTCCCATTGTATAAGAGAGGCTTGTGTATAACTGTTGTATGTCAGAAGGGTGTTGGACAGACTAAGAGAAGAGTTTGTATTTGCAAGAGAGCACCACCAAGGGCTAATTGCATGATGTAATATACTATTTAGTCTTGAGTCAGACACAAAAGCCAAACTGATCTGGGGTAGAGACCAGCCTTAGACTGAAACCATTCAAGGACAACTTTAAATCTAGTCTCTTCCAGAAACTTGGAAATGATGATTTCTGAAGGAATAAGATGCTAATTAAAACCAGAGTAGTAATTGCCAGATTTGCATATAGCAACCCCAGCATATTTCCAATGTGATGAAACATCATCCCCCATCTCAAATACCACACAAGCCAGAGGTTAAATGCATGTAATTAGGAATTATCGATGTCCATAATGGGACCCCTCCCCCTCCCCATGTTTGAACAAATATGCTACCAGGAAATGAAACTGAAATGGAGGGAAACCTAGGATTCAAAAAGAAGAGGAAACAGAAGAAAAACAGCACTTTTGCAGACTGAATTCACTAAAGACCCTGCCTTATTTCAGGAGGGGATTAGCACAGATTTCCGTCTTCTAGGTTGAAGAGGTTCTAATTCTTTATCTCTTTTGGAACCCATTCAAGGGCCATCACAAAATCAGAGAGAGCCAACAGAGTGGCAAATCATTCCAAGGCTCACGTTATAAAGGTTTTGTCTCTCAGGCTTACACTATGAATACTGTAAAAATGAAAGATTTACAGAAGGTGCTAATACCAGAGTTGCTTGTTTTAGTTCTTTACTGCCCTCCAGCATCCTTACTCTTGATTTTCATTATGATCTATTTCCCTCTTGTAAGTAAAGATGAGTCAGTGTATGCCAAGTGAAGATCATGAACTCTGCCCAAATACTGGGTATTTCCTGGTGTTTTGGTGATTATAATCTAAAAATACATTGAAATCATCTGGGAAAACAGCAGCACAAATAGCAAAGTTTCTGGCACACCTAATGGAGAATATCCATTCTGGTTGGTGTTTACTATCATGGTCCGCAATTGGAGGTTTTTCATCCCCATCACGATTTGAAAGCTTGACATCACTTAGTATGATCTCATACCATTGCTTAATAAGTGGGCAGCTGAGTTCACAGTATAGTTCAGAGATTAGAAGACAAAGTCATTGTCCTGGGTTTTGCCTTTTCACAGCATAACCATGAGGTTCTTTCTTCACTAGCCTTCATACTACGCTAAATTCTAGCTGAATTCAAGCCAGTCAGTTGACTTTGTTTTGTATGAATAAATAGTTATACACAGAAGTTCTGAAGCATCACAAACTTTTAAGAACATAAAACTTGCCATACTGGATCAGACCAAGGCTCCATCAAGGCCAGTATCCTGTTTCCAACAGTGGCCAGTACAGGTCACAAGTACCCAACAGGATCCCAAGGGGTTGATAGATCCCAAGCTGCTTATCCCAAGAATGAGCAGTGGATTTCTGCAACTCCACCTTAATAATGGTTTATGGATTTTTCATCCACAAAGTTGTCCAAACCGGTTTTAAACACAGCCTCATTAATAGCTTTCATCACATCCTCTGATAACAATTCTAGAGCTTAATTATGCGTTGAGTAAAAAAAATATTTTCTCTTATTAGTTTTAAATGTATTACTAGTAATTTAATTGGGTGTCCCCTGGTTTTTGTACTTATTGTTTACTCATTCCATTCCACTCATTAATTTATAAACCTCTATCATATCTCCCTTCAGTTGTCTCTTCTCCAAGCTGGAGTCCTAACCACTTTAGCCTTTCCTCATAGGACAATCATTCCATCCATCATTTTGACTGCCCTTCTCTGTACCTTTTCTAATTCTGCTATATCTTTCTTGAGATGTGACCAGAACTGCACACAATCCTCAAGATAAGGTTGCACCATGGAGCGATACAGAGGCATTATGATATTCTCTGTTTTATTCTCCATTCCTTTTCTAATAATCCCTAGCATTCGATTTGCTTTCTTGGCTGCTGCTGCACACTGAGAAGATTTCAATGTATTATCAACAATGACACCTAGATCCTTTTCCTGAGTGGTGACTCATAATGTGGAACCTTGCATTATGTAGCTATAATTTGGGTTACTCTTCCCTAAGTGCATCACTTTGTTCTTGTCCACATTAAATTTCATTTTCCATTTGCATGCCCAGTCTCACAGTTTTGCAAGGTCCTCTTGCAATTTCTCACAATCCTCTTATTATTTAATATGTCATCGGCAAATTTGATCAGCTCAGTTGTTCCCATTTCTAGATCATTTATAAATATATTAAAAAGCAGTGGTCTCAGAACAGATCCCTGGGGCACTCCACTACTTAACTTTCTCCACTGGGAAAATGTACCATTTAGCCCTACTCTGTTTTCTATCTTTTAACCAGTTGGCAATCCACAATAGGATACTTATAGAAACATAGAAACATAGAAATGACGGCAGAAGAAGACCAAATGGCCCATCTAGTCTGCCCAGCAAGCTTCACACATTTTTTTCTCTCATACTTATCTTTTTCTCTTAACTCTTGGTTCTATTTCCCTTCCACCCCCACCATTAATGTAGAGAGCAGTGATGGAGCTGCATCCAAGTGAAATACCTAGCTTGATTAGTTAGGGGTAGTAGGGGTAGTAACCGCTGCAATAAGCAAGCTACACCCATGTTTATTCCCTTTACCCAGACTATGTCATACAGCCCCTATTGGTTGTTTTTCTTCTCTCCTGCCGTTGAAGCGGAGAGCCATGCTGGTTATGCATTGAAAGTGAAGTATCAGGCACATTTGGTTTGGGGTAGTAACCGCCGTAATAAGCCAGCTACTCCCCGCTTTGTGAGTGCGAACCCTCTTTTCTTCTCCCCTGCTGTTGAAGCAGAGAACTATGCTGTATATGCTTGGAAAGTGAAGTATTAGGCTTATTTGGTTTGGGGTAGTAACCGCCGTAACAAGCCAGCTACTCCCCTCTTTGTGATTGCAAATCCTTTTTTCCACATTTCCTCTTGCCGTTGAAGCTTAGAGCGATGTTGGAGTCTCAGTAAGCATCTGTATGTTTATTTAATAAGGGTATTGTCTCCGGGCAGTAGCCATCGTTCTGGTGAGCCACCCACTCTACATTGGCGGTCTCTTGACTTTATGGATCCACAGTGTTTATCCCATGCCCCTTTGAAGTCCCTCACAGTTCTGGTCTTCACCACTTCCTCCGGAAGGGCATTCCAGGCATCCACCACCCTCTCCGTGAAGAAATACTTCCTGACATTGGTTCTGAATCTTCCTCCCTGGAGCTTCAAATCGTGACCCCTGGTTCTGCTGATTTTCTTCCTACGGAAAAGGTTTGTCGTTGTCTTTGGATCATTAAAACCTTTCAAGTATCTGAAAGTCTGTATCATATCACCTCTGCTCCTCCTCTCCTCCAGGGTGTACATATTTAGATTCTTCAATCTCTCCTCGTACGTCATCCGATGAAGATCCTCCACCTTACTGGTCGCCCTTCTCTGTACCGCTTCCATCTTGTCTTTGTCTTTTTGAAGATACGGTCTCCAGAACTGAACACAGTACTCCAGGTGAGGCCTCACCAAGGACCTGTACAGGGGAATAATCACTTCCCTTTTCTTACTCGATATTCCTCTCTCTATGCAGCCCAGCATTCTTCTGGCTTTTGCTATCGCCTTGTCGCATTGTTTCGCAGACTTCATATCATTAGACACTATCACCCCAAGGTCCCTCTCCTGCTCCGTGCACATCAGCCTTCCCCCCCCCCATCGAATACATTTCATCGGATTTCCACTCCCCATATGCATGACTTTGCATTTCTTTGCATTGAATCTCAGCTGCCATGTCTTCGACCACTCTTCCAGTTTCCTTAGATCCCGTCTCATTCTCTCCACTCCTTCCGGCGTGTCCACTCTGTTGCAGATCTTAGTGTCATCCGCAAAAAGACAAACCTTACCTTCAATCCCGTCCGCAATGTCGCTCACAAAGATATTGAACAGGACCGGTCCCAACACCGATCCTTGCGGTACACCACTTATAACCGCTCTCTCCTCAGAGAAGGTTCCATTTACCATCACACATTGTCTTCTGTCCGTCAACCAATTTGCAATCCAGGTCACCACATCGGCACTCACTCCCAAGCTTCTCGTTTTATTCACCAGTCTCCTGTGCGGAACCGTATCAAAAGCTTTGCTGAAATCCAAGTATATGATATCGAGTGCTCTTCCTTGATCCAATTCCTTGGTTACCCAGTCAAAAAAGTCAATCAGATTTGTCTGACAGGATCTTCCCCTGGTGAATCCATGTTGCCTCTGGTCCATCGATTCTCCGGACTGTAGATTGTTCACTATTCTCTCTTTCAGCAGTGACTCCATTACTTTTCCCACCACCGAAGTGAGGCTAACTGGTCTGTAGTTTCCAGCCTCCTCCCTGTTGCCACTCTTGTGAAGCGGGACCACCACCGCTCTTCTCCAATCACTCGGCACCACTCCCGTTTCTAGGGATCTATTGAACAGGTCACACAGTGGAGCCGCCAGAACATCTCTGAGCTCCCTCAATATCCTTGGATGAATACCATCAGGCCCCATGGCTTTGTCCACTTTCAGGTTCTTTAGCTCTTCCCACACATTTTCTACTGTGAAAGGATTTTCATCTATTCCACTTCCCTCCAGTTTCTTGTTGTGTAGAGATGGTCCTTCTCCAGGGTCTTCTTTAGTGAACACAGAGCTGAAGTATTTGTTTAATATTTCTGCCATTTCTTCGTCACTCTCCACACATTGATCATTACCACCTTTCAATTTTGCTATACCACTTTGGACCTTTCTCTTTTCGCTGATGTATCTGAAAAATGTTTTGTCACCATTTTTTATCTCCTTGGCAATCCTCTCTTTCGCTAGACTTTTTGCCAACTTGATTAATTTCTTTGTCTCCTCCAGTTGATTCAAATATGCTTCTTTGTGCTCCTCCCTTTGGGATCTTTTATATATCTTGAATGCTGTTCTTTTAGCTTTAATTTTGTCAGCCACCTCCTTTGAGAACCAGATAGGTTTCAGTTTCCTTTTGCTTTTGTTTACATTTCTAACATATAGAGCAGTTGCCTTGGTGATTGCTCCTTTTAGATTGGTCCACTGCTGATCCACATCTCTCTCGTTCTCCCATCCTTTTAGTTCTTCCTCCAGGTACTTACCCATTTCCTCAAAGTCTGTGTTTTTGAACTGTAAAACTCGGGTCTTTGTGGTTCTTTTCCCTATTCTTTTATTGATATTAAACCATACCGTTTGGTCACTGCTGCTGAGGTGGGCGCCCACCTGGACATCTGAGACATTATCTGCATTAGTGAGCACTAAGTCGAGTATAGCTCCTTCTCTCGTGGGTTCCAACACCATTTGTTTGAACAAAGATACTTGCATGGCATCCACTATCGCTCTACTATTTTTAGTTTCTGCAGATGGGATTTTCCAGTCTACATCTGGCAAATTAAAGTCACCCACGATCACCACTTCTCCCTTCTTACCTATCTTATGGATGTCTTCAACCAGCTCTCTGTCCAGCTCTTCCTTTTGGTTTGGAGGCCTGTAAACCACTCCAATATAAATGGATGCTCCGTCATCTTTTTTTAGGTCGAGCCATAGAGCTTCTTCCTTACCCCAACTTCCTTGTAGCTCAGTTGCTTGGATGTTTTGTCTGACATAAAGAGCCACACCTCCCCCTTTTCTATCCTTTCTGTCCTTCCTTAACAAGTTGTAGCCTGGTATTGTTGTATCCCATTCATGAGATTCTGTGAACCATGTTTCTGTTATAGCAACAATGTCTAATTCTGCCTCAGCCATTAGGGCCTGCAGATCTGGGATTTTATTTCCCAAACTATGAGCATTTGTGGTCATTACCTTCCAGGTACTCTCTTTAAGGTTATTGCATTTCCTGGACTCCTTATAAGATATTAGTTGAGATTTGTTATTCACTTCACTCTTTCTTTTTGTAGTTGTGCCACTGTTGACAGAGTTATTCCTCTCAATTAGATTTTTCTTTTGGTTATGGATCCTGAAATACTGCATGCATTGTGTTTTTTCCCTCTTTTCTGGTAACACTTCAATGCTTTTCTCATACTGCCCCCTATCCCATGACATTTTAATTTCGTAAGAAGTCTCTCATGAGGGACTTTGTCAAATGCCTTCTGGAAACCTTAGATACACTATATCACATGCCTCACCTTTATTCACATGTTTATGCTCTGAAAAAAAATGTAGGAAATTGGTGAGGCAAAACTTCCCTTGGCTAAAACCATGTTGGCTTTGTCCCATTAAACTATGCTTTTCTATATGTTCAGCAATTTTATTCTTTATGATAGTTTCTGTGCCTGGCACAGATGTCAGACTCACTGGTCTGTAGTTTCCTGGATCATCCCTTGATCCCTTTTTAAAAATTGGCGTTACACTGGCAACCTTCCAGTCTTCAGGTACCATAGATGATGATACTGATAGTTTACAAATTTCCAATAGCAGGTTCGCAATAACATTTTTCAGTTCTTTCAGTACTCTGGGATGTATACCATCTGGTCCAGGTGATTTGCTACTCTTTAGTTTGTCAGTTTGCCCTAATACATCTTTGAGGTTCACTGAGATTTGTTTAATTTCTTCTGAATAATCATCTTTGAATATTATTTCTGACATGGATATCTCTCTTACATCTTCCTCAGTGAATACTGAAACAAAGAATTAATTTAGTCTCTCTGCTAAGGTTTTGTCAGCCCTAAGTGCTCCTTTTACCCCTTGATTATCTAATGGTCCAACCGACTCCCTCGCAGGCTTTTTACCTTGAAGGTACCTGTAGAAGTTTTTATTATGAGTTTCTACTTCCATAGCAAGCTTCTTTTCAAATTCTCTCTTTGCCTTCCTTATCAATGCTTTTCATCTAACTTTCCAGTGCTTATGCTGTTTTCAGTTTTCTTCATTGGGATCCCTTTTCCATTTCTTGAAAGATGTTCTTTTAGCTATTACAGCCTCTCACCTCATCTTTTAACCATGCCAGGAGTCGTATAGACTTCCACCATTTCTAATGAGTGGATTACATCTGGTCAGGACTTCCAAGATGGTATTTTTAAACAAGGTCCATGCCTGATCTAAACTCTTAACCTTTGCAGTTGCGCCTTTCAGTTTTTCCTAACCATTTTCCTCATTTTACCATAGTTATCTGTTTGAAAGTTAAATGTTGTCACAGTTTGTGCTTGTTTAGAAAGGCATTGAAATAATTGTGACATAGTTCATCTGCCCTTAAAATTTAAAGGAAAGCTAATTTGTTCTATTGAACATTGCTCTTATTTTATGTATCCAGAAGTACGCAAATATTTTAGCTCACTTTCTTTTAGTGCATCATATGTGTAAAATCAGTCAAAATATTATTCATATGAGTACTTTTCTGAACTACATTAGTGCAGGATCTAGTTGGGCACAAGGCCTCATTCAATAAAGTGTTTTCTCATCAGTACAGAATAAATTGGCTGACGTAGGCTCTTGTGTATTGTGGTACCGAGCAGGACTAGACAGAGAACAGACTCCAAGCTGGACTCTGGCAAAAATGTTTATATACTTCTTTATTGGTGAAAAGTAAAACAAAACAACTTGGATGTTTCATACAGTTCAACAAAACAAACATGGCAATTATAACTTACAGTTCAGTTATGTTTACTTCCTCCTGGGGCCTACTCATCCCTCTGGGCTATGGACTTTTCTCCCAGGCTGCCAGGATCCACCCTAGCCCAGAATCTCTTGCTGGGGGACCGGTAGAGATAGCTGTGGCTGGTCCTTCAAGGTGTTCTGAGGAGGTTTCTTATAGACTCGTTCATGTGTAAAAACTCTAAGAGTTATTGGACGAGCTCATAAGCCTTGTGTGATGTACTGGACTCCTAGGCATGTGTGAATGGATTGTTTTAAATCTGTGCTTCTTTTCCACTTCCATGCCATTGATGAATAACAGCTTGCTGGTGGTAGAACTCAGACTCGAGAGGGATTTCTGGGGTTGAAAATCAAACTACCTATCCATAGCAGCCGTCAGAACAATGGTACGGTTGAATTCCTTCTACCCCTTATGGTTTGGTGGACTCAAGTCAGCTGCGACTTAAAGGATCTGAGACAGATCATAATCTACTCTTGCAATCTAGGGATTAATACCCCTGGTTACCCTTAGGCAGGTGGACAGCCAACTGCCTTCCTCCATATAAGATGCTGCAGTGCCACAGATGAGGTAAAACAAGGGATTCACGCAGGAGGATAGCTGCCATAAGTACTTGCCTGCTCTGCCTATTGGTAAATCCACCCCTGTCCTACCCACTTTCCTTCTTCAGGTAACGGATTTATTCTTTCTTGGACAAAAACATCATCCTTCCACTGTCTCTGTCCTCAGAAGTTCTGTTGGCTAAAACATTTCAGTGGGAATTGATGATATCTTCCACTTACCCTTAGAAATTCTCCCAAGGAAAGGTTTTTCAGTGTTGACATGTATTTCTGCCCTGCACTGCAGTCGATCCTTTGTGTGTTAGGAGGCATGTCAGATGTGAGTTAACATTTTCTAATGGTGCACAACACACAACAGCAGATCAGTTCACTAATTTCTCAAACTCTGAATGAGTCATGACTTTGGGAAATGCATTTTTTTTTCTGTTTGGAAATCCACATTCCTGCCACCTTAGCTTGTGTGAACCAAAAATGCAAATTGAATAATTACTTTCTACACATATGGACTGTAATTTTCAATGCTATTTCCATGGGTAAAATGGTGCTTTACCCATGGAAATGGGCTTTTTACAAAATTGTCCCATGTTACTATGTAGGAGTGCAATTGGATGTAGAGGGATCTGGGTTCAGTTCTTGGCTCAGGTCTTCTGTGCCCATGGTCAGCCACAGCTGGGGGGGGGGGGGGGTGTGTGGAGGGAGAGGGAGTCATAGTAATTGTGCAATGGTGACACCTAGTGGCCATATTAGAATCCAGGACTCAGGGCTGGTGCTTCCAGTAGGAAAACCAGGTGTCACCTAGAATGTCAAAATTTGGGCAGCAGCAGAATCCCACTAGGGGTGCTGTTCCAGTGCCAGTGCTGCCAAAGAAGGGCGTGGTGTGCTTGAGCCACTTGTGCTGGACCTGCCGCCAATAAATACGGGGGGGAGTGTGCATGGCCAACGTTTTGCCTAAGGTGCGTCAACCCTGCCAGGACTGTAGGGTTATGGAAGGAGTGCACTGGTGTACGACTCCCGGTCACTGGGCCAGGGAAGCTGGGAGGGGACATAAAACAACTGACAAATCTTTGGGCAGTTGCTAAGGAAGGCTCATGGCACCAGGTTCCTGCCCTGATTTAAGTTTCTGCTGCCACGGTGGGGCCCCTTTGAAGCTGCACCAGAACACTAACCTAAAGCAAGTGGAAACAGGTTCCTCTTTGGCTTGGATATTTGGTGCCTTTAAAATCTGGCACCCTAGGCATTTGCTGATGCTTAAATCCAGGCCTGGCACAAATGACCAGGAGGAAACTGCTGGGTAAGGAATAAAAAAGGAACACGTTAATGCAGAGAACCAGCTGAGATACCAGTGTAGATATAAAAATCACAGCAGAGCATTTCAGAATCAAAAGAAAGGACTTTTACCTTTTAAACTGATAGAGCGTTAACAGAATTCAGACTTGGGAGCTGCAATCATTTGGTTTTGTGTTGTAATTGCTAATACTAAATGGTTATACATTCTGACAACTACGCTTGTATGTGCTGTATGTTATGTTAATATAGGCCTTAAGGAAATTATTATCTTAAATATTTTATGCATGAAAAATCTGCATTGTACATTTTAGAAACAGAACATTCCCCTTCCAGTGGACATATGGACAATTCATAACTGGCTACAGTACATACACATAATCCCAAATGAAAACCACTAAAATTCACCCCATTTTTCATTCTTTTGACACTTGGGTTATAATGGACATGTTCTGGGCATTCGAAGTTCTTGGAAGATGCAGGGTGCGGAGAGACGGCAGATGTAGAAATAAAGTGAAATGCCAACAGGGTAATTTTTCCCCTCCCTAATTCCCATAATTATCTAAAAGCTGAGCACTGCAGATTCTTAGCAGCATTTCGACATAGCAGATTTGAAAAGGGGATGTTGACTGAATGAGGCAAAAGCGTCTCCTTCAAGGTCCCCTTTTGCCCAGTTAGTGCCCAGTAGTATTTCATGATGCTGTGTACCCACAGGACCAGAAAATGGGATATTGATGGGATTTGACAACTGTTTCATCCAGCTAAGGAAACATTTGGGGTTTTCCAAGTGCTGGTAGAGGAATCTGTTCCAAGCACAAACATCAAACATAATGTATATCAATTGCTTTATTTAGATTTCTATATTCCGCTTTCCATTTAGGCACTTCAAAGTGGATTACGTTCAGTTACTGTAGGTATTTCCCTATCCCCCAAGGGCTTACAATCTAATGTTGTACCTGAGGCCTATTGATAACCTTTGCTAAAATGCAAAGTATGTATCTAAATCCCATTCGCCCAACTGGCACTACACCTAGTGCTTCTCAAACCCAAGACGCCCACGTGCGCTGTGCTTGAATGTTGAAAGTACATGCATGTGTCCATACGTGGCAAATAATGGTGTAAAGTTTGCACGTTAATGGCAAGCTTATTATGGGAGTGCATGTCTAAAACCGAGATTCATGCACCTTTGCATCAGACATGATGAATTATCCTGTTTCCTGAACTTTCCCAGCAGATCGCTGGGGGGGGGGGGGGGGATCTGAAAATGACATCATACTCAAAGCAGGCTGGAAATCTCCCGTTTTGAGCCCTGACCTGGAATTTTCCCACACTTCGCTTGCTTGTAGTGTTGGACCTTGCACTAGGAAAGGGTTCCTGGAGAATTCCAGGTGACAGAATACGGGCTCCAGCAGTCCAGCTTTTGCCCCCTGACTTTCCTTTTTTGCATGCCTGGACTTGCCCCTTGCATTTCGTTGAGAAAAGCAGGCATACAGGTTCACCGCTGCAAAACCAATGCTGGTTGCCTTATGATTTGGAGTCATCTTGTAATTCTATCCTCTGCATAATTCATATTAATCTGTCCCTCCACCCAAGCAATGTCATCACTGAAGGGTAGAACTTTTATTACATTTGCCAATGAGCCCAGGTTTAAAAAATGATCTTGAAATGTAATTATCCTGCATATTAAAGCAGCTTCTTTGCCTGGGAACGGAATTCTCCCCCAGGGCTGACTGTGCGTAACCTGTTAAGATTCAGATAGCAATTTCTCTCCTGGGTGACAATATTTTCAGAAACACCTTGGCTCCTTTTTTAGGAGAAGGAGTTAAAAAAAAAAAAAAAAAAAAAAAAAGTCCTTTTACTTTCTTGGCTGCTCCTGTCTGTGAAGAATTCCCCAGCTGTAGAAATGCTCTCACTGTGCAGAGGAAACTATGTTCCTCCTTTTTATGCCAGATGTTAACAATGGACGCTCCCCCCCCCAGCAGGAAGTACCCTCCCAGGGCTGGTCGCCAGCCAAACAGCAGAATCTTTTCACACACAGCACAAGCCTCCTTTTTCCCTTCTCCTGCAGGCTGTAATTAGAGCCATTTCTTAAATGGAACCCCCTTAAAGGCACTCTCCAGGTCTGGGGTGCATTTAAAGTGATGCTTTCTGACCTATGGGGCCGATGCAATAAAAGTACGCAAAAACGGGCATTGAGTGTTCAGCGCCCAGGCACCTCTCCTGGGGGCGCCACGCAATATTTAAATTAGGAGTCACGCTGCCAAGCAGGCGCTGGGGTCGATTGCATGCCCCTAGCGCATCCTTGGCAGCGGGCATCCAGGAGAGGTCGGCTGGCAGTGGGCTGAGGAAACAGATGCTGAATTTATCAGTGTCCATTTTTCTAACCGGCGCACAGCCACGGGTTTGGAAAACGGACATTTGTTAACTGAGCATCCATTTCCCTAACCTGACCGCAGGCACTCTTTAAAAATTTAAAAAAAAAAAAAATCTTCTAAATCTTTTCCCTTTTATTCACCATTCCCTTCATAATAATTCCTAACGTTGTTTTCTATTTTGACTGCTGCAGCACACTGAGCCGACGATTTTAAAGTATTATCCACTATGATGTCTAGATCTCTTTCCTGGGTGGAAGCTCCTAATATGGAACCTAACATCGTGTAACTACAGCAAGGGTTATTTGTGTTCCATCCGTCGGTCCTCGACGGCTTTGCCCCGTTTGCCTCACCTTATTCACAGCTTCTCCCGCTTACCTGGGCAAGATGGCTACCGCAGTGTCGACAAGCCAACCTCTCTGGCATCCCCAGAATGGCTATGGTGCAGCCTCTTGCCATTGCTCCTCCCAGGTACCTACTAGGGCGGGCGTGCAACACACGTCTTTGTACCACCCTTGGTGTGAACCTCGAGGGCGTTCCCTCATGCTGACGTCACGCCATCCGGGTATATTACCTTCATTCATTTGCTAGCTCCCCGAGTTAGCAAGGACTCAAATCCATTCCTGTCTACGCTACTCTGCCGCTGGAAGCTCTCTCTCTGCCCTTCGGGGTAACCGCTAACCTGGGTACCCGCTCCTCGGGGGCCCTCTGCTTTCTTTCAGGTGCCTTACACGGAACAGGTACTCGCTCCTCGAGGTATGTTCCACCAGGTATGTTCTAGATGGTACAGGCATCTGGTCCAGGTGATTTACTACTCTTCAGTTTGTCAATCAGGCCTACCACATTTTCTAGGTTCACCATGATTTGTTCAGTCCATCTGAATCATTACCCATGAAAACCTTCTCTGGTATGGGTATCTCCCCAACATCCTCTTCAGTAAACACCGAAGCAAAGAAATCTATGTTTCCTCCCTCTCTAGCCTATGCATTCCTTTCTAACAAGCCTCCACCTCTGTTCAGTGCTTGCTGGTCCCGCTGGCTGCACATACCCTTTGGCTTGCAGAACATGGGCTCTCCACCAGCCAGTCCTATGCTTGATAACAGGGCCACATCATCCTCTACTGATGCAAACGAGACGTGGGCCTGATGGACCTTATCAAGCTCGCTCTGGCAGTCCTTATGTTCTGATGGAAGTGAAACAGTAAAAAATGAGGCTCATCACCTTTCTGTCAGAAATTTCAAAATAGAATTTTCCACCATAAAATTTTGTGGGAACATTTTTGGAGGTATTAGTCCACTGTAATTTGTGGTACATTATTTGCCACAGGCCTCATTATTTCCAGCAGAGCCTATTCGCTAATGATAAGTGTTAACCAAACCCAGTGCATTAATGCAGGTTTACTTGGATTTCAGCAAAGCTTTTGATACTGTCTCCCAAGGGAGGCTCGAGAATAAACTGAGCAGCTGGGGGTGGATCTTAAGGTGGAGGACTGGATTAAAACTGGTTGAGTGATAGATGACAGAGGGTGATAGTAAATGGAATTCACTCTGAGGAGAGAGCAATGATTCGTGGACTGCCTCAAGGAGCAGTTCTGGGTTTGCTTCTGTTCAATAATTTTGTGAGCAATATTGCAGAAGTGTTTGAAGGAAAAGTATGTTTTTGCAGGTGACACTAAAATATGCAACAAAACGGACACACCTGAGGGGGAAGCCAAAAGTGAAAAGGGATGTAAGGAAGCCTGAGGAGTGATTGTATGCTTGGCAGTTGAGATTGAATACAAAAAGAGTGCAAAGTCATGCCTGTGGATTGTAGAAATCCAAAGGAGACGTCTGAAATGCTGAGAGAGCAGGAAAACATTGTGGGCAGGCAGTGGCTAGAGCCAGAAAAATATTGGGATGCACAAAGAGAGTCAGAGGAGGTGATAATGTCCCGGTACAGGTCACTGATGAGGCCTCACCTGGAATACTGTTCAGTTCTGGAGACCACATCTCAGTAATTCTGGTCGCCGCATCTCAAAAAAGATATAATTGCGATGGGGAAGGTACAGAGAAGGGCAACCAAAATGATAAAGGGGATGGAACAGCTTTCCTATGAGGAAAGGCTGAAGAGGTTAGGGCTGTTCAGCTTGGAGAAGAGACGGCTGAGGGGGGATAAGATAGAGATGTTTAAAATCATGAGAGGTCTAGAACGGGTAAATGTGAATCAGTTATTTACTCTTTCGGATAATAGAAAGACTAGGAATCACTCCATGAAGTTAGCGTGTGGCACATTTAAGACTAATCAGAGAAAGTTCTTTTTCACTCAACGCACAATTAAACTCTGGAATTTGTTGCCAGAGGATGTGGTTAGTGCAGTTAGTATAGCTGTGTTTAAAAAAGGATTGGATAAGTTCTTGGAAGAGAAGTCCATTACCTGCTATTAAGTTCACTTAGAGAATAGCCACTGCCATTAGCAATGGTTACATGGAATAGACTTAGTTTTTGGGTACTTGCCAGGATCTTATGGCCTGGATTGGCCACTGTTGGAAACAGGATGCTGGGCTTGATGGACCCTTGGTCTGACCCAGTATGGCATGTTCTTATGTTCTTATAGAGGCAGACCTGAGAGAGAGGAAACTAAAATGGTGCCAGGTCTGCATCAGAAGACATAGCACCCGAGGATCTAAAAACGTATACCCTAGAAAAGGGAAGAGGGCAGGGAGTGTATGATACAGACTTTTAAACACTTGAAGGTAGAAGTAATGCAGGAGAGGAAAAGTAAGTTCTCAAACTAGGGGGCATAGACTCCGGATCAGTATCAGAAAATATTTTTTCATAGCAAGGGTGATGGATACCTGGAATGCCCTCCTGCTGGAGTTGGTGGAGACAAAACAGTGCCTGAATTGAAAAAGGCATGGGGTAAACACAGGGGGTCCAGAGAATGGTAACCTGCACAAAGAGACACTTACCCGCTCCTGCCTTCTGTTTAAGGACCTGATTCACTAAGCATTTTTCCTATAGACACAGATTGGGAGAGGAGCCTTCGTGAATCAGGCCTAAGACTGTAAGCTGCACAGAGCAGCAGATAAGAACATAAGAAAATGCCATACTGGGTCAGACCAAGGGCCCATCAAGCCCAGCATCCTGTTTCCAACAGTGGCCAATCCAGGCCACAAGAACCTGGCAAGTACCCAAAAACTAAGTCTATTCCATGTAACCATTGCTAATGGCAGTGGCTATTCTCTAAGTGAACTTAATAGCAGGTAATGGACTTCTCTTCCAAGAACTTATCCAATCCTTTTTTAAACACAGCTATACTAACTGCACTAACCACATTCTCTGGCAACAAATTCCAGAGTTTAATTGTGCGTTGAGTGAAAAAGAACTTTCTCCGATTAGTCTTAAATGTGCTACTTGCTAACTTCATGGAGTGTCCCCTAGTCTTTCTATTATCCGAAAGAGTAAATAACCGATTCACATCTACTCGTTCTAGACCTCTCATGATTTTAAACACCTCTATCATATCCCCCCTCAGCCGTCTCTTCTCCAAGCTGAACAGCCCTAACCTCTTTAGCCTTTCCTCAGAGGGGAGCTGTTCCATCCCCTTTATCATTTTGGTATACAGATACAGCGGAATGGGACCTTCCTGTCTCCTCTTCCCCCAGTTACTATGTACTATACGGGTTAGTGAATCAGCCCCATAATGAGAACTGAGTATTGCTACCATTTGTGGAAATGGAGTTAACCAGTAAAATGTCTGCTAAAATCACGATTTTGGAGCAACTGCTTCTAGACAACACTTTATCAAAGTGGGGATCTTTTATTTCCATACCACTGAAAGGTGACCGAAAACATTCTCCTAAGTTATCAATTAGCTCCTAACAATCGCTCTTCAAAGCTTGCTCTGCTCAGGCATTTATTAAAAGCTGCTGTTTGCACAAAAGCAAAATTAATTTCCCTCTCTAAGCTTCCAAGAAAAGTCTGAAAAATCCATAATTTAAAAGTTATCAACAGTGACTGCTACTGTTTACCCTCAAGCTGTCAGCTAAACTGATTTTTCGCTGCAAGATGCATGTAAACAATGCTGTTTCCTATTAGAGAAGAGGAAGGCAGAGGAGAAGCCAACCAATTGCAGGAAATGTCTGGCCTTTCTTTTTCATATAAATCAAAGAGGCTATTTTTGGGGTTCGGTGACTTTTGTTTGTGACGGGTAGGGGAGGAGGGGTGGGTTATGATCTAGGACTCTAATCCAGGAGTGCCAACTGACTCACATAGTCCTAACCTGTTCCATACCTGGACTTACGTTTCTGATTTTCCCATTGATTTCCCTAAGAGGATCAGAAATACAAAATCCAGGCATTGGTGTAAACCCAGAACTGGATTATCTTTATTTATTAACTCCCGTCTTTGCGCTCTTGGGATTTAATAGAAGAGACTCATTGCTTGTACATTGCCATTCTACTGGGTTTCCAAGTCACCACTAATCATGTTCATGCAGAAAGCAAACTTTTCATGTTTGTGACTGGCCTGCAGAATTCTTATCTTCATGAAAGTATTTGCTGTAGAGTTTGATAGGAGACTTTCCATGTGAAACCTCGAAGAGGCACCAACCTCCATCATGCATGCTGCATAGACAAGCCGGCTCGCACATGACCTATAGGAAGCTCAGGGGGAACCTTCTCACTGATGAAGGCTGAGGGCGATGCCCTCTCCTCCCACCTAGGGCCACAATGAAAGTAAATCCAGCCCTGCACGGGGCTCTACTCCTTGTTTTCATAGATGACATCGGAAACAGAGCTGGCGCAACCTGTCTCCAGTTGGCTTTATTGTAATAGCAGTAGTAGTAGTAGTACCAGTGTGTAAGATGAATCTTAAGAAAACTCTTCAGAATATTGTGGCCATGGGCTATATTACTCTTGTCCAACGTTCCCTCGTTTTTGCTCTGTGCAATATTTTGGAAGCAGCGTACACAGCTGTATGTAGTGTTCTTAAAAACACATTCTGTTTCCCTTTTCTTGTGCATGCCGCGGTTTGCTGTCTGCACTGGTTTCATGACCTGTGTGCATGCGATGGGATCACTGCTCTTGTCTAATTTGTGTTTTATTGACTCCCATTCCAAGTTATCATGTGTGCTATGAGGGTGGGGGGACTTTCTAATTTCCAGGGTCCCTATGCACAAGCCGCCTATGCCTGTTGGGTAACCCGGCACTGCTTGGCCTAATTAGAAACCCAGGCCTGGGTTTACGCATTCCATGGCTGTGTGGTCACCTTATTACAAACCGACTTTCAGAAGCTCCTTCCAGCCACACGAGGTAGCAGCCGTGTACCACCCTCTCCTGTGCAATTGGGAAACCTTTTTACCAAGACTGCTGGCTGAGCTGTGAGTCAGATACCAGAGCTGTAGGGGAGGAGAAACAATATTAACATAATTCTTATTATTGCCCAGTTACATTGTTTTATTTTCAAGCATTTTATTCTTTGGAGAGCTGTCACATTATATAATTGTTAAATTCCATTAGTTGCTTACATATCAACATACTATTGTGACATCTTTTACAGATGTATTTTCCTCGATTCATAGTTCAGTAACGCATTTTCATTAATCTTTAATTCCCTGAGGTCTTTTCTCTACCTATTCTACACCCCACCCATTGTGAGTGTTCACCATTGGGTAATATTCATTGCATTGCTGGCTGAGCCTGCACGAGAGCAATAAGGAAACATGTTGCACCCTGTTATTTGCCCCCCCCCCCCTCAATACCCTTTGCAAGAGCATTTCCTGGGATCACAACCCCACTGAACACTGCAATCTTTATACCTGCTTTTAAATGAAAAGTAAAGTGTAACATGGTGAACGCAAATTTCCAAATAATTTAACTGGATAAACTGCTCTCCTCTGCCCAACTAAGAGAAGGTGTGTGCCTTCCCCAGCACGGGGCAAGAAGAGGGTGAAGTAGGGAAATAATACCTGGAGATGTGTTTTCCATAAGAACATAAGGTTTGAATACTGGATCAGACCAAAACGTCCATCAAGCCCAGTATCCTGTTTCCAGGTAACAAGTACCCGGCAGGATCCCAAAATATCAATACATTCTTTGCTGCCTATCCCAGGATTAAGCAGTGGATTTCCTCACCTTAATAATGGTTTATGGATTTTTCTTTCAGGAACTTGTCCAAATCTTTTTTTAAACCCAGCTACACCAACAGCTTTTACCTCATTTTCTGGCAATGAATTCCAGAATTTAATTATGAATTGAGTAGAAAAAGAAATGTAATCCTATTTGTCTTAAATGTTTTACCTATTAACTTCATTGTGTGTCCCCTAATCATTGTACTTTTTGAAAGAGTAAATGATCAATTCATGTTTACTCCACTAATTATTTATCATATCTATCATATCTCTCCTTAGTCATCTCTTCTGTAACCTGAAGAACCCTAACCTCTTTAGCCTTTCCTAAAAGGGGATTCATTCTATCCCCGTTATCATTTTGGTCACCCTTCACTGTACCTTTTCTAATTCTGCTATACCTTTCTTGAGATGTGGTGACCAGAACTGTCCACAGTACTCAAGATGAGGTTGCACCATGGAGTGATACAGAGGCATTGTGATATTCTCTGCTTTATTCTCCATTCCTTTCCTAATAATCCCGAGCATTCTGCTTGCTTTATTGGCCACCGCTGCACACTGAGTAGAGGATTTCAGCATATTATCCACGATAACACCTAGATCCCTTTCCTGGGTGGTGGCTCCCAATATGGAATCTTACATTATGTAGCTATAATTTCGATTACTTTTCCTTATGTGCATCACTTTGTATTTGTTCACATTAAATTTAATCTGCCATTTGGATGCCCAATCTCACAAGTTCCTCTTGCAATTTCTCACGATCCTCTTGTAATTTAACAACTTTGAATAATTTTGTATCATTGGAAAATTTGATCCACTCACTTGTTCCCATTTCTAGTCATTTAAAAATATGTTAAAAAGCAGTGATCCCAGTACAGATCACTATTCGCCTTTCCTTACTCTCTTATCTTTTAACCAGGTCTCAGTCCACAATAGAACACTGTCTCCTATCCCATGACGTTTTCATTTCTTCAAGAGTCTCTCATGAGGGATTTTGCCAAATGCTTTCTGAAAATCCAGATATACTATATCAACTGGCTCACCTTTACCCACATGTTTTTTAATGCCTTCAAAAACAATGGGGCAGATTGGTGAGGCAAGAGTCACCCTGGCTATGTCTATCTTTGCTTTGTCCTATTAAACTATGACTATCTATATGTTCAGTAATTTTGTTCTTTTTAATATTTTAAACCATTTTGCCAAGCACTGACGTCAGGCTCACTGGATCAAACCCTGAAATCCTTTTTAAAAACTGGTGTTGCGTTGACCCTCCCCCTTCCAAACTTCAGGTACCATAGCTGATTTTAATGTTAATTTACAAATGACTAATAATAGGTCTGCAATTGTATTTTTCAGTTCTTTCAGCACTCTGGGATGTATACCATCTGGTTCAGGTGATTTACTACTGTTTAGTTTGTCACATCTTTCATGTTCCCTGGGATTTGTTTCAGTTCCTCTGTATTATCACCTGGCATGGTTACACTAAACATTAGATCTGTAATGACTCCCTCACCTGTCAGTTCTTGTAGTTATTCCATGAAGCAGTGATTTATTTCATCTAGCTTATAGCACCAATTTGATCCATCCTATCATTGCAATATAATTTGTACCTTGGTATGACAGTGACCCACTGGGTATTCTCTTTCCACCAGGTCTCTGAAATGCCAATTACATCTACCTCTTCATTCAGTGCTATACACTCTAACTCTCCCATCTTATTTTGAAATCTTCTAGCATTTGTATACAGACATTTCAAAGTATATTTTTTATTAGTATTAAAAATCTGCTTATCAATTGACAGGGGTAATTTGGAATCTTTCTGCTCTTTACTTGAAGGCACCTGGGCTACTTGAGCATTTATTGCAACCGCTCTACAGGGATGCTCTAATTTACCTGTTCTCTTAGTATCCTTCAAAGATACATCATTCCGAACCATGCGTTTCTGAGCGACTGTCGGCAATCTCCCATCATCTAGTTTAAAAGCTGTGCTATCTCCTTTTTTTAAGGTTAGTGCTAGCAACCTGATTCCACCCTGATTAAGTTGGAACCCATCTTTTCTGAAAAGGCTCCTCCTTCCCCCAGATGTTGCCCAGTTCCAAACAATCTAAAACCCTGTTTGCTGAACCATCATTTCATCCACACATTGAGACTCCGGAGGTCTGCCTCCCTCAGGGGTCCTGCGCATGGATGGGGAGCATTTCTGAGAATGCTACCTGTAAGTTCTGGATTTCAACTTTCTCCCTAAAATCCTAAATTCAGCTTCTAGAGCCTCCGTCCTGCGTTTTCCTATGTTATTGATACCTACATGTATCAAAACAGCCAGCTCCTCCTCAGCACTGCCTAAAATTCTATCTAGGTGACATGTGAGGTCTGCCAGCTTCACACCAGGCAGGCAAGTTATCAAGTGATCCTCACATCCACTTGCCACCCAACTATGTATATTCCTAATGATCAAATCACTACCTACGATGGCCATCCTAAACCCTCCCTCCCAGGCACATGCCCCTGGAGATGCATCCGTGGTGCAAGAGGATACTGCATCATCTTGAAGGCAAGTCCTAGCTACAGGATTGCTTCCTGCCACAGCAAGATGATGCTTTACTTCCAGGTGACCTGTCTCCTCAAAGGCAGGACAGGGACTGCCAGAGTGGAGGTGACACTGCTCTATAATAGCCTGGAAGGTCTCCCCCATATACCTCCCTGTCTCCCTTAACTCCTACAGGTCTGCCATTCTAGTCGGACTCATCATCTTGGAGTTCTTTTCACCAAATGCACACACATAACCATGCCGTGTGCGTGTGTTATAAAATCCATGGGCTTTGGCGCATGTGCAGGGGGGGACGCCGAATTTTGCATGAGTACACAATCAGGCCTCCCCCAGTTCCCTCCCAGTCCGCTCCAATTAAGGAGTGGACTAGGAGGGAACTTCTCTACTCCCCTACCTAACCTTCCTACCCTTTCCCCTCTCCACCCCGACCCCCAATGCCAACCTAGCTACCCTGAATTTTTTAATTTTGTTACCTACTGCTCAGGAACAGAAGCAACTTGTGCCCACTGGCCAGCTGCTGGCATGCGCTTTCCTGGGACAGCATACAATGGCGCTGTCCCGGCCCACCCCCTTTGAAGAGGCCCAGGACTTGTGCGCGCACCGGGGTTTCTGCATGTGGCCGGGCCTGTTTGAAAATGCGCGTGGTGCACGCAAGGTCCGGCCATGCGCGTAAACCCCGGTTTTTACACATGCAGGCCCTTTGAAAATTTGTCCGCCAGTGTTTCATATCTGTTGTTGGAAAGTGTGTGGGAACTGTGGAACCTGAGGCCTAGAATGCTTGCAGTGTCTTCTGGTGACCTGAGCTGGGGCTGCTGGGAGATGTATGCCGATGATCCTTCTGGTTCTCTGCTGGGACTGCTGAAAGTAGTACACAGATGAGCCTTTCAGCAAATCTTTGTCCACATTAAAAACAGATGCAAAGACTGTGGGTACTCTGTGCTCATGGGCATTATTCCAAGGGAAAGGATCCCCTTGTTTCCATCAGAAAACTAGTTACCAGGGTAGCTGCTTACATTGTGTAGCCGCTGACTTTGTAGCCATGCAAGCTTTCTGAAAGGACGTAGCCTTTGTTATAGGTTCCAGAAACATTTCCTATGTCTAATATAGGTAGGGTGAATGCTGAAAGATTGAAAAAAAAAAAATTCTCCTCTGTTTTAGAAAAAGCAATTCCAGAAGACATCTGTGATGTCTCCTCCTTCCATCTATTGTGCCTGTTTTTCTGAGCCGTCTCGGTGCCCTGATTAGTTTTCAAGTATTTCCAGGGCTACCCCACCAGTTGATCAGTTTGAAAACTCTCTGTAGCTTCTCATGCTGATTTTATTTCCAATCCAGATTCAGAATGTAGGAAAATGCTCTATATGTAAGTTAAACTTTAGTGAAATATGAGATTTTTCTTTCTTGAAATCTCACCAGGACCAAAAGCTGGAGGCTGTAATGAGCAGCCAGAAGTTATTACATATAATTTATGGTTCCTACAGAGCCACAACTGAAGAATTTTCTCCAGATTTTGTAGCAATCCTCTCCCCAAAAAAACACTAAAGAAGAAAGAAAAAACCCCCCAACAAAATAGTGGAAACTTTTACAAACTAGGATCTGCTTCCATCCACTGCTAGAGGTTTTTCAGCTTTTGTGGATCTTCTGGCAGAGAATGGAGCTGCTTTGTGGCACTCAGGATGGCTCTTTGACACTTCCTTTTATTTTAGAAATAAAACCTGAAGCATTTGGCTATGAAGACAGTTAAAGAGTTGTTTGCTCTACCACTATGAAAGAGAATCTCTTTACTTGCTCTATTATGTAGCCATTTTCCCACTTTCTCCAAGGTACCAGCCCCTGAGAGAGCTCCTATTGATGCTTGCGCAGTAAGGCTGCTATAAGAGCTTGTGAGCTGGCAACGTTTTCCCTTTATGTAAAAAGCAATAAAAATGTTTTATTTATGGCTGGAGCTTGGGATGCTCTGGGGTGAAGGAGCATCACAGTACAGCAGCGCCTAGTGGCCAGACTCGAGGTGTACATGTAACAAGCTCTGGAGGGAGCCCTTCACTAAGAGAGGAGGAGGAGGAGGGTTACAATGCTGAAAAGGTCCAGGCTCATGCTTTGTGACTCAAGTAGAGGTGGAAGCTCAACAGAGGAGGAAGAAATTGCCAGGCCACGAACATTTTTTCTTTCAATTCTTTAAGGTTAATCGTCAGTGAGTCTGCTGCTGAATGTACCTTGCCTGGATAAGTTTAGGCAGGACTTATGTGTGTAATTTTAGCTGCAGAGCCCCAGCCACAGAAGTCCTCCAGCAACGTCTCTTTTTGTGCAGATAAATTCATGCACACAATGCATCTGCTCGGGGAGGGGGAGGGAAATTCAAACCTTGCCTTTTATCTGGGTAACTTCAAAAGACGACCTCTTTATTACTAATAGGGAATGAATGAAAAGGGCCAGAATCATAGAGGCCCAGTATGGGCAGCAACTTCAAAAGACGACCTCTTTATTACCAATAGGGAATGAATGAAAAGTCCCAGAATCATAGAGGCCCAGAATGGGCAGCAACCGTTCCACATTCCCTAAACTGCATTGCCTATGTCCTGCAGTCCTGCTGGGGAGGCTCCACCAACTCTATGCCTGGATAACAAACTTGCCAATTAGGGCCAAAAGTGCGGAATCAAAGTGAATTTCAGCATATCATCAAAACATCTTAAATTCACCTTATTAATTGACTTCCCCTCATATATATATATGTGTGGTGTGTGGTGTGTGTGTGTGTGTAGGGGGGGAGGGCGTATTTTAAATGATATGAACCTCTATTCAGCGAGAACTATGCCTAAACCACCAGTTAATATTATAGTATCCAACAACTTTCACACAAGAAAGACTTAAAAAACAAAACAATTAAAAATCTTTACTGATCTTTGTCCACAGGCTGTGTCTGCTTATATTGGCAAATTGGTTCTGTGTTGGAGACATGTGCAGCCCCATGCAAGCTGCATGATAACATGCCTACTGTAAGTCATGGACTATAATTTATATGGTTAAGTGATGCATGTAAACTGCCAAACAAAAGCTGAGTCAACTATGCTATTTATTTATTTCTTTTTAAATCTTATACGCCGCAAAATCCAAAAATATATTTTTCAATGCGGTTTGCATCACCACATACATAAATATATAAACATAATAAAAATATTTAAAAAGACAACCTTCTGACCCCAGTGCATTCTGGGAACTGTCCTAAATTCCAGAAAAAAAAGTGCTTGCATTAACTGGGAGGGGAATTAAAGGAGCAAACATGTTGCCCTTGCCCTCGATAACTTTGGAGTGATCTAGTAATTGTTATAAATGAGTATATTATGCAATATAAATTACACTACAGTAATTAGGAGTATTCCCCAGTCTGAGAATCTATGCAGTATGGCTATTTTACATGATGAAAATATTAATAACATGCTGGCTGAGAAGTATTCCTGTTTAGAATAATATTTAGTAATTCATCCCTGGTACGTTCTGCTCTTAATAAGATAAACCTGGTTCACTCTAATCATGACCTTGATTTAACCATTCCTATAGTAAGGAAAGGTTCTCTTCTCTGTCTCTTCTGTGTGTCATACAGTGCTGAGTACATCTTGTAGTGCCATAGAAATGAGCAATAGTAGTAGGGCGATAATAGAATGTATAATACCAAGGAAATTTGGAAAATGATGGGCTCCTGATGAGTGAAGAAGCTTTTTTGGGGGTAATGAGGAGGGAGTTCTTTTGATTTAACAAAGCTTAATTAAGGCATAGCCTACATTTTACAGCCCCACAATGCTAGTTTGATTTTTCAAAATATCCATTTTTCCTTCAATGTCTTGCTTCATTTTATCCATATATTATTCCTTCGATTTTATAGATTATTTTAAATAAAAGGCATGCACCTAAAAATCCAAGTCCTTCCTTACTATGTTACAGATACCCTCTTTTCTTTCACAGATTCTCTCCTTCCTCGGCTCCTCTGTGCTGGAGGGGATGTGGACAGCTGGGGAGATATTTAAAGGTATGGTGGGATTGTCCTTATGTTTATGCTTTCTGGATGAGGTTGGGCAAATTGGTGTGTCAGATACTAGATAGTGCAGTGGAACTGATGCCAGTAGATAAGTGGAAAAAAAAAAGTGTGAAAGCTTGCTGGGCAGACTGGATGGGCCATTTGGTCTTCTTCTGCCGTCATTTCTGTTTCTATGTTTCATTCTGTCTGCTGAGTTTGTGGGATGATCAGGTCTTGGGTAAATAAAGATATTACTTTTTCAGTATTTAATTCATGTGACACAGTGGAAATTGGCACCTACCTCCGAATGAACACAGGTGCAGACAGGTCCATATAAGAACATAAGAAAATGCCATACTGGGTCAGACCAAGGGTCCATCAAGCCCAGCATCCTGTTTCCAACAGTGGCCAATCCAGGCCATAAGAACCTGGCAAGTACCCAAAAACTAAGTCTATTCCATGTAACCATTGCTAATGGCAGTGGCTATTCTCTAAGTGAACTTAATAGCAGGTAATGGACTTCTCCTCCAAGAACTTATCCAATCCTTTTTTAAACACAGCTATACTAACTGCACTAACCACATCCTCTGGCAACAAATTCCAGAGTTTAATTGTGCGTTGAGTAAATAATAACTTTCTCCGATTAGTTTTAAATGTGCCCCATGCTAACTTCATGGAGTGTCCCCTAGTCTTTCTACTATCCGAAAGAGTAAATAACCGATTCACATCTACCCGTTCTAGACCTCTCATGATTTTAAACACCTCTATCATATCCCCCCTCAGTCGTCTCTTCTCCAAGCTGAAAAGTCCTAACCTCTTTAGTCTTTCCTCATAGGGGAGTTGTTCCATTCCCCTTATCATTTTGGTAGCCCTTCTCTGTACCTTCTCCATCGCAATTATATCTTTTTTGAGATGCGGTGACCAGAATTGTACACAGTATTCAATTGCACTGATTGAAAAATTGACCTATATGTTGAGGGATAATATAATTTTGTATGACAAAATGTAGGAGAGGTACTGGGTATTTTATAATTCTGCTTGTACTTGAAAGGGGAGGGCTATGATGTCAGTGTGACTATTGGTTGTTAAACTTGGAAGTGGTTACTTTATTGTTGGAATGCTGTGCTGCTTTGGATTTGTAAATACAGAATTAAAAAAAATAAAATAAAAGGCATGCACCTTTAATTACAACTGCATCTCCCATGTTTAGAAATCTCCCTTCCTATGTCTTTCATGTACTGCCTCCATGGGCTTGGCCCAGCAGTGCCTCCAATTAAACTAATTAATAGTGGGACTGGTTAACAAGGAGGAGTTTTCAAAAACGTTATACATCAGTATTTCCTTGTGCATGAAATATAAACTGGGAATGATCAGGGTATGGTGCCAGCTGAGTTACTTAAAAACATGGATACATTGATTAGTTCATAGTTTTAATTTGTCTGTTGTCAGCTTTGCACATCTCATGCAAATTGAGGCATGCTCTGTCCTATCCTAATGCCACATTAACATGCCTAGCTAAATAACTTGTCAGTCAGGTTTTAGGGATATACCTTCTCTCCAGTTTCTGCGTCACCGGGAAAAGAAATTCTAATAATTTATGAGCAGCAATATTTCTGGACTGTCCCATTAATAAGTACCATACACCACTGGAAATCTGGAATTTTAGCTTTGAAAAAGGGTTATGCTATTCATATTCTTGGATATGTAGTTTCAGTGATGATGATATTTAAATGTTATTTAAAATAAGACTCCTGTGATTTATGAGGTCTCAGATTAGTTTGCTGGAGGCTCAAGGCTCAGTATCAAACATCTGACCCAATGCATTTTCTTTGGTTATGTTACAAAATGCAGACTTCACAGATACCATTTCATTTCCATCCATCTCTCCTGGGCATGTTGCAGCAACGGTGATGATGTGTTTTGTTTTTTTTGAAGTGTCTCAAATGTTCAAGCCACAGATCAGACAAATATTTCCGTTTTGTCCATTTTGCTCCATTTCCTGCCCATGCTGTGGTGTGTCAGGTCTCCCTAAGCTCTTGTGTAGTGTTTCTGGATGACAAATGAGAATTCTGCTTTGGAGTGTTACCACAGTGTCAGGATGTGTTAGTATGTGATCTGTAGCAGAGATCATTGCCCTTCTTCTGATGTTCATATGGCTGAATTGTAGTATAAATATTGGTCTACTGCGGGCTGCTGCCTGGCTTCTAGTTGAGAAACTGTGAGAGCTCCTGAAAAATGGTTTCTATCTAAAATGTTAGATGATGGCACAATAAGACCACTGTCCCATCCAGTTTGTCCACACTATTAAGGATATATCCCTGTTGCCAGCCGTAGAACATGACCCCTTCTAAGATATCATTCCCTATCCCAGGACAATTTGTGTCGTCTTCCTCCTTAATAATCCACTATCTTGCACAGATGAGCACACAACATCCCTCATTTAGTTCACAGGCAGTGCATCTCATTTCCATATTAAACAACAAAGCTGTTGCCTGAACATCCAGCCTCCTAGATCCTCAGCGTAGTGTGCCAAACAGACCTGTGAGGTGTCTCTGTTTCCACTAGGATTTCTATTTGAACCAACAGTTCACTAGACAGACCCAGCTGCTAGTTTAATTCTAAAATTGCAGTTTATGTTCATGTCCAATGCTCCTTCCAGTTTACGTTGTTTTCTTCTCATCTCCATCTCTTTAATGTCTTGTTTTTCCATATTCTCCTTTAGGATGATTCCAACCAAGCAGTCCTAGCTCAGGGAAATAATGATATCATCCAAGCCTATCCTAATTCTTAAGTTGAGCTCAACTTTCTTGGAGACTGCATGGTTGTCGTCTTCTAGGTATATTGGACTGATATGAAGAGGGGCATGAATCTCTCTTTTACCCCAAGTAACAGGATGGAGTGTGCAACATTTTTTCCAAAAGTTTTAAAGTTTCAGTAACCATATTTTTTAAGTATGAAATGTGGACATCAAGCAGCATTTAGATCTGACACACATTCTCTTGAAATGGCAACTCTGTATCTAGTTTTATCAGCTTTTCAATGAGCTGCTAGAGGAAAATCCAAAAACTGCATGGAACTCACACCAAGCTTAAGAATGCCAGGTTCAAGATTGACCTCTGGAATTGTTTAAGCAGTAGGTTTCCTAATCTTTTCTCATCTTTTTTTCTTGCTCTGTTTATTCTCTTGCTACAGCATACATCATCCATCTGTCATCTGATCCTACCACAACCCGACACAGCCAGCTGCACTGGTGACAAAGCTTTACTGTACATATGTCATGACATATCTTGACAGTTTAACCAACAAAAATGTTTGTTGCAGCAAAAATATTCTGCCTACAAATGCTGTTGTATTTAGTATGAATGTTGGAATGATCAGGAATTTTACTAGAATGTAGGGGTCAATGTGAAATACAATGTACATAATAAAGCATGCCATAATCTTGTTTAATGTGTCCTTACATTGGCCTCTGTAAAGTCTTTCGCATCGCCGATAACAGTTGATGGCATCTCTGTATCTTTGTGTGGGAGCTAAATGAGATTATGGGATATAGTCACCGTTCTAGCTTTGCTCTTTGCACTTTGTCTGGGCTCCTCATGGTGAACAAGCAATATTTAGCTGCTCTCTCTGCTGGAAGAGGGAAAGAGAAGGTCCACCATAAAATCTGTCTCAATCTCTTTCTCTCTTTCAGATACACCTGTTCTCCCAATAATGTTTGGCACTGAAAGTTGGCAATGGGACTTATCACCATTATGCATAAGAACATAAGAAAATACCATACTGGGTCAGACCAAGGGTCCATCAAGCCCAGCATCCTGTTTCCAACAGTGGCCAATCCAGGCCATAAGAACCTGGCAAGTACCCAAAAACTAAGTCTATTCCATGTAACCATTGCTAATGGCAGTGGCTATTCTCTAAGTGAACTTAATAGCAGGTAATGGACTTCTCCTCCAAGAACTTATCCAATCCTTTTTTAAACACAGCTGTACTAACTGCAAACCCAAATATCAGTGATATTCAGTACGGGTTAAACTAGGTGCCTATTCTTGCTTAGTGGAAATACCCAGAAAAGAACAAAAACAAAATATCTTTAAAAATAGCACCATTTGTTACAATTTCTCAACACAGTGGGGTTGTCACGTTAATCCACTTGGACACATAGATGTAGAGGTCAACAAACAAGCTTCTGGGCAAGACCTTTTCATTAGACATTTGTGACTACTTCTGAAGAGCTCTCCTCCCTTCACTGGCTCAGTGGAAAACCTTTGAAAAAAGAGAGAAAGGGCCGAGGATCATCCATTCGATTTTCTCAGTAATGCTGCTGAGCAGTTAGCACTGTAAGAAAAACATGGCAAGCACCCAAACGCAGAGCAGGCGCCCTGAGCTCCTCAATGGCCGCCTTTTACTTTTTGATTCTGATGTGAAAGTCATAGTTCTGTACTTTTAAACCTAGGTATAGAATTCCATCTAACCTATTTCTTTTTTTATTGTTGTGCCCGTTCATACTTAGCGCTGACTTCTCATGGAGGATTGGAACATTGGGTCAAAAAGGGTTAAATTGAAAGTGTGTCTGAACTTTATACAAAGCCAGTTAGTGTAATTTCACTGCAAAGGCAGGCACAACGGGAATACAGGCTGCAAAATCCAGGGCGGGGACTAGAGAACCATGTAGCTAAGACCAGTGCCCTTGGCAAGCTGCAATCTTGCACTCTTCTCCTATTTCCCCTTCCTCAGTCCTGCACTTTTTGGGCTGCCAGTAAGATGGGCTCCTCTGGAGATCTTTGCTACCAGCAAGCTGCCTGCTGTGATGTTGCGGTTCCCCTGTGGTATGGCATGTAGTTTGCTTAATGAAAGCACCAGCCTTGCTTGCAGTTCTTCTGGCTTCTCCGATTTGTTTTGACTTAGGGAGAAGTAATCTAGCTGTGTAACG
Source organism: Rhinatrema bivittatum (assembly GCF_901001135.1). Classification (NCBI taxonomy): domain Eukaryota; kingdom Metazoa; phylum Chordata; class Amphibia; order Gymnophiona; family Rhinatrematidae; genus Rhinatrema; species Rhinatrema bivittatum. The sequence continues at coordinate 73,508,268 of NC_042629.1, read as the reverse complement.
CGGATTAGCTCACCTTCTGAAAGCTGCCCTCCTCTGGCTGGCTAAGAGTGTGCGGGAGCTTCCATAGCTACTCGGCCTTTGATTTTCTGGTTTCCCTTGTAATAAACATGGAAGGTCATTTGCTTCCTAACCTTAATATGATGATATTCAGTGATTTTTTTGGCTACACCGGAGGTAAAGCAGCCGTGATAGAGAATGGGAATTGCACCTTTTTTCTACTCCCAAACACTCCTCATGCATGAAGGATTAAAATCAGCGTGCTCATCTGTGGGTTTATAGGAAATAAATGAGGCATAGCAATATCTCCTGACTGCAGGTAAAACAGCTGTGATTGCAGTCTAGAGATCAAATCATGGTCTTCCTTCTCAAACAGGAATAAGCAGATCCAAAGGGAGGCAGACTTGCAGAGCACGTGTGAGGTGGTCATTTCCTGGTTTCCCCCCTTAGATGCTGAAGCTGCAGGCTTGTCAGATCAGTGGGGGCTATTGTTTGTATTTTTTCAGGTGAACTAAAGAAAGGGTGTGTACTGAAATGAATAGGTGCCATTAATACACTTGCTGGCAAATGAAGTTTCAACAGAAGAGATCTGAGCCTAGAAAGCACAAAGGATGTACTATGCAGAGAAAAACCTTTCCCTTTCACACAGGGCTCAGCTTATAGCAAAATCTGAGAAAAGAAAACTTGCATCCAACTTGAAATTCTAGTCTGTGTGTTTCAGGATATGACTTCATCTTGGTACAAACATCACAGGAGGAAGCCCTTTAAGGTAACTGTGGTAGTCAGAAAGTATTCATTTAAACAGAATTATACGCCTAGAAACAGTATAGAAATGCATATCTTTAAAAAAGGCCTAGTCTTTACATCTTAGCAACAATAATAATTGTACCTCCTAACTAACCTCAGCTTCCAAAGATGGAATAGTTTCATGCTAATTAATAAACATGCTGTTAATTTGTATGTCTGAAAACCAATGCTGAAAGAGAAATCATGATGACCTGAATCATAGGGAGCATAATTTTATATCTCCACACATAGAAGGAAAGACCGTGTGCAGGATTTTCAACGTAAACTTGCATGCATATGCTCGCTTTGAATACCCTTAGGTACTTGGCTGTGCACATACACAAAACATCCCTGCTCTTTGGAGAACTTGCTGTAGATGCGTAGACCTGTGTGCGTACTTCTTAAAATGAAAAAGAACCCGCCGAAATTCCAAGTCCATCCCCCAGAATGCCTTCCGCTGTTTGTGTAAAAACACTTTTATGTGCAGAGCCCTAGCCCATTTTACTTATATAAAACAAGGTTTTATGCACATAACTGGCTTTGAAAATTACTTCCTACAAGTGCTTCATGCAGTTAGTTTGGTGTTTGACACAGCTTAAAATGCTAATGTCAAGTTCCAGTTAGGAAATGGTAAGAGCCCACCCATCAATTGATTTGTGATATTAGCAATCATTAAACATAGCTGAACAGTACACAAGGACATTTTCCCTTCTTGTGCAATCCTGCTTGACCTCCTGCTCTACCCGAAGATCCTTTCTGCTCGTGATCCGGTTTTTGTCTCCAGCACCTCCACTGGGAGGCTGTTCCACGTATTCACTGCCCTTCCTATGAAGAATTCCTTCTTTCTTACTCCCGAGTCCATTATCATGACCTCTTATACGAGAGCTTCTTATCCAATTACAATTGCTCAGCTCTTGTGCACTATTCGTCCCTTTGATGTATCTGAATGTCTCTGTTGCATCCCCACCTCCTTTCCTCTCCTCTTGGGTGTACCTACTTAGGTTAACTTTTTTATGGGCAATATACAGTAATTAAATATTTGTCAAAAACGACAGAAATGTTACATTGTGCTTTTTAGATCATGAACCACATTTTATAGTTACAGAAAATGTTGTTTAAGTTTGTTTTAATTATGTTTGTAAGATTGTAAACCGCCTAGACGGACATGCAAATGCCCAAATGTGCGGTATATAAAAACGTTAAATAAATAAATAGACCCTGCCAATACTTCTCTTTGTCCCTTCGCTGCATATAGTATTCAGAACTATCATGCCCCAGATTTCAGTTCTTAAGTCTCACCTCATAGGGCTTATATGGTGCCGATCAGCACCATTTTGGTAGCCCTCTTCTGGACTGTGTCTACCTAATCAAGGCACTTTGAAAAGTTGGTTTACAGGTCCAGTCAGCATGAAGAATTAAGACTGAACATCTCCAAGTCGATACATTTCTACTCAAACATTAGGACACTATGGGGTAGATTTTCAGACGAGCGCGAACAGCCTACTTTTGTTTGCGCTCCAGGCGCAAACAAAAGTACGCTGGATTTTAGTAGATACGCGCGTAGTCGCGCGTATCGGCTAAAATCCTGGATCGGCGCGCGCAAGGCTATCGATTTCGTATAGCCTGCGCGCGCCGAGCCGCGCAGCCTACCCCCGTTCCCTCCTAGGCCGCTCCGAAATCGGAGCGGCCTAGAAGGGAACTTTCCTTTGCCCTCCCCTCACCTTCCCCTCCCTTCCCCTACCTAACCCACCCGCCCGGCCCTGTCTAAACCCCCATCCTACCTTTGTCGGGGGATTTACGCCTCCCTCTGGGAGGCGTAAATCCCCGCGCGCCAGCGGGCCTCCTGCGCGCCGGGCCGCGACCTGGGGGCGGGTACGGAGGGCGCGGCCACGCCCCCGGGCCGTAGCCACACCCCCAAAACGCTGCCGACACGCCCCCGCAACGCCGCGCGCTCCGGCCCCGCCCCCCGACACGCCTCCCGACACGCCCACTCCGAAAACCCCGGGACTTACGCGAGTCCCGGGGTTCTGCGCGCGCCGGTGAGCCTATGTAAAATAGGCTCACCGGCGCGCAGGGCCCTGCTCGCGTAAATCCGCCCGGTTTTGGGCGGATTTACGCGAGCAGGGCTCTGAAAATCCGCCCCTATGAGTGTATTTTTGCAAAAGCTGCTTTTTTCCCATAGTGTAGGGGATACTACTGAGCAACCACATTCCACTTATAAAAACAGTGTTTCCCCATGTGTCCCTTCTCCATGGAAGCAATGCCTGTTGTGAAAGAAATTCTGCTTTGAAGAACAATTGGAAGAGGTCTTGGTGGTTTTCCTGTATGGAGGTCAGTGGAGTGCTTCGGGTACTGAAATACTTATTTCTCCTCCAGTAATTAGCTTTGACATTTTTCCCTGTTCCTGGTCAGACTGGTGATTTTAATCCTACTGCTAGCTCTGAACTCAATGTCTGCCGAGCTTATTCTTCCAAGTGATATTTTGAACGGGTTTGGGGGGGGGGGGGGGGGGGGTGTTTGTTGCAGTTCCTGGAATAGTAATTCATATGTATATAATCCTCTGCTGCATGCTGGTATATAGTACATTTGGGTTTTGATTCCCAAGTCTGACTTGTGTACCTTAGGCCAGTGGGACCTTGGGATGCTGCAGAAAAGGTATTTACAGCCCCCGCAGGATGGCATCCCAGCCACCTAGCATACATGTAATCAGTGAGTGTAGCTGAGGATTGGCACTGTCATGCAGAGTTAAAAAGAGAGGGAACCCCAGAAACTTGTGAATGAAGACTTGGACTAGAGACTGGTTCTGAGGCAGAAGCTCAAAAGACTGAGTGGGAGGAAATTCCAGGTCAAAAGAAAATAAAACGTACATTTTCCACTCAATAGGTGGATTTAATAGGAAAGAACCCCACACAAAATTCTTAAGCTATACAATATTGCTGGTGCCTTAGGAGTCAGCAAGTACCTTGAATGCACCTTCTTTATAGGGGACTGTTTCCAAATGTTTCTTGCAGTAACCATATCATTATTAAATAAAATACTAAGAGGTCATTATTCAGTACTGGCCATGAAAGTAACTTAGCGAGATATGATGTATATTCAGTGGCACGGCAAGGAATATATGTGTGCACGTAGCCAGATAAGGCTTAGACCTGCTCTATGGGGTTGCTAAACTTAGACGCACACTTATATGGCTAACTCTAAATATCGGTACTTAGGTGTATAAGTTATATGTCCAGCTCATGCCTACTTTTTATACGCGCACATTCTAGCTGTATAAGGGACTTATAAGGCTAAACTGAATATAGGCTTATATAGAATATGAACTATACTATATTATTTATTATCATTATGTTAAATTGTCATATGTGCCACTGTTCTATGTAAAGCCCCTTATCTCTGTTGGGCAGTTTATCGTTATATGTAAACCGGAGTGATTTGTAGTCTCTATAAGAACCTCGGTATATAAAAATTAAAAATAAATAAAATAGATAAATAAATATAGGCGCATTTTCAGCAGACGCTACTTAGCCACATAGCTCCTACTTATCTAGCTAAATAGCACTGAATGCACTTTGAATATTGACCTGCCTATTTTTCTGAAGACAAATAATAATCTGTGTTTAATCTTATTCTGCCTTCAGAAAAAGGAGAGGAAATAATACTAATTTGGATGAACCAACCCATCCTCTGCACAAAAATCTGTCCCAATAGCTGGTTGAGAAATAAAGCAGCTTCATTGAATCATTCAAATTTTTAAAATTGTAAATCTTTGAGGCGATCTGTATGTATGTCTCCTTGCTTTACTTGGACTCTGAGCATGCAAATGTGCTACCACGCTGGCTGGGCTGTCTTGGGGGGGAAGGGAGGGGGAGGGGCATGCACTACGAAGGCAGACATTGCCCTAGACTAGAATTTCAGTGCTGCGACTGCCCCACAGCTGGTGCATGAGTGTGCCGTGGGGCCAGGAGCCATCACGTCCTGCACTGGTCTGAATAGGGGTGTCTCACCCCTCGCTCCAATCTGATGGAGGTCCCACTGTAACTAGTTTGTCTCAGGCCTGCATCTCTGTAGGGTCCACCCTGTTTATTGGTGTGGCCCATTCTGTAAAGTAATTGTGCCAATTCAGATGAATGTTTTGCCACTACAATTCCAATCCCGTCCAAGCTCAGAACATTTATATTTCTTTTATTTCAATAAAGGTAAGGCATCTTCCCATCCCTCTAAAGGTACTGAGCAAGTTCTTTCATTACTGCTGTTCAATCTGGAATGGATTAGATTGGCTGCGATCCAGTCTGGTGCCAGAGCATTTTGCCTCTTTGTTCATTAACAGGCTGTTTTCTTAGAGGAGATCAGAAAGCCAAGCCAAGCTTTCCATTATCCTAAAAGAAATAATGGAAATGAGGAGAAAGAGATGAGGAATGGACAAAGCTAACACTTCAGCAATGTGGAAGTCATTTTGAGAGCATTTGTTTTGTTTTTACTGTGCTATGTGACCATTTTCATTTCAACATCCAATTATCCTCATGCTCTTTTCTTCCCTCAATTTATTACCTGAAATAAAAAAAGGTTCCTTCTGGAGAAATGAACATCAGATTCTCTCTCTTTTCATGAGCAAAGTATTGTGGTTGTGTTAGTCTACATGAATACATAGAAATAAAGGACAACACAGGGTGGGATCTGGGGGTGACTGTATCTGATGATCTGAAGGTGGCCAAATAGATGGATAAAGCGATGGTAAAAGCCAGAAAGCTGCTTGGCTGCATAGGGAGAAGACTGGTCAGCAGAGAAAGGGAGGAGATATTGCCCCTGTACAGGTCCCTGGTGAGACCTCACTGGGATTACTGAGTACAATTCTGGAGACCCCCACCTTCAAAAGGATAGAAACAGGATGGAGCTGGTCCAGAGGGGGAGGCTGCTAAAATGGGCAGTGGTCTTTGTTTTAAAGCATATGGGGACAGACTTATGAGCAGAACATGTATACCCTTGAGGAAAGGTGAGGTAGGGGAGATATGAAAGAGATGTTTAAATATTTCCAAAGCTTCCATGCACAGGATATGAGCCTCTTTCAATGGAAAGAAAGCTCTAGAATAAGGGTCCATGGGATGGGGTGAAAGAGAGTGGTCTCGGGAGTAATCTAAGGAAATATTTGTTTACAGAGAGGGTGGTGGATGCATGGAACAGCCTCCCTGTGAATGTGGTGGAGACTAGAACAGTATCTGAATTCAAGAAAGCATGGGATATACAGGGGCTCGCTGAGGGAGTGCTAGGGATTGTAAAGCTGAATTAGTTGGTGTGGATGGGCAGACTTGATAGACCGTATGGGTTTTTTCCTCAGTCATGTTTCTAAGTTGTAAATGACACCTGTATACTGGTCTAATTCGATACATCTGTGACAAGATTTTAAGAGCTATTGTGAATACCCTTCATCAGGTCAGTGACTTAAATTTCCAGTTTAGCCTTTTTCCTAGAATTGGAAGGTTTTGCTTTTTCTGCTCCTCTTCCTCCTCCTCCATTCTAGCTCGGGGCTCAGATTCTCCATCAGTCTTAAAGTAATGTATGTAAAAGTTTGGGAAGATAGCATTGATAGTTTACATCTGAATCATTGTAATGGAGGCCCAACCTGTTTAGGCGGGACTGCAACTGGGGGGCCACGTTACAGCTCATTCTGTTAGAGCCATGGCGACTTTAGTGGCTCACCTGGATGCAGTTCCAATGGGAGAGATCTGCAAGGCTGTGACATGGAGGTCTCTCCACACCTTTGCAGCTCATTATTGTCTGGACAGGGACGGCCGCCAGGATAGCAGATTTGGCCAGTCTGTCCTCAAGAACCTCTTTCAACTGTGAACCCAACTCTTCCTCCCAAGGCCCCTGGTTTGAGTTTAGACTGTCCCAGCTGTTACCAACAGCACCTCTGTTGTTGTGCCCATTGGCACCTGCTTGGTGTCCGTTGGTCCCATTATTTTTCAGGCCAGCCTGTAGCTAGGGATTCACCCACATGTGAGAACTATCATCCTGTTTGTCCCAGGAAAAAGAGAAGTTGCTTACCTGTAACAGGTGTTTTCCTAGGACAGCAGGATGTTAGTCCTCAGGAAACCCACCCACCACCCCGCAGAGTTGGATTCCTGTAGTTTAGTTTATTTTTTTGTAATTTACTTACGAGACTGAAAACGGACCACGCGTGGATAGTGGCAACCAGGGCCTGCTCAGTGTGCTCAGTTTTCCATGCCGGGCTCCATCTGATGATGTCACCCACAGGTGAGGACTAACATCGTGCTGTCCTAGGAGAACACTTGTTACAGGTAAGCAACTTTGCTTTCCAAACGGCAGGTCCAAAAGGACTATCGAGTGGCCAGAGGGCTACACCAGAGACCAGCATTGCGTTGTTGGGTCTCACTCTGTGCGTACAGGTTCAGCAGAGCTACGTTCCAAGTCCAGCCCGTGCTTGCATACGCTCGCCTCCCACGGTGCCTGTCTTGGGGCTTCATCCTGGGGGTCAGGTCATGGTTCAAGGGTTCACTTTCTCTTGAGCAAGTGATCACATCCCGCGCTCGCAATATTGCCTTTGACTTTGTATGTACTCTGCCTGCCATGACCTATTGCTTGCCTCTTGACATTGCATGAACTCTACCTGCCTTGACCTTGCCTATCTGATCCCACTTCGGCATCCTGATTGTATTCTGCTACCTTGATCCTGACTGTCAGCAGCTGCGAGTTCACCTTCTAGTTTAAGACAGAACCAGTACACCAGTAAATTCTTCCCCCCAAACACATACACACACATACAAAAACCCCCCAAACATTTACCATGCACATTGAAGACCACTAAAGCCAGGATCTACCTGCTAATTCTTAACTTCAGTAACACCACATTGTAGGGTTTTTAAAAATATTACAGAAATGAATTTCCTACGAATCCTCACCTCAGAAGCATTGTTGCTCTTTCAATTAATCTCTACAGACTCACAGTGACCATTAGAGAGCTAAGAAATATTATTCAGGATCATTAACAGTTAATACAGTGGTTTCTCTGCTGCTGAGGGAACAGCCACATACAAAGAGAGAAATCATTATCCCTGTTGCTGTTTTTGGAGGTGGATGGATGAATCTGAAAGTTGTCTGAGAATTCATAGACAATGCATACTTTGTTAGTAACTATGAGTCATGGAATGTGCTGCCAGTTAAGATGACTGTATCTGTATAAACGCACCTGACTGCTCCTTCACAGGAAGGGTGCTCAAATTCATTTTCTAGGCTGATAGAAAATTGCATGACTCCTACCTGCTGTCTGTGGGCCACCACAACCCACAAAGGTCTTCCGAGTTTGAGATGATGTAGAATGCCTGTGGTCTAGTAGTTTAGTTGCATGTTAATTAGGAATTGTGGCTGGAGATTTCTTTATCTGATCCTATGAGTACTGTAAAAGCTAGAATTTCTTGCACAAGCTTTTATGTCTGTCAGTAATAGGTTGAGACTTTGCTGTATTACATCCTATTATCCATTTTACAGATATTCAATTGCTGTTCCTGTATTAAACTCAATGTTAACATTATTTAATGTGGTCACTTTAATCAGTGCTGTAAAAGACAGCTGGATGCTTAGAACACACATCCCACCCAAAAGAGAATATGTATATTTTGGGGAATAAGGGGTAAGTGATCTAGCCACCTACATATGTAATTGGGCAGCTGGGTCAGCCCGCTGGAAAATTTCCCTCTACTGAGCTAATTTCCCTAAGCAGCTAGATTTAGCTGCTCCAATTCAGGGCGGTTCCAGCGGCAGCCCCTTAGCCGAGCAGTCATTGTCAGCACGAGGATGCATGCGAAAATGCCATAATGTTTGGTGCGATGCAACTGAGAAAAAGGGGAGGATATTTTGCCCAAGTGGGCTGGGCTCACGGTTTTGTGAAGCTGTATTGCACAGCTTTAACTACACCTTTTTCATTTGTGTAAAGCTGTGCGATAGGGTTTTATTGTGGTTGCAGTGTTTCTTGCACATGCTGTTTTAAACTCCTGGAGAGCTAGCTGAGCGATCGGGGGGTGGGGAGGGAGAGAGAGAGAGAGACTAGCCATAATGCCCTGACCCTAGATACGTATTTATATCTCTATTAGAGGCCCACCTAGTAACGCGAGGTGAGGTTTAGGTATTAGTGTAGGGGTTAGGGGCCACTTTGACATTCAAAGTGAGACGTACGAACAGAACAGTGGTCTCTTGAGAAGATTTGAAGACCTTCGGAGTGAGGAAACTCACCCAAAGATGAGATTTGTGCAGTGTTCTCTCAACCTAGCTTGATGGACTCTCTACCTGGGTAACATCAAGCTAGGTGGAGAGAACATTGCACAAATCTCATCTTTGGGTGAGTGCCCTCACTCCGAGGGTCATCAAATCTTCACAAGAGAGCACTGTTCTGTTCGTACGTCTCACTTTGAATGTCTCACCTCGAGTTACTAGGTGGGCCTCCCATAGAGATATAAATACATATCTAGCATGAGGGCATTGTGGCTAGTCTCTCTCTCTCTCTCTCCTTAAACATGGTCCCCCAGTGGGTGTAAAGTTATCACAATTTGCACTAAGATAGCACTTCGCATAGGTATTACCATAAAACACACCCCTTTTCCTATCGCATGTGATATTTAGTGCATTTTGATAAATCCAGGCCTAAGTTAGCCAGCTGTCCCCATGGAGTTGACTTAAATCGAGTCACCTACATTTTAACCAGCTGGATTGCAGCTGAAATATTCCTAAATGTAGCTTGCTAAAACTTAACTTGCAGGATTTCAGGTGAGTGCTCTATTGAAAACTGACCTCAGGCTGGGTATTGATATAATACATGACTCATACAGCAGCTACACACACAAAACCACTTGTACAAAGTCACACCTGCTCTTTGCACACTTTTTACAATCAAAGTATGCGTGAAAATCCAAACTCCCCACAACTCCTTTTTGCAGTGTGATTTATCAGGTTGCAGCACCTTCCTAGACCTTTTCTTTATTACTTCACCTCAGGCAGTCAGGGCATGCACATCACCATGGCATCTCCCTTCTTTGTCCATGGATGTGTTTTCAGATATATTGTTTACTGCACAGGGCCCAATATATGACTTGGGCTTCTTGTTAGGAAGAGAACTAGCAGTTCATCCTAGCGAATCCTGGAAACTGAGTTCCAATCACTGTGTAAGTCACTTGGGGGATTTTCAAAGCTATTTCCACCCATAAGACGTAGATTTATGCACGTGAATGGTTTAACTTTCTTCTTAGCATGAAATGAAATGAGGTAAAGGGCATGTGTGGAAGGGAGACAGAGAAAAAGAGAACCAAACGTGTGGGTCAGCAGTGAGAAATATGTTTACAGCAAGTCTTTGAGTGAAATCGCTTTTCCTTGTAAGGACTGAACTTCTTGATAAAGCTCTTAATATTTGCATGTTCTGATTTCCCACTGCAGATATTCTGTAGTCATAGGGCTGACATTGTTTGGCCCTTTAAAGAGGAACACTTCTTCCTGGCACACAATCGCTGTATGACATTAGTCCCTCTGCAAGGCATAAATCTCTGAATACCTTAAATGTACAACTGATAATAAAAGTCACCTTGTAAAAGTAAAGGTGGTATGTTGCTTCTGATGATCTAACTCTTCCAGCTCGTATTTGTTTAGTCTGGATGTCAAAATTACATGGCAGTTACCACCTGATGGAAATGGTTATGTACATCAAGCTATGTGGCTTGCATATCTAGTCATTAAGGACTGCAGTATCGTGATAGTACCGGATACATCATGTAACTGGGAACTAGAAAAAGGGTTCCTTGTGTAGAAAATGCCCAAAGGATAGTGGATGCACTAAAGCAAAGAACATATTTAGAAGAAAAATTTAATAAAAATGCATTCTTGTAATGTAAAATGTTAAATATTTTTGTCTTTCGCATCCATACAGAGATATACTTACTTACAAATAAGACGAAAAGCAGATAGCCATTCATATAATGAACTGAGTTCTTCCAATCAGTGTCTCTGGTTACATACTAGGTACTTTCAATGTATCTTTTCTAATGCCTTTGCCTTTGGTTTTCTCTGCGATAACCCTTAAACGTTTGAAAGCAGGTGGAAGGGTCTGGCCCAAGAATGGTGGTGTGGTAATGTCAAGAATCATAATTATGTATTCCCCTAAAAAGAAAATAAGGAAATGTGTATAAGTCAATACAACACAACTGCACATCATGAAAAATACAGAGATGAAGAAATAAGACTGGATCTAGGGGACAGCATGCACCACTTCTGAAAAGGGAGCATTTCATTCAGGATTTTATTTTCCCAAATGAAGATCTTAAAAAAATTCTTACAGAAAGATATTTAGTGATCTTAGCAAATGAAAATAATCACATCCTATGCTAATCCCTTCTCACCATGGCATAAGTCATGCCCTGATAAACACAAACAGGTGAATTTCAAAGAAGTTATGCACACAAATGTAACCTACTACCATAGCAATTTTCATAAACCATTTACGCACATAGGGGCAGATTTTAAAAGCCCTGTGCGCGTAAATCCAGCTGGATTTACGCGTGCAGGGGACTTGTGAGCCGGCGCGCGCAAAGCCCCGGGATGCGCGTAAGTCCCAGGGCTTTGCTTGAGGGCGTGTTGGGGGCGGCGTGGCATTCGGGGGTGTTCCGGGGGTGGGGCCATGGGCGTGGTGCCGGCCCAGGGGCGTGGCCGAGGCCTCCGAACCAGCTCCCGGGCCGGGGAATGGGGCGCGCGGTATAATGTATAATCAAAAGAACCACCAAATTGGATAAGTCATGCCCTGTCCACGCCACTGAGGTACTGTGCAGTGGGAGGAAAGACCACATTTTTGCCACTATGATGGGGGATCCCTGTCGGCCAGTGAGTGGCAAGTGTTGGGAGATGAAGCCATCAGGCAAGGGAGGGATTCTGCTGCTGCCCAGTTAAGCCCTCAGTGGTGGGGAGAGGGAAGGAAAGGTTATAAAGATAAAAAGAAAGGCAACAAACTCCTCTTCCCTCTCTCGGCTTCTTTCAGAAACATCCCGTATTTTAAGATCATGTAATACATGATCAGCTTCCTTGCAATATACACGACCCTCATTAACACCTTTGCAGTACTCAGTCTCCTGAACTGAAGGGAAGAAGCACATCAGCGCAGACCAAGCCAAAGAGGCCAAAGTCCTTTGCTCTCATTTTATGTGCCCTAGTGCCTCCATTAAACAGCTCAAAACCGCTTCCACAACACAATGTGGGGAAATATTGCGTCGCTGCCACAAAGCAGTCGGATGCAAGTGACTTTTCAGGAAAAAAAATGCATCTTTGCAATCAGCCCATAGAGGAGCTTACACAATATTTGATACATTTTCAGTGAACGGAAGCCTGGTATTTGGTTTCTTGTAAACCCTGAGAAGAGCCAGATTAAGTTTTCATAAGAAAGAAGCAAAATATGTTAGTGCAAAATAATACAATAATGCAAATACTTAATTTGCTAGATGGCTAAGCATTGTATTTTTCTCGAACCTTTTTTTATTGCTTTTGCTTGTTTTATATTATTTTATCTTATTTTATTTTTATTTTAGTTACTATCTCCTAATTTTTTCTTTGGTAATTTGTGAACCATTTTGGTCAATTTCTATTTTGAAAAGACAGTATAGAAATGTTTTTAAATAAGTAAATAAATTAGGAGATATTCTTCATGCAACATTTTTTCTTAGGCTGCCAAAAATACTTGGGCTGGTCTGGGAAGAAATGATTCTCTATCCTGCACAAATATATAACCGTGCATAATATTTTATATAAATAGAGACCAATATGTTATACATATCTGAAGGGTACCTAAAGTGCCTTATGAGCCATTTGACTTAATTTCCCACCCTGTTCACCAAATGTAAGTAGTGAATGACAACTATACATTCATTATAGAATCTCTGGGATCCTTAGAAAGCTATCAGAATGCTGTCCATGCCTTTTTGCAATAGAAAATTACAATCAAAGTTGCACCTACATTATTATCAAGCTGTAGGAATTAAAAGGCAGAACACATAAGCAAACAGATAAGCTTGGCTACCACCTCCTGAACACAAGCCAAAGGAACTTAAAAGACAGCTCTGAATTCCCAGAAGATTTAACATAGTAACTTATAGTAAATGACGTCAGAGAAAGACCCAAATGGTCCGTCCAGTCTGCCCAGCAAGTTGTTTGGGTAGTAACAGCTGCTCCATGCTACCATTCATAAATGTTAAATCTTAAGTTAGCAAAAGGTTAACCCTTTTCATCATTTCCATCCTCTAACCATTAGGGATCCTTTGTGTTTATCCCATGCCCTTTTGAATTCTGTTACTGCTCTCATCTTCACCATCTCTTCTGGTGTTATTGTTTGTAAGGTTTTGGGTGGACCCTTGGACACTGTGGCAGATGACTACGCCCACGGGGGGGGGGGAGTCCCGTGAGGGGCCACAGGTCAGGCTCAGCTTTAGGACACACAACACAGAATTATCTTTTATTAAACAGAGTTGAGAAGCCACCAGAGGTGGCAGTAGTGAGTAGAGATGAAGCCCGGCTGGGCTTAGGGTTCCTCAGGACACTGGAACAGCGATCCCTCTATGGCTGTGCTGTAGTGCAGAGAAACTGAGAGCGTGAGTACGGTGGAGCATACACAGGGTTTTGGCATAGAGCCTCGTTGGTTGATTACTCACACAGGGTTTCTCCCGGAAGGTAACACAGAAGCTGGAATAGAGGCAGGCCCTCGAGGAGCGAGTACCTGGTTCCAGGAAACAGCTCTGAGAGAATGAAGATGGTAACTCACTGATGGTGTAGGCAGTGGATTCTTCCAAGCAGAAGTGAGCTCAGGCAGCAAGTCCGGGAACATGGGCCCTCGATGAGCAAGTACCGGTTCCAGACAGCGACCTGAAAGAAAAGAGAGAGGCCCCCGAGGAGCGGGTACCCCGATAGAGTAAGTCCAATTAAGGAGAGACAGAGTAGCTAGGTACGGAGAGCGAATCCCGTCCGTAAGGAGTCCTTTGCTAACTCGATTAGCTAGCAAAGCCTACTATTCCGGGATGTGTGACGTCATCACAGGGGGATGCCCCTGAGGTTCGCGCCAAAGAAGGAATAAGAAGCAGGGCTGCACGTCGCGTGCGCCCGCCCGCCCTATGGCAGCTAAACAACGTGGCGGGATGCAGCGCCCAAGCCAGATCGGGGACGTCGGAGAGGAAGGCAGGCAGCCAGACGTCCATCAACCACAGGAGGAGTCGCCAAAGAAGTAAGGAGGGCGGAGTGGAGACGTCGGGCAGCAACAGTCGTAACATCTGGGAAGCAGTTCCGTACATCCATCACCCTTTCCATGAAGAAATATTTCTTGACATTGCTTCTGAGTCTACCTCCTTGGAGCTTCAGATAATTGTGTATATATGATTGTTATCCATTGTGATCATGTGGAACGTGCAGAACAGAATTATAGTAAATAATAAATAAATAACCCCTGGTTCTATAGCTTCCTTTCCATTGGAAAAGGTTTGATTCTTGTGCATCATTTATACCTTTCAGGTATTTAGAAATCTGTATCATATCTCCACTGTCTCTCCTCTCCTCTAGGGTATACATATTTAGTTCTCCTGTCTTGTCTCATAAGTCTTTCACCATTTTGGTTGACTTTCTCTGTCCTGCTTCTATCCCATCTCTACCCTTTATGAAATACAGTCTTCAGAACTGAAACAGTTCTCTGGGTGGGGCCTCACTCAAGACCTGTACAGGAGCACTATCACTTCTGTTTTTCACTGCTGTTATGTCTCTCTCTAAGCAGTCTAGCAGCCACTGCCTCATCACATTGCTTTGCAACCTTCAGATTGTAAGACACTATTGCCCTAAGGTTTCTCTCTGGGTCTGTGCACATCAGTCTTTTGCCCGCCAACACACCCAGCTTCTTTGTATTACTGCATCCCAAATGCTTGACTCTGCCCTTCTTGGCATTAAATCTTAGCTGCCAAACCTTTGATTATTGTTCAAGCTTCCTTAGAGCATTTCTTATTCTCTCAGCTACTTCAGGGGTGTCCACGCTATTGCAGATCTTAGTGTTATCTGGAAAAAGACAAACCTTTCCTTGTAATCCCTCAGTAACATCACTCACAAAGATAATGGACAGAACCAACCCTTGAGGCACTCCACTTGTCACCATTCTCTCTTCAGAGTAGATTCCATTTACCAATACATACTGCTGTCTGTCAGGCAACCAATTTATAATCCATTCTACATCTTTGGGATCCACTTCCAGCCTTCTCATTTTATTCTGAAGTCTCCTATGCAGGGCCTTATCAAAAGCTTTGCTGATATCCAAGTAAAAGAGTCCTCTTCCTTGATCTAATTCTATAGACACTCAATCATAAAAATCAATCAAGCAAATTTATTTATTTATTTATTTATTTAGAAACTTTTATATACCGGCATTAGTGGGTACATCATACCGGTTCACATAATAACTTAAAGCTTGGAAAATACATTTCAACAAGGAGAATGTAACTGGGCGTGGGGGTAAAATAAATAGGCAGTAGGAAGGATAGATAAAACAAGAAAGTCATAACCAGAGAATACAATTTATAATTTACAATGGTAGTCTCCTTAATATAAGGAGAGGGCAGTCCCCTGGAGGGGGGGGACTACGAGAGGAGATGGAAGAGTTATTCTGGGTAAGCATGGTTGAACAGAAGTGTTTTTAGTTTCTTTTTGAATTTAATTGCACATGGTTCAATGCGCATGTGGTCAGGTAGAGAGTTCCATAGAGCCGGACCGGCAATAGAGATAGCACGGTCGCGGGTAGAGGAGAGATGAGCCATTTTCAGGGATTGGACATGTAGGGTGCCTTTGTTGGTAGATCTGGTGGGTCGGGTGGACTGGGGGGCAGTGAAAGGGAGGTCGAGCCAGTTGGAATTGTGGGAGTGGATGGACTTGTGTATTATGGTCAAGGTTTTGTAATGTATACGGGACAGGATGGGGAGCCAATGTAAGTCCTTGAGGATGGGGGTAATATGGTCGTGTTTGCGTGCGTTGGTAATGAGTCTTGCTGTAGCATTTTGCAGTAGTTGAAGGGGTTTTAGCGAAGACAGTGGGAGCCCTAAGAGGAGAGCATTACAGTAATCTAGTTTGGAGGTGAGAGTGGCTTGAATCACTGTACGGAGGTCATGGGTGTAGAGCAGGGGTCTGAGTTTCTTTAGTACATTGAGTTTGAAGAAGCCAGTTTTTAGGATGGAATTGATGTGAGGTTTCATACTAAGATTGGGATCAAGAAGTACTCCGAGGTCCCTAACAGAAGGTTGGGCTGTGAGGAGGTTGAGTTTAGGGTCGTTAGGCAGGAGGTCGGGGGGATGCGAGGAGATGTGGAGGAGTTCCGTTTTGTTCGTGTTGAGTGCAAGCTGAAGGTTGGTGAGGAGTGTGTTGATAGCTGCAAGGCACTTTTCCCAGTGCTCCAGGGCGTCAGATATAGAGTTGTGAATGGGAATGATGATCTGTACATCATCAGCATAGAGATAGAATTTGAGTTTAAGGTCGGAGAGGAGATGGCAGAGAGGGATGAGGTAAATATTGAAGAGGGTAGATGAAAGTGATGAGCCTTGTGGGACTCCTTGTTGTAGGGGGTATGAGGCAGATAGGTTGTTTCCGATTTTAACAGAGAACTTTCTGTTAGAGAGGTAGGATTTGAACCAGGCTAGAGCTATTCCTGAGATGCCGATGCTTTCTAGCCGTGTCAGGAGGTGGTGGTGGCTGATGGTGTCAAAGGCCGCTGAGATATCGAGAAGGGCGAGGAGGTAACTGTGACCTTGTCCCAGTCCTCTGAGAAGATAGTCAGTAAGGGAGAGCAGTAAGGATTCGGTATTAAAATGTTTCCTGAATCCAAATTGGGAAACATGGAGGATGTCATGGTTTTCTAGGTAGTCCATGAGTTGTGAATTGACCACCTTTTCCATGAGTTTGGAGATAAAAGGAAGGTTGGAAATGGGGCGGAAGTTGGAAGGGTCTTTTGGGTCTAGGGAGGGTTTCTTGAGGAGGGGTTTGACAACAGCGTGTTTGAGGGAATCTGGGACTATCCCATGGGTGATGGAGCAGTTGATAATATCTGCTATGGTGCTGGATATGCTGTTGGGGATGGCTATAAGGGCTTTGGTGGGGATGGTGTCGCTGGGGTGAGAGGCTGGCTTAAGTTTTCGCAGGAGGCCTGTAATTTCTTTAGAGGAGGTGAGGTCAATTGTGGCCATTGAAGGTTGGGATGGGGAGGGGATTGAAAGTGGGTTAGTGGGGGGAGGGGGGTTGGTGGGGGAAAATCTGGAGAGCAGGTTGGCGATTTTGCTTTGGAAGTAGTTGGCGAGTTCTTCACATTTAGCCGTAGCCTCGGAATCTGGAATGGTAGGAGGGATCGGTGTGGTAAGGCTAGCGACATAGGAGAAAAGAACTTTGGGGTTGAAGTTATAGTCGTGGATTTTTTTACCATAGAAGTCTCGCTTATGTTTAAGGGTA
The DNA here is from genome assembly GCF_901001135.1 of Rhinatrema bivittatum. Taxonomy (NCBI): domain Eukaryota; kingdom Metazoa; phylum Chordata; class Amphibia; order Gymnophiona; family Rhinatrematidae; genus Rhinatrema; species Rhinatrema bivittatum. The sequence goes on along the minus strand of NC_042629.1, from coordinate 73,490,988 downwards.
GACAGTCTATATGAGTGTAGGGCTGTTTTGTAGCTGGAGGAAAGTTGCGGGGTTGGGTCCTTGCGCCATTTTCTCTCTTTTTGTCTGAGATTGCATTTTAGGGTTTTTAGCTCTTGGGTGTACCATGGCTTAGAGGGTTTCGCTGCGGTATTTAAGATATGTTCTGTGATTGGGCATAGTTTGTTGGCAATGTCTTCTGTGAGGCTATGCCAGGATGTTAAGGCTGTGTCTGGGTCTGAGCAGATAAGTCTTGGTAGGGAAGAGGCTAGTGCGTCTGTTAATTTGTCGCTGGGGCAGGTTTTTCTGGATATGATGGTGGTGTGAGCAGGATGGTTAGTTGGGAGGGGTTTCTTCATGGCGAGTTGGCTTTCAATGAGGTAGTGGTCGGACCAGGGCACCGGGGTGCAGGTGGATGAGTTGGGGGTCTGGAAGCTGGAGTTAATAAACATTAGGTCCAACGTATGACCAGCTTTATGAGTTGGAGATGCTATAATTTGTCGGAAGCCTATGGCAAGGAGCGATTGAATGAAAGTTTCGCATGATGCAGTGGGGGGGAGAGAGTCAACGTGGAGATTAAAGTCTCCAAGGATGATGGAAGGGGTATCTGTTTTTATCCATTCTATAAAAAATTCAATTAGGGGGGAGGGGTTGGACTCAAGGACGGTAGGGGGGGCATATACTATACATATTTGCAGGGTAGCTGCATTAAAGAGACCTATTTCAAGTTTAGGCGGGGCTGCTATGCTGATGGGTTTAAGGTTAAGTTGTTTCTTGGCTGCTAGGAGGAGTCCTCCTCTTTTTTTAGGTCGGTGGATGGGGAAGATGTCATAGAGGGAGGATGGGAGTTGGTTTATGAGGACAGTGTCTGATTCTTTGAGCCATGTTTCGGTGACTGCACAAATGTCTGGAGTGCAGTCTGCAAGAATGACAGGACTTTCCTCTGGTAAAAACCATAATGCTTCAGATTTTGCAACCCAATGGATTATATTTAGAAAAATGTGTAAAGTGCATTCTTGTATAAGGTATGAATGTGTCAAAAGTATTTGCAAACAAATAGAGATTCTATACATTTCTGTTACTAGAGCCTAATTTTCTGTTGACATAAATATATTGGATAGATACCATTTAGGTTACTTTATGATGTTCTGTAGAACATAAAAAATATTTTCCTGTCTGGTATACCTTTTATTGGAACACTGTAATTATTGTCTGAAGAATGTTGTATTGTTGTATACATGAACTATTCAGACTAAATTGGTCACTTTTCTCCCCAATGTCATTTAGCCAACCATGCGTCATCATGACAATTTTTTAGGATGGATCAATACAATCAATACCAAAATGTATCTGCTAACCTGTTGGAAACAGGATGCTGGGCTTGATGGACCCTTGGTCTGACCCAGTATGGCATGTTCTTATGTTTTTATTCTCTTATGTTCTTAACCTTGCTTTTCCTCTCAAATCTAGCTTACATTTCTTTTCTACCCTGCCACTTCTTCTCTTCTTTCCCAGCAAACCAAACCAAATGACAGATCTTAATATCATTTATGAACAATAAGACATGGCTCAGATCATGTGATTTCTCAGTTGCCAGTCAGATTATGTAAAACATTCACTGCAATCTGGTGATGCAATTTTATTTTCACTGGTGTGAAAAGAGCAAGATTCGTAACTCCAGTCTATACTGCAATATGAGCGAGCTAACTTGTCTGTGGAAATGCAAGGAATCACTGTATATTTATATCTTTACTGGCTTTTAATTCTTGGTAATATTTTTAAGTTGAATGAAATTATAATCAGATGGCTAAGGATTGAAGTTATTGGGGTTAGCATATAAAGAAAATGTGGGAAGGTGACATTTGAAGCAGAGAGGAGGTAGTATAAGTACTTAACTATTGTTTTAATTTTCTTTTTTTAGTCTCACTGTTGCTGTCACAGCTGTGAGGGAGTGCTCATTATCGAGGCTCACTTTAGAAAGTGAATCATTAGAAAGCAGGGTGCCTTTCAGTGCAAGTACACAGTGGGCGTGCATGGTCTGCGAAGCTCAGGCTCGTCATCGTGTTTGGACAGTTCTTAACCTTGATAACCTTCAGAGATCTGGAAGATCTGTATCTAAGTAAAGGATTTGGGAACTGCTGGGGAACGATGTTTTGCTCACATAAAATAATACCTTGTATCTTTATGGTACATTATTTCCATGTGTAAATGTCAATTAAATATTTTGGGAGAGTGGGGGGTCAAGGTGGCAGCTGAGGGTGGTTGTGTGCAGTGAAGCCCTCATTCCATCTGCTGATTTTACTTCATTTAAACATTTTCCTAATATCTTTTTCTACCTGATGGTTGGGAGAAAGAAAAAAAGACCTGTTGTCACTGTGTTTCCCTTCTGGAGGGTCTGATTGAGTCTTTTGCTGTGGTGAATATGCCGGGATGGAAGCTTTGCAGTCCCCCTGGCTTATGCTTTGCTTAGCTCCTGCCTAGATTCTGCAGTTTCTGGACCTTACGAGAGAAGCTGGAAGCATCAGTAGCCAGCAGTAGTGCCCTAGGTGTTGGGGGACCATGAGTGAGCCATAGAGAACTGGATCATTTTGCTGGAAGACATTCCCAGGTGTTCCTACAAGACAAAGGGGTGAACAGAGTGTTTTCATCTTACAAGGCCATCTAAATTCACTTTAGGGGAGATCAGGAATGTGAATCCCTTAGGCACAGATCTCCTCTTTAGTTGGCAAAGCCCATGACTTGGAAAATACAGTGAGCCAGCATCAGGTTCAATGGCAGGAGAATGTCAAAAGGTTAGAAATGATGGAATATCGAACAGAAACTGAAGATGTTATACTGCAATTTGCATTTCATAAATTTTCTTAACATAAAAGCAATTCTTGTGCTGGAAATGTTTAAATGGTCTCTGATAGTGGCTGTCAAGGTTCCTGCAGAATCTATTCCATCAGATTCAAGGATATAGTATCTCCCACCTTTAAAAAGAATGAGCGTGAGCAAGCCATCTCCAATATGGGTGACAATGTTAACTTGACAGCCTTTCTGGAAACAGAGGATGATGAATGGGCAGTGCCAGTGACTGTAATTGTTTCACTGGAACTAGACCCAGATGAAGATGTTCTTCAATTAGGGTTAAGAACAATTTATGAAGATGAAGGTCGGGGTGTTTCCTGATGTTACTAAAGTTACACCGAGGAAACTAGGACAATTTTGGTGAATAAGACCATGAGTGCTGCAGTTGAGTGTTTTTATGTAAATATATAATTAGATGTTGGAATGTTCCATGTATTTCTTGAGCTGATGTTTTTTGAGTGATAAGACTGTGCAAGAAGGAGGTCAGGTCTTGACTCCCTCTCTGTTAAGCTTATGAGATGGCCTTCCCTCAGATTTTGGCTCTTCTACTGTGCAGTGGGTAAAAGCCCGTTTGCCTCTTGGATTGTGACTTGATCCTCCCCCCAAATGAACTGAGGACTTGGATGAGTAATGTAGTAAGTGACGCTATAACTGGGCATGGTCTTGCTTTTTTTTTCTTTTCCTTGCTGAATGCCTTGTGCTCTTGGAGTTGGGTGGTGTTGATTGTACATGGAAATATGGATTCCTCTGTATCCCCCCCCCCGTGTCACTTGTGGCTTTGCAGAAACATTGTTTCCATAGCTTGGGAAAAACAGAGGACTGTGGGCTCTCTTTACTTCAGTCATGTGGTTAGCAGGAGCCACGGTATTTACATATGGGTTTCCCTTCATCCTTGCTCGTTTTGCACAAGAATCTTGCTTTACGTAATGTGGCTAGGATTTATACCATATATATATTAAATATTGGTTGGAAACAGATTATAGCTGTTTGGACACATCAGTCAAATATCCTTAGTACCTGCAGAGCTCTGCATTAAACGGATCCATGTGCCACTCTTCTGTATTGTATGCACAATTAATACCAGACCATGGAAAATAAAGAAACAATGGCTCATAATTTTGGAATTATCATTTTCTTTGACATTTCACATATGGAAAACCATGCTAAGTTTAATGCTGGTGATATCAGAAACATGCTTTTTTTATTTTCATTTTACATCTGGAGTCCCTTCATTTCTTCCTTTTTGTCGGAGGCTCTGGTGGTCCCTAGTCAGTGTTACTGCAGACAGCTCTCACTGCTACAGACAGAACTCCCATTACCAAGAATAACCATGCAGACAAAATAATTGCAAATTTTAATGTAGCTTTATTACATTTTACCTGTGGCAGTATCACATTAGATATTTAACTAAAGCTCTCTGCCAGAAAAAAAAAAAAGACTAAATGCAATTGGATGCACAGCGAGGAAAGGCGAGATTTCTTGTGACAAAGTCCAAAGGCACTGCAAGTAGTCTACTACAAAAGGACCTTGAAGTCCTTGTGGAAATGCATTGAAATCCTAGCTCAGTGTGTGGAAGTGGCCAAGAAAGCAAAAAAATATTAGGAATGATTCAGAAAGGAACAGAAAAGAAAACTGAGAATATAATAATGCCTCTATCGATCCATGGTGTGACTGCACCTTGAGTACTGTGTGCATTTCTGGTCACCCCATGTCAAAAAAAAATAAAGCAAAACTGGGAAAAGTGCAGAGAAGGGCAATAAAAATGATAAAGGGAATGGAATATCTCAGCTCTTCACAGGGCTGGTGCAAGGGTAAGCGCCCTAGATGAACCTTATGTCTAGCACACACACACATACACACACACACACACACACACACACGGTCCTAGCCCTAGCCCTGACCTCTCCCCCACACACAAGTAAAAGTTTTGCATTTATAAAATTTTCCATGAAAAAGGACATTCAAAGTACAGTTTTCTGAGATAAAAATATTACATACAACAATGCATATAAATATAATATACATATTGTATGCCAACCAGAAAACCCTGCTAAAAGGCAAAAAAGACATTTGGAACCCATATAGTATTAGGCCTATTGTAACACATGTTGGTATAGGCTTGGCACTCAAAGCCATGAGTATTTATTTATTTATTATTTATTTATTAAAGGCTTTTATATACCGAATTTCTTGATACAAATCAAATCAGCTCGGTTTACATCGAACAAGTAGAAACTATAACCAACCAAACAGTAGAGACAATTTGAAGGAGTATAAAGTTACATTATAACAAGGAAGTGTAAACTTGGAGTAGGAAATGAGAAGGGGGACGAAAGATTATAATATACATTAGAGTATGCGAGGGAGGCTAGGAGCAGTCCTCATGATAATTTGTAAACGTTCTCTTAATAATTTATATACATGGTATAAACATGAGTATAAACCTCCCAAACCAAAACAGCACTAACTGCCAGTGCTCAAATAGTAACAACCCTACCTATGAAAAGGAAATGCTGTAAATATTACACCAGTACCCTTCCTATTAAAAAACAGAACAAGCCTAGTTGCTATAGAACCCTACACAGAAACTACATGCTAGCAGAATACCTCAAGTTCAATGATGCATGCATAATACAGACAAATCCTCATCATATACAGAATAAAGAGACCATAAAGTAAAAATTAAAAATATGCAGACAAAAAACTGAACTGGAAACTACAACACTAGACTCTGTATGCAGTGCAACTATGGGAAAACAGAACCACTCCATCCTTCATATAATATCCAACAATAAAATCAAGAAATATAAAACATTAATAATAGTAAAACCATACTATTAAAAAGAATATTTCAAAATAGCTGACAAAGAGAATGACACCCAATAATTAAAAACTCATGAAAATTAAAAAAAAAAGTTCCAAAAATAAATTAACAAACAGCAGACACATCAAATAACATCCAATGATTAAACTAACAAGGATATAAAATAAACCACTCTCCATAACTATAAACATTTGATTTTCAGATACCCTGAGATTGTCATGGACTAGCTAATGGGGTGGGGAACATGGATTACTGCACACAAACATTCTTCTTTTTCTCTCATATATATACATACACACACATACAGATGTTCATTCTCACACACAAACACACAGGCTCTCCCCCACACATGCATGATCTATCACACACATGCTCTCTCACTTATGCATGCACACATATGCTCTCTCGTTCTCACACCCTCCCTCCCTCATACACACACACACACCCTCATTCACTCAGACCCTCTCTCTTTCTCATACACAGACACACACACACACAGGCTTCCTCCCTCTCTCATTCACACACACATACACACACACACACCCTTGCTCCTTCATGCACACTAAATTCCTCTTCTCTCTTACTCACATACACACTCCTTCATAAAAGCTCCTTCTCTCTCTCTCTCTCTCTCTCACACACACACACACACACACACACACACACACACACACACACACACACACACACCCTCCCTCTGTCTCTCTCTCATACAGCTTCTCACATAGACACTGTCTCTTCACACACACACGAACCCTCTCTCTATTTTAAAAAGGCCAGGCAATGCGCGTAAAGCCCCGGTTCACGTGTAAGTCCTGGGGCTTTACTAAAGGGGCAGGGGCGGGGCCAGAGGCCTCCGACAGAGTGGCCATTGCCGCTGTGTCGGAGGATTGCGTGCCATCAGGCTGCCAGTGCGCGCAACTTGTGCACATGGACGCGAGCGCGCAAGCTTTTGAAATCTACCCCCAAATATGTAATATTAAATCCTATAATGAAAGTTTTCATGAAATATGGAGATTTTCTTGGAAAAATGTGCATTTTACAGGACTTTGACTAGAAAATAAAGCTGTCAGTTATCACCAGATGAGTATTACTAGAAGCTTTCCCACACTTCCCTAAAATGCTAATGTTTACCTTTTCCAATAAAGAATACCCAAGAACAAGAACCCAAAGCTCAGTGCAATACAAGGATACTGTTTCATTTTCTTCCCTGTTTCCCACCAACCATGAAGAGAGAGGAAAAACAAATTCAATGAAGACCTCCTTGGGGTGCTGCCGATGAGTTGATGCAGTCAATATGAAAAATCTGTGTCAACTTTAACCAAGACCCAGGTTTTCCATGTATAAAACCAAACTAACCCTAAATGTGCTGTCCATATGTTTACAGTGAGAAGAAAATGTATTCACAATTTGGCATTATACCTATTGATGTACCAGACACTTAAATAGAATTTGATGCTAATGGAGTAAATTAGGCTTTTGCAAGACAACATCTTTGTCTGCATGAAGCATCTAAGAACAATGTGGGTTTCGATATTGCCTTCTACCTTAACAGGATCATGCCCACTTTTTATTTTTATGACATCAAAAGAAAAAGAAACAGAATGAACTCTTATTAATAGCAAAAGGGTCTTACAAAGTTCCATTTAGAAAATTGATTGTGGGGGGAAAACTGGCCAACTTCCAACAGTCAAAGTAGTTTTTGTGAAACTCTGTTAAAGAAATAAGACTTCTGTACACAAGGCAATGAAGGTGTCTTTTATCACAATCTGTAATAGGGAGGGTCATTTTAAATAGTTTGTAAAAGTCAGTGCATGAGTGCCTAACATTACAGCAGTAAGTTATAAAGTGTGTTGTTATTTGCTCTAAAAGTACATGCATATATTTGCAATGAAGGAAAATGCATATTCTCAACCCATTTTATGCATATATTTTGTGCACGTAATAACTGTGTTAAACAGGAAGGTATGCGTGCACTCTGCTTAGGAAAATACTTGTACATGTGCCTGTAGTCAAAAATTCACCCAGACCCTGCAGCACTTCACCCTGATCCCCACCACTTAACAAAAAGTGCACACAACTGCTGAGTCCACTTTCACTTCTGCAACTTACAGGCCGATTCAAAAAAACCTGCGGGGAGCCGGTGCTCCGTGCTGAGCCCCCGCTCTCCCGACGCGCGCCCAGGCACCTCTTCTGGGCATGCAATTCTGTATTTAAATTAGGGCTCGCGCTCATAAGGAGGCGCTAGGGACACTGGCGCGTCCCTAGCGCCTCCTTATTAGTGGAAGCGGCGACTGTCAGCAGGTCTGACAACAGATGCTTAATTTTATCGGCGTCGGTTGTCGAACCTGCTGACAGCCACGGGTTCGGAAAATGGATGCCGGCAAAATTGAGCGTCCGGTTTTCAACCCGTGACCGGTGGGCAGATTTTTTTTTTTAGAACTTTTTTTTTTTTTAAGTTTTGGGGCCTCCGACTTAATCTCGCTATGATATTAAGTCGGAGGGTGCACAGAAAAGCATTTTCTTCTGCTTTTAACCTTTACAATATAAGGGATAACAATAGCGTGTCTAAAACGCGCAGCCAAACGGGGGCTAAATGGTGAGCTTGGCCGAGCGCACCGTTCTGTTTTGGCCTGTTAATTAGGAAGTGGAAAAGTAAAGGGGCAAGTTTGGTAATGTATAGCAACCTGTGTGTGAACTGCTAAGACCTGCCCCACGTTTTCCTCTCACATTTATGTGTGACACTACTAGTACATGCAAACCTTCAGGCTCTTCCAACAGTTTAAAAAATTTACCCCACAATGTTACGATATCTTTGCCCATTGGATTAGGAATCAGAAATGACAGCGTAAATGATATGGGCAATTGATTTTATACTGTACTAGTAGATATGTTCTTTCTAAAGCTGCATAAATACAAAGTTACACTATCTGGTGATACCAGGATAGACTACAAGACCTCATGAGAATTAAAAGGCTCCAATGTGGTTTTCCATGGAGACCTGTCATATTCCAAATTCTCACTTTTTATATTACATTCTACCACAGCTTTTTTCATTTGAAAGTTTCAGGTAATGTAGTTGTCATCTATCAGTAACAGATGAGAACAAAAATACAATGGCAGACCTTTTTCTCATCATACCTTCTGTTATCTGAGACTCTAATTAAGGAGATTCCCCATCTCTTACCCATGCAACTCCTGCAAATTTAATTTGGGAACAAGTGATCAGATAGATAACAGAACTCGATTCCCTGAACCACTTTGTAAACTGTTCATAAGCCGCTTTATTCGGAAAACTCCAGCAATATGAGCCAAGGAGATCCTTGGTATCAGAGGGTACAGGATTGTTGGCATTACTCAGGAATATCTGCTGCAGATTTCCAGGAAAAGGGCTTTGTCCTTTTTTTTGCCCCATGTATGTGGAATGCACGTCCAGCAGTATTAAAGAAAGAGCAAGCTGTAAAAGAATTCAGAAAACAGTTCAAAACTTTGTCAGAATGTCTTAATTATTTTGTATTTTATATGTACTGTATGTTTTTATTTATTTATTTATTTATTTATTTATTCGGTTTCGCCATCAGAACAGTTTACAGCATCGTGAAACAAGATTAAACATCATCCTAGCAAACTGTAGTGCAGTAGGGTTGTGGTTTTTGGGATTTGAGTGTTATTTGATTACATATAAAAATTGTTATTATCACATATAAAAATTCTGATATGCAGCAAAAGCTATTACATACAAAACTATTTTTACCAATAAGAGTGGGGTTAATAGGTGAGGAAGAAAGGATGTGTCTAGGTTGGCTGAGTTATCCAGTTTGGTCAGTAATAGCAGGGGTTTAAAAGTTCAAGGTATACTTAGGAGGGTGTAATGTATATTATGTGAGGTCAGTTGCACATTATCTTAGGAATTCTAATGGTAAGAGTTATTTAGTTGTTCGAGGGATGTAGCATTCTTCATGGTGTTGGGTTGCGTGGGTCCTTGGTAGACTGGTTGCTTGAGTGAATTTGAGTAGGTTCTGGTGAGCAATAAGGTTTTCAATTCTTTTTTGAAAGTTTTAATGTTTGGTTGCGTTCTTATTTCAGTTGGTACTGAGTTCCAGAGTGTAGGGCTGGCGATGGATATGGCTCTCTCACGGGTTATATTCAGATGTGTGGTTCTGGCGTGGGGTATTTTGAGGAGGCCTTTATTCGCTGAGGTAGGTTCCGTTTTGGATTGTGGATTACGATGGATTTACTTAGCTAATTGTTTTGTTATCCTATGATTATTTTATGCAGGATTGTGAGTACTTTGTATTCTATTCGGTATTTTATTGGGAGCCAGTGTAAAGAAATGAGGGTTGGTGTGATATGCTCATGTTTTTTTGATCCAGTCAGAATTCTGGTGGCTGTGTTCTGTAGGATTTATAGAGGACGGATGGATATTGTGACCTGCCCTAGACTATTGTATAGGAAGTGGCAGGATATAAAATGTTTTAAATAAATAAACGACTATTATACAGTATTCTTGCCCAAAGAAATATTCCTTTAAAGTTATCCATTGACTAAAAAAAGATCTGTTATACCAAACAAGTCTTGCTTTATCATACACTTTTCCCATTCTTGCTATGCGTATTAAGCAGATACAAATATACACACATTGTATATATTATACACAGAAATGTGTGCACCTGTGTAATACATCACTTAATCTATCGCCAAGAACAGGTGAAGGCTTTCTTTTATATATCTTTCTTGTTACCTGCTGAGAACCACGGTTTGAATGGGCTATAAATAGTATAAATACATATAGTACAAATGCAGCATGTATATGAAATTCATATCATCCAAATGGGGATTTCAGGCTCAACCATTCCCTTACTTCAGTCTGATGTGAAGAATAGGGTTAACATTTGTGCTGCTTGAGCTGTATGACAGTTGCCATTGTTATTGTTTTGTTTATTCAATTATGGTAGGATAATGTTAGATGCAAAGGAATAAAATAATTTGTCCACTGGGAAGATAGGCTTCTTATATACCAGTCCTAGAATCTCTTCTGCTCTAGTCATCCCTGGCTCTTACTGAAATAATGCACTTCAGAACACTTATTTCTCAGTAGTAATCCTTTTTCTCTATCTATATATCAGATAGTAAAACAAAATAGTTAGGTGGGCCGTGCAGTTCAGGCTCTAGTGAAGGGGATCATGTTTGGATATCCCAGCGGCTGGAATGGCTTAGGCCTTGACAGGATGGATGCCCTTCTAGGTGGTGCTTCTACATCCCTTGGGCTGCAAGTGCTCCTGCAATTGTTCAGCCATATCCTCTTGGGAAGGGGAGGGCAGGTGAATTCAATATGGATGACTATAAAGGAAAAAAGACCAAAAAAAAAATAATCCTGATACTCATCAGATCCATGACTGGGAAGAATCCAAAACAGATTATCCAGCTGTCCCAGACGCAGCTTACACTGCGTGCCTTCACATCTTTTCTTTCTGCAGACATTTGTATCAATCAATTCTTCTCCTTCCTCTTTGGTGCATGTTTGCTGGAGTTTAAAAGCAGCAATACGCACCATACAGAGGATGCATTTCAATCCTCAGTGCATGTGACGTCAAACTGTGTCCAGCTGCAGATCACTTTTCATTACTTTGGTCTGGAGACTGAACTTCATAAATTAAGCTGCACTGAACACACTTTCATCAGGCAATAACTTCCTATAGAAGGCCAAAAATGTTCCCTGTTTTCTTACATATTCAGTACAGCTTGTACAACTGAGGGGTCGATTTTAACAGGAGCGCACGTGCGTCCATGTACGCGTAGTTCCCAGCGTGCACACATGGACGCGCCGATTTTATAACCTGCGCAAGTGCAGGTGGCCTGCGATTCGCTCACACAGTGGGGAGGAATTTTAGTACCTATGTGCGGCGACACAATCGGCCAGTCCTCCACTTTCCTATCCCTACTCTTCCTACCTCTTCCCCTCTCCACCCTGACCTCTAGATCTATCCTAGCTATCCCTTTTTTTTTTTTGGTACTTACTTCATTCCCCGAGTTGAAGAAAGTTGCGTGAGTCATTGGGACAGCACAAAATGGCGTGCAAGTTAGAAAATGGCCGCATATCTGGGCGTACACCGTACTCCGAAGTGAGCCCGCGTGCTGGTTTGAAAGTTACCGTCGCAATGAGTTCAGACTGTGATGCATACACATACCTCCATGAAAACTATTTATTAAACAGATGCTTGGCAAGTAGATGCATGAAAAGAATAGTCTTCATAATAACCTATTAGAACACGTCATTTTATAGGATAGGAGACAGTATTTAAAGATTTCAAAAGGGCATGGGATACACACAGTGATGGAAATGAAGAAAAGGGGTAACTTTAGGTGTAAGATTTCTGCATGGAGTGACGGTAACAGAAGGCATGAGGGTAACCTGCTACTATCCTGAACAACTTGCTGTGCAGACTGTTTGGATCTTTATCTGCCATCATATACTATGCTACTAAGTAATTTTATCTATAACTCTGCTAAATAATAGAAAGCCGCTGAATTTCCTAGCCTTAACCTGAAGGTAAACAAAGAGGAGCATAATTTTAACTGCCTTGAGAGAGAAGAGTAAACTAAAAACAAATTCCTATTTGATCCCCGCACAGCTCATATGGATCTGCTTCAGATGATGCAGGTATTGTCTTGTAAAGACTTTTGGGAAATCTGCAGCTGCTAGAATTTTTCATCTCCCTGCAGGGAAGCAAGAAGACTAAGATAATAATTGTCTTTTTTTTGTGCGTGAGTAGGGATATAATTATAAATCTCAAAGGATATATTTAAAAAAACAAAACTTGACATAACAAGAAATGCCTTAAAGTGACAGGAAAATAAATCTCCATTTTCAATTCTTGGCACATCTGGTTGCTTCTGTATTTCTTTTCCAATGAAAGAAACAATGTACTGTAATGTCTCTGTGATGAAAACCATCACTACTCCTGCATGAAATGCTAAGACAGATCTGTTTACTGATTCACTAGATTCACGTTGATTATCTAAGGCAATGAGTTACCCCTTCCATCCCTTTTCTCAATCTATTAATCAGTAGCAGGGATGCGAGGCTTTCACCACTGCTCTGTATAATGTATTTTGCAAGATATATTACAGAGAGTGATGCTTATACGCAGTCTAAGGGAAAAACTGGCTGCTGCATTGGACAATGGGAAGTAGTAGAGCTCTAATTTAGGGGAGCACAGTATTTTTCTCTTCTGTTCAGTGACTATTGCATTTTTTATAGAAACTACTTCTGGTGGTGTGCTAAATGCTATTCATTATCTCTACGTGGATGTAGCTTCCTGCTTTCATTTTTCTGTTTATATATCCTGAAAGCCCAGGATGCTACACAATAAGAGAATGTTTAATTACTTTGCATAGTGACTTCAAAGACCAAAGACTTATCCAAATGGATAACTCAGCATGCTGTGGGATCGGGGCATTTTATTAGGTAAAGTCCCTATTAAGTAGGTATTGCTAGCACTTTAATGTTTGGGTCCAGGAAACACATGAGGATGGGAGACTAAACACCAGAAGACCACTTAGGGCAGCCATCTCCAGAATGTGAAAGCAGCCGGAGGATCTGAAGTTACATTTGTGATTGCCTTGTTAGTCCACTTTCATACATGGAAATAAGGAATATGCAGTTAGTCCAATGAAAAGGTATTCACTTATTTATTTTGTTACCCTTTCTTTCTGTAATATAGCATCCTGGCTAGAACAATCCATGCTTTGTTTCTTTGATTTGTTTTCTTAGAAACAAGTGCAAAGAAGCTGAAAACTTGTCTGTTCATTAAAATCTGGAATACAAAAAAATCAAACAGTCCTCCAAGAACATTGGCTAGAAAACAGAGGAAATAAAAGTAATGCTTGCCTGTCCTCACTGCGTTGTCCACAGGAAAAAGCTCTTTCTTTGATTTGGCCTCTTTGGCTATTGATTCAGACCTAGAAAACATAAAAACACAACTGTATTTTTAAAGGTAAATACATTTGCTCTCTTAATAAATATAATGCTATGTAACAGTGCCTGGATGATGATTTGGTATAGTAATCATTTCATTTTCATACAAACATAGATGCAGTAATGCGGAAATGTGCCACATTTTTTTTGGAACTATCTGCTTTGCAGATGTAAGCATCAAGAATGTTTCCGGTGGTTCATCTGTTTTACTTGGTAGTAATATTAGGAAATATCCATATATAGGACTAGAAACTGTCGTTCTCTTCAAGGAGACTAACAAGTCCATAGGCTACCAAAATGATAAGGGGAATGGAACAGCTCCCCTATGAGGAAAGGCTGAAGAGGTTAGGGCTGTACAGCTTGGAGAAGAGACGGCTGAGGGGGGGATATGATAGAGGTCTTTAAGATCATGAGAGGTCTAGAACGGGTAGATGTGACTCGGTTATTTACTCTTTCGGATAGTAGAAAGACTAGGGGCCCTCCATGAAGTTAGCATGGGGCACATTTAAAACTGTATGTGGCTGCACGCGAGCTGGGACGTACTCACATACATACCTATGTGCGCATTAAGAATAAGAAGGCAGAAAAGAGGCATTCCCAAGACTTACATGCATAACCCAAATTTTGCTGCAGTCCACGTTACTACTGGTCCTGATGAGGTGCAAGTTCCACCAGAGGGGTCCTGAACACGGGGATGGGGGGAGAAAGAGAGAGAGCCAGTCTGACACTCTATATATCTCCCATTGTAAGAGGGGCACTTTCAACTCAGGGTGGGTTTTGGGGGGGGGGGGATGTTACATTGCTCTGCCTAGGGCGCAAGGGTCTACAGACCCTTGTAACACTGCCCCCGCCCAAAAAACAAAATCTACCCTGAATTGAAAGTGCCCCTCTTACAGTGGGAGATATATAGTGTCAGACTGACTGTCTGCCTGTCTCTCTTTACCTTAATTCCTTTATAATGATAAAGGATTCTCATCCACTTTGTGCCTAGGAAAAAGATGGAATATCTGGAATGCCTGTTTTTTGTGCATGTAAAAATCTGCACCAAAGTCTGCTTCTGCACACACTTTTACATGCACAAACCCATGCTTTGTGCCCGAATGGCTTTGAAAATTCACCTATTATTGTGCACAAAAAATAGCATCCTATGCATTGTCTTAGCGTACACACTCAATCAGTCACCTAGCATGTTAATGGGTATGTGCTAAAATAAGCAGCAGTCAGAATGAGCTATTTCATGCATGCCTGCTAAGGCCTCCGATTTAACTTTTGCTTCAGAGGTCTACGAAGGTCTAAAGGAACAGCTTGCTAGTGGGAACCTGGGATGAAGAGCGTGCTCCCTTGATCCGGAGAGGTGGCCTTGATATGCAATGCCCCTCCCCCCCACCAGAGCACAGCTATGCCCAGCAAGGGTTAGACACAGCAGTACCTGAGGAGTTGGTGTGGGAGTGCATATCCCAAAGTTAAGTTAAATGCGGGATAGAGTCAGGAAAGGTGAGGTCCTTGGGCCATGACCCAGCCGGGCTGGGAACCGGTTGGAGAACAGGATTTCTGGGCAGACAACTTTGGCTTTGCCTGGGATGAGGGGCAGGAATATAGATTTCCTGGCTGGGACTTACTGTTTCCACTTGATAAAGCAGATTTTGTGCATTCATTGTGTATTGTCTCATTGTGATAAGGAGCAAGGATGAGCCCTGGTTATAAATTATCTACCTTGCAATAAGGTATAACAAATCTATTGTTCTAAATAATGCCAATTTAAAAAAAGCTTCCTGAAGGGTTAACAAAAAATACATGTTTAATATATTCCAGTAGAAACTCTTCTCTACTCTTTCTGCTTTGATTTTACCACTTCCTTTAAAAGCAAATCCATTTATCCAGTGGTTTGTGAATAATGGCACACCTTGAAAATATATTGATTTTTTTCCCTACAAACCATACAATAACATTGAGTTTTACTTAAAAAAAAAAAATCCCAAAACCCTGAATTATTGTCAGAGGAGGTAAAGATTGTTTTTAAACTTACATTTTCTTCTACAGATGGAGAGAAATGTTTATATTTATGGAAGAGAAAGCGCGAGAAATAATGAAATATCCTGCAGCAAGGGCTGAGGCTACTGCCTTTGAGATGTGTTTACATCAGGATATATTTTTAGAATACAGACAAACATACAGTGGGCGTTCTTGAAAGCCTTTGAAGGTGTCAAACAGTTGCAGCTGGCATGCTGCCTAAAACCTGATTTGTTTCCATGTGTAGTTTATTTCTTCTTTTCTCTCCTTTTGCTTTACCTTGTTATCCCTGTATCAGTCCCTCCTGTGAGCCATGGCACATGTGCCTTCCACATCTGGAATTCAGTACTCAAGTTTTGAAAATGCGGTTCTAGTAGCCAGTCCTATAGACTGTGATAGTTTTACTGGACCATAAAAAAAAAAATATAGTGATGAGCTTGGGAGATTACATGGGTGCCTTCTCCAGATGTGACTGCTGAATTGTGTTTCCATTATTTTGGTTAACGGAGCTAAGTCATGCGGTGAGCTGCAGTAGCATTCTAGAAGCAGTTCTGTTTGAAATGACAGCTTTTATTGTGCACTATTGGCAAACAGCGCACACTACTATTTTTTTTTAACAAAAATATTTCTTTTTAAAATGACTAAAAAAATGTTTGCCTGCATACCCCTAGCAGCCAGTTGCGTTGGTTCTGTGGAAAACTGGAATCTTTGGATGTTGCGTTACCTTTTGTTCATCCGACAGGAAATACTAATATAGTACATAAGCCTATGAGATCACACAGGACCTAGGTTATCTCAAACGCTCAAGTGCTCCACTATTGTGGTGTACAACACTCATCTGCTATGTTACTAAAATTACAAACATTTGTTGGTCCAATGAAAATGAAAAAGTATCACACCTACAAAGCCACACTTTGGAAGTCAAACCAAGAAATGTAATTTAATTAGCACCCCTCTCTGCCCCCTCCTAATTTGAAAATCTTTTAGCAATGAGCCTCGGCAGGGCGAAAGTGACTGAGGAGTAGTTCAGCCAAGCACCAGAAGTATCGCCATTGGGCATAGTCATATGGAAAGAATAAACTTGGGTGATTAAACATAAAAATGGTCAACAATGACTTGGAAAAGTATAAGGTACTATTTGGTCTTAATCCAAATGAATCTTCTTGGAGATTAATATGCAACAATAAGAAAATACTGGTTTATTGACTCCTACAAGTAGAGTGTGTTTGGATTGTATTTATTGATTATAAGCTAGAGATGTATCATGATATTTTTGTTATTACTCTATTTTATTTCTGTGTTGTATGTGAACCATGTCGGGTCAAATTTTCATTTGAGGGAGGTGATATAAAAATCTAACAAAAAACAACATTTGCCAGTTTTCCGTTTTGGTTTATACCGTTTGACTGTATAAATCTAGCATGATTTTGGTAATTAATAAGTAATGTCTGCTTGGCCTTCGATAGGAAATACACCTGTGACAGGAGCCATACTAGCTTCACTATTTCAGGTAACACATACCAGCACTGTAACATTTTAATCAGTGCCTTTGAAATCTACGTCTGCACAATGCATTTCAGTTCTTTTCATGCTCTTGGTTTCTTTTCCAAAGCCCTAGGGGTTCTACAGAAACTCTCAGGATTCTTGTAAACCCTTTTTATTTCTCTTTAAAGCTGGCAGAATGACAGGTTTTAGTTATTCTGAGTGCTAAATTATTTATCCTCCTCCCCCTCCTCGCCTGGACTTCTGAATCTTTAACCTGGCTCCTGGGATATATCTGAAGACTGCTTTCCATTTAAAATGGAGCAGTTTTTATCTTTTGTCTTTAATATTTTTCATCATGGAAATTGCACATCCAAAGATTGAATACCTAAGGAACTAAAAGTTCAATAGCTGGACTCTAGCTAAAGAAGCTGCATTCATTTCAGAGGGAGAATCTGAATAAGATGACAAACAATTTGAGGGTTTACATCCAGTAACCAGCACTGGCATCTGAATCCCAAATTATTGAATACAGTGCACTTCAGCATCTTACTCCAGACCATTCTTTGTATTGTCAGTGGATTAAACTATTGGCTGCTACTCTGACTTCCGCTGGTGGTTTGGGAAACCATTTGATGCACAGTGCAAGGCTTCTGCTGGTCCAGCTGCTACATCTGCCACCAGATACAATGGTAAAGAATTTATATTAAGTCATACTCCTCAGCATGCAAACGGAGAGCATGGGACAAGAAGTACCTCCTACAGGCTCTATACCTTCACCTTGCTTCTTAGCTTTGTTCCTCCGCTACTTGCTATAGGATCAGTTTTCATACTTTTAAAACTTTGTTTTAGATCTGGGGGAAAACTAGGAAAACTAGCTGCAGAACCTGCTCTTCAATAATGGAAAAAGCTAAAGTCACCAAACCCTCTCAAACATACTTACAAATTATTTTAGTAATTACTTTTATGGCTAACATTTCCCATACAAAAGCTGCTTTTCAAAAGCCACTGTTTGCCTTTTTAAAACTGCCTTGGTATATTGCAATGACCAGAATCTCATCTACAGCATGAAAATTGTCTGTCTTATCATAATTCAAATATATTTTTCCCTACATTCATACCTTCACTCCCTCACTCAAGCAGTCACACCTCACACTTGCACTTTTACACACTTTCTAATCTACAAGCAAATAACCCATCTTGTCATCTCATCGTCTGACACAGTCATACATGCTGAAGAATCCGAATATCATATGCATTCTCAAGACGTTATTAGAAACACCATTATCTACAGTAACAGTACTGTGACCCAATACGACAAGCAATTCCCACAGAAGGTTTTCTCACACGCATTATCCTCACAACCATTATAACAAATACTCATCTCAGAAACGCTCTTCTCAAGCATCATAAACACTATCAAATGACAAGAATACTATAGACCTAAACAGAAAACACCTTACACAAATGGGAACCAATCCGCAAAGCTTTTTTCTGAAATACCCAGGGCCTCCGAGCTACGTTTCTTTTTACAGTTGAAGGCATTTTCCTGATTTTTGGTTAACTCAAATCTAGTGGGCTTTGCATGCACCCAAGCCACAAACTGGTATGTAAAAAAACCCCAAAAAAACCCTGCTGTCATATTCCTTCCAGAGGGAGCCCCAAGTATCAGAGCACCACTGAGAGTCTGCACAGTTCATTTTGTAAATTCCTCTAGATCAAATCTGTATTTGTGGACAGGTGTTCTGATGCAGTCCCCAGTTTCATGTTCTCCATCATTTGCACGCATCCGCGGGTGCCCTCATTTGGAAACATAACCTCAAATACTGCTTTATGCAGAGCACATCCCTGTGCTGTCCTGCTATAGCTGAGTATCAGCAGAGATGTCACAGTCACGATGTCAGCATCCGTGTACAAAATGTTTCTCACTGCTGAGAATATAATGCAGTGCACACTTCTTGCAGTGTTCTGGGAACATTCTGTACTGTGACTTGGTTGAAGCCTTTATTTAAACATCTCAGTTTGGGTTGTCTCACTGTTGGTCAATATTCTAGTTTGATTTGGCAGAAGGATGAATTACTTTTCTTGATGAGCTGATCCTATGCTATACAATAAGAACTACATCAACAACCTGTTTACAATGTAAGGGATTCAGCAAAGTATTTGAGTTTTAATTATGATGTTGAATTTTGTAAACTGCTTAGGCTTACCCTCATTGATTAAGCGGTATGTAAGTTTTAAAATAAATATGCCTTACTGCATACTTCCGCCTCCTCACAGACTCTGAATGTGTAATATCCGAGAAGTAGGTCTGTGCCCTGTGCCCGGGCACTGCTTTCATGGAGTGGGTTTAACACAATTCATTCTCCCAGCTCTGGCTTCTTCTCCTGTCCTGAGAAGGAAGCTAGGATCCAAGGGTAAACTGCTGGTCCCTGGGACATGGAGCCTCTCTTGGTGCCTTTCAGTGTTTTGACTTCAAAGTTCATTTCAAATGTCCTTATGGTACTTACTGCCTATTGGGGTCATCCTTGAAGTGTTTTCCCTATAGTGGGCTGCATCCCATGCAATATAACCATACTTTCATGTCTTTTTTTCTTTCCATGTTTACTGGCTTGAGATATAGCCTGTATTTATTGCTTTTACATAAGTTTGTGTTTATTGGGAGGTAATATTTCTTTATTGCATTAAGTAGACTTTTAGGAGCTCTGTTATTCCTGGAACTCCAGTCTTTAGAGATTGCAATCAACCAAACAACCTGATGTGCCATTCTGGCATAAGCGAGGCCATAAAGTTATTTATATTCTTTCTTCCCAAAGTGTGGGTCCCAATGAGACAGGGATGCTTTTCTTACACATCCCCTTGTGTTTCCCCTGGGGAGGATGCTGGGCTCTGTTGCAGTGAGGGCAGAAATAAAGACCCTGGAGCCACTTGGATAGTGGTGGCAGTCCGGGAGTGAGGTCAGGGGGTCATCCGGGGGTGTGGCGGAGGTTCGGGGGCGGTCCCGAGTCCTCTGGCACAGCGGCCAATGCCGAGGGATGGTGAGCCGGCAGGTTGCGCGAACAAATCTACACCCGCACATAAATTTAAAAATCTGGCGCACAGGATTCCCTAATCCCTACCTGCAAGACAGGCCCAGGTGACCAGAGAGGCTCCTAAATAAAAATCTCAAATATCTCTAAACTTAGATCCAGAGGGAACTCAACCAGACAGGTTGTGTACTGGAAGAGGAAATCTCTCCCAACCCTGGTCAGGACCAACAGCCTGGTTAGGCTGACTTTACTGACTGGGCCTGTAAAACAAGAAAATTTAACTCCTGACACCTCTGCATTCCGTGCTAAGCTAAATGGCCTGCCTCCCAAGCTGTAGCAAGGGTGCGGTTATAGATTGTTTCATTCCATAGCCTGCAGAAGGAGGGTCTGTATTGGAGTGGATCTTCCCTTCACTCTAACCTATTCTCTCTCTCCAGCTGAACCAGGTCCTACTGGTGACGTGATCGGAGGGTCCATCACACAATATAGTAACATGAACGCAGATAAAGATTCAAATGGTCCTTCTAGTCTGCCCAGCAAGTCTGCTGCTCCATGCAGGTTACTCCCCCATGCAGAAATGTTACATCTAAAGTTAACACAGATTACCCCATGTCTTCATTTCCATCACTTGGGATCCTTCATTTATGCTACACCCTTTTGAATGCCATTACCGTTCCTGTCTTCACCACCTCTTCCAGGAGGGCATTCTATTTCCTGATATTGTTCCTGAGTCTACCCCCTTGGAGTTTTATACTATGACTCCTAGTTCTACAAGTGCTATTCCAGTGGAAAGGTTTGACTCATGTGATATCTTTCAGGTATTTAAAACTCTATATCATACCTCTCTTGTCACTTCTTTCTTTCAGGGTATACATATTTCTGTCCTTCAGTCTCATCTCATAAGCCTTCCAGTGCAGACCCTACACCATTCTGGTTGCCTTTCTCTGGACCGCTTCCATTCCCAGTACCGTTCACTATGCCCTGGGGTGTTCTTGCCCCTGCTGGTGCTGCTTTGCCCCTCTCATAGTGCCATAGGGTGTTCATGCCTGTCTTGGTGCTGCTTTGTTCCTCTTTTCTGCTACTGTTTGTGCTGGTGTTTTGTCCCTCTCTCAATTCCTTTGGATCTTCATGCTACTGTTTGTGCTGTTTTTTTGTCCCTCTCTCGATTCCTTTGGATCTTCATGCTACTGTTTGTGCTGGTTTTGTCCCTCTCTCGATTCCTTTGGATCTTCATGCTACTGTTTGTGCTGGTTTTGTCCCTCTCTCGATTCCTTTGGATCTTCATGCTACTGTTTGTGCTGTTTTTTTGTCCCTCTCTCGATTCCTTTGGATCTTCATGCTACTGTTGTGCTGTTTTTTGTCCCTCTCTCGATTCCTTTGGATCTTCATGCTACTGTTTGTGCTGTTTTTTTTGTCCCTCTCTCGATTCCTTTGGATCTTCATGCTACTGTTTGTGCTGTTTTTTTTGTCCCTCTCTCGATTCCTTTGGATCTTCATGCTACTGTTGTGCTGTTTTTTGTCCCTCTCTCGATTCCTTTGGATCTTCATGCTACTGTTGTGCTGTTTTTTGTCCCTCTCTCGATTCCTTTGGATCTTCATGCTACTGTTTGTGCTGTTTTTTTTGTCCCTCTCTCGATTCCTTTGGATCTTCATGCTACTGTTTGTGCTGTTTTTTTTTGTCCCTCTCTCGATTCCTTTGGATCTTCATGCTACTGTTGTGCTGTTTTTTGTCCCTCTCTCGATTCCTTTGGATCTTCATGCTACTGTTGTGCTGTTTTTTGTCCCTCTCTCGATTCCTTTGGATCTTCATGCTACTGTTTGTGCTGTTTTTTTGTCCCTCTCTCGATTCCTTTGGATCTTCATGCTACTGTTTGTGCTGTTTTTTTTGTCCCTCTCTCGATTCCTTTGGATCTTCATGCTACTGTTTGTGCTGGTGTTTTGTCCCTCTCTCGATTCCTTTGGATCTTCATGCTACTGTTGTGCTGTTTTTTGTCCCTCTCTCGATTCCTTTGGATCTTCATGCTACTGTTGTGCTGTTTTTTTTGTCCCTCTCTCGATTCCTTTGGATCTTCATGCTACTGTTTGTGCTGTTTTTTTGTCCCTCTCTCGATTCCTTTGGATCTTCATGCTACTGTTGTGCTGTTTTTTGTCCCTCTCTCGATTCCTTTGGATCTTCATGCTACTGTTTGTGCTGTTTTTTTTGTCCCTCTCTCGATTCCTTTGGATCTTCATGCTACTGTTTGTGCTGTTTTTTTTGTCCCTCTCTCGATTCCTTTGGATCTTCATGCTACTGTTGTGCTGTTTTTTGTCCCTCTCTCGATTCCTTTGGATCTTCATGCTACTGTTGTGCTGTTTTTTGTCCCTCTCTCGATTCCTTTGGATCTTCATGCTACTGTTTGTGCTGTTTTTTTGTCCCTCTCTCGATTCCTTTGGATCTTCATGCTACTGTTTGTGCTGTTTTTTTTGTCCCTCTCTCGATTCCTTTGGATCTTCATGCTACTGTTTGTGCTGGTGTTTTGTCCCTCTCTCGATTCCTTTGGATCTTCATGCTACTGTTGTGCTGTTTTTTGTCCCTCTCTCGATTCCTTTGGATCTTCATGCTGCTGTTGGTAGCACTTTGCCCTGCTCATGGTGCCTTGGGCTTTGAAACCTGAGCCCTGACTTTTTGTATTGATTTTACTACTTGTGGCTCTTCTCAACAGAGGTCGGAAGTGATAAGTTTGTCTGGGTAAGTTTAGGTGATAAATTAAGCAGGACTTCCCAGGCTATGTCTGTTGTAGGACACGCATTCCTAAAATTAGCTGGGGAAGCCTACCTGGACAAGATTAAGACAGCACTTTTTCTGACCAGATGCTATTGGGGCTATCCAGCCCCCAGAAGGTCCACCACCTTTCTTTTTACTCTGCTACATTTTAAAGCAGGCTCTAGTCTTCCGCATGAAGAATGAATGCAAATGATCTTGATGATGGGTTCCATATTGGAAGTTAGCAACCAGGAAAAGGATCTGGGGATCATCGAAGACAATACTTTGAAATTCTTGGCTCAGTGTGCAGTGGTGGTCAAAAAAGCAAACAGAATGTTAGGAATTATTAAGAAAGGGATGGAGAATAAAACTGAAAATGTCGTAATAGCCCTTTATCACTCCATGGTAAGACCACATCTAGAGTACTGTGTACAATTCTGGTTACTGCATCTAAAAAAAATAGCTGAACTGGAAAAGGTATAGAAAAAGGTGACCAAAATGATAAAGGGGGATGGAACAGCTCCCCTATGAGGAAAGGCTAAAGAGGTTAGGACTTTTCAGCTTGGAGAAGAGATGGCTAAGGTGGGATATGATAGAGGACTATAAAATCATGAGTGGTATAAAGCGGGTAAATACAATCAATTGTATACTCTTTCAAAATAAATACAAGGACTCAGGGACACTCAAAGTTAGTAAGTAGCACATTTAAAGTAAATCGGAGAAAATATTATTTTCACTCAATGTGTAATTAAGCTCTGGAATTCATTGCTAAAGGCAGGTAATGTAGCTGGATTTAAAAGGTAAGTTCTTAGAGGAAAAGTCCATAAACCATTGTTAACCAGGTAGACTTGGGGAAAGCCACTGCTTATCTCTGATTGTAAGCAGTATGGAATTTATCTACTATTTGGGATCCTGCCAGATACTTGTGACATGGATTGGCCACTGTTGGACCCTTGGTCCTGAGCTTGATGTACCCTTGATTTGTGTATAGCAATTCTTAAGTTCTTAATTCATTGATTTATTGATTTCAAGATGAGGAAAGTGTTAGAGAAGACACACATGCAATCCTTCACATAAAGACTTGTACAGACTGGTACATTATCATGATATGAACTTGATTACAGAAAACAGTAGAAGTTAAAAAAAAAATAAAGTAATGGAAAAGTTTTATGTTAGAATATAATTATGCCTGCTCCTTGCATCCAGGTTAGAGAAATGCTTTTGGGAAAAAAGGCACACAAATATTTAGCATTCCACAGAGCTGTATATTGTTGTGGGCTTTGCATGATAGTGGAGGTTATTTAATTTCTCCATGTCACAATTAGTACCTTGAGGTGAATTTGGGTCTGCAATTTGGAGCATCATGACAACACTGGGTATAAAGTATTCTACTACAAGAACAAAAGAAATATATTTGAAATTCATTTAGCTTTCACTGCTTAAGGACACCCCAGTCAGTTCTTTTTAGGAAATACTTTGGACTTAAGTATCTAATAAAAATGAAATTATATTTGTTAGAGCAACATTAAAGATACTTCAAAGCAGTTTGTCTCGAAAATGCTATCCTTTTTTTCAGCATTTATTTTCCATAATGGGACTCTAATACACAGTCATTAAATACAGTTGGAAACTGACATTAGAGGTAGATTTTGAAATGTCTGGCCTTCAGGCTTTCTGGGGATGTGGGGAAAAGAAGGGATGGATCTCAGTGTCAGAGAGAGACCCCTTACTTTCTACAACATATCGCGAGATCCCTCTCATGACAGACTTAAATGAGGAAGATCTCAAAGCAGAGGAGGTAAAAGAAGGTGAATGATGGAAGTTTTCAAGGGTGATGAGTCAGATGAACTGAACCAAATCACTGTGAACCGGGAAGATATAGTAGGCCAGACTGACAAACTAAAGAGCAGCAAATCACCTGGACCGGATGGTATGCATTCTAGGATACTGAAGAAATTAAAAAATGAAATTTCTGATCTATTAGTTAAAATTTGTACCTGAAGACTGGAGGGTGGCCAATGTAACCCCAATATTTAAAAAGGGCTCCGGGGCGATCTGGGTAACTATAGACCAGTGAGCCTGACTTCAGTGCTGGGAAAAATAATGGAAACTATTCTCAAGATCAAAATCGTAGAGCATATAGAAAGACATGGTTTAATGGAATACAGTCAACATGGATTTACCCAAGGGAAATCTTGCCTAACAAATCTGCTTCATTTTTTTGAAGGGATTAATAAACATATGGATAAAGGTGAACCGGTAGATGTAGTGTATTTGGATTTTCAGAAGGCGTTTGACAAAGTCCCTCATGAGAGGCTTCTAAGAAAACTAAAAAGTCATAGGATAGGAGGTGATGTCCTTTCGTGGATTACAAACTGGTTAAAAGACAGGAAACAGAAAGTAGGGGTCAATTTTCTCAGTGGAAAAGGGTAAACAGTGGAGTGCCTCAGGGATCTGTACTTGGACCTGTGCTTTTCAATATATATATAAATGATCTGGAAAGGAATATGACGTGAACGATACAAAATTATTCAGAGTAGTTAAATCACAAGTGGATTGTGATACATTACAGGAGGACCTTGCAAGACTGGAAGATTGGGCATCCAAATGGCAGATGAAATTTAATGTGGACAAGTGCAAGGTGTTGCATATAGGGAAAAATAACCCTTGCTGTAGTTACACGATGTTAGGTTCCATATTAGGAACTACCACCCAGGAAAAAGATCTAGGCATCATAGTGGATAATACTTTAAAATCGTCGGCTCAATGTGCTGCAGCAGTCAAAAAAGCAAACAGAATGTTAGGAATTATTAGGAAGGGAATGGTTAATAAAACGGAAAATGTCATAATGCCTCTGTATCGCTCCGTGGTGAGACCACACCTTGAATTCTATGTACAATTCTGGTCGCCGCATCTCAAAAAAGATACAGTTGTGATCGAGAAGGTACAGAGAAGGGCAACCAAAATGATAAAGGGGATGGAATAGCTCCCCTATGAGGAAAGACTAAAGAGGTTAGGCCTGTTCAGCTTAGAGACGAGATGGCTGAGGGGGGATATGATAGAGGTCTTTAAGATCATGAGAGGTCTTGAACGAGTAGATGTGAATCTGTTATTTACACTTTCGGATAATAGAAGGACTAGGGGGCATTCCATGAAGTTAGCAAGTAGCACATTTAAGACTAATCAGAGAAAATTCTCTCTCACTCAACGCACAATTAAACTCTGGAATTTGTTGCCAGAGGATGTGGTTAGTGCAGTTGGGTTCAAAAAAGGTTTGAATAAGTTCTTGGAGGAGAAGTCCATTACCTGCTATTAATCAAGTTTACTTAGGGAATAGCCACTGCTATTAATTGCATCAGTAGCATGGGATCTTCTTAGTGTTTGGGTAATTGCCAGGTTCTTGTGGCCTGGTTTGGCCTCTGTTGGACACAGGATGCTGGGCTTGATGGATCCTTGGTCTGACCCAGCATGGCAATTTCTTATGTTCTTATGATCTTAAGTATACGTGTAACAGTACAGTTTTCAAAGACCCCATTTCTGTACATAAAATGCTGTTTTATGCATGGAAGTGGCTTTGAAAATTGCCCTGAAATGAGAACAGGACCACCACCTAGACAGAATTCCTTGCTGCCACACTCGTTGTATTAGGGCTATGGTTTTAATGTAAGAAAAACACATCAGATGCCCACAGCATAAAGCAAGAACACCAGGTTGAATTTTTATGGTTTGTTTCTGATTTTTTAGATAGAATCATGATTTTTTTGCCCTTAGGCAATATAATGCAAAGTTCATTTAAAACAAAACAGCCAAACAGTAACCTGTGCATGTCAGGGATTATTCAGCACTGAAACACATTATATAGAACTGGCTATTACTATAACAGTTTACTCATTATAATTATGTGGAATTACAAAGGAAAAAGATGCTGGCTTGAAACAGTTAACTGCATCTGGATTCCTCCTGATCCTCCCTCAGCCTTAGAAAGCACTCCTTTTATTATTTCTGCATTGCGTCAGGAGGGAAATATTCACACACTGAGCCACAGGGATTAAAGACTGAAGCTCCAGAGAAGTCAGATCACATCCGTCAAATCCAGCTGTTTTCAATTCCAGCCCTTCACACCTGCTTTTATTTATTATTCCTTGCTTAGACAAGACTGGGCTCATTTTTCAACTTTCAACTTCCTTATGAAAAAAAAAAAAAAATCAAAGAAAATGCATTTCTCTTTGTTTAGTTTCCCCTTTAAATCCCAACTCAAGAAAGAGTTAAAAGGAAGCCCTGAAGAAATGGGAAAGACATTCACATCCCCAGGCCGAGCTGGACAGCTCCCTGGGGACGAGCAGCTAGCAAGAAGCGCCCCAGGTCAGTTGTGGGCCATGTCCGGGGAGCGCTTACCTCCCCACAAAGCTAAACATGCCCCAGGCAGCTCCTTGGTCCTCGGGCAGCAATCTAGTTTCTGTGTGCTGCTGACTGAACTGGTGTGGTTACTGCTGCTGGTAAATTATATTATGGACTGGAGAACTAATGGGATTTTATGCCACTCTTTGTAATGATATTATGCCATTATCTGACAGTTCACGGTCCTACACAGATTTTTATTTTCTAGTCTCTCTTCTTCTTGCCCTCTTTCACAAAAAAAAGTGTGAAGACCATTTCCAATATGAATTATAAGCAGGTGGGATTATTCACTCAGCGTAATTGGCTAAGGGTGAATATTACTTCACCTCTTTTTCTAACAGTGATGTCACCTTCTGCCTTGTTATTTTATGGGTGGTTTTTCTGCTAATAAACCATGAAGTTATGAAAAAATAGAGCACCAAGTTGGCTGCAGCTGTCAACCCCTCACACTGCTCTACAAACTTTTGGCTTCTCTTCATTCTGTCAATTAGAAGTCCCTTTTTTATACACTCTGTTTCAGCACAGAGAAAATCTTTCTAGAGCTCGGAGCTCAGGATAGTTCCTTCCTGACCCGGGATCACTGGATAATGGCCATTGTTACATTCAGAGACTGTCTGCTGATGAATGCAACATCTAATGCTGCTATTAATGAGGATGGTGCAAATGATATCTAAGGGAACTGATAATGCCTTACATTGAAGGGTAGTGGGAAGGTTGGTTTTAAACAGAATATTTTTTCTATTCTGGGTGCCCTGTGAGTCACTTAATCAGTATGAATGTACCTATCAAACCTGCTGCTCTTCATTATGGAGGGTTGTAACCATTCATGTCAAATTCTGCATGTAGGGCAATTAATGTAAGTGGAATGCCCCTGGATGTGTCATCTTAGCTAAGAGGGCCCCAGTCTCAATCATTTCCATAGCAGCTGGCATTTTACTGTAGAAGAACGGTCTAACAAGCTATGATTGATTTTTTTTTTTTTTCATTTTTCTGCTGGTAAGGACTCATAATTAGCAGAAACCCTGCACATGATCCAACTAAGAATCCCTTCTTTCTAAAGTGACCCTTTTATCTTGCCAACCCAGCCTTTCTGACAACATGGTCTGCTATTTCCCACTAATTAACGTTCACTTTGCGGATGCATGAATGCCCACAGATACACCATTGAACGCGCTAATGTAAAGATGCCAGTTGGCGAACACTTTGCCAGAGTGGCCATTCTCTAAATGGATTTTAAAATGACAGTCTTGAAAAAGGAAACCTCACAAAACCCATGGAAGAAAAGCACCTATTTCATTCCACCCCACGCCCCCATTATCCCCCGTTCTTTGATCTATGCTACACTGCTACTTAACTCTGTATCTGATTAATTACCCATCCACTCCCCCACTGCCTTTTTGATATTGCCTTACCCTACATTTAGTTCCATCCGGTTACCTAATTTAATCTCCTTTCTTTTGGATGCTTTACATTTGGTTATGTTGTTTATATGCACTAACCTGCCTAATTAGTGACACTGAATGGGAAATTTCTCACCATGTTAATCCATGCAAATACTGCTGCATACATTCACATTAATTTCAGTAAATTCCTACTAACTGTGACAAAGAATTCTTTATTTTCTGAAAACGTGTGCCCCAAATATCCAGTTTCATGAAACAGAATGAGAAGCTAGTACTAGTATAAAATGACCTATTGGGCTCTCATCTCTGGCCTGCTCAAAGCCTCCTTCGGCATCGCTTGCAAATGAGCACAAAATCATATTGTGCTCTCTCTGCATGCTGGCCTCGCTGATAGTTTGTCCCCAGGAAAATTACAGTATAAGATTCCAATGTTTTAGAAAATTGAAAAGGAGCATGACTGAATGAATGCCTCTTCTATGTTTCTCTGTCTCTAGCTCAGTGAGCAAACAGAAATGTTCACAAAATGCTTTAGGCCTTTTTTGGAGTCTATAAACTGAAACTATGATAGCTATTAATTTGGATTGTATTAAAGGAGGGGTAAAATCTTTAGATCAAAAGCATAGATCTGCACAGAAGCCCAAGCTTAAGCAGTGTGCATGGTATAACCAGTAGAATAGATGAAGGGATGTATCATTAGTTGTTTAACATCATATTATATATCTTAAGATATCAGTGAATTTTCTGGGCAATAAGTTAATGTATTTTCAAAAATCACTCATCGTTATGAAAGTAACTTGGCACTTCTTTGTAGAGTGTTTATATGTAGTTTGGTTGAAGGAAAAAACTGGTTCAAGTTCAGTCTTCTTTCAATTACTCATCTTTGGACAATTATTTTTACTTTGTTTCATGGTAATCCAGAAGGTTCTGGAAAACAGTTCTATGGCCTTAAAACCCAATTGCTCCACCAACTGAAAATAAAATCCACCTTGGACCCCAGGATGGTGTTTGAAGAGAATCTTTAGAGTAGCATCTATTAATTTCAGCTTGCAATTGCTTCCCATAACAAGGAGAAATACTTAGCAGGCTGTGCTGTTCCCAATAAGCAAGAACTTATTCTTATCGTCATAAAGTGGACACTTTTCAAAGAATTTGGATGGCTAAACACATTCACCCACATATAATGGCTTTTGGAAAATTGTCTCCTTCAATGTGGGTAAAAGAATGGATGCCATGAAACTTCTGAAGAAAAGGGGGCAGAGTTAGGTCAGGAGAAGAAATCAGCGCACATACTTTCTGGTGTACACTTTGCTGTAACACAAGAGCAAAGTCTGTGGGCACTTCAGTACCCATATTCTATCTGCCAGTGGATTTTCAGAGGGAAACCCCGTGGGGAGTTTCCCTTTGAAAATGAGCTTGCAGATCCACAGGTACTTTGCAAGCTGCCCAAGGACTCTGAAAATTGCCCCAGATGAGTGGAGTATATATTTGTGTTTTATGTATTTGTTGCAATAGTGGTGTGGGCTACATTTTGTCTTGCTTTGATTTTAGAAATGTTTTCTTTATTGTAACTTGCCTTGAGCACCTGATTGTTATGCAAGAAACAATTGTAAATAAATAAACAGTAAAATAGAGTAGGAAACATCCAAGTTCTTGCTTTAAGGAGAATAGTATACTTTGGTTTTCATTCTTGAAGAGAAGAGGAAGTGACATTATTTTCTTATATTATTGCAGTTCTGTAGAATACACATTGAATGCAGAATCTTTACTGTGCCTGCAGAATGTGAATAGTAAACATAATTCATAGGTGGAAAGCCATATAGTGCAGTTACACTGCTACCATTTTTGGTACAAAGAAAACTGAAGTTTTAATTAGCTATATTTTACCACAAGACAGTTGTCCTGATATAAAAAATATAACTGTAAGATTTGCAGTTGCATCAACTGTCTATTCAAGTGTAAAAAAAAAAAATTGACTCCATCTGTATTGGCCTAATGACTGATTAAATGGCTAATCACAGAACTCTTAATTAAAACCATTTTTCTATCCTAAGGAGGACGGGGAGGAAACCATTCATTAATGTCCTACAATGTGTGTCAGATTTAGTCTGTGTCATTTACTAACCATCGTCACATGAATAATTATGCACAAGGTCATTTTATGTAAACTTTTTGCATACATCATCAGCCTGATTGGATTACGTCTTGGTGCTTGACTGGGTTCTGCTTGTGGCTGCGGTTTTCTCTCACAAAACAAGTCATTAAGATTGCTGAGAAGCAGCAATAAAAGATGACATTCTTGCCTCATCTCCTGCAGGATTTTCACATCCTGTACAGGGTAAATACTGTACAGAAGGACTACTCTGTGTAGCAGACGTGCTCCACTAATATTCAAGAACTGAAAGGTAGCTCTTTCCCGTATTGAAATTCAGTGATAAAGTGTTTCTTGGTGCGATTCACATAGGAAGAGTATAGAAAGAATGACCTTTTTCTAAAAATTTACAAAGTAAGAGGGTCATTTATCAAATTGCATTAGGGCATTATCATGGGCGTTAGGGCCCTAATGCCTGCGATAACGCTGTAATGCATGCAATAAATACCGCATCGCAAATTGCGTATGCAAATTTTTCATTTGTATTCAAGTGGGAGGAGTTTGGGTGGAGTAAATGGAAATGAGGGTCAGTGTGGCGTGTGATAAAACCTGCATTGCTGTGCATTACTCGAACGCCGGAAATAACTACACATTTTTCCTGTGCGCTGTGCCTGCGTTAGCTGTGCCTGCGTTAGCTGTGCGTTACTGGCCAAAAATGTTTTTATCGAGAATTGCGGTTCGGGAAGGGAGAAGGGAGAGGGGAAGGGAGGAGAGAGAGAGACAGCGCCTCTGTGGAGGTTCACTTATATCTGAACTTTTTATACCACTGTAAGCATTATAAACTCGGCGTGAAGTTTGTGGGGTGAGTTGGACTTGGGGGGCAGTTTAACATGCACAATCATACGTACAAAGAGCACAGTTACCATCAGTGATGATTTAATGTGATTTGGAGTGATGAAAAGTGAAAGAAGAGTAGATTTTGACCATGTTCTCTCTACTTTAGTCACTCCAAATCACATTAAATCATCACTGATGGTAACTGTGCTGTTTGTGTCTACAACTGTGCAGGTAAAACTGCCCCCCAAAACCCAACCCACTCCACAAACTTCACCCCGAATTACTAGTGCCCTCTCTTACAGTGGTATAAATAATCTACTTTTTTGTGAGCATCTACAGAGTCTCTCTCTCTCTCTCTAGTGCGATAAAGGAAAATTAGCCTAACCATGTGCCTTTTTTTTTTTTATTACAGGCGCTATTTTTTGCTATATGTATAGCAAAAGGATGAATCTAGGCCTAAGATGGCAATATAAAACTAAAGAATGAGCTTAAATTTTACTTGACAAAACTAAGGTTTGTGTCCTTTCCATGGAAAAGCAAAAAAGCTTGATCTGCCTTAACAGCTAAGTCCAATGTTATGGAAAGCAATTTACTTTTAAACAAAATGTTCTGGAATGTAAAGAGACATCAGGAGTCTTAAAAATATGCCAATTTTCCATTCACATGGAAGTTATACCTATGATCTATGCTTTTTATTTATTTATTTTATTTATTTGTGTTTTTCTATACCGGCATTCACGGCAGTTCGTATCATGTCGGTTTACATAAAACAAGGGGGTGAGCAATACATTATAACGTACATAGCTAAAACGTAAGAGTATACATTACAAAAGTATAACAAGTGCGTAGAAGAAAAAGTTACAATAAAACAGGGGTTATTCTAACTGGGATTAGAGTTAGAGGAGAGATAAAAAGTTTAACAAGAAGTAAAACATTGTAGTGATTGGTTGGTATTGTCTGTTTCAGTTTAATAGAAGATGCTCAGTGTTGCTGCATTTGATGGAAGTGAATCATTAAGGGTCCGGAAATGCTTTCATGAACAGCCATGTTTTAAGTCTCTTCCTGAAGGTTGGAAGACATGGTTCCTGTCGTAATTCTAAGGGGATTGAGTTCCATAGTGGGGGACCTGCTGTGGAGAAGGCCCGATCTCTCAATGTTATATGTTGGGTGGTATTGTTGTGAGGTACTTGTAGATATTCTCTATATGCTTCTCTGATGGGTCTGTTGGAGGAATGTTTTTTGAGAGCTATTTGTAGATGGAGTGGAGCCAGTCCATGGATATTTTTGTAGATTGTGGTGAGGGACTTATGAATTATTCTGTAGTGGATTGGTAACCAGTGAAGGTCTTTGAGGACTGGTGTAATGTGATCTCTTCTCCTTTTGTTTGTTAGAATTCTTGCTGCCGTGTTCTGTATCATTTGGAGAGGTTTAGTGTGGGATGATGGGAGGCCTAGAAGGATAGAGTTGCAGTAATCAATTTTCGCAAATATTATTGCTTGGAGCACTGTTCAATAATCATGGAAATGAAATAGGGGTTTTATTCTTTTTAATATGTGCAGTTTGTGGAAGCAGTCTTTGGTTGTTTGGTTGATAAACGATTTTAAATTTAGCCGGTTGTCTATAGAAACTCCTAAATCTCTTACTTTTGAGATTTGCAAGTTGGCTGGCGGGTTTGTAGTGATTTTGCAATTATCTGGAGAGATTAGCATGAATTCGCTTTTTGATTGGTTTAGAATAAGATTTAAGCTGGATAAGAGATCGTTAATTTCTTGAAAACAGTTTTCCCAAAGTTCTAGAGCTTTAGTGATGGATTCTTTGATGGGGATCACAATCTGGACATCGTCGGCGAATATGAAGTGTTTTAGGTTCAATTTGTTTAGCAGTTGGCAAAGCGGGAGAAGGTATAAGTTGAAAAGTGTTGGTGAGAGAGAGGAACCCTGAGGAACTCCTTGTGAAGATGGGTATCTGGGGGATTCTTTGTTGTGGATTTTAACTTTTTTAATGAAGTTAACTTTTTTAATGAAGTTAACTTTTTTAATGAAGCATGTGATGTGCTAATGAACAGAAGTCCAAAGTATAAATTATTATATGCTGGAGGAACATTGTGCTGTGACTGACTTCTGGCCTAACATCTCCAGCAAACCAGTCTCAAGAAGAAATTGCAGGATGATTATAGCTGTAAAAAAAAAAAAGGGACCTCTGATCACTACAGCAAAAGCAGTTAACAATCCCATTTTAAATGAGGACTTGAGAAAGAGAAGTTTGATAGAAGGGAAAGCAGAGAGCTGTGGTGATAGATGTGACTTAAGTAGTACCATAACAAACAACGATGAAGAATAACAACATTCGCTGCATTAAAAAGTAGATGAAATTCTGATATTCCTGTGGCTTCTTAATGCAGCGTTGTATGATGCCTTGACAGTGAATGCCTCTGATCGAAAAAAAAAAAAATGTATGTTGTGGTCAGCAACGTGTGCACCACTCTTGTATACTAAGACCATTTTGTATGCGCCCAAAATAGTGCACTATGCAGTACAGCCTTAAGAGTCTTATTTTGTTTTTAACAGCCCCAATAAAAAAACGTCAGTGCACAAATTACACACATTTTCAAGGAAAACTTACATACGTATGTTTGCTTCAAAAATGATCCCAGCAAGACCACCTGCACACAGTTACACAGGAAAGTTTCAGGAACGTACATACACAGGGACGGTGGCTTTAAACGAGTGCATGTGCACCCATAGGCGCAGAATTTTATATCAGCTGCGCAAGTGCACGCGCATTATACAAAATATGCCTCTTCGTGTTTATGTGTGCTCCTAATTATAAGCAGTTATTTATTTAAAAGCATTTATTACCTGCCCCTCCAATGCTTGGGGCAGGGTATAATAAAACAATTACAATACGTAAGCAATAAAACCAAAACAAATCTCTGTGAGAAAGAAAGCATAAATGGAGCATGCTGCTGCTAACAGCGGCAGAGAAAAAGACCAGGCTTATTGGCATGCGATTTGAGAGCCTTTTTAAATAATTCTGGGTTGCTCATAAAGTCCCAGGGAGAGATGAAGGCAATTCCAGAGAAGAAGCGCTCACGTGTAGAGGCCAAACGGGAGGCTTTTGGAGGAGGGATGTCGAGCAGAAATGGACTTGATGAATGGAGTATCCGGGTAGGGGTATGAATATGCAGAATTGAACTCATCCAGTGAGATCTGACATTAAGAAGTTGTGAATAGAGGTGGCAATTTTATACACGTGAAGATGGGGAACCAGGTGTAATATGGTGATAAATGGGGGGATTAGTGAAGGGATGTGCAGTGGAGTTCTGGATGATTTGAAAAAGACGGAGGGCATTTTGCAGGCATCCAGCCTAAAGAGAACTGCAATACTCTAAGGAGGAAAAGATGAGAACCTGGAAAACGGTGCTTAAAGGGCCTCAACATCCTTAATCACAGATTTAATCTGGGGTGCCACGGAGAAACAAGGTCGCACACAGAAGAAATTGGGATAGAGTGACCCAGAATTTGAGTGAAGTCAGGGATAGCAAAAGGAGGATGCGACCTGGTTTGTTTTTTTTAATATTCAGAAACAGACGATTAGCTGCAAGCCAGCACTGAATAGATTGTAGACAGAAGCAAAGTGAATAGTGATAGACCAGGATGAAAGGAAAGAGAAGAAAAACTGTAGGTCATAGAAACGACGGCAGAAAAAGACCAAACGGCCTATCCAGTCTGCCCAGCAAGCTCCCACACTTATCTGTTTCACCGACCACCATTCAGGGCCCTCGTTGGTAACTGTTTGATTTGCATTTCCTGCCATTGATGCAGAGAATATTGGAGTTGCATAAAACCCCTCTTTCCAGTTAGAGGTTTCTCCAGAATATATTTGGCACACAGGCCTAACTGACCCCCTCCTCCCCATCCATCCGAACCTGCTTACCTGCACTGGCCCCACCTAGCTTCTGGCTAAGCTAGACTAGAACCTGCCACCTCCTATATTCGAGCAAAGCCTTTAACGAGCCATCATAGCTGCTGAGCCACCAGTCAGCAGTGTGCATCTTATAAGAGACACCAAGTTACCCAAGGACACAACAAAGATAAACATTAGAGTGCAATGGGCAGTACACCCGAATTAATAGGAATTCACTCAGAAGTACCACCATTGATTTTTATCTGCTGAAAATGACTAGAGATGTATGAGGGAAACCGTGCAAGGACAGAGCCAGATATACTTACAAGGAGATGATAACTACTCATTTTCCTTAGGACTCAATGGCTTTTACACGCACATATCAGCTTGTTTTATAACATGCGCGTGAAGGAAATAACCAGTTTTACCAATTAGTCCACCGGTTTACCCAGTCTGTCTCTAAGTCATCAAGAAGCCCTGGTTCTTCAGCCTGCACGCCCCCCAGCTCACCCAGACCTCTCACCCTGTTAGTATTTCGCTATAGTTTTATTCTGACTTACAACTGATAAGTAGCAGAAGTAAATGTGTGCACGAAACAGCCCTATGTGCGCAGCATGCGCAGATTTTAAAATCGCAATTTGTGCACATAAATGTTGGCCCCACCCTGAAACGCTCCTGACCTGCTCCTAATCTGCCCCTTTTTTAGATGAGAAAAATTAATTGCACACCAGTACCTTGCGTGTGTATGTGCGAGGTTTATAAAATAGCTCTAGCACGAATAAGCACTACTTATACATGCATCTGCATCTCTTTTAACATTCACTTTATACTTCTGAAAATCCAAAAGTAAGCACAAATCCAAAAACCTCCCCAAGCCACCCCCGGGAAGACGTCTGCTCACACGCACACACAGGACACACCCCCGGGAAGACGTCGGCTCACACGCACACACAGAACGCACCCCCGGGAAGACGTCGGCTCACACGCACACACAGAACACACCCCCGGGAAGACGTCGGCTCACACGCACACACAGGACGCACCCCCGGGAAGACGTCTGCTCACACGCACACACAGGATGCACCCCCGGGAAGACGTCGGCTCACACGTACACACAGAACGCACCCCCGGGAAGACGTCTGCTCACACGCGCACACAGGACGCACCCCCGGGAAGACGTCTGCTCACACGCGCACACAGGACACACCCCCGGGAAGACGTCGGCTCACACACGCACACAGGACGCACCCCCAGGAAGACGTCGGCTCACATGCACACACAGGACACACTTATGCAATTTTACTCATAGATTGGCTGGGAAATTTTATAAGAAGTCATTTCCTGGCTACAGCGCTGTTTTACTGGCAGAAATAGCTTTCAAAATTGAGTTGGGGAGGGGTTTCAGAGTTTCAAAAGGATGTGCTTAAAATTTCCTTGACAATTTTCAGTGCCCATAATAGCAGGTATAACTGTGGACAGGTATATTTAGTAGGATAATTTCAAAGCAAACCTACCTATGTCAGTCTGCTTCAAAAACTGGTGTAGCTTACTTACAGGCCGATACAGTACAGTGCGCCTGCAACATGCAACTGCATGTTGATGGCCCTATTAGTTATTCCCGCGTGATACAGAAATTAACGCCTGCCCAAAGGCAGGCGTTAATTTCGTCCAGCACCGGAAAAGTGTACAGAAAAGCAGAAAAAAACTGCTTTTCTGTACATCCTCTGACTTAATATCATAGCGATATTAAGTTGGAGGCCCCAAAATTAAAAATAAAAAATAAATAAAAATCGGCCCGTGGGTCGGAAGACGGACGCTCAATTTAGCTGGCATCCATTTTCTGAACCTGTGGCTATCAGTGGGTTTCAGAACCGACAGCAGTAAAATTAAGCGTCGGCTGTCAAACCCGCTGACAGCCGCCGCCGCTTCTGTCAAAAAGGAGGCGCTAGGGACGCGCTAGTGTCCCTAGCGCCTCCTTTTACCACGGGCCTTCATTTAAATACTCGATCGCGCGCCCAGAAGAGTGGCCTAGGCGCACATTGGGAGAGCAGGTGCTTGCCTCGGAGCGCCGGCTCCTGATTGACCAGCAATTGAACCTAAAAAAATACGTCAACACAATCATCAAGGAAGGTTTCTTTAAGCTCAATGTTATGAAAAAACTAAAACCCCTACTCCATACCCATGACTTCCGTGCAGTCATTCAGGCCATCCTCTCATTGAAAATGGACTACTGCAACTCCCTTCTCCTAGGTCTCCTCTATCCCACCATAAAACCGCTTCAAATGCTTCAGAATGCGATAGCGAGGACCATCACAAATGTTCATAAATATCACCACATCACCCCCATCCTTAAAGACCTAGATTGGCTCCTGATCCCTTCACGCATCCTCTATAAAACCCTTACTATTATTCACAAATCCATCTACAGACACAACTCCAACTGGTTTGATGAGCCGTTCCGCCTCACACTCTCTAACCGCCCCACCAGAGCAACCAATAAAGGAACACTTCACGTGCCATCCCTCAAGGAGGCACACCTCACCTCCACAAGGGATCGAGCCCTCTCCTTTGCCGGTCCCACCCGATGGAACTCACTACCCAGTAACCTCCAACCTGAGCCTTGTACCATCAAATCCAAAAATACATTAAAAACTTGGCTCGTCAAACAGGTGTACCCAGACTAGATCCCCTGCCTTCATCCCTTTGTTGCTTCAGCACATATGCTGAACCCATGTATAAAGTTATGCTCCATTCTTTGTTGCCCTTGCTTGCCAGTTTCGGTCACTTTTCCTTTTGTTTCTGTAGTCCCATCCCTTGAACCTGTTTGATGTAATTTCCACCTTCAGTCCCAATGTAAACCAGTATGATGTAACTACTAATACCAGTATAAAAAAAGCGTGAAATAAATAAATAAATAAATAATAGCAGGTAATGGACTTCTCCTCCAAGAACTTATCCAATCCTTTTTTAAACCCAATTACACTAACTGCACTAACCACCTCCTCTGGCAACAAATTCCAGAGTTTAATTGTGCGTTGAGTGAAAAAGAATTTTCTCAGATTAGTCTTAATGTGCCACATGCTAACTTCATGGAATGCCCCCTAGTCTTTCTACTATCCGAAAGAGTAAATAACCGATTCACATCTACCCGTTCTAGACCTCTCATGATTTTATAGACCTCTATCATATCCCCCCTCAGTCGTCTCTTCTCCACTGCAGCCTAAAATGCCCTACACTAACCGGCCCTTTCACTTTGAGCTGCTTAGCACAAGGGATTTCCTCTCCTTCCCAAATCTCAGCAAAGAGAGTGTGCCCCCTCCCCTCAACAGCTAATGTGGCTGTTAAAGTTTGTTTTTTTTTTTGCTAATGTCCATGTTAGCACCAGAGCCACAGTACTTGAATGTAAACCGATGTGATATCTCAGATCGAATGTCGGTATATATAAATAAATACTATTGAGATCAAGTTTTACCATACCCTTGCATAACACAAAAAGACCCAATTGCACATAAAAATATTACTGAAGTGCATAGTAAAAAACTTCAACATGGTTTTATTACAATTGATCTCAGGGAGAGCAATTTTGAAAGCTATTTACCAAGGTAAATTGCCCATGCTCTCTGCTGGTACAGTTTGTGCGTTGAACCTTGATGCATGCACCTTTTGCCACATTTTTGTGAAGGGGTTCTTAAACTGAGATTAGGTCGTAGGGTGCCAACACTGCACATCGTTTTGGTCAGGAAAAGCAGGTGCAAATCTGTAGGGTAGGGACCTTTTTCCAGGCACAGTTTCCAAACACGCATACTTTCTCTTGTGCAAAATCCACAGGTAAATTTATCCATGGACGCCCTGTCCCCGATGTACTTACAATTACACATGCACAGAATATGCATGTGCGGAATTTTATGCACATATTAGCCAGGCAGTTTCTATGCATAAAGCACTATTTTACCCACAGAAGTCCCTTTGAAAATTTCTCTCCCTATGGAGAAAGTTATTTATGAAAAATCTATTAAAAATAGAGAAGAATTGTAAACTAAGCATTGTTTTCTGGATGCTCTCCCTCCCAGCTGGATTTTAGAACCTACTAGATGCAATAAATCATGGTAGATGTTGCATAGATGAAGACACATTAATCCCTTGCCACTGAAAAGATGTCCATATTGACAAATAAAGAGGAATCAATGATCTGGAGGACCAATCAAATGGATTTTAAATTTTATTTTTGAAATTAAAAAATCAGCATATTGGAAAGGAGAAATGGCAAAATAGAAGTCATATCCATAATCTTGCACAAGTGAGCCAGCAGTGGAAGTAGCTCATGTGTTACTGTTTTATTCTATAGTCTGAAGGTGTCTCCTTAATGAGCTGTGGATGCAAGAAGTCCCCCAGGGCAGGACAGTATTCATTTTAGAACACTTGTAATATAGAACTGATATTGTATGTGGAAAGTGAACCAGCAAACCAGGGGAAGATAAAAAGGGAACATAGGAAAATAAGCCAATATACAGTAAAAGTCCGATTATTTCACTTAGAAAATAATCAATCTATGAGGAGTAAGTCAGAAGCCTGAGAAAAGTATACCAGAAACTTGCTGCATGGAATAAAGATCATATACATGCCTCATGCACATGCATGTTTCTCTCTCTCTCTGTCTTGTGGAAGAAGACATTAAGGGGGAAACCATGTCTATCTGTCCAAGGATGCAAAGTGTGGAGGTACAGCTTATAGAACAGTGCACACATAAATGGAGGATGCTGTGGATGTAAAGTACCAAGGTACAATGTTCCTATCACCACCTTACACCTTTTTGCCTTCATATCGTCCAGCATCCAAATAACTCTCAAACATTTAGCACAATAATTACCCTTCCATTTCTATAAACGTCTTTTCTTGTTCCATCCCAACTTAATACAAACATGCTTGTAGCTACATTCACCCTTTACATAACACCGATCACAAAGAACACATTTAGAACAGAGTACACCGTGCAGATGTGTTTGTTGTGTGATTGTGGATAATGCGCTTCTGAGGCAGATGAAAAAAGATTTTGTTAAAAGTGATATTTCTGCATACGTAGTCTGCTGAGCCCAGCAACGCTTCATTCTAACAGACTAGCAGGAATTGCGCTCTCACACAAATGCCCACCACCACATCAAGAAATCCAATCCGCGAGGGTTCAAGCTATAATCAGCAGCATTATTATTATGTAAAATGATAAACTGGCAGTATGGGCTCTCACTTTCCAGATAATTTTGAAGTGGCAGACAGGGCTCCCTGTAGGCCAGGATTGATTGTTAGGTGAAGGTAATAAACGAGTTAATGTATGGCTTGCTGTAGGTTAAAGCCTGTAGCAGACAGTGGAGAGATCAATGCTCAGGACAGCTGCAAGTCAATTAGGTGACCTAATTGTCTGAGACTCCAGCATCGTCCCTTCTTGGCCAGGCACTACATTGATTAGAGATGTTAAGCCATATTAAAGTTAGGATGTTCACAAAGAATCAGGCCAGCAGAAACGCTCTGGTCCTCTTAAGGACAATTTCTGGAAAATAGGATGACGATTGCAGAGCACTGAAGCCACACTATTGAGGGCAAACGTCTAGATTATCTGATACAAATGCCACCATCTATTAGCCTGGGTACTCTGACAATTTGCCAGTAGAATGATAATTTCACTACTTCATTGAACAAGGTGGAGAATATCTGTGCCCCTAATTCTATGTTTAGAAAAAGCAAACCTCACCAAGCCCCAATATAAACAAAAGCTAAAAACACATCATTTTAATAGGGGCCACACATGATGTGTCCTATATATATCAGACAACCTCTCGCAATGCTTGGGGTAGACAGAACTGCTCTGCTTCTATTGTTCATCTGTCTTCTTAAACGACACTGAGATGACAAATTGTACAACAGTGTTTTTCAAGCCAGCCCTAGAGTACTTCCTGAGCTAGTCTAGTTTTCAGAATGTCCACAATGAATATGCATAAGATAGATTTGCATACAATGGAAGCAGTGCACGCAAATCTATCTCAGGTATATTGATTGTGAATATCCCAAAAACACCATCTTTCAACATAAGAGAAATTATTCACAGCATTCATTAACTTAGATAATGCCCCTCAGAGCTAAGTACTTCTGGCTTGCATTGACCACTGTTGGTCTGACTCAGTATGGAAAGTCTTATGTACTTATGAGCATCATTCCCGTAAAACGCCAGCAGTGCACTGTTTCCCAGCTACTGTCAAGGAGAGGAACATTTTCAAAGCCATTTATGCACATAAATTGTCTGAAAATTGCTCTGCCTCATTATGGCTAAAAGTGTTTAGCATGCACACAAAATAGCCCTAGCATACACTCTAAACCGGTATAACATTAATTCAATGTGGCTTACTTGGATTTCAGCAAAGCTTTTGATATGGTCTCATGAATAAAATGTGAAGCCTGGGAGTGGGTCCCAAACTGGTAGAACAGATTAGAAATTGGTTGTCTGGTGGACGATAGCAAATAGTGGTAAATGAAACGCACTCTGAAGAGAGAAGGGGAGGTAAGTGGAGTGCTCAGGGAGCACGTCTGTTCAATACCTTTGTGAGCAATATTGCAGAGGGGACAGTTGGAAAAATTTGTCCCTTTGTGCATGACGCTAAGATCTGCAACAGAATGGACACTCCTGAAGGAGTAGAAAGAATGAGAAGTGATCTAAGAAAGTTCAGGGAATAGTCAAAGGTTTGGCAGCTGGGATGCAATGTGAAGACATGCAAATGCATGCTTTTAGGGTGCAGTAATCCAAAGGAGATGTACATGATGGGGCATGAAACTGCTGTACACAAGGTGGGAGAGAGACCTCAAAGTGGTACCCCGGGCTGCATGAAGAGCAGCAGGACCATGAGGTGTACTGATGCCCCTGTACCAGTCTGGAGTAAAGAAAGGAGGGAAGCAGTCCAACCAAAATGAAGCATTTCTGAGAAGAGATTTATACCCTGGAGGAGAGGAGATATAGGAAACAGGCTTTTAAATCCGTGAGACACAGGAATCAAATCTTTTCTGAGAGAAAAGAAGCTGTGAAATTAGGGCTCATGCTATGAAACTCCAAAGAGAGAGACTCAGGAGAAATATCAGGAAACATTTCTTTATGGGAAAAGGGGTGGATGCAGGGAATGCCCTACCAGATGAAGCGGTGAAGACAAGAAAGGTAAGGGAATTCAGAAGAGCATGGGATAAACAGAAGGATGGAAGTGAAGAAATGGGAGAACCCCTGGTAACCTTAGGTATAACATTTCTGCATGGAACTGCAGTTCCAACCCTAAATATTTTGGTGGGCAGACTGGATGGACCACTGGGTCTTTGTCAGGTGCATGTAAATGAGGATTTAATGGTGTGTGCTACATGTTTTCCTTCACGTGATATTTAGCCCACACTGGCTAAGGCCTAACACCTGCCTTGGACAGAGTGTTAACTTTTTAATGTGCATGCTTTTGAAAGAGCTCAACTGGATGCTTTTAGGATTACTGATGGAGGGCATGGGGCTGTTAGAATATGCAGGACAGAGAGAAAACGAGCGAGAGAGAAGATCAGAGAGGACAGACACCAACATACTTCTAAAATATTTCACATTTGATTAGACAAGAAAATGTGTTTTTATAGAAAAGGTTCACAGACAACCGCACAATGTATAAGGAACAATGTTTTAACTACTGCAAATAAAAGGCCCATCCTAAAAGTTCCAATCATATGCCATGACTGGGCACAGATGTTGCACTGCATGTAATCTGTATCCTGCATGATCTTGGATGGCATGAACACTCTATAGATAATAAGCATTCAGGAAATTGTATCTGACATTCAAATACTGACAGTGACACTTCCAAATCAGCAGCTAAAGGACCTTCAGAACACCTGGACATGCTATTTTGGTATGCACAAAATGCCCGGGTCATGCTTAATCATTCGTCCTACCTAATTTTCATTTTTTTTTTCAATTTTTGCACATTAAATGTGAATTACTAAATATGAATTACTTCCCTTGAAATCTTCTGAGAGAAGGTATTCTATTTCAATGCAGCAGTGGCAGCAGTGAGCTTTGCACCAGACATAAACGTCATGTTTCGAGTAGAGAACTGCG
Organism: Rhinatrema bivittatum; assembly: GCF_901001135.1. Lineage (NCBI taxonomy): Eukaryota > Metazoa > Chordata > Amphibia > Gymnophiona > Rhinatrematidae > Rhinatrema > Rhinatrema bivittatum. The sequence goes on along the minus strand of NC_042629.1, from coordinate 73,447,320 downwards.
TCAGGGGCGAAAGTCTCAGCAGTGTCAGCATCTTTTTTTTTCAGATGTGCATCGCTGCGTTCCGAAGGATTATGCCGGCAAAGCTCACTGCTGCCGCTGCTGCTTTGAAATAGAACACCTTCTCTTGGAAGGTTTCAAGGGAAGTAATTCTTATTTAGTAATTCACTTTGTATGTTCAAAAATTGAAAAAAAATAAATAAATTATGCAGAACCCGGGCATTTTGTGCATAACACAATAGCACGTACGGGTGTTATGAAAATCCTTTAGCAGCTTAATTGGAAGTGATATGTCAGTATTTGAATGCTTGATACAATTTCCTGAATGCTTATTATTTGTGGGCATTCTACTACTTGCATTTGTGAACTTTTGGACTCCCTAATCATTTTTGGTATGAACACTCTACAAGACAGGTGTTATAGAGCAGACAAGACTGAGTCATAAGTCCCTCAGAGGATGCTCATATTGCTGCCTCGTCCCATCCAAGGTTGGATGCCCCTCCATCCCTGGTCTTTAGCCCTCTGACATTACCTCTCCTGCATGAACTGGATGGAAACAAGGTCACAGACTGATAGACCAATCTCTCTGGAAGGTGTTCTTACTATACTTTGTACAAGAATACCTAATAAATTATCAATGTGTGGATTTTTACATTCAATTAATAAGAAAATAAAGTTAACCCACCCTCTTCATTCAAAAACCAGTTGAACTAGATAACTATGAAATGTGGTTCCTGGTATATTCTGTTCAAACTGGCCCATGCAATGCAAGTTTTGGCATGTATTTTTTAATGTTTCAGAGTGCATTTTTTTTCTGGCTTGGTTGGGTCCATAAGAAATTGATTGCTATGAAAATATCAGTAAGACTTTTCTATGCAACGCCATCTTAAAAGTATCCCTGTGCACTACAACGGTCAGGGAAAGTCTGATCTAAACAGAAGTGTTTCGGCATGAAATATCATAACGTATCTGGTGTTTAGAAAAATGGAGAATGTACACAGATGTTTAATATGAAATTAGACAAGCACCAGGAACAAAGATATTAGAAACTGAACATTGTAAAGTTATTTCTTATATGTGAATATGGCCAGATTTTAGTTGAAATATGGAATATATTTCAAGGATTTTCCAGTCAACAAAATACACTTGAATTCATGGTAGCTGTTTGGAATTTGAAGGCTATAAATGGTTCGAACCAGCAGGGGCTTCCATCTCCTTCTGTTGCCTCGCAGGAGACACGGTTTGGATTCCCGAGTCCAGCTGTTGCTCCTTGTGCTGACAGAGGCTAAGGATGCTGCAGAAGCTGCATTCACAGCCCCTTAGGGAAGGCATCACCTGTGGCCAGTCCAAGCACTCATATAGCAGATTCCAGAGAGGGCCGTGATCTGCGCTCCCTGAACAAAGTCTGCAGCTATAATGGCTGAGCTCGACAGGTACTAGGAGAGAAAAAAATGGGGGTGGTAGGTAGTTACAAAAAAAAGAGCATGGCGCTGAAGTCCCTAGAAAGGTCCAAATAAGCAGCAGGAAACTGCCAGCCGAAAAACTCTCATCCCCCAGAAAATAACCATTTTCAGAATAACATATATTTAAACAACATCTGTACATGACTCATAATCACTACATTTCTGAGAGAAGCAGCACTTATTTTAAGCCTTTTTTTTTTTTTTTTTTTTTTTAAAGAGAGCTTGCTCTGGTCCATTCAGATGTCTTTTCAGTAGGCTGACACGCTTAGCAGGAAGCTTGTCTTGCTGAGCTTGGAAGAAGCAAACACAATAGGTACTGCGTTGGCATTAATGCAGAGGAAGATTACTGGATGAAAGATTTAGCTGGAGGTCAGCCTGACATTTCCCAGGGCTCTCACATCTAAGACCAGAAGGTCTTGGTGCTAATGCATCCCTCCAACAGTGTGATCTGCTGTGAGAGGATTCAGCCTCCGTCTATTGAACTGACAGTTTCAGAGAGCTTCACAGATTTCTCTCCACTATACAACCCCATAGGACGAACCACAGAAAGATAAAATCACAAGCAATTGAAATTTCAAACATTCAGTGCTAGTAATACTTGTTTACTAGCAAATATTATAAACCACATAATTTAAAACATTATTAATCACAAAAGGTTTCCATTTACCTAGCTATTCCACCTATTTTTCCCCTCATAATAGAGAAAAAAAATGCAGACTAAAATAAGAATACTCTGACTTAAAGAAATGAAAATACCATCCAAAAGTTTTGCAGAATGCAAGATTAAAGGCTCAATTTTAAAAGGGACGCATCAATTTTATAACATGCACGTGGCATCTGATGTCGGAACCCTGGGGACCGAACGAGATGTGGAAGGGAGGGTCTGTCTCTGAAGTTGAGGGAGTAGCCTTCTTTGACAATGCTGAGCACCCAACGGTCAGAGGTGATCACAGCCCAAGAGCTGTAGAAAAAAAGATATTCTTCCTTCCACTGGCGGGTGTAATGGTAGCCCCGCTCAAAACCCTGCTGGCTCTTGGGTCTGGCTGAGGCAGGCGCTGTTGTCGAGATCCCCGCAGCCTGCTGCGGCTAGGTGTTTGTTGTGGCTGTTGCCTACTTGGCTGGCAGACTGCTGGATGGTAGGTGGGATACACCCGAAACTGGTGCCTCTACTGATAGGGGCGACGGTATCTGTGAGGGTACCGTCTACCTGTGCTCCACTGCTCCCCCAGCGACATGAGAAAGAGGACAGCCACGTTCTACTCCTTTAACTGGGAGACCGTCTCCTGCAGCTTGTCACCAAACAAGTTATCTCCCTTGCATGGAAGATCTGCAAGCGTCTCATGGACATCCTCTTGAATGGCGCTAGCCCTCAGCCAGGCCAATCATCGGGCCATGATTGCTCCTGCCCACGTTTGGGCCAACGTATCAAAGACCTCATAAATTGTTTGCAATAGATGTCTCAGGCCTTCTTCCAAGTCAGCAAACAGCTGCGGGGGAGCCCCATCCGAGGCAGTGGGGACGAGGTGGGGCTTCAAGAACTGCAGGTACTCGTAAAGGTTCTGGGCTATATAAAATTGGAGCTGCTGTATCTTCGCATTCAGCAGGCCCGCCTGGTACGTCCTCTTCCTCCATTCCAACACCCCCACCAGGCAGGGATTTTCTTGGACCGCTTCACTGCAGACTCTACAACCACAGAGGCATGGGGGAGATGCACCAAGCTGTAAATAAGGCAACTGTTGCATCCTGAACTGTAGGTCAATCTTCCTAGAGGTGGGTTGAGCCGAGAATGGGGAATCACAAGTCTTTGCCATCACGGTTTCTAAGACATCATGAGATGGCAATGCGGTGGGCTCTGCTAGAACTTCAAATATTTTGAGAATTCCCAAAACCTCTGCGTGGGGGTCCAGCCACCTTCTTTGTTTCAACACTCAGCCGAGTCTTGACCTTCTCCACAAATTTCGAATAAGAAAGGTCTTCTGAGGAACAGGAGGGTTCCGGCTGCCCCTCAAGTGGGTCCGAGGGGATCCCCATAGAGGACTCCGGAGAGAAAGGGGGGGTCCTCTGGTGCAGAGTCTGGTTGCGGTGACATAGGGGGATACTCGCTGTGACACCCCGCCGGGTAACCTTCCCCAGAAGATTGTGTTGGTGACTTATTCGGTCACGGTAGGTGGTCCTGAGGAGGACTAGACAGATACTCCTCTGCATTCTCCCAGGTATAAAAGAACTACAAAAGGATCTGGGAGATCTAAGTCATGGCTTGCGATGCTAGGGTACCCTTGTCTGACCCCATCTGTCGCCCCCTGCCCTTGGTGGAGACCACCGCCCGCAAGATGTCCAAAGATGACCCACGGATGCGGTGACTCACGTGTTCCTCCCCTCTGGAAGACTTGTGCCTTTTCCGCAGGGGCTCCTGCAACTGAGGAGAAGCTTTCTTACGCTTGGAGATGGAGGAAAGGTCTGAGAACACAAGCTCCGATGAGCTGGAAGACAGGGGCTCCGAGAGGGGCTCAACGTCAGAAAAAAATAGATTGAGAGAGAGAAAGATGGTGCTGCGCGGGAAAGGCAGAGCAGCCGCACAGAGCAAAGCTCTGTGATCTTTGTGAAGCTCCATCGAGGCCACCCTCTAGTGGATGTCCCAAACAGCATGGCTAATTCAGCCTGCTTATTAGATCAGATTGATAAGAGTTACAAATTACTGGGGCTAGATGGCAATCAACCCAGAGTTTAAAACAACTAAAACATGAAATTGCTAACTTGTTACTAGAAATATGTAACCTATCATTTAAAAAGCCATGAGTTGTGAAGACTGGAAAGTGGCCAATGTGATGGCGATTTTGAAAAAGGACTCCAGGGATGTTTCAGGAAATTATAGACCGGTAAGCCTGATGTCAGTGCCTGGCAAATTGACAGATTCCTCAGGAAACTACAATGTCATGGGATAGGAGGCAGTGTCTTATTGTGGACTGGTAACTGGTTAAAAGGCCAGAAAAAGAGGGTAGGACTTAAACGGTCAGTTTTCCAAATGGAAAAAGGTAGTTAGTGGAGTATAATAAGGTTCGGTGCAGTTAGTGGAGTATTATAAGTGTCTGTGTTGGCACCTGTACTGTTTAGCATAATCATAAAAGATTTGGAAAAGGAACGAGCATTGTGATTAAATTTGCAAATGACACAACATTATTCAAATTTGTTAAAACAGCAATGGATTGCAAGGAACTGCAGAAGAAGCTTGTGAGTCTAGGAAACTGGACAACCAAATGTGCATAGTTAAAAATAATCCCAACTATAGATACATGATGTTGGGCTCTATATTGGGAGCACTACCCAGGAAAAGGACCTTGGAGTCCTTGTGGACAATAAGTTGAACTCTCAGCTCATGCATGATGATGGTCTGTCAGGGTGTGTATAAAAAAACTCCCTCAGAACACCTGAAAGGATTGGCCACAGTTATCTGGCCCGGTCTTCCTTAAAAGTCAGGGATTCTGGGTCAGGGAGGTTCCTTCAGCCAGGATGGGTCAGCAGGGTGCAGAGGTGTTAGGCGAGCTTCTGGAAGAAGGAGGAAGCCTCGAGAAAGAGAATTGCACTGAACTGTAAGTTGCATTGTCACATTTGATACTTTCTACCAATAAAGAGACTTATAAAAGATTTTTGCAGAGTCCAGCCTGAAGTCTCTTCTCTGGCTACCCTCTGACCACTTTGTACCACACAGTCAAAAAAGCAAACAGAATGCTAGGAATGATCCAAAAAAGAATGGAGAATAAACGGAAAATATCATATTGACTCCGTATCAAGTCATACGCCTTGAGTACTGTGTGCAATTCTGATTGCCTCATCTCTAGAAAGACACAGCGGAACTGCAAAAGATGCAGAGGAGGGTGACAAAAACGAATATCTCTCCTACGATGAAAAACTATGCAGACTAAGGCTCTTCAGCTTGGAAAAGAGACGGCTGAGAGGGGGCATGAGAGAAATTTATAACAGGTTATTTATCTTTTCAAATAATATTAAAACAAGGAGACACTCCAGGAAACTAACCAGCAGCAGTTTCAACACAAATCGTAGAAAGTACTTTTTCACTTACAGGTAGACGCTCGCACAAAATCGGTCCCATACACGTGTATGTGGGCTGCGTGCGAGCAACATAAATTTTAAGAAGCCAGGAAGTACGTGCATACATACCTGTGTGCACATCAAGAATAAGGAAGCAGAAAAGGGGCGGGGCCAAGACTTACACGCATAACCCCCGAATTTTGCAAGGCTTACTTGCCTAATTTTACTACTGGTCCTGATGAGGGGGCCAAAGGGATCCAGAACACCGGAGGGGGGAGAGAGAGAGACTGACAATCTACATATCTCCTACTGTAAGAGGCGCTCCTTCAACTCAGGGTGGGTTTTGGGAGGGGCAGTGTTATATTGGTCTGCCTAGGGTGCAAGGGTCTATAGACCCTTGTAACTCTGCCCCCCTCCCCCAAAATCCACCCTGAGTTAAAGGTGCCCCTCCTACAGTGAGAGATATATAGAGAGTCATACTGCCCCTCTCTCTGCTCTGCTCACTTGTGAGTACTCGTGTAAAGGCTGCGCACATACGTGCAGTACAGATATTTTAAATGATACGTGTGTACTTGCATGAACGATATAAATTTGAGCATCTACTTTATGGGATTTGCCAGGTACTTGCTATCTGGATTGGCCACTTTTGGAGACAGGATGCTGGGCTCAATGGACCTTGGTGTAACCCAGCATGGCATGTTTTTAGGAAAGATGATTCTGTAATATCTGAAAATATAGGGGGTCATTTTCAAATAGTTGCAAAAGATCCTTTGAGCATGCATACTTTTCAAAGAGAATTTACCTGAGTAGTTTTGTTTTAGAAAACTAGAGTAAAAGTCCGTGTGCTGAAACCACTTGCACACTTTCACTTGCTATTTTGTGCAGGATAAACTTGCATGCATACTTTTGTAAATATCATGTATGTACACTATTGCCCTCTGACCTAAATTCAGACCTGGGACCCCTCCTTGCAGTTCAGCTGAAAGTAAAAGCACTGTGGAAGTTTGTGAATACTTTTCAGACAGTACAATCTAAGCATGATAATCCATGAAAACATGGCTCTTCAGAAAAGCTTACGATTTAACATAAAATAACACTAAACTGAAAACTTCAATGTCAATACAAGAGACAATGGTAGTGAAGTGAGCAATAAGTAATGATAGATGTAAAGGGCCAGCTTTGTGCAGGTTATAAAATCCGGGGTCGGCGCGCGCAAGGGGGTGCACACTTGTGCACCTTGCGCGCGCCGAGCCCTAGGGGAGCCCCGATGGCTTTCTCCATTCCCTCCGAGGCTGCTCTGAAATCGAAGCGGCCTTGGAGGGGACTTTCCTTTCGCCCCCCACCTTCCCCTCCTTTCCCCTAGCTAACCCGCCCCCCAGCCCTACCTAAATTCCCCCCACCTTTATTATTTAAGTTGCGCCTGCCTCTGGGCAGGTGTAGGTTGCGCGCGCCGGCTGAGTGCCGGTGCTTGATCCCCCGGCCTAGTGGGCCTTCGGATGCCTCTGGCCACGCCCCTTCCCCGCCCCTTTTTTCAAGCTCCGGGACATACGAGCGTCCCAGGGCTTGTGCGCGTCGCCAAGCCTATGCAAAATAGGCTCGGCACGCGCAGGAGGGGTTTAAAAGGGTTATTTGCGTAACCCTTTTAAAATCTGCCCCAAAGTGTATTGGTAGTTGAATTAGAATTTACATTTGCTGTAATGCCGACTTTGAGAATGTTCAAATACGAAGTCTGTAAATCTAATATCATGTTGACCAAGAATACATACGAACATGAATAATAACATATATCTGCTTTGGTTTTGACCTAGATTATGAATGCTGGCTCAGAATGCGATTGTTAAACAAGATTATGAACAATGATTTTGCAAACTGTTTTGATCGTGGTATATAAAATGCCTAAATAAATAAATACATAAATAAATACATTTTAATAGAGCAAGATTGCTTCAAAATCTGTCTTCCCCATTCACAGAGCATAAAGATGGAGACATTCTTAAAATTATATGAAATAGGGGTTTTCATAGCGTCCTATATGAGAACATATTGAGTTCAATGAAACCTGTAATGTCCAACAAGAAGGTATGCAAATTCCTCACTGACTTTAAGACGTCTAATCATCCCAACTCTCAAATGAACTCTCAATTCACTCTCTTCTCCCTGTACCTGCATGCCCTCCCCTTCTAACCAAATAATCGCTCTGGACTTGATATGCCTATCTCTGATATTGTTTAAATGGTTTTGTACTGCTACCCAACTGCTAAGAATATGTTTAACGTTCATATTACTGCTCAGTTACAAGATAAATGTATACTTTTGTAAACCGTTATGATGGCTCAACCGAATAACGGTATATAAAACGCAACAAATAAATAAATAAATGTAGCCAAAAGATGAGGGCAATGAACCGCCAGTGGCATCAGACACTTCTGAAGGTTCCAAAGGAAAGCACCGCAGGACTACACGAGAAGTCTATTCAAAGCATCCCCACTCTCTGCTTGCTTTCAAAACTTGCATTTTTATTTGTGCTTGTTTTTTGATTTTCTCTGCATCTCAGTTCCTGTTGCAATTATGCCATAGTTACTGATCTTCATCTTCAGACTTTAGGAAGCTTTAATCGATTGTATTTTCAAAGAGAGCCGCATTTGTCAAAACCTGTCAATAGAGGTTACAGAGTCTGTGGTATTTGTTGTATGTCGTATGAGAGAGTCTGGGGCAGTGAAACAGTTACTATCCAGAGGTGTTAGCGAATTGGATACGCACACAGTAAAATCCCCATTGTAGGCAAGTGCCCGTAATATACTTTTGTCTATGGATCCAGGAGAAATGATTGTGGTGGAGACAGAATGTGAAAGACAATATTGCAGAACAGCAATGCCAACAGCAGTCAAAGAAAACAGGACGGTTTCTCAAAATAGAAGTCCTTGTTAGCAGGCTCTTGCTGAAGGGAAGTAAGCAGTGCAGTAAGATGAAAGCATCCCCAGCTGAGTGACAGAAATACTGATTCACACTTACCTGCTGTCTCCAATCTTCTCCTGCCAGACTGTCATTTTCTCAGCTCTTTCAGCAGATATCCTGCCACTTGGCTTTTTGCCTCCTTTCTGCAGTGACAAAGAGAAAAAGAAAAATCCATTTTTTGGACTGCTCAGGGAACCTGACAAAGACGACTTTCAATTTGAGCCGCAGTTTTCTTTGCTCTCCTGACGGAGAGCAACAACGTAAGCCATGTATTTATTCCAATGACATTTATTTCACCCATTAAGGCTGCGAGATGGCTCTAGGTCATCAGACGCATATATTCCAGTACGCTTAGTTGTAATTCCCATTCCATTCTTGAGCTATGTCAGGCAGTATATAGAAAACCCCCTCAGACTACCTTAAAAGACCGGATACAGCTGTCTCACCTGGTCCTCCTTAAAATCCAGACCCACAAGACATCCTGGATGAAGGGAAGAGCCCCTCACCAGTGTTTAAGAACTGGGGGCCTGAAAGGGTTAAAGAGGCCCCAGGGAGCTGGCAGAGTCCTACCCTACACTAAGACATGCCACATTTAAGGACCATGTGCTACCTGACGTTAAGGTGAGCTGCATGACTGATTTGATTTTGGTTTTTCCACTGTAAATAAACTGCACTTAAGGAATAGCCAGAATCTGTCTCCTTATTTCTGTTTCCGTGGCACTATCGCCCAAGTTACCACAAACCAATTTATCTAATGAAAGTAAGGCTATAAATCCCAGATGTGTATGATTCAACTCTTGAATGACCAGGAACCATTTTGGGGGTCCACCATTCAACTTGCAGTCCTCTTAAATGCAAAATATTTTATCCTAAAATGCATGACCTTATTCAGCCACATTTTTCTTTCCCTTTGATAATTACTTTAACGTACCATAGCTAAAGTACTGCCTTTAGACAAAACAGAGCGAGGACATTTACGTGGACAAAAGTCCTCCCCCTCGTCTGCCTGGCTCCTTCCATAGCGTGCACACATTTAGCCTGACTGTGAGGAGATGATCTCGGAAGCATGCAAAACAGTGCACACAGGCTCATAACGTGCACACAAGTACATGTGATATTTTACCTCTCTCGGGCATCCACACAAAAAAAAAAACCAGATGCAAAATATGTGGTTGCTTTTAGCACATGGGTTTTCAAAGAGAGAGTTCTGTACTGGAGCACTTCCTCTTTGAAAATGAATGTCTGTGTGCTAAAAGTCCCCACATACTTTTCAAATCTGTGCGCTATTTGAAAACTGCCCCTTTTATATCTACAAATCCACACTCCCCAGATGCAGGGAGGGTAATTAGTGAAACCATTCACCCAGATAAATGGGCTCCACAGCACGTGTACTTTTAGCCACATGAGGGGAGGAATTTAGCACATGTTGAGGTGAATCTTAAGATCCACGCGTGGGCACACATGTGCATGCATTTGCCAGCTTGTGCACATGCATGCTGCGATTTTATAACATACACACACATATATGTGCACCTGTTATAAAATGGGCCAGATGCGCATATATGTGTGCCCGATTTTATACTGACCTGCGCATGTGCATGCAAATGCTGCCTCGATCGCTTAAGTGGGGGAATTTTAGTAGATACAAGTGCAGACACAATTACCTGTTTCCCCAGTTTGTTCCTAGTGAAGGAGAAGGCTTTGCCTTCCTTTTACCCTATTAGCCCGACCCTTAAAACCCCACTGACTAGCCTGGTTTTTTTGTTATATGGTTTATACGTTGTCCATAGCAGAAGTAAAGTTACGCAGTCGGGAGGCCACGGCAGGCACGTGTGCCTATAAATACTTACGTGCAGATTTCATGTTACAGACTTGGTCCCCCCATGACCCGCCCCTTTTTTATTTTTGTGATTTGTGAGCGTAGCGGGAGATACACGCATACCTGCACTGGTTTTAAAATCCGCGCGGCGTGCACCGGGCTGAGTCACACTCGTATCTCCCGGCTTTGGTGTGCCTAGGGGTTTTAAAATCAACCAGAAAGATTGCAGCTTCAAATGCTTGAGCATTATTTTCTATGCAGAATAAATAGGCGCAGATGTCTGTGGTTAGTTTATCCCCGTGGCAGTTTTCAGAGTTAAAGCCCGCAAGATATACTCATATTTAATAGCAATGAGATCCTGTGTGCATTGCTACCCTCAGAAATAACCTCTTGGATGTTACCTCCTTCCTCCAACAGCTTCATGCAACAGAAAGACTTCAATCACTGCCCTGCCACATCTTACACTTACAGAGAATTCTTTACGTCAAAAGCTTGCAACTATTTAATATTTTCCGTTTGGCTTTCCACTATATTTTTGTAAATGCATTTAGAATGGACACGGAATGTATTAATTAAAAAACTTAAAGCAGTGCACAATTTAGGGAATCGAGTTAAGAAAACTCATTTGATGTTATTTGAAATGACTGAAGTATAGTAATGCAAATCCACATAAAATGGATCAGGCTTGCAAGCATGAGTATTGACCCAAAATGTGACTGACATTGAGATATACTTTACTGATAGTATCTGGATAGCAGCAATTAGGATTTTAAACACCAGTTAGAACGCTTGTTTGCATGCAAGTGAGCTACACTTTGGCTGAATTCCATGTCCCAGTTACATAGATGCTGAGATATACAGTACCACTTTATTTGTTACAATCCTGCCTGCGGCTAGGCCGCGAGCAGTCCCTCACCTTTGCTGCCAGCCTTCTGACGTTGCGGCCCGGAGGCCACAGACATCTCCTCTGCTGTCTGCAGCGGACCGCTGCTGACTTCTGGGCCTTCTCTTCACAGCCTGGGAGCCGCCGCATCTTCGCGGCCCAGAGGCCGCCGTCGAGCGCCACCCTCGTTCCTCTCTGCGGCCAGGAGGCCACCACCAAAGTTTCCATTCTTCATGGCCTGGGAGTTGCTGCCGACCGGGTCTTCTGCAGCCTGGAGGCCGCCCCAACTCCGAATTCTTCACGGCCTGGAAGCCACCTCAGACGTCCCGCGGCCTGGAGGCCGCTCTGGAGCTCCTCTTCATACAGCAGGAAGCCACCATCAATCTTCAGTTCCTCTTCGCTGCAGAAGCTGCCCCCGACGCATCAGGCCTGCTCCTTCCTCTTCTCTGCATGGCCGCTGTCTTAGGTCCTGCCTTTTTCCTTAGGCACTGTGTCCACATGTCTTTTCGTATCCGATGTTCTACGTTCCAAGTCTCCTAGTTCCAAATCTTGACCTTGATATCCTGAGTGCCAAGTCCTGATTTCGATGTTCCAAATTCCAAGCCTCAATCTGATGTCCTTCATCTAATCCTGACCCTGAAGTACTGTCAGTTCCTGGCTCTGGGTTCAGCTTCGCACGCCTCAGACCTCACTCTCCAGCTGACCTTTCCTGGGAGTAAATCCATATCCATCCGGTGTCCGTTTCCTGGTGGCTGGAGTCCTCTTCCGGCAGGATCTGTCTTCGAGCACTGCCCAGATTCCTCCTTCGTCCTGAGCCTCAGTCTTCTGCTTGTTCCACTCTCCGCATGCTCTGCGACCAGCCTCTTCAGGTTGTGTAGGGCACGCTATGGGACATGGTGGTCTGTGACCAGCCCACATTGGCTGTGTAGAGCGCCCTGAGGGGCAGTGCCTGTCTAAGTCTCTGAGTCTCCTGAGTCCTTCTCCTTGCTCCTTCCAAGTTCCAAGTATCCTTGTCTCGTCCCATCCGAGTTCCAAGTCCTTGACTGAAATCCTTCCAAGTTCCAAGTCTTTGTGTGGGCCTTTCCAAGTTCCAAGACCTCGTTGAGTCCTTCCAAGAGTCCTCTTCTGAGTAACCGGAATCCTCTCCTCAGTCTACGTCTGATTTCCTTCCATGTCTGAGCATCTAGCATCTGAGTTCCAAGTTCCCAGCGTCCTTGTCTCGTCTGAGTTCCAAGCTCCAAGTGCCCTGGTCTCGTCTGAGTTCCAAGTTCCCAGCGTCCTTGTCTCGTCTGAGTTCCAAGTTCCAAGTAACCTCGCCTTGTTCAAGTCTTCAAGCCTAGTCCAAGTCAGAGGCCCCTTCTTGTTCCTAGTTCCAGTATCATTGCCTGTCCTCGACCTCTGTCCATCCTGCCACATCTGCCGCTCCCTAGTGGCAGGTCCGAAAGGGCTATCGGGTGGCCGGAGGGCTACCCCAGAGACCAGCATTGCGTTGCTGGGTCTCTACCGGTGCGTGCAGATTCGGCGGGGGTTAGGGTGGTGATCAGTATGCTCCTCCCATGCTTGGACACGTCTTGCCTGCCGCGGCACTTCCATGGAGCTCCTCTCTGCAGTCGCGTCTTGGTCCAAGGGCACACATCTCCCCAGAATCGGGAGTGCCCCCTAGCGCTCCCTCTGACAGATTCCAACATTATTCACACCTAACCCTTACTCTGCACACCTCCAAATTTCATACAAATGAGGCCTAAAGGAATAACTTGTGGATGGACGTGTACTGTAGCACCTTGGTAGTGGAGGCTCAAGTTAGAGTTTACTGTCCAGTGGGTCTGATGAGGTTGAGATACATCATGTGGAGGTGATGCATTCAAGATCTGGGAGGGCGGGAATATGACTTCTGGTACTATGGTGACTCCTACAGGAAGGAAAGCAGAGCAGAGGGGGTTCAATCTTCAGAGGAAACTTCTGCTCCACCCCTTGGCCAGTTAGAGAATCTGAGTTGTCCAGGCATGTGCTGCAAGTTCAGACAACATCTCTCTTGTCTGAACTTGGTTCTCTGAAATACCATTACTCTCCAATGGTAGAGCTGTATTATACTTCTGCAGCCTGTATGATGATTACTGAAGCTTTTGGCATCAATTGCTTTCTTTTAGTTATTTTTCTTTCATTTTAATTAGAAGTATCCCCTTCCTGCAGCCTGTAAGAAGAATGTTAGTCTGTGGTAGCAATCGGTTTTAAGCCATCTGCTGTGCAGACTTGTAGCTGTATGCCAGACTGGTTGACACAGGAAAAAGAAGTATGTTCAGAAAAGTCTGCTTGTAAAACAGAAAACGTAAATCATTGTTATGTGAATTTTTGGCATGTGTTCAGATTATGAAGCCATCTTTCTAAAATTCTTTTTTTTTTTTTTTAAAGCAAATGCTTTGCTTTACCATAAAAGAATGAGCCTTGAAGTCTCATTTCCATCCACTATTATTTCAATGAAACAAAATGTTGCATAACCAAAGGAGCATAGGCCATTGGACCGATGCACTGCTTGAAACCAGAATGTTCACATCTATTTGCAATCTAATTGCAGAAGTCAAAGAAGCAAAACCTACAACCTTCTCACAAACTATGAAACATAAATAAATGCTTGCATATATTGTTAAAGCTAAAGATCCCCATTGCATTTTTACATTCTGTGGATAAGAGGAATTCTATTCTCTCAACATGGGAAGGTCATTTTCAAAAGGGACTTTTATGGGCAACAGTGTTTGTGTACAAACAGGCATTTACAGACCAGTCCACCTGATAGTTGGTAAACTTACACACATACGTCCTTTTCATGTATAAGTTTACCCAGGCCGAGCAGAGGCATTCCCATGGTGGAGCTGGGAAGAGGTTTGTATTTCTGTGCTTTCAAATCTGTGTTTGAAGTGTTGTGGCCGTTGGTTGCAGATGGCTGCGACCGCTCTGCCTTACCTCTTTTCTACCCTTTTCCTCCTCCTTGGGCAAGATGGCTGCCTCCGGTGCCGAAACTCTCAGCGTCTCCAAACTCAGCATGAGCGTCCCAGTCCGCCATGCTCCTTCTTGTGGCCTATGTACTCGTCATGGCGGGAACCTCGGGGGCGTCCCTACTGCATGACGTCAATACCTCCGGGTATTTAAGCCTCCGCTACGCTACCTACTTCGAGTTAGCAAGGACTTCGGTTTAGCTACTCTGACCGCTCTAAGCTGCTCGCTTAGATGCCTCGTTATCCTCCGGGGAATATCACTTCTGACTAAGCTCTAGGCACCCGCTCCTCGGGGGACTCTCACTTCCAGCTACCCTTCGGGGTCTCTACTAACTTGACAACCGCTCCTCGGGGGGTCTCTCTCTCTTTATTTCAGGATCTCCTGTACTATCAGGTACTCGATCCTTGCAGGCCTACCAGTCCAGTGTATCCTGCACCACGGACATTTGGTCCCACCATCTCCATTGCCAGGAAGATGCTTGCACTACACTCCAGTGAGTACCTCTATGATCTGGTTCTCAACTCCACCCACCAGGCTCGGCTTAACCTGCACCGCGGGTTCCTATCTACCTTGAACATCTGGATGAGACTTCTACATCTCAGACTATCAGAATGTATTGGCACCTTGCTGGACTCCAGTGCCTTTCCTTCCTGCCTCATACCATCCTATCTACAGAAGTACAATAAAGCTTTCCACCTACAAGTGTCTGCTCTCTGCATTTAGCCTATTGCTGTGGTTCCCCAAGGGGCCCCTCCCTGTGGGAGGAGTCATCTCCACTGCAACTAAGGGTCCACACAGTACCACAAACACAGCATGAAGTTTCTGCACACAATTTAGAAGGTGTAATTGTGCATGGATAAGTTGGGAGACTTTTTTGAAAAGTATGCACAAACGCTGTCCCTTGTCCCTTTTGAAAATTGGTGCAGCTCATGGGCATCGTTTTTGTTTAATTTATAAATCCATTCCACACTGTATGCAGAGATCATGGAAGGACTGCACATTGCTCTGTGGATATCTGCTCTGCTCCCTATTCACAATCAGACTTTCTGAATATTCTTGAATTTCCTCCAAACAATGCCCCTAACAGAACGGGAGTGCCAATTTTATCATGTACTTCTACAACTTCTTTCCCTCTGTGCTTTAAGAAAATATTTCTTACTCTGTCCGGTTCGTGCATAGACATGATGTGACGGTACTTAGCAGGGAGAGGTGCCAGCGAGATGTCTGGAAATAGTGCACAGCCCTGTTTCACTCGCTGATTTGCTGGCCCAGAGGGACTGGTATCTTCCACTACTAAGAACTGGGGGTATCCTGTATGGAAGGAGAAAATTACAGTAGTCATGTCATCATTTTTCAGATCAAAGGGAGAGGGTGTAGCATCAGTGTTACGCAAAGGTTTAAGTGCGAGTGCTACGTGCATAAAAATTAATCTGCAAGAAGTAGATTTCTCATGCTTATATAGAAATATTTCTACTTTTGCAAATGTATTCATCATAATCTTTAACAGGAAGGCTTCTACAAGACAGTGGTAGGCAAAATTCAATATTTTCACATTTCATTGACTTTTGCAATGATGAAATGGGTGGAAATTGCCAAGGGAAGCAATATAAAGAGGAACTATGTTTAAGTCTTTAGCGTGTCATTCTAAGCCCAAAGTGCCCATATTTTGAGCTGTAGTTTTACTGGTTAAAACCGGATACAAAACATTGGTCTTCTAGCAGATCCATCAGACATACCAGGTCTCTCCCCTGTCTGTGTTTACTTGCTAATAAGACTCCTGATCTTTCAGGGGCAATTTTCAGAGTATGTGCTTTGGGGCAAAGTCTGCAGCTACATTTTACGGGCATATTTTCCTTTTGAAATTTGCGAATACAAGAGTACCTGCAGATTTTTGTAAGGAAAATACCACATCGACTTGAAAATGCAGTCTATTTTTCAATCTTGCCCAGAATACACCTCAAGTAACTTTAGCCTCACCTAGATGAGCTGGATGTATCCTGTGCAACATTGTGTGTGCTTTTAGCCATAATTCAGTCAGGAAAATTTTTAGATAGTCAATTTCCATGTACAAATCACTATTTACCTGCATAAATGGTTTTGAAAGTTGTCCTCTTGACATGCCTCACTTGTCACATGACCTTTAGTTCTCGCACGTTCACTAGCCAAGTTAGTGATCCTATTCATTGTCTTTCATGCCACAAAGAGCTGGCTTGGGGGAGATTTACTCCTCCTCCTCCTCATTATTTGCAGACTGGCAGCTGCCACTTAAAGTTCACCCAGCAAACTACATAGCCTTTCCTTTTCATCCATCTCATCAGCACTTTAAGATCCTAAGACTTTTCTCACAGGTACAGAATACCCAACTGTTTAAATTGCTGTAGGGATAAAGGTTTATTAATACCTTTCTGGAGGTAACACTTACCAGTGAAAAAAAAGTTTTACAACAGGATGAAAAAGGGCATATTACTAATTTAGTAGCTGCATCACTCTTGGAAGGGCCTTCACTTTATAACTACATTACACTACTATTTTATTGATTGTATTTCCTACCTGCCTTTTTAAATAAGCAATTCACCCAAGGCAAGGCACAACAAATTAGAAATAACAGCATACATTCAGAGATCAATAGTAGGTTAACAAATCTAGTTTGAGAAAGATGCATTTACGGCCCAACTTGACTAATGACCAATCTTAAGATAAATAAACTAGACAGTTAACTCTCAAGCAAGAACAATCTTGATTTATCATCTTTTCCATAGTAGTAGCATTATTTATGTTCAAAAAATGAGCACAATAACCTATAGTACAATTTCAGTTTTTTAATCTATTCATAAGTAGCACAATCTTTTTCATGTTATTAACAGACAGATTTTCAATGAAAACCCTGTAAGCACTAGGACTTTACAGTCAATTCTGGATCATCAATCACACAACTTGCAGCCATTCCTGACTGGCATTGAGTGAAGGATCATTATCTTAATAGTCATGGGGTTTACTGCTTACACATTGGGTAAACACTAGTTAAATTGTGTTTCAAATAGGATTCCACAAGTAAATGTGCAAAATCTGCCAGAGTTTCAGATAAATTAGAAATGGAGCCTGTTAAATTAAATAGAGGTAGACATTTATAGAAATAACACATTGAATGGATCTACCTTATAAATACAAAGTACTCTATGACCTATGTGTCTCAATGGTGATCATAATCAGAATTAGGGATTATATAGGGCACTACTCTGCATGTGACCCAACTGATGCATTCATTATAATCAGTAGCACCCTTAATTTTTGTTGTAGAATTAACAAATTTTCTTTTTTATGCATTAAAAAGTACAACAATGTTCCTTTTCAATTATTGTCTATTAAGGAACATGAAGTTCAAGAGTGCCCATTATGGGGTTCATTTTAAAAGCAGCGTGTGCCCGTCCATGTGTGCGTGGTTCCCGGCGCGCACATGGACACGGCTATTCGTGCATGCAGGTTATAAAATACGATATCCACGCGCACATGCGTGGCAGATTTTTCTCCCAGTCTGCATCTCGGGAAGAAATCCTTGATAAATCAGGTCCAAAGTGACTGAGCAAAGAGAGCTAACGTCAGAGTAGAGATAGCAGATCCTGCTCTAAAAGCTTCCCAGTACTGGAATTTGTTGCCAGAGGAGGTGGTCAGTGCAGTTAGTGTAGCTGGGTTCAAAAAAGGTTTGGATAAGTTCTTGGAGGAGAAGTCCATTAATGGCTATTAATCAAGTTTACTTAGGGAATAGCCACTGCTATTAATTGCATCAGTAGCTTGGGATCTTCTTAGTGTTTGGGTACTTGCCAGGTTCTTGTGGCCTGGTTTTGGCCTCTGTTGGACACAGGATGCTGGGCTTGATGGACCCTTGGTCTGACCCAGCATGGCAATTTCTTATGTTCTTATTTAAAGATCTGCGCACGCATGTATGGGCGGATGGCCTCATCTGCGCGCAGGGGGGGGAATTTTCAAAGCCCACGTGTGGTGACAGGACTAAGGACAATGGCTAATGGCACTGTCCTGGCCTGCCTCTCCCCACCCAGACCAGGGCCCAGCACGTCTGCGCTTAACGAAGGTTATGTTTTTATGTTTCAATGTAAACCGATGTGATCTGTATTTTAATACAGGAACACCGGTATATAAAAATCTAAAAATAAATAAATAAATAAATGCGTGTGGCAGGGCCTGTTCTAAAATGCGCGTGGTGCGCGCAAGGCCTGGCTATGCCGAGGGGATTCAATCCCCGGGCTAAATTTGCTTGCCCTGCCGAGGAGGGACCTTCCCTACCCGGCAGGCAAGCAGAGCAGAGGCCCTCTCCCGAAAATCGCGAAGAGGGATGCCCACAAGAAAGGCAGACTGCCTGCAGCGGCATAGGAGAGCCGCTCTGAAAAAAAACAAAACTGAGGAAAAAAAAGTTTGAGTGACAGCCGGCAGGCCCGGAGTGAAGCAGGAGGGAAACCTGCTGACTCCTGCCTTTCTGGCTGCCGGTTCAAGGCCTCCGCAGACCACAAAAAGAAAATATTTTGGTCTACTGCTGCAAATAAGTTAGAGGAAGGGGAATACCTGTAACTTAAAATCTAAGTTGAAAGTTAAATATATATATATATATATATATATATATATATTTTTTTTTTTTAATTTATTTTTTTTTTTTTTTTTTTAGACTGAGCACAGCAGTCGGGTTTCTAAACCCTCTCGGCAGCCAGAGGAGGGGGAGACGAGACCTGGACTACCAGATTTGGTCCCCACACCCGGAAGCGGATATGGACTCAGGCTATGCAGCGCACAAGGGGCAAAGCCCCCCTGAGTCCGGCAAGAGCTAGGAGACGGCACCGTCTCCCACACAGAATAAAAAATAAACCTGTTTCTAGGAATTTTTTTTTTTTTTTTTTTACAGAAAGAAGATTCCTAAAGAAGTGCTTGCTTGATCTGGAAGAAGAAAGAAGAGGCTGACTAGCCTAAAGCAGGGAACCGAAGGATGAGCTGCTACACTTGCTGGAGACAGATGAATACTGCAGGGTTACAGGACAGGCTCTGTCCTCATGTAGGATATCCTTTCAGTTTTAGTCTGTCTCCACCTGCTGGAAAGGAGGCTAAACCCACTGTCTGGACTGATCCGGGTACGTACAGGGAACGCCCACTTTTTATGTGCGCGGCCCTTTGAAAATCGACCCATATATTTTTGTGCATTCAGCAAATATTGGTATTTATCTTAAGGTGAAGGATCCATTTTTGGAATGGATTGGGCCCGAACATAAATCATTCAACTCTGCCCCACAAAGAGATTTTGGTGCCCTATCTATGTATCAGTCTCATTGTTTGAATTACAAAATTGCCCAAGTCAGTTCCAACAAAAGATCCTTCATCTTCACATTAAATTATGTGGAATGTTTGAAAATAATGGTGCCTAACCTCAAAAGTACCTTCAAGCTGAGGAGAAATGTATTAATTCCTCAAAAACCAAGTTTCATTACAATAGACCTTTAGTAAAATAATGCTGGACATGAAAACATCTGAATAAAACTAGGTGAATGCCCAAAGCAGAATTAACAGACTCAGGTTTTCCAATTTGTTTTTAAGTTGTAAAGCAAGAGAGGTTGGGGAAGATGGAAGATGGGATTTCTGTTCCCACTGCGAATGGGACTAAAACAGACTACTTTAAAGGCTGACTAATTCAATCTGTCACCTCTACCATCCCTCGAACAGAAAAAGAAGCTAATAATTTTGACATCAGGTATTTTTCTCAACAAATCAATGTAAGGTTTCTCCCTGAAATGAGCAGAAAGAAAAACAAGTACTTTAATTAAGCAATTAGGATTATTTCAGTGAAAAGGATGGCAAGGACCTAGAGGTTTGAAAGGAATCTACAAAGGCGGCATGAAGTAAAGCTGCAAGTTTCAAGACAGTGGATCATACTGCTGTGACTTTCTAGCCATTTACCATATACAAGTAATACTGAACTCACCACTTGTGTGCGAATGCAACCGTTGGGCACTTCCTGTTGCCCTAATGACAAGGTTGAGGTCTCTTGTAAAACTAAAAATTACTTTTATCAAAATAAATTGTGGGTTTTGGCAACGCTATGGTGTTTGTTTAAAGAAAAAGAAAAATGTTTGTCGTAGCTGTTACAATAACTGCTCTATAAAATGGCCACCACATTAAACATATTTTTATTTATTTGATTTATATTCTGATTTTTCAAGCACTTCAAAGTGGATTACATTTCCCTATAACCCAGAGGGCTTACAATCTTAGGCTCTGATTTACTAAGGCTTTCTCCCATTCTGTGTCTATGGGGAAAAATGCTTAGTTAAAGAGGCCCTAAGTTTGGACCTGAGCAAAGGAGGGTGAAATAACTTGCCCAAGGTCACAAAGAGCAGTAGCAGCATTTAAATGCTGGTTTCCTTGGTTCACAGCCCACTGCTATAACCACTAGGCTACTCCTCCACTCCAATGAAAACAGTTGATAACATGAGCCACAATTTTTAAAATAAAATACAAACAGATTAAAATATAAAACCATCATAAAAATAAAACAAGATAACAACATGAAATAAACATAAAATTAAAACTAAAATAACTACATAACTCCTAAACAAAAACACCTCTCTCTAAAAGGAGTCTTCACTTACTCATAACCATACCCAGGTATAAATCACGTCACGTTCAGAAACAAGTGTTTTCACTTGTTTCTAGTTATATCATGACACACGGAGCAAGCCAAGGACAGTGGGAATGAGAAGCTGATGACCACCCAAAATGAGGAATCTTCTTACAGTATCACCTTCCATCCTGCATAGATAGAGCTCTGCAGGATCTTCTGGCTGTAATATCAGATCATACTAGAACATCCCAAGAGTTTAATCCTGGGTGACTAACATTCATGTAAATGTAACATACTGTTTTAGCAATTTTCAAAAGCTATTTACTCATGTTAAGTGCACTTAATGCGGGTAAAACTTACTGACAATTGAATGGCATATATTGTACCAATTTTCAAAAGTCCACTTACATGGGTAAAGTACATTTACACATGAAAAACCCAGTTTTAAGTTTGTAAGAACTTTTGAAAATCAGGCCGTCTTTGTTTTGTTTCGACCAGATTGAAAGAAGATTAATTGTGAATACAAATAACAAGATAATTGATAAGAATGTATAATCATACATAAAATCTGTGCAGGAGACTTATGTATGACTTGAAAAATCAGACATAATAACAAAGTTTATCCACTTTGTCACAAGTAGCCAGTGAAGTGATTTTAATTTTCGGTGAATATGTTGCCATGGTTTGATATTCCTAATTAAGCAGGCTGCTGTATTTTATATAAGTTGCAGTCTGTGTAAGATTATTGTTTGGGAACCCACTAAGATGGCATTACAATAATCAATACTTGTGAAAACTAGCGCATGCACAACTAAAGCATAAATCTGACTCAGAAAATTAGGGATGCAAGTATCTAATGTTCCACAGGTGGTAAAATCAAATTCTGACCACATTATCAATGCATTTTTGGAAGAAGACAGAAGAGTCTATCCAAACCTCTAATACTTTGATCTTCTGACTAAGGAGCATAGCTCTTCTTCCAATACTGATTTGTGGGAAAACTAAACAGCTGCGTGGTCACTTTAACCAAAGTATCTTGGTTTTATCATGGTTTAGTTTGAGCTTATTATTCTGCAGGCATTTTTTAATCTCACCAAGGTTGTTACTTAACCTGTCCATCGATTCTTCTCAGTTCTTTCCTAATGAACAACTGATTTGTTGTCAACATATATAACATAGGAAAGACCCATTGTGCTGACTAAATTTGCAATGGGAACAAGATAGATGTTAAATAATAGACAATATAGATCTCTAATAGTAAGGGTCATGACTGCGAGAAACTGTTGTCCTAGAAGACATATTGGCTTCTATTATGATAATTAGAAGCTTTCCAGGCTAATGCGGTATCCTTAATACAATAGATCTCTAGCCAGATGATCTAATTTATTAAATGTGGTCAAGAGGTCCAAAGAGACCTGTAGCATTGCCTTTTGTTTGAGATACCATGTATGCAAACGTTAGCCTCCTGTAACATATTTTGAGCTCACTTGCTGGAAAAGGATGAAATACATAATCAAGATGAACCTGCCTGGAGTTAGAGGATCCCTTTTTGATCTCAGCCAAGACAGAGAAGGCAAGCATGAGGTTAGGGATCTTCCTTCTGGGCCCAGCAAAGAGAGACAGAAAACAAGTCCTGGAAAGAGATTTCTCTCCCCTCATCATAGCAAAAGTGAGATAACCTGGCTGGGGGATTTTCTTTCCAGAGTGAGGCAGGGGGGGAACCAAAAATGTAAAACACTTCCACAATTAATCACAAGTTTCCACTCACAATATGCAATAAAAAGCCGGATACAAGAGTTTGGAATCCATAAGCAAGCGCGCAGTGTGGGGTCGAGTTTAGAAATTCCACGCATGTGTCCATGTGCACGCAGTTCCCGGCAGGCGATCATGGATGTGCCAATTTTATAACATGCGCGCCGGATTTTAAAATCCGTCCGTGCATGCGTGTGTGGGAAAACCCGCGACTCGCGCACGCAGGGGAAGGGAATTTTGTAATCTTCGCGCGGTGACGCGATCGGGCCTTTATTCAGTTCCCTCTCAGTCCGCTCGGGAGGGAACTTTCCTTTACCCCTCCCTTGCCCCCTCTCCTTCTTGATCCCTATACTAACTAGGATTTTTTTTTTGTTTTGTTCTGTAACTTACCTGCCCTTCGGAGCAGAGGTAAGTTACGCGCATGTCCAGCTGCCAGCGTGCGCTTCCCCGGGTCAGGGCCTAATAGCCGCTGTCCCAGGCGGCCCGGACCACGCCCCCGGCCGGCCCCTTTTTCCGGGCCCAGCACTTCTGCACATAACGGGAAATGGGTGCGTGGCCAGGCCCATTCTAAAATGCGCGCGGCGCGCACGAGGTCCTGCCACGCTCGTAACCCCTGCTTTTACGTGCATGGCCTTTTTAAAATTGGCCCAAGTGTTTGTAGGGGAAGGGAGAATGAGAGGGGTCCAGAATGGCACTGGAACGCATTCCTAGAGCAAGCAGGACCAGGCACCTCTTTGGCCCATGATTTGGCACTTTCAAAATGTAGTGCCCCAAGTAGTTTCCTCTGCCTCAATCTAGGCCTGATCCACATACCTTTTAAGCAGTATAGTGCTGTGAATATATTTGGAAGATAAGGATTTCATATTTTCTTGGCTTCTCACCCCAGAACTGTCCATCCATCATGCTCGTCTCTGCTGTGGACATCATACAAGATGTTCTAATAAGAATTGTAGTGTCCTAATAAGAATTATAACACTTGTTTTTCACATTGGGAATGCAGATCGCAGTCTAACCAGACACCTAAGAAATCAAAAACTGTGGAATTGCTCCTTAAATCCTGTCATGTCTATTTTAATGAGAACAATTATGACTTGATCAGCAAGATAAAGGTCATTCTGTTACCTCAGGGGGGGTATGCCAGCAGGATGACAAGGATAATAACAACTGCAGAAGATAAGGCAGTTTGATCTCTCAGAGCAAAATGTCAATTAATTATCTTTTTACAACCAACTCAATTACAGTGCACTAATCACCTGTGTAGGACATCAAGTTGTAAGCAGAACAAATCCTCAGAAATAAGTCACTCTTGCTAAGAGCTGAAAGTAGGGATTATTCAAATTGGAGCTTTGATGACTAGTAGTGGGCATAGTTATTGGCTGTCTAGACCCCAACCTATGTGCAGCAATTATTTCTTCATTTCTGTCAACATTTTGTAAGATGACACATGTGCTGTGGGTAATAGACACGTCTCATTAAAAGGTGACCAGACACGCTGCATTAGGTTTTAAAGCCAGGCTCAATTGGCCAAGAAGCTTCAATTATTTGAAAAATGATGGGGCAATATACTGTAATTTTTAGGAGGAATTAAGGAAGTTATACAACTCATCAACAGTTAAGAAAATAATCTGAAAGAGGCCTAAGTAGTAAAACTTATCAGCAGAAATGCTTGGCCTGGAAAGCATGATGCCCTACATTGTATGCAGCAAAGGTTTACGCTCAGGGCTGTCCCAGGAACTGCTGAAGCCCTGTTTGAAAGAGGACTCTGCTTGTAAACTTTCTTTTGGCTGAGAAGCATGGTTTAAAACTAAACTGTTTCTATGCTTGGACTGGAAAGATAAAGCAGCAAAAATAACCTTCATGTCTTATTGTGAATAAACCCTTGCAGGTCTATTTACCAACATAGGCTTTTACTGCTTGTTAGTTATTTATTTATTTATTTTTAACTTTTATATACCGACATTCTTGCATTAAATGCAAATCATGCTGGTTTCTCTCCATGGTGAGAGTACACCTTGAATACTGTGTACAATTCTGGTTGCCACATCTCAAAAAAGATATAATTGCGATGGAGAAGGTACAGAGAAGGGCAACCAAAATGATAAAAGGGGATGGAACAGCTCCCCTATGAGGAAAGACTAAAGAGGTTAGGGCTGTTCAGCTTGGAGAAGAGACGACTGAGGGGGGATATGATAGAGGTGTTTAAGATCATGAGAGGTCTTGAACAGGTAGATGTGAAGCGGTTATTTACTCTTTCGGATAATAGAAGGACTAGGGGGCCCTCCATGAAGTTAGCAGGTAGCACATTTAAGACTAATCAGAGAAAATTCTTTTTCACTCAACGCACAATAAAGCTCTGGAATATGTTGCCAGAGGATCTGATAAGTGCAGTTACTGTAGCTGGGTTCAAAAAAGGTTTGGATAAGTTCTTGGAGAAGTCCATTAACTGTTATTAATCAAGTTTACTTAGGGAATAGCCACTGCTATTAATTGCATTAGTAGCATGGGATCTTCTTAGTGTTTGGGTAATTGCCAGGTTCTTGTGGCCTGGTTTGGCCTCTGTTGGAAACAGGATGCTGGGCTTGATGGACCCTTGGTCTGACCCAGCATGGCAAGTTCTTATGTTCTTATTTAACAGGTAATATATAACAGTAGTGCATTATAAACTAATACGAAAATCAGTACATTATAAATTATAGATGTCACACCAATCAGTCCAGTGTTTTTCAATGAATAATTCTGAATATTAACATGCTAAATTAATTGGACGGCTAGCCAGACTAGATAGGCCATACGGTCTTTTTCTGCTGTCATGTTTCTCTGCTTCTCGTACTGAGAGAGATTTCTCTTATGCATCAGGAAACCAGCAGAACAAATATCGTTTTCCATGGATGTGCAAGTCACATTGTGCAATAATGTCTAATCTAGTCGAATGTGATGTAATTGAAACTTATTCTTTTGCACATTAAAAATGTCCTGAATAGGTTTTGACATGTACTGTATATACAGAAGAAAGTTTAGTAAGAGGAAAATAAAATTTGATACTTTTAATACTTTCATTTTAAGGGAAAACTCTCATGAACACTTGTAATTTATTCAGGACAAACATCTCTTGCAATCTACAAAATCCTGAGCCTGGTGCCTTGTCTTCAAAAGCACCACTTAAGATGTTTATCATTACTTTTGCAATAAGCAAAAATGAATATAATTATCAGAATGCAGAGCTCTCAGAAGGCCTAGTTATGTTGAATTTAAGACTATAGATTTTCCATTATACACAGTCAAATATATAAACATAAAAAGTTTCATATCTGCTTGTCGATGGACTGTTTACTGATAAATTCATGTAAAAAAGTGTGCAGTTCTAAGCAGCTTGCTTTTATTTAGTAAAGTTACTTATAGATGTTTTTTAATTCAAAAAGTTAAGTAATAAAGTAATTTAAAATGAATACTCTAGTCACAACACCACTACATTTTACCTGTA
The DNA here is from genome assembly GCF_901001135.1 of Rhinatrema bivittatum. NCBI lineage: Eukaryota > Metazoa > Chordata > Amphibia > Gymnophiona > Rhinatrematidae > Rhinatrema > Rhinatrema bivittatum. The sequence goes on along the minus strand of NC_042629.1, from coordinate 73,421,316 downwards.
GCTGTCCCTACCTATGTAGATCATAAATACCAAATTAACAAAGTAAGGTCAAGCAAACAAATCTCCTTTTCTTATGGTCACAAAGGCCATGACTTACTGAGGTTCTCCCCCATTCTGTGTCTATAGGGAGAGAGCTTAGTAAATCAGCACCAAAGAGTGGCTTCCTGTCCACAGGGTAAGACCAAAAAAATCCCAACCATTTATAAAGCCTTTTTTTTAAAATATAAAGAATGTGAAAAAGCAGTGCTTGTACTTGTTATGAACGTGGACCCTTGGACTGGCTAGAGTGCTGGATGGATTTGCTGGAGGAAGGCCTACAGCGGGACTCGTAGCCGGAAGGCGGTACAGGACCAGGAGACCAAGCAGGACCTTCACCTATACCAGCCTTCACTCCCCGCAGGTTGAGCCCTTGGGTGCCGGGGTTGGCAGGACTTAGGCGAGGGTCTTCTGGCAATGAAAAATCCAAGAACAGTCCGGGTCGAGGCAGGCAGAAGCGTGGGAAAGATGAAGACGGTCCAGAGGTCGTGGCAGGCAGCAGTGGTGCGAGACGAAGATCCAGGCCAGAAGTAAGGGCAGGCAGAAGACTAGCGAGGTCGGAGGACAAGTCAAAGTTCAGGACGGGCAGCAGCCAGAGAGAGAACCAGAAGCCAAGCCTAAGTCAAAAACCAGGAAGTCAAGCTGAAGCAGGAACAGGAGCAGAACCAGGAATTCAGGAGCAGGAGCGGAGCAGGAACAGGAGCACAGAGTCAGGAGCGGTGCAGGAACAGGAGCACAGAGTCAGGAGCGGAGCTGGAACAGGAGCACGGAGTCAGGAGCAGAGCAGGAACAGGAGCACAGAGTCAGGAGCGGTGCAGGAACAGGAGCACGGCGTCAGGAGCGGAGCTGGAACAGGAGCACGGAGTCAGAAGCGGAACTGGAACAGGAGCTCGGAGTCAGGAGCGGAACAGGAACAGGAGCACAGAGTCAGGAGCGGAGCTGGAAAAGGAACTAGTTACTCAGAGATTTGACCTGTTGCCAAGGCAGGGAACAGAGATCCAAGCTGGGCTTAAATAGCCCGGGCGTCTGACGTCATCTTCGGGGGCCGGGCCAAGGTTTCCCGCCACGGCCCCTTTAAATTCCGGCCCGTTGCGTGCGCACGCGCCTAAGGGGCAGAGCCTGGAGGAGGAAGTCGGCGGCGTCTCCCTCATGGGGAGAACACCGCGGAAAGGCCCTGCTGCGGCCCGGAGAATGCCGCAGTGAAGTTCGGAGAGGGGCAGCAGGTAAGGGGGAACCCGGCCGTGGCCACCTGTGGCCGGGGTTCACAACAATACTATGTGCAAACGGCTTCATCTGTGAATGAGGTTGCAAATAAAACCTCAGTGTACTATTGCTTTAGAGATTTTCTTGCTATTGTAAGATTTTATTACAAAAATGTACATAGTGTACTATATCTAAACCAGCCAAAAAAACCCCCATATTCTTCTCAAAACAATATCCTGTTCACCTTCCTTGTGTTAATGGACTGCTGCTGTTTTCAGCCTAGCCTTGCAAGTCCTTGAAGCTTTTGAAATTACAACCCCCAAGTGAAAAAAGCAAAGTTGCTTGTTTCTAATGGGTGTTATCCAAGGACAGCAGGATAATCAGCCCCACAAGAAGGCGATCTCAGACAGCACCAACACAGACCGGCTCCCAGAGACTTCTAGAAAAGCCTGGAAAGGTTTTTATTTGCATGTGTAGCGTTCCCATGCTACACTGCACCTTTCAATGACACCAGTGACAGGTAAGCAACTTTGCTTTTTTCCAAGGACATGCAAAATGAATTGGGCAAAACGAGTGGGAATCTGTAGCTAAGAGTTGACGAAGGTAATAACAAATGAAGATGATAATATTGTGGCTCTGTATAGGCCAAATCCAGCTGATCTAGAAGAGAAAAGGAGGAGAAGGAAACTGCTGAGCAAAAATGAGATACCTACATATACCCACCCTCCGACCCAAAATATATACATGGCAATAAAGTTTACCTAGTGGCAGACCAAAGCTGGATTTTTTCAGACATTCATATTGCTGTACAGCTTATCACCTGTCCAACTGTTATTACTAACTTTGCAAAAATATAAGTATAGAGATTTTATTAAAATAGAGGAAGATTGAAGGGTGTTTAGAAAAATATCATGCGTGTTAAGTTTTCTATAGATTGGGCTGGTGTGCGCAGCACGGATTTTAAGAAGCACCCAAGTACGTGTGAAAAAGTTTAAAAAGGGGTGGGACGTGGGTATGGTCTGGCAGAGTATGGGCGGGTCATGAGCGTTCCGGGAAGGTCCCTTGAAATGTGCGCATAAATACTTCTGCACACAGCACGCACTGGGATCCCCTACTGCGTAACTTTTCTTCTGCTATGGATGGCGTGTAAGTTTTAAAATAAAAAAAATCTGGGCTAGTCAGCGGGGTTTGAAGAGTCAGGGCTAATAGGGTAAAAGGGAGGCTACCTAGCTAGGGGGGTTAGGAAGTCCTGTCCTTTACCTGGGGAAACGGGTATTTGTGTTGGTGTGCATGCCTAGCAAAATCCCCACTTATGCGTAGACGTGGCATTTGCAGGCACCCATATAAAATTGTGCGCACATGAATGCACGTACTGCTGATTTTAGACATACATGCATATGTTATAAAATGGGCATGTCCACTCGTGCGAGCCAGCATACCAGCGTACATGTTCGCCTGCGTGACTGTCTCTAGCTAGCTTGTTTGAAGCTAGCTAGAGACATAATATAAGAACATGAGAAATGCCACACTGGGTCAGACCAAGGATCCATCAAGCCCAGCATCCTGTGTCCAACAGTGGCCAATCCAAGTTACATATACCTGGCAAGTATCCAGACATTAGATAGATCACAAGCTACTAATGCTTATTAATTACTGTAATAGTTTATGGATTTAACCTCTAGGAACTTATCCAAACCTTTTTTAAACCCAATAACACTAACTGCTGAAACCACATCCCCTGGCAATGAATTCCAGAGCTTAACCATGCGCTGAGTGAAAAAGAATTTTCTTCAATTTGTTTTAAATGAGCTACTTGCTAACTTCATGGAGTTACCCCCTGGTCCTGAGAGAGTAAATAACCGATTTACATTAACTTGTTCAAGTCCTTTCATGATTTTGTAGACTTCTATCATATCCCCCCCGCAGACGTCTCTTCTCCAAACTGAACAGCCCTAACTTCTTTAGCCTTTCCTCATAGGGCAGCGGTTCCATTTTGGTTGCCCTTCTCTGTACTTTCTCCAATGCAACTATATCTTTTTTGAGATTTGGCGACCAGAATTGTACGCAGTATTCAAGGTTCAGTCTCACCATGGAGTGATACAGAGGCATTATGACATTTTCCATTTTATTTTCCATTCCCTTCCTAATAATTCCCAACATTCTGTTTGCTTTTTTGATCGCCACAGCACACTGGGCCGACGATTTCAATGTGTTATCCACTATGACACCTAGATCTCTTTCCTGGGTGGTAACTCCTAAGACAGAACCTAACATTGTGTAACTACAGCAAGGGATATTTTTCCCTCTGCATCACTTTGCACTTGTCCACGTTAAATTTCATCTGCCATTTGGAAGCCCAATCTTCCAGTCTCACAAGGTCCTCCTGCAATTTATCACTATCCGCTTGAGATTTAACTACTCTGCATAATTTTTTTTCATCCGCAAATCTGATCACCTCACTTGTCGTACCCCATTCCAGATCATTTCTAAAAATATTAAAAAGCACCGGTCTAAATACAGATCCCTGAGGCACTCCACTGTTTACCTTTTTCCACTGTGACCATTTAATCCTACTCTGTTTCCTGTCTTTTAACCAGCTTGAAATCCACAAAAGGACATCGCATCCTATCCCATGACTTTTTAGTTTTCTTAGAAGCCTCTCATGTGGGACTTTGTCATTTGCCTTCTGGAAATCCAAATATACCACATCTACTGGTTCAACTTTGTCCACATGTATATTCACTCCTTCAAAAAAAAAAAAAATGTAGGCGATTTGTGAGGCAAGACTTCCCTTGGGTAAATTCATGTTGGCTGTGTCCCATCAAACCATGTCAATCTAAGGGGGTTATTTTCTAAGCCTATCGCACGCGAAAAGTCCCTTTTCGCGTACGATAGCTTGCCGGGGGCGATGCCGGGGAGGGCAGGAGTCGGGCCTGCGAGGAAGCGGACGCGGCGTTATCTTCTCTGGCGACGATAAGGTAAGGACTGTTATCGTTGCCAGCAGTGTGCCCAATAGCGCCACCTTTCACGGTGGCGCTATTGGGTGTGAAAGCTGGCAGCGATAACACCTCAGTGGTGCGATCGCTGCCGGCTTTCACAGGCCCGCTCTCCGTTACCGCCGGGATTCACCATTCTCTGCGAGAATGGAAAATCCAGGCCTAAATGTTTTGTGATTTTTATTCTTTATTACAGTTTCCAAGATTTTTCCCAGCACTGAAGTCAGGCTCACCAGTCTATAATTTCCCAGATCACCCCCCCCCCCCCCCCCGATCCCTTTTTAAATATAGGGGTTACATTAGCCATCTTCCAATCTTCAGGTACATCAGATGATTTTAATGATAGGTTACAAATTTTTACTAATAGTTCTGAATTTTCATGTTTTAGTTCTTTCAGAACCTGGAGTGTATTCTATCCGGTCCAGGTGATTTACTACTCTTCAGTTTGTCAATCAGGCCCACTGCATCATCCAGGTTCACTGTGATTTCGTTCAGTTGATCAGAATCATTACCCATGAAAACCTTCTCTGGAACGGGTATCTTTCCAACATCCTCTTCAGTAAACACTGAAGAAATCATTTATTCTTTCCGCGATGGCCTTATCTTCTCTAAGTGCCCCTTTAACTCCTCGATCATCTAACAGTCCAACGGACTCCCTCACAGGCTTTCTGCTTCAGATACATTTTGAAAAGTTTTTATTGTGAGTTTTTGCCTCTATGACCAATTTCTTTTCAAATTTTCTCTTATCCTGTATTATCAATGTCTTACATTTAACTTTCCAATGGTTATGCTTTATCCTATTTTCTTCTGAAGGATCCTTCTTCCAGTTTTTGAATGAAGATGTTTTGGCTAAAATAGCCTCTTTCACCTCACCTTTTAACCATGCCAGTGATTGTTTTGCCTTCCTTCCACCTTTCTTAATGCATGGAATACATCTGGTCTGTGCTTCTAGGATGGTATTTTTAACAATGTCCATGCTTGTTGCATACTTTTTATCTTTGTAGCTGCACCTTTCAGTTTTTTTCTTGCTATTTTTCTCATTTTATCAAAGTTTCCCTTTTGAAAGTTTAGCGCTAGAGCCGTGAATTTACTTACTGTCTCTTTTCCAGCCATTAATTCAAATTTGATCATATTATGATCACTATTGCCAAGCAGCCCCACCACCATTACCTCTCTCACCAAATCCTGTACTCCACTGAGAATTAGATCCAAAATTGCTCCCTCTCTTGTCAGTTCCTGAACCAATTGCTCCATAAAACTGTCTTTTAGTCCATCCAAGAACTTTTTCTCTCTAGCATGTCCTGATGTTTCACTTATCCATTCAATATTGGGGTAATTGAAATCTTCCAGTATTACTACACTACCAATTTGGTTAGCTTCCCTAATTTCTTCTTAGCATTTCACTGTCCATCTCACCATTTTGGCCAGGTGGATGGTAGATACTCCTTTCACTATAGTCTTCCCCGACACACAAGGGATTTCTACCCATAAAGATTTGATTGTGCATTTAGTCTCATGCAGGATGTTTATCCTGTTGGACTCTATGCCATCCCGGACATAAAGCGCCACACCACCTCCCGGGTGCTCCTCTCTGTCATTGCGATATAATTTGTACCTCGGTATAGCACTGTCCCATTGGTTATCCTCTTTCCACCATGTCTCTGAGATGCCAATTAAGTCTATGTCATCATTCACTGCTATGCACTCTAATTCTCCCATCTTACTTCTTGGACTTCTGGCATTAACATAAAAACATTTCAAATTGTGTTTTTGTTTGTATTAACATTCTGCTTTTCAGTTGTCAAGGATAAATTGGAATCTTTTAACTCAGGTGAGTTTTTAATTACAGGCACTTGGACTACTTTTGTTTTTAGTGGAACCTCTCTGTTGGGATCCCCTAACTCTGATGCTACATTAGTATCCCTTGAAGGTACCTCCCTCTGAACCATGCGCTGCTGAGCGACTGTCGGTTTTCCCTTTTGTTCTAGTTTAAAAGCTGCTCTATCTCCTTTTTAAAGGTTAGCGCCAGCAGCCTGGTTCCATCCTGGTTAAGATGGAGCCCATCCTTTTGGAAAAGACTCCCCCGTTCCCAAAAGGTTCCCCAGTTCCTTACAAAACTGATTCCCTCTTCCTTGCACCATCGTCTCATCCACGCATTGAGACTCCGGAGCTCTGCCTGCCTCTGGGGACCTGCACGTGGAACAGGGAGCATTTCAGAGAATGCCACCCTGCAGGTTCTGGATTTAAGCTTTCTACCTAAGAGCCTAAATTTGACTTCCAGAACCTCCCTCCCACATTTTCCTATGTCGTTGGTGCCCACGTGTACCACGACAGCCGGCTCCTCCCCAGCACTGTCTAAAATCCTATCTAGGTGACGCATGAGGTCCGCCACTTTCGCACCAGGTAGGCATGTTACCAGGCGATCCTCATGTACACCAGCCACCCATCTGTCTACATTCCTAATAATCCAATCACCAGCTATGACGGCTGACCTGACCCCTCCCTCCTTAGCAGAAGCCCTGGGAGAGACATCCTCGGTGCAAGAAGACAATGTTCCACCTGGAGAGCAGGTCCTTGGTACAGGATCATTTCCTGCTGCACCAGGTTGATGCTCTCTGATCATGAGACCCTCCTCCAAGGCAGCACCAGGGATGCCAGACTGGAGTGGGAACTTGGCTACTGTGTCCATGAAGGTCTCTTGTTGATACTTTTGATTGATTCAAATGATAGAAATTCAACAGTCATATCAAATTTGCAAATTCCTCTGACTGTGTATGTAAAACCATCCACCCAAACACACCCCATCCCTCCTACATCTGCCCAGAGTTGAAAGTCTCTCTCTCTCCTGTGTGATAAAAACATTTTCCCCGGTAATGCAAGGCTAACACGGATAGATCACACAGAAGAAAGGTGTAGTTATTTTTTACGTTAAACCCCGCGATAGTGTGTGTTACTCTACCGCATTCCATACCAGCAGACCCTCATTTCCATTAACTCCTCCCCAATTTCTCCCACTTGCATACTAAATGTAAAATTTGTATACTAACATGCGTTGTGATATTTATCGCATGTGTTAGGGCCCTAACGCATTTTGATGAATGATCCAGTTAATTTGTTCCTTTGCTCCATAAAAGCAATCCATTTATTTAACTTCCTGCCATTCCAAGCCACCATGATGGAGAGGTACAATACATAGTGCAACAATAAACCAACAATAGAAGACCTGCAAAGGCTATTAAAGGCAGAGTTGCATAGTCTTGAAAGCTCGATTACTGAAACATCTTTTGACCATTTTATATTGGTCATAAGAAGGTACTGCAACCTTTAAAGAATCCAGATTTTTCCAGAACCAGTATGGCTGGCTACCAGAATTCTGCATTGTGAATATCTCATGGTACTCTAGTGCATTAGCCCAAGGGACATTATTATCTGTTGAATCCCTAGATTTTGCCCTGCTCTTGATACATATTTTTAAAAGGGAAAATAATTAAAAATTCTCTGTCATGCAGATTATAGGGAGAAAATCTGGTCGATGTGCACTTCTGGTGTTTTTTTTTTTTTATATCCCTGGTTATAAATGCCATCTAAGGTCACCCTTAGCTGTGTGATTATTTTATTATATGTTCTCAATTCCAAGAAACTGAAGCACACTGTATCTGCTGTAGCCATTCTGATAACAGTTGTGCAATTATCGGCACCTGCATTATAATGCAATGGGCTCAAATTACTAAGGGGCTGTGGCAGATACCCTACTGACTACAATTAGCATAAAAACATTCTACAGTTTAACGCAGTGGGTGGCAATTACAAAAGGTTAACAGACTAAATATAAAAATTGTTTGGAATATGAAAATCAATGTGCTTCATTGCTAAATCTAGGCATTGTCCCTTAACTGATGCAAGGCTTGGAAAATCTGAACATTTGCTACTTTGCACTGCAGATTGGAAAACTGAGGAAACAAAACATCCTTTAATAATGTGTGATTACAAGATACTAACTTGAAATATCTGGTTGCAATTGGTCTCTTCAGTAGGGGAATAACTGAATTCTTAAAAACATAAGAAATTGCCATATTGGGTCAGACCAAGGGTCCATCAAGCCCAGCATCCTGTTTCCAACAGTGGCCAATCCAGGCCATAAGAACCTGGCAAGTACCCAAAAACTAAGTCTATTCCATGTTACTGTTGCAATTAATAGCAGTGGCTATTCCCTAAGGGGTAGATTTTCAAAGGGTTACGCGCGTAACCCCGAAAACCTGCCCCGGCGTGCGCCGAGCCCATTTTGCACAGGCTCGGCGGTGTGCGCAAGCCCTGGGATGTGCGTATGTCCCGGGGCTTTGAAAAAGGGGCGGGAAGGGGGCAGGGTGCCAATTCGGGGGCGGTCCCGAGTCCTCCGGCACAGCCACTGTGCCAGAGGTTCGCGCACCGGCAGCTGGCCGGCGCGCACAAGATTCACCTGCAAGAGGCAGGCATAAAAAATAAAATGAGGTGGGGGGGATGGTTAGATAGGGGAAGGGAGGGGAAGGTGAAGGGAATGGGGAAAGCCATTGGGGCTCCCCTAGGAGTACGCGCGTGTTATAAAATCGGGTGTACATTTATGCGTGCCGGGTAGCACGCACAAATGTACCCCGTGCGCGTAGGATTAAAAATCTGCCCCTAAGTAAACTTGATTAATAGCAGTTAATGGACTTCTCCTCCAAGAACTTATCCAAACCTTTTTTGAACCCAGCTACACTAACTGCCCTAACCACATCCTCTGCAACAAATTCCAGAGCTTAATTGTGCATTGAGTGAAAAATAATTTTCTCCGATTAGTCTTAAATGTGCTACTTGCTAACTTCATGGGGTGCCCCCTAGTCCTTCTATTATTTGAAAGTGTAAATAACCGATTCACATCTACTCGTTCAAGACCTCTCATGATTTTAAACACCTCTATCATATCCCCCTCAGCCGTCTCTTCTCCAAGCTGAACAGCCCTAACCTCTTCAGCCTTTCCTCATAGGGGAGCTGTTCCATCCCCTTTATCATTTTGGTTGCCCTTCTCTGTACCTTCTCCATCGCAGCTATATCTTTTTTGAGATACTGTACACAGTATTCAAGGTGCGGTCTCACCATGGAGTGATACAGAGGCTTTATGACATTTTCCGTTTTATTAACCATTCCCTTCCTTCAAATATGCTCACGATAGGGCAATGGAGGTGTACGTCCAAACAGAGGCCAATTTCTTGTACCAGCTTTCAGATGAGCTGCAGAAATCAATGTGTGACCCGGGCTACTCACACATTTTGTAACCATGGTAATATCTATACCTCATTGGGGGTAAGAATTTCTTCTCGGAGGGGATCATGTAAAGGGTATATCTGAGAGTTGAGCGGAGGCAAAGATCTGGAGTTTTTTGGGGGTGTGAATGCAGGTATGAGTGTTGATGTGAGTGTGCGGGAATAGGTGTGGTGTGCAAGGTCTGGCTATCACAGCTTTTTGGGAATGCTGGGGTTGTGTGGAATCTGGAGTAGGGATTCTGAAGACAGTATGGTTATTGTGGGGGAAAATGTTAAAATAAGATGCAATTGTTTGGTTTGGGGATGGGATTTTTTTCAAACTTCTATATTGTCTTGTTTCTATATTGTCCTTATTGTTGTTCATGCTTTATGAGCTGTAATATAGCATTTGTGCTGAATAAAAATTATAAAAAAAAAAAAAAAAAAAAAATATTCTGTCCCATGGAATGAAAGACCAATGTAAACCTCCTCTTTTCTCTTCCACTGGCATTCCTAAAATTCTGTTTTTGTGGCTTTGTGATCAGTTTTAAAACGTATCATTTGATAATTTGTAAGCATAGTAACAAGTAAAATCTATAGATTTTTGTTTTTGAAAGCACAAATGCTGAGACATGTTTTAATATATTTCAGCAGTCCACTTAGAATATGGCTGTAGGCCTGGTATCACTGGTGCTTTCTATGGATGTTGAAATGCAAGGGGAAACATGCAGAAGTGTTCTGCTTTCTTAGTCAGTTTAGCAAGTGGTGCAGCTCCGTTCATCCTTCGTTCTGCGTGCATGCTGATAGGGCCTATTCCTTCTCTACCCTATCTAAAGGCTCATCATCCCTCTGTTATATAATTCTCTGCTAAATCCACAGGTTGATGCATCAGTGTTTGTCACAGCTTCTGTTCTGTTTTCATGTGCCTAATATAGGTCTGATTTAATAAGGATTCCCCCCCCCACACACAGTCTTTGGGGAAAAACTGCTTATTAAATCATGCTCATAATTAACTCCAGTTACCACTACTAATGGAAATACTTTTAATTTGATTATTATACTTATATTGCTATTGTCTTTCATGATTATACACTAAGAGGCTAATGCACTAGAATGCGGCTTCGTAAAATGCAACTATGGGTGTAAAAACAGGAACAAGCATGCAGTGGCACATTTGCAGACTTACATGCGCTATTTGTCATTTGTATTTACTGTAACTTTTCTTCCATAAATGAGTTATTTTGGGGATTTTCAATACTAATTCGTTGCTGATGAGTGACACTGATACAAAATTATGCAAAGGAACTCATTAGCTATGGAGGTATAGTTAAACTACACACAAAATGCAATTTTGCATAAAAATTAATTATAGCATGTATTATTTTGATATTGGATTTATTCACATAATTCTTTGTAGTAAAATAGCCTGTGCAATATTCTAAAGTGTGTGCAAAGTTCACTGCACTTTAGTACATTGGCTTTAAGGAAGACAAACCTGATATACAAGAAGGATAGGCAATTCTGGTCCTCGAATGCCACAGGAGATACACAATGAATATGCAGGAGATTTGCATGCAATATTTATTTATTTATTTAGAATTCTTATATACCGATATTCCTGTATAATGTACAAATCACACCGGTTTACAGTACAACAGAACAGTCACAGGTAAGGCGTTACAATGAAACATTGCGTCTAAGAGAAAAATAAACATATTAAACATATAAACAATTCGAGGGGAACGTGAGGGAGACCCTATAAACATTAAAGCCTTAAAACATTAGAGCATTAACAATAAACATAAGCGTAAACCTTAACATTAGATCGTAAGCATAAAATTTAAGAAACGTTGGCTAAGTGGCATGACTGCATTAATGCAGTTGGGGAAACCAACTGAACATTGGAAGACTAGCAGGAGATTAGTTTAGATTAGATTAATATCTCACGCATATTAATTGTGGATCTCCTCAAAAATAGACCTGTCAGTGGCACTTGAGGATCAGAATTGCCTACCCCTGTTCTAATCTCATAAACAACTCTCCAGGTCAAGATTCAAAATGGAGTGGGCAAGGAGACTGCAAGCCTTGTCGGTGACTCCTTGCAGCTCCGTTTTGAATCTTGACTTGGATAATCATTTATGAGATTATTATAAAGACATTTCTGGAACGGAGTAGTTATCCATAAGATTGTTAATTATTCTGACCCTTCCTGGGCTATTGAGGATTCAATGCTATTTGACTACAATTCCTAATTTTGACCTGAGTTCCCTATAACTTATGGGCTCCTTCCCAACGCAGTCTTTATGAAACGCGGCCCGTGTCAGGGGACCGTTGATTCCTTGATATAAACATTCTGACTTGATGCTGACATTTTGAACCTTTCTGCTTGCCTGAGTACAATAAAATGAGGTTTTGAACCTTATGGACATAGTGGAACCTTCCTCCTCTTATTAGGTAAGAAGTATCCACCAACTTTGCGCTTCTGCAGACAGTTTGAAGATTGCCCTCACATGGTATTGTACAACAGCTGTCATGGGACTGCTTTTGAAGCATCAGGACCTTTGGGAGGTATGGTAATACAGCCTATAGCTGAATGATACTGGCTTATTTCAATGACCGGATTAGCAGAAGCACATAGAGTTGATCGCAGTCAGTGGCATCACCGATACAGTACCAAGATCTAGTCTTGTATGAAAATGCACAAAGCATTGTCAGGAATAAACGCAGCCTGTAACACTCCATGAGGAAATTGTACTGCAAGGTTCTAATTCCGAGGTGATGCCTCATTAAACTGAGTTAATGGGGGATGTGCTTCAGACACACCAATTCCCCTTTTATCACAATTAGTGCCACGTCTCCGGTGCTCCCTGTTAGTCTAATAGAGTCAGCATGTTGCAGACTAGCCCAGTGTTTTTAATTGCACAAGCTGGAAACACATTAATCACTGCTTTATAGCCCTGATGTTGTGGGAGAAAAAAATGGGAGTAGAGAAATATACTGAAGTCACGCACAGGGCAACTCTAGTAAGTTTATTTAGAACTCTGCTCATTAGTTTATCAAAATTAGTTAAAATGAAACAAGTAGCTGGGCAGAGATAATGCCTTGATGAAGCTAATGAATGTTTAAAAATGCAGTACTAAGGTCATTTTCTCTATTTCTTTTATTAAAGAGATGAATAAATTACACAGTAGGGAAAAAAGAGTTCATTCCCCTCCAGTTTATGGCTTTGATTCCTGTAGCCTGTTTTTCTCCAGCAAACCTGTACCAGCAGATTTCTCGCCTGCTTTTCAGACAGATGGTTTGCCTGCTGTACAGACTTCTTAGCATTAGTGAATACTTATTTAAGCAATGTCAAGACTTGCTAAACCACAGATGGAGGCTGAAGCCAAAAAAAACTTCATATCTTAGGGAGGGAGAGAAGTTAGAAACCTTTACATCTGTTGGAAAGATTTAACAACTTTACAGCAGACTTCCAGCACTACTGCAGCAGTGTTTCTCATCTAGCAATCTGTGGGTGACAAAGGGTTAAGGCTGCCAGAAGCAGTGGGCATACAAGTGAGTTTATTAATTTAATGAATCACATTTCTTACCAAAAAATCAATGTGATGTACAATCCGACACATCAGGCTAATGATAGTCTGCTCAGTAAGAAGCAGTGTAGGCATATTCTTTCAAAGAACAGCGGCTTCAGCAAGCCTGAAACACTTCATCACCTTAACTGTTAAATGGGCTGCAAGTATCGTTTCATTTAAAATGGACTTAAAATGTGATTTTTTTTCTCCTCTGAAGAACGGAAGGCATTTACAAATGTACATTTTCTCAACAAATCCTGCATCTCCCACTGCCATGCCTTAGGACTGCCTCAGATACCTGCACGGGGCCGGCGCTGGTCACCATTGTACGGTGTTACAATACTAATTTTTATCATTTAAAACTGTACTTTTGGCTAAGTCCGACATCTGTGCTTAGGGATTGGCCTTAAAACCCAAGGACTACCTAAACTGTGAATCAGTTGGTGATCTCATTTTTATCTTCCTAATAATCACTTTTTGATGTTTATATTTGGTCCCATTTGAGACTTTTCATACCTTATCAAACATTTTTATCTGCTTCCTGAAGAGTTACTGCAAGTCCTGCAAAGTGTGTGGCCATGCATCCTAGTGGTGGCTGCACATGTGTTTCTGAAGAACTGCGACTAAAGCACACTGGAATACTGTCCGGCTATTTAAAATGCTAGGTGACTAAACTGGAATTATAATTAGTCACATGATCAATACGTGTCATGTAGAATATAATTTATCATTCACTTTCCCAGGTCTGGGAACCATTGCAGAAAACGTGTGTCCAAAAGCCTGATTTTGTTGGAAAAGACGATATCCATTTAGAGATGGGATTGATGTGTGGCAGCTACACTTTACTTCTGAATATTAAAACCAGAATGATTCCATGAATTCTCAGTCAAGGCTGCTGCAAAATTAATTTTAGCCCCTTCTCTCTTGGACGTCCAACATGCCCTAGGAACTGAGAACCAGCAAACCATGCTGTTGCGTCCAATCTCAGACGGCTTCGACCTCTGTGCCTCACCTTTCTCTCTGCTCTCCCAGTTAGCCTTGGGAAGATGGCTACCGCCACGTTTGCTTGCCGCTCTCTCCGGCGTCCCCGGAACGGCTATGGCAAGACTATCTGCCATGTTTCTCCTGAGGGTGTGCGCGCGTACGCCACCCACATCTTTATCCACGTCATGGCGGGAACCTCAGGGGCATCCCCCTCGAGTGACATCACGCCAACTGGGTATTTAGCCTGCCCTTCGTTTGCTAACAATTCGAGTTAGCAAGGATTGGATACATCTCCGGTCTAAGCTACTCTGCCGCTTCTGTGCTGCCGCTGGAAGCTCTCTCTGCCCTTCGGGGTATTTCATCTAATCTGGGTACCTGCTCCTCGGGGGCCCTTTGCTTTCTTTCAGGTGCCTATCTGGGATACCAGGTACTCGCTCCTCGAGGGCCTGCTCTCCCTGCCTTGGTGCCTGCAATCTAACTACTTCTGCCTGCTGGGATCTACAACATTACAGCTACCAACTTAGTGAGTAATCTAACCTTTGTCAGTCTGTCTCACCTACAGCTCAGCACTGGGAACCTGCATCCGGAATTCCCTATACTTTCGTGTGCTGCTAACATCCACCATTGTGAGACGGGTCTCCTCTGGCGAAGGGCCCTGGACTGCTACTACTGGATCACCTCACTATTGCCACCTCTGCTGGTATCATCCAGCTGTATAATAAAAGACAAATCTCTGTGTCTGCGTGTCTCGAGTCTAGCCTAGTATTGCGGTTCCTCACGGGGCTCGTCCCCGTGGGAGTGGTCATCACCGCAGTACCCAAGAATCCACCTCAAAACCATAACACATGCTGGTCTCTGGGGTAGCCCTCCAGCCACTTGAAAGACCTTTCAAACTGCTGCTTGGAAGCGGTTCGAGCGTGAGGACAGATGGAGGTTGAGGACTCAAGTTGACTCCGGACATGGACAAAATGCTTAAGACTTTTACATGTTGTAGGATCAGGACTTGGAAACATGACAAAGGCTCTGAGAGAGACCGGTGCCACTACACGTTCTACACAACCCCGGGGCTGGCCACAGACCGGGCCAATAGCAGCACAGGTACTGGACTCAAATACTTGGAACAAGATGGAAGCTAGAACAAGACCAGAGCCAGGTCTCAGGAACTCAGATTCAGACTATAAAACTAAGAAAGGACTTCCGAAGAGTTGAACCAGCATCAGAGAGTTGTATGAGTGGGTGTGAATGTTGATGGATGTTTTTTATGGTTTTAGAGGTGGGGGTATGATCCAGCAATAGTAGAGTATGTATTGGTTATTAAATATTTTCTTTTGTAATTTGATTAAAATATATTTTTGTATAAATTATGTAATTTCTTTCTTTTTATTACACATTGTTTAATTGTGAGATAGGTAATTTTTTGTCCCTAACAAGTTTCCCTGCTACATAAAGGGCAAGCTTCCAATTTAGGAAACCTTTTTTAAATGCTTTTAGATTTTTAAATACAACTAACAACTCTGACAAACTGAGTGCACACATGCGAGAGTGGGAATAATACCACCTGTATCCTTCTAATTCCAGCCAAAACAATCTGCTGCCATGTTGTGGTTGAAGACTAAAGAATGTGGTAGTGACTCAGAATGAGGGGGCTTGCAGAACAGTGGTTCTGACTCACCACTGTGCCTGTTGTGGAGGAGGAATAATATACACAATCCAGTGGATACCTCCGATCCTTGAGACCCAAACAGAATATTCTTAAAAAAGAAATGTACCTCTAGCAGACAGAACGACCTAAGGAAGTGCTGGAATGTGTCGCTAGTTATGGGCACACGGGGCACGCGTCCCGAGTCTCCACATCGCCCCTCCAAGAATGTTAAGCTGTTTGGGAGTTTTGTGTGTGGCTGCTTCTGCCTTTCCTTCATCCCCTGCCTCCTTCGCCTTCTTGGTGCTGGAGCAGTTCAATAACAAGTTGTTTGAACCGCGGGGGCATCTATAGGAAGAGTCCTGTGGTTCAAACAACTTATCATTGAACTGTGTTGGTGCTAAGCAGCACTGAGCAGGGGAAGCAGCTCTGTTACAAGCGCCAGACAGGGTGCTTGTAGGAGGGAGGTGAGGAAAAGAAAAAAAGCAGGAGCAGCCACAAAAAAAGCTTAAAATTTCGAGGGAGAGGGAGGGACTCTAAAGATCAAAATCACAAAGCATATAGAAAGACATGGTTTAAAGGAACACAGCACGGATTTACCCAAGGGAAGTCTTGCCTAACAAATCTGCTTCATTTTTTTGAAGGGGTTAATAAACATGTGGATAAAGGTGAACCGGTAGATGTAGTGTATTTGTCAAACGCCTTCTGAAAATCCAAAGTCCCTCATGAGAGGCTTCTAGGAAAACTAAAAAGTCATGGGATAGGAGGCGATGGCCATTCATGGATTACAAACTGGTTAAAAGACAGGAAACAGTCAATTTTCTCAGTGGAAAAGGGTAAACGGAGTGCCTCAGGGATCTGTACTTGGACCGGTGCTTTTCAACCAACCTAATAAACAAAGCTTGACCGACGTGCCGCAAATGCGCAGTAGAGAGCAGCTCTACTGCGCATTTGCGCAGTAGAGCTGCTCTCTACTACACTAACTGCACTAAGTACCTTCTCTGGCAACCAATTCCAGAGCTTTATTGTGTGTTGAGTGAAAAATAATTTTCTCCGATTCTGGCAACAAATTCAACATTATGGGATCTTCTGCATTAACAGACTCCTATCCTTTATGTATTTATTTCTCACTATGTCCATTTTTCTTAGGGACCCGGAAACTATAGGAGAAAGTTCCTTTTTGTGGAACAACCAAATCATAACTGAACTGTCCTCATCTCTAGGCGAACAGACCATCTCTAACTCTCCTTCACTACCTCTTTCCATGAAACCTTAAGGTCCACAAGTAACAAATCCAAAACCACAGGACTTTCTTCCCTCCCAGTCCTCCTCCTACTTCTTTTCTCATTCTTTTTCTCTGGATTCCCAGGAGCTCCTGAGAGGGGGGTCCCACAGGAAGAAATCCTGGAGCTTGCAATCTGCCCTACAGAAAAGCCCCCGATGCAAACACTTCACAAATTCCATGGGAATAAGGCCCAGAAAGAGATGGGAGCTGCTCCTCTTGGAGCTCCATCCGGAGGAGCTGTAGACCAGAACCAGCGTAAGAGGCCCCTCCTCTGAGCTACTCCGTTCTCATCATTCCAGCCAGCAGCCTGCAGAATCTCTCTCTCCTCCTCTCAGTGCCTGACAGCACGATTCATATACACTGCTTTCTCTCTTAGCCCACAGTCCCTCAGAAGGGAAATCATTCTTCCCTTCTGCTTTAACAAGCAGGAACAAAGGCACAGCCACAGGGCTCAGGAGAAGGAAGGAAAAAAACTGAGAGGGGGAGCTTTTTTTTAGTCTTAAGAGGAGGAGAGATTGTGGAAGAGGAGAGAGAGAGAGAGCATGGGGAGGAAAAGGAGTATTCCAGCAATCGTAGCCAGGAAAAACCCTGTCCAACAACTGGAAGGACCTCCCCCGGTCCACTGGCTATGCTCAGCCAAGGAGGACTTTCAACTCAGGAGCTGCTATCCAAATTTCTGTCTTCTTCACCTGGCCTAATCGGGCCTGGCTCATAGTATGGGCTGCTCGCCTGCTATCTGCCGGAGATAGAGAATACTGGGAGGCTGAGGTCAGCATGGGAGCCTAGATAGGGTGATGTCAGTAAGTCTGTCTCCATCTATTGGTTGGGAGGCATAAAATCTTGCATCTGGATTGGTAAATGGGATTTTTCAGCCCTTGCAGAAAGTACATTTTAAACAAAACAAACTATTATTATTGACCTTTCTCAATGAAAAAACTAATCACTGAAATCTGTCAGAAGCTGGCTAGAAAATGCAGATCTACGTCCCACTGCAGCAGCATGGGACATAACACAGGCAAGAAGTTGGTTGCTTTGGGTAACCGGCTTGAAAAGAGATCTATTAAAAAGAAGAGCTGTACAACGCGCTGTTTAGTAACAGAATTCCCTACAGTCCCTTTATATTCTCTCTTCATGATCCTTTCCCTCCTACCTTTGCCTGACAACCCTGATTCTTCAAGAGGCCTCAGCATCAGTAAGACATCACAGTTAGGGGGTTCAGTACACATCCATTTAACTGATGTGTCAGACACGGTGTAACTGTCACTTCTCAACCTACCACAGAACGCATAATTGGGACCAAGTGGGTGCCCTCTCTTGATGAAGCAATTCTTAACCCACCATCTGCCTGGCTTTTAACATCATTCCTACTCATCCAGGGATCATTCTAAAAATGTTCCAACTATCTGCAAATGCAAATCAACATTAAGAAACCTTGCAGACACTACTGTGCATTTCATCCAGTACAAAATGTAAAAGGAGACAAAAAAAACTGCACATTCACTAAGCTCTGCCGAGAATGAATGCACTGAAAGAAAGAGAGAGAAAGTGAAGGTTCAGGTCTTTTTCTTGTTTTAAATAAAGTATGTTTCTACAGCACATACCACAAATAAAAGGAACAAGTGAAAATAAGTAGAGGGAAGAGATAATCAAGACCTCCAGAAACAATAGCAAGTCATAGTTTGCAAAAAAAAAAAAAGTACATTATAAGAAACATTTTAAAAGCCCGGCGAGTGCTTCAGCTGGGGATAAGCAAAGAAGTCATGCTCATGCACACAGAATGTATCTTAAAAAGCGCCCAGATACACGCACATCTCCAAAGTTTACAAAGGCGTGAGCGTTTCAGGACCCAGCCAAGAGATGTGCACTTAAATACTTACGCACAGAGGTCCCCTGCCGCATAACTTTACTTCTGCTGTGGATTGAGCCATTTCTGAGGGGTTTCAAGGGTCTGGGGTAAGTGAGAGGAGTACAGGCTATCAAACAGGAGGGGTGGGAGGCCCTAGCCATTAACTGGACAAATTGCTAGACGAACTGGTAAACTGGGAATGGCGAGGGCACGCACCCCTTTTAAAATCTGCTGACTTAGGCGATAGAAGCGGGATATGCTTCTATCAAGTCCCTCAAGGTTCCTCCCTCTCTCCAACCCTTTTCAACATTTACCTTCTCCCTCTCTGTCGTCTTCTTAATAATCTAAACCTAACACACTACATTTACGCGGATGACATCCAAATACTCATCCCAATCTCAGAATCCCTACACAAAACCTTGATTCACTGGAATAATTGCTTGCAACTAATCAATCATCTTCTATCCAGTCTCAGCCTTATTCTCAACAACAACAAAACCGAGATCTTAATTATCAATCATGACGTTAATAACAATCTAATATACCCAGCTGTCCCACTCATTTCTACCACTCCTATAATTAATCACTCACCATATGTACGTGATCTAGGCGTCATGATAGATAATCAGCTTAACTTCAAAAAATTTATAAGCACCACCACTAAAGACTGCTTCTATAAACTTCTTGTCCTGAGAAAATTGAAACCACTTCTCCACTTCAATGATTTTCGGATGGTTCTACAAGCCATTATTCTAACAAAAATCGATTATTGCAACTCGCTCCTTTTTGGTCTCCCTACCTCATCCATCAAACCCCTCCAGATGATTCAAAACTCTGCAGCTAGAATCCTTACCAATACAAATAAAAGAGACCATATAACCCCCATACTAAAACTCCTCCACTGGCTGCCTATTAAGCAAAGGATTCTCTATAAAATATACACAGCAATTCATAAATCTATTTACAACATATCCCCACTCCACTTAAGTACCCAACTTCGTTTTCACTCTTCATCTAGACCTATCAGAGGAGCTTATAAAGGCACACTCTATGTTCCTTCAACAATATCCTTACATCAGAAACGTACCATCTCTTTAGCAGGACCCGTCCAATGGAACATGCTCCCGCCAGACATCCGCCTTGAGATCTGCTTCGCTTCCTTCAAAAAGAAAATTAAAACCTGGCTCTTTAGCCAAGCTTTTCCAGAACTTTGATTATTTTTTACCTCCAGCTATCAAGATTTTCTCACCATCGCAATCCCTTCTGCAGATCACATTTATCTTAGACAATTACGCCTTATTTTATGATTTGGTTTCTCAAAGAGACTATACAATTTTCTCAATGTTATTTTTCGAACCTGTTTTCCATGTTTTCCAAGTTCTATAACCTTGTTATATGTACCGCCTCTTGGCGTAATTTTTATGTTTCAATGTAAACCGATGTGATCTGTATTTTAATACAGGAACACCGGTATATAAAAATCTAAAAATAAAAATAATAAATAAATAAATATGCGGGCACCCACTTAAAATTTGGTGCACATGTGTGCGCGGCCAGGCTATTTTATAACACGCGTGCATTTACATGTGCAAGTTATAAAATATCCGCATCCCTGCGCACCGGTTTGAAAGCTACCGTCCCTGTGCACAGGTTATGCGTTTTGACAAGCCATAAATTACATGGGTTGCTATACAATTACCCTCTGTATGTTTACAACATAGTCATTTCTGGATTTTCTCTATGAACATGGCTGGGCTGGCTAGCTGTACTTATTATATACCTAATACAGTGCAGTTGGTTCTCCCACTCACCCTAGTGTAACCGTGGGATTTCGTCTTTCCAGCAGAACCATAACAAATGAACAGACATTTCAAGTGTGGCAAAACAAAATGTAAAATCCTTTTTCCTAGTAAAGAGAGACATGCTAAGGCAATAGCCATCTTCAAATCCCCCCTACCCAAATAGAAAAATGAAGAAATTAGGTGCAACTTCAAAAAGAGTAAAACAACTTACTGCGTGCAAGTTATTGGAAAAGGGCGAGGTTAATGTAAAAGGGGTGCCCTGAATATTTTTCCTTTCCTGTTACCTGATGATAAGTCAGGTATAGTGGTGATGATTGTTAGTTTTGTTCTGCCAGATTCTGGGTTTTATAATGTTTACCTATTTCTGTGATCCTCCTAGCACAGTTGGACTGCAATGGGTGGAATTCAAGTGTTTAAAAGAAAAAAAGAAAGAACATAATATTGCTTTGGATGTTAAACAGTGTTGCAAATTAACTGTTCAATTTGATTATTCAAAATACCCAACTAGATGGGAGTGGTGTCTTCCTGGTCTCCTTTAAAAGGCAATGCAGCACGCTCTCTACATACTTATTGTGCGGATGCCTCAGATTGGTGAAAACTAGGCCTCATTTTTATGGGAAGAGAGCATTAATTATAAGTTGTTCTTGGATCTTCAAGATGAATACTTGATTGTGGGAGGATCAATTGCTTTTTATACTAAAATAATGAACATCCTTGAGCTTCATAGGGAGGGTGGAAGCTGCCCTCACCTTAAGGAGGATCTCCCAAGAAGGATCATTTCTCCACTATACAGAGCTATCCTGGAGGATATGGTTGCAAGGGACCTCCCCTTGCTGTAGTTGAAGCTTGGAATTGTGATCTCCAGCTGATGTTGACTGAGAGGGACTGGACGGGGATAGGCAGGCGGTGCATAAAATCCCAATTTGTAGACAGCGAGTGGAGCTAATGGTAATACTGCTCTATTGAACATATAGGTAGGCACTCATTTTTTTATGTTGCTTTCTCACCTGGCTCTCCTAGGCAGTGCTGGAGAGGATGTGGATCTGAAGGGTCCCATCTGCATATTTGGTGGGACTGCCCATTTGTGATTTCCTTTTGAAAGCGAGTTCAAACTTTAATTAAAATTATCACAAAGGTTGACTTGGTGCTCACACCTAAGCTATGTTGAGTTGACCAGCTCCTCCATGCTGGAAGGTATACGATTGCTCTAATGTGGAAGGTTGCTCAAGGTGTGGCACAAACAAATATTTGATATTGCAATGATGGAAAAATGAACATACATGCTGAAACAAACTTCACACAGCTACAACTCACTTGTCCCCCCATGAATCCTTTCAAGTTTAACGTCTTAATACACTTTGTGGATTTCTTCCCGCTCAACTTGCCCGATTACCAAGTCAGTTTTTTCCTGTTATCCATCAATTACGCCACCTTTCCCGCTACGCTGACTTTCTCCTAAAGATTATTTGGAAATCTCATCAGACATAGCCCTATGTTTCTATTTTATTTTATATTATTTTATTATTACTGTATTTTATTATCATTTTATTATTACTGTTATATTATTATATTATAGTGTTTTGCTAATGTTCCACATGTTCATTGTACCACTTGTTTCATTGTATCCGCCCCTCGGCGACAATTCAGTTTCATGTAAACCGGTGCAATATGTATCCTATACAGGAACATCGGTATATAAAAGTTAAAAATAAATAAAATAAATAAATAAGCAAGCTGGATTTGTATGGGGAAAATATGGGAACCTTTCTGTTGTCTTTTGCATGATTGGATAATATCCTATGTAAGAGGTAAATTAATGGATGATAAGGGGAGGAAATATCCATGAAAGTCGATATGCATTATCTGACCCTGTCTCCATAGTGTTACACCTCTTTTTTTTTGGTGAAAGATTCTACCACAGAAAGTCAGTGTCTCTTTTATACTTTTAGTAATTTTATATTTATATATAGTAATGATTTTAAGTTTTATTTTTGACACTATTATTTACTTTATTATTTACTTACATTTTTAGTATCATTTTATAATAATTTGATTTGTAATATTGTTATTTATATTTTTATCATGTGAGTTGTGAAGCGTTGTGATGGTACCCCTAAACGACGGTATAGAAAAAAATTGTCAAATAAATAAATAAATAAATAAAACCTTTTTTTTTTTTACATTCAAGTCATGTATCAGGTTTATGAGAGATTTCATATTATTGTTTACAATAAACTAATAGTGATTAAACTTTGATTCAAGTCCCAAGTTTCAGCATTAGACTCCAATGAACAATAGGAAAGCAACATCAGCATATTTAATAAGCTGGGATAGCTGCTTTATTTGTCATTACTGCCTAATTCTTACTGTCTAGTCTTGTGCATTTTTGTCTTTGGGATTCTTGTCCAGAGCTCATCTCACCACACTGCCTTTACCCTCCTTTCCTTCTCTTTTGATTTCTCTTTCCAAAGACTTATTTCTACAGGTCTAGCTCCCATCTATTTTTCTATCAAAAGGATAAGACTGGGACAGGAAGAGTTGGAGGCACTAGCTTTCATGATGAGTGCTACCATAAGTAGCAGACACGAGCAATGCATGAATTCATTATGGGATTGGGTAGACATTCTGGCAAATATAAAAGATTCTTCCACTTTCAGCATGTCACTATGTCAATGTGGACACCATAATCTTAAATATGGCAGCATTTCCAGGATGAAAAGATTCAGTGAGACCTAAGATTATTGAAAGTTTTTGATGAGGATCTTATCTTTCATTGGACCTTCACTAATGGTTTCGTAAATGTTCAGAAAGTCAGTTTATGCATGTAAACATATTTTGACCTGTGTGAAACATCTAAAAAGTGGCCATGTTAATGTACCCCATGAGAAAAATCATTTTTATTGTATTTTGTCTTCAGTTAAGATAATGGTGGGATATCGAGTGTAGATCCTAAGGAAACAAAATCAGATCTGTAAAATGTCCCACACACATGGTTTCCGAAGCATGACCAAGAGTGACTAACATACATAGAAACATAGAAACATAGAAACATAGAAACATAGACCAAGAGTGACTAACATACATAGAAACATAGAAACATAGAAACATAGAAACATACAAGTATAGCCAATTATATATAGAAGAAGACTATAAATTGTTAAATTTCTTCACAAGTAAAATAAAATACAAAAGAAAAACAGTAATTTCTGTTGCGACCGTTGCTGCCCGACGGCTTCACTCCGCCTACCTTTCCTTTTCTGCGACTCCTCCTGCTCTTGATGGATGCCTGGCTGCCGCGGTGTCTGTCTGCCATCCTCTCCGGTGTCCCCGGACTGGCTTGGGCGCTGCCTCCAGTCATGCTCTCCAGGTACCTTAGGGCGAGCGCACCGCACGGCCCTCATTCTTATTTCCTCATTGGCGCGTTCCTCAGGGGCGTCCCCCTGTGATGACATCATGCTGCCCGGATATTTAAGCCTACAGTTTATTGCTAGCCGTTGAGTAAGCAAGGGGATTTCTTACGGATGGGATTCGCTCTCCATACCCAGCTACTCTGCCTTCCAACTTCCATTGGACACTTTCTATTAATGAGGTACCCGCTCCTCGGGGGCCTCTTTTGCTTCTTTCAGGTCGCTGTCAGGTAACTGGTACTCGGCTCCTCGAGGGCCCATGTTCCCTGACCCGCTGCCTGCATCTATCTCCTCTTCTACTTGGAAAAATTCACTACAGAGACCATCAGTGAGTACTACTACCATCCACTCCTCAGAGCTGTCTCCCTGGAACCAGGTATTCGCTCCTCGAGGGCCTGCCTCCGTTCCAGCGCCAGTGCTATCTCTTACGTGGAACCGCTGTGCGAGTACTTTGCCAACAAGTCTCTCTACCTCCAGGGATCTGGTACTCGCTCCTCGAGGGCCAGCTCTCCCTATCTCGGGGCTTCTCCATACTTGGGACTCTGTGAATGTTATATTGTACTCACTTTCTCAGTTCTCTCCACTACAGCACTGCTACCGGAGGAACCACTGTTCCAGCGCCCTGGGGAATACTAGCTCAGCTGGGCTACATCTTCTACTCACTACTGCCACCTCTGGTGGCTTCTCAAACTGTCTAAATAAAGAACTATCTGTATTTGTGTGTCCAGAGCTGAGCCTGACCTATGGCCCCTCACGGGACTTCCCCCCCCCATGGGCGAGGTCAGCTGACACAGTGTCCAAGGGTCCACTCAAACCTCACTAACTATAACAATTTCTTAGTCGGTGGCCAACCAGTTTTGTTTAGAGAATCTACTGTTTGTGAGCAGGAATCCTTGATGCTATATCTTGAAACACTGCATGTTTTTAAGTTGTATTTTACATTCCTTTAAGTTTCACTTCACTATAGCAAGTGCTTTAAGGTCCTATTTGATTAAAAAAGAAAACGTCATCAATCTGATAAGGAGATACTTAGCATCTGCCTGCATGATATGGCACCAAAATAAGTGAAGCAAGAGGATCAGGAATGAAAGCCCCAAAGATAAAAGGAAAAAAAAAAATCTGTTCAATGGATAAAAGGGAAGGAGCACAACCAAAAGGAGAGAAGGGGCAGTAACTAGCTCTACAGATGCTAAGTGCAGGAGAACTGCCAACAGATAGCAGGAGATGGTGTTTTCCAAACATTATAAGAGGAGAGAGTCATTTAAAATGATGACTAACTAGAACAAGGTGTGCACGCAATGGAAGAAAGAGCAGCAGCCTGCTCTAGGGGACTGATGCGGGTTCAAAGAGTGAGAGGGTCAAGATGTTACTCAATGTATGCCCAGGAAATCAGAAGGGGAGGGAGCAGGGCCAGAGGATCTTGGCTGAAAGGAGGAGTGAAGCACTTGCAAAGGATGAGTAAGGAGAGATGTGCTGTGCACAGCTGGCAGTCACTAGACCTATTTAAATTTCAATCCTGAAGACATAGATTAAAAATAATTGAATGAAAAGGAGAAAATCCATGTCGCTTACCTTAAATTGACCAATTTCCTTACAAATTGATACAATAAGTAAATCCTGATTGTTACTTTCCACAAGTCTGTTAAAGTCTGCTCCAGGCATTGTAATTAATTTTTTCACAAGTGATGTCTGATGCTTAATGATACCCTTTCTTTAATTAAATAATTCTCCACTCACCATCCAGGTTGCTAGGAGCATCTCCTGATCCCTGGAGGCTGTCTAATCCAGATTCTAACTCTTTGTCTCCTTTAGTGACAGAAGAGCTGGCTAGTCCAAAGTCATATTTGCTTATTCTAGGAACTTCAGTGTTCTGCTCTTCTTTTCCAGATGCGTCTACCAAAGGATAACCAATACATTCAAAGCCACTGTGAAAGGCAAACACATTACACTGCTTGTGATGAGGTTCTAAAATACTAACAGAAGACAGGATATTCTAAAATGGCATGTAAAGCTGATAGAATCAAATGTAACGGAGTGCAAATATTATTCATAGAATAATAGTGATATAATATAAAGTATTTTAAGAGGGCTGCAAAACACCTTGCATAAACTGACAGCAGCACAAATAACTCAAAATATGAGAAGAGTTGTTAGATTTTCTTTTTTAAATAACTTGACAATTTCTGTCTTCCAAGCTGTAAAAGCACCTCTAATTTGGAAAGTAATACGAACAATAGTATAATACATAGTATAAATAATAACTGTACCACTCAGCTTTAGAGCCTGAAAGAGTAACCTTTGATGACATCAACTATGGAACAGTTTGCTCCCTGATAGCATTGTAAGAGGTCAGCTTTAATACAAAGATAGGAGTAGCCAGCTGCCAGTTTTAACATTGGCATTACATTGGGTTTTAAAGTTAGTGTGGTCATGGTAGTCCAGGCCGTGCTCTGCCTACCTTCCCTGTCCTAACCACCTCAAAACGAAAGGGCCAGTCAGCATGGAGAAACTCCTCACTCCACCGAAAGATGCAGACTGGAGGATTGGCCTAGTGGTTAGAGCAGAGAAGCCAGGGTTCAAATCCCACTTCAGCTACAAAAAACTTATATTGTGAGACAGGAAGTACTTGCATGTAATCTGCTTTGAAGTACCTAAAAAGCAAAATATAAATCAATCAACAAAATACTTACTATGGTCCTTCCTTGCCCCCTCCAACAATGCCCACCTTTAAACACTAATGCAAGTTACTCCATAATTAGAAATATCTTGCCTAGCACTCCCCACAAGAAGGTTTACTTTAATTACATGCATCATGTTATCTGGTTATGATGACCCTGGTTTTGTAAATGGAGTTACCTCACCTCACTGTTCCTCACAAAACACAGCTGAATGGTTTGATTTTACACATCAGATGATCTGTACTACAAAGCTGCAATTACATACAAGAAATGGTTGCCCTTCTAACCACAATCTTTTAGAAACAGATTGCAATTTTAAGGGAAATCATAGGCCCCTTGAAAGATTCGGCCCTGGCGTAATTATTGTTTATGATACAGTGGCATGAGTTTTAGTAAATAGATGTATCCATACAGGTGAAGCGGACAGACACAATATGATGGCACATCTAGTCTGCCCAAATCTCCTTTGTAGTGCCATGCCCCAGACCCCATGAACTCTGGCTTTCCTCTCGCTTCTTTGCAATGAAGGATCCTCTGTACTTATCCCAGGTTTTTCAATTCCATTACCATTTTTATCTCCACCACCTTCACTGGGAGGCCATTCCATTCATCCATTTTATGAAGATAAAAATAATTGTTTGCAGAAGATTGTGGAGTTGAGTTTGAGGCTGCTAAGAGCAATGCGGATTTGATATGGTGTTAAAAAAGTGAACTAAGGAAAGGGCAAAGGACTATGACTTATGGGTACTGTAGTCTTCACTCTAGGACTGCCATTTAAGGAACAGCAAAGACAGAAAGGAAAGGAAGAGAGTGTGAGTCATGAACAGCTTTACCCAATGTAAAATGCTGTGACAGGGAGTAGCGAGGGAAGCGAAAGCTAAGAATCCCAGACCTCATAGTTATTTATAAATTGCTAACTGTCTTCCCATATCCCTTCTCCCTTTTGCCTCCAACTATTGTTCACCGCCGTTGTCTTGACTTTCTTACATCTCAAGCCATTCTTGATCCATTCCAGTCTGGTTTTCGCCCTCTACATTCAACTGAAACAGCCCTTGCCAAAGTTTCCAATGACCAAAAAGGTCTTTAGCCTGTCCTTATCCTTTTTGACCCATTTGCTGCTTTTGATCACTACCTACTCCTTGATACTCTTGTCCTCGCTTGGATTTCGGGACTCTATCCTGTCTTGGTTCTCTTCTTACCTCTCCCATTGTACTTTTAGCATTTCATCTGGTGGTTTCTCCTCTACTGCTATTCCACTGTCAACTGGGGTGCCTCAAGGCTCCATCCTGGGCCCTCTTCTCTTCTCACTATATACTAATTCCCTTGGTGCTCTGATTTCCTCTCATGGCTTTTAATACCATTTCTATACTGATGACTCACAGATCTTCCTTTGTACACCAGAAATCCAATCCCGGAGCCTGTTTGATATTGCTGCCTAGATGTCCCTCCACCACCGTAAACTCAACATGGCCAAGACGGAGCTCCTTATCTTTCCCACCAAGCCCACCTCTCCTCTTCCTCCTTTCTCTGTTTCTGTGGATAACATAGTTGTCATCCCAGTCCCACCAGCCCGTAACGTGGGAGTCCTCTTCGACTCCTCTCTCTCTCTCTTTTTCTATGAATATTCAAAACACTGCTAAAACATGTCGTTTCTTTCTTTATAACATCGCCAAAATCTGTCCTTTCCTTTCTGAACACACTACCAGAACCCTTATCCACTCTATCATCTCCTCCTGCTTAGACTATTGCAGCCTGCTCCTCACAGGTCTCCCGGCAAGTCATCTCTCTCCCTGCAATCTGTCCTAAATTCAGCTGCGTGACTTATCTTTCACCAGAGTCACTATGCTCACATAACCCCTCTTCTGAAGTCTCTGCATTGGCTCTCTTTCCGTTCCTGCATACAGTTCAAGCTCCTCTTTCTCACCTACAAATGCCTTCACTCTGCAGCACCTCACTACATCGCCTCTCTTATCTCTCTCTACATCCCTCCTCGTGCACTCTGCTTGCTGGATAAGTTACTCCTATCTGTGCCCTTCTCTTCTATTGCCAATTCCCGACTCTGTGCTTGGAATAGTCTTCCTGAACTGGTGCACCATGCTCCCTCTCTTGCCATGTTTAAATCCTATCAAAAGACTCACATTTTTTAAACTGCTTTTAAATCTTATGCCTGATTGCTTTTAGTCTTGATAAATAACTTCCTCTTCTTTTTAACCATTGTCTCACTTTATGAAGTACCCCAAGTCTCTTGTCCTGTATGTTTGTCCTTTTAGATTGTAAGCTCTACTGAGAAGGGACTGTCTTTCTGTATGTTTGTATAGCGCTATGTATGTCGTGTAGAGCTATAGAAATGTTAAGTAGTAGTAAATTAGTATTCAGTTGCTATATCCCACCCAGAAATAAGGCTTATCATTTAAGACAGTCCTTTACTTAACAAAACCTGTACATATGCTATCCCAGAGCCTAACATTTAGCACGATAAAGCTTTTCCTTATACTTCAGAACAAATTATGCAATGAAATGAATGATGGGACTGGGCACTTACAAAGGGGTTTTGACTGGTTTCTCATCAAGGTCTTCTAATAATTCCAAAAATGTAGGACTGGAATTAGCTGGCACATTTTTGATTCCAGCCCAAATCTTCAAGACTCGACCATTCTCACCTTTCCCATTAAAAAAAAAAAAAGAAAGAAAGAATTAAACTATAATAATTTGATAGTAAATAACTCAAGCATTGTGAGAATATCCTGGAGTATATTCTCCCACTGAATTTGAATAAGTTGGATGACTCTCTTAAGTTTGGAGATAGCAGCATATGATGGAACCAACAAAGAAAGCTGCCAAACGATCTATGTGGGAAAGCATTCTGAATAAAAGATGCAACTTTACCATGACAAATATTCTGCTTATAGATAATCTTGTAGGTTTAAAGCAAACAAAGAAATAAAAAAAAGTCAAACAAGTTGTAGGTGATATACTGAAGTTCCCTTTTATATTAGTCTATTTATGACTAGCTTTTAAGAACTACAGAAAACAAATTGTCATCTTTTCTGAAATATTTTTCCTAACCTAGCAGTTATTTAAAAAACAGACTTATTCCATGTAGCCTTGACTTGAACAGATGTGCTTTTAAATGGAAGATCAGAAAAAGAAAAGTTAACTTGGAGGCCTATTTACTAAGCTCCAAAACCACAAACACGCAAGATATTCACCTATTTCACAGCTCAATGGCCAACAAATCTGGCGCAAGGCAAGTAAAGCAGAATAATGTGGCTTGCGGTAAACTTTGCAACCCATGTTCTAGCTTCAAAAAGTGTAGCTGACTCCTCCCTCCTGGGGTACTGCCAGGCTAAAATGCCTGGTGAGGCTCTCTGGAGAGGTTCTTGATGACTCAGCCCCTGTCTAATTCCCGGCCCCACAGTTTAAAAAATTGGCTATTAAGCCTCCCTCCCTACCTGTAAACTCCTCTTCCTTGTGAAATCATCCACCAGGAGCTGCCTCCAGCTTGCCTCAATCAGCAATAAAGATAAGGGGCCAGGAGGAATTTCTTCTTCTTGTTGTCCCATAGTTGCTGTAATACAAAATCCTGCAGTTTGCCTTTGGCCTGCAGTTCAACCTATGCCAATTCACATTTAGCAACTGCAGGGCAGAAGCAACCTCCTGCCCCATTTCTTCCTTGCTAATTATAGGGGGGGGGGAGGATTATTGGGATAATTTTACAAGGGCACGAGGTTTGAGGTCAGCTTTTTAAAAAATGTATTAGGAGTCTGGGAGTGAGGGAGGGAAAGGGAAAGGTGAAGACCAGACCTTTTGCTTTAACCACCATCAGCCTCCAGGGAATTTCAATAAGGGGCGGGGGTACTTGGACTTCTTATCGAGCATTGTGGCCCTGGGTACTTGCCAGGTTCTTATGGCCTGGATTGGCCACTGTTGGAAACAGGATGCTGGGCTTGATTGACCCTTGGTCTCACCCAGTATGGCATGTTCTTGTGTTCTTATGTTTATCTTGGAAGCTCTGGGATTTTGGTGACCCAGCGTCATGTGTTGCTGTGGCCAGGAATGTCTGCTTTACCCAGCTGCAGCAATGCGAGGACAATTTTATTTATTTATTAAAAGTATTTCTATTCCACCTATAAAACAAAATTTTGCTAGGTGGCTATAAAAACAATTCCCACAAGATTTACCAGACTGGGGTACTTGTGCGTTGCAGTTTAGTAAATCCTGCAGGAAATCACAGAATGTGCTAATTGTACCACAGGTTACTTGTAAAGCAGCCCTCTTTGTCACAAGATATTATGCTCAATAATTCCTTCTTTACCTTCCAGCTGACATTGAGCCAGTGCTGGAATCCTGGCTCCAGGAACCTTCATGTGCAAATATCCAAGCAGTTTTCTTCTTAACAGGCCCATCCTCTTCCTGGTGCTGAGGCAGGGCACCTTGCAACAGACTCTAAATCCAATCACCAAGATGATGGCAGCTCCCTTTCTCCCAGGCCTAATGCTCCCTCCGCAACATCCCCAGCCAACCTAGAGAACACTCCAGGACTGAAAGTGGAGATGCACTGAGCCTACTGTACTGTGTCAGCCAGCCCCCTCCCCCTCTTCATGAATTTAACAAGCAGTTTCATCCAGAACCAAAAAAAGGGCACTACTTTCTGGGATACATGCGTGCATCTGTGGATCCATTTAAAAAAAAAAAAAAAAAAAAAGCTATATTTGGAGGGGGAGGGGGAACTACACACAGGGCTAGCTCTCTCAACCCTTTTTCCTTTCAGAAAGACAATTAATAAAAATAAATAGCTAGGCAGTACACTGCTGAAGGATAACATCAGGGGTAAGGAGGGACAATGGGAGTGACTCCCCCTCTTTCTCTTCGTACTGGAATAGCTTTCATTGCATTGACTTTTCTGGAGGAATGGAACATTAAAGCAAGAGGGAGAATACCATAGTCAAAAGTTTATACAAATATGTTTGAACCAAACAATGAAGGGTAGAGCTCCCTTGCCTTTGTTGTGAGGTCAAAAGCTAGGGGATTCTTTGCCAAAATCTAGGAAAGTCCCATTTACATGGAATGGCTGTGCCGTGGTACTTGAATATAAATCTCCTGCATTTTGCTGGAGCCTCCAGCCATTGCAGCACTCTGATGCTACCTTTTTGTACAGCACCTGAGGGTCCTTCTAAGCTTCCAACAGCAGGAGTAGATGGCCCCTTGGCAGACTCATGGATTTTTCTCCACTATCTTATATTTCAGAGGTGACTCTTTAGATTTGAAGACAGGGTTCATTAACATAGCATACAACATCTTACAGGCACTTTCTCTGTAAGAAGCCCGTGTGCTTATCTGGCTGCTTCTCATTCTTTCCGCGAACGCATATAGCAGGAGCAGATACTCTGATTCAAACAATGATTCATACAGAAAAATAGCACTTTTACAGGGCATTTATCAGCACAAGGGTGGAGTTTTGACAAGTACGTATTTATAAGCAGAAATACAAATTATGTAGTTAGAAAAGCACCCATGTCTGCCAATACAATAATGTATCACATGATGAACTGATGGAAATAACATGAATTTCTGTTTAACAAAACATGAGATTCCCTAATTCTGTTACTTCAGCCAAATCCAGCTGTCACAAGGCACAGTCTCTATACTCATGGAACCAATATGACAAATGTTCCGCGTCCCCAAAACTCAGCACATTTTTAAAAAAAATACAGTAAATTTTAAAACTGAATGAAAAAAATGCAGAAAAATGGTAAAAGTAGTGACAAACAACATCTGGGAAACCACAATTACCTTGTGAAACAATTTACTGAAATGAAAACATTCATTCACTGCATATGGATATTCGACTTCTTAACCAGTATCAAAAGCATTAGCATACCAGGCTTAACACCCTATAAGTCTTTTCCTAGTGACATAAGTGGAAGCTGAACCCAAATTCAATGGATATCCACATTTTTTATGAACTAGCTTGTAAATTAAATCCTCAGTGGCAAGTACTGGAGGTAAATGATATATTCTCTCATTTGCTCCTAATTTTCATGCATGACAGCATATATGCAGACTTCACCCAGCTAAATTCCAACTTCTGGCGTATAGATAGCTGATGTCTTCCACTGGAAATCTGGAGAAAGCTTTAAAGCATTAGGAGAGATTTTTCCCATTGCTGGAGAATGGCAGTCAAGCTGTACAAATGTGCACCATCCCTCACAGAAAACACAAGTATACGTCAAATTAAAAGAGAAAAATAGTCTGCAAATGGGCCGTTGCACAAGGCTCTAACATCTAATCTGACAACAAAAATATTTACATTGTTGTAATTTGAAATGTAATTGCATTTCTGCATTATTAAATGAATAACTTTAAGATACACACTATAAAAACAGGAGCCCTAAAAAGACTCCAGGAACCTTGAAAACAAAATCCAGGGGAGAGCAAGATGCCGCTTAACTGTTCAAATGTTGCCAAGGAAGTTTACAGCAAATGCTATGTAATGAGAGTCTTTATATTGCCTGCTAAATGAGCACTACTAGGCACTACTGGCCATGTTGCCTTATAATCATAAGCATTGTCAAGTAAGTGTAAAACAGTGATAAAGCAGGCTAAGAGAGAATTTGAAATAAAGTTGGCCATAGAGGCATAGAGGCAAAAACTCATAATAAAAACTATATATGAAGCAAGAAACCTGTGAGGGAGTCGGTTGGACCCTTAGATGACCAAGAGTTAAAGGCACTCTTATGGAAGATAAGGCCATTGCAGAAAGACTAAATTAATTCTTTGCTTCTGTGTTTATTAATGAGGGGAGATACTGGTTCCGGAGATGGTTTTCAAGGCTGATGAGAGTCAGATAAACTGTGAACCTGGAAGATGTAGTAGGCCAGATTGACAGACTGAAGAGTAGCAAATCACCTGGATGAGATGGTATACACCCCAGGGTTCTGAAGGAACTAAAAAAAGAGATTTAGATCTATTAGTTAAAATTTGTAACTTATATTTAAAATCATCCATTGACCCTGAAGACTGGAGGGTGGACAATGTAACCCCAATATTTAAAAAAGGTTCCTGGGCCGATCCAGGAAACTATAGGCTAATGAACCTATCTTCAGTGCTGGGAAAAACAATGGAAATTATTCTAAAGATCAAAATCACAAAGCATATAGAAAGGCATGGTTTAATGGGACACAGTCAGCATGGATTTACCCAAGGGAAGTCTTGCCTCATGAATCTGCTTCATTTTTTTGAAGGGGTTAATAAACATGTGGATAAAGGTGAACCAGTAGATGTAGTGTATTTGGATTTTCAGAAGGAGTTTGACAAAGTCCCACATGAGAGGCTTCTAAGAAAATGAAAAAGTCATGGGATAGGAGGCGATGTTCTTTCGTGGATTACAAACTGGTTAAAAGACAGAAAACAGAGTAGGATTAAATGGTCAATTTTCATAGTGGAAAAGGATAAACAGTGGAGTGCCTCAGAGATCTGTACTTGTACCAGTGCTTTTCAATATATTTATAAATGATCTGGAAAGGAATACGAGTGAGGTAATTAAATATGCATGAGTCAAAATTATTCAGAATAGTTAAATCACAAGCGTATTTTGATAAATTGCAGGAGGACTTTGCAGACTGGAAGATTGGACTTCCAAATGGCAGATGAAATTTAACATGGACAAGAGCAAAATGATGCATATAGGGAAAAATAACCCATGCTGTATTACACAATGGGGCAGATTTTCAAAGGCTACGCACGTAACCTGAGAAAATCTACCCCTGCACGCGCCAAGACAATTTTGCATAGGCTCGGCACGCGCAAGCCAAGGGACGCAAGTATGTCCGGGGGCTTCGAAAAAGGGGCAGGAAGGGGGCAGGTCCGGGGGCAGGGTCAAATCCCCCGGCACAGCGGCCTGTGCAAGTTACACCTGCCTCGGGCAGGGGGTGGCCGAAAAAAAGTTCCCTCCGAGGCCGCTCCAATTTTGGAGCGGCCTCGGAGGGAACGGGGAAAGCCATTGGGGCTCCCCTCGGGCTCGGCGCGTGCAAGGTGCACAAGTGTGCACCCCCTTGCGCGTGCTGACCCCGAATTTTATAACATGCGCGTGGCAGCATGCGCATGTTATAAAATCGGGCGTAGATTTGTTTGCGCCGGATTGCGCAAAGAAATCTATGCCCGCGCATAAGATTTAAAATCTGGCCCAATGTTAGGTTCCATATTAGGAGCTACCACCCAGGAAAGAGATCTAGGCATCATAGTGGATAACACATTGAAATTGTCGGCTCAGTGTGCTGCGGCAGTCAAAAAAGCAAACAGAATGTTGGGAATTATTAGGAAGAGAATAGTTAATAAAACGGAAAATGTCATAATGCCTCTGTATCACTCCATGGTGAGACCGCACCTTGAATACTGTGTACAATTCTGGTCGCCGCATCTCAAAAAAGACATAATTGCGATGGAGAAGGTACAGAGAAGGGCAACCAAAATGATAAAGGGGATGGAACAGCTCCCCTATGAAGAAAGGCTAAAGAGGTTAGGACTTTTCAGCTTGGAGAAGACACGACTGAGGGGGGATATGATAGAGGTGTTTAAAATCATGAGAGGTCTAGAACGGGTAGATGTGAATCGGTTATTTACTCTTTTGGATAATAGAAGGACTAGGGGGCATTCCATGAAGTTAGCATGGGGCACATTTAAAACTTATCGGAGAAAATCATTTTTCACTCAATGCACAATTAAGCTCTGGAATTTGTTGCCAGAGGATGTGGTTAGAGCAGTTAGTGTAGCTGGGTTCGAAAAAGGTTTGGATAATTTCTTGGAGAAGTCCATTAACTGCTATTTATCAAGTTGACTAAAGGCCGGATTTTAAAACCCCAGCACACATAAATCCCAGGCCTTTCATGTGCTGGGCCAATTTTCAAACCGGCCCGGCCATGCATGTAAACCACAGGACGCGTGTAAAGTGTCAGGGCCTCAAAAAGGGGGTGGTCCGGGACAGCCCATTCCTCACTGTCCCAGAGCCTCGCATGCCGACCAGCTGCCGGCACGCACAAGTTACTTCAGAGCCCGACCTGAAGTAACTTGCAAATTAAAAGGTAGAAAAATTTAAAAATGGGTTTTAGAGGGTGGGGAGGAGAGGAGAAGGGGAAGGGAGGTTAGGGTAGGGGGTAGGAAAGTTCCCTCCCACTGGTGCGCGCATGTTATAAAATTGCGCACACACATGGACATCTGTGCATATTTTTTAAAAATCTACCCCTTAGGGAATAGCCACCGCTATTAATTGCATCAGTAGCATGGGATCTTCTTGGTGTTTGGGTAATTGCCAGGTTCTTGTGGCCTGGTTTGGCCTCTGTTGGAAACAGGATGCTGGGCTTGATGGACCCTTGGTCTGACCCAGGAGGGCAATTTCTGATGTTCTTAAGATTCATATGCCAGAATGTTTTTTGTTTTGGTTTTAATTTTTGTTGCAAATAAAATCACAAACTTATCTTATTTCTGAAATTTCTAGGAATCTACAGCCGGACTTGGTGTAAATGTATTGAAGTCCTTGAGTCCTGAAGCATGGAAGAAGTGCTCACTGGTTTCTGAGAGTCCTTGATGCTATGTACTCCAAAACACTTAAAATCAATGGGTAGTCCTGTTTTGCAGACAGTTTGCAAAAGGATTTTGCTCTTTTTCCTACTTCTACAAGCTGTCCTTGTAAAGTGCTGAGGATTCTGACTTAAGGAATGTTCACAGTCGGACTGTGCAGGCACAGAACAGGAGCAGCAAGCTGGAGGTCTGTCATAAAATACAGATTCTTGGTGAGGGAAGACTGAGGTGATAATGTTCTGTGAATGCATCCAACAAAGTTCATGTCTTTGCAAGGTTGCTAGCCATCACTATTCCATTGCTTGTCGGAATACTCTTCCAAAGCTTACCCTACAATCACAATTGCGCACACAAACCAAACTGACATATCTCTCTTGGATATGGACTTGCTTAGTGTGATGCTGTCAAATGAACAAAAAGCAGAATGCACATTCTAATGGGCTTTGTCAACTCCAGACAGAAAAAACAGGACACTTATAAATTAAGATTATGAAGTAAAGCTGCTCCAGGCTTTGAAACAGAGCAAAGGAGTAACGTTGGCATGACAACTGCCTGATTTAGTTGGCACTTCAGTACTACAAGAAAGTGCTCTGGAGAATTTTAAAAACGTCTTCCCGATACCAAACAGTTTTATGGAGGGATAGTCTCCCGTTTCCTTCTTTAAAGCCCTGCATACAGAATGCTCAGGCAGAATGGGGAAGCCTTGCCAGGCCCAAGGCTAGAGGGACATCTGAGGAGACCATCCTCGGCACCACTCATCGTGGCACCGTAGCAACCCCTGCCTTCCCTCCTTCCCCAGGATCAAGTACATTCCCCTCCAAGATGCCCGATTCCAGTCAGCCTGTTCAAACAAGAGTCCAGCATTGCGGCCCAAGCTGCAGGGTCAGAAACTGTACAGGGTGCTGCACACCTGTATGCTGAACATAAATCTCTCTCACGTATATTCATTGAGCACCAGTCTTCCAGGGCTGGGTTCAGAACCACTGATCTAGAGAATAGGAACTTGGGAAAGATCTTAGTTATTGGATATTTAGCCATTATCAGAGAGTACTAAACTTAGTAACACACTGAGTGTGCCATGCGATGGGAGTAGGTACTCCTGAGTGATAGAATGCCCTGTATCAAAGATGTAAAAAAAAAAATAAAAATAAATTCAAACTCATTCCTTTGTATCATGTTCTAGATAAGTTGGCTTTAATATCCAACTGATATCTTTATCTGCTGAAGTAAGACTGCAGAAGGAGACTTCAGTGTATGTGTAGTGCCTGTTCATTAGGGAATATTTACAAAGCAACATTAAACAGCCTCAGCTGGCATCCTTCCATCTTTAACATCTGGAAGAAACACACTGTTTTAAAAATTGAGACATAACAGTAAAAGAGGACCCAGGCTAAATTATAGCTGCTTTTAGAAGATAGACACCTGTATAATACGAAGAACTTTTAATTAAAAAGTTACTTCCACAGTAAAAATGTAGAAGTTGCACAGGGCTTAAGAAATAAATGAATTTAAATGTAAAAATGTTTTTGCACCGTGTTGCCTTTTTGGGAAATGGGATCCTTGTTTACGCTTTCCAGCATCATGCTTGTCCTGTTAGATAGCATGAAAGGCTACAGACAAATCTAAGTCAATATTTTGATGTTTTTCTGGCTGTGCAAATTCCTGAGTCAACTTCCATTTGCCAGATTGCTCCTTCCACATTCGGGTTAACAACTCTTCCAAATAACACACACACACTGGGTATTCCTATCTTTCTTTTACAGATACTGATTTTCCTTTCCTTTTTTCATCCTTTATCTGCTATTTCTACTCTTTCTTCCTGTCTTGCTGTTATGGCTACTTGGATACATTCTCATTTTGGGGCACCCACCATCCCTTAAAAACCCCCCAAACTACTCTATTTTCCAGCATCTTCTCATATTCCTGGTCTTCCCTCCAATCTCCTCTCTGCTAAAAGTCTCAGTGTCTTTATTGACCTCTCCCCATATTTCCAGCTCTCTACTCCCAATTTTACAGTTTCCATAAAATGTGTTCCTCCCTTCCTTTTGAAGTCTGCCTGTTTCTCCCATTACAACTTCTTCAGAAACACTGCTGCAGGCCTACTCTTTCGCCTCCCATGCCATTCTCATGTGCAACATTATCTCTGTTTAATATTATGTCATATTTAACCTTCTGATTTTCAGCTATGTAGTATTAAGAGTCAACATTTTGTATTATATTAACTCAATACATCTGTCACTAGCTAGTCACAGATGTATTAAGTTAGTCCAATTACCTTTTTCTACATTTTCAAGTTGACTAACATGGCAACCACAACAGCATACATCCCAGACTTTGAATCTGTTTTGGCCTCCACAACTTCCATTGGACGCCTGTTCTTTATGTCAACACCTTCTCTATGAAGAAATACTTCCTAACGTTACTACTCAGTCTACCCACTTTTTTCACTGGAAAATGCTTCTTGTGCACGTTTTATACCTTTGAGGTATTTGAATCTCTATCATATCCCCCCTTACCATTATCTCTTCTAGGATACACATTAACAGGTACATTTTAAAAGGAGCATGCGTGCACCCATAAATGCGCAAATTGGGCACACGAGCAAAGATACGCTTCATTTTATATCATGTGTGCAAGTACACATGTATCATTTAAAATATTCCTGCCATGCATATCTGTGCAGTTACCATGGGGGGGGGGGGAGGAGGGAGAGAGAGGCAGTCTGACACTCTATATATCTCCCACTCTAAGAGGGGCACTTTCAACTCAGGGTAGGTTTTGGGGGAGGGGCGGTGTTACAAGGTCTAAAGACCCTTGCATCCTAGGCAGACCAAATGTAACACTCCCCCCCCCCCAAAAAAAAACCCACCCTGAGTTTTGCACAACTGTTAAGAAAAATGTATATTTTGTAAACCGTTATGATGGCTCTACCGAATGACAGTCTATAAAACTCAACAAATAAAGAAATAAATAAAATAAAAGTGCCCCTCTTACAATGGGAGATATATAGAATGTCTCTCTTGCTCCCGTTTCTGCTTCCTTACTCTTGATGTGCGCACAGGGTATGTATGCGGGTACTTCCCGGCTTCTTAAAATTCGTGTTGCTCGCGCGTGGCCCACATACGCATGTATGGGGCTGATTTTGCGTGAGCAATGCTTTTAAAATCTACCTGTAAGTGTTTACATTTCATTTCAGAGGTCTTATGTTACAGACTCTGAACATTTTGAAAGCCTTCTCTAGTAAGTTTTTATTCTGGCAATGGGCCTGATTTATTAAGTTTCCTTCCATTTCCCACAAACACAGAATGGGAAAAAAAAGCCTTTGTATATCACACTCTATATCCTCTTAGAGAAACAACCTCCAAAACCGAACATAATGCTCAGATGAGGACTCACCAATAACCTATATAGTAGTATTATCATTTCTTTTTTCTTATGGGTAATACATTCCCTAGGCATTCCAACATTCCTCTGGCTGCCCCCATTGCCTTGTCACATGTTTGCTGTGCATCAGTGCCTCATCCCTTTCATGATACCTACACTTTGTTCATATTAAATCTTTGTTGTCATCATTTATTTCCAAACATTTGATATTCTGCTTTTTTCCAGACTGGACTCAAGGCGGATTAGAATAAAATTTGAATGGAACAGTTTCTAGAGCTTGAAAAGCAGAATCAGAGCTACTTAATTTAACTTAACACACCTTAAAGGACAAACATTGAACAGTACCAGAACTAAATTAATTAAATTTAACACACAGTAAAAAGGTCATTACCAGAACCAGAAACATAATAATAACTATGTAGTTTCCAAGGCACGTGCTCAAGGGTGGCAGAACTTAGATAATTTAACAAAGAAAACTGAGAAAGTAATATCTTTGAATTAGAATCAGAGTCTAGAATACTGGTTCTGTTTGTCCTCCCTGGTAAGTGCTCATGGGATGTGAGACATGGATCAAGAAGATCTATGGAATCCATAGTCCTCAATGATGGCTCTCCAAGGAGAAGGTGGACTAACATGGCAACCACAATTTTCTGTTCAGTCTTAGTTGACAAATTCTTGATCACGTCACAACACCTTATTTTCTCTACTCCATCTGTTACAGATTTTTGTATCATTTGCAAAAATGCAAAGTTTTTCTAGCAACCCTTGCGCAATTTCATTTTTAGAAATATTGAACAGAATTGGAACCCATCCTAATCCCTAAGCTATCTTATTGATAATGCTCATTTCCATGGTATCAGCTTCATTAACCGTTACCCTCTGTTGCATATTATTCAACCAGTTTGAAACCTATTTTACTACATTGGCTCCGCCTTCCCCCCCCCCCCCCCCCAAAGTTGCTCAGTTCATTTATGAGCCCCCCTCTGTGGAAATCAAGCACATCACACCTGGCACTTGCCACTCATCTAATTCTTGGGTCATCCAGGCAAAGGGCTGGATAAGAGTGGGCATAATCTTCCTCCCTTACACCATGCTGCCAAGAATCCTCAGATACGCGATTATTAAATTTACCTACCCAATGAGGTTGGACTGGCTTTGTAGTTACCAGCATCGTCCTTATTGCCACTTTTACCATCTCCAGTCCTCTGTGTCCACTTCAGCCTTTCAAAATCCTTTTATGCGTCAGTAAGAATTGCTCACAATCAATGGAATGAATTCATCATTTGGTCTAAAACCCATCATATTTGTCTTTGGTAACTTGTGTCAGGAAGATGTGATTGTAATACAGGAGAGCCTTAACTGAAATATTCTAGGACCAATGTCAAACAAATCATGTTATCTTGAGTTCTTGAAGAGTAGGGCAGCCTACGAGGAATTGTATTGTTCCTGTAGAAAAATCTGAATCCTTCTAAGTTGAGATTCCTTTTAATGGACCAACATATGAATCATCCAAAGATGATATACATGACCTTTGGAGACCACTCAGACCAATTTTCATCAAGTGCAACATGTTGCATCTGAAGCAGGAAGCTCATGAACAGCAACATTTTTTTAATTATTCATGCTGGTCACAATCTAAATAATCCAGTTTCACAAAATTAAGGGCTCTGATATTGTAGTTCAGTTTTTTCCAATGGAGAAACTTTGAGCTTGCCCATAGTTTTATTTTGGATTAAGTATGGAAATGTGTATGCTCATCTAGCCAGGGTGGGAGAGAACCAAAAAAGAAAAAGTGAAAACTGACTTAGATAAGGATTGATAGCCTACAACCAGTCAAGCTTCTAAGACCGGTAGCTGGCATGTATTCTTGCAGTGTAAATCAGAAAAGCTGGTGGGCATAACTAATCTGCTATGTTACTTTGACTTTCATCAGAGCTGAGACTACAAAAAGAAAATGAATTTATATGTCTACTCTGGTGTACTGGGTCCAGCAAACTTCTAAAACTGTAAT
This sequence comes from Rhinatrema bivittatum, assembly GCF_901001135.1. Taxonomy (NCBI): domain Eukaryota; kingdom Metazoa; phylum Chordata; class Amphibia; order Gymnophiona; family Rhinatrematidae; genus Rhinatrema; species Rhinatrema bivittatum. Next base: position 73,379,639 of record NC_042629.1, on the reverse strand, counting down.
TAACTGCAAATCACATTGATTCTGGTCAGACTCTTATAGAAAGCAGGACGGTCTGCAGAAGGGCGATACATAATCCCTCAGGACATGTTACTTAAATGCTCAGCAACTTCTGTAAAGATGTCTCCAACTGTACGTTATGCACATTATTTGGGCAGTGAGAACAGAAAAAAGGTTGCCTGATGCCTGAAAATGAAATATCCATCATACAAGTGAAAATACAAGAAAAGGAACCAGGGGATCACCAAATGCAGCATGTCAGCAAATAGTCCAAATGGAGGAGGAACAGCATTCAATAAAATCAAATCTATATTTTATTCAATATAGCAATAAACACGGAAAAGGCTAAGTAGCTTTAGCAAAACAGGATATAGACCACATATCCCGCTGAGGGTATTTAGCCTTGTCTGTTTTTATTGGTATGTTTAATAAAGTCTAGATTTTTATTATTCTCTTAGAATTCATTGCTTGAAACCTGTCCCGTTGCTGCTTCTTGTTCTGAAACTTCCCAATGTCTCACTCAGAACCTGTAAATAGGGCTTCACACCACTAGTGCACTGCTTAAAAACGCTTGGAGGAATCTTCAGCGCAGTGCGGAATAAAACTGCAAGGATGTTATGTCTTCCTTACTAAGTGATGTATGCTTTCAAGACAGTATGTTATGTTATTCAGGTTCCTTGTTAGTCAAAATATAAAACCAAAAGAGGAAACTAGACAGGGAGAGGAGACCAACCCTCAGCTCTGGGTCAGATGTGGCCAGGGCCAAGCACAGTAAGCATAAACATGGAGTAATGATCTTTAAGAATGAGAAGAAAGAGAATTGAGAGTAAAGCTTAGAAAAAGAGAATTTTAACTCTGTATTTATACTTTCAAAATATTATACAAGAATACCATGCTGAAGAAATAGCAATCAATAAAATATCAAAAGGTAAAAATTAAGGAAAGTGAAATATCAACTTCTTACACAGACCTCTATAAATTAGTGGGGCCCAGAAAAACTGGGAGAGATATAAAAAAAAGGAAATATGCTATTCCCAGATAAAGAAAATCCAGGACTGACCCAGCATATCCACTCTCACCCATTAACATATCAGACAGCAGATGGTCTCCCACTGGGAACCATAGAATCTATACAATGACGTAGCTGAGAGGCCTTGAAAAAAACCAAACTTCCCGTCAAGAAAATAACCATACATTTACAAGGAAAATGCAGAAAGAAACAAGCCCCCAGAGCCACAGCCTCTTGATGTGTAGCCAAAAATGTCTTTCTACATTCTTGCATAGCTCTGCAGAAGTCAGGAAAAATCTGAACTTTGAAACCCATAAATAGCGAAAAAACAGCCGGAGCACCAAGTCTCGATCTTGCATGGAAGGAAAAGTCACTCACGGAATGGTCCTGTATGCCTCATCTACCACTGCTGAAATGTCCACAGCTTCTCCCTCATGAGGAAACTGCCAGGAAGACAGAACGCTATAAAAATGGTAGACGTGGCGCCATGTTAAATACCAAGCACATCCCGCGTACGGGATTTAAATAGCTCAGCTGGGGATATCATAGCTATCACAAGAAAGTTCAGCGCACGAAGATTCAGACTTCTGACAAAGTGCTCAAGCTTCTCTATCCTGCAATCACATTTCTCTTCTGGACAAGGGAAGCCTGAAGTGCGGATAGTTTTTCACTATTTTGTTTCAGCTCCCCTTCTTGAGATTTGGTCTGGCTGTATAGTCATAGAAAACAGAGCCCCACTGATGGGAGAAGCATCCAGTGTAAGGGGCTCTCTTTTTGATGCAGCACTTCCCTACACAATCAGAAGTAGGGTGGGGATATGGCACCCTGAGCCTTCATTTTGCCCTTGCTTTCTATCTCTCATTCCAGTGACAATCCTGGGCTGAAAGTCATAGACCAGGGCTCCTTCTGGAACACTGCAGACATGGGCCCCAAATCCAGCCATGTGTCACCCTTAAGCAATGACGAGTCACTCCCTTCCCTGCTTTTGCAGCCAGGGAACCTTCCACACGGCCATGCGCAGCACTTGCCCCCTGAGCAAGCAGGCCAGGCCACTGGCAGCTCATCTGCAGCCAGTTTTCCTTTGAAACTTGCAGCATTCATGGCCCCTGGTAGAGCAGAAGTCCTAGCCATCCTGTGTCAGTGACTGCCATGAGCCCATGCCAAATCTACACCTTGAAGCCGAGAATCATCACTACTAGCCCTTTTTTGCATTATGTTCCAGTCATTAGCTGCACATTAGACCATTTTCCAGATTACCATGACCTCAGACTGCAGACTGCATGAGGTCCTTACATAGTGAAATACATTTGACAAAATGGATGAGTGTATTCTAATAGTACTGCAGTCTTAAAATAATGGTTCTATTAAATACTGTGCTGGAACAGGGAGCAACGACTACAGCTTAAAGTGCTTATCATCTGCCCCCTTATTTACCAGTTGAGGTTTCAGGTAATTCAGTTTTGAAATACCTCCTAATCTGGTTTTAAACCACCCTATGGTTTTTAAAAGTGATCTAAATCCATCAACTAGTTGAATAACTGTAAGACAGACAGAGGCCATGCTGTGAGAGGTAAGGTATAGCCTGCCCAAATGGCTGTGTGTGGAACTAGGACATTTTAGGCTGGGAAAGAAACAGAAAGAGTTCAGTAAATGGGAAAACCATCCTTACATTCAGCAACAACTCCTTCCTGCGTCTGGAGCTTGACTTGAAGAGTGAAGGAAGAGTCCTGCACCACATCAATCACATCTTCACCAGATATCACAATCTTCTTGGCTTGAGCTAGAATACATTCAGATATTCATCAGTCCTTCTCATCTTCTTCACAGTTTAATTTCATTTTATTGGCTGGGGGTATTCCTTCAAAATGTCACAACCAAAATCTGCCAAAGCCTGGACAGTTTTCACCCCATTTAATGGGCTGTCTTTTTGGCTCAGTAAATATTTGGGTTAAAATGTGTGCCCTGAACTTTAGTGGGTTTTCCTCCAGCATATTTAATTAATTTAGAATTTAATAGAAAACTCCTTCCTTAGTACCAGTGGTGCTAAATGTATTGCAGTAAGTGAAGGAGCTTGGGATAAGTTGTAAGTCTGCCTGGATAAATTTAAGCTATTCACTGCTCAACTGAAAGCTCCATAAACAGCCCAATATAAATCTTTAACTTGCTCGCAGGAGAATATTTGCATTTAAGTTCAATGCAGTGAAAGATATGCATTTTCTTTCAATAGTTCAAATCTGTGAATATCCATATCAATCTGAAATGTTTTGTTCAAATTGATTTCAGACTCAGGACTGTTTCAAAAGAAACTCTGGTTATTAGAATAAATTAAAGTCAAATATTAAATGGATCCAAATAGGGCTGGAGGTGATTCACTCACGTCTAGCATGAACCAGTGCTGGTCCTCTGTCAGCCTTTTAAGGCAACACTAACTGAAGAGGGGCTAAAATTCTAGCTTACATTAAGCATTCTTATCCAACAGAAACAGGTTATGAGTTGGACTGCATATGCTTTCCTAAAAACAGGACATCCTTCGCATTAAACCTGTAATTACATTTATATTCAACAGGATAGTGGCTCTTAACCCTCACTTTCACAGATCCTGCTTCCCTCTCCTCCCTCCCCCTTCAGAAAATAATATCCATGAATGAATATGCAGCTAAGCAAGGAAAAAGGAAAAAACCAGCAAATTGTCCTCTTAATAGAGGATTTCTCTTACAATGACCTTTTATATTTCAACAAGGTCTTGCATTTAATTTCCTTCCATGAATTGCTTTTATTTTATATTTCTAAAGACCCTATTTAAACTAGTCCTGTCTTTGCTCTCATGTTGCTGTGCTGCATTTGTCAAGCTAATTGAGGACATGGTAGTACATAGATGCGAACACTACAGGCAGACCATATTAATCAACAGTGGGACTGCCAGAGCATTATGTTAGGTCTTGTTAATAATTGGAGAGCATAATAAAGTACACACCAGCAGGACAGCCATTGATCCACAGTCCATCATAGACAACACCGGAGCAGTGAATTATAGTACCCTGTCCGCTGAACACATCACCGCTCCACTGTCCCTACAAATGAAAATATATGTTGATTTTACATTTGGATTGAAACTCTGGCTGTTCTATAAAAGGATTATTTCAAAAGACTTGAATGGCAGGGTGGGTGGCCCTCTGTACAGGACAGCTAGTTAAAAATACTTTAAGATTACTGGGAGCAGCTGAATAGGGGACCACACAAAATACAGAGATTAGGTGGCACTTGCTGGAAAATCCAAGGTTTTGTGTTACATCTCTCTTTGAAGGACATGGTTATAGTTTGGTTTTCCATCACACTCATGATTGTTAAGAGGATGGCCGTGTCGGGCTGAAAGCAAAGCTAAGGTACAGGATGCATGCAGCAGTGGAGGTCCTGAGATTTTCTAAGCATCTGACATCTTATGAACATGGCAGGATACCCAATATGAAAAGGTGTGTCGCCTTTTGCTGTACAGTAGCAGAATGTGTTGATCTTGGTGCTCAGAATGTGACACCCCCTTTAAGAAATATACACTTGAAGGATGTTTAGTGGAGAGATCACAGTTACAGGGAAAGAAAAAAAAAAAAACCAAACTTATCCAGAATGGTTTAGATGTTATTGCATCCAACTGGCAAGGAAAAATATGCTTCTGAGAAATTTCCCCAAATGCTCACTTTTTCTCTCATCAACAGCTCAGGCTAGTGAGTAACTATAAGTACATTTGTTTTAAATTAAAATTGCCTTGGTATAGTTACATAACCCACAGAAAATATGACCATTTTACCACATCTTGTTTCCTCTTAGTGTTGTGCTTACAGATATAAAGCAGTAATAACCACACGAGGAATCCAAGAATACAGAAATGTAGAGTTTAGAAATCAGACCAAGAACTAACATGAAACCCAACAAAGGCCTTAACTGAGGACCATGACTCGTACAATACCTAAAAGTAATCCAGAGCTAACAGGCAAACATTTAAAGCAACACTTGAAACGGGATCTGGATTTGATTACTGACTTTTCTAAACCCAAAAGCAAGGCAAGTTACATTACAGGTGAAGCAGGCGTTTTGAAAGAGCTTACACTTAAAGCAACAGAGGGCGCAATGATTTGCTCAAGGTGACAAGGAGGGTCAAACGGAGAAGTAAGATTTGAACCCTGGCTTCTCTGGTTCTCCGCCTGCTGCTTTAACCAGTACACTGCTCCTCCATTCACACGTTTTTGGAATATTTTATACATCGCAAGACACAAGGAGCTCGGGTCCTGTATGGCAGTGGCTTTAGAACAACGTTATTTCCATTTTCCTTCATGAGGTCTCACCAGATTTGAAATACTGTATCTCCTCTTTTTGGCTAGGATCAAATGAAAGAGCTGAGCCATGAGCTAAGAATGCTCTTTGGCCTTTTGATTGAGAAGGAGAACCTGCACAATTTGGGGGAAAGAGGACATGGTTAAACACTTCGCCATCCAAGCCCACTAGGGACATGAAACTATTTGAACCTTGGCCAAATGGGGGAGATTAAACCTCCCATTAAATGACCTATATTTATACAAAAAGCTGATAGAAGCAAAGAGCTCCTAGAGGTTTACATAAAGGGAAAAATGGGGCTGGTTTTTAATGAGATAAAAGTTTGGGGTAGAAAGCCATCACTATAAGATTTAAACCACGCCAGCAGTAAATTTATTGGTTTTTTATTTGCCTTACTGTCTGTTTTTATTTTACCTCAAAAGGTTAATTAAGCAATAAAACCTAAACTCCCGGACATGGACTTGATGGTTAATGACTAGCACTTAGGTTATGTGCCAAGCTATGGTAACCTAGCCAAGGCCATTCGTTTACCGTCACATGCCGATACACAAAAGATTTTTTTACAATGATATAACCCTCTGTGCTTCTGTCCTTGTTTGTTTTAATAAGAAATTAAATTTAAAAAGTAGACCATCTGTCTCTGTGATCTGAAAGTAAAGAAATAAAAGGCTTGAACCAGCCTGGTCATGGCCAAAGCGTCTTCCATACGATTTACAATTACTGTAAAAGGCCAAAGAATAATAATCCCAGCACCAAAACTGGCCTTAAAATATTACAGATGTCATAATCATAGTACTACAGTCTTTACAGCAAACACATTCAGTTACCTAAAGGGCAAATTTAATAGTCCTGAACGTTTGCAACCTAACATACAAAACAGAAGAGAAAACCAGCAGGGTAGAAGTGAAATTCTATTTTTTCGTGGTGCTTTTGTGTAACCTGAGCCATTGCTCAAGTACCAATTCAACAGAATCTTTCAAAGAACATATGCAGTAGTGCATTATTTCAGAGCTTGTAGTACTTGATACACATGGTACAAGATCTATTTATATATGCTTAGCAAACAGCACTGTGATCACACACAAGCTCCTTCTTGAAGTTGTATTATATGCACAAAATGGAAGAAACCCAGATTTCCAGTCAAGAGGCCCAACACTAGAAAAGGAGCATTGCAATTATAGTCTGAGGGGCATTTGCACTTGTACGGAAAAGCCTTCAAAACTGCAGGCAGGTGCAAAAGGGCTGGGTATTTTTATACATGAGCACACGTTCCCTTTGAAAATTGCACAGTGGGTGCAGGCAGGAGTCGGCCTTTGTGATGAAATAAAGCATGGAGTTGTGAAAAGAACACCCCAAGAGCTGGGTAGAAGAAGTGCATTGTGAAACCTGCACTTGCATAGAGGGTGGGCAGTTTTCAAATAGTGCTTTTTCACCTGGGTGCCCACTTACCAATTTATAATTAAAGGGCAATTAATTCTAGACTCTTCACCTAGGTGCAGTGTCCAATGGTTACTTTGTACCTCTGCACACTGCACCTAGTTTTTATACGGGAAAAGTAGACATATTCTTTCCCTTTGAAAATTGTGGGGTATAAAGTAGGTGTTTAAAATCATGAGAGGTCTAGAACGGGTAGATGTGAATCGGTTATTTACTCTTTCGGATAACAGAAAGACTAGGGGGCACTCCATGAAGTTAGCAAGTAGCACATTTAAAACTAATCGGAGAAAGTTCTTTTTTACCCAATGCACTTAAACTCAATGCACTTAAACTCTGGAATTTGTTGCCTGAAGATGTGGTTAGTGCAGTTAGTGTGCTGGGTTTAAAAAAGGATTGGATAAGTTCTTGGAAGAGAAGTCCATTACCTGCTATTAATTAAGTTGACTTAGAAAATAGCCACTGCCATTAGCAACGGTAACATGGAATAGACTTAGTTTTTGGGTACTTTCCAGGTTCTTATGGCCTGGATTGGCCACTGTTGGAAACAGGATGCTGGGCTTGATGGACCCTTGGTCTGACCCAGTATGGCATGTTCTTATGTTCTTAAGTACCTGTGGACTTTTGGACCTAATTTTTCAGCAGGCAAAATTGCTAAGGAAAACGTGCCTAGGCTTGAAATTGCAGTCTAAGCAGATACCCCACACCCCTCGACCACCTCCCCTCAACTTAGCTGTAAGTATTTGCACTTTGGAACCCTGCACGTGCATTTAACCAGATTGAGTGAGGGAAATTCTCAGTGATTGAAAAACACCCTCTAAATTGTCACGGATATAGAACTACTATAAAGTGAGTCAATGGGGAGACCAGGTGACTTCATGGGCAGAAGCTGGACTTGAACACTTATCTCCTCCTTCCCAGCCTGTTTCTTAAACCACTAGGGCCATGCTCTCTCCCTTGAGTGAACCCTCGTAACAATTACAAACTCTCCTTCAGACCTCTTTTAGGGTCCTACTGCCTTTCAGAATTTGGTCTGCTATCACTTACTGTGGTGAGATGCAAGTGGAGACCACTGAAAAGTCTAGCAGACTAAGAGAAACATGTGACTTGCCACCTGTTCTCGCTAGTTAACAGGTGTAACAAGCAGCAGGCCTTTCACTGGGAAAGAAGACAAACTAAGCTGAGCCAAAATACACAGTGAAAAAGAAATAAGGACAGAATGAAACACAGCATCTGATTTGCAAAGACCTGTACAACAGCCAGAGGAAGCTGAAGATGAGAAATCATAGTTGGGAAACAAGTGAAAACCAAATGTTTTAGTTCATTAATCAACACACAAATTTCTCTCGTTATTTGTCTCCCAACTTCAGCTGCAAACACATCTCAATGTTTCCTCTTGGAATTTTCGGTTTATTTCCCCGCAGAGATTTGCATTCCTGCTCCCTTTAACCTACTAGATCTATAGATCTTACTGATTTACTGCAGGGCTTTGTCTTTAATCCTGCTTGTACACTGACCTCCATGTTGCCTGTACAGTGCAGGATACATTAGCAGCATTCTGTTCAATGGTCATCGCCACTATTCCATGGGGTTCCATTGTCACCCCGTCTTTTTCCTATATTTGTTTTGTTTGGACATTTTATATCCCGCCGTTCCCCTCCCTCAGCCTGCCTGCACTCTCTCGCTCCATCTCCTTTTTGATCGCAGGTGCTCTGTTACTTCTGTCACTAGCACCCTTCATCTCAATCCTGTCCATGCACAGCATGGTTTGGAAAGTGCCAAGGCAGGACTAAAGGTTATAGGAGGTAACTCCAGGTGCACATATAGCAACTTAGACAAACATCTGTGGTGACTGTGATGACATTTCTCAGAAGAATTCCCCTTCCATATTTTGGCTGATATTTAAGCATTTGTTCATGTTTCAATTTAATTTGGTACTGCTAGTTACTGTGGTTCCCAACTGCGTTTTGCAGCGGCTTACTGTTCATTTAGGATACCAGTATCACTTATGCTGGCCACCATCATTGGGCTTTCATGTCCAGGTTTCCTGAAATCCCTCCTGTTACATTATATACATTACACTCAAAGTTTGCTATAGCATCCTGTCTTATACAGGTGCCCATACTGTTCATAGATTTTACCAAAGTCTCTTTGAACTAATAGCAATTCTGAGTGCTAATAGCATTGATGTTTTCCATCATATGCGGGGTACTTAAACTATTTTTAAATTGTATTGAAGTTTTTCCTCAACGTTTAGTAAAATTCAGATCAGCCACATTCAAGCCAACAAGGAGCGAGGACGTCCCACCCATCACTCAATAGCAATGCCTACTGTTTGGCTTAAAAAGACAGACGGACAATCTGTACGTCTTGGTATAAGGATGGCCCCTACAATGCCTGAGTTACATAGGAGAGGGATTAAAAATGGGGACGCTCTCTGGGTAATTACAAATGCCCCCATTTGGAGCAAGTTCCAATTGAGCAAGAAGCTCAAAAGGATCATGCCAGAGCAGCAAAGCTGTAGCGAATGGCTCCTTACCTATTCAGAGGTAGCAAATTAAGCTCAGTGTAAGAGCTGTAATGAACTCAGACTGTTAGTCTGTTCCCTGCTCACTGCCACTTGCCCTAACATCTGTTTCCTGCCCAATGCTTTTAAAATTATGCTGGAAATTTGGAACAGCCTGCATAGTTTGCCATGGACATATTTCATAGCAAATTTTCAGAAGGAAAACCAGCAGCCACAAAGCACGCGTGCTACCATGGCCCACATATTGTGAACCTGCTGTTTTTGCAGGTAACCAAGGGAAAGCAGGCTACATTGCAGGTGTACTTTTGAAAAATCTGAGCCATTTGCCTCCCCCAGCCTAAATACTCCATGCCTCCCCTCCCAGGGAAGCTTCTTTAGCTAAAACCATGTAACCAGGGCAAACGGCTTTGGAAAAAAAATGAGTCCCCCCTCCCCCTCCCCCCATGTGAAGCCAGAAATATTGCATTAATCAAATGTAACATAAAGCCATAGACTCACGGCAGATAAGGACCAATAGGCTTATACAATTTGCCCAGTTTTCATTTCTGGTGCAGTCTGTAGTCCCCAGGTGGCCTCTGGCTTTTCCCCTTACTTCTCTGTACATATTCCAGGCTCTCTTGGATTTTAGATTTAATTATGAGCTCAGAGCAAGTTACAAATTCAGGAACTGTTGGTAGGTTCCCTGCCCCAGAGGGCTTACAATCAGTTTCTCGGATTCTGGTACTCTCTTGTCTGCACCCTCTCCACTGGGGGCCATTCTATGCACATACCACCTTGTCTATGAACAGAAATGTTTTTGACTTAGATCTAGCAGCCCTTAAAGCATAAATCTCTGGAGATTCCAAAACAGATTTCAAATACTTAAAGCCATGTCACAATGAAAAAGAAAGGCATACTGTTGTTGGATATTGTTTCTATTGATGAATTCCTGTATTTTTACATTCATGCTGGAAACTTAACTACAGTACTAAACATTTTATGACCCCAGAGGGAAAGAACAGAGGCTAACCCATGTTCCTTGCATGCACTGGTTTTGGACAAGCCACAAGCAAAGGTTGGACTGCCACCTAGCGGTAAGAAGTGTCAGTAACCACCAGGACTGGCCTGCATATCGATACACGGTTGTTTTTCAGGCCAAGGATCTGGATAAACCACTAGGCGTTAGACCAGTCAAAGTCCCCTCTTGTTTATCGTTAATACTATAACAAAAAAAAAAAATTTAGAATAAAATAGTTAATTCCACTAAGCTTCAGGATGCTCAGATGCAAAGCTATGGTGCAAAAGGCTATTCAGCCCAAATCAGAGGGAGATTTAATAGGTTATTGGTGATATCCTTTACAGTATACGGGATGCCATCTTAAGCTGGGTGAGCAAGAAAGAAAAAAAGAAGCCATTGTCCCCCAATACCCCTCATATCTAAAAACAATCTCTAGCTGCAGCACTTCTTAATTTTGTATTTTTGTTATTTGTGAGTTTGCTCAGTGCTCACAGGTCAGTTAGAGGGCTAAACAAAAGAAAGAGGCTGCACAAGACAAAAACAGTTGCTGTGTGTCTAGAGAAAACATATCCCTTCTGATTTAAGCTGTGCAAAGTAAGTAAAGTTAGCAAAAGAAAGGAAAGGAAAAAAAAAAAAAAAAAGAACCAACCTTGATCTTTACAAACAGATGGCGCAAACTGCCATAATAGGAAGAAACATTTGGAAAGTTGTTAAAAATAAATGTGTGAAATATGTTAATGTTTCTATGCAAATAATTCTATTCTTTTCTTTGGGAGTAAGTGCCTGACCAATAAGAATTTCCCAGCTGTCCATGTTCTCCACGTAAAAGAAGCGGATTGGTATCATTCTAAATTTGTCTTTTCAGCTTTCAGCTTTCTTTACCATAGCACACTCCTCCTCTATTTTTTCTAAATAAAATAAATGGGATTTCTTGGAAGTGCAGTGCATGGTGGGCTGTCTCCCATCCCGGGCTCTGGGGAACGGTCGGGCACAATCTTTAATATTTGCTTATTAGGCCCTGTGCATTTCAACCATTTCTTTGCTGTGTACCTCATAAACTGATCCATCCAGGCAATGCAAAACGCCATGCCCCTGCCGCTGGTCCATGACCCAGTCTCCTTCATACTGATCTCCATTCCTGAGAACACAAAAGAGATTTCTTGAAGGAAAAAAAAAAAGAAAAAAGCCTGCTACAGCAGCAGTCCCAACTGTTTAGCAGATAATGCATTGTGCTGTCAAGAGCGATCTGGATTTGAGAATGAACTCAAGACAGACCGAATGAACAAAGAATGAACTCTCAGCAATGGATGATTGCACAGAGGAAATCTTTAAAAAGGTCTCTGCAAAATCTCATTCAAATGAGTTCAAGCTGGATGGCTTTATCCGATATCTGCAGAACTACCGATGAAGCAAATTCATGCGCTCTCAGGGGCTTTTGCAAATTTGCTGGAGATTTTGCTGGCTTTCCTAGACACCCAGATGCATTAGGGCAGTTTCATCTCCTCTTGCACATCTCCCTTCTGCTTGGCTACACATCAAAGTGTTACCTGAATAGCTGAAAACTGGCAGTTTTGTTAATCCACCTCTGAGCAGAGATGACATATTCCCAAAAAACCAACGCATAAGCTTGACAGACTGCCACTTTGATGAATCTTGTCCTCTACAAATAAACCTGATGCTCATATATGGTCTTTTGGCTGCACACACTCTTGCTCATTTGTTTGAATGGCAAAGTGCCTATTTAACTTGCAAGGTAACATGGCATTTGAATGAGGTAAATTGTAGGTGCCAAGCACAGATGGGTAGCCTGAAGAGCACTGCATACATCACCTCTTCTGTAGGATGTCCCTGCACTGCCACATGTCTCTTTACATTTGATCACACCTGTCGATACTTGTGTGCCAAACTAAGATATCTGAGTAGTAAGAGGAATGGGAAACACAGGGGCTGTAGGCATTATGACTGCCAGACAGGCAGCTTGCATTACAGGGGGTGCCTGAGCAACCCATTCACAACACATGTGGTGTTAAATCATATGGAGCATAAGATTACATCTCATACACATTGTGTGCGACAGGGAACCAACAGTGTGAAGTAACCATGGAGGGACAAACTCAATGGCAAAATCAAAAAAGGACAAAGTCCAGAGCTTAAATTGGGAAATCAGAGTGAAACCAAGAGTTACCAGTGAAAGGCAGAAAATACCAAATTGTGTTTGCTATTTATCCAGATTATAGGCAGGGATATTTTGATTATATTTGGCTGTTCTGTGTGAGGCACAGTTAGTCAAACAAACAAACTTTACAACTTATATTAGTCACAGAGAAGATCTGGACAGAGGTCAAACATAAAATGGTCATGCAATAGAGTAAGTATGCTTACTGTAAATGGTGTTCTCCGTAAATAGCAGGATTAAATAGCCAAGACATGTGGGTGATGTCATCCAGCAGCACAGAATAGACCCTTTCCTCTGCTGAGCATATGCAGGAATTCCCACACAGGTTTTGCCTCAGGAGCCCCCTCAGTTGATTTTAGAGCTAATTCTAGCCAGGTAGTCAACTCTACAGGGAAGCAGGTGGGTATTTAACATGGCTAATTCATCCTGCTGTCTATGAAGAACACCATTTATAGTAAGCAAACTTGCTTTCTCAGTCAACAAGCAGAGTTGAATTAGCCATGATACGTGGGGAGTCCAAAGTTGAGGGCTGCAAAAGAGCATTTACTGAAAAAGCAACCTGGACCACCTGTGAAGAGTAGACTACTGGGTGAACAGTCTACGCAAAACTGCTTATCCAAATTTACTGTCACTCTTTGCAAGATTTTCCCGACAGCAATAGGATGTAAAGGTGTGCACCAGCAATCAAGTTGCAGCTTGGCAGATGTGGTGTAGCTTGCTATGGCTCTAACTTGATAAACTTTGATGGTGTCTAATCTGAAGGTCTGCTTGCATGTAGCAGTGCACGATGCAGTCTGCTAGCCAGCTGGACAATGTACATTTTCCTACTGCTATGCCTAGTCTATTAGGATCATAAGATGAATAGTTGTGAGGCCTGACGATATGCTGAGTTCTTCTTACATCAAGTATGAAGGACTCTGTCAACTTATTGCATGTATGGCCTCAAAGAACGTAGGTACCATGATTAATTAATATAGAAAGCTGATACTAATTTTGGTAGAAACTTTGAATGTGTGGGGGAGCACCACTCTATTGTGGAAGAATTGCATATAAGAAGGTTAATGAACCAAAGCCTGAATCTTGCTGACTCTTCTGGCTAATGTGACTACTTCAAGGAATATTACTTCCATGTTAAAAACTTGAGAGAAGCTGACTCCAGTGGTTCAAATGACAGCTTCATCAGGTGGTTTTACAACTGGAGGTTTAGTATGCCATGGGGACTAATGGATGAGTGCATATTCGATTTGTATATGGTAAGCTGCTATCTCTTTGAGATGAACTGTAACTGATGAGGTACTAAGACCCAAAGAAGAAAGAAAAAGCAGATGTATCAGTAACTCTTTAGGTTCATATGCAAATGGATCCAAGGAACTTCGTTGACACCATGTGGAGAATAGCTTCCCTTTACATCTGTAGGTTCTAGTTGTTGTTTGTTTCCTGGCAGACACTATGATGTGCTCAACTTTCTTGGGTAAGGTCAATTCAGTGTTTAAAGTTGTTGAAGCATATCATCACTCACAGCTCTAGGAGGTTGGTTTAAAATTTTCTTTATGAATGGCCATGCACCTTAGTTTCAAAAGGGCCCCCCCAAACCTTTGTGGAGGCATCTGTCACCAATATTACTTGGTGAGAAAGTAGATGGAGTGATGTTCCTTCCTGAAGCATGAAAGGGTCTAGGCACCAGATTAGTTGCTGCTTCATTTCTTGTGAAATTTCCACTTTGGTTGTCAGTACTTGAGTCAGTTGGTCTCATTAGGAATGGAAGCCCCACTGCAGGAGGGTTAGTAAAACTATGTGACTTGCCGCCAGCATGTGGCCAGTATTTCCATGGCATTGAGGGATTTGTGTCCAACAATCTGTGCATAAAGGACCTGAGGGCAGGAAAGCTCTCTTGCAGAGAATCTATCCATTCTCAAATGAATTTGATTTTCTGGGATGGAATTAGTCGATTTCTCAAAATTCACCAGAAAATCTAATAACTGTAGGAGCTGAATTGACTTTTGTAGGGAGGTTATTACATCTTCCTAAATTATGTTTTTGTTCAGCATTTTGGATTTGAATGTTTTTATGTACATCACTTAAGCCGTTCATGTTAAGTGATCAATACATTTTTAATAAAATGTAAAATCTTCCCGGGAGGTTGCTGTCACAAGCCAGTCATCCAGGTAAGGGAAGAATTGGCTGCCTTCTCACAGATGCACTGCTACTTCAGCCAGGCACTTGGTGAAAACCCTTTAAGCTGCTGCTAGGCCAAAAGGGAGGTTGGATGGATGAGTATGAGTGTAAGTGTCCTTTAGAGTCAGAATGCACATCCACTCCCCCCCCCCCCCGCAGATAAAAAAAGAGAATTATCTGGAGAGAATGAATTTTGAATTTCTCCTGAATATATGCTTGTTCAGGCTTCTTAAATCCAGGATGGGTCTCAGTCCCCCAGTTTTCTTGGGGAAGATGTTCTGAAGTAGAACCCCTGGCCATGGTGGGTCAGAACAGGTCCTATTGCCCGCTTATTGAGGAGTGACCCAATCTCCAGGCGGAGTTGCATTGAGTGAGACAGATCCAGATTGAAGGCTGAGCAATGAGGAAGTGTGGGAAGCTGGGAGAAATGCAAGCAGTTTCCACAGTTTTGAGAACCCAGAGATCTTTGGTGATCTTGTGCCACTCCAGTAGGTAGTGTTGGATTCTCCCCCTACCAGAGAGGATGGTTGCTGGGTTTGTAAGGTAGTCCAGATTTGGACTGGACCATTTGCATTGCATTTGATTGGTGGTGCCAATGGTGTCTAGCACAAGCCTGCGAAAGTATAGGTTGAACCCATTAACGTTGGAATTGCCAGAAAGGGCATCTCTGAAAATACAGCTTTTTAAAAGTGTAGTAAGAGCATCTTGTAGAAGACTATTGCTTCAATCCTGTGGAGAGGGACTGGACCACCATCTCATGTTCCTTTATTTGAGCCACCATTTCTCCAAGTTTTTCTCTGAAAAAATGATCACCTAGACAAGGAACATCCACCAACTTGTCTTGACATCATCACACAGGCTACTGGCTCTCAACCAAACCATGCAGTTTACCTCAATGTAGGCGGATGAAGTGTATGCTATGGTATTGAACTCTTAAAAAATGGATTGATTAAGATAGTATATACATTTTTCAGCATCTAAAAATGGCTAAAAGTCTATGCAGATCTGCCTTCACCAGGCAGAAGTGTCATGAACCGCGCTGCCCTGCTGTACGTCTTCAGGCAGGTCTCGAACGCAATTATTCCGCCTGGATCTGTTCTCCAAATCTTCAGTCTTAACCAAAATTTCTGCTTGATTATCCAATACTGTAGACGTGGAACTCACCACCTCCATTATCTGCAGATAGCAAGCTTCCTGTCTTTGTTTGACCTCCTCCACCCAGCCACACAGTTCAGACATCTCACCGCGTGTCTCATTCATAAAATCCATTATCTCCTTCTTAACGGACATCATGTCCTGGTAGAGGTCGCAAAACCATCCTTTCAGCTCAGCTCAGTTAAGTGCCAGATCTGCCGATCCGTCTTTCTCCCCTGCCACGTTATCAACCTCAGAGTCAGAGGAGGCCTGCTCCCTCAGGGCCTGTGATCTGCTCACATGCTTTTCCAACAAGTTGCTATGCTCTGAGAAGTGCGACGGGTTCCTATCACAGCGGTAATAAGTTAGGCACAAAGCTGCAAATGGTACTTTTCAAACGTTGCTGTATCATATTTAGATTTATAATTAAAGAGCATCTGGTCAGAGCGATTGACTTAAGATCGCATCCCGGAAGATGACTGCACTTCCTCCCATGGTGCTTCTTTTTCTTCGATGCATTTTGTAACTTTTGATGTCTACTTGACCCCAAAGACTCTGCTTGTTCCACTGAAGGGGGGAGATATTTTGGAGGAGCTCCTGCTCAGTTCCTGGCAAGGCAGACAAGGTGGCGTTCCAGGAAGAGATCAACTGCAGCTTCGGAGACTTATGCAGTTCCTCCATTTTTCAGGCCCTTGACTTCTAGGGAAACGGAGATATCTGGCCACAATGGAAACAGTTGGCTTGGTCATGGTCCGTCCAGAGGAAGCAGCAACAAACTTCATGTCCGTCAGTAAAGGACATTTTTCTACCACATATGTAATCTTTAAAGCTGCTCACTATGGGGTAGATTTTAAAAGAAGCGCGATCAGCCTACTTTTGCTTGCGCATCAGACTCAAGCAAAAGTACGCTGGATTTTAGTAGATACGCGCGGAGCCGCGCGTATCCACTAAAATCCTGGATCGGCGCGCGCAAGGCTATCGATTTTGTATAGCCTGCGAGCGCCGAGCCGCGCTGCCTCCCCCCGTTCCCTCCAAGGCCGCGCCGAAATCGGAGCGGCCTCGGAGGGAACTTTCCTTTGCCCTCCCCTCACCTTCCCCTCCCTTCCCCTACCTAACCCACCCACCCGGCCCTATCTACACCCCCCCCTTACCTTTGTCGGGGGATTTACGCCTCCCAGAGGGAGACGTAAATCCCCGCGCGCCAGCGGGCCTGCTGCGTGCCGGGCCGCGACCTGGGGGCGGGTACGGAGGGCGCGGCCACGCCCCCGGGCCGTAGCCACGCCCCGTACCCGCCCCCAAAATGCTGCCGACACGCCCCCGGAACGCCGCGACGACCGGGCCCGCCCCCCGACACGCCCCCGACACGCCCCCCTCCGAGAACCCCGGGACTTACGTGAGTCCCGGGGCTCTGCGCGCGCCGGGAGGCCTATGTAAAATAGGCTTCCCGGCGCGCAGGGCCCTGCTCGCCTAAATCCGCCCGGTTTTGGGCGGATTTAGGCGAGCAGGGCTCTGAAAATCTACCCCTATGGTCTTGATGAACATCCTTTTTCAGTGATACTTAAAAAAATAAAAAAAAGTGCTGTTTGGGAGCTGCTGAGGCACAGAGGCAACTTTGAAGAAAGAAAAAAAAAAGGTTACAAAATGTACAGAAAATTGAAGAAAACTACCAGAAAGATAGGGTACAGGTCCATGCTGCTACTTAGATGGAAAAAAAACTGAAGGGAATCATGAGGCAATGTCCGCTTGGGAATTCCCACACATGCTCAGTAAAGCAAAAGCTCTAAGCACTAACTGGAAAATTTTAAAAGAAACACAAGAGTGCCCATAAACACGCATTTAGCAACACGAGCACAGATAGACCTCATTCTATAAAATACGCATGTAGCATTTAAAATACTCATGGAGCACGTATGCCAACAGCCTTTACATGCGTATCTTACGCGCTCACAAGAGAGAGAGAGGAACTCTGCATAGGGTCAGTCTGACACTCTATATATAGGCACCACTGTAGAGGGGCACTTTGAATCGGGGTGGGTGTGTTACAGACACATTCAGAGGTATTCAGTGTAAAATTGACATCGCTAAAGAATTTTAGTCCTTATAAGCGATGAAAAGTCTAACAAGAGGAGTTGATTTGTACATTGCTTTCTCTGCTAGCTGCATTTTATAAATCAACTCCTTTTCATCGCTTATAAGGAATAAAATTCTTTATCTTTTTCAGATAATAGAAGGCTAGGGGGCTTTCCATGAAGTTAGTGTGTGGCACATTTAAGACTAATCGGAGAAAGTTCTTTTTTACTCAACGCACAATTAAACTCTGGAATTTGTTACCAGAGGATGTGGTTAGTGCAGTTAGTGTAGCTGGGTTTAAAAAAGGATTGGATAAGTTCTTGGAGGAGAAGTCCATTACCTGCTATTAATTAAGTTGACGTAGAGAATAGCCACTGCTATTCCTAGCAACAGTAACATGGAATAGACTTAGTTTTTGGGTACTTGCCAGGTTCTTATGGCCTGGATTGGCCTCTGTTGGAAACAGGATGCTGGGCTTGATGGACCCTTGGTCTGACCCAGTATGGCATGTTCTTATGTTCTTTACACAACAGAACACAGCTTCCAAATAAGCCAAACAAATTAACTTACTTGAAGTTCATTTTCCCTTCTCCATGTTTCTTATTTTGGTAAAAGGAACCCTGATAGTATTGTCCCTCCTTGTCCACCAGTAACCCATGTCCTGAAACAAAAAACCAAGAGTGACAAGCTGCGCAAACTTGAAGACATATTAGATGTGTAACTCTATTTACTACTAATAATAATGCCAGCCTTTGAATGGGGTGTGCTGAGTGGTTGCCTGGGGCGCCCTGGGCACTGTCAGCATCTTCCATTATACTGAAGACCCAGGGGGAGTCAACTTTTGCTCAGGGCACCATTTGCCCTGGAGCTGACCCTGCCTACTAAGAAAAAAATAAAAGCTATGAAGGTTTATGGACCAGGATCCCAGCCCTGGTTCCAAATAAGCTAGAAGCAAGAAGAAGGAACTACCAAGCCCACAAAGAAAGGGACGCAGGATTGAGCTGATAGGAATTTTATTAGAAAGCGCATATTTAATACAATATTACTGTTTGTGCTGCTTTTATTGAAATGGAAGCAGAAGTCTTCTAGATCATAATTAATCAAGAATAGTATGTTACCTTGCTACCCACAGAGCTCTCATTTCGCCACTGTGCACCTAAAGCAAAGCAAACTACTACAAAACAAAGGGAAAGGGTAATGATATGTTGCCACGTTATTATCAAGGGATTCTTGCTTAAAAATAAGCTTTTGCGTGTGTGGGAGGCCAGACAGCCTGGGAGTCTCCCAGCAGAATTAGGAGATGCTTCGCTATGACATCGCTAACATCTAGATTCTGAGAGGAGAAAGCACGCCGTGGGAAAATGGTTCCTCTACATCAGATCAAAGTGGAGAGAAAAGGAAAAAAAAACAAACCACCAACCACACCAACTAATAAGGAAAGGTCAGCAAATATTGTGCATTCAGGCCCCAGGTAGGTGCAATGAAAGAATGCGTTCATACTGTTGGACATTTCACTTAGTTAAAATATCTAAACGTCATGAACAGAGAAAAGGAATATTTTGCAAAATTTGAAAAATATTTGTTGCGTTCTTTCTTGTGATGAGAAACCAGCAATAACCTGTGCCTTTAGTTATCTTGCAAGAATATTCTGACAAGGGTTGGAATCCTCCCTACCTTCTGCATGAAAGCATACCAGGGGATTTGGGTAGTAGATATCTTGCTGTTTTGGGAGAATTGCCTATGTCTAAAAAATGGGAAGGAATTAATTTAGGTCAGAGGTAATCACGCTCTCTTTCTAGTTCATACAGGCAGAAGGAGCTGCACAGAGGGTGCATATCTCATTTGAATGGCATTGGATGTGGAAAAATAGTACAGCATTCTTCTCTGGCGCCCATGATTTCAATTAGCCCTGTAAATGGATGGTTGCAATACACACCTTCTCTCAGCCCACAGGAAAACGCGCCTTCATATCTCCCTCCATCTTTGTACTGCATCACTCCATACCCATGGAGCTCCCCGCAGCAGAACTGTCCAGAATAGGTGTTGCCTGGAATTCATAGCAACAAGGGAAATAAAATAATAGTCTGGATTACACAAGGATGCGAATAACAAAGTTCTCGTTTTACTTACAAATCTATTACACAAAATATTTGGAGGTCCATATTCAGCCGCTATGCAGCTGTGCTAGTTAGCCGGTTATATATAACTGGCTACCTTTAGAATAGCCTTAGCCTGTTAACTTAAGCAGTAAGCAGATAACTCCACTCACCCCCAGAATGCCTCCTGCCCGCCCCTGGAATGCCCCCATCTTATCCAGCTAAATTTCAGCCAAATAAGGGCTGAATATAGCCAGGTAATAACTATTACATTATCCATCTAAATGGCTTTTGAATATGCAACTCTGCAAAAACACTTTCACTGTTACTCTGTTGTCTCCATACTTTACCAATGTCTTACTGTAAATTGCCCTAGTTAATGCACCATATTTATTTATTTATATTCTTTTTTATACCGAAGTATAGCTGAGTGCCTTCACCCCGGTTTACAGTGTAACAACTTCATACAATGAACAAGTTATAAATTATAACACAATACAAAATAGAGAGATAACATCTCAGCAAAAGCAGAGTATAACATGTTAGTATGAGACAATTTAAGGCTTAATTTAGAAGATACTTCTTAAAGAAGTATTAGGGTTCAAGATGAAAGTTGATATTGATATTGATCATATCAGTCTATCATATATCCTATCTGAAATATCATTGAGTCCTGACGATTGTAAAGAAGATTCCTTGCACGTCAAAAACAAAAAAAGAACACTCCCACCAGTATTGGTTTTGTATTCTTTTCTCAATTTTTTTTTTTTTAATTAAAAATGATTGTGCTCCCTCCACATTTGTGAGTACATCCATTTTAGAAAAGTAAAGGTTTTCCACATTAATGTGTTTATAGGTTACTCCATGAATCTTACTCAAGAATTTCTTGTGGGTAATGCAATCCCGTAGGAAAACTGCCCATAGGCCCACTCAGCAGAAGGGAGCAGGAACTAGCATGAAGCCTGAAATCTTTCATGAACAGATGGCTTCCTCTCGGCATTTTCTCTTAACGAGAAGGGCAGTAGGGTGGCTTTGGGGGCGAGGAGAAATGCCATAAAGACATGTCCCATCTTTCAAAAGGCAAGTTAAGCATACAGCCTGAATTCATAATTATTTTGTTTTGCAGTAACAATGTAAAATAAAATGTTATTTTGATTTGGTAAACTTGGAAAATTTACCTAGGATATCACATAAGCAAAAAGTATTTTTCCAAAGTGGCTTTCAGTACCAAAAGGGAGATGTTAAATATCTTCACTGTGATACTAATAAGGTCGCAGAGGGATGTTGTTTTAACATGCACAGTTTGTTTATTTATTTATTTAACCGTTTTTATATGCCGGTATTCGTAGATACATCATATTGGTTTACATAGAACGTAACAGTGAAAGATACATGGAACAGGGAGAAGGAACGGGGGCGACGGACCAGAATATTAATTGCAAGAATATTATAATACGGTTTATAACGGACGCAATAGAGGTGTTAACAGGAGAAGAACTATAAATACAGTGCATATGAGAAAAAAGCTTATATATATAGGCTCGGTGGCGCGCGCAACCCCCCTGGAATTTAGCGGCTACGCGCGTATCCATTGAAATCCCGCGTACTCTTGTTTGCGTCTGGTGCGCGAACAAAAGTACGCGTGTGCGCAACTTTATAAAATCTGCCCCTAAATGTACAGCAGGTGTGAGATACAAAAACAGAAGTGATGGCAGGTAGGAGTTAAAGGGGGGAAAAAAAGGAAGGGGAGGGAGGGGAAGGTATTAAAGGGGGCAAGGAAAATGATTATACTTTTTAGCTCCAAAAGCTCAAATGTTCACTGAGAAGTGTCCCCCATGGGAGACTGCCAATTACATCAATACGCCGTCGGCACTTTGGTCAAAGGTGGTACAGAAATATAACACATGACTAGTAACGTGCAGCAGCCTCCGAGGGTGAAAGGCGGCAGCAGCAGCAGGACGAGATGAGTGGAGCCAATGGATAAGTAGGGGAGGGAAGCAAAAGAGGAGTTTAAGTGATTCACTATTATAATAATCTTCACCGAACTGACCTTGTGAGCCTCGGACGCAACGGCTTCACGAGTCTGTGCTTCAGTCATTACCCAAGCCTTTGGCCTGTACAAAATCTTTCAAAATACCAAAGGGCACCAAGCCAAGGTAAGAATTAACTACCTATAAAAATGTATGCATTGTAAAGTAACCACGTGCTTACTAAAACGGGCTCCTGCTGCATCTAAAACAAAGTGGCAGATTTATTTACCTTGCTTTAATTTGCATAGCAATTGTTAGTCCTAGACATTTGAAATGGTTGAGGGATTATATCTATAAAATCCAGACTTATACTGCAGTGACACTTAACAAGAGAAAATAATACAATATTTTAAAGCAAATAACAGACTAACTAACCTGAGCCAGCCCAGTATCGTAAGCCATTACCAAAGATCTCGCCATTTGTAAACTCTCCTTCATAGTAACTCCCATCTTTAAACAGAAGCTTTCCATGACCTGGGAACAAATATACAGCATATCATGATTCAAACAGATATGTTATTATATTACATTTCCTAGCGTGTAGCCAGAAGGACTCAGGACCAATGGGTTATGCTCCCCTGCCAGCAGATGGAGACGGAGTCAGATTTCAAAGCTGAGTCACCCTAGATAAACCCCTCTAGTGACCTCAGCCCTTCAGTATTTCTCCGTCTCCAGCAGATGGTGGACGTACCTCTCCTTTTGGGGATTGCTGTACTTTTTGGAAGGAGAAATTCTACATTTAAATTGGAGAAAAAACATCGAGCCTCGTTCTCCTGTGGTGTTACTTAAAGGTCCCTCCCCCAGTTGAGAATTCCTGAGGCAATTTCCGAGATTGCTCAGAGGTTTGCTTTGGTCCGGTAGTTCCCGGTTTGGTTCCCGGCGTGGACTTTGCTGCTTAAGCAGCTGCAAAGCAGCAGGTGCAAGAAGCCGAATGTGGCGGAGACGGCCAAAGCTCTTTCCCCCTGCAGCTGGAGACTGTCTCTGTACTCAGCTGGTAAGCGCTGAGCCCAGGTAAGTAAAAGAAAAAAAAAGAGAGAGAGAGATTTACCGCCTCATTCAGAGACATTTGGACAGGTTTCTGTAAGACTTCCTCCGGTCTCCTTGCTCGGTCCGCCGTACCGATGACGTTCCTGATCCTGTTGGGGTTAAGGGGAAGTGGGCTTCCGAGCAGGTTGAGTGGCCCCCAGTGGCTAGGCCCTGCTTTAGGCTTGGTTGGCACACCACATAGTAGGGCCGTGGCGGTGCCATCTTGCGCACACCGTATTGCCCTCTATAGAACGTCGGTACATGCAGTGCGTCGGCTCTGAGCATGCGCTGTGCGGATAACATCGCATACGTGCACAACCTACTAAGTGCAGAATATAGGTAAAGCCGGGTACATGGGCTGTGCGTGTGCCTCGCTGCATCCCGCCTAGGCACCTGAAATCTATGTGCATAAAATTTTAAGCGCGAGCCGACAGAACACAGTTACCACTGCCAATGGCTTCGGCAGCCAAGAAACGTAAGCACCATTCTGTCTGCGCTGCTCGTCATACTAGGGCTTCACAGTCAGACCTGGATTCAAACTTATGTCAGCACTGTGAGGAAGACCAGGGAGAGTTGGCTTCCCCGGACTTTGCTAAGCCCGGCTTCTCTCATTCTCCCCAGCCTTAACTGGAAGTACCCCAGATCTGAGTAACCCCCGGGACTGGGTCATCTATGGGAGGGAAATTCAGTGGCACCTACCACAGTACTTCCTGGGCTAGCCATGGACCCAGCTGCCTTCTCTTAGGTGGAATTTTTCCAGGACCTTCAAGTCTTCATATAGGCGCAGTCTGCTACCTCACTTGCCCCTGTCTGGATGGAACCTCAGCCGGTAAGCCCTCCCTCTCCCAGTCCTATCGGCAGACCTCTAGGCATGCCTCGCCTCACCAAGAGTATCCCTGGCAGGGACCTGGACGGCACGATACAGATTCTATAGAGATGAATTGCCGGCCCTGGTTTCCCAGACCCTGAAGATGCTGGGAGTTCCCAGGGCGGACTCTATGACGGAACCAAAGAAGAATCCCATTCTGATTTCCCTACGGAAAGCCTCTTGCTACTTTCCAGTACTGGAAGCCATTCAGGAGTTGATTGACCTGGAATGGGATGCCCCAGAAGCAAGTTTTAAAGGGGGACGAGCATTAGAAGTTCTATACCCACTGGATCCAGCAGTGAGAGAACTTTTGCATTTCCCTAAAGTGGATGCGCTGGTCTGTGCTATTTCTAAGTGAACAAATATCCCAGTGGAGGGAGGAATGGCCTTAAAGGATGCGCATGATAGATGGATGGAGTCCATCCTTAAACAGTCTTTTGACGCAGTAGCAATGACCTTACAGATTGCTTATTGTTGTGCCCTGGTAGCTCGTTCATGCCTACTCCTGACTCAGGAAGTAGAAGACTTGGGGATGAATTCCAGAGCTGTTATGGAACCCGCCGCTGTCTTTTTAGCTGCCGCGGGCTCAGATTTAGTCCGTACTTCGCCAGAGGAATGGCCTCAGAGGTGGTGGCCAGAAGACAGCTATGGCTATGGAATTGGTCAGCAGACACAACCTCCAAGGCAAATCTTAGAAAGATGCCCTTTAAAGGATCACTCCTTTTTGGAAGCAAACTGGAAAAGCTGGCCAGTAAATGGTGCGAATCTCCAGTTCCCCAGATACCAGAAGATAAGAGAAAGCAATTACAGTGCCCCTCGCCTATGAGGGGTAAATCCAAGGGCTCCCAATGCTTTTGCCCCTAGAGAAACTTGACATTTCAGAGGTCTGGGCCCTTTGGGAGGTCTCAGTCCTTTCATAGTTGACAGCCCAAGAGAGGGAAGGCTCGGGTTCAGGTTCATCCCGAATCCCTCAATGAAATTTTGCCGACCCACCCTTGGAATGAGGAGATAGAGGGTCGACTGTCCCTCTTCTACCAGAGGTGGGTCGAGATCACTTCAGACAAATGGTTACTGAAGGTCATACGAGAAGGATATGTGCCTGAATTTCACAACACTCTGCGGGACATATCCATGATGTCTCCTTGCCACTCACAGCACAAGATGCAGGCAGTGGAGACTACACTTTTAAGGCTCCTCAGGATGAGGGCTATAATCCCAGTACTTGCACCCCAGGAAAATACGGGGCGTTATTCCATCTATTTCATCATACCCAAAAAGGAAGATTCCTTTCGTCCCATCCTGGACCTCAAGAATGTCAACTGACATCTACAAGTGAATCATTTCCACATGGAAACCCTAAAATGTATAAGAACTCATCATGTGAATGTAATTGGCTATCTATTATATTTGTCATGATATAAACTGTTGTGATCTTCACTTGGAATGATGGTATATAAAATGGATAAATAAATACATAAATAGTTTTACTTTACCATGTTTTTTGCCTTGCTTCCATTCACCTTCATACCAGAAAAAGGAGTTTGGATAAATATACAGTCCATAGCCTGAAAATTAAGCAAAAATAAAAGGTTTCAGGGTAGCATTGGAGAACCCCATTGTGGAAGCTGGTATGAACTGGATTATCCAGACTGTGTGTTCCAATTCAGAAGTTCATAAAATCTAGCTCTTCCTTATCACTGATACAACCTGCATTGTGATGTCATTATTTTTAAATGCCAAGGCAAGAACTTTAAACAGCTAGTGTTGACCATTGCATTATCTCATAGTTAGGGTTCCCAACTAGTTCCATTTTTTCAGGACAGTTTGATCCTGTCCTAGTTTCACCTCAATGCATACATGAGAGGCATGGAAAATCCATTTTGATTGGGAGGTCCCAACAATGCAACCTCTACCACTACTCCTCAGGCTCCCTAGTTTCTGAGGCCAAGTGGGGCAAAAGGTTGGTTGCATAATGTCCCCAGTGGCCTATCCTGTGCCATGCAATGAGGGTAAAGCCAAGACTGGATCAACCAATTCTGAAACAAATGGAGCCATGTGCCAACCTTAAGTCCTGTACTCCAAGTACAACCACCGATACATTTATTTGTGTGGTCATCACAAATGAAGGAGTTAACCACATAATTCAGAAAAAACGTTGTCAAAAATCACAAAACAAAAGTTTGCTATGAGAACTCTTGTGTCCCCTAATTAACAAGACACAAAGCATGGTAAAGGTAAAGTAATGCTAATTTACCAAAAGCTAACAATCCACTTACCAATACATGCTGTAGTATGAGGTTCTTTTTATTCTAAGCATTATTATTAATCATTTTATAGTACATATCACCTGCACACAGTTCTCTACAGAATCACATAAGCAACAAGTCCTTACAATTTAGACAAGTTTTCAGCCCTTAACACACAGACCAAGCCACCATTCATTCTACCATTAAACCAGTTATATTCTGCAGCGGGCACAAATGTTAAACCAGTTACATTTATTTATTTATTTATTTATTTTAAGTTTTTCTATACCGGCATTCGCGATGGGTATCGCATCATGTCGGTTTACAATTAACAAGTGAAGAGGTAACAAGAGGTCATAAATAACAATAAATAACAAAAATTAAAAAAGGTAGTAGTAATAGTAACAATATACAAGTGAAAGTTAAGGGTTGCAGTTACAATAAAACAGGGTAGTAATAACTTGGAACAGAGAAAAGAAGCTGGGGTTTTTAACTAGATACATATGATACATATATGCATATCAATGCATTTGAGGTAATAACGAATTGCCCTAATGCTGTGGAGTTAATTTTCTATGTTAAGGTAAAGTCAGAGTGATTAGTCAAAGACTGATTAAGGTTCAGTTTAGGTCAGGAAATGCTTTCATGAAAAGCCATGTTTTGAGTCTTTTCCTGAAAGTGGGGAGGCAGGGTTCCTGTCGCAAATCTGGTGGGATGGAGTTCCACAGTGTTGGTCCTGCGGTGGAGAAAGCCCTGTCTCTGGCTGTTATGTGTCGCATAGTTTTGGAATGTGGTATTTGTAAGGATTCTTTGTAGGACTCTCTGATTGGTCTATTTGAAGTAAATATTTTGAGAGGAATTTGAAGGTTGAGCTGAGAGTGTTGATGTATGGTTTTGTAAATAATGGTAATGGACTTATAAATAATTCTGTAGTGAATTGGCAGCCAATGTAAGTCTTTGAGAATTGGTGATATGTGATCTCTTCTCCGGGAGTTTGTTAATATTCTTGCAGCCGTGTTTTGAACCATCTGAAGGGGTTTAGTGTGAGAAGAGGGAAGACCTAATAGTAAGGAGTTGCAGTAATCTAGTTTCGCGAATATTATTGATTGAAGAATTGATCTATAGTCTTGAAAGTGAAACAGTGGTCTTATTCTTTTTAAGACTTGGAGTTTATAGAAACAGTCCTTAGTGGTTTGATTTATGAATGATTTAAGGTTTAGCTTATTATCAAAGATAGCTCCTAGGTTTCTTACTTGTGGGGTTTGTAAATTCGGTGGAGGATTTGCGTCTGTATTACTGTTTTCGGTGGAAATTAGGAGGAGTTCGCTTTTTGAAGAGTTTAGTATTAGATTTAGGTTGGAGAGGAGTCCATCAATTTTTTGAAGACAAGATTCCCAGAATTCAAGAGTTTTAGTATAGGATTCTTTGATGGGGATGACTATCTGGACGTCATCTGCATATAGATAGTGTTTAAGGTTTAATTTGTTTAGAAGTTGGCAAAGAGGGAGCAGGTAGATATTAAAGAGCGTTGGTGAGAGGGAGGAGCCCTGCGGAACTCCTGAAGAGGAAGCGTAGTGCTGAGATTCTTTGTTGTGTAGTTTAACTTTGTATTTTCTGTTTCCTAAGTACGATTTGAACCACGATAGAGCTGTTCCTGTTATTCCAATATTTGCTAGTTGAATTAGTAAGATGGAGTGGTTAACCGTATCAAAGGCAGCTGAGAGGTCCAGGAGGATTAGCAAGTATGCTTGACCTTTATCCAGGCCCATGATAAGGTAGTCAGTCAGGGAGATTAGTAGTGATTCTGTACTTAAGGATTTCCTGAAACCATATTGGGTCGGGAACAGAATTTTATGTTCTTCGAGGTAGTCTGATAGTCTGGAGTTAACCAATTTTTCCATTACCTTGGCTATGAACGGGAGATTTGATATAGGACGGAAATTGGTGGGATCATTGGAGTTTAAGTTAGGTTTTTTTAAGAGCGGTTTGATGGATGCAATTTTCAGGTCGTCAGGATAGATTCCTTGTGCTAGTGAACAGTTAATGATGTCTGTCAGAGCGGTAGAGATGGTGTCTGGTATTAGCAGGAGAAGTTTGGATGGGATGTAGTCTGATGGGTGTGATGAGGGTTTCATTTTCTTCAATGCAGCGAGTATCTCTGATATTGAGAATAGTTCGAAGGATTGTAGAGAAGTGTCTTTGTTGTGATGGAAGTATAGGTTTGATGGATCTGAAGTATTGGGTCTCAGCTGTGTTATCAGGTTGGAGATTTTGTTGCTAAAGTAGAGGGCCAGTTCCTCAGCTTTTTCTTGTGCTAGGTTTGCTGGGATGTCAGGTTTGCTGTTCCTCAGCTTTTTCTTGTGCTAGGTTTGCTGGGATGTCAGGAGTAATGTCAGGAGTAATTTAAAACATAGTAACTTACCTGAGACCACTCCAAGCTTAATTCTGAAATATCTCTGATGCCTCTAACCTATTTCAGGCTTTGTAGCCTCAAAGACTGTAATCATGAGAAGGGCTGCCCCCTCCCCCCTTATCCATTCAATATTTGACTTCCACCCCAACATGCAATTCAACCAAAGATCGAATATTCTTCTTGTAATTGTCAAACATAGCAGGAAAGGCTTCCATAAAACCATTTAAGTCCTCTGTAAATCTGATATCAGGCAATGCTATTCGGGCCTTTTACAGCAGGGAAGGAGGTGCAAGCAAATCTTATGCATAGGCATTCTGGACATCCTGAATACCAGACTGGGGGAAGGGGGTGTGGTTACTCCGGAGCCGGCTTCACGGCACAAAATCCATCAAAAGGCACTGAATGACTCTGCACGCGGCGCGCTTTTCAAACTGGCGCCGGGCTGTCGAGAACCAGCCACGTGCCACTAAAACAGACGCGGCTGCGCCAACAAAGAAGGAGCGTGCAAAAGAATTGGAAAGGCTTGGACTAAAACGCGTTGTAACTCTTAATATTTATGACGGACCCGTGCAGCTACGGTGACGCCTAAGCCCAAGAATGACGCCGAGGGTCCTCCGCCCGCCTCTTACCGTCTCGCAGCTGCTTCTTGACTTCGCCCACGTAGAAGCTGGAGGTGCGCGGCTCCTTCCCGGCGGCGGCCATCGAGGCTGTCGGGTTCCTTCGCGCCTAGCAACCAGATGCCTGCCGGCTATTGGCTGCGGAGTAACTAAGGGCGGGGTAAACGTCAGGTTAGGGGAAAAAAAAGAAGCAGCCAATCACAGACCGGCACCTGGCAATTCTGCCAGAAGACGCAGCGTAGGGGTTAGGACGCGCATGCGCGCTGGGGCTATTGACAATTATACGTGGAATTAAGGGTCAAGAGACGAGTTGTAGATGATGCCTTGTTATTGGACTCTACCATTTAAACACAGTGTAAGTGCACTGGTTCTCCTCTAACTTGATAAAAGAGGGGATAACCTCGGAAATAAATCCAGGAAAAAGTTATCACTTAAAGCTAGTTTGTTGAATCGCAGTTAAATGAGAAACAGAGAGCAGGAGTGTAAAAGCAAACAATGCAAACAAAATGGAGAGCAGGAGTCAACAATGCAAACAAAATGGAAAAAATGCAAATGTGGTTTTAGAGAGGTGGTCTCAAATGAAAAAAATGACTAGTTAAACAAGAACCAGAGCTAAGCCCTACATCAGGAGAGCATCTATTTATTTTTATTTTTAATGTTTCTAGTCTGTATATAACAGAAAATGTGCTAGGCAGATTACAGCAAAAAAATAATACAGTAAAGTGTCTATTACAAAATTACAACAAAGATAAAAAATGTATCAAAAGTACATTAGATATTAAAATACATAATCAGTAGAAGGAAAAGCCTGCTTAAACAAATGTGCCTTAAGAAATTTCTTGCATTTAAAAGTAGTTGCCTATAATAGTTTCTAGCACTAGTATATTCACAGCGAGCTAGATCTGATTGGCTCTTTGGCCACCTCTCTCAGTACATCTCATTTCCTTTTCTGCTAGAGCTAAGACATCAAACCAGGACACTCTGATTATGAGCTGTTCACCCATAGTTCAGTATTACCAGAGCAGTATTGTGCTGCACCAGTTCT
This sequence comes from Rhinatrema bivittatum, assembly GCF_901001135.1. Lineage (NCBI taxonomy): Eukaryota > Metazoa > Chordata > Amphibia > Gymnophiona > Rhinatrematidae > Rhinatrema > Rhinatrema bivittatum. The sequence goes on along the minus strand of NC_042629.1, from coordinate 73,349,453 downwards.
AGCAATCGAGATAAAGAACATGTTAGTATAGCTACTGAGCTGAGTGAGACCCCAAACACTAATAAAGGATTCCCCAGGAGATAAATGCAGGGCTTAATTTGTAGGTGGAGGGCCTACCACATATTTTCAGACAGATCCTCCCTTCCAGGCAGCCTGCAGGGAAAAAGATGGGAGAGGTAAACACTGGTGGGGGTTGGAAATGAAGGATCACTAGGCCAAGGATGTGAAGAATGTGTTTGTGTATATGCGTGAGCTAGACAGTGTGTTTGGGAGAGGGAGACAGTTCACAGCTGGTCCCAATCTATCACACAGTTCACAACTGGCTCTGACCACAGTTCCACTTTCTTTTTGTCTACAAATCAAGCCCTGGATAAGTGTTTCTGTTATTTTGTTTAAGATCCATAATGTATCTGGAGATATGACTACAAGGTAACAGACTTCAAGAATTCCAATTTTCTTCAGGCCCAATCCAGCTACTTAGAGCTGTACTGTACAGAGAAAGTAGGCATAAACAGAAATACCAGTTTCTAAAAGACAGGAGTCAAGTGGCACTTTATAGACTAATTTAATAAAGCATGAATTTTTGAGCACAGACTCTGGGTGAGGGTTAAAGAATTGTCATAGAGCAGTGTATAGAGATTGGGCAAAATTAGTATCATTGTGTGATTCCGGGTCTTTTCTGAAGTGATTAATTAGTCATGAAAAGTGTAATATAAATCAAAAATTAAAATAATCATAACTCGCCCTGAGCAACTCACTCTGGATTCTCTGCCTAAGCTCTTACTCTTTAATCCAGCCTGGATTTGGAAGTACTGTAGAGGAAAATGGTTTTTAAATCAAAACATGGAACTATTTCATCATACGTCCCAAAGCTCAAAAGAGTCATTATCTATGAAAATATAGGCCCAGTTTTGCTGTAGGCTTGCCAACGTTTCCATGGAGCAGGACCAGGTACTGGGGGGGGGGGGGTTAGACAGCTGGCCGCAGCTTTCCCCCCAAATCAAGTGTTGATTTTTTCCTAGGTAGATTCTGCCTGCCTGTCTTTGGGGCTTGGGTTTAACTCTCCTCTTCCTCTGCAACTTCCAGGAAGACAGCGCAAAGCAGCAAGTGTGGCATAGCTGTGGGAAAGTCAAACTGAGCCCTGAAAACAGGCAGGTGATTGGAGCGCTGCCAGGCTGCCACCACCAATTGGCCCCTGGCCTTGCCTGACCAGGTTTTATATAGACCAGTCCAAAACCTGGCATTTTTTCACCCTACTTTGCTGTCTCTGGAGTCTGACTCATAGAGGTCGGTTACTCCATTTTTCAAATGATTCCAGTCTCATTCTAGAAACATGCAGAGATGCCATGTGAGATCAAAGATTTGGCTCATAAATGCCACCCACAAAAAGTACAGAATTTATGTGGTCTTGAAAGCTCATATACTACAACATTTTTAGATTATTCTTATGTGGGCCAGATAAAAGGTATGATATTTTAACACACAGTAAAACAATTGAATTAGCACATATTAAATATCATCAAGGTACCATTGAAGACCTTAGCCAAGTAACATTAAAACCTGTACTTATTTAACCGATTTAATGCATGCAAGATAAGGTACTAGATTAGCCTGGGACTCTTCCTCTGGAACCCCCGGCCCATGCTGCCTCTCAGCGCCGAGCAACCGATCCATCGAGTTTTCCAGGCACGGCTGCTCCGGCCTGATATGTCGGCAGAGCAGCCTGGCGATGGGCGGGAACAGTGACGTGTCCGCTCCCTCCTCTCCCCTTCCCCCAGAACCTCGGCAGATCGGATTCGAACCACCCAAGGCTGGTGAGGACGAGCGCGTAACACTCGCCTCCTGCCTGCTCCGTCGCTGCTTGCCGCTAACCCAAAGCACCGCCGGACACGGTGCGTAGTGGGAACCGCGCGGCATCTTCCTGTCACCCGCCGCCGCTAGGAAGGGGGAGTCGTTTTTGCGGTGCCTGGTCGGCTTTCGCTACGGGGGCCGAGATTGGCGGAAGTGAGTTGTTCGGTTGGCGGAGCATGCTGGGAAATGTAGTCCACTGGCTCTGCTCGTGCGAGTGAGCGTGGACGGTGGCACACCGGATGAACAACTACAAATCCCAGCGTCCTTCCGTGCTCTTCAGCTACATAGGGAAGAGAGTTACAATTGACCTTTTCGTTAGTCTGTATTTTTAAATACATTCGTGGGGAGATAGGTTTATGTTTCATATAGAGTTTAATCGGATTAGGCTACTTTTGCTGGCGTTCCTGGTGGAGGAATAGGTGGAAAATTCATAGTTAGGGCTTTTGGCCAGTGGGGTCGCTACAGTTTGTCGCATTCAGTGGCCTGGTCAGACAGTCAGTGATTTCAGCGGTCCCTCTTTAGGTGGAAAACCTTCACCTTTCCTGAGCCTAATTACTATTTTTGGAGAAAGCAAACTGAAAGTGGGATTTGCCTTTGTTATGTAAATAGATATTTTCACTTTCTTTTTAATCGCACTTTCCTTGATTAATGTTACCAGTGTAGTAGGGCATTTCTTAGTAGGTAATATTCAGAGGACAGGGCCTAAAAAGTAGCAAATTATTAATTAACAAGGAATATATTGACTGGCAGAAGACAGAGCTCCTATACTTTAGCTTAGCTGTGCTATCTAGTTTATTGTGGCTAATCTCAGAGATGGGCCATAAAATCACGATGACAAAATTTTGTATAAACCATTGTTTTCTGTTTGGAAAGATTTGGTGGAATCACAAGACTGCAGTTTGTATTCTGCTTTTATGAAATGTTTTCTGTTCCCTTAGTAAATTTAACCTTGTCTGACTGGGACTGTACAAACTGCAGATAGGAATTTCCAAGATTTTCTTGCCCATCTCTGGTTATTTTAAGCCAAATATGTGACAGAATGCTGGAAAGGGAACTTGAATGTTTATTTACTGGCATACATTATTTGTATTATTATTTATTTGATTGACTTAACCATCATGGTGGTTAATAATAAAAAGAAACCCACCATAAATACAAAAAACAATGCATTCTATAAAATCAAATTCAATAAAAATTGATATGCTGTCCCATTATAGCATGAATGGAGTGCTTTAAGCATAGAAGTATGGGCCTGAGAGTGTTTTGTTTTAGGTATCATTAAGGCTGGTTGTCTGTGCATAAGGCAATGACTTACTGCTTATAGAGGACACTCTTTCATTTACTTGTGTAGATAGCTTGGTTTAAAAAGTGCCCCTTTTCCCCAGTTAGTGAGTATGCATGGGCTCCCATAGCATGCATATTTTTAGCTATATTTTTTGTTCAAACTTTTATTAAAGAAATGTATTTATTTATTTAAGGCATTTCTGTACCGTCTTTAGCAATATAGATTGAGCAAAACGGTTTACAATATTATTAAAATAAAATCAACTCATAAGACTAAAAACACAACAAAATAAAATATTTTAAAATAATGAAAATAAAATACAAATGAAATAACGGAGAAAAATACAATTTGCGTAATAAGACCCTATACTTTGTGGCATCTCAATGTGCCGTAAGCTACACTCCCTATACTTAAAATTACCAAAAATCAAGAACAGTCAGAAAAGATGAAGAAACCAAAAAGCTTAGATAAAGATAATCCGGTATATAAGCATTCTTTGAAGTTCTAAACTGTTATTGGCTCATAACTGCGAAATAGAACATTATGCAGCGTGTGGTGATACATGCCACACACGGTACAGAATAAATGCATTTAAAAATTATTACGATATTGCCATCAAATAAGCATGGTTCTTCCTTTAGCTGGATTTTAAACAGAGGTGATCCTGAGGATGTATTTAGGTCAGGAAGGAAAACTGTACCCATGCATTCAATTTTCAAATATGCATGAACAATTTTGAGCTGCTCGGCTGCCTACACAAATAGCAGGTACAAAGTATGTGGGGAATCAATGTGCAGGGCTTTCCTTTGAAAACTGTTTGCAGTGTATGTAAGTTATGCAAAATTATCCCCAAAATGATCTGCATTCAGTGACTCCAAGTAGATGGAAATCCACTATTCATCTCTGGTCGTTGCAATAAAATATGATATATTTTTGGGATAACCCAGTAAAATGTGCTGAGCTGATATTGTTTCTTAGAATTGGACAGCTCATTTAACCAATCAGATTGCTACTTTTGCTAAAATCCACATCTGTTCTTACCTTTGCACTGTCAGCTTAACCGTTCTAGCCATTCCTACTAATCCATCAGTTTTAAGACATATAGTTGTGGTGGTGGTGGTGGTAGTAAGTATCTTACTTGTTATAGACTTTAGGTGATTGTGGACCCACCACCGTGACCAGGGCATTCATGGTAGGATATTGCGGTGGTTTGCTGTTGGCTGCTGTGGACCACAGCACCTGGTCTTTCCTGGTGATCTCCCATTCAGGTATGGGTCAGACCAGATCTTACTTAGCTGTCTGGTTTGGGTTGTCCCAGGGCAAAGTTGCTGGGGGGGGGGGGGGGGGGTCTGACACATCAGAGGTTTAAATTTATAATGAATACTTGTTTTGTTTACTTTTTTGATACATTTGATTTTTAACTAACTTTCTGGTAAAGCTGTTCACAGAATGCATTATTATTAATCTTTTTTTTTTTTCTAAAGTATGCAGGATCCTTCCTGCCTCTGTTTTTTTTTTTTTTTTTTCATAAGCAAGAGGGTACTGATTATTTATTCAGACATATCCTCGTGCACTAATTGACAGCATGGCAGCATTTATGTAGGTCACCACCTCTGAATTAATTAAGCAATTTATAGGGATGAAGCATTAAAACGAAAATGGGCTAGTTCTTGATAAGCAGGACATTAAACGGCTGTACTGTGCAGGGATTAAGATTATCCACTGATTTATGGATGCTTGGAAAACTTGCATAGTTTAAAGTCCCTTTCAATGTGTGGTTATTCATAAGTTATTTAAAAAAATATATTTTGTGTTTGTTTTTTGTTTGTTTTTTTTTAACAGAAACAGGATGTCAGAAGGGGACAGCGCCGGAGAATCTGTTCACGGCAAGCCTTCGGTGGTCTATAGGTTCTTCTCAAGACTTGGGCAGGTTGGTTACAAGAACAAGTTGTATAAGAACTTCTATTTAGGAGCCATGTTTCAAGAGAGAGCTCTCTGTTACTGTCCACACAGTAACCACACAGCTGGCACAGTACTTACTCGCTGGCTGCACTAGTGATCTTGCATGGCTTGGGACAAAATGGTAACACTAACAGACAACTTGGCCAGTCAGCTGTTAAAAAAAAAACAAAAAACCAAAACAAAATAAAGACAACGCCATTATTCACTTACAATTTCATTTTTATAGTCTTTGGCTAAATCATTATTTTTTTTTATGTTGGTGAGCAAGCAAGAGAGAGAACGCTTTCTTTCACTTCAGGCTGTGTAACTGGGAATATTTTAATACCCTTTGTGTGTTTAAAGTTTGAGTTCTTGAGGCTTTCACTATGAGCATAAAACAAGAGTTGGGGTCAGCTGGGAGATGCCATTCTCTTACCATAGAGCAGATGGATTGGAAGGGTGGAAGGGAGCAGAGGTCCGGCCACAAGGAGGAAGCGAAAGGGAGCGGTTGAGAAACAGATGGGGTGAATGAGAGAGAAAAAATTGCAAGAGAGAAGAGATGAGAAAAAAAGAAGTTAGATACAACAAAGATTAGGAAACAGGGTTGCTTTTGGAAGGGCATAATATAGATGATATAAAATAAAGGTAACTGCTGCTGGGCCAGCCATTTCCCTAAATAGTAAATGAGGTGCATGTTGAACCTACATTCTGCTTGGCGGTGCAGAGAGAGAACCGTTCCGTGTCCCAGGAGACCATTTTGAAAGGAGCGTTTGTCCTCCGGCCCTTTGCTGCTCTGTCCATGAAGTTTGAATGACTTACAGTTTGACTAGTAATAGAAGAACGCATGGGACTTGATGCTGGGGGCACTCATTCTTTTGTTTGTGGTGTTCTGCAGATTTACCAGTCTTGGTTGGACAGATCCACTCCATATACAGCAGTGCGATGGGTTATGACGCTGGGTCTCAGTTTGCTGTACATGATTAGAGTTTACCTGCTGCAGGTAAGATGAATGCTTGACTTATCTGTGGCTCCTTGCCTGTAACCTTTTGTGTATTGCCCACATGGAGGAGAATAATTGGGATTCTGGGAACAGTCAGAGAAAGATTCTGTATGGATATTCATGAAGGGAAGAGAGGTTTTTCATGCTATTCTGCTGTCTTAATTTCAAAGAGCAGGACATCCATGAAAGAGATGGCTTTCCTTTGCCCATTTTGTTGTGCCGCATTCCTCCTCTTCTTGTTCACTATCCGTAGAGGCTTTCTTCTATTCCTGATGCTTGATAGTGTAGATGGACAGCTTCAAGCATGGCTGTAATTTAAGTAATAATTCCCCCTCCTAGGTTTTCTTTCTATAAAACCATTAGCACCCAGAAGTGGAGGCGTGAGATTAACAGAGGACTGCAGTCTGTCAGTAATAAAAATAAGTGAGGGTTGGAAGTCCTCACGACCTCATCCCGTCCAGCAATGTGGCTAGTGTAGTGTCCATTCCTGCAGCTCAGGTACATTTTGCTGTTCATCGTCATCTCTGTGCCTGTGCTACATCAGTGTCTGAGCACTGGATGAGATTTCGGACTCCAGTCTGCGCTCCCCAGGATACAGACCTTAGCCAAGTTCCCTTATTCCCCTTCTGGAACCGAGAAATTAAATACATTTTATTTATCAAATAGTGTAAATACACAGGGAACGTCTAGAAACTGAGCCAATACTGGATAAAAGAAACCCAGACTTTCATAAGCTATCAGCAAGGAAGTAGAAAGAGAACCACATGGAAGGCTTTTTGTGGTCCAGAAAACTTGCGCCTTTAAAGAGTTGTTAGTTCAATAAAAGAATCCTTCTGTACCCAAGCACTTTATTGACCCATGTTAGCACATAACAAATTAAAACAAAGGATCTAATTTTTTTCAATGGTAGTAATTACTTAAATTGGAAGGTTTTCCAGAAGGGACTTGGGCTTCATTCCATAAATCAGGTTTCCATAGGCACAGACAGAAGAGATCCTGTGCTGCTGTTTTATTTGGTTTGCAGGTAGTGCTGCACCCAGGAATTGCTCTGAAAATGACAAATACTATTGGAAGATGTTCAGGGAACACTGTAGTGTCAAAAAAAAACCCAGTCTCCTTAGGTCAGCCGTCTTGGGAATAATTTTGTTGTGTTGCGCCAGTTGCAAAAGTGCCTTCAGTTTCCCAGAATGTCCCAAATAACCTGTCCATCTCTCTTGTCAGATCCCACTCTGGCAGCTTTCTCTGTGGTGCTGATAGTTAAACCCAAGTTAATGGAGTTGCAGTGATGTGTATTGCATTTACCCAATGAAGTCGCCTTACTGATACACAGAAGTGTTTCACGTCAACTGACGTAGATTAATTTGTTCCTACTGTACCGGGTTTTCTCATATGAAAGGTTATAAGTGGTCTCTAACCCATAGAGAAGGGGACCAGGAAGATTAGCTGCCCTCTATATTTAGAAATATTGGGCCCTTGAATGTGGAGACTTGTAGTGAGTGAGTGCATCAGCTTCAGACACTTGGGAAAACAAAATCTTTAGGACCAAGCAACTGCTGCAGAAGCGCCGGCTTGGCTAAAGATGTAAATGTTTAATTCATATCCTCTTCTTAAACTAGGATATTTAGATAGGGTAATTCACTCTCTGGGTTCATATATCCATGCAGTGATGTCTTGAAATTTTAATTAAACAAACAAGAAACTAAACATCTTAATTAAAAAGAATCAGTGTTGACCAGAAGAGACGCTGGCACCAGCCAAATCTAAGCGAGAGGAAGTACAGGAGGTAGAAGGTGGGGCTGGACTGAACTTTCCCTCCAGTATTTGCTGTGAATTTGGCAGTTATGTGGCAGCGTATTGCAAACTACAAGCAGGTACGAATCCCTTCCCCAGAGGCCACGGAAGATCAGGAAACATAGCCGAGTTCAAAGCAAGTGGCAGATCTTCTGCTTTCCAGCCGATTAGACTCTGCTCCCAGGCCGACTCTGCTTTATAACACATTTCTTGGTTTCCAGCCTGCTTTAGTATAAAGAGGGATCGCCTGTAAGCCTTCAGTCAAGGAAGCTTCGGCTCTTTTCTGTTCATCTCATGGTAACCGCTTTGAATTGTAGATTAGCGGTATTTAAATGTATAAATAAGTAAATGCTTAGAGCCCTCATCCCTCCAGATAAAGGGCAAGTTAGGAGGGGATAATCTACAAAAAAGGGTACTTGAACTGTGAAATTACAACTGGGAGGACAGAGTTTAGCTAGTGTAACCCTATTTTAGCATTTGACAATTCATCTGACTCCAGGAGACGACCAAAGGAACATAGCAAGTTGTGATATTCCACTCTCACCCTCTGTGGAGCCCCAGGATGCCCTCTTACATCGCCCATCCCCCCTTTCTGCATCCCTCCGCTGATCCTCTCGTCCCCTGTCTTTCAATTCCCAGCCTCACTGCATCCCCTCCAACCCTTCTCTCATATGCTCCCCAGCAGTTCCCCCCCCCCCTCGCCCATCAGCTCCTCTCTTATATTCGCCAGTCAATCATGTGTCATTTCCCCTCTCTCATCCTCCATGGCAAGGACCTCTTCACCTGCTCCAGCTCTCAGACCCCTCCTGCATTTGATTCCCCCCCCCCCCCAAACATGTTTTTGGCCGGGGTCCATAGAAACATATTCCTTTGGGCCCCAGGCCGAACTGATCCCTGCTGCTGGGAAGAGAGGGTTGGCTGATCAGTGGCAACACTTTTTTTTTTTTTTTCCTCTGGTATAGATTCAGTGGTGGATTTTGAGAGAAGAGCAGTGGCAGCCTCCGTCGCTCATGCACACTCAGCCCTCTCGCTGGTCTGAAGCCGGACTGAGATCTGCAAATGGCAACAGCATTACATTGCATTGCATTGCACGCGTGAGCCAGTGCAAGCTCGCAGCTCCTGCGTAAGGAGTGATCGGGTTTCTGACTCCTGCCTGTGAGTGCATGCTGGCTCACAGGCCCCCTGCCGACTTCCACTACTAATGCTGGGGCTTGAAGGGCACTGCCATTTGTGACCCACCCACAGTTTTGTAAGCCCGGGGTTAGACAACCTGAAATCTGTTCAGCTAGAAGAGACTTTCATTCAGAGTTCAAGATTACAAATGATATTTTGTCAGGAGCCATCTGGGTTTTAAGTCTCCAGAATACAGGGCAGGGCAGAGGGCAAAGAGAAGACACTTCAGACAAGAGATAATTGTCATTGAGGGATAAGGTATCTGAAGATATGGTCATTGCAAAGTCAGGCCACTGCAATAAAGTTCCAGGTCTTTCTTTATTTAAAATAGTTCTATTCTGCCTAGAACGACAGAATGTGCTAAGTGGGATTACAATAACAGAATTTCAACACTGTAAAACATCAGCAAGATACAACGTAACAGTAATATAAACATAAATAAAGAAAAAGCTGCTTGAAACAACATTGCTTTTAGCTGTTGATGAAAGACTGCGATGACCTCTTGTGCAGGAAGAGTATGCGGCAGAGCATTTCATAAAGATGGCCCTCAAACTAGAAATGCCCATTGGTGTGTTGCAGAAAGTCATGCTAATTTAACAGCAGGAACTGCTCTCTTGAGACTGGGTCAGTCTCAATAAATGATCCAGATTATCTGGGCCTTCCTCTTTCACTGTTTTAAAAATCGTCAAAGCTGGCTTAAATTGAATACGCTGCTCTTTTAAAATTGGCATTAAGTTGATCCCAAGGACGTCCGCCAACAAGCAGGTGGACAGCAGAACTTTGTAGGGTCTGTAACGCACGCAAAGAAGATTGGGGAAGGCCGGCAAATACAGAGCTGCGGTAATCTATTACCGTGAGTATGTGAGCTTCTACAATAGCACAGAAATCACCTCGGTCTAAAATATATTTCAAATGACACAACATTCATAGGTTAAAATAGCCGATTTTAAAATCCTGAGAAATTTGCGATTTAAAAGAAAGGCACAAACCAAACAAGAAGCCCAGATTTCAAACATCCTTAAAATGCAATGTAACGCCATGATTATCTATTCATGCAAATTCTTTAATTTACATTTTGCTTAAAAAAAAAAAAATCAGGATCCTGAGAAAAATATCAAGTCTGTCTTTTGTAAATTTAGCATAAGAGAATTCTGATTCATCCAAGATTAAATTAGTGATAGTTTCTGTAATATCTCCTAACACTTGATGCACATTTTTCTTAATTGGAAAAACAGCTGGATATCATCAGCATAGATTTCCTATCAAGAATATCACATATAGGCTATAAATAACTATTAGCGTGCAGCTGTGAGGGAAGAGCCCTGCGGTAGACCAAAAGATAATGAAAACCAAGAAGAAACAAAATCTGAGACGCATAATTTGCATTCTGGATTCCAAGTATGACTGGAACCAGCAAAGCACTGTCCCGTCCCCCCATTCCCAGGCCTTTGAGCCTGTTCAGTAAGACGGAACGGGAGACCATGGTCAAAGGCCGAGGATATATCCAAAAAGATGTCATAGTATCACAGGATATTGCGCCAACATTTTTAATGTTGGACCTAAAGCGCAAATAACGTTTTTATTTTTTCTGTCTAAAATTGTCTAAATTCTTCAAAATCACTTACACTTTGAATTTTGTTATGTGGTGGTGACAGGGCTTGGTGTACATTGTAGTTGGTCTAGAAGCCAATACTATCTTATTGAACATAAGACTGCATCTTTCTTCTGGCGCAGTGAATCAAGTTAGCACAATAATAAGGTAATTTTTTTTATCATGGTAATTGGGTGACACCTGACCAGAGCCACAAGTGCAGGTATTTCATACTCTGTGAAGGATCTTTGGTATATTTTTCGAGGCGTAGTTAATGTTCCCTCTGTGTGTTCTTGTTTTCAGGGTTGGTACATTGTGACGTATGCCTTGGGAATCTATCACCTAAATCTCTTTATAGCTTTCCTGTCACCCAAGGTGGATCCATCGTTAATGGAAGACTCAGGTACGGCTGTAACACTGATACAGTTTGCAGAAATAGCCCCTCTCTGCTCCTTCTTTACGAGAGCACATGATGGATTCAGATAAGATGTAGAAAGAGACTAGAAGCACAAAATAGAGAAGCTTGTAGGCCAGCCTCATACCCCCAGAGGTAGCACTAAGTTATGGACAGATGAGAAAGGGCCATATGATCTTTTTCTGTGCTATGTTGGGTTCCCAAATCTAGCTTCTGCTTCCCTGGCCCGATGGGGATGGTGTGGAAGCAGCATTCACATCTCGGCCATCACTCAATGGCATCACCTACTGGTTGGGTTGAGTGCACTTAGGTTGCATATCTCTGCAAGCAGCCTGACCCTACAGTGGCTGGGGAGTGGGATTCAAAAGGAAGAAAAAAAAACAAGGTAGCCATGGACGGAAACCTTTGGTGCCAATTTGTGCTATGTTTGGATATAATTGGTGTCCCTCTTCTCAAAAAGGGATCTTGCATGCTCAGTTACCCTGGAGGACGACAACAGATGTGCGATACTGTTTTTATATAGGATTGGACGTGTTTTATTCAGGATCCACTTAGCATGGTTGCTCGGATATAAATGTTTCTAAGTGAATACACGGTGTCTTGCAAAAGAAATGATGCTCTACAGCTAGGACAGGAATAGTGCAGCAGCCTGGATGGGCCACGTGGTCGCTTTTCTGCCATCATCTGCGGTCACCGTGTAGAACTTGCATTGTTTGAAGACATTTTGAGGCTGACGAGTAGATTTTCTCCTGCTTAAGCCTGGGTACAGAACCGGCTGCCAGCCAGCCAGCCCCTCTGATGCTTTGTGCCTGATCTGGCGAGATTTCTGAGTCCCCAAGGAAAACCAATTCTGTGACTATGCTGAACCTGGCTTGTCACTTTTAACGTGTTTCCTTCTGCCCTATCCCCTACAGAATCAGACTTAACAAATCTAGACATCGTTTAGCATGAGTAATCCCTCTTTCTTTTATGCAAGTGTAACTGTGTTGCATAGCGACCATTTAATGAATAGGTAAGTGACTATTTGTCTCACGGTCTGTGTTCCCTGCCGTAGGCGTAAGGATATGACTGTGACAGCCAGGTACACGTCTGCACTGAACAGCTATAATTCAAAGATGCAAGGCAGAAACATCTAGAACAAGAAGTCTAGTTATGAGGCTCCCAGAAGGAGGGTGGTGGGGAGAAATAACAAAAGCGTTCTCCCTAGAAAGGGTGGCAGATGCCTAAAATGGAGTCCCAGGGGATGTGGCGGAGATAAAACCAGTAACCGAATTCAAGGGAGCGTTAAGAAGTGAGGGGAAAGGCTGAGACTGAATGGCAGCAGGAAGTACCTTGGGCGGTCCAGCTGGGTCTTGTAGTCTTTATCCACTGTTCTAGGCCTGATTTACGAAGGCTTTTCTCCCATTTTGTATTCATGGGAAAAAGCTTAGTGAATCAGGCCCTAAATAGGATTTCCCTGTACGTACCAGGATCAGTCCAGACACCTGGGTTGTGACTCCGCACCAGCAGATGGAGACAGAGCAAAACTTGTCGGGCTCCCTACATATAGTAAGGCGCCACCCACAGCTCGTCAGTCTTACTCTGTCTCCAGCAGATGGGGCAGGTCCACCCACAGGCTCTGGTGATCCTGGTTAGCTAGTCAGGAGAGTTGGTTAAAAAAAAAAAAAAAAAAGAAGAAAGAAAATAGGGGGAAGAGTTTCCTAAGTTAGAAATCTCAGTATAAATGACAATGGACTTTAAAGCATTTGTAAATATGGAGCTATTGGAAAAGCAAGTGTGTGTGTGTCGCTACAGATAGATATAAAATACGTTTGCAGATTCATCGGGCAGTGGAACAGGATGAGAGAAGGGGCAGCTCTTGGCACCAGTGCTGCGAGCATATTGGCACAGTTTTTCTTACGAAGAGCGGGAATAGATCTGGAAACCCTGAGCATGGCATTGCTGGCAGGGGAGAGTAGGCCCCAGGATAGATCGGGTGCTGGTTTTCTGCTTCAGGCTTAACAATAGGACCAAGATGGCCCAAACGGAAATCATTGGGTTATAAATTGGGTTTTTGGAGGTCACAAGGCCCAGCCATTCCTTAGAATTCCCTGTTTGTGCGGAGTAGAAGCAAAGCTCATTTTTATTTTAGTAAATAAACGGAGGCAGTGCACGTGTTGCCTCGATCTCGCAGGCGGGAGGAAACCTTGCCAGAGTTGCCATCGAGTAGGTGAATTGGCTCTGCAGTCTCTGGCAGGTGGAACCGGCTGCCTCCTAGCATCCAGCTGGCAGATGCAGTTTGAGTTTCGGGTGATTTGTAAGGGCCTGGATGAACTGAGCAGTTAGATTTGGAGATTGGAATTTACATTCTCAACCCAATGGCTCCCCTATTTTGCAAAGTGATGGGCCACTGGGTTGCAGGGGCCGTTATGTTTTAAATTGAATGTTCTCTCGGCTATAGGGTTTGGTTTTAATGTTCTAACTATAGTTACGACAGATAAAATAAATGTACTGGGGCTGACCACTTAGTTTGATTCCCAGGCCATTCAAGGCTGAGGTTGCTGCCAAGGAAGTATATTCCCAGGTCCTGGCGGGGGAGAGAGAGACCCAGTCATTTCGCCACAGTGACATCTAGTGGCCAGATTTAGGGCCCATAATCACAGGGACCCTGAAGAAGCTCTGGTGCCCTAGGATCCTTGCCCAGGACTGTTCCTGAGATGACTGGGTGGGAATATAAAGCAGGTGAAAAAATCCCTGGGTAGATGAGACAGAAAGCTCATGATGGTGGATCTCAGCCGCCATGAGGAAAAAGGCCAAATGGCCCGCCCCCTCCCAATAAAATCCCATTATTTTACCTGCACGTGGGCATTTCTGCATTCCCAGTATGGCTCGTGGCTGTCTGGACTGCCCATCACCGATCGACCACCGTCTGACCTGTACATTCCCTGTATTTTCCAGATGAAGGTCCTTCGTTACCGACAAAACAAAATGAGGAATTCCGCCCGTTCATAAGGAGGCTTCCCGAGTTTAAATTCTGGTGAGTGAATTCCTGCTGGGAGGATTCTGCTTTGTTCTTGTATATTATCTCGCAGGGCTTTTGGAGTGAATTTTTTGCACCAGCATTGTGTATGTGTGAAAAGTGAAACCAAAGGCCTCCGTCTGCAGAGGGTGGAACACTTGGACTCAGATTTATTTAAAGGTTTGGGAGCCCTGGGTGAGGGAACAGACTTGGAAGGTTTATAGCACTTTTCACGTGTAGGACTGAACGATACCAGGGGAGGAGCGGATTGGCCTTTCACCTCTAGCGCTGGATGGCTCATGGGATTGGCCCAGGTCTTGGAAAAATCTGGACTCTTAGTAGGTTGTGCTGTCTTTTTTTAAATTACCAGCCAAAAGATGTAGTAGATGAAGAGTGGTAGGGTTTTTTTTTTAGGGATGAAAGATAACCTATAAATACCTCCAGGTGAAAGAAATTGGGGACAGGAATACCCAGCCTTGCACTGCTAGACTGTCGGTCCAAATACTGCACGGATCAGACCCGCACTCGGATGAGAGATGACGTCTGGGAGTTTAGTTGGTGGCTCTCAGTCCACTTTGCAGCAGTTATCGGTGCCTAAATTGCCAGCGTCTTTAGCAAGATTGCAGGCTGAATGCTGGCTCTCATCCCTTCTGAAGCCACGGCAGGCTCAGATTGCAAATGAGGATTTGCTGTACTGTCCCTATTGAATTAGCACAAGTTTGAAACTGTCAAGGCTTCAACCCTGGCTGCCTTCAAGCATTTTTTTTTTATTAATGTATGTGAAGAATGCACAATGCTTAACATTGACGCCTTGACGATTGGCACTACTGCTGGCAAGCTTAAAACCTGTCGTGTCCGTGTGTCGTGTCCCCCCCCCCCCCCCCAAAAAAATGTTGTATTTTTAATCACGCATGCATATTTTTCTGAAAACGCACTGCAAAAATGCACTTGCAATTCGTGTCTCTGGGTTGGAGGGGAGTGCAAAGTATATGGAGGTCCCATGGTCAGAATATATTTGTTCAGCTACAGGTGGTGCTTAGCCAGGTAAACACCAGGATTTGAAAAATCCACTGCTTGGACCGCCCCTGCCATAGCCAGGTAAAAAAAACATATTTGGCTATGTTAGGGTGGCTCAGGGGCATTCTGGCAGTATCTGGCTGGTTTTTCAGCGTTCTCCAGCTAACGTAAGCTGATAGCTTTAGGACTGCCAGACAGCAGTTCTAAAGTTAGTGAAGTAAATTAATACGGCGAACTTGCCAAGTTATACATTTATCCGGCTGACGGCCAGCCACCCAGCAGCTGAAAATGGACCTCCAAGGAGAGGCCCTGGCTGTCCGTTTGTGCAGTGGTAATTGGCACCAGTATGTGGGCCATGAAGAAAAATCATTCTGCAGGATTGGGTCCAGCTCGAGTAGAGAAGCTGTGATCCCATTAAAAGACTGCAGCTCCAAGAGAAAACATGGCCCATCATTTTTCTGTTAATCTCCTTTTTTTTCCCCCTTCATTCAGGCACTCTGCTACTAAAGGAATCGTTGTTGCCATGGGATGTACGTTCTTTGAGGCTTTCAACGTCCCCGTATTCTGGCCAATTCTCGTTATGTACTTCATTATGCTTTTCTGCATCACCATGAAGCGACAAATCAAGGTAAGTTTGGCTCTGCACTGTGCTTGTGAAAGTGACACATGATGGCACCAGAGTCATTCAGTAATCCTGATAACAGTGGGACAGGGCCCTAGTTTAAAGCCTGTCCTGAGAGGCTAACACAAGTGCACTGCTTCCCCTTACCCAGCTCCTTTACAAAGTCTGATGCAGCTAGGGGTTGCTCAGTCTATCACTCCCAGCTTAGATCCGAGGTCTAAATTATGTTTCTGAGTGCATTAGTGGCCAATAACCGCAAATAAATAATAAATTATTAAAATGGGGTAAGACAAGAACCACCCTGAAAGGATAAATGTCACAGCTGCCATGAAAATGTGATTATACGTTTAGTCGTTGTCACTCTTAGTTAATTTGCACCTATTTGACAAAACTCCATCACAATTGTCCCTTCATCTTACCACCGCTGTAATCTGGCAGTGTCCGTTTGTTAGAGAGGAGAAGAAATGGATGTAGTCAGCTCAACAGAACTTTTCATGTTCAGCTACTTCGATTCAGCAAAAGTACTCGGGCTACTGCCAGGTCGGTTCGTTTTTAGTAATATTGGCCATCTGCATTCAGCTGGCATCCTAACCCACTTTTTCAGGGATAGTAGTTTAGGATGTAACCAGCAAAGTGGGAGTGGAAAGGTCTGGTGACCAATTTTGGTGTCCTGTCTGCTCCTTTTCTGAGAAGCGGCTGTGGGCACAGGCAGGAAAGGTGACTTGTCCAAGATGCTTCCCTTCTGAAGCCAGTAGTCTACCTCTTGTGATACTGAAACTGGAATTAAGGGCAGCATTGTTACTTAACAAAAATAGAGTGAGCTAATGCATCCGAAGCGCAGTCTTCCCTGGAGTCCAGGCGAATGGGTCGCCCTTGAGAGGGCTTAAGGGTATTCATGGCCTCGCTGAACATCAGGTCAGGAAAGCATCGACCCTCGCCGCTTCTCCTCTCACAAAGAGGCTCCATCTTGCAGAACCGTGAGTCGCCTTTGGGGGGGTTCAGTCCTCTCCTTGGCCAAGCCCCCTGCTCGCGTGCAGCTGTCCTGCCATTATAAAACAGAGCCTTTGAGCCGCAGAAACGCACTTACTAATGGCTTCTCTCGTCTTTTTGCAGCACATGATTAAGTACCGGTATATCCCCTTCACCCACGGCAAGAGGAAATACAAAGGAAAGGATGACATCGGGCAGCCTTTCTCCAGTTAGACCACAGACTGAACCTCCTTGAATTTCTTACCTGTAATTAAAACAACCCGAAGAGAACAGTTTTGAGCCATTGTAACAATGCCTCCTTATTGCTATCTGTATCGAGGGAGAGCGTGAGAGCCCTAGGCTAGATATTTTTTAGGGAGTGAAGCATCCGGGCCTTCCAAGCAGACCCAAATGGTTTTTCTGTCCATGGCAGCATCCGTCGGTAACAGGCCCCAAGGTCACCTGTGAGCTCTGAAAGGCCGATGCCTTGATGTCCTTATCTTTGCCCCATGCCAGCAGGGGGAGCCTCTGACCCGGTGTTCTGCTCGCCAGGTGGGTTAGGGATAAGTTTAAAGCGAGGCCCGCTTCATCCTCCTACCCCCAGACTGAAGAGGGGCATCTTCCTAAGGCTCAGATCTCAGGCTTTGCTCCCTTGGTTGCAATGCCAGTCTAACAATTGCATTCAAAGTGGGGTTTTAAAATTTGGCGCTTTCATAATGGTTCAAAACTTAGTTCTTATCATGATTTCCGTGAGAGCCTGGAATTATAAATATATACATATTATATATATATTTTAATTGTTATTAGTTGAGGGGTAACTTTCATACACAAGATTTTTTTTTTTTTTTTTTTAACTAACTTGTTCATGCCACCCCTTTCAAACACTGAAACGAAAAAAAGTTTGGTTAGGGAAAACCAGTTTTGGGGTTTTAACACTGCTTTCCCCTTCTATGAATGAGAGAGATCTGACCTGCATGTAAAACATTTATATGTGCCACAGCTATAAAAATGATTTTAAATTACTTACTATTCCTTTTCAGTTTTCTTAGACTGTGCCCCCTTGGTTGACGAGTCTCTGTCTATGTGGCTACCATTTCCCCCTATTTGTTAGGTAACTCTGGTTTCGGGTACTGTCCTCCAGTGAATTGGAGGAAATAATTTAGCGGAACGCTCTTTTCTTTTTTTTCTCTTTCTTTTCGGTTGCCAAGAGGCCGTGGCCATTCTGAGTCTGGCACTAAAAGGCTTGTTTGTAGGGAGATTTCAGACAGGTCATGCACTGCAGTAGCGGAGACAACCTTTGGGCTGGGGAAGGGGGTGACTTATTCTAGCTGTGGGATAACAAGTAACTGCATGATTGCTAAATCCGTGCACGGGGGCCCATGCCCTCCCTCACAAGATAGTATGACTTCTGCCTCTGTATTCTCCCTCCTCTCTCGGTAGTGGGAAATGGGTATGAAAACCTAACCAGGCTCTGGTCTATACCCCCTGATTCTAGGGGACAGGTTCCTTGTTTCTAAGCTCCTGAAGTCTCTCAATAAGGAAATCAGCGGGTGCCATTAACGTATTCCAAATCCACCAGGCGCTGAGGAAAGAGAGAGAGAGAGACACATTCCCACCACGCAAGAGCCATTTGTACTCTTCCTCTATAGAAAACAGGAGGACACCATTGCCAGAAAATCCTACTTCCCCCTCTCGCTAGAGTAAGTGTCCATGGTACTGTTGATTGTCCAAGAATGGTACCTTCTGCTTGGCCACTCGTTCAGGGCAGGTTTACAGCCAGGTAAAAGTGCAACGTGTACCCCAGCCTGCAAACAAAAGCTGGAATGCCAGTAAAGCTTACAAGGTTCAGTTATGAAACCAGAAGCAGCTTTGTCCAAAGCAGCAGACAAAGCCCCTTCTGTTTATAAAAACCGCTGTATTCATCTTGCAACACCTTGCATAGAAAAAAAAGTGAGAGGATACTGTGTCAAAATGATCTTTGAAAAATGTCTAAACTGGAACCATTGCTGTTTCTTCACATTTTGCCTTGAGCGTGATTTTTCAATAAACTTTCTTGGTAAAAGCCTACTTCACTGCTGTTCTTTAAAGGCAGTTAGAATTAAAAAAGTGACATTTGAAAAATGTGGGGGTTTTCTGTTTGTTTGCAAAAGGCAAAATATTGTCCTGTCCCCATGGCTGCTGCTGAGAACATGCACTGCTTAAAATATTAATCTCCCATTTGCAAAAGTTGCAACACAAACTTGTTTACTGAAATTAGAAATTTATTCAGTCCTGTCTGTACAGTTAAAACAGCTCCCATGAAGTGTTTTCCTTCTCCTAAAGTGCCAACAATGGTAATGTGATTTGTTTAAATGATCCAGCAGTATTGCACATTGCATTCACAGAGTGGAGGGGTTTTGCTAAGTGCCCTGGCTGTTCCTTGAAGGTTATCCGAGCTGTTATAGGTAACTGGGATTATTGGAGCACAAAGCTGGTCAGAAATGAATTGATGACCTTCGTAGGAGGTTGTTAGAGAAAATTAATATTCAAATTAAGCAGTCTTCTGCTCAAGAGTGTGCAAACACGCTGCTGCAGTGGGGAGCTGTGGCTTCCACAGGCCCAGTGGTAGACGGTTGCTCTTACTCTCTATACATTTAATTCTAGTGTGAGGCGCAGGTGTGCATTCGTGGGGGCTCACAATTCAGCCACGCTCCAATATTTAGCAATTTGGGGAGGATAGGTCAGACCCCAGGGTGGGCTGCATATGCAGTTTCCTTATTCTGTAGGACAAAAGCCAACCCTTTTTCTGCACTCATCAGTGCTCTGTCCAATGTTTCCTAATATAGGAGGTAGCCCTCCCCAAAATCTTCCAGCAGGTGCCATCCTACTACTTATTTGCCCCTTTCCTGGTTCAGAAACTGCCAGTGCTGGTGCCCGAAGCATCTCAACCACTTTTCATTAGACTAACTTACCCTTAATTATAAGCTAGACAATCGGTCTACCTTTTATTTTTCTCACATTTTCTTCCTTAAGTCTGGAAAAGTATGTAAGAGCTAAAACAGTTTTTGTGATTGTGAAATGATTCTCCTACACAAAACTATTACTTACCTAGCAAACCCCCTAGAAAAGCAGCACTCAAAGCTTATCAAGCTGAATCTGTTTATCCTACAAAAAATGGCACCACTGCTCTTATCAGAAAGTTAAGATCCCTGTAATGAAAAAACCCTTCCCCACACTAAGACATTTTAATGCCGTCAGATCAGACTGGCGTACTTTGAATCCAAAGTACTGGCTATGCTAGGCCTCTGCATTCTTGCTGTACCCTGGAGATTCTCATCTCTATTTTACATTTACACTTATCTGCATGCTCTGCCCTCAAAACAGCTCCTGTTCAGTCTTTATTCTGCAATGCCTGATTTAAAGCCCTGATACCAGGGGCAGAGAGAGCTTTCCTAACAATTAACTTCATCCCAAAAGTAAATACATAGTCAAAATAAAAAAAATAAGACTTTGATTTTAAAAGCCCACAGAATGAGTAAACAGAGACCCATTCTGGTTAGGCCTGCTGCTTTAGAGAAGGAGTTTAGACTTGTTTCTTAAACAGCTAAAAACAAAACGTTTAGCGGCATTTTAGTTTAGACTAACAGCAAATGCCTACTTTTCTGGAAGACTGTGTGGTACTGCAGACTCTGATCTTCTCTGTCCTTGGGACGTTCCACTCAGACTTGATTCCCTCCCACCTCGAGATTACTATACCGACATTTTATCATTCCCAGATCCAAGCTACATACATAGTGACATATAGCACATACTCAGGGCGACAATAAGAGCACTGCTTAGGTTTAACAAGGAAGTGCTAATCTGGTTCCAGCCCCATCCAAGACTGCAGTATCAGTTCCCTTTACCTGGTGGTTTGAAATATACAGGTGGAGAGCATCCCTTACTGTGGAAGCTTCCGTGCCCAGAGATGGTGCACAAAAAAGTGAAGTAATATCAAGACAAGGGAAAGCCATTCATAAAGAGGGACACAGGACAGCTCCTCTGGAACTGGTTGAGGTGGGCTGAAAACAACCTTTTGGACTGTTTCCTCTTCAAAATAGCTGCCCCAGTAGTAATACTGACCTGAAATCACATATCAGCAAAGCGCCAGTGGTTAACAGTGTGAGGGTCACCACTTTTTAAAATCAGTAGGTGATCAAGGAGTCACTAGGCCTTGGCAGGACGTTTCTACAGTGGCTGCATAGAAAGTTGATTTGGCATGTAGGGTTGATCAGCAGGTGGCCACACAGCCACCCTGCCCCAGCACCTCCCCTGCTGTCCAGCACACCCACTGAAATAAATAGTGCAAGATTATGGCTGCTGCCTCCTCTAATACATGTAAACATATAAATGATTCACAGGGGCAGCTAGTTATGTAGCTCAAAAAGACCTAAAAAAAAAATATTCCAGCCCTTTTTGTGTGCTTTTGGCTAGTTGCTGTGTATTATTGAGGACAATGCTTCTGCATCAGAGGTTCCCAGCACCAGCAAACCTCTGGCACTAGAGGGCCGCCAGGTATCAGGTGGTCTTTATTTTTCACTGCCCATTTCGGATCTGTGCCTCTTGCGTGTCAGGAGAATTAGTCCTACGAGTGCCACTTTAGGCAGCTATGGCATGGGTGCTCTAGATCCACATTACAGTCCCAGGGAACAGCAGGAAAAAAAATAAAAAGGGTCGTCCAGCTCATAGAGCAGGGACACAGGTCTGGCTCATTAGACGCAGCAAGGTTTGAAAAACCCCAAAAGGCTTGTCTTCTTCAGAATAAAGCAGAATAACTAATTCAGCAGCCAGATGAATTTTTCCCTTATTGCCTGTACAGGAAAAATGCTTAGTGCCTCTCACCCTAAGCCATGGCCGCAGTCACAGCATTAGCCTGGCTGAAAATATTTTTTCAGTCAACATTGCTGCTCGAAACATCTAAACTGTGGCAAAATCCAAACTAATTGTGTTTCAGTGTCGTCCTTCAAAAGATATCCCTGCGCTGTGCTGTGCTCTCAGTCGTGGAAGGCAGGGAGCCCTCCCGCGCTGGCTCATTGCTTTCTCGGCTGCCCGGGGCTCGGCCTAGCGATAGTGGCGCAGGTAGATGAGCTTCTGAGGGTGAAAC
The DNA here is from genome assembly GCF_901001135.1 of Rhinatrema bivittatum. Lineage (NCBI taxonomy): Eukaryota > Metazoa > Chordata > Amphibia > Gymnophiona > Rhinatrematidae > Rhinatrema > Rhinatrema bivittatum. The sequence continues at coordinate 73,327,678 of NC_042629.1, read as the reverse complement.
TTCTCCCTGCACAGCGGACACTCTGCCTGAAAGAGACAAAAAACATTGCAGCACAGCTGCTGATGGGACAGGAAGCCCTGGGAGTGATCAACCACTAAACAAAACCCAAAACAAGATTATACTTCACTCAAATGGGGGAAGAAACACTGGCAAAAAGCTACTTAAATCCATACACGGTTACCCTGTACATCCCCTGACAGTAAAAACGTTATTAGCCTTCGCTATTTTATGGGGCAGGCACTAGATCTGTGGGACTCGTGCAAATTGGGAGTTCTACTAGGTTTACACCGCTGTGTATGTGCCCTAACCTACTTTTCTGGGGAGGGATCTCTCAGGAAGCACAAATCTGGAATTAACAATAACTTAAAGAATTTGTTTTCCTTTTTCAATTCTTTTCCTCCTGTGTGAATATTTTAAAAAGTAGTGACAGATGGCTTAAAAAGGCTATTCAGAGTCAGTACACACAAAAAAACAAAACAAAACATGGTTTGTGTTAACAAAAGCATGAATATTAGTAGGGAGAGAGGGGTCTCAGCCCTCCCCAGGAGTTCAATGACCAATTTACCTTTGGAACTATTTCTGCTTTGCTTTTATAAATCCTTTATGTTGTTTTTTTCTTTCTCCCACCTCCCCTGACAAGTTTTGACAGGTGCCCCTGTAACTTAATGCACTGCAAAGGTTTTCTGCCACAGACCACCAGCAGAAACCCGACTCTGCTTACCTTGGTGTTGCACCACTCCACAATGCACTCCCAGCAGAAGAGATGGCCGCAGGGCGTGGCCGTCGTGTGCCGTCGATGATGCAAGCACAAGGTGCATTTGGAATAGCGCAGCAAGGATTTCTCGTGAGTGTGGGCTCTGTGTGCAAAATTAAACACAAGACCTTTCAATAAAGCTGCCGGAAAGCACAGGAAAATGTCATGGTGACCCAAGAAGAGTTTGCATTAGAAGAAGGTGTCAATGGTGACTCGGTCTCTACAGATGGGACCTTCAGCAAGCTGCAATATAATTTACAAGATCTGTGCATTCAGCTTAATGGTTCATAGTCACTTTAGTTAAGATTCACATTCTACACTGTTAAGTCTTGTTATGAATTTTTCGAGAGTTGATATCAGTGGATCATACAGCAGAGAATGCCTTCCAGCTGTCCGAGGTAAGCTCCTGAAAGCCACTCCCAGCTCTGCATGTCACTGCCACAAATGGAGAAACCCCTCGCTGCTGGGCATCTGCCTTTCGCCAATACCCCCTGCACCTTTCTCCAGATCCTATTCTGAGCAGACAAGCTCTGGTTTGGCGGCCAGGAACATACACCCCCCCTACCTCTGATAGGACATGCGCCGGTGAAACTTGCACTTCTGCTGCGTCTGCTGCCTCTGCTGGAAGTTGCAGGTCTGCACAGCAAGGATCAGGAACACATGCAGCACCGACACCACCCCCAGCAGCTTATAGCTCCATCGCACTCCTTGATCATCTCCGAGCAATCCTCTCACACGAAGCTATGCAGATGTTGAGAGAGAGAAAAATAGTCATTGACGAGCACCGGAATAAGCTAGACATGTTCCTCGTTGCTAAAATCCTTATGGGCAAGACGAATAAATAAAATAAATGTGATGGGAGGGAGAGCAAAACAGAGGACTCTGTTTTTGACAACCATGCTCGTTACCACTCTAAAACCACCTTTACTATATAACTGCTAGCATAAGAACTTTGCAACGGATTATGTTCGCCAAAGATGCTGCTACTGCTGCACAGAAGCTTTCCAGACCAGATCGACCCTTCCTTCACACTCTTGCCTTGCTCATGTGGCCAGGTCTGTACTTACATAATGGATCCCAGTGATCCTCTTGGCAATGTGATAGAAGGTTCCACTGACATAGAACAGTGCAAGGTGCAGTCTTCGGAGAAAGGTGACGCCGTGTCGGAGGAAATGGACAGTCCTTAGGGAAGCTTTCTTCTGCTGCTCTGTTAAGCCGCCAACCTGCCTGTGCAACCAGTTCCACAGGGGGGATCTGCGCGATGAGCCGGAGCTGTGGCTGCCGTGTGCGTTTCTCGGCCAGTCGGCTTCAACCTGAAGCTCATGCTCAAGGCGCACTAGGATCTTATCTGTCAGGTAGGGCACAACCGTCTGAAAGGAGAGCAAGATCGCCCGCTGAAGCCAGGAAGGGATTTTTTTCTTGGACGAATCAACCTGGATGATATTCACATACTCCTCCCCTAGAGTTTGATAGCCTGGAAGTTACAAAAGATGATGTTCAAATCCTGACAAAGTCAACCAAATCCTCCCCCCCTTTCCAAAGCAGGCAAGGCAAATACCAGCTGCAACTGCATAACAACAAAACAGTTAGAAAGATTACAGTGTGTTCAGTATATGGCAGGTAGGCTTTTGACTAAATTCTCATAAGAGATCAACATTAAAGAATTTTACAGTGGTTACTGATACTTTACCATAACCAATTTAAATAGCTTACGCTAGCCTTTAAGGCCCATGAACGGTGCTGGTCCTGAATATTTAAGAGACCACCTGGTTCCTTATGATTCAGGCAGATCTTTACAGGGCCCCTGCTCATCTGTTCCCGCAGTAGCACAGGCAAGGCCCCAAGCCCCTGGGAAAGGCCTTTCTCTTATACAGTTCCACGGCCTTTAGAAATTAGGCCAGGATCAGATGTTTTCCCAATTTAGACGGGATATAAAAACCTGCTCACTTAGGAAGGCTTTCTATGCTGCTAATTAGTTAGCTTGGCGAATGGTTAATTTTTGCAAAGAAACCCAAGGATGTGGGTCTTTCTCTGCTGACATTTACTATGTTGCTAATTATTTTATGGTGATCATATTTATTCTTTGAAACCATCTAACAAGTAAATGTTTCAGCATGAATAAAAGGATTCACTTTAAGGCAAGGAATGTCCGTAATGATACTAAACTTTAATGCACTTTTTGGTTACAATATTATTTTCTTTTTAACCATGCAAGGGGGTCATGCCGTTAACTGTTTTCAGTCTTTTCAAGGTGCCAAGAAAGTCAATTTTGCCAAAAGCAAGTTGGCTCCCACCCAGAATTTAAGCACCTGAGGACTCGTTTTGACACAAAAGTTCCTATGCATATGACAGAAGAAAGGATCCTGGATATCCAGTCAGGGGTTCAGGATCTCCACACATTTGCATGCACTGCCTCCATCACATGCAGATTTCAGCTCATGAATATTTATAATGGCTATCCCGAAAACCGGTCTGACTGGCCATCCCCCAGTACAGGTTTGTGAATCTCCAATCTAGAAGCTTTGGTGTGACACGTGAGATTTGTTGGTGCGGCAGAAACCTAAGGGTTGGGATTACCTTCAGGCGCCTTAGCAATGGATCTAGATTTGGTGCTGTGGGCAACAGAACACCCAAGCAGAGGGCCTTGCTCTCAATGTGATTCTCTCAAGTTTATTCTAAAAGGCTTTTATTTTATTTGTATATCGACATTCAGCCATAGCCATCACATCGGTTCACATACAACAATAATGATAAACAGTTACAATGTGAAGAATAGAAATAATGGTGTTATATAAAATAATGGAGAGAATTAAAGTGGAAAGAAAAAATGAAAAAGAATAAAAGTAGAGTAAAAATGTATGTATAGTTAAATTAATCATGTTGGGAAAGCTTTTAGAAATAGTAAAGTTTTTAAATTCTTCTTAAAAGTTTGAGTAGAAGTTTCCAGTCTTAAATCAATAGGGAGAATCTGAAGTGATTTACATTGCATAAAACATATATAATCAGCAAAATTCATAAAGGATACCATAGGATGTTGAAACTCTAGTAGAGTTAAAAGATAATTTCATGAAAATTAAACCCAACCTATTAAACATACTAAGGTTTTTTTTTTCCTTCCATTAAACATCAATAGTAAAAAAAAAAATTACAGTTCCAAAGTGTTTTTAAAAATATCCCATTACCTGAAAACGTGGTTAGGGTGAAGTATGCAATGTCGCACAACAGTTCAAGTTCTTTCCTCCACTGCAGCCATTTCTTGGCGCCTAGGACAGAAAGAGTTAGTTGAGAAAGAGCCCCTTGAGGACGAACAATGCTTTCGTGGGGGAGATCAGACAACAGCAAAATTCGATTATCTGTAATACAGCGTTAAGTCTTAACCACCTTCTTTATGTGCATTACCCCCAACTCCAGCCATCAAAAATGCATTTATTTTTGTTCTGCACCAGAAACCGAAAAAGCACAGCACTCACCCCAATATTACTATTAATACTTCGCTCAATAGCACCGCCTCACGTACAAAACCCGGAAGAGTCCCTGCCCCATAGAGTTTATAATCTGATCAAGAAAAACATGCAAGGCTCCGTTTCCTCACTGGCCGGAGTTTGCATTATTGTGAGGGCAAGGAACCTGTGTCTTGCTTCGTTTTCTCAGAGGAAGGTGTTGTGCTGGATCCGTTTCCGAAGAAACAAAACTCAATATTCAGTTTGCATTTAGGAGATACAACTATACCACGTTTTTTGACATCTGGAAGGAAACGTCTTCCCTCGCTCCATTCTTGCAAGGGCTAAATTTTAAGATTTTTCAGAGTTGAATTATTGCCGCCCTCCTTCCTGGAGCCCTTTTTTTTTTTTTTTTTGTAAATCAATAAGTTAAGAGCTTTACAAGGAGGGAGGAGGGGGAGCTGCAAAGCCAAGCCTCCCAACTCCCCGAAAAGACAGTAAAGCCCTGCACTGCAAGCTGCCCTGCTCGGCGGCGCTCACCGGCCAGACTCTGGCACACCTCGCTGGCCCCTGCTCGCAGGCAAGCCTGGTAGTGCTCGTCCTTCTGGCTGCAGCGGATGAGCTGGGGCTGGTTGGCCGGCTGCAAGGGCATGGCGGTGGGGTGGAGGCGCCCGTTAGGGCCCGCGTCCCATCTTCCGGCTCGGCGAACACTGCTGCCAGCACCTGCCCGCTTGCCGCCGGCCTCAGCACGTCGCGCGTCACCTCGGCGTGCGGTCACGTGAGGCAGCTGCCCACTTCCCCCACCTCGGCGAGCGCGGCCTTGCCAGCACCTGCCCGGAACCCGGCGGCTTCAGCACGTCTGGCGTCACCGAGGTAAATGGTCACGTGAGCGAGTGGAGGGGCGGAAGCTGCAGAGCCCAGCCGGGGTTTGGAAGAGGAGGGGTGCGGAATTTATAATGTGAACTTTCCATCTTTGTTTTTATGTTTGTAGTGTCACTGACGTGGAGGCTTTCTGCGAGTTTCCTAAAAATTCGGTTCATAAAATGAGCTCTCATTGAACAAAATCCAAGAGGTCGGTATGCAGCGCCACCTAGACGGTCAAGTTCCGATTTAGCCAGCTAAAGAGGTGCTACATGAATAGCGGCCGCTACTTATCTGCTTTTATCCAGTCAAGCAATTAGCTGGATAAGTGAATGATGGTGTGGTTTGCCTATCTGTAGTTAGCCTGATACAACTTATCTGGTTACCTATAAGCGACATGACCAAAGTTCGCCGGATATCTTTATCCGGCTGATTTGCTCAGCCAACTAGTGGTTGAATATTTACCTTCAAGTTACTGTCCAGCAAAATACAGGCTGCAGGTGCGAAAGGTTTGGGAAACTCCAGAAATCTATATATAATTCAGGTCCTGCAATATCCAGAATTATCAGGAAAAATCTGAATATAAAGCAATTTTAGAATGCAAGTGTTGAAATTGTTAGGGGTTCCTGGGGAACTGTTGCTGAAAATGCCAGAGACACAAGCAAACTTCCAGAGGGTGTGGAAAATGGCTCTGCTGCAGCCTCCTTTGAGGGTATTAGCTTCCATTATACCTGGGTCAAAAACAGTTTTCCACAGCCCTTTCTAAAAATTGTTCCAACCCCCTTTTAACTGGCTGCTAATTCTGAAGATAAATGGTTGTCTAAAAGTTTTCCATGTTTCCTTCTAAAAAAAAACCTCCTGTACTGTGATGCATTTCAATTAGAGAATGAGAGATTATCCTCTTTCACCCCTTCTTTAACTCTCCCAACTTAAAAGCTGTCAAATGTTGGCATCTAGGATGTGGGAACACAGTGTTTTGTTTCTTGCTGCTATGGTAACCGTAATGGTTGCCAGATTTTTCAGCTATTGGGAGCAGGGTTGCCAGGTATCCTTCCTTGGGAAGGAAGGCCTGTCTTCATTAGTTTTCCCGTCGGGTCTTTGTTTCCATGCTAATATTCTGTTAAGCTGTGTAGTTTTCCAGACAGAAAAATGAAAGTTTGTAGTTGTGAATAGTCTGCAACAAACTCAGAAAACTGGGTCATATTATTTATCTTATTATGTAAAGTGGATGATTTATTTGCATTTCATAGTCCTCTTTGTATGGCAAAACTCTAAAGAAGATTACAGCTTCATGCAACAAAAGTAAAGCATCAACACATATAGGAGAGGATAGGGAGACTGCATTGTGGGCAAGCATAGTTTAAATTAATATAGATTTATTAGTTAATATACCCCTATTCCCTTAAGACATCAAAGAGGCTCCCACTGGCACTGTTTTGGTATTTATTTTTCCCTTTTTTTGTTTGGAGCAGCTTGTAGCTCAGGATTCCCCATGGGTGAGGACTGCCATCCTGCTTGTCCATGGAGAACCATACATGCCTATGATAAGCGTTCCCTAAGGACAGCTGGATTTCAGTCCTTACAAAACCGCCCTGCCTTTCTCGTAGTCTTAGCTTTATCATGGACAGAAGGTTCCTGCAAGGGATGTGGGAGAATGGGCAGGGCTGCACAAGTCCAGTGAGGCATGTCCAAAGCTTTTAGATGCAAGTTCCTTGCCAGGCTCCATCTGACGACGTCACCTATGGGTGGGGACCACCATCCTGCTGTCCTTGGAGGACACCTGTTACATGTAAATAACTATTTTCTCTCACTCCCAGAAAATTTGACTTTTGATTTGAGTGGGAGTAATAGACTTCTTTCATCGAAGATCCAGGAAAATAATAACCTCACTTGAAACATGGGCTACTCAGAAAGTCTGTAAGTATCTCAGAAGAGCATGTGAAGGCTCCAGGTATTGAAAGACCTTGCCAGTTCATTCCCCACCGCTATGGCATGACTAAGCCGCATGAAGAGAAAGGTTTGGGAGCTGAGCCAGATTGGGAGAGGTGCATTTAAACCACGGTGTGCCTCGTGGACACGTGGCTTCCATAGGAAAAGAGCTTCAGGAACCTGGTTGTGTAGAAGCTCCATTGACTTTGATCTTAGTGCTTGCTTGCTGGCTTCTTCCTGTGCACTGCCTGCCAGTACAGAAAGAGTTAAAGCACCCTTTTCTTTTGAAATATTAGTACGACTGTAGAATTGCCAACATTTGAAAAGCTTGATGAGCCACACTGGGGAAACGGATAATGAGGGGCATGTGTTTATTAGCCTTGAAAATGCATTGGAGTAGCTTTTTTTTTTTTTAAATGTTTTTGGCTACAAAGCACAAAAGTGGCCTGTTTTGTTTTCAAATGAAAAACTGTCCTTCTGAATGAAGGGCATTTGGCAATTCTGTGAATGTCAGTGTTTAAGGTGGGAGGGGGACAAGGGAATGTCGTATTGAATGCCTGCAAGCTCCTTTTTCCATCATTGTTATTATTTTTAACTGAAGAAACAGCTAAAAAAAAAAAAAATAGCAGCAGCTGCTGCTGAAGTCTGATTTTGTAAGGAAAAAAAAAATCATAAAATGTTTGTGCTTGGAAAGGAACATGAAAATAAAATAGGAACACAGCTGAAAGACACCAGGTGGCTGTCATTTACCAGAGAGAGGGAGAGGAAAGAGATGAAGTTAGGAGACAATTAGAAGCGGCGTTTGAGGCTGTCGCCAGAGAATAAAGAACAAGTAAGAAGTGTTTACAGAGCAGAAGGTGAAGAATTGGTGGCTGTCGCGCCATAGACCGCGAGCAGCGAGCCCCCTAGGAACCGAGCGACGTGAAAGCGCGCAGAATGGATTTCGCTGATGCTCTCGTGGGCTTGCCAGTGGTACAATGCAGTCAAAAGGGTGGCAACGCCTGACCATCAACTTGCAGAGTTACGCGGGGTGAGTGGCTGGACCTGCCCGTTAAAGCTCCCTCATTACCTCACTGTAGAAATCTAACCAGGTTCTGCAGAAAGCTTTTAGATTGACTTGTACTCGTGGGGTAGGGGGTAGAGGCAGATTTATCAAAGCATTGCTCGGGTTTTGCCTTGGCAGTTTTCCCCTTAAAATAATGGGTTCATTTCATCGCTACATCTGGTGCAATTTTGGCACCGAGTTTGATTAAACCTGCCACTTTTTATGTAATGTCGATGAGATTTTAGTTAGAAGCAGTGCTGGGCGTTTTGCCTCTTAGGAGGAGTGGTTAAAGCACGAGCCTAAAATTGGTGAGTAATGGGACAAGTTCAAGAGTGGCACTGCCACTGATTTTCTGTCTGACTTTAGTCAAGTCACTTTGAGGTTGATATTCAGTGCCACTTATCTGACTAAGTGGTGCTATCTGAATAGTCAGCTGTGTTCAGCAGCCACTACTTAGCCCGATAACTATTTATCTGGCTAAATAGTTAGCCAGCTAAGTCGGGAGAGCAAGACCAGGTGTTCTGGGCTAGAGCTACTTATCCTGCTAACTTAGCTTGTTAAGCACCAATATACAGTCTTACCTGACTAACAACCCGCAATTGGATGCACATTTTCGATGCACTAGCTTTACCCCTTATTCAGTAAGGGGTTGAAAACGCGCGTCCAACCCCCCTGAGACTAATAGCGCCCGCAACATGCAAATGCATGTTGATGGCGCTATTAGTCATTCCCGCGCGATACAGAAAGTAAAATGTGCAGCCAAGCCGCACATTTTATTTCAGAAATTAGTGCCTACCCAAAGGTCGGCGTTAATTTCTGCCGGCGCCGGGGAAATGCACAGAAAAGTAAAAAAAAAATAAAAATAAAAATTTAAAAGCAGCCCACGGCTCGAGGGTTGAAAACCGGATGTTCAATTTTGCCGGCGTCCGGTTTCCGAACCCGTGGCTGTCAGTGGGCTCGAGAACCGACGCCGGCAAAATTGAGCGTCGGCTGTCAAACCCGCTGACAGCCGCCGCTCCTGTTGAAAAAGGCGCTAGGGACGCGCTAGTGTCCCTTGCTCCTCTTTTTACCGCGGGCCCTAATTTAAATATTTTAGTTTACTGAATCGCGCGCACAGGACACTGACCTGTGCGCGCCGCTCTCCTGCGAACGTTACTTTATCGGCCCGTAAGTTAGCCAGATAAGATAGATCTTCTATGAGCAGGCCTAAAGTTAGCCAGGTAACCTTATCCAGGTACCATAATTATTAGATATCGTGGTGGCTGCAGCACTGAATATCCCGGGCAAGTTATGTTTATCTGGCTAACTTGATCTGCCAGATAGCGGCTGGCTATGGGCCTCAGTATTTCCTTCGCCCTCCACGATTCAGTGAAAATAAGGCAATTGACTGGAGTTGCCTTTGCCAGTCAGCCGGTCTGTTGTGTTGTTTAACTTGCAGATGATTCGGCTATCTAACTGCTGATCCTGCCGGGAATCCTTCCAGCCTTCTTCACCAAAAGTGGCAGTGCTTAGAGTCCAATTCCCGCTGTCCTAGGTGTGATGTTGTTAGGCCTCTGCATGTGTGCCAGCCCTTCGCAGGGCTTAGCGCACACAGGCTGCCCAGATCGGGTTTTCAGTGCAAGTGCGTCTGCCGGGATAGATCATAAATCAGAACCTCTTGTGGGGGGGGGGGGCCAGCACCCCAGCAGAGGATTGCCACTGCAGGAGTAATTGTTGGGACGTTACAGATTTGCAAAACCACAGCCGAACGTCCAGAAGTTTCTGTTCCTGGCCTAATTTAGGGGAAGAGAGCAACAGTGAATTCCGGATCTTCCTCATTTGCGTTTAGAACTTTCTAGGCCTCGATAGTCCTATCCTACAGGCCCTTCACATTCCTACCTTTCTGGCCGCCATAATATCACAATCTACTGGGTCGGTTGTAGAAACAGGGAAACCTGGACGTTGATGATAAATATCTCCAGGCCCATTTTCCACAGATTCGTCCTGATCCCTGATTTTACGCCCCCCCTTGCTTCTTTGCTGCTGAGTTCCGCTGTTGCGTTTGTCCCACGAAGGCGTGGAGGAATGGCCGCATCACAGATGTGTATGTGTGAAGGAGAGGAAAGCCTCAACACAACCCGCAAGCAGGCAGATTTCTCTTTGTGACCCAGCAATCTCCTCCCTCCCCGCTTCCTTTGCATTTCCAGCTCATTCAGAACCGGGACGGAGATCTGCAACATGAGCCTTCATTTGCAAGTACCGAGGGATGCCCCTCTTCCCCAGCCTGACTAGCCTGGTGTACTGCAGCGATCGTCCTCAGCCGGGGGCCACGCCGCGAGGATCCACCCAGACCGCTGCAGGCCGTGGGCCCTGGATCCGTAAGCAGTGACCATGAACTCCCTTCTAGGAGCTGTGAACGCTGCCTCTGAAGCCTCCTCAGACTCCGCCAAGCCGAGGAGCCGAAGATCCAACTCGGGGGGTCGTCCCGGGGGACCTTTTCTACACTGCCACCGAGGCACCCGGCCAACCAAAGGATTTTTAGAGCTTGTGTTCATAAAACTGGAAAAGATTTGTGACTACGTGGCCAGTGTCTCTTGTTATTTTTTAGGCTGAATATCATGCGATGTGATAGAAATGTTTAGGTGTATTCCGGGCTATGGAAAAGCTCTTAGGTGACTCGATTGACACCGTGCTCTTCAGTTTTGTTGTGATTTGGGCCATAGACACAAACTAAGAGAAACCCTTCTACGGGTTTATGGGCTAAAATTAGTGAGCATTGGTGTGTGGTTACACTTGATGTGCAAGTTGCAAAACTAAATTCTATTCAAAGGCTTCCCGGGGAGCCTGGGCTGAGCAGCGGAGACCCGAAAGGCCTGTAGAGGTTGATGGAGGTGAGTAGCAATTTTTATGTTGGACACTTTCAGTGTTAAGTGGTTAAATGCAGGACCTTTCTGAGCTGTGGGATCTCCTTGCACACAAGTGCATTATTCCCAGGGAAATAATTCACTGCTTTGTTAGGAGCACAGCAGGGATTTTGGCCGTGGTGCAGCTGGGGGAGCAGTTGGAGCACAAGACCATACCAGACTTCACAGTATCCGGACATTTTAAGGGAGCGATTTCTGCACTTCATGGGTGACAAGGAATTTTGTAAAAGAGAGAAAAGCAGACCCTAATCCAGGCGGCGTGGATAACGCCTTGCTGCGCGGCGTCGGAGCTCCTTTTTTTTTGGCAAGAAAAGCCGTGTTTTCTCCCTGAAAGACAAGTATTATAGGAGCACAGACCTCGAGCTTGGAAAGGGGAAAGAAAGGAGAATAATAAGTCTGTGAGCTGCGAGACAGGCATCTGGAGAGGGAGCAGGCAGAGTGGCAGCAGTGGGGTGCCAAATAAAGGGACAGATTGCAAAAAGAAAAAAACCCCCAGCAGAGAACGAGCTCAGAAGGAAGGCCTTTTTTTTTTTTTTTTTTTTTTCCAGCTTTGTGGGGCCCGGGTTTATGCAAGAAGCAGTGGCTGGAAACGTGATCAAAGGACCTGGCAGAAACGGGACAATGATAAGATGAGCAGGTTTACGATTCCTCGCTTACCGAACACATCCTGGGGCCTCCGCTAGAAATTCAACCTGCACGGGAAGAAGAGGCTGGTGAGGCAGGCCGGAAACGCCTTAAAACTAACGAGCAAAAGGGGGAAAGTTGGAATCGGAGGGCCGATTTTAAATGAACCCATAACAGTACGGCCCTGGCCAGCAGCCACCCTCGGTCCTCTTCTGTCATAGGAAACGTAAACCGAGAATCTGACGGCAGAAGGCAACATCCAGTCTGCCCACTTTCCTTCCTGGGGCAGCACCACGGACCCCCCGCCACAAAATGAATTTCCTGCCCTATCCACAGTTCTAGGCGGGTGACGGTATAACACTCACAACCAAATATTACATAAAATCAGACAAAATTAACAACAAATGCAGTTAAAAAGCAACGTATAATGCAAAAGCCAGCTCCGCATATAGAGTGTTATCAAGCTCATGGGGTACAATCCGGAGAAAGTCTCTTCACAATGGGGAACCCTCTGTGCTTAGCCCAGGCTTTTTTGAGCCCCTGTACTGTTTTTCCCTCCCACCACCTCCACTGTCGCTTGCCAGTCCTGCCACCAACTGGCTGCTTCTGAAACGACACCCAAAGGGTGACTTAGTCGACATTCATGGTCCACCTGCCTCAAGCTTCACAGATGGATGGCTGGAAGGAACATCTGCATTTTTTCTTATGCTTAAAATTTCTGGGATGTTTCTTCTAGCTTTCACCACTGGCAGGTTGATGGCGGCTGGGGGCACCATTTCACAGGGGCACCTAGGAGGCCAGATGATCTGGCAGTGGCCACAATATACTCGCTAGATGCTTAGATTTTTGCAAAGGGTTCGTGGTGAGTCTTGGGGTGGGAGCTGAGGGTTGGCTTGCGTATGGGAACTTGTATGCTTATCTATCCATATTGCTAGAGAACCAATGAGAGAGAAAACAAAAGCTGACTTGAATATGGAAGGGTCAACCTTCAACAGCTTGCAGTGTGGACAAGGATAACTGAGCAAACTGTATAGGTCAATTGGTTGTTTTCTGCTGTCAACTATTTTACTATGAGAACTCATCAAAATCAACTCCTTCTCTTTTTATTTACAAGGAATAAAGCCCCACTGGAGACTAACCAGCATTTTGGTGGAGAATCCTTTTGTACAGGCCCTGACTCCTACACACCCTCTTGGCCAGTAGATGTCAGCAAAAAGCAACACTGGAGAACGTAACACAGGCAGAGGGAAGGGTACAGCAGACGGTCTGACCCCAGCTAGCCCGAGCTGCAGGTTGGTGAGCCAGAGGGCAAACCTGACCCTTGAATTATCATTATCCTAATTACTTTTGTGAATGTATTGAAGTTAAATGGCAACAATACTTAGCTCCCTCAGAATTGCCAGTTCCTAATTTCTTAGCTCTGTTTTTCTCGGTCTGTTGAGATCACATATCCGATTTTTCATTTCTCTTGAGCTTTTTAAATGTATTTTTTTTGGGGAGGGGGGGTTTGCACATTTTTATTTTTGGTTCTGCATTCTCAACCAAGTCGACTCCCTAGATTTCCCTCCAATGTGTCATAAACGTCATGATGTCGCTTTCCTTACCGGAGCCAGAAAAAAAAACACGGGTGTGAGAAGGTCATGAGGGGTCAGGTCAGCAGAATAACAACGGAAAACCCCGTGTTGGGCCCCTGTTGTTGCTTCTAAAACTTGGTCCATTGTTTGAGAGGGAAGGGGGTTTCAAACAGTAGAAGCAAACTGCGGCTTCTAAGGAGCGAGACACCAGAAATGGATGCAGCCCTGGGGGATCGGCCGGGCACTTGCCACCTGCATTGGCCACTCTTGGCGACAGGGCGCTGGGCTCCATGGACCCTGGTCTGACCCCGCAAGGCACTTTTTATCTTCTTAAGAGTTTGCAACGGAAACTTTGGATCAGATTCTGCCGGAGTATTCCAGATGTTTTTGGGGGGTTTTTTTGGTGCTCTCTCTCAAAACTTTGCTGCCAAGGCATATTTGAGAAGCTCTTTATTTTTGGACCTGACAGTTTCCTCTTGCTCCTTTTCTTCTCCTAGCTCCATCAGAGCCTGGTTCATTCTTTCCAGTTATACAAACGATACCCGTTAGGTGGTGCACTGGGCTCAGAAGACAACGGTTGCAGTTTTGGCAAAGCGAGTGCACGGCAACATGTGCGGACTCTTGGAAAGGAGAAAGAGAGAGCCCGAGGTGTTCACATTTGTGTTGGGAGCACCGAAACCAGAAAAGAGGTAGGGAAAATATAGGGAAAGGGCACTTGTTTGACTCACAACTGTAGTCATTCGGGGCGCAAAAAGAGGCTGGGTTTGCCGGGTAACTTAGCTAAGGCTATGCAGGTGAATCCGCTCCTCGGACTAAGTAGATACAACCCTAAGCTATTTGCACCTCCAGGCTGGGGAGACTGTGAAAAGCACCGCCAGTCCAAAGGAGGCCACACGCGTTAATCTGTACTCGCCAAGGGCCCGTGAGGAGCCAGCCATCGCCCAACAGCACCTCCTGCTGGCCAGGCCTAGCCGCTGATGGAGGTAGACACGGTGCAAAGAGATGCAGGAATAAAGCATGCACTGATTATTCTGTCAGGAGCATCCTGTGGTGTCTGAGAAGAGAAAAAGGCCTGGCAGGGATTTATGGTTTACACACAAGTCAGTGGTGCCCTGGTGGAGGCGGAGAACGGGGGAAAGCTCCCAGGGAGCTGTGACCCAGCCTAAGAACGAGGCGGAGAGGGTGCATGTGAGGTGTCACCTGGAGGAAAGCTCAGACTGATGCCATAACAGGTACCGCGCAGTCTGCAGAGAGAGACCAGCACCGCGTCGGAGGAGACTGCCCTTCCAGGCAGGCCTTGAAGGAAAGGGGCAGTGCATCCACAGAAGAAGAAGCGGAGCAGGTCAGGAAAACAATGCCGGCTAATGATTAACCGTGCACCCGCCCCCCTGTGCCTTCTGTAACAGGATTACACGGATTGACTCCCTTTGGTTAACCCTATGCAGAAAAGCAGAAGGAGAGAGAGAGAGCGCATGGGTTTTTGTTTTTTTTTGTTTTGTTTTTTAAACTTTAAACTAAAGCCCAAACGTTAGACTGGAGGGATGTGTCAGTTTGCAACCTGCAGAACCGGTTTGCTGCTGGAAGGAGTCCAGTGCTGTTCCTTCCACCTCTCCCCTCCCACTCTGAACTTGTTACCCTGGAGCTCAGCTCTGTGAGTGCCTCTGTGCCGGCTGCGGTTGGGAGGGAGCCTTCCCGGGGTAAAACCGGGGAGGAGGAGCCAGCAACTTCAGAAGCTGCACAGAGAGAGAGAGAGAGAGAGAGAGAGGTTTTATTCCCCTCTTCCCGGTGCATGTGAGGCTGAGAGGCAGAGTTGGTCAGACATGAACATCCTCTGGCCCAGGGACTGAGCGGAAGGCATCCAGGTGTGTTCTTTTTCTCTCTCTTTTCATGGGGTGGGGATGGCTATTCCTCGTCTGGGCTGCAGGACCTGAATGTGACCAGTCCCCCTCAGGTTGCCACTGTGGCTACCGGCCTCTGCTTTTATCCCCAAGGAACTGGATCGGGGAAAGCAGTTCCCTTGCGGCGACCGAAGGTGCCGGCTTTCTGCGGCTGTGCTGGCTTGTACCTCGCTGCCAAAGTGCGGCTTGACTAGTTTGCAAAGCAACCTGTTTCCGATGGAGAGGCGAGGAGGAGGAGGAGGAGGTGCTGCTCCCTGTCAGACGGGCTAAGGCCCTGCCAAGCAGACGGCAGCTTGCAAGCCAGCAAAGTGGCACAAAAGCAGGAGCTCGGGGGATGGCAGAAAAGGGGAGCAGCCAAGGAAGGGGCAACCGGGAAGCGACAGCCCCCCCCTCCCCATGAACAAAAGCATCTGACAGCTGCATGATGACAAGGCCTGGCCTTCATTACCAATCCCTCTCAGCTGAGGCGGGGTCACTGTCTGTCTGAAGTTACTTCCACGGGCTGCAGCTTGTGCTCTCGGGTCCTGTTTTCTGAAGGATGCAGCTTTCTGGTAAAGCCTTTGAAAATTAATTTATTTCCAAGATTGTTCAATTTAGTGGGGGGGGGGAGGGAAATTCCTGCCCTTACAATCAGTGAGAGAGAGATGCGCTGTGGGCGAGCTCCTTCCCATCTGGAAGCAGGACGTTTTGTAAGCCTGGTGTGGTGTGGATGGATGCTGGGCACGGTTTAATTTTGTTTCCCCTGTGGGCCAGCAGGGGTGGGGCTTACCTGCCTGCTAGTTACATCCTCACTTCAGCCGAGGAGACGGCTCAGACCTGGAGAGAACGGTTTTGGAAAGTAAATATGGATCTGCCCTTCCTTATCCCGTCAGAAAGGCCACGCGGGCTTCCAGAGCACGTGGACCGTCAGCCACATGAGGAGGCGGTGTTCCCGGTGGGGGGGGGGCGCTCAAGGGTCGGGGGGGGGGGGGGGAAAGCAGCGCACACAGATTAGCATTTTCAAAGCTCCACGCATTATTTTTCATGAGAAAAGCCTCTGCGGAAAAAGCAGCTGAGAATCTCTGCTTGGAAAATTAGTTCAGCGGACAAAAAATGCCCGCAGAGTTTGCAGCACTGCCAAAAGTTTGGAAATCCCCACCCCCCTCCCCGGAAGAGTAAGTTTCAAAGGGACTTCTGTGGTTAATGCAGCGCTTTCCATGCAGAAAGGGCCTTTTACCAAATGAATGTGGGGAAGCGTGAATGTGCCTGTCTGCCCTCACTGAGCAGAACCATTCCTGCAGGTGGGGTCTGGACTTCTCACGCGTGCTTTCGGGAGTCCGAGATTTCCAAAGGCGTGCATCTGCATTTTCAAGAAAAGAACAAACTTCTGCACACGTCTCAGCACTTTATAAGTGTGTAAGCAGGGGATAATTTTCAGCATGCAAGTCCGTTTTGAAAAGTGATGATGATGTAACTTAACTTGTGCGCCGTATTGCAAACTTCCTGCCTTATTGAGCATGTTCCATGCGGATTCCTAGAAACAGGATAGGCTAGCCGATGTAAGCCTGCTCATTTCCTATTCCTACTCTAGTAGCACAGATCCTACCACCATCAAGCATCCTCTGTGCTTATCCTGCGCCTTCTCAGATTCTTGTCCTGGTTTTCGGTTCACCACTGTGAGGCTGTTGGTAACCTACTCGGCACAGCAGATGCTACCATAAGCTTGCTGGGCAGACTGGACGGACCATTTGGTCCTTTTCTGCCGTCATCTCTATGTTTCTATGTTGTGAAGAGAGGTTTCCTTGCCTACCCCCCCAGCCTCATATCATGACCCCTTTGGTCTCTGTGTCTGCTTATTGTAAGGTTTTGACTTATTATAGCTGAATGCAAGGATTACATTGAGGAATCAAATGTCCATTTATTCTGAGCAAACTTTCTATTAGGGCATCCTGCATGACCCACTAGGTCAAAAGGTCTGATGTACTAAGATGTTTTCCCATGGACTCAGAATGGGGAACATATCTTTAGTAAATCAGGCCCATAGGGCCTGGTCATGGCCGAGCAGTGTTGTTTCCCAATAGTAAATATTCATCTGAGCAGGGGATGGGATCTGCAGGGCACAAAGTGCACACACCTGGGACCCAATGTGCTTAAGCATTTTTCCCGGAGATGCAGAATGGAAGAAAACTTTGACAACAATAGTAGGAAGGTAAATCAGCTGTAGGAAAACTGCAGCCTTGAATTCAGAAGGAAAGCAGTAGACTGCTGTGCTTCTTGCACTCAGTGAATCTCCTCACTAGCCCCCAGACTGTTAATGGAGAGCTGCCCTTTGCTGATTGGTTTGCCACGTTCAAACTACTAATGTTTGTCTTTAATATCACTACCAAGACCATGAAGGCAGTCCTGGCCAGATCCCCAACTGGTGCACTCTGCGATTTAGCAATTATCATTGGAATCTTTGCCCAGTCTGAGATCTTTTTAATGCACCAAGAAGAAAGCTGAGTTAGCTCAGGAGACTTGAAGGCCTCTCCACCCGATGTCCTGTTACTACCAAACAGGCAAACCGAGGCACAAGGCAGCATCACCAGCCCGGCTCCGGGCACGGAGAACGCCAGTGGCAGAGCTGGGACTGGGACCCGCGCGCTTCCACACACAGCACTGGCTGTGAAGCCCCTTCCCCTTTCTCTCCTCCCCCAGAATTCCAAGGTTAAACCTAATTGTTGGCGTTTGGAAGAGATTTAGGGGGCTGGCAGCTGCCGTCCCGGGGGCCCCCTGGCCTTTTCTGGCTGAGCTCTTCGAGGGTTTTTCCTTTGAGGTGGAGCAGGCGAGCGTCTGCAGGGATTGCCTTTCTGCCTTGGAATGTGGACGATATTTACGACCTGTGCAAGGTGGTGCGCTATCTCTGCTGCAAGGCTCCAGAGCACCCCCGCAGGAGGTTATTCAGGCTCTCTTGTCTTACCTAAACCTTTTAAGAAGGATTTTGCTCTCTAAAGGATGATGCTGTATCATTACCGCTGTTTTTGTTTTTATGAATCAGTCTGGAATTGCTGTTGTGGATGCATAAAGCAAGCAGAGAGAGCAAACTACGGATGCAGTAAACTCCCTGGCCGCGGCCTCCCGGCTCCAGATCCTTGGGCACCAGTGGGAGGGCTCAGAGCTGCCGTGTTGCCGCAGTAGCCAGGGAAGACTCCCGTGGCTCCGTGTCATTGAGCCTGCTGCCACGCCGCTCTGCTCCCTGTGCGCGGCCTCAGGAAACGGGCCGTAATGGCAGTCGGACGCTTGCGATGCTGGGCACTGATGAAGTCGCATTGACTAGGCTGCCCTGCACTCTTTCGGTTTACGGCCAAGGTTGCCACCTCTACCCAGGTCAGCCCGAGGATGCTAAGCCCGTCCTGACTTTTGTCTCACTGCATAAACAAAGTTGTATTCCTGATTTCCCTTAAAAAGGTAGAACGACATTTTCATGCAATGCAGTGGGGCCAAACCCAGAAGGGATTGATGACCTTGGGTTAACCTGGGGGAGGTGACTGTCCCACCCCTTTTCTCCCCAAATGCCTAATGACTTAAATTCCCAACATCCAATATCTTCCGGTTAGCCTTGGTTTTCTCAACAGAGAGAGCAACCAGCATGCGTCAGGGTAGGAGTGGTTCTCCCATTAATTAGGATTTTGTGCCATGCGCTTGCCATAGTCGGACCCCGAGGCTGCTGTTCCTTGCAGGCCAGCCTTCCGCTCACTGTTATGTGGGAGGGGAGAGCCCCAGGAAACTCTCTGGTTAAATAATTATTGTCTCGCTATGTGGAGCGCAGATAGCGAGAGCCCCTTGATAAGAAAGTACTTCCTGCTGGATGGGTCTATTCGGCCCTTGGGGATGCCTCTACAGATCCAAGGCGACCTTTCCACCAGCCAAGTCTGACCAAACGTTGTTCCTTAGACCGTACTCGGTCTCCTGACTTCCTTCCTCCCTTCCCCATAACCTCACCGCTTCCCACTGTCCACCAATCTCTTCTGTTGAATAAAGTCCTCAACTAACGTGGATCTGTAGGTGTTTTTAGCTGTTGACGCTGCTTTTCCTGCCCTATGAGCCCTATGAGCTTGGCTTAAAAGTTTTGTGGTTTTTTTTCCATGAGCCACGTTTGCTCTTGATATGTCAGTGACTGCGGAGGCCCTCCACCTCTTAAAATGCGCTGATCCAGATGAGAGACTCCAATAAATATGGGCCACTGTAGAACCCAGGGTGTGCGCAGACGCTGCCTTAATCCAACGCACTTTGTTTTAAGACGCAAACATTTCTAGGCGAGCTTGATATTAAAAGGAGGAAAAAAACCCCCCACCCTATCTGCATAGCCTGGATGTCAAGCCTGCCAGCGTTTCTAGCCTCAGTCATAACAAACTCGGCGTTTGTTATGTGGCGATCAGCATAAAGCTGAATGCATTATGGAGGGCTTCTGAGACTGAGAGCGTTTTATTCCTACAGTATCTGAAAGAAATGCATTGCATGACATATGACATAGCGGGGGAAACGTGAAGGAGTTTTGTGTTTTAAATTCCATTCTTCTTTGAAAAGATGGATCCTAATTGAACTCAAGTCACAGCTTAGAGGAACAATTGATCGCATTTACTGGCGCTTGAGCTCTCTTTACAGGGGAATGGCTGGGAAGGCTGTTGACAGCTGTGAATAAACAGACTGGGGATGTTTTTATTGCAGTTAAAACTAAAGGTGCATTTAAAGAAAATTGCTTTCCAAGAATCGCTCGCTTAAAGAATATTTTCTCATCTGGAATGATAACCTAGAATCTGCAACGTTGTGTTCTGCCATTCGTCTGGTGTCCTGGGAGTTTTTGGGGGGTGTCTGTCTGTTTAAAGATCCTTTGCCTGCTTAGCTGGTCCAGACTGGTTTGTGGCTTTTTACTGTTTTTTGATTTTATTGGGATCGATTTTGCATAGGTGACACCAGCACCCAAATCATGCTTCTGACTTGTAAGCTCGCTTTCCCTAGGAGCTGCAAGACTAAAGGCCATGTCATTGTGAAGTTGGGATCTGGCCCTGGTTCTCTGACTTCCACCCCAATTTATTTTTGCATAAGAATAGTGGGAAGACCAGATGTGTTGAGACTTCAGGTCAACAGCAGCTCACAGGCGAATAATCTTCTTACTGCTGGTGCCAAGACCAAAATACAGAGCACCCAACACAAACTCCATTCACAGGTTCAGAAGATCAGGCCCTTGCTTGTGTATGAAGGTAGAACCCGTGCAGCCTTGACATCTCGAGCACCTCTGGATAATCCTTACCACGCTCTGATAAAAAGTATCACAGCCCTCAGAGGTTCCAGCTTTTCTTCAGAACCGACACACTTTCTAGAAGTTCTTCACCACAGAGAGCCTGTGTGTATCTTTGTGTGCCTGTGAGAGCCCGTGTGTCACACACAGACTCTCACAGGCACACACACACATGATGTATCTGTGAGGGAGAGGGAGCCTGTGTATGTTAGAGAGAGGGAGTGTGTGAGAGAATGAATGTGTTATTGTGTGTGTGTGTGCGAGGGAAGATAAAATCTGGGCGTCCGTACCTCCCACAATCCACAACAATCTCAGGTTGACTGGAAATCAGAAGATCACAGGTATGGAGAGCAGGAGATTTTTTTTAATCCTTATTAGTTTTAATTATTGGGTGTAATTTGATAATTCTGCTCTTTCAAAATATTTAATTTGATTGGAGGGAATAGAACATTTTTTAATTATTGGATTTCTTATTCATCAGATATTTTGAAATATTTTCTTGGTGTTTGGGAAATTTTGTATATTCTATTCATTAACTGTTTGAAGTATTTATTTTTTTTATGAATATGATTTTACTATTACGATTGTTTTATATTGCTTGATTTTATTATTTAATGTTTTTATGAAGAAAGGTAATGTTTCTGTTTTTCCATTGTTGCTCTGCATGTAGAGGTTGGCTTGTTGTGGGTTCCAGTTCAGTTCCTCTCAGCACGTTTCTGTTGATGCTTTCTGCTCTCTTTATTCTGTATTTGGTGAGGGTTGGTCTGTGTTCTGCATATGTGATCGAGGTGAGGTATTTTGCTGGCGTGTATGAGGATGTGGTTAGTGCAGTTGGTGTAGCTGGGTTCAAAAAAGGTTTGGATAAGTTCTTGGAGGAGAAGTCCATTAATGGCTATTAATCAAGTTGACTTAGGGAATAGCCACTGCTATTACTGGCATCAGTAGCATGGGATCTACTTAGTGTTTGGGTAATTGCCAGGTTCTTATGGCCTGGATTGGCCACTGTTGGAAACAGGATGCTGGGCTTGAGGGACCCTTGGTCTGACCCAGCATGGCAAGTTCTTATGTTCTTATGATCTGTAGCAGCCTGGTTTCCTAATAGGAGTTTTATTGGTGTTCTAGGGCCTGGTGCAGTGTGTGCAGTGTTGCCTTTTCATAGATAAGGTTGGAAGGTTTACAATAGTAATGGTAATTCTGTTTGTTCATGGCTTTCTGAGGGCCAAGCTCACACCCAATTCGCATTACAAAAAGTCCAATTCCATAGGAGTTCCAAGTGTCTTTTTTGCAGGGTTTTCTGGTTGGCACCACATCAGTGCCTGTAAATATAATATGCATGGTGTAAGTAGTGATATTGACTCAGAAGATTGTACTTTTGAATGTTCTTTTGCATGTAAAAGTTATTATAAATGCATAATTTGTGTGTGTCTGTAAAGGATGGGGGTGTGCAGGGAGGGGGAGGGTGGCGTGTGTGTGTGCAAGGCTGTAAGGTTTGCCTAGGGTACCTAACACCCTTCCCTATCCATGGGTTCTGGGGTGTCGGTTTTTAAAAATATAGATTGCGGGATGGAGCTGGGCTTTATTTCAAGGACCTGGGACAGACACTGAATGTGGGGGGCAGCACAGTCATTTTTCACACAGGGCAGCCAAAAAGCCAGCACTGGCCCTGAGTGCAGTGGGAAAAACTGGACCCGGTTCTATCCAGAGCAGAGCGTGGGAGTCCCACTTCCCTTAGTGATGCTTCTTGTGACCTGGGGCAAATCGCGTCTCCCTCCGTTGCCTCCGGTACTAACTTAGATGGTGAGCCCTCTGTGCAGGGAAATATGTGCAGTACCTGCAATGTAACTCACCTTGAAAAGGTGAGTAATTAAATCCACTACCAAGTGCACCTTCCCCTGATTCTGGCAGGAGAGCCCATTGCCTGCTTGATTTCTTCTGTCTGCTGGGGAAAAGAAACCTAACAATTAAAGGGGAAAAAACTTCAAGTCTTAAAATTCAGGGTTGCTTGGTGCAATCTGCTTTGACTAAACAGTAAATAAAATGGCCGCCTGTTTCCAGGTCCCAAGGAATCCGGGAGTCCTGCTCTTTCAGCTGCCAGCTCCAAGCACTCCAGGAGCTTCTCAATACGACAAACAAACGTTGACCTGGGATTTGACAGGCGGACCTGGAGTCACTGCAGCAGTGGACGGTGGGGAAACCTACCTCGAGGGAGAGAAGCCAGGAAGCTGCCTTTGTGTAGGGACTCGCCAGCTACAACGGGGGCAGACGCATCATCGCTTCTCTAAGCCTGAATCACAGACTGGATGCTGCCAACAGGTGTGGGGAAATGTTCTTCAAGACAAACCAATCCGCCATCTGCTTGGATCTAAAAGACATCGTCCATCCGGAGTGGAGGGCACTGCCACCTGTTGCTTAGGGTTCTGAACACAAGCGACCCTTGTTCACGAGAGGGGTTATTATGTGTGCGCCTTGATACCATTAATTAGAATAATGTTTCCAACGTGTCATTCCCGATCAGTTGCACAGTCCTGATGTTTGTCTAAGAAGAATGGTTTATTCTCTGGCAGTACAAGAAGCACCTTCTTTCCAAGGTGCGATCAGGTATCATTCGCCTCTGGACCTGGAGTGCTATGAACAATACACTCAGGAAGCCGGCTGTGTAAGACAGTGCCCCACCAGGGAGTGGTGGGCGAGCAGAGCCAGGGCTGTGTGCACTGATGGCATTAATAGGATTAGGGTGGGCCTTCCAACTGGAGATGTTTTTTCAGGAATTTTGGGCTGGAAACCTGCTGGTTTTGCTGGAAATTCAGATATTTACATAGATGTTCAGGTGCTGAAAAGGCAAGGCTGAACACTCCTTAAAAAGTGCCTGGAAGCATAGTTTGATCACCAGGATCAAGCTTAAGACGCATGGCCTTGTTTTCGCTGGGATTGGAGGCACAGGGAGATAACGTGACTTGCTCAGAGTCGCTGGTTTCCTTGCAGTCTGCCATGAAATAGTTTAACCAGAGACGTGTAGAAGAACTTTGGGGACCAGACGGATCATGTCATCAGAACCTTTCCCAGAGTCGCATGTCTTGAACTCTTGTCTCCACTGTGGCCTGACTCACAGTCCAGTTTTCCAACAATTGGACCTCACCTCTGGTCCTGGCAGTCTTCTCTCTCAGCACTAAAATATTCTGGAACAGAAGAGGGCTACATACGGCTCTAGTGCAGTACTATAGCTTTACCTTATAGGAAGAGGAAAATATTGTGGTTGTGGTGCTAGTCCATTTGGATTTGTAGAAACAAGGTGGAGGGCTTGATACATGTGTGACTAGCTTCGGAAACTTATCCTCCCTTCATCAGGTCAGTGAGTTCATTGTTTGTTTGACCTTTTTTTCTACCTTCAGGAAGACAAACAGCAGCTTGAATTTTGAATAGCGTGTGACTTTTAAACAGCATTGTAAAGGTGCTTTTGAGAAGGTTGTCTATGAAGCTAGACCAGTTTGGTGGCACTGAAGAAATAAAGATAAATGCAGTATAATAAGATTGCACTGTTCAGGCTTGTAGGAATAGCCAAGGCTACTGAAATGCTTAAAAGTGTGCACGTTTTTGTACACAACCCCAGCCAGGGTCTTTCCTGAGTGAGTGGTTAATAAGAATGAATAAATAAATAAAGGTCAGAGTTCTTTCATTTCTGCCTTCTGCACTCAGTTTACAAGTCATCATATGACTTACAAGAATCTAGTCTTATTAGCATATATGCAATAAAATTATAATGCCAACCAATTAGGAAAATGTAATGCAGACAAACAAACTGTCTCATTGGTGTGTAAAATAGAGATGGTGACGTATTTACCGTAACTAAGTGTAACAGCTCAGAGCTGAACTGAAGGTTTATTCGGTTGTTGTAAGCACTGCTCCTATTATAAGATATCTTATAATAAAAGACTAAAGATTTATCTTACTGGCTATTGGTACATAAGAACATAAGAAAGAAAATGCCATACTGGGTCAGACCAAGGGTCCATCAAGCCCAGCATCCTGTTTCCAACAGTGGCCAATCCAGGCCATAAGAACCTGGCAAGTACCCAAAAACTAAGTCTATTCCATGTAACCATTGCTAATGGCAGTGGCTATTCTCTAAGTGAACTTAATAGCAGGTAATGGACTTCTCCTCCAAGAACTTATCCAATCCTTTTTTAAACACAGCTATACTTACTGCACGAACCACATTCTCTGGCAACAAATTCCAGAGTTTAATTGTGCGTTGAGTAAAAAAGAACTTTCTCCGATTAGTTTTAAATGTGCCCCATGCTAACTTCATGGAGTGTCCCCTAGTCTTTCTACCATCCGAAAGAGTAAATAACCGATTCACATCTACCCGTTCTAGACCTCTCATGATTTTAAACACCTCTATCATATCCCCCCTCAGTCGTCTCTTCTCCAAGCTGAAAAGTCCTAACCTCTTTAGTCTTTCCTCATAGGGGAGTTGTTCCATTCCCCTTATCATTTTGGTAGCCCTTCTCTGTACCTTCTCCATCGCAATTATATCTTTTTTGAGATGCGGCGACCAGAATTGTACACAGTATTCAAGGTGCGGTCTCACCATGGAGCGATACAGAGGCATTATGACATTTTCCGTTTTATTCATCATTCCTTTTCTAATAATTCCCAACATTCTGTTTGCTTTTTTGACTGCCGCAGCACACTGAACCGACGATTTCAATGTGTTATCCACTATGACACCTAGATCTCTTTCTTTCTTGGTATTCAGTGGTTCCAACAGCGCCCCAACATGCTTTATAATTTAACATATTTAAAGAATAATTTTCTAGTTTATGCATGCAGCCACATGTAGAGTGCATGGCTCAGCTGCAGGTTTGGGCACCTGGAGTTTATGAGGGCAAAGAAGAAGAAACATTGACAGTAGGACTGACAGCTGGGTTACACAAAGTGCAGCCCTTGGTTTTGGCTAAGATTAGAAGCCGTGGCTGGAAAGTGAAGTCTCCTGTTTTTTGATGGGGAGGGGGGTTGTGCCAAAGTACATTTTTCAGACCAGCTCTGCAGCTAAAGGCTTTTAAATTGTACCCATTAACTTATTTCAGGGTTTTGGTTTGTACATGAATTAGCTTTGCATGATGCTAAAATGAGACATTTGTCTGTTTTGTTCGAGAGAAGGCTATTGAGAGGAGAAAGAAAAATGGACAAGAGACAGAAATATCCAAACAGCAAAAACAAAGCTGCGGGCCTTATTCTGAAAGGATCTTTATTCGTTCTGTGCTTAAGGAGACATTCTTTAGTGACTAAGAGCCCGTGAGTTGACGCTCTTCCAGCACATCGCCCGCTTCACATTACTCGTGCCACTTACAGACCTGACCTGCTCTGATGGCCTCTGCATGCATTAGATCAGCCTGAAAAGGAACTTGGTCCCACGACATGAACTGGTACAAATCAGAGTGATTTATGCTGGCGTTCCTTTGTTTTGGCGGCTTCCCCTCGCGGGCACTGCTACTCCTCGCTCAGGCCCTATCGTGAGGGTGAGGCCTGTCCCCTTCTTTTGGTAAATTGGTCAACTGTTCAGCAAACATTGCTGACGCCCTCCCAAGATTTCCCTGCCAACTTCCTGAGGTGTTTACAGCGAGGTCAGGGGAAAGTGAGGCTTGGGATGTCTGCGTTTTAGGGTCCTGGTTTGCTTGAAAAAGGCTCTTATGCAGAACTTATCCTTACCATAAACTGGACTCGTTTTTAGTTACCATAAACTGGACTCGTTTTTAGTTACCATAAACTGGACTCGTTTTTAGTTACCACAAACTGGACTAGTCTTTAGTTACCATAAACTGGACTCGTTTTTAGTTACCATAAACTGGACTCGTTTTTAGTTACCATAAACTGGACTAGTCTTTAGTTACCATAAACTGGACTCGTTTTTAGTTACCATAAACTGGACTAGTCTTTAGTTACCATAAACTGGACTCGTTTTTAGTTACCATAAACTGGACTCGTTTTTAGTTACCATATACTGGACTAGTCTTTAGTTACCATAAACTGGACTCGTTTTTAGTTACCATATACTGGACTAGTCTTTAGTTACCATAAACTGGACTCGTTTTTAGTTACCATAAACTGGACTCGTTTTTAGTTACCATATACTGGACTAGTCTTTAGTTACCATATACTGGACTCGTTTTTAGTTACCAGAAACTGGACTCGTTTTTAGTTGGCTTTTCTTTCTCTGAACAAGGCATAACTTCGTAGGCAAGTTATGCATCTTTCTACTTGCCTTGTTAACAAATTTGTCTTCTTCCTTTGGCCTATTGTCTCCAACTTTATCCCATCCCCCGGGATGTTTATCCATTGGTCCATTCTCACCCAGTTTCATCTGTTTTGTTCCTTCCAGACTCCTTTTTATCATAGTTAGCTTTGAACCCCTGTTATGTATCCTGGATATGTGATACCGTGCATTTCTAGTTTCTTGCTATCTTGAAGAGCTTAGTATTTATTTGTAACCTTTGATCCCAGTTACATGTATCCCTTGTTTGATGTAATGCATTTGTTTGCTTTTATCGTTTCACTGTAAACCGATGTGATTTGTAATTTTGCACATGAATGTCGATATATAAACGTTCCAAATAAAATAATAAATAAATAAACTGTTCAGATAACTTTAGCCAAAATTTTGTCCAGCTTCTTTACATGACTGGCTGGTTTATTTACAGCTTCTTATCACCTGCTTTTCCAAAATAAATGTTGCCCAAAGCATGGAACAGCAAAACAGTGTAAAAATCAAAAAGCAAATTGACCTCACAGAATCAACACACAACAAATTTAATGAGATGTAAAATCTGGTAAAAAAAATAAAATCATAACTTGATATAATAAAAATGAAGCCTTCACATAAAAATTATGCAATAAATAACATCCTAAAAGCAAATAACAGTATGTAAGAAAGCATTAATAAAACAGTCTTCAAAAACACAGAACCTACTTAAGGATGATCAGTAAAAAGTCCAATAAGACAATTAAAAAGCCTTATATGTAGATATGATATGTAAATCGAACACCGGAATATAAAAACAAACAAATAAATAAATGTAAAAACGAGAGGTTTGAATAAATACTAAAATCTTGCTATCCCAGAAAAATTTGCATCCGTTAATCTCAACGTGGGGCCAAGTAAGGCATCTACAAAGGAGTTTCATTAGCTGAGTGTAATGTACTACTTTATCATCATCCTCATCGTATATTTATGTCACGCTTTTCCAGCCAGGGAGTTCAACCCAACGTTTCAATCGACCTTTTAAAGTAAGAAGGGCCCTTGGTATGGGAGAGCCTTGCAAGCCAGCGGGAACGTTTTAAAGTGAATAGGATGGGGTAATAGGCAGCCAAGGAAGAAGAGCATTCGTGAATCGAGCCTCATCTGTCTTGTGCTTCAACCCAGGGGCATTTTGGCACAGCTCACAAAACCCAAGGCCTGGGCAGCTCTCTCCGCTCGTCACATTGTGTGGCGGTGCTGGGAAGGTGAATGCTCAGCTTCCAACAGCCGGGCGGCTCGGCCCTGAGCCGCGTGGCTTGAAGGCTTCCCTCTCTGCAGCCCTGGCGAATGCCTTGCCGAAGGAAACAGCCGGTGACTGTGTGGGAAAAAGATGGGGACGTGAGCAAGCGCCACTCGCAGTGCCCGGAGCCTGGAAGAAAACGCTCTCGGGGGGGGGGTTTCTGTAAAAATGACCCTTAGAATCCAACCCACGGGTACCAATCTCCTGAGTACTGAACATTTGCAAACGCTTTAATCGTTTTTCATTTTTTAAATAATAGCTAGGACGTAATTCAGTTTATGCCTCCTTGGACCCAGTTGTCTTAATCTGGCTTTCAATGCAGCCGCCGGCCCTTCCTGCTGGGTGACCTGCAACACTTCCTCCTCCTCGCTTTTCCTTCGTACACCGTAAACCTCTGAGGTAGGAGCTTCTCACCTCGTCTCTCTTGCCTGGTTGTGCAGTGCTCTAGGTTTAAGGCCCTGGCTCTTGTCGGTTAATGGAAGGAAAAGCATGCGATGCACCACAGGCCTCCACTGAAGCAGATACAAAAAAAAAAAATGTGAATAATTGCTGACTTCCAGCCCGTAGCTGTTCTCGGCAGCGTTCAGCTGGTCCCGCAGTCTGATTTCCAGGATTGCAATTTGTGTGTCCCGTTATCGGAGCCTGCTCAGATTCTGCTCTGGCTCCGTCGCTGGATTTATTTCCGCTCCAACCTGCCCCCGCTATGGGGGATCTTCATAAGCTATCCCTCTGCTTTTCAAGGGCACGTGAAAAGAGGCAGAAAGAAGGGGCAGGAAACGGATTTTGGTCTCCACTTCAGTGCTAAGTGTGTAAAGCCCCCGCCTGCCATCAGCACCCAGAGCCCTCCTCTCTCCAACTTCCCCACAGAAGGGCAGGATGGAGGCCTGCAGGAGCCTGGAGGGGCAGTGTGCACCGTGCGAGAGAATCCCAGAGCTGCCCAGTTCCCCACCTCCAGGAGGGGTTTTTCAGATCTGTCCTGGATTCCCCCCCCCCCCCCCAATCCTGATGCGTCCTGGAACCAAGAGCAAAAGCAGGGACTACAGATACCAGCATACATTGGGACAGACGTTCAAAGCCAGGGCTAGCCAAAAAAAACCCCCTCTCTCCCGGGACTGGGTGACTTGGCAGCTGAGGATGGATCTGTGTCCTGGGTCAAGCTCCTCCAAACCTCGGACCTGCAAATGTTTGACTGCATTTTATTCATCTGATCAGCGTCGAACGATTCAGTTCTGAATCTGATTAATTTTATCATACCTTTTGTTAAAAACTTTCCAACCAGTGCATCACGGTGCCAGTTCTGAATTTTAACAGGTTTACCTTTTTGTTTTTATAAATATGCAGCGACCCGAGTTGGTTCCATTTTACGTTAACGTTTGCAGAATGGATGTTCACACTTTGAACCAGGGCTGCGTCAGGATGGAGGTCTGACTTACAGTGCACCCCCTAAGCTGCCCAGAGAGCGCCGTGTCAGGGGGACAGGCCGAGCGTGCCCTGGTTTTACCCTCACTGCATCGACGGACGGCTCGTCCTGCTGTTGTGGTTAGAGAAACCGGAATGAGAGAGACTCCTCGTCCAACGATGCCACGGGGGGAAAATCTACGAGTGGCTCGGCCCGTCCCACCACCACACGTGGAGCCAGCGGGGTCACCTTGAACAAGTGATCAGGGTCATGGCTGCTCCCAATTTGATGCTTTGAACTGCAGTCTCCCTCCCTCCCCCACCATCCAATCTGCATTTAATCCAAACTATTTCATGTCTCCCTTATCTGCCAACCCACAACTTGACTTGATAGCAGGCTGACCCGTGCAGAGCCTCGGATGCCGTCACCTAAGGCCTGAGATGACTTCCTGTGTATGTGCGTCTCCTATGAAACCGGGCAGACTGAAGGGGGTCTGATGGTTTATTATCCGCCGTCACCTTCTATGGCCCCGGCAAGAACAGGGCTGGAAGGTCACAGATTAATCCCCCCACCCCCCTCCCTTCACGCCCTCGAAAGCAAAGGCAAGGAAGGGACGGGGAGATAAGGAGAGAGGTGACGCAGCCTGGCATAGCACGGGCCATGGGGTGGCCAGGTCTGTACCAGCAGGGCTGCAGCTCCCCAGAAACTTAGCTGGGTCGGGGCCAGCAGGTTGAGGGTGGCCGGACGCTGTCTGGCAAGGCCGCAGGGGCCTAGGAAACCAGACGTTCGGCAAGTGTTTTGCTAGGCATTGGGATTGTTGCAGGGCTTGGTGGCAGGGGGGGGGTTGGGTGTTTGGATTAAGTGTGGGCTCCGTGGTGGCCAATCTACCTAGGATGGGAGCAAACTGATAAGGAGGAAAGGGAAAACCTACGGAGAGAGATCTCGCAAGCAGTGGTGCTGTGTGGCTGGGGGTGTATCCTTGGTAGTGTGGACAGGAGTAACTGGGTCGCCGGATGGTCCGTTTTGTGCCATTATCTGCTCCGTTACTGTGTTCAGCTAATGATGACTCTCACCGTGTGAGGCAGGAGACTCGGCTACACGGTTTAAAAAGTGCGTGAGGGCTCCCATGTTCACACCGAAGACGCCAAAGGTGTTTTGAGAGATTTTTCCGCTAATGCCGATTAAACCTGGGAGAGCTGGCCGGGTTACGTAGCCTAAGGGGCAGATCGCTTTCTACCTCCTGAAATCAGTGTAACCAGATGGCAAGGCTTTTGTGGAAGAAAAAAGAAACTGCTACTGTAATTACGTTTGATTTTGGAGTAACGGGAGCCTCCCACGTGATCTCCGCGTGGGTAACAGGAACCAGTGGCCGTCTCTGTACACGGTGCTTCTCTAGCCATGTGGCTACCATGGGGCGGATGGGACGGTGGAGGAGAAGAGACAATGATAGGGGCCTCTTGCTTTGTGGAAACGGTGATGCGACTGAAAGCCGGCAGGGCTGAGGAGAGCCGTAGCTCATCCTGAGCTGTGTGCGCGCCTGGGGGAGGCACTAGAGGAAGGATTGCAGGGTGACACGTCTGTCAGAAGATTAGGAAGAACCGTCCACCCGCTGTCATGCTTTTGCTGCCCTTTGCTCGTTTTTTGTTTAATTTTTGTAAATACAGTGCATGACGTTTTGGAAAAGGGCTGGCCCGGGGAAGGCAGCCTTCCAGGGGATGAGTCCGATCTCTTGGGCTCGGGGGTCGAGGTCTGGAGCTCGCACACGACCGTGGATGTCAGATGCTAAGAGCCTTGGCCACAGGGAAGCCTTCTGTTCATCCGCAGCCGAGGAGTGGCCTTGAAAATCGGAGAATTCTCCCCGGTGAAACTGTTTGGGAATGTTAAAGAGAAGGAAGTGATCCCTGCGTGCCAGTTACCCCTTTACAAGGGCTCCTGAGGAAATGCTTTTCATCGAGAGGGAGGTGGAGGACCTGAATAGCACAAACCCATGAAGACAGGTGCAGAGGAAGGTGGGAGCGGCGGGAGGGCGGGTTAGGGAGGAGCAGAGGGCACAGAGCGGTGGTACAGCTGGCAGGAGGAATGGTGCGGTAAACCCGCCGATCTAATCAGAGGTAGGTGACCATTTCCTAGCCTGGGCTTCCCTGGCTATGGAGAAGGAGCGACGTCCTGCAGGTGGTGCAGCTTGTGTAGCTAACAGCTGGGGCATATCTTTAGTGCAGACTAAGGGAGTGCGATGGTGGCAGGGTAAGCGGTCCAGCCTGCACAGCTGACAGCTGGGCGGCATCCTTAGCCAGACCCCAGGAGATCGCAGCAAACAGACAGAAGGGGGGTGAGCTTTTCCGATGACGTCCACGGCGTTACTCTGATTACCCTCGTGAATCCGAGACGTGGATGGGATGGGGCCTTATCTTGAGCTTTATCTGGGGCCTATTGTTGTGCCTAAGTGCGTTTCCCAGTGTTTCATTCAGAAAAAATGCAGCCCTGGGAGGAATGTTCCGCCGGCTGGCCCTGCCGAGACACGTCCTGTCAGGGCCGCAGCACGGGCCGAGACCCAGAGACCCGGCAGAAGAGACGCCCGGGCTTTTACTCTCCCCGCAGGTCACTGCACACATTTTTTTGTGGATCCTGTCCAGCGTGCTGGGCCATTCCATTGCCCGGTCCATATTGCTGGTTCTGGGATAGCTCCTGCCACAGGTGGTGGGGGTTTCCCTTTCACCCGGTTCTTCCCGCACGTTCACAGGAAATCTCGGGCCTTTCTTGGTAATGGATTTGCTTGGAATGCAGAAGGAGCCTGCCCAGACCTGAACGCAGCTTGTCGCATGCTGCCAAGCATGAGAAGTCTGAGGGCTTTCATACGAAAGCAGGATCTCGTGTGTGTGTGTGTGTGTGTGTGTGAGGAGCAAAAACTGGAATCCAGCTGCTGACACTTTCAGGAACTTTTCCTTTTCCTGTGGCATCGGGGGGTTTTTTTATCTTCCCTTTTTGATCTCTGGTGCAGCATCCAATTTAATCCAATGCCTTGTGATGTTCAGACTTTTCCCTTTATTTATTTAATGAACACTTCACCGTAGGAATCTGGTTCCAGGGCTTTGTGGATACTTTGCATTGATCATATCAGAGCGGAACTGTGGGGTTTTTTGGCGGGGGGAGCTTGCTTTCAATTTTCTTC
Source organism: Rhinatrema bivittatum (assembly GCF_901001135.1). Classification (NCBI taxonomy): domain Eukaryota; kingdom Metazoa; phylum Chordata; class Amphibia; order Gymnophiona; family Rhinatrematidae; genus Rhinatrema; species Rhinatrema bivittatum. The sequence goes on along the minus strand of NC_042629.1, from coordinate 73,295,290 downwards.
TGCTGCTCTGGGCTTGCAGCTCAGCTGGGATTGTGGCATCTTCAGTCTTCATTTGCAGCTAATCTTGGGGGGGGGGGTGTTTCTTCCCCATTTGTAACCACCCCCTCTCATCTAAACCAGGCATCGTGCCAACAGTCCCTGTATGCATGCATGCTGAGTCTGGCCACTAGGTGTCACTGTTGTGCGATGACTGGGACTGCCTGCCGCTGGGGATGGTGAGCACCAGCTCACGGCCAGGGCCAGGAGCAGGAGTCGGGCTGAAGAATTCCATCTGTCTCCTGCATTGCCCTGCCACTAAGCCGTTACAAAACACTTGCTAGCAATATTCTTCTCATTTATTTTCAAACCTATCTTGACATAATAAGAAGGACATAAGAAGATACCAATTGCCTTACTAGGTCAGAATGAGGGTCCATCAAGCCCAGTGCTCTGTTTCCAGCGGTGGCCAATCCGGGTCGCAATTACCTGGCAAGATCCCAAACAGTAGACAGATCCCATGCCGCTAATGCTCAAGTTATAAGCAGTGGCTTTCTTCCAAGTCTGTCTGCTTAATAACAGTTTATGGACTTCTCCAGGAATGTGCCCTAACCTTTTGTAAACCCAGCTACACTAAGTGCCTTAACCACAAGTTCCGGCAATGAATGCTAGAGTTTAATTGTGCATTAAGTGAGAAACAATTTTCTATGATTTGTTTTAAATGTGCTACTTACTAACTTTATGGGCTTTCCCCTAATTTTTGTATTATTTGAGAGAATAAATAACAGATTCACATCTACCCGTTCTAGACCTCTCATGATCTTAAACACCTCTATCATATCCCCCCTCAGCCGTCTCTTCTCCAAGCTGAACAGTCCTAACCTCTTTAGTCTTTCCTCATAGGGGAGCTGTTCCATCCCCTTTATCATTTTGGTTGCCCTTCTCTGTACCTTCTCCATCGCAATTATATCTTTTTTGAAATGCGGCGACCAGAATTGTACACAGTATTCAAGGGGCGGTCTCACCATGGAGTGATACAGAGGCATTATGACATTTTCTGTTTTATTCCACATTGCTTTTCTGACCGCTGCCACACACTGAGCTGAGGATTTCAAAGTATTGTCCACAATGATGCCCAGATCTTTTCCCTGGGTTGTAACTCCTAATAAGGAATGTAACATCATGAAACTGCAGGGTGCGTTACTTTTCCCTCTGTGCAGGGCCAGTGCGAGGGGATTAGGCGCCCTAGGCATCTTCTTCCTTGCGCAGCTCTGACTCCTACCTCCAGGGGCGGGGACCACATGCCGCCCCTCCCCCTCCCCCTCCCAAATTTAAATAAAATAACCCATCCACCCTCCCGACACCCCCAACTCTCACGAAAACCCCTGGTGGTCCAGCGGGGGGGCCTGGGAACGATCTGCTGCTCCCGGTCCATTGGCTGCCACTAACCAAAATGGCGCCGGTGGCCTTTAGCCCTTACTGTGTGACAGGGTCGGGAGGGGGATGTGACCGGGGGGGTGGGGGCTGGGAATAATTTTTTGCCGCTTCAACATTCTGCTGCCTGAAGCGGCCGCCTCACCCTGCCTCGTTGGCTCGCGAGCGGCGGCGCCCCCTGATGGTCAGCAGCCCGGGCCCAGGCCTAGCTCGCCTAGTGCTTCCGCCGGCCCTGCCTCTGTGCATCACCTTGCACTTGTCCACATTACATTTCATCTGCCATTTTGGATGTCCAATCTCCCAGTCTCACAAACCTTCCCTGCAGTTTCTCACAATTCCCTTGTGATTTCTCCGCTCAAAGTAATTTTGCGTCGTCTGCAGATTGGATCACGTCACTCGTCATTCCCTTCTCCAGATAATTTGTAAATGTATTATAAAGCACCGGTCCCAGTACAGTGAGGCACCGCACTGCTTATCTTTCTCCACTGAGAAAAATGACCATTTAACCCTACTCTCTGTTTCTCATCTTTTATCCAGTTTGCAATCTACAATGCGACATCACCTCCTATCCCATGACTTTTTATTTTCCTCAGGGGTCTCTCATGGGGGACTTTGCCAATCACCTCCTAAAAATCCCAAATCACTATATCCGCTGGCTAACCAGGCGATTTGTGAGTCAGGATTTCCCTTGTATAAATCCATGCATTAAACCATGTCCTTCCGTATGCTCTGTGATTTTGATCTTTAGAACACTTTCCACGATATTTCCTGGCACTGAAGTCAGACTCACCGGTCTACAGTTTAACAATACCATCAGATCAGTTCATTGGCATAACCCAAAAGGTAGAGAAATATTGTTTCTTTTCTGTAAAATGTAGAGAAGTGAAAAAAAAAAAATTGCACACTAGAAAAGTTCCTCGAGATAGAGCTGAATATTCCCTTAGTTAAATGACTTTTTCTCAGGGTGAGAAAAGATGCTTCACAATGAATATTTATTTATTCATGTGTTTATTTTATTTAGGAATTTTATATACCGTCCTTCCATGTAAAGGTCACAAGGGTTTACAAAAGTAACCTTCATAGCTTGGATCAAGACATAAAGATGGGTTTATAGAGCAGGTATTCATCGACGGGCATCAAACGAATGTTCCAATATCTCCAGATGCAGCCATTTCTGTGATACAAGAGCGCTGTTTCCCACCCAATTCTCCATGGGCCTGGCTTTTGGTTCCATCAGTCATGGCCTTGCATGAGGTATAATATTTGCATATACTGGGCTTCAAGCATATCCACTGCGGAGATCCTGAAAACCCGGCCGGCTCGTTGTGCCTCCAGGACAGGCTGAGAAGCACTGGACCAACGACCTGGTGCTTTTCGATGAATAAAGTCATTGGTCTTGTTCAGCCGCCTTCTGACCACCCTTTGTTGATTCCACTGTTCACACGGTGCATTAATGTGAGTTGTTATGCCCAAGAGGTGCCATGGGACTCGGCCTCTCCAGACGAAATTGAGCCAGGTGCTGGTAACCCTAGCAGAAGGCCCAGAGCTCAAATCCCCTCCCCTAACAGTATTCAAGAAATATATTTCAGTTTCTCTTTAGAAAATGTTATTTTGAACTTCAAAAGGAATAATGGGATTTTCCAACTCCACCTGAACAAAGTCAACCTTTAGTCACACGTTTGAATTTCTAATTTTATAGCTGACGGTCAAAGTTCTCCTGATAGCCCGCACTTCTTGGATTGTAGGGAATGCTTACAGTAACAGGGGGTGGAGAAAAGCAGCTGTGAAAGCTCCACACTTCTGCGCTTATTCTCGTTGGAGAATCGAGGTTCCTGCCATGTTATGCTGACTAGAAAAAAAAAACCCCCCACAGTTGCTACCATGATCAGAACCAAGGCCATTACAGACAGACTAATAAGCACCGAGGGATGTTCAGGGCTCAGCTCCTGGTGTTCTTTGCTTTAGAACAGGAACGGACATTCAAGAAGCAGAGGGTGAGGGATACCCTCCAGGAGAGCCGACCAGGTGTCCCTGCAACCCATGCACCTTAATCTGTGGCAAAGGCGAAGGGTCACTTCATGCCACGTGGGCAATTCTATTTTTCAAATGTTATTGTTTTATGCGTTTTTGTGGCACTGGTATACGAAATGCCGGACTGCTTGAGAAGAGAGCTTATGACTGCTGAGGATCCCCGGCAGGAGAGCATCAGACGCTGTGCCACGTGGGTAACCAGCTGGCACCGCTTTGGGGGCCTGTCTCTAATTTTCCGGAAGGATTGCCACCGGCCCGGCATCTTGGGGGTCTGCTCTAGAGATGGGGGCGGGGGAGGGATGTTTATCCGGCCAGCCAAGACTGGAGCCCCAGTCCCTACCTCATCCGTCTCCTCTGCGGTGGGTTCCAAGCGAAACAGAGAAACGCAGAAGACTGGGCAGAAAAGGAGCACTTCTTGTGCACCCAGTGCGCTGTCAGAAACCTTACTCCATCTGTGGCCTTCTCCCTCCCTCCGCCACTAAGATCTCCTTGTGTCTGTCCCGTGCATTGCTTTTCTGCCCAGAGCCAGTGCAAGGGGATTTGGTGCTCTAGGTGAACCTGCGATCGTTGCATCTTTACCTATGGGCAGCAGCTCCAGCGCAGCCCTCCCTTCATCCTCAGCACTGGCTCTGCCCCCCTGTGCCTGAGCGAATGCTAATATTGGGGTTGGCGGGAGGGAGAATGTTAGCCTGTAAAAGAAAAAATAAAATGCACAAAAGGGTAGACAGGAGGATTAATTGTAACTGCCCCAGCTCCCCATCCCTCCTGTTCGTTTTATAACTTAAGCTAGGAAATTTACTCCCTGCATTAGCCGTGCTGTCAGCTGCTACGACGAGAACCCAAGTGCGCTCAGCACAGATAATCAGCCCTAACGGCGCTGAGGGCCCAGCCCATAAAACGTGCATTAAAGGCACTCCGCAGGCACGCTTTATTGGCTGCCTAATTTGCGTGCACCAAGGAAGATGAGACCTTTATTAGGCACCGGGAAGGGCAGGAATAAGCTTTGCAAGGTGACATATCCTGTATGGCAGCGCTCTGGCAGGCCCAGAAGCTTCCGCCAAAGTAAAAACCCCCTTGTGATTTAGGAGATGGGGTGTGTGTGTGTTCACATTAAGGCCCAGAGGCCCCTCGTGTCTCTGCCGAAGATGGAACTGCAGAAGGCCATCTCTGCTTTTTATCCCCGTACGAGACGCGACCTATTAAAGCAAAGTCCCATCTAATATATCACCTGCATAAAATCACTCCCTGGTGCTTTACGGGGGGACATTTTCTCTCTGGAAAAGTCATCAGACAGATGCTGAATGCTTCCTTGTTGTCTCGCACACATTAAGCCTCTCCTCGCAGCACCGTTTTGCCTCTGGAAGGAGGAGACGTTCTTCTTATTTCTTTAATTTTGGAAGAGGAGGCAGCCTGGATCATGGCTCGGGGGTCTGGCACAGCCCGAGCCGAACCTACTGGGGTGTCGAGGCCCCAGAAAACTGATGTGCCAGCTGTGCCCATGCCCGAGAGGGGACGACGGCGGGTCCCCCCCACGACAGCTGGGCCCAGGGCAGCCCCCCAGTTACCCGTCCCCTGAGGACAGCCTTAGACCATAGGCACCCAGGGCACAATTTGTAATTTAGCCGGATAAATGTGCATAGGTGATGTGCCCACGTATCTGAGCTTCGAATTTTAAATGGATAAACGAATACATTGTGCATTTATCCCTGTAAATTGGCTTCTACTCATGTAAGTCGGGGACTGCACACGGCAGTGAAATAACCAGTTTTACCAATTAGTCTCCCAGTTCACCCAGTCCATCTGCAGCTCGTGAAGACCCTCCTGGCTCTTCAGCCTAGAGTCCCCCCCCATTGCACCCAGAACCCCCACCCAGGCCTTTTTTCACGTTTGAGATGTTTACATTCAGTTACACCAGATACTGAGCAGGAGTAAATCTAGAACATAAGAATTGCCATTCTGGGTCAGACCAAGGGTCCAAGCCCAGTATCCTGTTTCCAACAGAGGCCAAACCAGGCCACAAGTACCTTGCAAGTACCCAAACATTACATAAATCTCAAGCTACTATTGCTTATTAATTAATAGCAGTTAATAGATTTTTCCTCTAGGAACTTATCCAAACCTTTTTTAAACCCAGTTACACTAATAGCTGTAACCACATCCTCTGGCAATGAATTCCAGAACTTAACTATGCACTGAGTGAAAGAGAATTTTCTTCAATTTGTTTTAAATGAGCTACTTACTAACTTCATGGAGTGCCCTCTTGTCCTTCTATTATCTGAGAGAGTAAATAACCGATTTACATTAACTTGTTCAAGTCCTTTCATGATTTTGTAGACTTCTCCAAACTGAACAGCCCTAACTTATTTAGCCTTTCCTCATAGGGCAACCGTTCCATGCCCCTTATCATTTTGGTCACCCTTCTCTGCAAAGAAAAAACTTCTGCATGTCACTTTCACAGGTTTTAAATGAGCTACTTATTTACGTAAGTGCTGGCCCACCCTGCAATGCTTCTGGCACTCCCCTCTGTGGGCCTTGATTTATGCACACATTTTGCAATTTTGAAAAAAGCAGGTACTCGTGTATGCACTTTTGTGCTTTTTTACATGTGCATCTTTTCAAAATCCCCCTCTTAGTGAATGCACATATTTTTACATGCATAGGGGAGAGGCCACTCCAGGGGATGGAATCTGGGCAGGGTTGGGATTTAGCCTCATACATTTTGATTTAAAAATAGTTTGCCTGGTAAAACCCCGCGCATCAATAGGTGCAATTATTATTATTATCGTCATTATTTAACTTATTGGTATATACCACCTCCCCGGGTTTGCATAAGATCGCCCAAGGGTGTAGAGCATTAAAAACCAAACAAATCAGTATAATCTAAATGCAGCCCATTAAAACAAGTAAATAGAAGGAAACTAAGTCATTTGCTCATCTCCACACCTTGATATTGCCAATCTGCCCACTCATCTCCTAACTCTTTAGGCCTAGTTTTGCAGGGATAATTTCCAAAACTGGTGGAAGTCGTGTGCATATTTGCCAGCTAGCTCATGCAGGACGTTGCACAATTTCTCCCGTACGCTCCGTGTGCATGCTTGTGCCTGTGTGTGGTTGCTAAGGGCTGGATGGAATCCACGCATTCTTCCTTTGTGTTGCTTTCCTGCCCCTGGGCCCTCCATTCATGGCTTCTCTCTCTCTCTCTCTCTCTCTCTCCCTTTTGAAGGTGCCTAGGTGGAGAGGCTCGTGCCTGTTACCCTGCTCCGTGCCCGAGCGATTGCTGTTTGCAGACAGAGGTGTCGAGGGGGAGCCTGCCAGAGCCTGCCTGGATTCACTCTTCCTTGGGCAGATGCGGAAGGAGGCGCGTCCCATCGATGGCTTTACCGAAAATCAGAAAGGGGCGGGGGATCGAGCAGGTGTGACGAGCTGGAAACGGCACAATTTTAGGTCAGAAATGTGCTTTGTATGTGCCTCAAACTATCAATAATTCTCACGTGTTTTGAGGAGTTAAGTTACCCGTGCGTGCTCAGAAAATATCCTTACAGGTCCCTGTTTTCTTTTCAGATTATTCTGTTTATTCTTGGCGTGGGTGTGGTGTGTATGTGGCAGGGGTTGAAGGGGTGCCTGAAATGCGTGAAGCTTCTGAATATTCCTCTTACCCACCTATCTCATCTAAGTGCACCAGGGTGCTGCTGTGCTGTTTGACAGTTGGAAACCCATCCTAATGCAACCCTGCCATACCTGCGGTCTGAATAGAGCCAAACATCGGATGCTTGACCTCGGTACAGGAGATTCAGTTTAAAAACACAACAAAACAGGGTATGTGGCGACCATGAAAGGGACTAGGTGCTTTTTACCTCTCTAAGAATATTCCAAAGATGCCTGGGACTATAAGGTTCACACTTGGGGGTAGATTTTCAAAACTTTATGGGCGTAAATCCCGGGCTTACGAGAACCGGGCCAACTATCAAAGGCCCGGCCACGCACGTGAATCCTGGGATGCGTGTAAGTCCCGGGGCTTCGGGAAAGGGGGAACTTAAAATCTGGCCCTGAGTTCAGCAGCAGAGCAAAAAAAAAAAAAGACCTTGTGGTATTGTTGTGATAACAAAGCATCGTTTGCTACTTTTAAGGGCAGAACCTTTCATTTCAAGGATTTGAGGGAAAGGTTTTGGGCCGTTCTGTAATTGTGCATCCTGCCCAGGTGTGTTGCACGCTGTTCCCTCCCAGGGGACACGTCGGGTCCGGATTATACGGTTTAACCAGCGATCAGCAGGGGCAGGGACTCGGGATTTGTTTCATGAGTGCGGTCGGTTTCCGTGAACAGAGGTTCGGTGCCATGTGGAGGCAGTCAGGGGATCAGAAGGGGGGAGTTCTGGGTTTAATGTTTGCACCAAGGCAAGAGTTTATAATTAACCCTGACCCCCTAAGAGGACCGGGCTGAGCCTAGAGCTGGGGTCTTGGATAGAGCAGTTCGGCCCTCTGTCAAGATCTGGGTCCCTTAATAAACCTGGCGCTGATTCTTCACGCGGATGTGGATAGAGCAGAGCGGGCGCATTTGGGATTTTGGAAAAGCCGGTCTGGCTGGAGGCCACGGAAGACTGAAGCTGCCGACCCCCTCAGGGCCTGAGTTGGGAGTTGGGGGCAAGGGGTCAGTGATCCTGTAGGCCCTGTGGTTGCAATGCTAATTCACTTGAAAAAAAACCCCAAACTTTTGTATAAGGTGGATCCCTATTTATTGGACTAACTTCATACGTTTCCTGTCTCGTTTTCAGGAGCTCACTCTCCTTTCCTGTGGTCCAAGGAGAAGTTCCGTTCTGTGTCTGGGGGGTGGAAGCTCAGTAAATCAGGCCAGGAACGAGCAGGTCACATCAAAAGATGACCTTGCCAAAATAAAAAAAAAGAGATCGTGCCTCATAGATCACATCAGAAGGATAGTGTGAAGTGTAGACAGTTGACGGCAGAGCAAATACTGCCCCCCGGGATTCTCGTGCATCAGCATTAATTATCATCAAGTGATCGCGCAGCCTTGCGCTCTCTCGACGGCTGAGTTCCTGCCACGGGCCACGGTTATTTGTGTTTAAATCATACATATTGATTTGGGTTTTTTTCTGGAAATGTGACTGTGGTTATATGTTAGCCTCCCAGAGCTGTGGGTGGAGCGGGCTCTGCATTTTCTGAATAAATATGTGGGTTAGATGTGTTTAGCGTGATAAGAAGGTGACAGAGGGTCGGTGGGATTAAGATCCAATAGTCAGTTAGAAAAAGTCAAGTTCCTGTTATGTCCTTTTATATAACTTTTGCAGCGTTTGATCATTTTAACTTCAAATGTCTCGTGCTTCTGGATTGTGTGAGTTCCCCCTTTTAATTTCCTCCTCATAAGGTTATTCGAAGACGAAATATTAAATTGATCTCCTGGCCACGTGATGGACCATTTAGGCTCTGTGGTATATTTTTTTTGAAAAGGTGGTACCCACAGTTCACCCTCTGGTCCAGGGTAATGCCTGAAACAGTTGCTGTCTGGTTCCACCCCAGAGCTGGCTGCGTACTCCGTGGCTGTACCTGTAAAACACATTAAGCTGGTGCTTGGATCAATACCTCTGTAAGATGCCAAATGATTACAGCCAGATCTGATTAATGCACAAGTAGTTTATCTACACGCCTTTACACGTGATATCTGATCACTAATCTTCAAATCTGTCAGTAGGAGAGTCTGATTTCTTACAAGTTTTTATAATTCAGACAGAAGTGTAACTTCAGAAAAGTGTCAGCTACACATGAATGCTTCTCTTCTTCCTGTCGTTAAAATAATCCGCTTTTCTTTTTTAACAACCTGTGTCTTTCCCCCCCCCCCCCTTCTCTTTCCAGCTCTGTGATGTGAGGCGGAGGTAGGGAAGGGGAGCCTTGGATTTTACCCTTGCTGGCTCGCCGTCCGAGCGCCACTCGCCCCGGAGTGACCGGCCGTCTAGTACAGGTGACGAAGACCCGGCGACGGACATGCCAGCCTGCCTGCACTGAGAAATTTCAAAGAGGAGGCCGCCTCCCAGGCAGCTCTCAGCTTCACTATTTTTAATTCATCTCAGAAGACACTTAGAAAAAAAAAAATCATTTATTTCCACCGGAAATGAATTTTGATACTTCTCTTAGTTGTTATTTTTAAAGGTGCTCGTTCCTTTTTTTTTTTTAATACAATTTTAACAAACTGTAAAATATGCGTGAGCATTGATAAAGAGGCACCGGATGGACTTTAAAATGTCTTCATCATCTCCCACACTGCTCCGGGACTCTAAAATGCCTGCAGAGCCAACAGCCCTTCGCTTCCTGTCGGTAAACGTGATTCACGTAGGTAAGTACAGCACATTTTTCTCCCTTTACTCATGTCTGCCGAGCATGGTGGTGTTTGTTTTTTAAGTCTGTGTTAGGAGTGTTTCATACATGTGGAGCACCTGTTGCTGTCGCGTGTCCATCCGTACACAGGTAACAGCCCCTCTCTGTGGATGGATTTAGCTGAAATTTGATAGGCGGCCTCTTCTTGAGGTGGGTGTGTTCTTGCCAGATTTTAGCCAAATCGCTGCATGGACAGAGCCTGTAATCCATGTCGTGAGGGAGCAAGGCCATCAGAGGAACGAGTGGACACTACCACTTAGCCAGCTTGTCAGTTCATCTGCAAACAAGAAGGCTGAAAAAGGCGCGTAAACTCTGTAAGCGTGGACTCCTCTGAGCTGTTCTTTTGCATGCGTGCCCTCATATGACCCTATCCCAGAGCTGTCCAGTGACCCCATTCCAGAAGGTGTGACTTCATCTGAGTCCTGGTTTAGGCACTTTCTCCTTACTAGGTTTGCCAACTATTTCCAGATTTACAGGACAGGTCGATCCACTCCTTGTTGTACCCCATTTTCTTTTAGTTCTGATTCCCCCTAGGGAAAGCAAAGCTACAAGTTCCTGCATATAGAGGGGTAAAATCAGGACAGGATCAGCCTGTCCTGAAAATCTGACGCTACTTGGCAACCCTACCTCCCGCCCTTCCCTACCCCCACCCCCCCCCTTTCATGGGCGCTGATGTGAAATGGATGAAGCAGGGACCACACATAGCAGAAGGCCCTGGGATGTAGTTGGAAAGCAGGACTGGACAAAGAATCTCCCTCTGTAAATTGGATCACTCTCTGCTCTCTCGTGATGCTTTGGTATTTGAAGACACGTTTCAGCCTTGCTGACCTAGAAAATCAAGGGCCTTGAAATGCTCCCAGAAAAAAGGACAAGTATATAAGGCACCGCAATACCCCCTGAAACCCAGAAAATCACCTAATTCCCCATCTCTGCGGAAAGGTGATTTGTAAATTGTAGAATTAAATTCAACTAAAACTGAAGCAGGATAAGCCTGACTGCATCTTCAGGCCCTGGTATGCGTCGATTTGTGGCGGACACGCCCGGCGAGGTACAACAGACCAAAAAAATACCAAATGTTTAAAAGTAGTAGCACTAAAGGGGTGAGGCCCGCAGATGCAGCAGCGCAGGGTGAAACTGTCGTCGTGTCGTGAGAGCGAGACATGAAACTGTCGTCGTGCCATGAGAGCGAGAAGTGAAACTGTCGTCGTGCCATGAGAGCGAGAAGTGAAACTGTCGTCGTGTCATGAGAGCGAGAAGTGAAACTGACGTCGTGTCATGAGAGCGAGAAGCTTGCTTACTCTGACCACAGCAGAAAAGCGGAGCCAGGAGTGGAGGTACAGAAACCCCACAGTTAGCTGAAAATTATTATTATTACACTAAAGTGGAGTTTGACTCGGGTGCTAGATGACCGGCCCTGTGCCCGCATGCACCCTTATTGCTGCTCTGAACCGAGCACATCAAACAAAATAGATCCTGTGGAAGCACAGAAGTCATGCCGAAGACTTGATGAGTGACTGGGGTAACCTGTCCCGTTTCCTGTGTGTGATCCCCTGGCAGCGCAGGTTCTGCGTTCGTTGGTAACTGCGCAGGTGCTCTTCTTCCGTCGTTTCCCTTGTACCGTTGGGTGTTTTTTAAAATGGCTTTATCTCAGGAGGGACATCTTCTGCCCTGCTCTGATCCAATACTCATGAAAAGTCATCTCCCCCCATATAAAAAAAAAAAAGAGCTAAAATATCTCGCTCGTTTTGTGGGAGCTCACTTTTTTCAGAACGATTGCTAAAACTCAACACAAATGACTCCTCCCTAGACGCAGTGAAAGAGTCTGCTTAATATTGGGGGTGCGCAAGCACCCACTGCACCCACAGAGCGGGCACATTTGGGATGCTGGGGTTTTGCGATAGCTCCAGGCCATGGAAGACTGAAGCTGCCGACCCCTCAAGGTCCTCGTTGGGAGTTGGGAGCAAGGGGCCAGTGATCCTGTAGGCCAGAAGCACGAAAGGGGTTTATGGGGAAAATGCTGAGTAGGCAGGTGAGAGATGAGAATAAAGATGGCTCTGTTTTACGTTCATTTGCAAAATCATTTTTACTTTCTATGAAAGCTTCATAGGATGCTAGAGGAGAAACGTCAGAGCAGCTACTTTGAAAGCAACAGAAGCTGCATCTGCAAACCTGGTGAGCCAGGAAGAAGTTTACAAATTGAGTTAATTAATTGGGGCACCTTCAGGAAGTGTCTGCAGCTTTGATGGCTTGGTTTAGTTTTGTCTCTCAATTAGTTTATTTAGGCTAACCACAATTTACAAACAGTTGTTAAGCATTCACTTTCCAGCAGAGATGTTTACATGCCCATCACTAACACTGAAACTGGAAAGAAGAAAGTGAAACAGATCAAAAGTTTTCCTGGTTGAGAAATCAGTTCTGAGAGTAGGGTGGGTCTGACAGCACAGGACGTAGCTGAGAGTGGGCCCTCCGGGGGGGGGGGGGGAATAGCGTCTGCCGCAAGGAACAAGTTCAGGACTCGGCAGCCCTACTGGTGCATCTGTCACTCAGTGCATGTATTTTATTTTAGCTAAGCCCAGATTTCTGCTCTGCTAAGAGAAGGTTCTATGTCAAAATGGCCCCTGTTTTTTACATGAACCTTAAATCTGATGCAGAAGTCATTGCACATGCAAGTCACCTGCCACTCTGCACTCTCTCTCTCGCCGCCTACCCCCCTCTTGGTTTTGTAAGTGAAATGTGCTTATAAATAGCAATTCGATTCATAGCAAGGATCACGCTGGGACATTTTCAAGACGTTTGCCTAAGTGAAGTGTTCCTCCAACAAAGAATCTTACTGTAATATTTCAGGAACATGATCAGCGCTTCCATAGCCTTGTTTTCAAGAGGATTGTTTAATTTTTATTTATAAAATAAGGATTTTGTGGTTAGAGTTTACCGGAATTCTTGTCGCAGGCTGAGTTTTCGCAGAGTTTAGCGGATCCCATAGCAAGCAGGCAGCATCACCGTGGTCTTATTCTCCAGTCTCTTACGCTTTTTATTTATTTACAAATATACCGTACACAATAAAATATATCTATGCATATCTCCCAGGGCTGCCTATATCCCCAGGCCTTGCACCTGAGGGGGCCCCGTGGTGGTCACCCCTGCACAGCGGCGTGAGGGAGCCGAGCAGGACCACCCCACACACACACACACACACCCCTTTCCCCTACACCAGTTCTTTCCCAAATGTGGCAGAAGCCGCTGGGACCCTCCATGGGATGGCGGCGTCCAGGTTTGTCAGCGCAGGGCGCATTTCATTTCCGCACCGGCTCCAGCCAGAGAGGCGGCTCCGGTATCGATTAGAGACCAAGCTTTAGCAGACCGATGGGTGGCTAGTGCAGTGGTCAGAGAAAGAGGTCCCTGAAGTGGCCCCCCCGCGGCTCAGGAGACTTGTGGGCGCTGCGGAGATGGCGCATGCAAGCCCAGGGGGGTGAGGGGAGCGCTGAGCTCCTCTGCACTGCAGCTTTTCCCAGGCGTAAGTGGCGTTGAGAGATTGTCCCAGAGGAGAGCTCCTTCCAGCCCATGGGGCCAGTGAGTGTTTAACACAGGGTTGCCCAGGCATTTTGTCTGGGGGGGGAAACATAAATATACAAGGGAAGGCGGGGACTGAGAAAAGGGAAAGGAACCTTAATCCCAGGAGGATGTGGAAGTTTATGAGAAATTTTGGTTTCTAATAAAGAGATGCAGAGAGCCAAGTCCCCTATAGGATGCTGAGGGTTAAGGAAGTGAGAAATGCCTCATAAACAAGGACTTGCAGAGTACAGCGAAGGACTGCAAGCGACGCTGGGGTTAAGCGTCTTTCTGGAAGATAAATTAGCAGAGCGTCCTTTGACAAAGTAGTGTGGTTGTGGTGTTAGTGCAGCTGAATGTGTGGAAATCAAAGTCAACACAAAATATAAGCTGATCCCTTTGTACAAGACTAATTTACTACACTTCATGACTGGCTTTCAGAACAAAATAAGCAAAGGCTGATGCTTGATGAATGTACAAGCGAATCACAGATTACATTGTAATGGTAGTGTGAAGGGGAGGGGGTGATAGTTTGCAGAGTGATAAGAAGGTGACAGAGAGACAGCAGAACTATATCTGGTAATGAGTGAGAGAGCCTATGTCTCTCTTAAGCCTACCTGTCCAGAATGAAGAATCAGACAGTGGAATGAATGCTAACAGAAATTAGAAAGACAAATACAATTGGAAATCATAATAATGCGAGATTTCAGTTTCCCCGGTATTGCTTAGGTAAATGTATCATTGAGGCATGCTAGGGAGGTTAAGTTTGTAGATGCTATAAATGATTGCATCATGGAGCAGCTGGTACTGAAACCAATGAGAGGAGGAGCTATTTAGATACACAGGACCTGATGAAAGAAGCTGGGTTTAAAAAAGGTTTGGATAAGTTCTTGGAGGAGAAGTCCATTAATGGCTATTAATCAAGTTTACTTAGGGAATAGCCACTGCTATTAATTGCATCAGTAGCATGGGATCTTCTTAGTGTTTGGATAATTGCCAGGTTCTTGTGGCCTGGATTGGCCACTGTTGGAAACAGGATGCTGGGCTTGATGGACCCTTGGTCTGACCCAGCGTGGCAATTTCTTATGTTCTTAAGTAAAGTGAAGCTGCTTAGTAATAATGATCAAAATGCATTCAAATATGACATAATCCTTGGAGGGAGGACATTAAATAAAACTACTGCAGAAGCATTTAACATTAAAAAGGCAGACTATGATAAAATGAGGAAATTAGAAAAAAAACCTAAAAGGAGTGATTATAAAGGTTAAAAATTTGCATGAGGCATAGACATTGTTTAAAAATATTGGAAGCTCAGATAAAATGTATTCTGCACATAAAAAAAGGTTGAAGGTGAGCTGAACAAGGTCACTAAAGCCAAAAGGACATCTTTTAAAAAGGAAATCAGATCCAAATGAGGAAAATGTGGAGGAGCATGAATGCTGGCAAGTTAGATGTAAAACATTAATAAGGCAGCCGGCTATGGAGGCAAAAACTAATAATTATACCTTTTTCAAATACATTTGAAGCCAGAAACTCGTAAGGAAATCAGTTTGACCATTAGATAACCAAGGAGTAAAAGGGGCACTCAGGGAGGACAAGGCCATAACATAAAAACCAAATGAATTCTTTGCTTGTCTTTATCGCGGAGGATGTAGAGGAGAAGCCCACACCAGAAACATTCTTTGATGGTGACTCAGAGGAGCTAAAGCAAATCACTGTGAAAATGGAAGATATAATAGAGCAGGACCAGATGGTATTCACTCCAGAGTTCCGAAATAACTCAAATATGAAACTGCAGACTTTTACTAGTAATCTCTCTAAGATAGCCTTAAAAATAGCCATGGTATCTGAAGACCGGAGAGTAGCCAATGTGATGCCAATTTATTAAAAAGGGCTCCTTGGGGTTTTCTGGATTATACATCAATGAACTTTATAATGGTATAAGTTATTCTTAAAAACAAAATTATAGACCAAATGGATAGCCATGGCCTAATGGGGAAGAGCCAGCATAGATTTAGCAAAGGGAAGTCTTGCTTTACAAATCTGTTCTTTTTTTTTTTTTTTAAGGCATTAATAAACATATGGATAAGAGTGAACCGGTTGATATGGTGTAACTGGATTTTGTGAAGGCGTCTGACAAAGTCCTTCATGACAGACTCCTCAGGAAATTAAAAAGTCATGGGGTAGGAGGTGATGTCCTATCATGGTTAAAAGATTGGAAACAGAGAGGACTGAATGGTCAGTTTTCTCAATGGAGACAGGTGAATAGTGGATTGCCCCAGGGATCTGTTCTGGGACCAGTTCTGGGTAATACGTTCGTAAATTATCTGGAAAAGGTGATCAAATTGCAGATGAATCAAAATTATTCAAAATTGTTAAAACATAAGTGGATTGTGAGACTGGGAAACTGAGCATAAATGGCAAATGTTGTTTGATGCAGACCAAGTGAAAAACGATGCACCTAGGGAAAAAGAGTCCTAAATATAGGCATTTCCACGGTTGGAGAGAGGATACTGGCCTTGATGGGTCTTTGGTCTGCCTCTTATGTTTGTTTGGATCATTTCAGCTCTGCATGTCTTGTGTCCTTGGGCAGTTCTGAATTTCCCTGATCATAAAAGCATTGATGAGGTAGTTCTGACTCTGGAAAATGTTTCCTCCATGGAGATTTTGCCTTTGCTGTTCTTTGTGATGCGTGAATTCTTGCCTTTAACTCCTGGCCTGTTTTTACCAGAGTAGCATCCCTTTACATATTTTCTGCATTGAATAATATATACACCGAATTAGAGGAGGCGCACGGATAGTGTCCTCTTATGTTGAACGTCTTTCCCATAAAATGTGCTGCCCTAGCTTGAAGTCTGCTGACTTGTGCCAGTTTCTTCTTTATGGTTTCTGAAGTTTGCATCAACCTAGCCTTTGCTTCAGATCAGGTGCTTGCCGGAAAACTAGCACTGGGAGCAGCAGGGACCGTTTCTTTCAGTGGTTCATCCACAAGGAACGGTGGCTGTCCTTTGAAAATTTAAAAGTTTGCATCCACAAAAAAAAAAAGTATATTACACGCAAGAGGTAATGGGTTGCATGCACGTGAGATCAGAAGTATGCCTAGGGTTATTTACTCTTTCATTCATTCCTCTGCAAGGTCTCTCTCTCTTCTCGTCTGGTATTTTCCTGCTCTTACTTGTATGAAAACCTCAATATTTCTGTCCTACTGTAGATAACGATTGCATTCTCCTTGGGCCTTTCCAAAGCTCTTAAGTGCGTCCCGGCACCATGGTGCGTCTTTGCGTTGCGCACAGAACGTTCCTAATTCCTCTGCTGAGACCCCATGTGCGCAGATTGATGAGACAGCTGCCAGGGTCTCTCGCTACTTCCATTATTTACTGGGTTGGGATGATTCTCCAAGATCAACTCAAGAGTCCATCAAGCGAGGAGAGCTCTGGTGCATGACGTGAAGTCGGTCTTGTCTGTAGAGTTTCTCCTGGGAGTTACTAACCTCCCCATGCTCTCTCCTGCAGGGAACGGGGCGAAGACACGCAGACTCACTTTTGAGGCTTGTGACGGTTTCCATGGATTGGTAACAGATTAACTCGGAGGTTCATGTAGCAGAGTTTTGACTCTGGGCACAATAAAACAATCCTTGACCGTAATTTTATAGAAGGATTTTTTTTACACCCACGACGATGACTTCAGTTCTGCAAAATTCACAGGTCATGTGGCTTGCCAGGCATCCGGAGGTATTAAGCCGATGGTATCTTTTTTCTCATGCTTCAGGAATGAAAAAATAAGATACAGGGTTTTCTCAGAGATAGGAGGAACTGAAGAAGGTGTGTGGGGAGGATAATTATTTCTGTCCTACAGAGATTTTCTGCTGCACGTGATTTTTTTTTTTTTTTTTGTTCTTGTCCAGATTTGACAGAAGAAATGCTTTTAATTGTGTGCATAAACATGCACTGGCCCTGAGGCTTGCAGCGAAAAATGCAGATCCTGTTGGTAGGCCCGGTACTCATAAGAGCCCAGCGGGGCAGTATCGTCTCTCTGAAGGCCCCAAGGATGGCAGCAGTTTTCTGTTCTAAAGCAAATAGTCTATAAAAGAGTCACCACGACGCAAAAGTATTCGACACCCGCCTGCTGCGTTCCCCTCTTAGGGGGTCCAGATTTGAGTCCAAGTGTAGAGTCCACCAAATGGATTCCCGGACTCTCGCCACTTGCCGACTCGGGTCCTGTAAGTTAGTGGGGGTAGGAAACAGACAAAAGAGGGAATGAGAGAAGGATAAAGTACCCTGGGCTGTGCAGAAACACGCCCTGGAGAGGGAAGGCTCATTTTTATCACAGGGAATTAAGTAAATTACAAGGTGTCGAAACCTATGAGGTAAAACCAGGTGAGAGCCATAGGAGGCTGCCTCAGGCACTAAAACTGCAAGATAGGACCCTGCTTTGGATCAGAGCCACCCTATAGTCCCAAAATAAATATGTATTATGGGCTTAAATGTCCCGTCCTGTCCCCCGCCTCTGCAGGGCAGTGGGAGATCTGGTTCAGATTCCTGCCTCGGGGCTGCTGGTTCTGACTTTTGCTCTCGGGGCCTGGAAGGGTTGAACCAAGCTCTTTTCCACATGAACAAAATAAATACCTCTGTGAAGTGCCACATTTAAGAATTGAGCAGACATCCTCTTGGGCTTTTCAGAGAAGTTTCTACATGCATTATTTTTATTTTTATTTTTCTTTTTGAGAATATTTTTTTCCCCCTTTTAGACATCACAGAAAATTAAATCCTTGGACCAAAGATGTGCCATTTCAGCATTGCACAATGCAGTCAGACCTGCAGACCTTTTGCTTCTTACTTCCTCAAACTGAAATCTAACCTTAGGTGGCTGTCATCAAAACAGTTGTGAAAGTAATTCCTGAGAGAGCTGCAGCCTGCCTTCGGCCTCAGAAGGGCGATGCACTGTCTGGTTTGTGTATGGTGAGAAGAGGAGGGAGAAAAAAAAGGGAGGGGTTACATGATGGATCTCTGATGACAGCAGGGTGTGAAAGAGCAAGGAGAGATACCTGCTGGGAATTAGGAAAAGCGCAGTGCGGAGTCTGTCACTGTCCTTCTGCTCTGCAGCACTGGGACGAGCCTTTGTCTCTTGGGGGACCAACGAACATTGTTGTCAACTGTCAGTAAATTTACTGACAGTCAGTAGAGCAAACAAAAAATAATTTCCTGTCAGAAAATGTATCCTGAGCCACTGGGCCTGTGTCTCTGATTCTGTAGGCTCAGTGAACAAAAGAACAATATCAGCAGAGTAAGTCCAGCTGTGCACAAAATGGAAACAGTAAAACGTATGTCCATAAAAATGTTGGATTGTCAGTAAAAAACCTAGCAGACTGTCAGTAAAAAAATAAAATAAATAAATTTCCTGAGTAGGCAACCCTGCTGACGAGGCTCTACCCGCCCCGCAGAAAAGAAGTTATCGCCTGCAGACTTGCTTTGTCTGTGCTAGACTGGGGGTGCCAAGGTCATGATAAAACATGCAGACTCTTGTCCTAGCTGTGCCCTGTGCCTCTGGAGAGATCTGCAAGGCTGGTGTTGGGAAAACAGTTTTCCATTGTTTTTCCTTTCACTGCAGAGTGATTAGAAACTGGTAAAAATCAGATCTCTATCTGCCGACAGAAACTGCAGGGAAATAAAACGGCGTTTGCGCTTGAATTTTGTTTTCTGTTTTGCAGGGGGGAGGATCCAGCAATGTCTTCCTTCTCTTTTGGGCTTGCAGCTCAGTCAGAGATAGGATTGGGATCTGGTACCAGTAGGCTTCGTTTGTTATTATCCAGGGATTCCCCTTCTGCCACCTACATCCCTAGTCTGGCCCTTGCAGTGAAGATCCTGGGCTGAGGGCTCGTTCTGGTACCCTGCAGTCATGAACTTCTAATCTGGCCACTAGGTGTCACTGTTGCGCAATGACCCCTTCCCCTCTGGGGCTGTGAGCACAGCGCCCTCAGCCTCAGTCCTGGGTCTGCCTTTTTTTTGTATTCTTTTGCTTTATTTAATTTATTTTTTTAAAATACTTTTTAAAGTAAAAAGACGCAGAGTTTGACTTTTTTCTTCTCTGTCCTGGAAATAATGACGGTTTTACTGATTTAGAGGACGGGACTGCTCTGTGCTGTTGTAACCGACACCTGCAGTGGTCCCCCTCGTAATCACCAGCTCGGAAGATGTATGGCGTCGGCCTTCTGCAATTTATTATCCGGCGGTAAAATCCGACCAGAGGGAAAGGGCCGCAGATTAATCAAAGGGGAGAGCGTGAGCTTTTATCTCTTGTTTACAGCAGGCGGAAATGTCTGGGGCCGGGGGTGGCGACGTGAACCGCAGCGGGAAGACGAATGCCCACCGAGCTCTGTAGATTAAAGACCGGGCGTTACGCGAGGTGGAAACCTGCCTGCCGTTCTGTGCCACCAGGAAAACAATGTCCGGCAGGTGGGAGGCCAACGATGACGACACAGAGAAGTCTCTTGTATGTTTCATTGGAGGAGCCGATGCTGGAGGTGATCCTGAGGGGAGGTAGCCGGATCTGACCCTTGGGGAAAATCCCTGCCGCTCGCCGAGTGCCTGAACGTAGCCACCTAATGACGCAAACGTTTCCTGGCCGTTCCAGATCTGGATGGTCTGGGGATCAGATGTGGCGGGAGGGGATGAAAGTCAATCGGCTAGCGCTAATTTTCTATGCCGGCAGGCTAATGTAGCTGGCTACCACTAAAATCTGGCTGACTTGGCTGTGGCTGAAGATTAGGGCAAACGTAGCCAGCTCTATGGCCTCTCAGCGGCTCTTTAAAAGCCCAGCCGTGTTACTCCTAAAAGGATGGAGAGGGAAGCCTGAGCTCGGTGGACAGATACCGGTGGTGTCCAGGGTCATCCATCCACACAGCATCCAGTGCACGTTTGAATGTTTTACTGCGGGAACATGCAAGCAGCCACCTCAGGGGTGGAAAGTCTGTCTGCTGTCTTCCAAAGCAGAAGAAAAGCAAAAGCTGTGTTGTTACCTCCCTGTAGTTGGATAAACGGAGGCAAAAGTCCCAGTGAGGATTTAAATTCCAGCCTCTGGCCTGCTCCCCTCATCGAAGCATTTGATTCTCTCGTTTTTTGACGAAAAGTCGCTCGGTAGCTGCGGCACCACTGGCAAAGCTCCCGGCTCAGCGATGCAGCGCAGAATCAGTTTCCGCGCTTTTCCTGCCCTCGGGTGTGTGTTGGGGGTGGAGAGGGGGCAGGGAATAGACACAGCTCCTCGGCCTCCCTGTCCGTCCCTGTGCTTTATTTCCATCCCGGGAGGGAACTGAGCGTGGCAGATAAGTGAGTGCCAGAGGGGGAAGGCACGAGAGGGAAAGATGTAGAGCGCAGGTTGGAAGGAGACGGAGGGACAGAGAGCGAGAGAAGAGCCAGGGCTTCCAGCGAGTTCACTTTATCTGCCTGGCAGCCCATGCGAGGCCTTTCTAAAGAGAGAGGAAATATTTTGGATTTCTGTGCATTTGCGTGGGAGGGGAGCATTACAAATTAAATATTCATTATCCACAATAATGCCTTCATGTCCCCAGCCCTTTCCACTTCTGATGCCGGTCGCACATTCCTGGCAGAGGAGGGCGAGGCGGTGCGGGGGCTCCAGACGCGACAGTGGC
Source organism: Rhinatrema bivittatum (assembly GCF_901001135.1). Classification (NCBI taxonomy): domain Eukaryota; kingdom Metazoa; phylum Chordata; class Amphibia; order Gymnophiona; family Rhinatrematidae; genus Rhinatrema; species Rhinatrema bivittatum. Next base: position 73,274,274 of record NC_042629.1, on the reverse strand, counting down.
GGGTCCCACGGCAGCGCAATTCACTCCAGCCCTGCACTAAGGAAGATGCGCTTGGTATCTCAGCTGGGGCCTCCAGCCCAGTGACCGGCCGGCTACGTGCACGGTAAAAATCTGCCCCCTCCCCCGCCCGGGAAGCGCAGGGGAGCCGGAATGGCAGAGTCTGCGCAGGTCAGGACTGCACGACACCACGGCGGGAAGAGCGGCGCCCCGCAGCGTAGCAGGTTCCTCTGTGCTTCAGGAGACCTGGGAGGTCAGTCAGCATCTTCCCTCAGCCACCGACTCTCCCGTGTGCTAGCAGGGGAGTCGCTCTATGTCCTGTGATCCCCAGGGGAGCTCCGGCACAGAATCCCTCCGTGAGGGCCGCATGCACATTTCTGACCTATTGAAAGGTGACTTGCCTTGGAGGTTAGATGAGGGGTGCTGGGCATCACAAATCAGGATTATTACTATTACGTTGCAGGGACTCTCCTAGAGAAGCATAGTACGCCCAACACGACATTTGTCTTGTGTGCACTAGCGAAAGGAGAGAGGATATATCATTGTAAAGGTTTATTGAAGTTACAGGATAACAAGCTTTGTAACTGGAATCCCACCCAATAACTTGCAGGGTGATGAGCTCTATGGGTGATATCTCACTGGTGAGCTGTGTGGGTGATATCTCACCCAATAAGTTACCAGGTGGTGAGCTATGTGGGTGATATCTCATAGAAACATAGAAATGACGGCAGAAGAAGACCAAACGGCCCATCCAGTCTGCCCAGCAAGCTTCCCTCATTTTTTCTCTCATACTTATCTGTTTCTCTTAGCTCTTGGTTCTATTTCCCTTCCACCCCCGCCATTAATGTAGAGAGCAGTGATGGAGCTGCATCCAAGTGAAATATCTAGCTTGATTAGTTAGAGGTAGTAGAGGTAGTAACCGCCGCAATAAGCAAGCTACACCCATGCTTATTTGTTTTTACCCAGATTATGTTATACAGCCCTTATTGGTTGTTTATCTTCTCCCCTGCCGTTGAAGCAGGGAGCTATGCTGGATATGCGTGAGGTATCAGTTTTTTTCTTCTCCCCTGCCGTTGAAGCAGAGAGCTATGCTGGATATGCATCGAAAGTGAAGTATCAGGCACATTTGGTTTGGGGTAGTAACCGCCGTAACAAGCCAGCTACTCCCCGCTTTGTGAGTGTGAATACTTTTTTCTTCTCCCCTGCTGTTGAAGTTATGCTGGATATGCGTGAAGTATCAGTTTTTCTTTTCCCCTGCCGTTGAAGCAGAGAGCTATGCTGGATATGCATCGAAAGTGAAGTATCAGGCACATTTGGTTTGGGGTAGTAGTAACCGCCGTAACAAGCCGTAACAAGCCAGCTACTCCCCGCTTATCTCACCCAATAAGTTACCAGGTGGTGAGCTATGTAGGTGATATCTCACCCAATACATTACTGGGTGGTGAGCTGTGTAGGTGATATCTCACCTAATACATTACTGGGTGGTGAGCTGTGTAGGTGATATCTCACCTAATACATTACTGGGTGGTGAGCTGTGTGGGTGATATCTCATCCAATAAGTTACTGGGTGATGAGCTGTGTAGGTGATATCTCACTCAATAACTTGCAGGGTGATGAGCTCTATGGATGATATCCTACCAAATAAGTTACTGGGTGATGAGCTCTGTAGGTGATATCTCATCCAATAATTTGTAGGGTGATGAACGCCATGGATGATATCTCACCCAATAATTTACTGGGTGATGAACTGTGTAGGTGATATCTCACCCAATAAATTGCAAGGTGGTATGGCACCATATATATTACACAGTGGTGAGCTGCCTAGGTGGTAGTTCGGCCTGTAAATTACAGGTTGATAAGCTGTGTAGTTGGTATCTCACTCTGTAGCAAGCTGTGGTACCTCATTGATGTACTGTGATTCCAGTGTTTTTAAGTAACTAAAATATTAACAGAACAGAGTTTTTAAAACATTTAGCTCTCCCGGAATTCTGCTCATAGAAAATCTTTCACAGTATCTCGTTGAATATCAGATTTGATGTGTGTTGGTACTTGTGTTTACGTGAGGATGTGGGTGTGTGTGTGTGTAGCTGGATTTTGAGGCCTTTTACTGGGTCAGTGTTTGAATAATTCCACAGCGTAGCAGCACCTGAGCTTCTGAGGCCCTGTTTGTCCCTTCATCCGATGCAGAGTTGTGTGTGCGTTGCGTGTCTGTTGGAGGGGGGGTCAAAGGGCGATTACCCTCTGATAACATCAAACGTCTGCTGCAATTGCTGAAAGCTGGGTGGAGAGCTTGGAAAATGAACTGGGATGTCTTGGTGCTGGCAGATTTGCTGCAGTTGGGAACAGAAAGCAAAGATTTTCTAGACTGACAGACTGGGATGGGTGACTTGTGAGACCCAGTGCTCTGCACCAGTCTGGTTCCTGCCTGGGTTTAAAATCCACCGAGAATAAGGAGTTGCCCCTTCTCACAGACAGCATGGTGAGAGTCTGCTAAGATTGGGAAACTTGGCTGTGCAAAAAAACAAAACCAAAAGTGACTGATAGCCCGTTAGGGATCAGCTTGGTGAGAGAAACCACTCTGATGCTGGAGCTTTGCTTACTGACAGGTGTTGGGCATCAGGCAGGTGTCCACACGAATGGACCAAGTGGTCCTTTTTTTTTTTTTTTTAATTGGCCACCATGTACTAGGGATGTGGAGGGAAAATGTTTTCTTTTCATTAATTTTATTTGTTTTTGCATAATTTTGTATTCATTTTATTGTTTCATTTGCTTTTTCTATTTTTATTCATTTTAGAAAATAGTGTGCACTATTTGCAAATACTGCATGCTGTTTGTGACTAACGCACACTATTTTCCTAAATGAAAGAGGGTGTGTTACTGTGTGCATTTGTTTGGTTTAAAATGAACCAAAATGAAAATGCTCACTTCAGCTCTGATTACATAAGTACACAAGGGTCAGCCTGAGGGACCATCAAGCCCAGCATCCTCTTTCCAACAGTGGCCAATCCAAGTCACAAGTACCTGGCAGGATCCCAAGAGGTAGAGAGATTCCAAGCTGCTTATCCCAGGAATAAGGAGTGGCTTTCTCTATCTGTTTAATAACAGTTTATGGACTTCTCCCAAACCCTTTTTAAACCCAGCTATGCTAGCTGCCTTTATCACATCCTCCGACAATGAATTCCGAAACTTAACCCATTATGTCCCAGTGTTCTATGTAGAGCACAACTTCTTAAAAAATTTGGGACATAATGGGTTGATTGTGCACTGAGTGAAAAATAATTTTCTCCAATTTGTTTTAAATGTGCTACTTACTAATTTCTTGGAATGTCTCCTAGTTTTTTGTATTTTTTTGAAAGAGTAAATAACTGATTCACATTTACCTATTCTATTCAATTCAATTCCTGATTTGATGTCATATCCTTCCTCAGCTGCCTTCTCTTCAAGCTGAGCAGCCCCAATCCTCTTTAACCTTTCCTCATATGGCAGCCGTTCCTTCCTCGTTATCATTTTGCCCTTCTCTGTACCTTTTCCAGTTCAGCTATTTTTTTTTAAGATGCGGTGACCACAATTGCACTGTACTCCAGGTATGGCCTCACCATGGAGCGATACGGAGGCATTATGACATCCTCAGTTTTATTCTCCATTCTTTTCCTAATAATTCCTAATATTCTGTTTGCTTTTTTGACCACTGCTGCACACTTATCCAAGGATTTCAAAGTATTGTCCACCTTGATGTCCAGATCCTTTTCCTAGGTGGTGACTCCTAATATAGAACACACCGTCATGTAATGTGGGTTACTTTTCCCCATGTGCATCACCTTGCACTTGTCCACATTAAATTTCTTCTGCCATTTGGATGTCCTGTCTCTCAGTCTTGCAAGGTCCTCCTGCAATTTTTCACAATCCGCTTATGATTTCACAACTCAGAATAATTTTGTATCATCTGCAAATTTGATCACCTCACTCGTTATTCCCTTTTCCAGATCATTTATAAATATATTAAAAAGCACTGCTCCCAGTACAGATCCCTGAGGCACTCCACTGTTTTCCCTTCTCCACTGAGAAAATTGACCATTTAATCCTCCTCTCTGTTTCCTGTCTTCTAACCAGTTTGTAATCCACGAAAGGACATCGCCTCCTATCCCGTGACTTTTCCTCTCATGAGGAACTTTGTCAAACACCTTCTGAAAATCCAAATACACTACATCTACCGGTTCACCTATATCTACATGTTTATTAACTCCTTCAAAAAAATGAAGCAGATTTGTAAGGCAAGACTTCCCTTGGGTAAATCCATGTTGTGCCCCATTAAACCATGCCTTTCTATATGCTCTGTGGTTTTGATCTTTAGAATAGTTTCCATGATTTTTCCAGGCACTGAAGTCAAACTCACCGGTCTATAGTTTTTCCTTTTAAAAATCAGCAGCAAATTGGCCACCCTCCAGTCTTCAGGTGCACCAGATGATTTTAATGATAGGTTACAAATTACTAGTAATGGATCTGCCATTTCCTTTGACTACCATTTGTTTATTTAAAAATACTTATATGCTACCCTACTGGATAGGGTGCAGTTCCAAACACACAGCAATTGAATTAACTTCCAGACATGCTCCATTACACACGTAAAAATGAAAATATAAAGCAAGTTTTAAACCAAATGCACTTCCCTATCATCTACCGTGTAAAAGAAATGAAGGCACAACCACTGTACGATAGAAATGGAAAACAGTGGTGGAGGGATGGACGAGAGAAAGTGAAGCACTTGATTTAAGAACTTGTGTAATAAGAGAAATCTATAATGATATCTAATTAAAACCATTAATGGTTCAAATATGTAATAAGCCATCAATATCAAGCAGTTGTGAGTAATGTAAGCTGCCACATGCAGAGTAACTAAAGTATGGGAAACAATTCGGAAAAGGGGTCCCGTCATGACCCTCTTCATGTTTCAGGGAAACAAACGCAGAGGGGCAAAGGTTTTCTGTGTATTGAGAATTGGGAATTCCAGAGGAGGTCAAAGCCCAATGGAGCGGCTTCGGCATGCGGAACCCAGAAAGTCTGCAGTAATTCCAGTGATTTGAATTTAAAAAATGTATATCCAGTGCAGAAAAGCCAAATAATTGCACCTCTAAACTCTCACTCTGCAACTCCACAGATATTAATTGGCTGCACTTCATATTCACGGACCTTCATTCCGAGTTCTGACTTTAATTTCTCCTGGGAACTGATTAATGAAAGCAGGAACAAAAATGACTTGTTAATTTTCCAGGTAGATATCTTTTTTTTTTTTGTTTTGTTCTTGTAATAAATTCCCAAAAGAAATAGAATAAAAACCGAAAATGAAGTTTCCTATGCATATTTTTGTTTATTTTCTGTGTGGCTTGTTATATTATTTACAGCAGCCATTTATAGCGGAATGGTTATATTCATTTCTTGGAGTGTTTTAGATTCCGTCATTCCGTGTTCAGTCCAGTATTTCACTCCCACACGGTGCTGTTTCTTAGGAAGAGTATAAATGCATTGCTCTGCTGACACAGTGCTCCCCTTCCCTGGCTCGGTTAGGGGGGGTGCAGAGTTTGGGATATTAAAATTTCACAGCAGGTTCCCCGTGGCAGCCTGCACCATGCACACGAGTGCCCAGAAGAAGCTGCCACTAGAGGGCGATAATGCACTTTGTTTGGGACGCTCCTGCAAGCCCCCTTCTCTCCATCACGCTCACCCCCCCCCCCCCCAGGCGCAACCTTGCAGAACTGAACTGTGCAGATGGCAAGAAGCAGAGAGCACATGGAGCGAGAGACACTTTGTTTTCTTATGAAATATATATCTATTTATTTAATACGGGCAAACTGAAAAGCAGAGAATACTGTGTGGATTGAAATCTCTCTCCGCCCTAACCTGGCCTACTCTGCGTGCCTAAGGTGAACAGATAGCTCCAGGTCATAAAATACAAGCTGAACCCTGACCACCAGCACCTGCACACGCACTGCATCTCGGGATTTATAGCTCCAATTTCTTTAAGGTCAGCTGGATTGCAGTTCAACAAGAGGCAAGGAAGTAAAACCAGGACTCGCCATTTGCTCTAGAGTTGGGGGATGAAAGGACCGGAATTCAGAAAAACAAAAGGATCAAAAGCAAAATTCAAAGCCGGAGACCTCTAGTAAGGTTGGAGACGTACAGCGCGCGTTTAAACTGAAGAATGAGTTGCAGCACGAGCGGAGACTGCGGTGTTGCTGGGTTTGGCTTTGCCCCGCCAGGCCTCATTCTTTGCATCGCACGTCCTCTGCCGTTTTCTGAGCGTTAACGACAGCCCGAACGCCGCAGCACCCTCCCGCCGCGGCTCGCCGGAGCTGCCTGTGTCGCTGTGCTTTGCTCGACCACTAGGTGTCTCTGCAAGTATCAGCTGTGCTTCTGCTCCCCTTCGGGCTCTCTCCTTCCCCGGCCCACGTCCCAGGCAAGAAACCAGAGGCCCCTCCCACTTGTTGGCGCCTTTCCGTCTGCCCACTTTCTTTCTTCACAAATAAGGACATTATACGGAAATAATTAAAAAAAAAACATTGGGGAAATTATTCCCCCTTTTTTTTTTTTTTTTTGGAGGGCATGCTTCCCCGTGTTAGCCTTCTGCTGCCGTCGCCGTGCGGGATTTAAGCAGCTCTTCCTAGCTGACGGTAACGAGGAATTCATGGTGAGACGCACATGCAAGAGAGCTCAGGAGGGCCTGCCTGTGAACCTAACCAGAGAGTGACAGGATAGATCTGCTGCCACAGCTAGGGTCGCCGCCTCACCCCAGGTCAACCGAACAGGCGGATCTAGTCCGGGGTTTGCCCCATCGTTGTGTGCATGGAGTTCTAGTACCAATTTTCTGAGGAACATCAGTGGCTCAGTCTAAACTGCAACTCTATTCATGCAATGAGGAAAAACCATATCTGGATTGGTCGATTTGGTTGACCTGGGAATTTTAAGAACACAAGTTGCCTTACTGGGTCAGACCGAGGGTCCATCAACCCCAGCATCCTGTTTCCAACCAGTAGCTGCCAAATACCCAAAGAGTAAATAAATCCCATATTATTAATGCTAATAATAAAAACACTGGCTATTCCCTAACTCGATTTGATTAATACCAGTTAATGGACTTCTCCTTCAAGAACTTATCCAAACCTTTTATAAAACCCAGCTATGCTAACTTCCCTAACCACATCCTCCGGCAGTGAATTCCAGAGCTTAATTGTGCATTGCATGAAAGAATTTTCTCCGATTAGTTTTAAATGTGCCACACGCTAACTTCATGGAGTGATTCCTAGTCTTCCTATTATCCGAAAGAGTAAATAACCAATTCACATCTACCCGTTCTAGACCTCTCATGATTTTAAAGACCTCTATCATATCCCCCCTCAGGTAACTTTTTGTCTCTCTTTAAATTGCTGTATTATAATTATGTGAGCCCTGTTAACACCTGCAGTGTAACTCTCTGTAGATTGTATTTCCTTTTGAGTTCGAAAGGCATTTTTGAACTCTGCTAGGAGGCAGATGTGCATGAGAATCAGTTCCATAGTCAGCAATGCTGTTAGGTGATTAAACATCATTCAGCACTGACCACCCTACTGTTTAATGGCATCAGATCCAGAAGGGAACACATCTCATGCTGATCCATTTTCAAGGCTGCAACAACAGCAGTCTGACCAATAAGCCCAGCAGACAACATCCCTCCCTGTGTTCCCCAGTGACCCCTCTCCGAGGCCTCCAAAACCCCATCAGCAGAGGATCTCCTGAAAATCGTCAGTCACCTTTCTAAAATAATACTTCTTGCTGTGGGATTGGTAGCAGCTTCGGGCGCCTTCCCAAGGAAAAGGTGACACCCCGGAGCGAACGCTAGCTAGGAGGGAATGAATGCAGTGCATGCGCACCCTCTCCTGCTCAAGACGGGAATGAGGATTTTGGTTTGACGCTTTGCGGGCTGAGGGTACGTTTCATTGGGCCAGTCCCAGAATTATCTGCTCTCAGGCCGGCCCCAGTGGCTCGGTGGGCATCACTAGGAGGAGGGTGGTGCCTGCTCGAGCGCCCGCAGTAGGTGTGCTGGGATCCAGAGCCCGTAATTGTAGGGTCCTGGTAAGCCGGGCGGGGGATATGAGACGGGGAGACCATCCCCCTTATGGCACCCAGAACTGCGACAGGGTTCTAGGAGAATGATCCAGAGCCACAGGCGTGCATGAAGTTTCCAACGCCTGTGGATAATCGTTAGCCATGTGCAAAGGTTAAATCCTGTTTCCCCCTGGACTGATACAGCTCCCTGAACTCCATGTGCAGGACTGGCCCCCCTTATTGGTGAAAATCCAAAAAATCCCAGTGAGAAAAGACTATTAATTGTTTAATGGTCCTTAAAAAACCGGAAAGAAAATAAACCCTCCTTGCTAAGTTTTTCTAGAGGAAAACAGAGTGCAGACTGTGCCAGCCAGTAAAGCAGTCTGCTGGAAATTAACGCACTTACATCATCGCCATAATGAATAATAAATGTCCCTGCAAACCAGCCCCCCCCCCCCCCCCAGTATGTTCATAGTCTGCAGAGCCCTAACTTGATGTATTTTGTTAATTTAAACGTAGGCAGGTTTTTTTGGGGCTTGGAATTGCTATCTGGGCACGATTTGGAGTGATCTTTGAAGTTCCAGCTGCTCTGGATTTCAGGATATCCACAACGAATATGCACGAGATACGATTGGATAACACTTGGGGCCCAGTGTAGGCAAATTCCTCTTTTGCGTATTGATTGTGGATGGACAGGCGAAGGGGAAGGAAGGGTGGGGGGTCACAGGGACAAGGGGGGGGGTCACAGGGACAAGGGGGGGGGTCACAGGGACAAGTTTCTGGAGCCCTGAGCTAAGGGCAAGGGAAGGAGATGATGGGGAGGGGGGCGGAGCAGGAACTCATTAGGCGGGGGGGGGGGGGGGGGGGGGGGAGGGGGGGCAGCTGGATAAACAGGAGGGGCTATAAGAGACCCTGCTCTGCATTGCTAAGCCTGGGCAGCCAGGATTGCATCTGCTCTTATTAAACTTGGGGAGCTGTGGGAGGGTTTTGTTTTTAAATTCTTTCTTATTGTGCTCAAAATTGCAACACACTTTGTGTATAAATATAAAAAAAAAATATATATTTTTTTATGGCTTCACCGTGAAAGGTCACCAATATTTATTTTTTTTTAGAAATCTTCTTCATTATATTCCGGGAGAATTGTGCTATTTTATGAAAAAAAAAAGAGAGGAGGAGAGTAAACCTAACCTAGGGAGACGGGAGCGCGGCGGCTGATGGATTGCTCTCTACGGGGGAAGCCATTATTTTTGTTCTGTTTATTTGGATGCTCCTCTCACCTCGCCGCAGATTTAACCTTTCCAAGGCGGCCCTGCCTCTGCCTTCCTCCTCATTCCTCACCTCGCTCTGCAGCAGTTTTCCCCCGCGCTCGGGACACGTTCCTCCGCTCATCTTACCTTAGGTTGGGTCTCACGGAGCCCATGGGTGCCTCTCCGATCCTGGTCCGTCTTGCCGGCGCCGAGGGCTTCCGCTGATCGCCAGGCCCGGATCTGCTCGCGGGTAACCCCTGGCAGAGGAGAGAGTCAGCAGGCCTCCCCCGCCCCAGCACGAGGAAGGGCAGCAGGTGCCCACCCACCCCTGCCTGACGGGGGCGCCGTGCGTTCTGCGAGCTGCAGCGGCGCCGGTTTCAAAATGGTCCTTGAGAAGCAGGGAACTCCCGAATCCCGCGATGGGCTGTGAATGCCTTGAGCCTGGCAGCGCTCGGGCCTTCCTTGGGCTCCTGCTCAGCCGAGTGTCCGCACGTAAGGCCCCGTGCGGTGAGCAGCGAGCTTCATACCCCCCCCCCCCCCCCCCGACGGCTGACAGGGTATTAAGGAGAGCTCCCGTGAGTGAGGCAGCGCTCGGGCCTTCCTTGGGCTCCTGCTCAGCCGAGTGTCCGCACGTAAGGCCCCGTGCGGTGAGCAGCGAGCTTCATACCCCCCGGCGGCTGACAGGGTATTAAGGAGAACTCCCGTGAGCGAGGCAAGGCCTGACGTAAAAAGCTCCAAGCCGGTTCCCCTTGCACCCTGAGTTTATAATATCCGGGCTCGGGCAGGAACTCAGTGTCCATGTGATTTTAGGAAGCTAAGATCCAATCTGCCTCTGCTCAAATGCCTTCTGACCTGGAAGACAAAATAATAGACCTCGGATAATTTAGAGCAGAGCTCGTTTTGAAAGCAGAAGTACCTACCCCTACCCCTTTTTTAGCCATTCCCTATATTTATTCACGTTATTTTGACGAGTTATTGTTGTCTATGTAATATTTATTTATGTTCTTATGTTCAGAAACTCTGTTTATTGTAACGCCTTAACCGCGACAGTTTTGTTCTATGGAAACCGACCTGATTTGATACTTGTATTGAGAAGGTCGGTATATAAAAATCCTAAATAAATAAATAAATAAATAAATAAAGTAGATTATGAGAAGCTCTGTACCAACTTTGCTGTGGGGGGAAAAAATGTTTAAACGAATAAAGCCTAATAAATCTGTTTTGTTTTTTTATTAGATAATAATTTGCTGCTGTATTAGTCAAAGAAAGGCGAATTTTATCAAATAAAATTGCCTAACTAAATTAAGTAATTTGTGACCCCCTGAGGCCAGCCCTAGGTTTCTGACAGTCTTCCGGTTGCTTTCGAGGTATCTGCAGCGTTGGGATTTCAAACAGCAGCGAGGACTACAGATCGTGGAGATCATGGGAATGCGAGCTCAGGGCACAGCCAGAAAGTGCTTGGGTTCTTTTCTGTGCCCCCTGGGCAGCAGGGAGGCGCTGGGTTGGATATTGCCCCACCTGACATCGTTCGCTAATGGGGTAACCTGCCCAGTGCAGCAGATACTGGCATAATGGGCTTGCTGGGCAGACTGGGTGGATCACTGGATCCTTTTCTGCCATGATCTGATTGATTTCTATGTTTCTGTGTAGCGGCTTGAGGTCACTGCCCTTGCCAGCCTATGGTTCTAGGCTTCCTAATGGGAAGGATGATAGCGGGGCGATGTTACTCAGACCAAGGGAGGATCCTCAGTCACGGCTCTCGTTTCTCTCCTGACTGCTGCCTGCCTTCCTTGTATCGGTGGCTCCTCAGGCTCCTTGTGCCCGTGTAAACTCATTTTGATTGCTTGGTGTAATCCCCAGTTGCACTGGATCTTAACTACATGTAATGTAGACTCGCGGTCGATCGCTCTTAGATTGAGTGCTCATCTGGTGAAATCTGCAGCTTACAGGGGGAGAAAGTTAGAGTCTGCCTGTGGGACTGGAATGGGTACTTTGCTTGGCCTACTTGACAGATCAATCAACCTTATTTCCAAAATGTTTTTAGAGTAATTGTATTAGCAAATTAGTGCTATATAAATTGAAGATGCCTTATTACAGGGTTGTCACAGGTAGTAAGCAAGGTCAACCCTCTCTTTATGATGATGATAATTTGCATTTTTAGGCCACTTTCCAAGAAGATGCTCATGGCGGCTTACATCATTGTTAGAATTCAGGTGATTTCTGTTTCATTTGTGAAACATGGCCCAGCGTGCCATCAGATGAAGATCTCTATTTGATCTATCAATAAATAAACCACCAGGATTGTTGCAGGCTACCTTTAGCCAATCAGATGTGACTGATGTCAGTCAGTAGCTTTCACACCAGTCAGTGATACCACAAAGGCTCTCTGACAGCTGTGGTCCACCCATCCAAAGCACCTCGAAGCAGCTGTTTCAGGAGTCAATATAAAATTTTCATAAATGAAAAAGATTTTTGGATGTACCTTGCACCATAGGATTGATTCATCTTCTATGTGAGTCAGTGTCCCCTGTACCCCAGTATAAGCCTTGCAATTCCCTATAGCCTAAGCCTGGTGCACCCATGGTGACATCTGTATTTGGAGGTGGGTGTTGTATGGAGAGAGAGACATCTGCATTTGTCAACAAACTGATATTATTACCTTATCAAATCTGTATGCACTGGAAGGCTCTAGGGTACAGTTGTTAGGCTTTGTTTGTAGAAGTCCCTCAAACTCTCACCCATTGGCCCTTGCAGCCTGTCACAGCTTCTTGCCAGAATCCAGGGGCTGCCCCGAGCCCCCCCCCCTGTATAAACTGCCCCCACAGGCAGCTCTAATGGGAGTTGTGGGTCTGCTATCTGGCAGCTACTGTATTGTGCCCAGCTCAGCACGATTAACCTGACATCCTTGGATCATGGCCGACCCTCCTGCTGACCTTCCTAATCTACTTTGCGCGGTACATGTGGTAAAAAGTGATTTGAAATCAGTAAAATGATTGACTAGGACCCATGCAGTGGAAGGTGGTGACAGAAAGGCAATCCAAAGAATCTCCTGTAATATAACATAATATAGTATAATATAAAGTGTCATACAGCGGATTGCTCTTATAAGAACACCCTTAATATAAAAAAATGTTCCACGCATCAGAGGAATGTGCATAAGAGAAATGTTATGTCCGTGTGCTCCCTCGCGCTCCCTTTTCTAACCAGCGTGATTTCTGTCACATCTGAGATGACACGTTTTCCCGTAATTAGAGAAACATAAGTAACCCACTTGCTCGGATGTGGGGAGGGTGATGTTTTTGGTGTTTGGGAGAGGGTTGAGAAGAACAAAAGAATCCACATTTCAGCGACCAGATAAGAAGCAGAATAATAAAGAAAGGGAGGGAGGAATGCTCTGCCTTTAACAGCTGATTCCACTGTCTGCAAAGGGTTAATCAGCCAAGCCCCCATTCCTTTCCCCCAGTAAAAAAAAAAATTGTAAATAGCATTTCTTCCTCTTTCTTCTCCCTGCTTTCTGCAGTGCACAGAGCAGGTAGTGCCATGAGAATGGGGTGAAATAAAAACTCACTACTGTGGACAGACAGACAAAGGTCCGCCCTGAGAGCCCTCAGTGCCTGCCTGGCCAGGGGGCTGCCAGAGGGGGAGGAAGAGGCAAAGGGGGGTGCGAGTGAGACGGGGAAAGAACAAGGGAGAGAGAGAAGGGAAGGAAAGAGAGGGTGGGAGAGAAAAGGAGCTACACAGGGAGGGAGAGAGGTAGGGGGAGGTTGAGAGGAGAGAGAGAAGAAGGGAGAGAACCACAGAGAGCAAGAAAGGGAAATAGAGAGGAAGGCAGCTAGGTAGGGGGAGAGAGAGAGAAGGGAGAGAGGTAGAGGGAGGTAGAGAGACGAGAGAGAAGGAGAAAAGAGGGAGAGAACCACAGAGAGTAAGAAAGGGAAATAGAGAGGAAGGCAGCTAGGTAGGGGGAGAGAGAGAGAAGGGAGAGAAGGAGAAAGAAGAAGGGAGAGAACCACAGAGAGCAAGAAAGGGAAATAGAGAGGAAGGCAGCTAGGTAGGGGGAGAGAGAGAGAAGGGAGAGAGGTAGGGGGAGGTAGAGAGAAGGAGAAAAGAGGGAGAGAACCACAGAGAGTAAGAAAGGGAAATAGAGAGGAAGGCAGCTAGGTAGGGGGAGAGAGAGAGAAGGAGAGAAGGAGAAAGAAGAAGGGAGAGAACCACAGAGAGCAAGAAAGGGAAATAGAGAGGAAGGCAGCTAGGTAGGGGGAGAGAGAGAGAAGGGAGAGAGGTAGGGGGAGGTAGAGAGAAGAGAGAGAAGGAGAAAAGAGGGAGAGAACCACAGAGAGTAAGAAAGGGAAATAGAGAGGAAGGCAGCTAGGTAGGGGGAGAGAGAGAGAAGGGAGAGTGGTAGAGGGAGGTAGAGAGAAGAGAGAGAGAGAAGGAGAAAAGAGGGAGAGAACCACAGAGAGCAAGAAAGGGAAATTGAGAGGAAGGCAGATAGGTAGGGGGGAGAGGTAGGGGAGATGAAGAGAAGAGGAGAGAGAGACAAACAGGGAAAGAGAGAAGGAGAAAGACAGAGGGAGGGAGAGAAAAGGACAGAGTAAGAAAGGTGAGGGAGAGAGACACATGAGGAAAGAGAAAGGTGGGAGAGACGGACAAACCGAGCACGGGAGATAAGGAGGGAGGGAGGGAGGGAGGGAGAGAACATGTGTGTGCTGCAGGAGCCGATGCTGGGAGGATTGTAACTCCGGCTCTTCACAGGCAAGCAGCCCCTCTCTTCTGCAAGACCGCGATGGATTTTGCAAGCCTGCCGCAGAAACACAGTAGGTGCATTGCACTAGCTCTGCTTTCTCTGATTCTGCTTTTCCCTCCCTTCCCTCTGTCTCTCGGCTCCGACAGTCGTGAAGTTGAAGCTGGCTGGCTCTGCACAGATGTCCTGCGCTAGGCAGCGGGCACTGTTATGCGCCGGGTTACTTTTTAAAGGTACTTTCTCTCTTGTTTTTTTTTACCTCTGGCTGCCTCTGTGGGCCATGGGAGCTGAGCCGGGTGAAGGCAGCCTGAAGAAATCCGATAGAAACGAGAGAGGGCGGGAGGGAGGGAGCACAGCTTCACCCTCCATGATCAGAAGAGTTTGGGTGGCCCCTGGATGCCCTGCAAACTTTGCCACAGGCAGGGTCTCGTGGTCTGAATATGAGGCTGGCTCCAGTCTGTTGAAACAAGTCACAGAGAGATCATTCTTTGGGGGGGGGGGGGGGATTTTATTTTATGAGAGTCCCCAGCGGATCGGCTGAAATGCTGGTGGTAGGACTGCAGGTGGGTCAAGCTGCCTCCCAGCCTCCGGCAGCAGTGGCACGATCAGAGCTTTTTTCCATGGATTGCGCCCCCGTGCCAGTGTTTCCAGCTCACCCCCGCTGCCTGGGCGTCCCTTGCCCGACCGGTGCCAGCTCCTGGGAGAGCTGCCGGCTCTGTGCACGCTGGCAGAGCTGTGCGCCCTCGGCTGTGCGAGGCTTAGCGGGTTTCTGACTGCGCAGAAGTCCACGCAAGCACATTTTAAAGTGTCTGAAAGGGATTTTTAAACATTTTTTTGAGTTCCAACTTGCTCTCCAGGGTTGAAAAGTGCTTTAATTCATTTTAGTTATTTAGATTTTTATATAGTTCTGGGCAGGGTAAACAAGTGTAGTGAATGAACCACATGTGGTGTATGTGTGTCTAGCAGATGAGAAAATATTTGCATTTGGTACAATTTGATTAACTGCATGTCATAAAATAATATCAAAGCAATGTACAACAATAATTTTAATAATCCCCAACCTGTTATATCTCCCACAAACCCTCAATCATCTTTCCAGCCCCAATCACCTGCCTCCCCTTTCAATCTGTGCTTCAAAACCTAAGTGCAGAGTTTATAGGAATACCAGCAATATCAATTATATTTTTTTAACATTAACAGTTAAATGTATTTGTATTTATTTTTTATTTATTTAGGCATTTTATATACGTCATTCCAAAAGAAGATCACAACAGTTTACAAAAGCAGCATTCACATTATGATTCAGCACAGCATCAAAACAAGTTAACTAGTTGGTTAAAATAGTAATTTGTTATACACAAGTTCCTTTTCAATAACCTTCACATATTAGTCAGAGTTGTCTAAATACACTTTACATCTCTCAAGAATTGTCATTTGTTCACCTTACAGTATCTATGTTTTTGATATTGTAATTTTCAGCGTATTGTTGTTTTATGCTAGAGCATCATTCAGATCCCTCCTAACTTTTGTTCTGGGAATGTGTTTAATTCAGAAGATATTGTTGAAAATCTCTTCCTAGCCAGCCAAGTCGAATGGATAAGAATGGGGATGCTACTGTGCTGAGTGTCATCATAAATCAGGATCATATAGATAGATCAGGGCTTATAACCTGAAAAACTGCAGAGCTATGCACCGAACCATAATTAACAGTGCATGTCTTTGAATCCAGAAATTTGTAAAAACATAGAAAGAAAATATATTGGGGAAATAAAAAAAGAGAAATTAAATCAGCAGTGAAAGCAGTAAATCAAAAAAGCTGGGCTGTTTGATATTTTGAGGATTCCAGCTAGGTACTGCTGCCTTAAATATTTCAGAAGTCCTTCTGCTCAGTAGCTCTCAGCATAAGGAGTGCTGATAAGCTCTGGTGCCACTTTGCTGATCATCATCTGAAACCAGTTCAATGATAGATGGACAGTTCTGTAGTATGTATAATGCGGTTTATTGCATGGGCTAGGATGCCACAACCTGGAATACCACGCAGCTGTATCCTGCTTCAGTTGGGAGAGCACTTGCAGGGGAAGTCTGGCTGAGAGGAGCTTGTCTGTGCTGTGGGTGCCCTCTCTGGTCATGGTGTCCGTTTGTCCTGTGGCTCAGCGGGCTTGGTGTGTGCAGCAGCAGCAGCACCACAGACCCACACAGCTGCCCCACAACATCTGGGACAGGCTAAGTGGGGTGGGACAGACGAGAGATTAGCATGCTCAGGAGCACCCTGGGATTTCCAGCTATGCTGACCAGATAGCTCTTGTCCCTGAGAACTCGATGCCGCAGTGAATTGGTTAAGTCTGTGAGCCTTTTTCTTGGTTTTGGCGTTAACGCAATGCCCCTATGGAGGCAGAAATCCATAATGGGATAAATCCAAGACCGGATCAGCCTTGTGACCTGGAGCTGTCGGGTCTCTGTAATTACAACAGGAGCCACAGCTGGGGGGGGGGGGGGGGGGGTTATTTCTCTGGCATAAGAGAGGAGCTGTAGCAAGAGCAAAAGAACACAGTCAGCGAGCTGCAGCGTTACATTCGTGAGTGGCGGGACCTCATTCTCCCTGACACTGGTGAAGCCCTCCTGCCGAGGTGGTGCTCCAGGCTCCCATGCGGTTCTGCTGCCGTCCTGCTCACACCTGTGGATCCATAGGCGTGCATGCGTGCCACTCGGCTATAGTTAAAGGGCCACAGTGCCCAGTGGTAATATCAGCAGGGATTGCCCTATAACCCCAGTCTCCCTCCCAGCCTTACAGTAGTGCGTGTTGCTTCCTGTGCTTGCCTCGTCCAGCCTTGCCCTCCAGCCTTCCTCGTCCAGCCTTACCCTGCCCTGTTCATCTTGTCCAGGGCTTTCGATACGTCTTCATCCACCCTTGGCCTGCCCCCCCCCCCCCCCCCCCCGGATCATGACTTCTTGCTTGGACCTGACCCCTCGTGCGAGCTGCCTGCCCCCACCTTGGCCTGTCTCTGACTCCATTAGTCTGCTGCCCGCCCTATTCTGGACTTTAGTTATCTTCACCGCCCTGGGGACCTGGCTGCCAGAACCCAAGGGCCCAAGCTGCGGGGGAGAGGCAGCTGGTACAGGTGAAGCTCCAGACTGTCCCGCTACAGGGCGCGTTCGCCAGCTGCCGGCATAAGCCTCGTGACTTCTCCCTCAAGGCTGTGTCAGCCAAGCTGCAGCACCAAGGGCTCACTCACCTTTACACTTCACGCGCTGTGGGGCCTGCAGGAGCATTGCCCGGAATAGGTTTGCCACCTGACTCCATGTCATAAAGGGACGGACTAATCCAGTCCTGGTTTTATCCCCTTGCCTGCTGGGACTTGTAGTTTTGATTTTTCTTAGGTAACTCAATGGGACAATCTGAATTACAAGTTCCTGCACGCAGCAGGGTGAAAGCAGGACGTGATCCGCCCGTTCCTTATTGTATGGAGCTGGGTGCCAGTCCTAGCCTGCAGGTGGGCACAGAGCTCCCTTCAAGCACAAGAAGGTGCTGGGGCCAGCAGGAGCTGGGAGCACAGAGCCCCAGCTGCTTCTCCCACCTTAAGAGCTGCAAACTGAAGGGAGGGAGAGCATGGGAGGGGGGGGGGTGGTGGGAATGCAGGCGAGAGGAGCCCAGGGTGCAGCTGTTTTCTAGTTATAGCACCAAGCTGCCTACTCCCCCCGCACCCCCCCTCCGGTCCATCCAGCCTGTTATTGTAATGGAGGGCACGGTGGGACCCAGTGCTTTCCAGAGGCAGAAATGAAAGAGATGAAAGCGACTACCTGCGGTCTGTGGCTCAGAGAGAGAGGGAGGTGCACGTGAACTTTCCTCAGGAGTCCCAAGCCGTCTTTATTCTCCAAAGACCGCATCTCCCGTGCTTGGCAAAGGAAGCCCTCGGCGGGCGCGCTGGCAAGTTTCACGGCGGCTGCACTCGGAGCCCCTCATTCCTTGTGTTTAAATTCATGTTCTCGTTTCCAGGTGATGGACGTTTGCACCGAGTGAATTCAGGTCCGATTCATCCCGCCGGGGCTGGGTCGCGGAGTGCGCCGTGGCTACCTGACCTGTCACCGCCGCGCGGGGAGGGTGGCTTTTCCCTTCTGATTTCCGCGTTGCGACGCGCACTTCCCCAGGCGGCGAGATACAGATTCGTGTGTCAGACGTGGCCAAGAGAGCCGCGGACGGTGATGGTGACCTGGGATATAACGCCATGCCCCCCCCCCCCCCCCCCTTTGATTTAATTCGACTTTATGGTCTCTTGGCTCAGGAAGTTTTCAAGATTAAAAAAAAAGAAGAGTCCTGATTCTGTAGCTGAAAGAGCACAGGGGTTCGTGAAAGCCTGGGATTTGCATGCGTGGCTGGTGGGGTGGACGAGTGGGGGAGAAAAAAAAAAAAGCAGGGGACAATTGAGCTCTGCAACAGGACAGGGTTAAGGAACAGACTAGATTCGGATCCAAACCTGAGCTCGAGGCGGGTTACAAATTCTGGCAAGTTGATAGGTCCCTGCCCCAGAGGGCTTACAGCCATTGTTGGCATCTGAGGCAAAGGAGGGGGGTGAAGCGCCTGACCCAAAGTCACGAGGAATGGGCAGCGGAGAACCCGGGATTTGAACCCCGGCGTCCCTGGTTCTCGGCCGCCCGCGCTGCTGCTCCGCTCCGTGAAGACATTTTACACGCAGAAACGAAGCTTAAGCTGTCACCGACAGCCTGCGCTTCTGCACCCGAACAGCAAAACTCCCAATATCCGTGAGTAAATTTCAGCTCGTCAGCCAGAGGCAGAGATTTAATATACTTAGCAGTTTACTGGATGCCCAGACGCACGGCTCCTCTTCTCGTGCAGGGCGCAGGAGGAGAAGAATAGACGCTCTTCCTCCTGTCTGTTTTTCTTTCCATGTTGCCAGCCACCAGCAGTAATAGCACATGACAATAATACAAAGCTTGTAATTGGATTTTAATTTTTAATGTTCGGAACAGATCAAGAGCCGGAGAATAATTTGTATCTTTCCTGATACTATTAGTAGAAGACGACACATTTATTAATTGGGTTCTGTTAATTAGACTGCAAAGTTCGGCATTCCACATCTCATTGAATTAGAAAGATTAGAAACAAGTGGTTATTTAAATTGGGCAATACCTAGACGGGAGTGAGCATAACTGTGCAACTAGCAGCATCACAATGCAGAATATTTTGCTTTACATTCTTTTTTTTTTCCCTCCGCTACACTGAAAAACTGTTTTAGAAATTAGACTGTATTCTTCCTAGCCTTGCCGTGTGCTAGGCAAGTTAGAAAAAGACGAGTGGCCATCCTAAGGCTCTTATTGAAACTCCACGACCCAAGAATTTTTCTGAAGAAAGATGCCCCCGTGAAATTGTTAGCTGTGCTTTGACGCAGAAGCATAGAACGTGACGGCAGGTCAGGACCTCAAGGCCCATCCCACCCCATTCCTACTACACTGCCTGGACCCCATTCCCATCCATGGCCTGGCCCTCGTTCCTTCACAACCAGGACTCCTCCGCGCTTATCTCATGCTCTCTTGAGTTCTGTCCCTGATGTTTCGGGACTGCGCTATTATCGCTTCAGATGACTCCCAGCAGCCCAAAATCCATTGCAAGATCCATTAATCAGTTATTGTTCTTTTTTTTTAAATTTTGAATTAGTTGTATTGATTTCCTATCCTTAATCATTTTGGCTGTTCAGTACATTGAGCACGGCGTTAGCTCTGTTTACAGTAGATTAGTTCATTAGACCGGTGCCCGCTCACTCCTAAAGTTGGCAGCTGGCTCCATTTTTTATCTCCTGGACAGGTTTCATTACATTGATCCGTGGATTAGTCCCAATGTCCCCCCGGGAAAGGACAAGACTAGAGCCTCGTGCATGCCACGTGGTAAAACCCAGGACTGGATCAGCCTATGTGAGAACAACCAAGTTAGATGACAACTCCCAAGAACTCCTGAGGCCTTGGGGCTTAGAACCCACGCAGCTGCACTCTCTTGAATGAAACTTCCCAAATGTTTGTCACCAAAAACCCTTCTGATGCCCTGCATCCTTGTGTTTGAATGGGACCCAACCTGAAGCTGGGGAGGTGTGTGGAAGTTCGGCCTGCTGCTACCAGTGCTCTGTTGTGCTGCTTCTGCTTTCCAGTCCTGTCTAGTACCTTTACCATGTGCTGTTTAAAAGGAAAAAGAGACGTGGTCCTCACGACACCCAAATCAGTAAAATCGCATGTGAGCTGGAAGAGTTATTTTTGAAATGCACTTCTCGTATTTGCCACGTTCAGCCATCTGTCTGATTGTGCCAGGTGATGGCTCTTGCCTAGATCATCATCCTTGGACAGTATGGGGTCTATATATCAAAGCTTAATATGCATGCAAAATTGCGTGCAGAGCACTGAACCCGTCGTATGTGTATGCCAGACCTAACTGACAGCATTCGTGTGCACCCATTAAAAATAGCCTGCCCAGCTTGTAAATGGCAAAAATGAGATGCAACACAAGAAATTAGCGCAAGGCTGTCCAGAGTGCTAAATGAGTACCTGCTCAAGGTGAGTCTTAATTGTTAGCGTGACTGCTGGACTGGCACATTAACATTTAACACTGGTGGGAAGACAGGGAGGACAAGGAAGTCTACACACAGCCCCCCCCAACATTAAGATCCCGGGGCCACCATAGCACAGCTCCCTCCTTTATCCTGAGTCACGAACAAAAGGGCCTCTGCAGCCTGATCCGCTCAACCCCCAAGCAAAGGAGCTTCAGGCCCCCGATCCAACCTTTCACCCCAGCCTATCTCCCTCCTCCTGCTGCTTACCCCTTCCACGACAGCCCCCTGCTCCTTGGCCGTCCACTTCCAAAATGGGGCCAGCGGACGTCACGCACAGCAGAGAGGGCGACACTGTTTGATTTACATAAAGGGGATTTGCATGGAACTAGTAAAGCTGAAAGTGAACAAGGAGATGGGGGGGTCACATGGGTACATGCCAGAATGGTAAAAGGAGATGAAAGAGGTCCTGGTGGCCCCACGGATGGATCTGTTCAGTTCTTCTTTGACGACGGGAGTGGTTCCAGAGGACTGATGGAGGGCAGATGTCAGGCTGCAGATAAATGAGTTTGACCTCAGTGGTGGTTAAATGAATAGAGTCAAAAGGAAAGGTTAGTGGGATATCTTGAATAGGAGATCATGTCAAATAAATGAAATCAGTTTCTTTAGCTGGATAACCCGGGAATTACATCAGGGGTACGCGCTGGATGTACAGTTACTTAGATTTCAGTGAAGGTTTGGACCCTGTTCCGCCCAGGGGCTTCCTAAATGAGCTGAGCAGCCTTGGGGTGATAAGAAGGGTTAGAGATTAGTTCAGCAGGCGAGGGAGCTCACACCAAGGACAAGTAGATTATCAGTAGTCTCATGAGTTATATTGCAGAGGGGTTAGCAAGAACAGTTCATGCATTATCAGATTACACCAAGATCCACAACTGAATGGGCAGGCCAATAGGAACAGAAGATATGGGGCATAATCTAATAAAACCCATGGAATGATCAAGAGTTTGGCAATGTAGAGTTCATGCAAAAAAAATGTAAAAGAATATGCAGAGTCCTGGTTTTGAGCCTCAGAAATCCAAGAGTCTCGTTCACGATGGGGGCGGGATACTGACGTGCGTGGAAGAGTGATCTTGGGGTGTTCATACTGGATGATCTCAAAGCTGCAAGCCAGCGTGAGAAGGCAGTGGTGAGAGCAAGAAGCATACTGGAGTGCGTGGGGGGGGGGGGGGGAAGGAGGCCATGAGCACGACACAAATGATGGGTGCGTCTTCATATGGAGCACTACATTCAATTCTGGAGTCCAGCATTGGGAGACAGAAAAGACCTAAATATGTATATGCCCAAGAAGAGAGGCGGAAGAGGGAGAGATGAGTGGTCCAGGCCTCAAGCCTTCCCCTGCTCGATTACTGTAATGCCATCTTCATGGGCCCTCCTGCCTACTCTCTGAAGACCTTGCAGTTACTTCAAAAGTTGGTGACATATCATAGGAACGAGCAGACATGAGCAGGTCGGTCTTGCCCTGATAGAAGTTTATTGGCTTCCCGTACAATATCGAATGAAGTTCAGGATAGCGGTTATGCTGCATAAATTACTGATGCCTAATTCTCCTCGGGCAAATGCATTATTGAGATTGTAAAATCCAACAAGAAGGCTTAGATCTTCCCAGCACGACCTTCTTGAAATCCCTTCGTTGAAACGTGTACGCCTTTTGGATTCACGCGAGAGAGCTTTCTCCATTGTTGCTCCTACTCTGTGAAACTCTCTCGTGGAACAGATAAGGCTTCAGGACTCTTTAAAACATTTAAAAATTGGTTAAAGACTTTTTTTTTTTTTTTTAAATCTTGCTTATTTTTAAATGATTGCAACTGAGGATTTTGGATTCCCCACACCTTGTTTGATGTTTATTTTTTTTAACAGCTTGAGCATCGCTGAGATTGCTTTGATAGTCTTCTGCTTTGTTTTAAATCTTTCTATTTTAATTATGTAGGTAACATTTTGTACATTGTCTAGTTATTTAGGCGATTCAGAAACTTTAATAAAAGATAAAGATGAGAGCTTTCAAATCCCTCAAAGGTAACATGAATGCAGAAAATACAAGCATTTCTCAGAGGAAAGGGTCACGAAATGAGGCTGAAAGGGAGAGATGTAAGGAGATGGGTGCAGCCTGCCAGTGAAGGTGGTGGGGGCAGTTACCAGGTCAAACCGAAGAAGGACGGGACAAGCACAGGGAATCCTTAGTTGTGGAAAAGGGAAGGAAATGTCATGAATCAGACAGGACAGAAAAATGGGCAGTCAAGGTGGGCTTTGTGGTCATAAGAAGTTGCCGCACTGGGTCAGACCGAGGGTCCATCAAGCTCAGCATCCTGTTTCCAAACAGTGGCCAACAGTCATGTTCTCTTTAATTCATGAAGTTAGCCAGGTTTTGGGAAATGGGAGGAGGGAGTGGTTCCTCTGGACGTTTTCAGCATAATACCCAGACCTGAGTTTTATTGGTCCCAGTCTTTCACAAGGTAATTTAATAGTTAAGTCAAAGATATGCCTGATCTGCAATACCACTAAGAACATAAGAAATTGCCATACTGGGTCAGACCAAGGGTCCATCAAGCCCAGCATCCTGTTTCCAACAGAGGCCAATCCAGGCCATAAGAACCTGGCAATTACCCAAAAACTAAGTCTATTCCATGTTACCATTGCTAATGGCAGTGGCTATTCTCTAAGTGAACTTAATAGCAGGTAATGGACTTCTCCTCCAAGAACTTATCCAATCCTTTTTTAAACCCAGCTACACTAACTGCACTAACCACATCCTCTGGTAACAATTCCAGAGTTTAATTGTGCGTTGAGTGAAAAAGAACTTTCTCCGATTAGTCTTAAATGTGCTACTTGCTAACTGATTAATAATAATAATAATAATAATAATAGCAATCACAGAGATAAATTTGGAAAATATTTGTTTCTGGCTCTCTCTGCCTGACTCAGGAGCTTGGATTTAGTCTCAAGCAGCAAAACCTTCCCTGAGCGAAACTGAAACCTCCAAGGCTGCAATCCCGGTGTGAGAGAAGGGAAGCCCTGAAATCGTGTGCAGCCTTTATTAAATTTGCAGCACCCATGTTCATATTTTGCAAGCCCCCTGTCTGTTTTGAAGCCTGCATGCGCTTAGAAGAGCAGAGCAGAGCTCCTGCCCCTGGATTCAGCAGTCGCCAAGCCCCCAGGCTTTCTCCATGTTCAGACTTTTTTTCTCCCGTGACGGCGTTTTCTCCGTGTTCCTCCCCCGATGCCGTCAGACGTTTGAATTCCTTTGTGCTGTGGGCTCCGGCAACGGGCAGGTTCCGAAGAGTTTGCTCCTTGAAACCTGCATTTTAAAAGAAAACGCTTTGAAATGTGATGGCTTCAGGCCCAGCTCCGTGAACGTCATGTTTGAGTCTTTTATATTGTGCGCTAGGTAAATGTCAAATCTGTCCATGAACTGGAATAGGCCTCTGGTTAGAGGCCTTCTGTTGACGAGCAGAGCAGCCCGTGATGAGTCAGGGAAGCCAAAACTTAAAAAAAAACCATCTCCAGCTCTTTCCATTTTACTTTTCCCATTACCAATTCAATGAGTGAAACCTAAATGGAGACAGTTCCCCTCCTAAGGAAGGCATGACTGAAATGTAGCCAGGCGGGTTTAATGTTCCCGTGTTTTCCAATCTCATTGATCTCAATTTTGCAGAACTACTCAGCCATGCACCGTACGTGATTGATTATTTGGAGATATTTGTCTTACTGGCTCTTTTGTGTTTGTTTGTTTTGTTTCATGCTGTCCAGACTACCTCAGTGAAGAGGGACAAGGGATGTTCTCCTCTGTCCCCTGGCGTTGTTTGCCTGGGTGGGATTTTTTTTTTTTTGCTCACCCATTCTGAATTTTGCAGACCCGAGTCCGTGATCACTTTGCTGGGGTCGTAACTTGCATTTGGTATTTAAAAGGTCATCGATGAATATCCCATGGAAACCCAACGTTTCCTTTTCTTTCCGCCCATCATGTTAAATGATTTGATTTTCAGTTGCTTTTCCTGGTAGGCAGGCTTAAGTGGTTGGAGCCTCGCGCCCGGAACCAGGCAATTCAGGGTTCAAATACTGTTGGTCTTGCTTGTGACCATGGGCAGGTCACTCCACCCTCCAGTGCCTCGGGTACGAAGCTAGGGCCTAAGTGGTTTTCCCGTTGACACAAAAGGAGAGAAAAGCCTTAGTAAATCAGGTCCTTAGATTGTAAACTGTCTGAGGCAGGGAAATCCCTAGAGGACCTGAATGAAACTTTCCTTGAGTTGCCAGTGAAAACGTGAGCTAAATCCAGATAAAAATTATGCTAAGGGGAATACAATCTCATGTTGCTCTGTTCCCTCCTTTAAAGAAAGTGACAGTCTGTGCCGGAATCACAAAACATCACTAAAATAAACAGGAAAGCAATGTTTGATCAGAGCCTCTAGTCAGATATTGCTTTTTATAGTGCATGAACTGTTCCAGAGCTGGAAAGCAATTAATTTTCTAATCTTGAAGGAGACTCAAGGTCAGTCCTGGCTTTTTAGCACCTCCCCACCCCCCCTAGTTCCCAGTGCATTTTGGTATCCATGGTGCTGATTTATTGACTTCCAATGGAAGAAGCAGGGGACTATCAATCTCTCAGTGCACCAGGTTGCAAGATCAGGAAGGGCAAAAGTCTCTCCCTCCAAAAACTGGGTCACCTGGCAGCTCTGGCACTTCCAGAAACTCATGAGGGCTCTTCCTACTCATGTCAGGACCTAATCAGTCGGTGCATTGTTTCATTAGTTGGGTTTCGTAAAATTTGACAATGTACATATTATATGAAATGAGAAGCCCTTTTTTTTTTTACTCATCAGTATGAATTTCGCATCTGCAGAGGTGCTTAAGCACTATAATCCCTTACAAATACTCCAGAGCAGAATCAATTAGAAAATGACAAAAATGATTATTCCAGGCCGTTAGACAATATTGCCTATACTAAATAAAACATTGTGTTCCAGTGGAGATCTTTCAGCAAGGCGACCCTTGGGTGTAAGAAAGCGGATTCAGTTTTTGCATTATCTTTTATATTTCCTCTGAATTTTAGGAGCAGATGCATGCCGTCCCTTCACGCCTTCCTTACCTTGCAGGATCGTACACACAACAGAGCCAGCCTCAGCCTGGGGTCCATCTTGATTTACCTGCTGTCAGGTTCCATGTTTCCTTGATCAACGGCACTCAAGAGAAACCGTGGTGAAGTCCATATTCTTCCATTCAAATTACATAGTTTCTTCAAAAAACATGATCTGGCCACCATCACACACTCTCCGATCGTCAACTGCTTTGACTATTGCAATTCCCAATCCCACAGTATCCTGCAGCACAGCCTCATGTGCCTCCAGCTACTCCAAAACGCAACCAAGTGAAGCCAATCCTGTAGAAGCTCCATTGGCTTCCCATTAAAAGCAGGATAACATTTAAAGTATTTTGTATTGTCCTCATGTGTTTGAACCAAACAGTGGCCCACGTATCCCAACTCCCGTCCTTATACACTACAACAAGAGAACTTCAGCTTTCTCAGAAGGCTTTCTTATCCGCCTCTTCACTAGCTAGAGCAAGGCTAGTCTGCAGAGACGTTGTGCAGTCAGTTGCTTCGCACCCAATTTATAGAGCTTTATCCCACAGGATTTATACAGGGAATCCTGCTACTCTTCCTTTTGCTAAATAAATAAATAAATAAACTATCGATAGATAGATATTATTTATTTATTGCTATAGAGAGAGAGAGTTAGATATCAAGGACTGGCTATTCGACCAAATATGCTCCTGAACTCTGTATCTTTACCCATTCTACTGCTAAGTGTTTTCTTAATACTATGAAAACAGTGCTCTCCAATTTACCACACAGCATGTATTACTGTATCTCATGGTATCCGCCCAGAACAGTAACTATTGAATGAGGAGGAATACAAATATAAATAAATAATTATCTACAATACCTTTTATAGCTGTCATTAATCCTCTGTTTGAGTTCTTCGTGCCCCTCTCCACCCAACATTAATACTGCCGTTCACATCTTTTTGTGTAATCCACCTTGTGCCTTTCCTAAGGAAAGGCGGAATATCACATGGAAATACATAAATATATAAAAGGAAATCAGGCTCAGCAGCCCCTAGGGCTTCCAGTTCTAAGCACGGTTTGATGCCGGCTCGTGCCGTGCCAGCTAGAGTCATCCAGTGACTCCATTTTGCCAGGACAGATCCAGTCCTATTACTGCATACATGGGGATATGGCCCCTGTTTCTCTTAGGGAAATCAGAGTGCATGGAGCTCTTCGGTGACCCTGCTTCTGCCAATATTGGGAGATGGCTGTCTGTGCAGCCACTTTGTAGAAAATAACATCTTGAATGAACAATGTATTCATTTCATTTTATTTCATTAATTTATTAAAATTTATTAATCGCCTAACACTTAAAAAGGCCTAGGCGATATACAAAAATACATACATATTAAAACAAAAAGCCATACAGTACAGACGACAAATATTAGTTTCACAGAAAGCAAGGCAGCAATACCAGATGTTATTAGTACATATAGTATTGTAGATAAAATGGAAGGAAGGGGTGCACTCCCTAACACACCAGAGCCCAGGTTCCCAACCCACTTCCACCACTTTGAGCAAGTTAAGCCAGCCTTGTACACAGGGATCAATGTACACTACTGTGTACATTGCATTGACAGCACTATGTAAACAACAGTTATCATTATAGCACTTACAGAATATAATTGACATAAAAATGCAGCTCTAGTGATGCAACATATTACATTTTACTTTAAAAACTTTTATTCTGCATTCATACATTGTATGTTCAAGACAGATTGCAAGAGAATGCAATAAGAAAATAAAATAATCTCAAAGAAAACAGCAGACAAAAAGACAAAGAGGCTTGCAGAATAGTCAGAACAATCTATGAGGCTTAGCACATCACTGTCTAAATTCAATTAATGCCGAGTAGCTGAAGAACTTAGGGCTGGATTTTCTAATGCCGCGCACCTCTCTGAATCCCGCGGGGATGGGGGGGGGGGCGAAGGGGGGGGTGGGCCTGCGAAAGCCGGCAACGATCACACCACTGCGGTGGCTTTCGCACCCAATGGTGCCACCGTGAAAGGTGGTGCTGTTGGGCGCACTACTGGCAGCGATAAGGAGTCTTACCTTTTCACCGCCAGCAAAGCTTCCGCTGCGTCTGCCCCGATGATGCCCCCGACTCCTCCTCTTCCGGTGCCGACTCCTCCCCTATCTAGCTATCGCACGCGAAAAGGGACTTTTCG
The DNA here is from genome assembly GCF_901001135.1 of Rhinatrema bivittatum. Lineage (NCBI taxonomy): Eukaryota > Metazoa > Chordata > Amphibia > Gymnophiona > Rhinatrematidae > Rhinatrema > Rhinatrema bivittatum. The sequence continues at coordinate 73,246,340 of NC_042629.1, read as the reverse complement.
CGTGCGATAGGAATAGAAAATGACCCCCCCTTAGTTCATAATGCCTGGAAGTCTTCTGGATACAAGACAAGCCTGGATTGTATCATGTTGCCTGTAAGGCTCTGTGACCAGTTTCTGTGCCAAATGTTTGTGCAAATAAATACCGGTAGGTCTTTAAGGCCTTCTTACATGTTCTTGGGCAAGTTACAGAGTGCAGCTTTTCTGGGAGAGAATTCCAGTACCAAGGTCTTGCCATGGAAAAGGCTCTGTCTCTTGATGGCCTGTAACTCAGTCATTAGTTTTTATAAAGATGAGATTAAGAAGGCTGAGCAAGAATTTCTTGCTAAACAATTGAGGTCTACAGATAATAGATCTAAGCGGTTATTGGATATTGTTTCCTAGTGGACAGTTTTTAGTGCCACTTCATTACCTATATCTTCTGCACTTTCAACTGAAAGTTTTGCTCATTTTTTTTTTTCAGGAAAAGATATCAAATACCTAGCAATCTTTTCCTTCCCCATCGTGTTACCATGACAAAGTCTCTTCTTTAGAATTGGGCAAGACTAATATCGGTCTACATGGAAAGCCTTCAACCCGTTTGTGATTATAAGTATGGAAAATGTGTTGGCCACTAGTAATTCTACATCCAACCTTGATCCAATGCCTTCCTTTTTGATTAAGGATTAGGAATTGGGTTTGGCTAAACCTTTAATGACCATGCTGATTATTTGTTTAGACATTGATATGATTCCACCTACTCTTAAGAGATCGTCAGTGCATCCGATGCTTAAAAAAAAAAAAGTCATTGGATATGAATGATCTAAAAAACTAATGCCCAATGCCAAATATATTAAATTTTAAATTAAAAATTAAATGAAATATTTAATGGCCCCGTTGATTTTCATATTTAATCAAGGCAAGAGTCTGACACTGAGACGACCCTGAGGACGTTTCTCTCTGGAACTAAAATATTGGTTTTGACTTGCTAGAGTTCTGGCTTGATTAGATATATATGCCTATCTTTTTATTTATCCAATGCTTGTGGATCTTATCCCTCCGCTTTTATTAGGCATTTATCTGACTTAATTCATAAGTGGTTTTCTACTGACAGGGATATTGTGTGTTTGTTGGCTCTTAGAATTTTGGCTTGGCTTGATTATGACAGAGATTTTTGATTGTACCCAGATTCTCCCAGGAAAATCAGTCAGCTTTTTCTCCTGAGCAGATCTGGGAATTAAAATCCAATACAGATCTTTGGAAAATCTGAGGTGATTTTATGGATTTCTTGAAGACACAAAGCAAATTTTGTTGCATATTTGGATTTTTTTTTTTTTTAAATTATATACCAGTTTGATGGATCTGCAAAATTTAGGGAAGTTTTGTTCTTTTGAACCAAAGGTGAACCTTTTTTTTTCCCCTTTAAATATTGAATGAAAGAGACTCCTAGCTACATCAACATTTCCATTAACTATTGAATGAAATGCCCCTGGTAACAAAGAAAGTAAAACACCCATTAGTTCGGAGATGTGCAGAAGGGCTAAAGTCAGATTTAGTACAATAATAATAATAGTAATAATCTCAGCATATCATAAAATAGATAAAAGACATTGGAAGCTTGGAAGGCCAAAAATAAAAAAGGCATTTGGTTATAAAAAAAATATTTATTACCATTACATTTTTTCTTTAGGTATCAGTATTTACTATCAGGCCGATACAGTAAAACCCGCGGGAGAGCCGGCGCTCCGAGGCAAGCGCCCGCTCTCCTGTGCGCGCGATTTAGTATGCAAATGAGGGCCCGTGGTAAAAAGAGGCGCTAGGGACACTAGTGCGTCCCTAGCGCCTTTTTTTTTGACAGGAGCGGCGGCTGTCAGCGAGTTTGACAGCCGACGCTCAATTTTACCGGCTTCGGTTCTCAAACCTGCTGACAGCCATGGGTTTGGAAAACGGACCCCGGCATAATTGAGCGTCCGTCTTCCGACCTGCGGGCCATGAGCCGATTTGAAATTTTTTTTGGGGGGGGGGTGGCCTCTGACATAATATCACTATGATATTAAGTCGGAGGGTGTACAGAAAAGCAGTTTTTTCTACTTTTCTGTACACTTCCCCAGTGCTGGCAGAAAGTAAAATGTGCGGCTTCGCTGCACATTTTGCTTTCTGGATTGCGCGGGAATAACTAATAGGGCCATCAACATGCATTTGCATATTGCGGGCGCTATTAGTTTGGGGGGGGTTGGACGCACGTTTTCGACGCGCTATTACCTGTTACTATATAAGGGGTAAAGACAGCGCGTCGAAAATGCATGTCCAAACGCGGGCTAACCGTGCACTCCACTATGATATACAAACCATAGGAGATTCCAATAGTCCACTGGAGCGCACTGTACTGTATCGGCCCGTATATTAGTGATTGCAACAATTAAAATGCAATAAACATGCTTGCTTACTGTTCTATAACAGCTTATTGATAATTAATTTGTCAATAGCTAAAATTAAATGTATAATAACTGTGTAATTAGCATTTAGCCAGTTATTGCATGTTACCAGTGAAGTCTCCAACAATTTGTTTAACAGGGCGTTAATTAATACTTAATAATACATTACTTTTTAATTGCCTTGCAATAACTCATGTGTTAAATTTCAATTAAATATTTATCTGAGGCCTAGCAAGGTAAACTGATCGACACCTAGGAAATGTCTTCAGGCATTGAGTCAAGATCCAAAGAAAGCATGGTTTCAACATTTCCAGTTATTATCTTTTTAATGATGCCCGCCACTGGGAAAATAAGCCATCTCGCCATGCAGCAGCTGTGGATCAAACCAGAAGCAGTGCAACTGGGATTGGTTCTGGAGAAACTGGATTCCTCGTAAAGTCAGCTCATAAGAGTGTAACCAAAGATTTGGTTATGGGCAAGAACATTGGTGACCACATGGATCCCTTCCAGGGAAGTCACATGTGAAGTAGAGGCTTGCTTGGTCCTGTAAGGACATTGGACCCTCAACATCTTCTGAATAATTCTCATGTTGCTTCAATAAAATGGTGCCACTCCCAGGAGTAGCCTACTTCCACTTCAGTTCAGTCATCCTCCTTTGTCTTGCTGGCTGTGGCACCTGGGGGTTTTTATCTTTGCTTTCATCATATGAGTATTAATAATTGTTATCTATTTAAAAAGATTTCTAGATTTCCTCCATGGTCTACAAAGGGAGCACCTGAGGCGGTGTACAACACAAATAATAAAAATGCAATCAATAGTCAACAGAGCAATAAATAATACAATAAAAAAAATTTAAACCATCATAAAACCAGAATGTAATAAACAATAAAAGAAAAAGACTCAGGACAAAGACAAACAACAATGATATACAAACCATAGGAGATTCCAATAGGCCTTTTGTTTGGAAAGGCTCTTTTCCAGTCATGAATGAGAACTAGAGGCCAAGTGTTTAAAAAAGACCACTGCATAAGTTAATCTTCACTCTTGCCAGTAGTTGTCCACCTTCGTAAATCAACATGGTAGTGGATGAAGAGGAGCTTTGTAACTTTTCAAACCAGTGTTGAAAAACAGTCTGCTGGTTAAGGTCCTAAACACATAACAATACCCATGAAGAAAAGAAACGAGGAAGGTGAAAAGAATGGCAGTCATGCACAGCTGTATACAAAACTTAACTGTTTCAGTTCTATCATAAAGCCTTCAACCTTTGACCCTCAGCAAAAAGGAGAATTTGTGGCAATCCTTTTTGCAGTGCCAAAATTAAAATGTAGCTCACTGCTTGCGTAGATGGCACTCCCATTGTGATACTCTGAGCCTAAGGAGTAAGTATGTGCAGGCAGGTTTGTTTTTTTTTAAATTCATTTTGTTAATTTGCTTTTCAGGATTTTGTATTCATTTTTCTGTTTTGGGGGGTTTTAATTTGGAGGGAGTTTTTTTCTAATTTTTTTTTGGGGGGGGGGGGAATAATAGTGCACACTGCAAATAATGGGGCCGATGCAATATTCGTGTGCAGGAAATGGGCGCTCGGTGTTGAGCGGCTGATTTCCTAACACACGCCCAGCCACCTCTCCTGGGCGCGCAATGCAATATTTAAATGGGGTCACGCTAAAAAGGAGGCGCTTGGGAACATTTGTGGCATCCCTAGCGCCTCCTCGGCATCAGGTGGCTGTCAAGCAGATTGAGAAAACGGACGCTCAATCTATGAATGTCCATTTTCTCCCACTACCGGCATAGAAACGCACGAGATACATGGCCTGGACCGTGGATCTTGTGTGTGTGAATTGGGCGTCAAGAATTTTTTTTTTTTCAAAAAGTTTTTTTTTAATTACATTTTTATTTGTTTCCTCCTACTTAGTACTTTTTTTTCAATGTTCCCTCGAGCATGGCATACCTCTACGCCATCCCCGGGCTTATGTAAAATTTGCTGCGTTGCAGTAGGCGCATTGGCTGCACGGGAAATTTTTTGCATTGTGGGGATTAGCTGCTAATAGCTTCATCTACATGGAATTTACATGTGACAAGCGCTATTAACTACGCGGTGATGTGGACGCGCGTTTTGAACGTGCTGATCCCCGTATTGCATCCAAAATGCGCGTCCAGTCGCATGCTAAGCCGTGTGCTGGCCGCTGTGAACGGTATTGAATCGGCCCCCAATGCTTGCTGTTTGCTAGTAGTTGCCCGCTGTTTGCCCAAAACAAAAAAAAAGCACTCAAATTTTTGTTTGAAACAAAACAAAAACTGCTCATTCATCTCGTTTTGCACTTTTGTTTCAAGCAAGTGCACATCCCTGCTAAGAAGTACCTTCAGCCCTGGAAATCTGCTTTATTTCGCCTTTTATTTTCAGCAGAATCTGGCAAAATCCCTTTTGTGAGGCGGGCTCATTAATATTCGCTGCAGTCTCCTTGTGCTTTGCCTCTACGTTTTTACTGTGTAGCGAGCTTCCCTTTGCATTTAACAAGCTTAAACTGACAACATTTAGAAACAAATTAGAAGCATTGTTGAGACTACTAAATACAATTTACAACTCTGCGCAAAGTGACTGGGGAATGTACTGAGAGGGGAGGTTTTCTGCAGAGCATGGAGGGGACACCATGCCTGATCCCGTTCAGCGATTACAAAAGTGCTCCTTGCCAGGCATTTTTAACCCAGCGCCATCACCTGCCCTACCCTGTCATCTCCAGCCGCTCTTTGTCTTATTCCTAAACCACGTTTCCTTTTTTAAATTATTTTTATCCAGGTTGCCTCAAGCTTAGCTGAGACTCTGATGGAAATACCACAAGAACAGAACCTTAGGTTCTTTGGGGCCGATGCAAAAAAAAAAAACAAAAAACCGCCGAAAGCGGGCGCTGAGAGTTCGGCATTCGCTTTCCTAACGCACGCCCCAAGCACCTCTTCTGGGGGCGCCACGTAATATTTAAATTAGGGGTCACGTTGCTAGGGTTGATTACGCGTCCCTTGGCAGCGGGCGCCCGGGAGAGGTCGGCTGTCCAGGGGTTAAGAGAATGGGCGGGCGGGATGGTGGTCCTCACGCCCTGGGGTGACGTCATCAGACGGAGCCCGGCAGGGAAAGCTTCTAGAAACCTTGACTGGCGCACTGAGCACGCCCAGGCTGCCACCGTCCACGCGGGGGTCGTCCACTTCGGTCTCTCGCTTTCCGCGGTGCTGGAGCTCTGCTCTGACCTCAAAGCTCTTCCTTTTCTTGCGATTTTTTTTTCCCGCTGCTTTCGCGTGGGGTCCCCCTTCCTTGGTTCCCCCCTCCCCCCCCCCCAGTCAGTGGGGGTGGCACGGTAAGATATTTTACCTTTTTTTTGTGGTCTGTTCTGGGCCGCCCTGCACCGTCCGCTTGTCGGCTCCAAGGCGTGGCCTCCTCCGGTTTTCGTCGATGCCCCCCCAGTGCCCTCGGACTATGTCTTCGATGCACATGAAGTCTGATTTCTTTGCCTGGGGGCATTGCATGAGGTCCGGGGTTGCCGATTTTGTCACCAGATGACTCCTAATCTTTTATTTATTTATTTATTTATTTATTTATTTATTACCTTTTGGTTCCTCCAACTTAATGTTGCCACAATATTAAGTTGGAGGATGTAGACAAAAGCCGTATTTTTCTGCTTTTCTGTACACTTTTTCAGGCTGCTCAGAATTCAGCGCCTGCCCTTATTTCTGAGCGTGAGAAGTTCGGATCGGCCGCACATTTTTTTTTTTTCAGTGTCCCAGGTGAATGACTGATAGCCTCATCATCATACATTTGCATGTAATGAGCGCTATTAGGTTTTTTTTTGGGGGGGGGGGGGTTGGATGCACATTTTCAACGAGCTAAACCTCATTCTGTATAAGGGGGGTAGTGCGTGTCGAAAACGCGCGTCCAGCTGCGGATAAAAGAGTGCGCTCGGCCGAGCGCGGCCTGAAACGCTCCGGGGGAGGGGGGGCTCGCTGTACCTTAATGCTTCTCGGCATCACCGCGTTTGTCCAGCCCCGCTCTGAAACGATCAGCATTGTGACGACAGGGCTCGTCCTCCACCCCAAAAGCTCCCCCACAACCTGCAGCCCCAGTCGGCCCCAGAAGCTGCTCCCCATTTTTTTGAGAGAGAGCCGTGGTAAGGAAGGAGGAGGAGCCTGTGACACAGGGGGGTCACCTTTAGGGGCTGCGCGAGGAGGGCGCCACCGGGGCCCTCTCCAGGCACGGGGCTCGGCGTGGTCGCTCCTTTCAGAAGACAGTCCCGGCCAGCGGCTGGGATTAGAACCCCCAGGAGGTGCCAGCTCGTCCTCTCCTCCTGGAAGTCAGGTTTCTTTTCCTGTCTATTAATAGCGTGCTCTGGCTGTCACCTGCTGCTTTCCGTAACGTGAAGCACTTCCACTGGTACACAACAACGGGATGTGCGAACACAGCCCAGGGACTCGTTTTAATCAGACGGCAGCCTTTCCTCGGAAGGATCTGAGTAAGTAAAGCACCGCCGCAGGTCACTAAACCATCGGAAACGACTTCGCCGACATTGACTTCGCTTTCTTTTTTTTTTTTTGGGGTGGGTTATTCCGGCACTTTCCTCCAGCTCCCCAGAGTTTCCGGCTCAGTCGGGACCAGGGCTGGAATCCGGCATCGCTCCTTTCTAGCCCGGTGGCTGTGCCGACGCTCCGTGGCCCAGGGGGCCGCACCCCAGGGCTCCTTCCAGAACCCCCACATCTGGGCCACTGGGTGTCCCCCCACTGCACAGTGACCCGGGACTCCCTCAGGGAGCTGTGAGTGCCACCTCCGCGGCATCCCGAGCTCCGGAGGGGCTGGCCCACGGGGCGTCTCGCTTCTTGAGCTTCTGAGGTCGTAAGACGAGGCAAATCCTGGGAGAGAAGCGGCGCCGTGCAGAGTCGGGCGGAGGATCACAGCGAGCACAGGGCCCGAGCAGCTAATAGGAAGGGCGGGTAAACGGTAAAAAGTGACACCGCTGCGTCCACACGAGGAAACCTGCCAAGCGAAGGAGAAGATGGAAAGACCCTGTCGGCCCTGAAGGGCTTCCTTTCCTACCCCCCCTGCCGTTAGACACAGAGTGCGGAAAGAGCCTCAGTGAATCGGGCCCCCGAGCACAGTTGTTGGGTTTTTCGGAAACCACTGGGGAGCGCAGACTTCAGCCCTGGTTCGCCACCTCTATTCACTGCCACTCGATCGCATTTGAGGTTAAGTTTTTTTTTTAAATTGCGTTAACGGTGCGACATCTGTGCATCGGCGCCCGCTGGTGGATATCGGTGAGTTCCTGCACGGCGCTGCCGGTCCCGAGCCATCTGTGGAAGACGTTCACCTGCCTTGCTGGATTTATTTTGGCAAAAAATGATTGGAAAGGGTGGGCAGTAACCCCTTTCCCCCCTGCACTCCCTCAGTTCCATGTCAGGAACAGGCTGTGGGGTTTCAGGAAGAAAAGCAGTAAGGGTTGTGCTCCTGGACTGTGGGATGACGCTTTACCGTCACTAATGCCAGTCCCTATCACCTTTGTAAAACAAAGAAAAACTGATCATTCACCTGTCCTTGGTGTTTATTTTTGCTTGCCCTTCCCCTGCTCCAATTTGCCTGATTCTGACTGATAGTCCTAGCAGAGCCCTAGCACCAAGCAAAGGGCGGCACCAAGACCCCATTTTATCTGCCAGACAGGGACGGCCTTCATCACTTAACCCTCCGAGCCCATGGCTTCCAATCACAAGAAAGCGATTCCTGTCCCTGGGAGTGAGTAACAGGAGTGGGATTTGCCAGGTACGTGCGACCTGGACTGGCCACTGTCGGAGACAGGATGCTGGGCTGGACGGATCTTGATCTGACCCGGCCTGCCTGTCGGATTCCAGCTCTGCAAAGCACCACGGGGAGCGAGGCCAGTTAGCCAGTAAGTCCGTTCCACCGTCCCGGCGTGCTGCGTGGAATAAGCTCCGCGTTCTGCCAATACAAAGGCGACCGGCGTTCAGCTCTAACTTCCTGTCACCGCTGCTTCAGAAATTCTTGGGGATTTTTTTTTGTTTTTGTTTTGTTTTTGTAAGGAAAGCGGGAAGGCACCCCAGGGCAGAATTTTGCAGTGCATATACAGTAATAATCTCTTTTTTTTTCCCAGGCAGCTGACAGCACTCGGATCTGATCCAGTGCCGCACTGGCACAGCTGGCACTCTGAGGATATTCAGGAGCTGCCTCGGTGCCTTATTGCTTTCCGCTTTCACAAAGCTGAGACCTGGGTTCAGAATGCTCTGCAGACTCGAGTGACCCGGCTTGTGTGACCCAGCAGCGCGAGAAAGACGGTTACCTTCCTGGGCTGCCACCTCAGACACACAATCTCTCATCCAGTCCTGGCTTTGCCTCATTGCATGCATGGCAGTGTGGGTCTTATATCTTTTATTTTTTAATTGCTTTTTTTTTTTTGGCTTGGCATTTTTCTTCTGCTGCTTTTGAGCTGCCAGCTCAGGTGTAACCAGCTCCCGTTGGGCTACAGGGCTACGGGCCTTCATTCAGTGACCGTCAAAGACTGCAGCTCCCTGTGGAGGCAGCTTAAGCATGCATCCTAGGCCAGTAGGTGTCGCCGCTGAGTGATGAACGAGGCTCCCTCCCCTGCCTTTTGCAGCATCTCCAGACTCGGCTGATCCGGAACACAGAAGACCTAACCCAGGTCCTCCGTGTGCTGGACAAGCGGCCCTGCCACCGAGCAGGCCCAAGCCTGATTTCGTTCAGGGAATTCAGAACCGCAGCTCCGTTCTCATGGCGCGGGATCGGCTTCTTCGGATCGATCCGGCTGTGCGCCGTTCTTCGGTCTCTCCATTACCCCACCTCGCCTCGCAAGCCGGTGGACGATTGCTGCACCGTGCTTGGTTGATGTCTTGCTCTTGTAGGGCCCAGCGCTGGCACCACCGTGTCCACCATAAAGCTTTAAAATCAAATAACAATAATAATATTAAAAAATATCCAGTGGCATTTTTCCATTATTAAGACCCGCCTCCCCTCCCCCTCCCCCTCAGGCTGTGCTTTATGCCACAAACCACGATACCTCATGAATACTTATAAGTCACTGCGCGTCGGTCCTTGCCTTCCAGGGTTCTGATTGCATTTAACGGGGGAAAAAAGGAAATCTATTTTCATCCACTTTCAGACATCGTCCGTACGCCCGCCGCCTTCTTCTTCATCCTGGCTTAGAAGAGCAGATTCCTAGAAGGTGGTTTGCCAGCTTCAACGTGTCAAACACAACGTGGTTATGAGAGCAGGGGGCGTTCTGTCTCTGCTTGTGGTCTGTCTGTCCGCATCTACCAGCGGGTGTCTTCAGAGCTATAAAGTAGAGGAATCTGCGGCAGAGTTATGATGATTTCTAGGTAACATGGGCTTTTGCTTCAGGGAATCTTCTTTGACCCTTCCCTTTCCTCGCTGCCACCACCACCACGACCGTGGCTCAGGGCAATAATCCCAGCACTCCAGACCCTTTGGTCTCCAGGTCAGTGGTTTAAATTCCGGCCGAGGTGGCCCGTGCGATATGAGGTGGTCTCAGCCCGTAAAAGGCACCATAGTAGATTTTATTTATTTATTTATTTTACGTCATCACGGCTCCTGGCAGATGCTTTACAAAGTCTGTGAGTTCTGTGGCGTCCCCTTGCGACAAGGATACAATGAGAGAGGTCGCCACCAACCCTCTTATGTTTTAAACAGGCGTTTGCGCTGTAGGCGTAGCCGCCAACTTTTCAAAAAGGATTGCGCTTAATTCAACACAGATTTTAGCCCTCCCTGGACACAGAGGTTCCCAGCGGCCACTGCACCCACAGAGCTGGCATCTAGGGTGGGGTGAGAATGACTTCCATGCTGGAGACCTTAAGGGCACACAGCCTCTGGATGGATCAAGCTCTTAAGACAAAATCCACTTAGGGTATTTTTTTTTTTTTTTTTTTGCATTCTGTGTCTAGGCAAGGAGGAAGAGGTCCTTAGTGATTGCATCCCTGAAGGTTTTAATGTTGCTTTGTAAAAGCTGAGGACATTGTTACCTTAGAGCTGTAAAACTACTCGCCGGGAACACATTGCACATCTTAATAATTCCATCAAGTGTCTGAGTAAGAGAAGATGAATTCTGCCTTGTGTACTGACAGCTCTCCAGAACCGGGCGCCCCTTCCGCTCCAGAGGTCCCGGCACTTCAAAGGTTCTAGCAAGTAGGTGACTCTGTTTATTGAAGTGAATTATTCCGGGGAGGGTTTTCTGTAACAGGGTGTACTTTCACTGAAATTCTATCACCTAGGCAGGGTGTGCCTGTGCCGTTTCACATACTGCTTCATGCATAATTCACACTGCCTTCGAAATGTGCAAATGGGCAGGAGCAGTGTCTCTCTTCAGATGCACTGGGTAGCCCGGAAGGGGCATGTTATAGATGTACATATTTCACAAGTGAAGTTTTTTTTTTCATTTTGTTCAAATTTAAACTTATTTTTATATGCCGGCGCCAGCAGAGCGCCTCTGATTTTGCAACCAGGGATTATCATATTTTTGAAACTTTTGTATTGTGGCACGACCTAAAAACAGCAAACAGGCTGAGGTGAAAAAGCAGGAGAGAGAGGGAGGGAGAAGGAAAGAGAGCAAGAGAGCTCAGCTCGGCGCCCTTCCACATAGAACCGGTTGGCATATACCTACTGTTCAGACCCGTGCACCTGGGCCATAGCCTTACCTGTGCTTGCTGAAATGGCAAATGGGGCTCCCAGCCACCAGCCTGATATGTGCCAAGTCATGCAATGGGCTTGCCTAGCACTGGCAGCTGATTTTTCATGGGAGGTTGCAGTGGGAATGCTTGGGAATGACTCGCAGGACGAATCCTGCCCTGGAACATTTTAATGATGTGGCTTCTTAAAAGCCGCCTCGTTCATTCCCTGCCACTGCTCTGTCACCGGCCCTTATGCCTCCTCTGCTGCCTGAATTAATGAACAGCAGTGAATCTGCCCTATTTCTCCAATGCCGTCATTTTTTTTTTTGTTTGTGCTGAATATGTGAAATGTGACAGTCGTGATCAAGGTTTTTGTCTTCGTTTCTGTGCCTGGGTTGGTTTGCTGGAGGTTGCAGATGAATAAGACTCCACTAGACCGCACACCGAGGCATATATATATCGTTCTCAGTTAGCCAGAGCAGGTGAAGGCAGAAAAAGACCAAGTGGCCCATCCAGTCTGCCCAGCTCTTCCTGTCCACAGCTGTCGGTCACAGGAGCTTGACTGCTTGCAGGATGTTTGCTCCTTAGCTTTTGTGGTCCTCCGTCAGCCTCTGTCATCCTGGGCTGATGACATCAGAAGACCGCACGCTTAATCCAATGCCCATCCCCCATCTCACCGTGTCCTACCAGCAATCCAGACAGCTGCCAAAACTTCTAGTGAGGCTGATAGCTGAACATCACAGCCTTGCTGGGCAGTATCTGGGTGGTTTCTGGGGAGTTGTGGCCGCCCCATGGTCCCTGGGTATCACGAGGTCATGCTTCCCTATCCTTATCACCTCTCCCTTTGCTGGCGAGAAGAGGAAGGAGGAGGGGTTGTTTGTACTATTGCAACCTCCCAGCCCTGTTCCTGACAGTAGATAAATACTGTTAGACCCATCGGGTCTGCCCAGCTGGTGCAGCGCTACAGAACCCAGGAGATCTCTGGCTTTCCCCTCACTTCTTCACCACCAGATGCCCTCTGTGTTTCTCGCAGGCTTTCTTGAATTCTCTTACTGGTTTGTCTCCCCCCCCCCACACCTCCACTGGGAGTCATCCTTTCAGTGAAGAAACATTTTCTGACATTGCTCATACTGTGACCCAGTTTCTGAAAATGGTTCCCCTCTTGTACCTGATTTATATCTCTGACCGTCCCTGTCATGTTCCCTGTGCCTCCTCTCTTCCGGGGCGCTGTTTCCCAAGCAGCGGTGCCATCAGACCTGATCTGTTGTGCCATGGAAATGTCACCGCAAGAGCCTGATGCTCGGATTCTTCCAGGGCCGCGTCAGGGGCTCTCTTGTCCAGCTCCTCGCAGTGACGGGGCTGCCTGACACAGCAGCTTCTCTCTGAGCACATTGCGCGCTGCAGTCACGCATGCGCCTCTCCTTCCTCGCCACAGTGCGAGCCCTAGAATTTCGGCAGCACGCAGGGACGCAGATAGCCCGGCCTCGCTCTGTGCAGCGCGCACACGCTGGTTAGTTTTAAAACGAGCGCGCGTGTGCACCCACGCGCACGCGGTTACCAACCCGCAAGCGGAGATGTGCTGGGATTTTAAATCATGCGCACGCTTATATATTTATTTATTTAAAAATTTTGTGTACCGTCATTCGCAAGAAACATCACAACGGTTCACATCATAGAATCATAAAAGCAACAATAAATTCTGGTAGTTAAAATACAATAAGATATTTAAACAAAATGAAATTATTAATAAAAGGACAGGTAAAAAAAAAAAATTTAAAATACACCTACGCACACAAGTATGCTCCTAGTTTTAAGAGGTTACTCGAGCTTATCTTCCATAGGCCTGTGCCGGCTTTTACGCACGCGTGTAAGCGGATTTTTAAACCTGCTCACGCGAGGGACATTCCCAGTTTTTCCAGTTAGTCCACCAGTTTGCTCAGTCAGTTCTCGAGGTCATCCAGACCCCCCTGGTTCTTCATTCCTTATGCCCCCCCTCGCATTGACCCGGTTCCCTCACCCTTTCCTATAAGCCCTAAAACGTGAAATCTGCAGACCCGCTCCTCATCAGGAGCGGCAGTAAAGTTACGTGGCTAACGAGCCGCCATGCGCCGAGGCCTCCGATTTTAAACTATGAAGTTACGCCCATAGCAGTTGGCCATGTCCCGGGATGCCCGTGCCTCCGAATATTTATTTGCTCAGGCACACACATACATGCAAATAGATCACGGCTTTTAAAATCTGTGTTGTTCACGTGCGGCCTACGTACGCACATAGGTGGGCATTTTAGCACGAGCAACACTTTTAAAATCGACCCCCATATCACGCACATCACCGTCTCCTCTTCCTGCTCCTTTTGAGTCTTTCCAGCCTCTGCTTGATCCCCAGGCTGAGTGAGACCGGGAAAAAGCGAGTCCTGACCATTGGAGATGACCCCACTGAGTGTTGGGAGCAGCCACGTGTGGCAGCCAAGGTAACTAACCAACTATAGCCGCCTGCACCACACCAGCTTCTCCCGTCTCCTCTCTCCTGTACTGGAGCGGCCCCACCGAGAGGGGTTCCTGTGTGTTTCTGTCACCTCTCTCCCTCTGTGTGACCTTCAGTGCTTCCCTCGCTCTTACGGCCATGCGAGTCTTCTCCACGTTCACACTGCTTGCTCCACGGAGGCTGCTGTGCCACATTACATTTTGGTTACTGTAAGTGTACCTTGGACTTGATAAGATTGGGATACACCGTTCAGGCTCATCTCATACCTCACGGGCAAGGTTTTCTACTTGTTTATATGGCACTATTGGACTGAGTTTTGCTGTTCTGTTGCTATTCTCTATGGTTTGTTACACCTGTTCTTTCGCTTTAATAAAAAATTTTACAAATAAAAAAAAAAAAAAAACCATAGGCAGGCTTGCATTCAGGGAAGTTATTTCAGTTGCTGTTATGTATTTCCATCACTATCCTTGAATGCCTAGAGAGGGGTATAAATAAAGTTACCAGTCTGCCAGTCAGTGTGCGGCCCTCATAGTGCGGGATTGCCACACTTAGCCGCGTCTGCAAGCGGGAACGGGGTGAGGTCCATGCATGTCGATGATGTCAGACGGGCAGCTGCTCATGGCTTGCCAAGATCATGGAGCCAGGCCTTTCAGGAATGTAGCCCAAGGTGGGTGGTAAACTGTGCAAAGCTTCACCAGGTAGAGAGAGAGAGAAGGAGGACTGCTAGGTGTTCAATCCAGCCAGATCCTCGGGCCTTCTCTCAGCCTTGTGACAATGTAGCACTTCTGTAACTGTAACAATGTAACTGCAACAATGTAACTGCGAGGGATACAGAGAAGCAGCGGCACGGGACCCTTCTTAGATGATAGGCTTCAGTTTTATTTACAGAGAAACAGACAAATGAGGAAACAGGAGGGCAGAAAGAGACGGACAGGGGGAGAGCGAGAGGAACCGGAGCTCCTCCCCTCCCCCACCGCCACATTTATGCTTTGGTCAGGAAAAGCAGGAAGATTCCTCACTCCGCCTCGGGAACCATATGTCGGGCTACCAGATGACTTCCAGGTCCTGAAGGACTGAGGTGGCTGGTCCTGATTTTCATCATCCCTCATCAGGGCTGGTTCTGTAATTTAAATTAAATAAACAAAAATTCATTTCCTTTCCCCGTGCCTCAGGCACGAAAAATTTCGGAGTACCGAGAAGTGCCCTCAAAACGCTTGGCGGCCGCCTCACCTTACCACCAGATACAAATTTAGTTACACGTCGGTGGGATTCCCGCTCCCACTGATGGCCAAAAAAGGAAGCCCCGCATGCCGCCTGTGGAGCCCAACCCACCAGCAGAAGAAGAAAGAGAGGAGGCCCTGCACGCTGCTGGTGGAGCCCAACCCACTGGTGGCTGAAAGTGAAGAGGAGGTCCTAGCAGTGGCCAAAGAGTAAAAGGTCAGCAGCTGCCAGCAGCCAAAAAATAAAAGCACCTGTGAGGTAAAGGGAGTGTGTGTGTTTGTGAGAGAGCATATGAATAGGTGTTTTTGATAGAAAGCATGTGCATGAGGGTGAGAGAGCATGTGTTTGTGTGTATGTGTGTGTGTGTTTGTGTGTGTGTGTGTGTGTGTGTGTGAGAGAGAGAGAGAGAATTTGGAGCATCTGTGTGTGAGAGAGATCATGTATGAGAGCATCTGTGTGTGAGAGAGGTCATGTATGAGAGCATCTGTGTGCATGTGTAAAAGCATCTGTTTGTGTGTAAGAAAAATGTGTGAGATCATGTGTGTGTGTGTGTGTGTGTGTATGTAAGAGGGAGAGCATGAACATATGTGTGTATGGGTATAAGAGAAGAAAAGTCACCCTCCCTGCTCCCTCCCTCCTGCCTTCATAATCCATGGAAATCTCAGGGTGATTGGAAACCAAAAGTTCCCAAGTATGAAAGCAGAATATTTTTTTAGCCTTATCGGTTTTAATTATTTGGTGTAATTTGATGTCTGCTATCTTCAAATGTTATTGATTTTTGGGAAGTGTTATAATTGTTATGAGTTTGTAATTATATTCAGTAACTGTTTTTATTAGTATGTTTTTACTATTATGATTTATGCTTTATATACTCCTTAATTTTATTGTTTTGAGGAATGGCATTTCTGTTTTCCATTATTGCTCTGCATACAGTCTGACTTGCTGAGGTTTCCAGATCGTTTCTGTTTATACGATTTGGCCTCTTTATTCTGTATTTGGTGAGGGTCGGTCTGAGGTGAAGCTTCCTGCTGCTGCCATGTAGTTTCTGTGGAGGGATCTTTAGCAGCTCAGCTTGTTCTGTTTTCCTAACAGGGGGTGTATTGGTGTTAAGGGCCTGGCGTAATTTTTGCAGTGTTGCCTTTTCATAGTTAGGATTTTTGCTGTTTGAGGACTGGCAGTTAGTGCTCTTGTAATATGGGAGGTTTCCAAATATTGTAATTGTACTTCAGTTTACTCTGGGCTTTCTGAGTGCAAAGCCCGCACCTTTGTGAGTGCAAAGCCCGCCCATTCCCAGATGCATTCGGAGTGAGTTTTTTGCAGGGGTTTGACACTTTGTACTCCCAATGTCCTCCTTCATGTAACATTGATCATTCTAAATGCAGAATTTTTAATTGTGTGTGATGAGGGTGGGGGAGGGGGGCACCAGCTTGCCTAGGGTGCCTAACGCCCTTGCACTGGCCCAGAGACAGCACCGTGCACCCATCTCCCACTTCTCCAGAGGGAAATGCTGGGGGTGGGTGGGGGGGGGGGCAGGGTTGCCAGCTCCCCAAAACGTTATCACTGGCAACTCTTATCTGCCACTCCTCTGGGAACTCTGACCCCTGTTTTCCCCCTTCCACCGCGTTTGAAATCTCGAAAGGACCAGACTGGGCAAAGAGACCCCTTCCCCCGCCCATCTTGATGATCTGAGCTGTGCCTTGGGGGGGGGGGGGGGCATCTCTTCCCTGGCCTCAGGCAGCAGATTGCCTTGGATGCAGGCGTGCAGTCAGGTTACCCTGGTGAAGAGCCAGGAGCAGGAGGATGAGAAGCGCTGCTGCTGCTGCTGCTGCTGCTGAGAGCGAAACCTCCTGCAAGTCAGGGAGCCTTCCTCTCTCTGCCCAGCTGCTGCTGCACATCCTCGTTCAGTACATTTTGGAGGCATGAGGGGGGGGGGGGGAGGGGGGAAGGGAAGGTGGAAAAGTTGGGGATTGTATAAAGTAAGCCCAGAACGGGGGCATTAAAGTGGGAGCCGGTATCCATTTTCTAGTGAGATGGATTTCCACCCTCCTAGTGCTGCTGCTTTTCCCCGGATGCCGCGTTGCATGAGAGCGTCTTCAGCTTCCCTGTCAAAGCCTCCAGGTGGAAGCCAGCGCCCTGATAAGGCCGGCGAGATGGACAGGGACACTGATGCGACGGGTCCTGAAGTCTCTGGGTCCTCTGAATGTTAGTCTGAGCCTCGCTCATCGATCCCCCTCCATCTGTGGCAAGATCACATACAGCTCTGGGCTTGTCCTCAACTGGACTGGCGCCAGGATTGACTTACAGCCGTTTGCTCGCTGACCCAGCGTTATTATTTAAATGAAAGGGGGTCACACAAGGTGAGAGGAATAAGCAGGACGAGGGCTTGTTCGTGCTGTGTAGCCTCAGTAACAGTTGTCAGGTTTGGGAGAGCGTGCGGGATTCTTTCTTTTTTTTTCTCCTATCCCCAAATCCCAGAAATGTAAAGACCTGGCTTATGATTTCTGACCTTGGAGTGAACCGGAGGAGCCGGCATCAAATGGCAAATAGTTATTTTATGACAGGATGGACTCACTGAGTAATAGCCAGACTGTAAGCCCTTCAGGCCAAGCACCTGCTGCACTTATATCAATTTGCGGTCTTGAATATGTGCGTCCCGCTATGACACGCACTGTTTTTTTCAATTGCTATTGCTAACCAAACTCCAGGCTCACTCGGTGCTACCAATTTCATACACCATTGTCCTTCTCAGCGCATATGCAGTATATATATTAGGACTGGGCATGGACTTTTCTGTGCCGTCTGTGATGCTCATTATTGCTCCTTCCAGTATTTGGGCCATGTACACATTCCATTGATCAATCATCCCCTTTAACTAACTTTTCTTCTGGGGGTAAATAATAGCAGCCTGGTAGACACCTCCTTTATGGGAGGTCATAAGCAGCCCTATTGGGCTATGGTGTCGTTAGGCTTCATTTGCAATCACCCAGGGTGTTTTTCCCTATTTTATACCCCCCCCCTCCCCATTTGGTCTTGACCATTGCAGTGGTGGTCCTTGATCTGCAGCCAGAGGTCATGGCTCCCTCCGGAGCTTGGTATGCATGCATCCGAAGACCAGTCGGTAGGGGTCACTATTGAGTGACGATAGACTCCTTCCCCCACCAGGGGCTGGGAATACTGACTCCATGGCAACCCCAGCCCAGCTGGCATGGGGAATGGAAGACCTGATCTTGGACAGCCCCCTCTAGTTGCCTCTGACCAACAATTGTACTTATTTTTCTGCAGCTTCATTCTTGATGCTGTAGCTCGGGAATGAGCTTAGCATGAAAAAAAAATGAATTATTTAAATGGCTTGGATCACTGTGATATCTTTTGTAATACAGATGAAAGTTTATGTTAATCTCTGCCAGACCTGTCAATATTTAACGTACAATACATGGCATTAATTGATCTTCTAAGTAAAACAAGCTCATGAAATAAAACACTGTAAGAGACAGTTTTTCTACAGTTCAAATTATGATAAGAGCTAACAAAATAACCTCGTACAGGTCAGCAGATAAGGACCATTTGGTCCACCCAGTGTGTGCTATTGCCCAGGTGGACATTGTCCTAGCTCTGGTCATCACCCCTTTTCTGCCTTTCCCACTGCTTTCTAGGCTAAAGAGGTCTCTCAACCATCACTCATGCACTGCTATGACTGGAGGACTCAAGATAGAAAGCTAAATAGATGGATAGAAAGAGAGAGAGAGAGAGCGTGAGGTACTGGTCAGGGTATGCGAGAGCTATGGCTCAAAGGAACTTCAACAAGTAACAGCGTTGGGTCCAGGTCAAGATCAAGATCCGGCGGTCAGACGGGAGTGGAATTGCACTGGCTAGAGAGTGCACCCAAGTCTAAGCCAGAAAGGGAAACAAACCCATGGAATTTGTTGCAGCAGTGGATTTTTAATATGGAACGCTACCAGGGCTGGGCAGAAAGGAGGAGTTTGCCAGGAGCCTTTGCAGCTAGTACTTGCCCTTGTGGCTTGCTTGCAAGTCTCCCTGGTGTCTGCAGGTGGGACTGCCAGTTCAAGACTGGCTGGGCCTGACGGAAGAAGAAATGTAGAGAGGTGATAAAGAGCGAGATGGATTGATAGGTAAATAGTTAGAGGGATGAGAGAGAACCTTCTGTGTTGCAGAGAGAAGCAACTTTCAGAAGTCAGGCAGTGCAACAATCTATGCAACGCATCCACACCGATCAAGTCTATGGCTTTCAGTGCAAAATATAATCACAAGTCCCCTACTAGTAACTGACCATCTCCTGGGATTACTGGGTGACCCCCATGTTGTTAGAGACAGCCTGAGCCAGGTCTGCTTTAAAACTCTCACTTTGCTGCTCAGATAGAGTTATAATCCTGTTGATCATAAGTAAATCTGAACTACATATGGCAGGGAAAATCTGAGGTTGCCGTAGAGTGCCTGGCTGTAATGATTTGAAGGTATTTAATGACGCCTACCTATTCCATGCTAAACTGTTCTTGCAAGATGAGTATTGTTGAGTAAAAATGTCCCTCTTTCACTGTGATGGGGGGGAGGGCTTTGGGTGTCAAGAAACCACTGGATCCCTGTCAAAGATGAGCACCGTGTTATATATTA
Source organism: Rhinatrema bivittatum (assembly GCF_901001135.1). Classification (NCBI taxonomy): domain Eukaryota; kingdom Metazoa; phylum Chordata; class Amphibia; order Gymnophiona; family Rhinatrematidae; genus Rhinatrema; species Rhinatrema bivittatum. The sequence goes on along the minus strand of NC_042629.1, from coordinate 73,226,913 downwards.
TGAATTAAGTTACTCCAAATGCTTTATATTTGTTTTTGTTTTTATTTGTTATCCCTTGATTCCTAGGGGGACACTGCAACATGACCAACATGCTGCTTTGGTATCTCAGGCCCCAGCACCTTAACTTTCCAACCGGTTTCACAGCAGAGACCGCTCTTGTGCACAGGATACCCCTGCGCCATGATTCTTGCTTTCCCCATGGCTCTTTCCTGAGCTGAGCATCTTTTATTCATGCTGCAAGCTGGCAATGGCATGTCGTTGCCAATAATAGATCAACAAAGAGCCCTCTCCAGGCACTGAGAATGGGATATTTTTTTATGGACTTGTAGCCTTTTTTTTATACTTTTCTCTCTGTTTTTATGTAGAGGTATTATCATTGTTACTATTTAGCATGTGATATTAGGATATTTAATTTTTATTGGGATCCTTTGTGGCTCCCTAATGTTTTATGATAGATGATTGCTTTCTGTTGGTTTGCTGATCGATTGTATTTTATTGTTTTTTTTTATTCTATGCTTTGAGCTTGGTGGAAAAGCAGGCTACAAAATATACTAAATCAATAAATAAGCTTTGTCATGAAAATCAGAATGTGATTTACTCACACTACATAAAAATATAAGAAAATAAGAAGTGCCATGCTGGGTCAGACCAAGGTCCATTGACCCTAGCATCCTGTCTTCAACAGCGGCCAGTCCAGGTCACAAATACCCATCGGATCCCCAGTAGTTGAACTATTTCTTGTCTCACTCCCAGGGATAAGCACTGGCCTTCCCAAGTCTGCCTAGCTAATGACTGGTTATGGATGTTTCCTTCAGGAATTTGTCCAAGAGATCTAGGTGTCATAGTGGATAACACATTGAAATCGTCGGCTCAGTGTGCTGCGGCAGTCAAAAAAGCAAACAGAATGTTAGGAATTATTAGGAAGGGAATGGTGAATAAAACGGAAAATGTCATAATGCCTCTGTATCGCTCCATGGTGAGACCGCACCTTGAATACTGTGTACAATTCTGGTCACCGCATCTCAAAAAAGATATAATTGCGATGGAGAAGGTACAGAGAAGGGCAACCAAAATGATAAAGGGGATGGAACAGCTCCCCTATGAGGAAAGGCTGAAGAGGTTAGGACTTTTCAGCTTGGAGAAGAGACGGCTGAGGGGGGATATGATAGAGGTGTTTAAGATCATGAGAGGTCTAGAACGGGTAGATGTGAATCGGTTATTTACTCTTTTGGATAATAGAAGGACTAGGGGGCATTCCATGAAGTTAGCATGTGGCACATTTAAGACTAATCGGAGAAAGTTCTTTTTCACTCAAAGCACAATAAAGCTCTGGAATTTGTTGCCAGAGGATGTGTTTAGTGCAGTTAGTGTAGCTGGGTTTAAAAAAGGATTGGATAAGTTCTTGGAGGAGAAGTCCATTACCTGCTATTAATTAAGTTGACTTAGATAATAACCACCGCTATTACTACAGTGGTAACATGGGATAGACAGTTTTTGGGTACTTGCCAGGTTCTTATGGCCTGGTTTGGCCACTGTTGGAAACAGGAGGCTGGGCTTGATGGACCCTTGGTCTGACCCAGTATGGCATGTTCTTATGTTCTCTTTTGAACCCCACTGTGTTAGTTGCTTGTACCACATCCTCCTGCGGTAGCTCGATTGTGCGCTGAGTGAAAAAAAAAATACTTCCTACAATGTGTTTTCCACCTACCGGTTGCCAGCTTCGTGGAGGGAACCCTTAGTTCTAATGTTGTTAGACCGGATGAATAACTGTTTCCTGTTTATCCATTCCTCAGTCATGTCCCGTCTCATTCATCTCTTCTCCAAGTTAAAGAGCCCTAATCTGTTCCGCCCCTTGTCTGTCAGGGAGCTCTCCAGCCCCTTTATCATTTTGGCTGCCCTTCTCTGTACCTTTTCTATGTCCGCTGTGTCTTTTTTTGAGATGGGGCTGACCATGACTGCACACAGTACTCGAGGTGCGGTTGCACCATGGATCTCTACCAGGGCATTTTATGAAAGATTCAAGGCGACGCCGTTGTCTCCAGTTTCAGACTGAAATGAAAGATAATTTGGGCTATAATTTGGTGGCTGCTTGTAGCCTCAGCACTGACGTTTTCCCCCACTTTTTCCCTCTATGCCTCCTCCAATAAAATCCCAAATGATCGCAAGGCACTGGTGGAGGTGTGGAAGCAGCATATATGTGTCTTTTCTTCAGGCGAATCCAACAATGGGGTCAGACGCAGATCCAAGGAATGTCAGAGGCAGACATCAGTGTGCCAGCCCTGCAGGAAAGAATTCAGATGGGGATTCTCGGGCAGAGAGGAAGGCTGGGCCGCGTCTTTCGCATTTCGTCATCCGCCTTGGTTCAGCCTTTCTAGGAAATTATATTATAATGCAGAAATGGAATCTCGGAAAGCCTTTTCTACAGCAGCAGAAGAAACGCAGGATCCTTTTATAGCAAAATAACGTTTTTCCTTTGCTCCTTCTGGTCGCTCTTTTTTTTCTTTCTCTCTGTCTACCTGCTTCCTCTGTCTTTGTCTTGCGCTCTCCTTCACAGTCTCTTTTTTTTTTTTTCCTCCAGAGTTCTCTGTCACTTTATTCTTCCTCTCATCTGGACGGATAAATGGGAAAAGAAATGAGGAGAAAGCCAAATTCCCATATATTTCAGCCTGGGTCTGACTCTTCCTGAAAATATTCTCCACTCTGAAAGCAAATTTCCATTTTATTGTGCTGTATGTTAATGTCCCATTGAGGCGTGACAAATTCCATCAGAAGGGGAAGATTATTAGTTGCTCTGTCTCAGGGCCAGAAATCAGAAGATTTGCAGGCACACACCGATCCCACACATGTTTTGTACTTGTATAAATGAAGGCAGGAGCCTCGGCAGAGAGCCGTGGAGAGGAGACTGCCAAGAGAGCTCTCAGCTCGAGTCGAGGAAGGAAAGGGGAAGAGTAAAGAATGGGATTTAATGCGGATCTCGGGGAGAAACTGGGTCAAATCGTATATGAGAAATGGGAGACTGGAAGCCCCTGGGGTAGCCAGAATGTGATTACGTAATGTATCTAAGTAAAAATAAAAAAAGAAGTAGCTGTGCTTATTTCTTGATATTTAAATCTCAGGAGGAAGGGGGGTTTGACCTGAATCCAGAGCGCGCCCCTGCCCTGTAGAAAAGCAGGTGTACGGCACGCGCAGCGCAAGCTGTAAAGGCCCGCAGAACGCATGCCATGCACGTGCTCTGTGCGCGCCCCCACGCGCGGACTGCACACCTGCATTTTCCATGGGGGGGGGGGGGGGTGAGGTCCTACGAACATGGAACTGATTTGTTCAAAGTGTACGGCCAGCGCTCCCTGCTCCCCATTCTCCATAAAGCGAAAGAGCAGCGGGACCGGCGCCTGCCTCTGATTGGAAGGAAGAGGGGGCATTTCAGGGTACGTCGCGTCCTTTCCTTGGGGTTTGATGAGAGACAGCGGAAGGTGTCTTGTCAGGATGAGAGATGAAGGTGATTATTATTGTCCAACTGCTATGACTTATCTGTACGGCTTTACCTCCTTCCTTATCATTTTCATGGGTTTTTGGCCTTTTGGGAAAATAAAAGCCCCTTCTCATGGCTCCCAGCATAACTGCAAGGAGGGTCCGAGACCCTCCTCATTTAATGAGTCACAAAACTCGAGGTTATCTGGACTCTGCCATGTCTCCTGTCCTGGCTAGGGGACACTTTGGTTATTATATAGCTCGCCTGTATTAATTTAACGTGGGATTTCTATTCCACCTTTCATGGCTAGAGAGTCGCTTCAGCGTGGGTTGTAATAAAGTTTTACATGCGGTGCTGTAACAGGGCTGCTGGACATTTAAATACAACACAAAAAGTAGATCTGAAATAGGTTCGGAAAACTGCTTTACTAATGAGTGGCTCGTTATTCTGAACAGGGGCTGGTGCTCTGTGTGCAGGACATGGATTGACTGGAGTCAGATGGCCCTCACCCTAATGTGAGCCATCCATAGATGGGTTGTTAAGTCTTTTTGGCTCAGCTGTCTGAGGAAGAGAGAGGGATGTGATTCCACAGATCAGGTGCCATCCCCTTTGAAGGTACTGGTGTGAGCGGTGGGATTCCTGTGCGGGAACAGATCCATTTGCTTTCAGTCCTTTTGTCCAAAGCGCAATCCTAAAAATCACAAGCTCTGGCTCATGAGTGAGGCAGCAGGTTGAGAAGTATGCAGGCACGAAAGGGTTAACCAAGAAACTTCCTTGTGCAATTGTGTAGAGAGCAAAGAAGCTCCTCACAGGCAGTACTGAGCCAACCCAGGCGAGAGTAGCTAAACCTCAATTACACTTACTAAGCACCTTTAAATCCATTAAATGTGTTTTATCAGTCAGCACAAGGCTGTGTAACTCATTTTAATAGAGTGACTGATCTTGCTTTGAATCCTGCATTAATTACACAATTCTGGACTTTGCTGCTTTCGTTTCAGTTGTGCTTGTAATTGTTATGAGGTCGTAAGCGCTCCCGACCGCTCTTGCTGCATTGCAGTCAGCGGTGACTGCGTATCCAGGACTGTCTTGCATGGTAACATTGTGTATCTGAGAGAAGTGGCCTCCCTCTTGTACCAGACGGGTTTCTTGGGAGTTTGAGCGTGAAACCTGAGGTGTCGGCCTCCTGCTGCTGCCATATTCAGCTGTCCCAATCTTCTGGGTCCCTTCCAGGGCCAGCTTTAGATACACTGGGGCCCAAAGCAGAAAACGAGGAGTGGGTCTGCCAGGGCCAGGTGGCTGGAGGTTCTGCCGCAGTTTCACCAGTGGGCAGTACTGGAGTCCCAGGCGTTGGTTTTCCTTCCCCAGCCCCCTATAAAATCAGATCTGGTTCCTTCCTTCCTGGAATCCTCCTCTGCTGTCTCTCTGTCTCCCCCAAGCCAGTTCTGCTTAACCTGCCCAATCCTTTGACGTCTGGGACTGCAGGGTTAGCAGTGACCGAGAGAAATGCCACTCGTAGGGTATGGGGTAGCCAGGGTTTTATCTCTCCTCTGCTTCCTGCCGCCTTGCTCTCTGCTTCTGTGACACCTTCAGGCTCTGCCTTCCCCTCCTCTCCACCCACAGAGAGGGAGCCAGATTCAGCCTGCACAGCCAGCTCACATCAAGGGAGTTATTAACTTCAAAAGTTGTACAGATTTTGGAATTTCAGCTTCTTGTGTAAGACGTGTAACACCCTTCAAGGTGTCCAGGTGCTTGCTTTTTGCCTTCTTTCTTACAATGCCCTCAGGGAGTGTATTGCATGCATGGATATGAATAAAGCATACAGAGAAGTCACGTGATAGGTACCCGAAGGCTTTCACCTCTCTACTCATAAACGTTTTGCCACAACTTATGAGCGGTGAAGGGAGACCCTTCCCAGTGAGTGCACAGAGAAGGTATAGACTTGAGATCTAATGGACGGCCGTTGCGTATTGTCTTTACGCTGTAGCACCTCTGTGTGCCTTGGAAAAGAGGCTCATTGAGTGGCCTCAGTCACGACAGACTGATCCTAGCTGGCCTCGTTGCACTTGAGTCGTGGAGTAGTGTTTTAAAGTTCATGCGGCGTCTAAGGGCATTACAACAGGCCATCTGTAACTGGCCGCCTAAACTCTGCCTGTAATCCTGGGATCTGCTCACGGGTGGGGATTCACTGAAACGTAACAATAAGATCCATGGACCTCAGGGAACATGGGAATGTTGGCCGGGTCTCTGGCACCTTGGTGATCCAAAGACCTTATCGCAATCAACAGTTACCATTGGCTAAACCCCCTCCTGCATTGTAGGCAGATTGCAACATCACCGTCTCTTGTTAGTTTAATGCTTCCTGGAAGTCCAAAGGCTCCCTGTTGTAAAAGATTTTTTTATGATAGTGATTGAGCCCACGCACACACAAGGTTTGCAGCATCAACCCAGGTCAACCGAATAGGCTAATCTGAGTCCTGGTTTTGCCCAACTGAATGCAAGGAAGTGTAGTTTTGACTTTCATCGGAAAATTAATAGGAAGGTCAGAGCTAAAAATTTATGCAATCAATGGAGCAAAATGAGGACTGGATTAGCCTCGTTGGTTGACCTGGGTGCAGTGGCAAATCTAACACAGTTTTTCCAACCCTCTCCTGGAGGCACACCTAGCCAGTTGGGTTTTCAGGATTTCCACAATGAATATGCATGAGATACATTTGCATACCCTGGTTTCCAATGTATGCAAATTGGTCTCATGCAAATTCATTATGGATATTCTGAAAACCTGACTGGTTAGTTGAGCCTCCAGGAGAGGGTTGGGAAACACTGCCCTTCCAGGGCCAGATTTAGGATTTGAACCCCAAAGGCAGAACTGGAACATGGGGGGAGGGCAGGGAGGGAGACCCCGGAGATAAGATAATGGGTGAAGTCCCTCTACCCCCAATCCCCTCCAGAGTGCCTTAGCAGTGCCCTTTTAAAGTGGGCGACTGGAGCGGGCTCCTCCTTAGCACAGGTGCCCTCTTCGTTGACCTGGGTATTTGCCGCCTTCAAAGTTTGGTGCCCTAGGCAGTTGCCTGTGTTGCCTCTGCCTACATCCCGGCCTGCTGCCGTAGCACACGCACACAGGGTACCTGGAGATGAGGGGGACAGTACTCTGGTTATGTTCTGCAGCGGTTAAACTGGGCTGGCACATGGTTCCACTCTGAACCATTCATTTAATGCAAAGCTGAATTACTGCTTTATAGGGCCCAGGAGGCCCCCTGTGTTGTGTGCATTTATCTGCATTAGTAGATGACCAACGACCAGTGACCTGGAGCTGCGGCCATTCCAGAGCCATGGTTCCCATTAGCACGTCTCCAAGTGTCTGTCCCCGGCTGCTTAAGGCAGGACAGATGGAGGCGTACTCCTGCAGTGTGTTCAGTCTCTCAGGGTGGTAAATTCATTGCAGCTGGAATGCCTGCCCGCAGACTTGTGGTTAACGTAAGTGGATGTACTAATCTTGTGAGTTATCAACCGGCATTTCTAGATAGACGATGACAATCTAAACAGGAGCAGCCACCGGCCGGAGTGAAGTCCAGCCTAATGTAGGTATTGTTGCACATGGATGGCCCGGCTAGAATGCACTCTTTGAAGGAATAAAGCTCAAACTAAACGCATATCTCAAACTGATGTATATGCCATTAAAAACTATTCTTGTGCATGTTTCCCCCCCTCCTTGGTGCAATCAGAGCTTCCACTCTAGGGGTGGAAAAACTGGAACTGTGAGGGTCTGTTATGAGGGTAGGAACTGCCAAAGTGTGTTCCCTCTCCCATCTCTCTGAAAATGTAGAAGCAAACGTAATGGCCCAGTTCTTCAACAGTTCAGCACAGGCAGACTTTGCGTGGCTAAAAAGACTGTGCAGATGTACTTTTGTAGAGATATGCAGCGCCATTACTGCAGTGCTGTGCATGCATGGGAAGTTGCATGGTCCCTGTTGGAATCCAGCCAAGAAGCTTGCAACTCTGCTCGTTCAACCCTTCTGGGGTCCCATGGCAGAGCTCCCGAGTGACCCTGGTTTCTGGAGGGAAACTTTTGTCGTTCCTGGCCTTATGACATTCCCCATTTCCTGCCTTCCTTCCTCATGCATTCGGGTATCTCTAGAGCTAATTCAAAATGGGGAAACTCAGGGCTGAAAATCCTACAGTGCCCTGGGATGTAAGCTGAAAAACCAGGAGCGGACAATGGTCTCTCGCCAGAAAGTGGATGACAGTCTAGTAATAGGAGGCCAGAAGATAGAGGTTGAGGGAGGTCAGGGGTAGGGAATAGACAGTAGGCATGGAGCTGATCTCCAAATTACTGACTTAACTTATAAAGTAAGAGTAATTATTGCCTTCTGTGCTATGTGATCTTTATAAGAGGCACCATTCTGATTGGAAATGCATTTAAACAGGAGACAGGAGCTGACATTTAATTGTTGGGATCCATTTCTGCGAGAGGTTAACATATCATCACAGAAGCTGAAGCTGTACATGTCACAGGAAGAGACACCCATCATGTCCTACGTCAATCCCGAAACAAGCACTGAAGCCCATGATGCTTCTCTTTCAAGCTCGCCTTAAGACTTGGCAAGGGCAAGGGGGCTTGGCTAGATCATTTCTACACAAATTATTCCAATTGTATTAGCCCCCCTCCCACAAGAAGTTGACATTTAAGTATACTTGGCAGTCTATATTAAATTCAGACAACCTACTCCTATTACCCTTCCTTGACAGGTCAAATGTCAGTCTGGTGAAAAATAGACCACGGGCTGCTCTCACGGAGCAGGAGCTGCGGTAATTGGAAAATGTAGATTTCTTCTGACCGGTCTGTGTCACTCAGTGTAGCTGTGTTATATGGGAAATTTCGTTGTCTTAATGGATCCTTCTGCTGGGCTGGCTATTGCTGTCTTCCCCAATTTGAAATGTCAGTGAAGTAGAGGGGAAGAGCTCTCCTGCATGCACACAACTGGCATAAGTATCTTATTACCGAATTATTGAGCGCTGGAAGGGAAGCGGGCCTGCAGGTGAGGACGAAAGTCTATTAAAATCTGATGGAGGACGGCATGCTGCCGCCTTTTCGGCCCGTCACTTCTGTCAGTGACTGCATGACGGCCTGAGTCTGTCTCCTAGGATGGGTCAAGGAGCTCAATGAAAACTGATGAGCAAGCCACCAGCCGGACGGGATGAGAACAGTGTCCCATGCTCTGCACTCTCCTGCTGCCTTCCAAGGGTATTAATTCCCCCAACCCCAGCCCAAGGCCTGATATCCCTTCATGTGCTAGTCAATAAAAATAAGGAGGATGTACTGGAGTAACAAGTGAACTCGTATAATACATCGGCACAAGCCTGAGGCAGGAGCGTGCAGTCGGGGAGCAACTCTCGTGGGGGAGGGCAGACATCTTAACTGAACATCTGATGAAGCACTGGGCTTAAGGGGAGGGGGGCATGGTTAAAGGTCAAGGAAAAAGACGGAAGCAGCTTTCAAACAGTAATTCCACATCGTGCTGTCGTCTGCACGGGCTCAGCCGGCTCTAATTTTACATCATTTATTTATTTTAAATTTTTATAGACCGGAATTCCTGTTATGCAATACAAATCAGTCCGGTTTACAAGTAACGAAAGAGGTTGCCCTGGTCTGGGAAGTTAGACCTGGGTTTTTTTTACATAGAACATGGAACAATAACAATAAACCATTGAACATTATTACAAGTAACATAGAATGTAACAATAGCATTTAACAGATTTAACCTTTTTTACAAAGAACTTTAGTAGCGAATATGGTCTGCAGTAGACGGTTATATAAAGGTGAATAATGACTGTTAGAATTGCGAATAAGCAAGTACGGTATGAAAATTAAGTGGCAAGGTGTTGGTGACACCCTGCAATGGTTGGATCTGAAAGTCAGGAGGAGGTGCCTATTGGAAAGCTTGCCTGAAGAGCCAGGTTTTTAACCTTTTTTTGAACTCTAGTAGATTGGGTTCGAGTCGAAGGTCTGGTGGGAGCGCATCATTGTGTCTCTAGCTTTCCCTTGGACTGCTAGTCCATAGTTGTAATCGGGCAAAACCAGGATTGGCTCAGCCTGTCCCCGGTGGCAGAGGGTAATTCTGCATTACAGTCCTATAATCCAAAACTGCCAATTGGCCAGGTTTCCGGAGAGAGAAGTTAGGCCAGGCCTGGCTTTTACATGCTCCCCCCTCCTGGTGGATTGTGGTCGCCACGGTGCTGACTTCAAATGGAAGATGCAAATCCCGCAATGCACCGGGATTGCAAATTTCTAAACTCAAGAATGGCTGAACAGGCCCTTGACCCTCCCTAACCTGGAAACCAGGTCAAGGGGAAAGCAGAAAATAGCTTGGTGCAAATCCAGCCGTTTTAGAAATATTCCTACTTTCAGAACTGACGTCACAATTATGTTTTGCCAGGAAGCCTTTCCTACTTTTGGCGGCTGGATTTCTGGCGAATGGCTTTCTCACCACCAGCCTTGGTGCAGTCCTTGTGGGTGGGGTAGGGAGCCTGACAGGCTCTGTCTGCCCGAGAATAAAGTGTGAAGTGGACACCGTTGTGTTTTCATAGCAACTGAGGATTCTGTGGCGCGCAGGAGAAATCGCATAGCGGAATGCCTCAGCAATCTGAACGGGAGAAGCATCAGATCGGGCACAAGAGGTGACCCCCATATCCATGTCAGGAGGTAGAAGGAAGTGATGGTGAGAGGGAGATATAATGTGTGCGAGGTGGATGGAGGAAGCAGGGAAGGAGAGGTGAGAGATGATGGAGGAGAAGGGGGCACGGGGGTTATGGCTTGTTTCATTCTGCTGCGTCTGTGCCCTCCCTTGGTATGGCCAGGCTAGTTGGGAAGCAGTGTGCCCCAGTGACAGGCCATAAGGAAAGCTGAGCAAGCCCTGCTTCATCCGCTCCTTTAAAATCCTGTTCAGACACGTGCGGCTCGCTTTCCAAGGGGAGGGGAAAATCCAGGAGCGGCTCACCTCTGTACCCTCTGCTCTCTTCCCTCCTCTACTGCCTAATGCCTTGCTAAAAGGGACACAAATAAACTGTGAGCGATGATAATAGATGTGGCTATAAGAGCAGCACTGATACTCACCCCCTCCCCCCCTTTAAAGCGCTCTCTCCAAGCTGGATACTCTTTTTCTTTGGGGTAGAGGAGGAGCAAAATGGAGCGACCTGGTCATCAGCGACCTTCTCGTTCCATGGCTGTTTCTCTCTTGCATTGGAGGTAGAGGAGCCGTAGGACCAGGTGGCCAGGGGCTTTCAGGTGGTAGCCAGTTATTGTGGCTTGTTCTTTCCTGCTGTGTAACGGTGGTGCAGCGGATCAATCTGTCCCTTCATCCGGAGGAAGAATAACTGTCCTTAAAAATGGACCAATCAGCCTCACCCTTGCTGTGAGGTCGGCCGTGGTTCTGGAAATTTACGATACTGAAGAGGAGCAGAAATCTGATGAGGAGTCTGAGGCCCCAGCAGATAAAGCTGAAAATGGCCGACTTTGCTTTGTTGCCTGGATTATGGATTCATCATATCCGAGCAGGGAGGGCAGAGATTAGTAAAGATCCACGAAAGACAGAGGGGGGAGATGTTACCCTGGGTGTATAGGTTGTGCGTTAGATTATAAATCCCAGCACAAAGGTCGTGTCCCCCTGCTCCCCCGTTAGATCACGCGGGTCCTAGAGCTTGGTGAAGTTTAGATAAATTACGAGAGGTTTCTTGTCATGTTCAGAATGAAGTTTGATTTGAGGGGAGTCGAGCTATTTCATCAGCAGTCGGCCGGCAGGTACGGGACGGGGAATTATTGTGTATTTTGAGCATTATCATATTTTCATCTTTCCAAGGTGTGGGTGATAAATCAAGATTAAGGCCATCAAACTGTTATCACTCGCTGAGGTCTTGGGCAAAAGGAAAGCGGCGTGATGCAACGGTGTTGATAAGTGTCAGACATGCTGCTTTGATTGAAATTATTCTGCACTTGTGCCCCGATGCGTAGATTTAATGCAGTAAAATATTGTCAGGGATGCATCTTATGCCACCTCGTAATGCTTTCTCGTTTCCTGTAATTTATGAATGAAATTAAGTCCGTGCTGGTGCTGGTGCTGGGGGTGTTTTGCCTCCGGTCTCTCTCTCTGGACCACAGTAAAATTCTGAATAGATTAAATGGCATAAAATTAAAGAGGGCAGCCATCCACTTCTCTTGCTGGGTTCTGCACGGTGGCTGCAATGTTTGGCAGCCCATGTAGCAAGGCCGTGGGCCACCACACTCGCCCTCATTCCCGATGCCGGCCCGAGCCCCCTGCTCCTCCGTGTGGCCCTGGCCGTGTCTCTAGGCTGCTGTCTCCCCAGGCCCTCCAAGGTGCACGCATGCCCGTCATCACATTTAAAGGGCCAGTGGCGCAAACAGCTAGAGGGCGCCTCCCAATGACACCACTGCCCGGCCTGTATGTAAAGTTCCTCCAGACACTTCTCCAGTGCCTCAGCAATAGGTCCATTACCTTCTGGTAGAGCCAGTGGCCACTGTGTTGTTACTGTTTTTGGTTCCTGCGTGCCTGCTCCAGGTTCTTGTGGTCCCGTCTGTGCTGCTGAGACGTGTCTTTGTCTTCTTCATGGTCAGTCTTCAGCGTCTCTTCTCCCAGTCTTCGGTGTCCTCTGTTCCTGCCTCCTCTCCACTCCTTGTTCTCCTCAGATGGATCTCTGTGCTGTCCTCGACTTGGACTCTAACTGTGCTCCTTCTCCGCCTATCTCTAACTTCTGCCTGGACACCGACCTTAATGGTTCTCTGCCTGCATCGACCTCTGCTGGGGCACTGATTCTGACAGAACTCCACCTGCCCTGACCACAAGCCTGAACCTGGCCTGTCTTCTCGTCACTTCTTCATCGGGCTGACCTGCAATGCCTTTCTTCTTCACAGATCACCACCTCCTCAGAGATCATTTAAGACCAGCCGGCCCCGGCACCCGAGGGCTCACCTTAAGAGGAACGTGGGCTGGTATTGGCGAAACTCCAGTTGGGACTCTGCTCCTGCCAGCTCCATCTGCCGATGGTGGGGACCTGTGAGGCTCCTCCCCACAGGTAGAACCAGCTCTCCCTCAGTTCAAGGATCTACTTCGCCAACAGTGACATTTTAAACCTTCAGGAGAATGTGGTGGGGTGAACACAGACAGTGCCCAGGGAAGAGGCTGTAAAGTCTCTTTATGTGGCCCTTGGTTCTCAAGGACGGGCAAGTTGGCTGCTGTCTGTTTTGGTTTTTTTTAATTGCCCTCCAGTTACAATTTTGAAACAGCATTTCTGATCTTGTTGCTGTGAGATATGAGATTTGGAGAGCTGTGGTTGATGCCACATACAACTGAATAGTTTGACCCCCGATTTTCCTGTGGACATGGTCTAAAAAAAATTGCAGAACTTGAAGGCTTAGACAATCCGTCTATCCATCTGTTGTATCTAGTCTACATCTGTCTATAGTCGGTGTACTGCTATTACTTGCCTTTGTATTGCTGATATGTCACAATATTATTCTCAATGTGGTTTGAGGATTTTATCATTAGTTGTTTTAGGTTGATTCTGATTTCATTTGTGTTTATGTATGTTTATATAGCAATTTGTCCTATTATGATATGTAAGTTTCATAGTACTTTATGTTCTATTTAATTTGATTTTACTTAACTTTTTATGATATGTTGAATTTGTTATAAATGTACATCGCTTTGGTTTATTATCTGCCAGAAATGTAATTAATGAAGAAATATATTGAATTGAATATTGCATGGTTAGCCTGCTAACAGTCTGTTCATGATGTACAAGACGGGTGGCACCTCATAGACTCATCAATTTATTGAGGCAGGAGCTTTCAAGAACACAGTCCACTTCGTCAAAAACAAGAGCAAGTTTCTTCATAAGGTTGATGCATCTGATGAAGTGGACTCTGTCCTCGAAAGTTCCTGCCTCAATAAATCAATTTGTCTATAAGATGCCACCCACCTCCTGTCAGATTTGTTACACCAGAATAATACGACTATCCCTCTGAAGATCTGGACATTGATTGGAGAAGGATGTCAAACTGTGCGGTCTTTATATGTAAAGGAAGCCACACTTTGCTAATCTGGTCCAAGGCGTCTCAAATTTCTAATTTAGGGCATGATTCTCTAAGCTTTTCTTTTTTACATAAACAAAGAATGGGAGAAAAGCCTTAGCAAATCAGGCCTTTAATCTTTGTTTGAATCTTCCTGCTTTAGAAATAGTCATTGTTACACCTTTGTGACCCCAGTGGAGTCAGGTGTCAGGTCATTAACCCCTTTCCCCATATCGTACAGATTCCTAACCTCAGGCAAATGTCCGAGAGTGAACCATCCTCGGCTCAGAGCCCAGGCCCTGTGCTGGGATCCCAGCTGAAAAGAGGCTGGGAGTGGCACTCCAGTTTGATGACAGCCAGCTTGATTTGGCAGTGAGTGTTGAGTATGGAAACTCCCCCAGGTGCCTTCACGTTTAGAATGCCGAGTAAAGGACCATTTCTCAGTTCTGTCCATTGAGTCCAGCCATGGATAAAGGCACATGTTTCCATACATCAGGTCTACAGCAGTAACGATAAGATAGAAATCAGTTATCCAGACAGCGTACCAGTGTATAACTAACACAGATTGTTGCAGTTCAGCAAGAGACATGCAAAATCAATGCAACCCCCGTAGGTAAATGTCAACAGAGACTCTTCCCAATGCAAAATCTATCTCAATTGTACTCCGCACACCTGCCTTCCATTGATCGGCCTCTGAGCCACAGTAGGAGCTAAGAAAAATTCCAATGAACGAAGAAACTGATCTGAGCTGGAGTTTGGTCCCCCCCGGATGATGGGTCCCAGGACTGGCGCCATCATGGCTGCCGCTGGTGAAGAAAGGGCAGGTTCGGCGGCAAGGGCTGTTTGAAGGGAGAGGGCTAAAAATGCCTAAAGGCCGCAGAGAGCTTTAGAAGAGCTTTGCTCCTGCCCATGGGGGCAGAATAAAAACCAAATGTATTTAACCTTCTCTGCAGCACAGATGAGTGCAGAAAACTGAATTATTATTCTGTTCCTTGCATTTTCCCGGAGGCCATCACTATCTAAAGGCAGGGGGCATGGGTCCACGTGACAGGGGAACGCACGGTGACTGCGGGGCACTGGCACAACGTTGCACCGTGGGCAGGACCGGGGAACCGTCCTCTGTTCTACCAAAGCCTATGAAAAAGATGCAGGAAAAGTACCTCCCTCTATTATTGTGGAAGAAGTGATGCCCCCCCCCCCCCAATTAACTTTAAAATACAAAAAAAAGTCTATAAGGCTTGAACGTTGTGGACCAATGATTAAACGTGACCCAAATGTGTCAGAAGGTGAAAATATACTAAGAAACCTCTGCACGAGTTTGTATGAAGATTCTTACTTAACATAAAAATTGCAAGGCAGCGGCAAAGTGTGGCATTAAAAAAAAGTGCTTTTTCTGCTGCAGCGTAGATGAAGCCATGCATTATTGCTCCATGTGCATCAGTGGAAGTATAATTTTGAAGCAAGTTATCTGATATAAAGCGATCGTGCTTACAGTGCTCATCCACCGCACAGATGTGCTTAGCACTGTGATCTTCACAGGACAAATAACTTACTCATGTCAGTTTTGTTTTCCTCCCCTCTCTGCTTTCACTTAACATAAGATGAAATGTAATGTGGACAAGCGCAAAGTGATGCACTTAGGGAAGAGTAACCCAAGTTATGGCTACGCAATGCGAGGTTCCACATTAGAACTGGCATCAGTAGCTTGGGATCTACTTAATGTTTGGGTACTTGCCAGGTTCTTGTGGCCTGGATTGGCCACTGTTGGAAACAGGATGCTGGGCTTGATGGACCCTTGGTCTGACCCAGTATGGCATTTTCTTATGTTCTTAGAAATCTCCATTCAGGAAAAGGATCTAGGCGTCATCGCTGAAGAAATCTTCTGCTCAGTCTGCAGCAGTCAAGAAAGCAAACAGAATGCTTGGGATTATTAGGAAAGGAATGGAGAATAAAGCAGAGAATATCGCAATGCCTCTGATTCAGTCCATGGTGCAACCTTGTCTTGAGTATTGTGTTCAGTTCTGGTCACCACATCTCAAGAAAGATATAGCAGAATTAGAAAAGGACGACCAAAATAATAAAGGGTATAGAATGAGTCCCCTACGAAGAAAGGCTAAAGAGATCAGGGCTGTTCAGCTTGGAGAAGAGACGGCTGAGGGGAGATATGGTAATAATAGTGGAGTGGAATGGATGAATGCAAATTGGATGTTTATTCTTTCAGAAAGTACAAAGATTCAGAAGACACACAATGAAGTTACTGGGTAATACATTTAAGATAAATAGGAGAAAATATTTTTTTACTCAATGCATAATTAAACTCTGGAATTTGCTGCCAGAGGATGTCATAAATGCTGTTACTGTAGCAGGATTTAAGAAAGGTTTGGACCAGTCCCTGGAAGAAAAGTCCATAAACCATTATTAAGGTGGAGTTGGGGCAATTCATTGCTTATCCCTGGGATAAGCAGCTTGGACTCTCTCTACCCCTTGGGATCCTGCCAGGTACCTGTGACCTGGATTGGCCACTGTTGGAAATGGGACACTGGCTTGATGGACCTTTGGTCTGATTCAGTACTTATAGTAACATAACATGGCAAGGACCTTTTCACCCACACAGTCTGCCTAGTTGCCCCCTGCCCTCTAAGTCACCTCAGCCTCTACTGTAGAGATGCCCAATTCCAGTCCTCTAGAGCCACAAAGAGGTCAGGTTTTCAGGATATCCACAATGAATATGCATTCCATAGATTTGCATGCACTGCCTCTATTGTAAGCAAATCTAGCTCATGCATATTCATTGTGGATATCCTGAAATCTAGGCTTGTTTGTGGTTCTAGAAGCCTGGAATTGACTAACCCTACCCTACTTGACCTCCCAGCCTCCTCCTCCCTGGCTCTTTCACCGTCTTCTGTATCTGTTCTGAGTGTGCTTGAATTCTGTCGCTGCTCATTGGCTTCTTCAGGCATCCCCTACCAGCAAGGGACCAATCAGAAGGCAGTAATTGCCTCGCACCTGATTGGTTGAGATTGCAAGCTAAATATAAAGGGATTATTGGGTTCCTTTTGCTTTCAGCTAGAGATGGACTGAAAAATGGTAATAAGTGATTGTTGTGGCAAAGTCTTTCCCATAATCTGGCCGTTTGCCTACTAGTGAGGCTTATCAGCTCTCAGTGGCTGAGCATTATAATATGATCCCAGGAAATGCAGAGAGATGTAGGACCACATGTAGGAAGGATTTTTCTCTCCTTTGGGGTTATGGGGGAAAAATGAAGCAAAGTGACTTGCCTAGTGTCACCCAGAGACTTATCCCATGCAGCAGAGGTTTTCCCAGTTTGCAGCTCATTGTCTGATCTCCCCCTCTTACAAAAGCTGCTGGTTTTCACATCTTAGAACAGACTTCCGAAGAGCTTCTGTCCACAGCCTTTGAGTTCTCCCCCCCCTGGGATAAAAGCAGGTATGATGACCCTGGAGGAGAGAAGGGTTAGTGTCCCTGGAGATGAAGAAACCCCATTTCCAGCTCGCTGCACTGCGACGCTGCCAGCTGCGCTTCGGAAGCTGCCATCCTCGTGCCCCAGATAAAACAGGAAAGGAACAGATTTCAAATGATTGCTGGCAAATGGCTGGGCCCTAACCTGGGGAGAGTGATGTAGGATGCAGCGTGTAAACTGTCCTACGGTCTTCAAACTGATTGAATGCATTTCCTCGCCCTGTAAATCTCTGCAGAGAACCTGTTCTGATCCGACCCCTTTTTAGACTGATTTAGTGTGTGTTTTTCTGCGCTGCTCACGACAGTAATGGGGTTTCAGATGAGCCTGAGAAATATGGCTCGCATTGCCTTTGCTGGCGTTTTTATCATTAGGAGAGAAAGTGAAATGTAACACCTCAGAAGGGAAAACATAGGAGGGTTTTTTTTTTTCTGTTTCAACTGGAGTCCATCCAGCTCCATTAGGAGCTCTTGGGGCCAGTTCTGAGTTTTGAGCTCCTCTCCCTTGACCTGCAGGGATTTTGCTCTCCTCCAGAGCAGAACAGAGGCAAAACTTTTCCTGGCTGAGGTGAAACCGGTGCAGACCCAGGCTTTTCACCATTCACAAGTGTGTCTGCCTCTGCGCATCTTGCTGTGTAGTAGAGCAGCGTTTCCCAGTCCTCTCCTGGAGGCGCACCTATCCATCCGGGTTTTCTGGATCGCCACGATGAATATGCATGAGATATAAATTTGCATACACTGGGTCTCCAGTCTTCTGCATATTCATCATGGATATCCTGCAAACCTGACTGGTTAGGTGAGTCTCCAGGGGAGGGTTGGGAAACGCCGTTGTAGAATTCATTGGAAGTTTATTTTATTTTTGTAGGAACAGGTGAATATGGAAGCCAATCTTGGCCCAAGCTGCTGCCTTCACAGACCCTTCTTCCCCTTTGGCATTGAAGGCCACGTACTCAGGGGAACTGGTGGTCTGAGAACCACCCTTCTTCACCGTGGTGCCAACGCATGCGCTCTTAGCTGCATATAGAGGAGGTGTTTTCGGGGGGGGGGGGGGGCGGGAGGAGGAAAATTAATGAATTGCTTAAATTCCATTTTCAAATCTGCGTGCATTATTTTCCATGGGGGGGTGGGGAGGTACCCACTCAAAATCCCGGAACAGATGTTTGCAGGCTGTTTGCACGCCTGGAAAGCTTCAAAATGAGGGCTAGATAGGCACTTCCACTTTGAAAATTTGTGCAATGTCCACAGGCGGGCTTTGTCCCAGTGCGGATGCTTTGATGGCTGCCACTGACTCTTTCACCATTTTCTGCGTTTTGTGCCGAAGCTGTCCCTTTACACCTCATGCTGGAAGCTCTCTTTTTCAGGCATTCTTACGTGCTCCTGTTCAGGGTTATCGGCGCGGTATGCGGCGCACCTTGTACGTGTGCTCGGTGCTGCATGCATTAATTCCATTGGTAACCCTTGGCTTTTATTTTTCTTTTCAGTGTTATTGGTGCAGCGCGTGCTCCTTTGGTAAACCGGTGCCGTTGCAGGGTCACCAGTGCAGTAAATCCGCATTTTCTCCGCGCCCTGGCCTCTAGCAGCACCTCATGAAGTGTTGGCGAGGCGGCAAGGCAATGCTAACACACCCGTCGTTCCAGCTCCTTCCAAAAAGATCAATTACCGTGAGTGCACGCTGACCATCACACCGAACAATGCCTCCAGCTCCAGGTCACCCTAAACTGCCACTGAGTCAGGGTATCTCTACTCCTGGTCCAGCTGTTAATTCTGCACTAAGATTACCTCGTACCCAGCGTATCTCTCAGGACCAGACAGGTTAGAAATCCTGGCACATTATTACCTGCACAAGTGTCAGAAGTGGAGCTCTGCAATAAAGAGCCCATTGGCGCCTCCTTCATAAACCTCGATTTCCAGAGGTTAATAACTTTAGATTGAAAGTGGCGTGATGAGGGTCTGCAGGTAGAAGATAGCCGAGATCCTCAAAGCTGCCTTGCCTAATAACTCCCAGCTTCTCCCGAGCTGTATTAGAGTTATCTGGGATGTTCGTGATTTTCTGCGTCCTGCCGTGGGCCCTTATCATGGGAGGGTCAGTGGGGATATGTAGCAGCCATTCCCAGCTCCTGCAGGCGGCAGAAGGCAGAAGACATCTGTTTTTCTGTTTTCAAGCTGTTGCTTATAGGCTTTGGCAGAAGCTTAGAGTGGGAAAAACTCTGCAAGTGAAGGTAGTTGGGTGGAATATAAACCCCCCCCCGTGTGTGGGGGGATGGGATGGGGAGTAGGAGGTAGAAAATTGAAGGAAGGGCACATTCACTCAATCAAATATAAACATTTTAGAGTGCCAAAGAGGGGAAAATGCTTGCCAATGGGCAGGTAGTGGGGGGTGTACGGCTGCATTAGGGTCCCAAGAAGCTGAGGGGGGAGGGGGAGGGGTGTCATTGAGCATGGGGCGACCTGATGTTTCAAACAGCGGCCTTGGTGGTGGTTCGGACTATTCCAAAACTTGGTAGTAAGACACAAGATGTGATGCAGGATTAAGTATGTAACTTGTAAGCAGCAAACAGGAAGATGACAACCTGAAACAGCCTTGCAGGGGAGGCAGGTTGATCCTGTCCTGGTTTTACCCCGTTGCCAGCAGGGACTTGTTCTGATTTCCCTATTGCATGCACTAAGAAAAGCAAGACTACAAGTCCCTGCATGCAGTGGAGCAAAACCAGGACTGGATCGACCTGTGCTGAAAATCTGGAGCCAGTTGGCCACCCTAAGCGGAGGAGTTGGAGCAGATATAGAGGGCAGTGGCAGGAACAGGGTTGAGAGGGTGGGTAAAAGACATGAGGGGTGTGGGGGAGCTGATCTGCCCATCTTCCCAAAGTATCAGAGAACTAGAGAGAAGACTACTGAGCTGACTTGATGGGCCAGTTGGTCTTTGTCTGCTGTTGTTTAAGTGTTACTATGCATACAAAAAATCTATACCTCCTTATACTGAACTAGACTATAAAAGTCAACAAAATATGGAAAACAGAAAGGGTTTCAGTGTGCACCACCTGTTTCTGAGCACTGCTTCTTCTGCTGTCCACTCACCAAAGTCAGATTTCTTTGCATGAATGAGCAGGATTTGGTGCTTGCATCTGGAGGCTGCCCGGCTCTGACCTTGGTTGATTTCCAGATGTGGAGCGTGCTCAGAAGCCTGGTCTTCATGGAGGAGGCCCTTTGCCAGTGAGATGAGAGGCTGCAACCTTTTCCCTGCGGCGAACATTGTCGGCACTCCCTGAGGCAGAAGGTTCCTATAGAAACGCGTCTGCGCAATATGCCGGGATAACCAGGGGGCATCAGGTCAGGAGGGACGAGCTGAGCCAGGCCTGCTTTCTCCACGCTGACTCCAGTTTTACCTCCAGTCACCTGAAACCACAACTCCACAAATACAGGGGGACTAAAACCAGGCCTGGCTCCTTCCTCAGTGACCCATCCGGTGCTCCTCAGGAGGTCTGCTGCTCTTCTGAGCTATTCACAGCACATCATTTCCCCGTGTAGCAAAGCTGTTACTCGTAAGCCAGATTATTTACACATGAGAAATGCAGTATTCTCACTATTGCCTTGGGTTTGAACATGCACTGTAGATTGCTTCTATGCCAGCAGTATCTGTGCAGCAGGTAAGATGCAGGGTGTGTGTTGTGTTGCTTAACACATTGAAACGGAGCAACATCATTCGTTCTGCACCGTATATTTTTTATGAGCTTTGTCGGGAACAAACAGGGAAGAAATTGTAGTCTCTGTGCTTTTCCCCCCTCTAGTGTGGGCTGTAGTAGACACAACGAAGTATCTCTTATTCAACCAGAAACTGATGTGAAAAAGATTAAAAGATCTGTTGAGCTACAAAGGTCAGCAATCTGGCCCCAGCAAAGGATGCATTATGGGACTTTTAGTGGCGATGAGCAGCACTTGGAATGTTATGAGAGGATAATGTTAAGGCTTTCATCTCATTCTGTGCCAAGGGGACCACGCTCTCTTGCGTATTTTATTACTATAAGATTTTTTTCATACATTTGTAATTATGCTAAAAGATTATTTTAATTGAATTTTGTTTATTTATTGGCTGTTGCCCAAGTCAAGCATCAAGATTAGCACAAGAGATCAAAGCATTTGCAACCAAGGAAGGCGTTTAATTCTTCTTCTTAATAACATAGGTCTTCAGTGGGTTGACCTCTGCAGTTGATAGTGGCCAACTCCATAGCTTAAGAAAGGGAACATTGATTCAGATTTAGGTTATATGAAGGTATAGATGTATTTAATTTGCTTGAATTTTTTAAATTAATGTAATTTTCTTAATTTGTTTTGGATGTTAATTTTATGTATGATATACTGAAATTGGCCAATCATATCAAAAGGCAATAGTATCGCTTGATATGAATGATTTCTTAAATTACTGTTTTAGCATGGAGTTTGTATGATAAATTTCCTGCTTTATGTGGTTGTATTTGATGATTGATTATATCATGTTGGCTGCTGTGATTTATCTAGCTGTGCTTAAGAATGGCGTAATATAAATCCCTAAATTAAATTAATTCAACAGAGGTTTATACCTTTGGAGGAACTCATGTCACTATAGTGTTGATTATCACCTTATAGTTGACTAAATCAAGGCATAAGGCATAAAGTGATATTCCCCAAAGTTATGGAGCTGGGATTCTAGGAAAAGGTTCTAGACATCTGGTCTAAAAGTTACAATCTCTGGACCACATTTTTTGACTCAGGCTCACACTATTGGGGTGGTAGCTCTCTGCTCCCTCCATTGGGTTCTCTTGTTCTCTGGGGGCAATAGTGGGGCTGCCACCATTGCCCCAGAATGAGACCTGCTGTTAGTGGCTCTCTGGAGAATCAGGATGTCAGAAAGGTCTGGAGATCCTGTAGAGTTTTAGCTTGACCCCATAACCCCTAAGCAACAGGTTTGGCAATGGGAGAGGCTGCCAGTAATCCAGTGGAGTAGTCTGACTAATACCATGGACCTCACCGAATGATTGCTGGAATGTTTTCTGTCCTGGGATCCACAGACCCAGATTTGAAATAATTGCATTGCTGTGCAGGGGAGCAGGAGGAAAGTATTTGTTCAGCATGAATAAATACTTATTGACTGTAAATAGACTATATTTTCTTAATCTTCTGTAATTGACTATCTCAGAGAAATAAGCTGCAAGTCCTTGGGAACACAGAACTTCTGTGTGAAGTGAAAGTGTGACGTATTATCTCTCCTTCCCCTCCCCTACTGAAGGTGCAACCCAATGTCTTTATCATCTGTTAATTAAAGAACCCATATGCATGTGTTAATTAAATGGCAAATACCGAGCACCAAGCACCTTGCTTGTTCTAGATGCAAACATCTTAAAACAGCCCTTCTAAGGAATATAGAAAGATTGAGGGGAGTCCTGGGTCCTATGACACATGAGATCGCGGTGCTTGACCTGCCCTTAATACAATACATGCTATGACTTTATTGTACAAAGCTCACGTTTGCCATATTGAGATGGAAAGCCTAAACACATCTCAGATCAATTTGGTCTATTTCTATTTGACATTTAACAAGCAATCTGAAACCCTCAGAAGCTAATTTGTCTTTGATCTCAAAGGTTAATCACCATCGTCTCGACCATAATATAAAAAAAATCACTAAATTCAATTTAAAAAATATAGACCGAATGACTTAAATTCAATTATGCTCAGTTTTATCTCTTTTATATATTAATGCTTATTAGGATTGTCAGCGGTGTTGACATTCTGTTGATTTTTGGCCCCGATGATTTCTAATGATTGGTGTCATTTCCAGATAAGTCTATTGGTGAAGCAATGTAGGACTGGGATTTCCACAAAGTAGTTCCTTCAGCACCTTACATGTGGATTGTGTCATACTTTGGGCACTCTCCATCTGTATGACTATTTTCCTTGGATATTTCATTTGCTTTTCACTGATCCAGATACAACAGCGGTTACTGACGTTTAGAAATCTGGATTGGTAAGATTATAATATGGGCCAGAGCTGCCGAGAGGGGTCTGGAACGGGATGATAGGAATTTTATCATCAGAATATGAAAAATGAAAGGCTGGGTAAGACCAGTGGTCCATCACGCCCAGCATCCTGCCTCCGGCACCAACAGTGGCCAGTCTCGGTTGCTT
The DNA here is from genome assembly GCF_901001135.1 of Rhinatrema bivittatum. NCBI lineage: Eukaryota > Metazoa > Chordata > Amphibia > Gymnophiona > Rhinatrematidae > Rhinatrema > Rhinatrema bivittatum. The sequence continues at coordinate 73,203,727 of NC_042629.1, read as the reverse complement.
GGAAGTACTCGGCAGATCCTAACTTGAGTGTGTGGCAATCTCTTCCCTTTTGCTCATTCCCAGAATTGGCATTTTCCAGGTCTGTCTAATAGTGTATCCATACCTTTTTAAAGCCCAGCTTTTCTACTAGCCATGACCACATCCTCTGGCAACAAATTCTATAGCTTAATTGTGCATTCACCAAATAAATTCTTTCTTGACGTTGATTCATGGAGCATCTCTCTGTCTTTGCACTATTTGAAAGGATAAATAATCATTCCCTATTAACTGGCTCTGCACCACTCGTGATTTTGTAAATCTCTTTCATATCCCTTTTTGGTCATCTCTTCTCCAAGCTGAAGAACCCTAACCTGTCAAACCTTTCCCCTTCATCATTTGTGTTGTCCTCCTCTGCACCTTTTCTAGTTTCGCTTTGTCTTTTTTGAGATGTGGGGACCAGACCTGCACGTGGCACTCAAGGTGCGCTTGCACCATAGATTCCTCCGGCGCATTATGATATTCTTGGTTTCTCTTTCTATTCTGCGTACAGTTTTACTGTGCTCCTTCTTTCGTTGGGCCCTCAGTTTGCTGTAGTGCCTTTGCCAGCCTCACAGTGATTTGCTTCACTTTCTTTGATTCATCTCCTACAAAAATGTTTCTGGCATTGCTATCTCTCCAGCATCCTCTGCAGCGAAGACTGAAGTAAAGAATACATTCAGTTTTCCTGCCATGGGCTTCTTCTCCTTGAGCGCTTCTTATACCCAGCTGAGTCCCTCACAGGCTCCATTGCCTTTCATGTACTTGAAAAAGGTTTTATTATTTATTCTTGCCTCTCTGGCAAGTTTGCCCTCAGATTCTCTCTTGGCCTAGTCTTATTACAATTTTATAAGCTTCTTATGCTCATCCCTATTTTCCTCATGAGGTCCTGCTTTCATTTTTTAAAGGATGCCTTTTTTGCTTTAATAGCCATTCTGGCAGTCGTTTGGTTGTCATTAAGCTTTTTTTTTTTTTTTAACATTATCAGGGTTTTCAAGACCCTATTTTTAAACTCTCTTCACGCCTGTGCGGCCTTTTAACCTTCACAACAGCTCCTTATCGTTTCCTTGTATTATTTTATCATTATCTAGTTCCATGTGTGCATTTTCTAGACTGGTGAGAATATATGTTGTTAGTGTGTGGTGTACGATAGATCTTCCAGGATATGGGGAAAGTCTCATGATATGGGACATATTGCATTGTGTGTGTTTATAAGCGTAGGAGACAAAAGTGTTAGACCTATCAAGATATGCGGAATATGTCATCTGACCTTTGGGTAGGGAGAAGTCTGGAGCTAAATATTTGGAATAGCTTGTTTGGTCTCATGCCACTAAATCTACCACATGTCGTGACTAAGATTTCATTGGTTTCTCTGTGTTTGATGAATCCTGGATTGAGGAAGCAGAAAACCGCCCCAGCTCTATATACATAGAGTTCATGTAATTTAATTTACTGCTTGCATCCCCGTAGCATGATACTAATTTTATGCAAGTGCTTTTGCTCTTGGCTGTGGCAGTGACACGTTTAGATTTTGCTGTTCTGCTCCCCGGGGCGCTGTAATCATGCTGTACTGCCCCAGTTTTTGAACATCCTTCTGAAACTAAACTGAACCCTAGGGGCTCTGAAATTGCCACTGTCGTCCTGGATATGATCTCCCGTTCAAGTAATTGTTTTTCGTTTCTTTTGCCCTTTCTTTTATATGCTGCCGGCATACCAGAAAGCAATAACTCATTAGGAGCAAATGAGATTGATTTCATTGAGTGCTTTTTGTCCAGACATATTAAAATGTGCTCCGAAAGCCCAGTGTTTTATTAGTGCCTTTACCTTCTCAGTGATGGATTTCGAAGTGCAGTTTTTAATTGAAAATGGCTTGATTATATATCTGTTATAATGATTCAACACCAAGTTTATCAACTTTTCTAGGACAAGAGTGTATGAAGGGGAAAACAAAATGGCTGACGTCTTGTGTCTACCTGTGAAGCTTGCACAACCATTGCCACCAAGCCAAGAACATTCTAGTAAAATATATTACTTCTAAATTGATGATGCTAGAGGAGGGACGGACAGCAGAGGGGAAGGTGGAGGTATCTTAGATCTCCAACAAATGCTGAAGGCATACAGTTAATCTAAAAAACAACCAGCAGTGTCTCGCCACATATCCAATGGCTAACCCAGTGATTGTCATCCTCCATCGTAGGATCATTACTTTATAATTATGACTGAAGAAGGTGAGGGTATTCTGTTGTACAGTCTTCTCAGTTCTCATAACTGAGTTGGGCCTGAAGCGAAAGGGATTTTCTGTGGGCTGTGAGAACTGTCATTGGTCCAGCATAAGTTTTGTCCAAAGATGATAATATCCTCGAGCTTTGGAGACAATCTTTGTCCGAATGAATATAATGTTATCTTACTGCTACTTAACATCCTCTTTTCCTGTATACATCTTATTGCTGTTATTGGATTGGGAAGGAAGTCCCAAAATGCAGCTTAAAAAAAAAAAGATATTTCTCCAGCTTTCGCTGCAAGCGTTCAGCTAATTTAATGTATTTCTGTTCTCTCGCAGCAGAACTTCATTGTGACATCATCAAATCTTGTTAAGATGCCTTAGCTGTCATTGCTTACTAGTTCACTGTTATGCAAATGGAAGATGATCAGAAGGAGAAGTTGTAATGTCATGATTAACTGAGCAGAATGCAGAACCTGCCAATGCTCTCGTTTAATTGTTGCAAGTCTACAGCCGTGCCATCGTTAATGCAAATAATCACATTTGTCTTGGTAATAATTCATTTTAGAAATTCGCCATTAACAGCCATCCTTAGCTTTTCTGGTTTTTTTTTTTTTTCAGTCTGCTTACGTTTTGCATTTAAGTCTCTCTGCTGCCTTTGAGAAACGAGTAAGGCAGGTAATTGCAAAGCTTCCCGCACCGGCCTGATTTCCAGGTGCAGGCCTCCGACTCCACAGGCTTCCGTGTCACAGTTGGGCCTTTCGCAGACTGTACATCAGTCGTTTGCATACTCCTAGGGTTGAAGGAGATAGCTTGTTCGCTGTCAGGAATGCGACAAAAAAAAAAAAGTGGCCACCGACATCTAAGGATGCTATAAGCGGAAACATTTCCTGCTTCCAGAGAGAGGAGCTCCACTTTGATATTTAATGCGTAAGAAGGCACGTGGACAGGGGCTGGTCGGGGATGGGGGGTAGGGGGAGCAGAAATGAGACATTTCACATACTACTCCAGTCTTGCCAGTAAGTGAAACAGAACCCTGCAGGAAATCAAATGTGCCCTGGATATGTCTCTTCTAGGCAGAGCTAACGCTCTTCAGCGCTCGCTGCTCCTGTAGGGGGGCAAAGCCTAAGATCTCAGGGAAAAAAATAGATATCAAAGGAAATCTGGAAATTGTGACTCAAAAAGCAAGCAAAAAGTAAAAAAGGTGCGTCTGCACTGTGTGGTCTCATATCTGGCCTGAGGCGACGGCTAGGCTTGTCACAAAGCACATGGACATTGGGGAAACCCTAGTAGAGTATTTGGGTCTTTCCAAAAGTCAAGGGAAATATATTTTTTGTTTAAACAGGCTCTTGATTGAGGCCTTTGTATCTGAATGGGAAATTAAAGATTTCTTAGGATTTTATACTATTGAACAGTTCAGTGGAAGGGGATAGGAAAATGTTTGCAATTCTTAACCGCTACCAAGTGAGTTTTTAATGACATGATTAAGGATCTTAGAAACCGAACGGGTCCATCAGGATTTTTATTTTTGACTAGTTTAATTAATTAGATTGTGCCAGTTATCTTGCATAACTTTCATGCTACTTCTATACCATTTCATGACGATATTTTACAGTTTTGGTCTCTAGGAAACAGTTTATTTTTTTTTATTTTATGCTTTTATGAATCATATTTGCTTATATTTTGGTGTCTGATTAATAGATGATGCATTTTATATTGGACATTCCTCACCTAAGGTGTTACCGCAGTTAGGCGAGTCAGAAGTTAAGCAAATAAAATAAATAAGAAATGAAAGGTTGTAAAAGCATACTCATCCACTTAGAAGCGAACAAGATGGTAGGCGGGTGAAGATATTAATCACGAGTCTGTAAACACAGCAGAAGGGCAAATCACTAGCACACAAAACCAATAATATCAAACAGGAAAAAATGATCCCAAGCACTTCATAATATATCACCCGACTCGTGTTTTGAATGTAGCGGGCATAGCGCGTGTAAGACTGTTGTTGGCTGAGACTGCTTAATAAGTAGCTAGAAGGAGTCTGGGGCCAGTGTGCCTCCTCCAACAGGGTAGAAATTGTGGATCCTGGCCAGGAAACTTCCAGCCAAGCATCCCCAACGAAGAGATTTAGCACCCGGCCGAAGCTACCTTCAAAGACACCTCCTGTCTGGCTAAATCTTCCTTCTTCAGTCTAAGGGGCCAGAGGCATAAGCTGCCTTAACAGTACTGCAAAACGTAGCGCAGCCTAAACGCCTCTCGCAAGTGCTTAGCATAGGTAAACAGCGTTGTTAACACAGGTAAACCGGTCTGCGTTAGTGTTTACACAAAATCTGTGCTAATGAGATATTGAGATGCAGAGCAGCTCCTTGCCTGTTAATTCATGCAGAAACTCACCAAATGAGCCGGCCCAGGGGCAGTGATGTGCACAGCCATGTGGAAGGTCCAGTTTGATCCGCGAGTTAGGTCTCCCGCTCCCCCCCCCGGTCAGCTGGGGCTGGGGACGCTGCAGAGGCAGCGCTCATAACCCCCGGTGAGGGGGAGGGGAAGAGTCACTCAAGGGCAACACCTATTGCCAGGCTTCAGGGCTGGCAATTGCAGGGCCCCATGGCTGCAGTGGTTTGTTGGGGGGATATTTATTTATTAAAGGTTTTTATATTCCGCTTATAACTGAAGAAAACATATTAAGCGGGGCCCTATGAGGGGTGAATAGGAGCAATGAGCCTGGGCCTTGCACTTCGGGGAGCTCTGCACCCCATCCCCAACGCTACAATTTCAGCACCCCAGGGCCACACTGTGTTTGAGTCGGCTTTGGCCCTGCACCGTCTTTAGGTCAGCCATGAAAATCAGGGAACAAAATCCCAGGCAGTTTGAACGAAGGCTTGTGGTACCAGATCTTAGCAGGGATTCTGACTGAGCCGGAAGTGCAAAGGATGCAGGTGAACAGAGCAACATCGTTAATGAAGGCAGGTAAATGACCCCCAGTGGTCCATCTATTCTGCCTAACAAGTTGCTTGGGTGGTAACTGCCAGTCCGTGCAGTATACCCCCCTCCACCATGTCTTCTAACTGTTGCACCGTGCAGGTTACCCCCATGCAGAGACGATAACACCTAGAGTTACAATAGGTTACCCCATTTCTTCACTTCCATCCTCTCCCCAATCATGCAGCTCACTGCCTAGTTTTGCAAAGAGTTTGCACCAAAATTATTATTATTGTTATGATTTCTTAACCGCCTTTAGGAGTAGATTCACCCAAGGTGGAGAGATAGACAGCTTAAGATGATAAGAGTCATATCATGCAACGATGTTAGGATAATAACCTACACATGAATGAGCAATGCCTAACTAATGCACGTTAAATCTGCAAACTCCTCATGCACATGTTTGCAAATGGAATAGCGCGCATCGTTTGCCGACTTAGCATGCGTTAACGAGTTGGTGCACCTTGCCCACCTTGGAGCATTGACCTCTGTGGAGGCTGTGATACCTTTATAAAGGGCTCACAAGAAAGGATCTCATTCTTGAAGGCTCATGGATTCTTCGTGAGTCCCTGTGAAAGTGTCACTGCCTGGAAAAGGTTTTGTTCAAGGGGGAATTTTCCAGTTCTGTCCCTGGGATGGGGGTAGGGGATCTGAATTGAATAAAGCCCCAAGACTTGTAGTTTTTTCACCTCTACGTCTTTAGTTTCCAAATCTTTGCTTCCAGACTGAGGGCTCACTCTATCCCAGAATTAAAAGAGGGGCCGGCGGGAGATCCTTGTCCACTTTTGGACAGGTTTCTCCTTTCGTATTGCCGTCCCTTCGCCCTGTCGTGGGGGGTTCTGATTGGCAGTAAAATGCAGTCACTGGGCTCCGCACCCCGTCTTCCCACAATGACGGTAAAAGTTTCCAGACCTTCCCCCGGTTTGATATCTTTCATTAACATTTTGTGCAACCACAAATTGCTTTTACTGTCAGGGAGCATTCGGCCCATAACACTGCAGACATTGATGAATGAGGAAGTGGTGAAGCTAATGACAGTGAAAAGAGAATTATAAATCCCAGATTGTTTAATATTAAATCTAGGATTGTTTGGGGGGGGGGGGGGGGGTTTGCACATGTCTCATTTGTCTGCCTTGTTCAGTGATGCACTGTTCTTGGAAGGAAAATAAAGAATACTGGAGAGTTTGTGGAATTATCAAACCAGGTACATCGTTGGGCTAGCCAAGATATAATCTCCCATCCAGAGAGCCGGGGGGAGGTTCTGCACATTGCAGTGCCCTTGGTCAGTTTAGGGATGTCAAGGCCTGCAGAGTGCACAGGTGCAGTGAGGGATAAAGCACATTGCACCTCCGCACTGCCAATCTGAACCTGGATCCAGCCAGCCTGCTCGATAGCAGGTCTAAAGCTAGCCAGATATAACTTATCCGGCTAACTAGAACTTATCTGGGTATACTCAGTGGCACAGGTATGCTAGGCCGCTATGCAGCAATCAGCTCCTCTTGTTGGTACCTTTCATTCATTCAAATGATAGAAATTCATCAGTCAGATCAAATTTGCAGTTAATTCCTCTGACTGTGTTTCTAAAACCACCCTCCAGATCCGCCCCAAGTTGAAAGTGTCCCCTCTAACATGCCTCTAACATGGCTCTTCCGACAAGCCTACCCTGATTAAGTACACCGACTTCTGCAAGTATCTTGCCTACGCCTTGTATATTCCTGTAAATAGTCCGTTGCAGTTTTTATTTATTGCTTTAATTCCTCCACCTCCTGCTCTTTGTATACTCCTCCTTGTTCGCCCTCCCTGTTCATTGTAATTTCTACCTTTAAAGTTACATTGTAAACCGGTATGATGTATGCATACTAATACCGGTATATAAAAGTTTTTAAATAAATAAATAAATATAGCATGCCACATTGACTCTATACAGAGTCTCTCTCTCTCTCTCTCTCTCTCTCTCTCTCACACGCACACACACACACACACACACGCAGCTGTGTTTGTGATATTTATAGCATTTTGATGAATCTAAGGGCAAATATGCTAAACTGCTGCTTTAAGAGTTTCAATAAAATTGATCCTTGTGGTCTTCTCTAAGATCAAAATGAGTGACGTGCAGTGGCATTACCCTGAGGATAGAATCTGCATCCTGCGGGAGTCACCTGGTCTAGGAATTTTAGTCCCAGGATAACAAAGATGCACCCCTGCCCCTCCCCCAGTCTGATCAATATTAACTTACTTTTATTTTACACCACACTCATTTTAAACATCACGTTCAGCATTTTTAGCGAGCCTGATTTCTGCCTCGCTCGACAAGATGCGGAAACACAGTAGGCCCAGGCACTTGCCAGGTGACACAATGAGGCGTAGGTGTTTTGATGAGATTAGATTAAGCATCTGCGGAGCAAGGCGGAGAGCCAATATCAACACCGACAGAAAATAATTTAAAAAAAAAACAAAAAACCAGGAAAACTTTCTTGCCAAGTGCATTTTCAAGCTGGCATGTCATTACTTGAGAAGACAGACATTGTTTGGAAATGTTTCACTGCTTTGAGTGTAGCAAAATATCGGCCAAGAATTGGAGGAGCACCTACGCTATGAAAGGCTTAACCGCGGCAGATGCAGCACCTTCCATTCACGAGAGGAAAGCAAAGTATGTCGTGGGTTTTGCTCTAACACAGAAGGGATTCCAGGTTGGGGGCTGAACAGAAACCCCTGTTAGTTTGGTTTAAAATTTCCAGGAGAAAGTAGGAATGCTGTAAAGTCTTCACGGCTGTCTTTAGGAAGATGCCAATGGTATAACCATAAGAACATAAGAACATGCCATACTGGGTCAGACCAAGGGTCCATCAAGCCCAGCATCCTGTTTCCAACAGTGGCCAATCCAGGCCATAAGAACCTGGCAATTACCCAAAAACTAAGTCCATTCCATGTAACCATTGCTAATGGCAGTGGCTATTCTCTAAGTGAACTTAATAGCAGGTAATGGACTTCTCCAAGAACTTATCCAATCCTTTTTTAAACCCAGCTGCACTTACTGCACGAACCACATCCTCTGGCAACAAATTCCAGAGTTTAATTGTGCGTTGAGTGAAAAAGAACTTTCTCCGATTAGTTTTAAATGTGCCCCATGCTAACTTCATGGAGTGCCCCCTAGTCTTTCTACTATCCGAAAGAGTAAATAACCGATTCACATCTACCCGTTCTAGACCTCTCATGATTTTAAACACCTCTATCATATCCCCCCTCAGTTGTCTCTTCTCCAAGCTGAAAAGTCCTAACCTCTTTAGTCTTTCCTCATAGGGGAGCTGTTCCATTCCCCACACACCAGGCCTTGCCATGTTCACACTGCACCTGCCTAAAGACAGCCCCTGTATTGTGTGGCCTAGGACAGTCGGAGCAGAGAGGGCTCAGCCTCTTCACCACGTCAGCTCTCTATCAAGGCGGGGGGAAGCTGCTGGGGCTGTTAGGAGAGCGCGCCACATTTCATCATCCCATCAGGCCCCGTTCAGACCTAGGGGCAGCCCTGAAAGTCTTGTTGTGAGCACAAACACATAGGAATTAGTTTTGAAAAAGATAAGACCTGTTCACAACTTGTAGGTGCTACGGTTTTATTGGAATAACTTAAAGCATTATTTTGCGAGCAGCTATCATGAGTGGCGTGTCCCGAAGTGAGCTCGCCTGGCAAGCCTGTATGCGTGCAGTGAGATGCCCCCACCCTCCATGGGAGCAACCCCTAATCCCCCCCTTGCCTGAGAAGGTCCCATACCCCCCTCTCCCCCTGCTTTATTTCCCTCCTTTGGTTGTCACCTGGTTTGGGCCCTTCCCGCCAGACAAATTTCTCATCTGTTGCTTTGACCAACTTCAGTTGGAGTTGGTTCTTGTATGACCCAGTCAGGATGATGGGGCCAGAGTCAATTTCTTGGGGGTGGAGGCTGCCTTTGGTGTCCTCTGCTATGTTTTCTCCACTTTTAAAGAGAGCTGTGGATTGCTTTCTGAATGTATGGGTGCATTTTTGGTTCTAGCGATATTTTGTTTAAGCTGTCGGTGAGTTAGCCCCGAAAACGTCCTGATACCATGTGCAGGTGTCTCGTGCTGAAGCACGGGCAGATTGCTTTAAAAAAACAACCAAACTCTAAATTCATTCTTAGGGGTTTTCTTTCCTAATTTTAGCCTTTCTGCATGTGAAAATCAGCAGCCCTTGGTCATCAAGGGCAAACTGTGGGAGCTCTTACCCAATTCTAAACCTTTAGCATTTTTCAGCAAAAGTCCCACAGTGCATTTTTCAGAGGAATCTGCCTGAACAGTTTTTTCCCCGTGGATTTTCTTTTTATCCTCCCAGCAGGTGCAGGAAATTAAACCCTTGTGCAAACGATGAGTGAGCCACTAGACCTGCACTGTCTTCGCCTGGAACTTAAGCCTGACCTAGAGCATGCACGTCGTCTCTGGTCAGGAAACCTTATGGCGTGCAGCCGCCCTCCGTCGTTAGCAATGTTGCAGGTGCAATATTACATTTTCTGTGGCATGACAAGCTCTTTGCAACCTCCCTGTTTCATTTGCATCAAGAAATTGTTATTTCTATCTTAATCAGTCCTGCGAGGCGCTCTTCCTTCCAGCCTGCAAATGCAGACCTGACCGGGGTATATATTAAACAGCCGGCACGTGCCATGAGGAAGGGAGATCATTCTGCATTCCCCATCATAAGAGAAAACAACAAGGGAAGAGAGAAGAGAATGCGGCTAGCTGCGGCTTTGGGGGCTACTACTGGCACGAGGGGAGGGCAGCATGCACGTGGCCCCCTTCTGCACCCTGCCGAGACCACGCAAAAACTCCCTGGAGGAGGAGAGAGGTTCTCCTTTCAATGGATAGGCAAGCTGGAGAAATTAGAGCCACTGCCTCAACCCAGGTCAGTCAAAGGTGGCTGATGCAGTCCTGGTTTTACCCTGTAGCAATGCACAGATATGATGGAACCCACCGAATGACGGTATATAAAAAAGAAATGAGTAAATAAATAAATATGTAATTTCTGATTTTCCTAGGAAAATCAAGTTGTACTACAAATTTCTGCAAGCAACAGGGCAAAAAAACCATGACCGGATCAGTCCGGGTGAGGCGGCAATTGCAGGAGGGAAATGGCTCGCCAAGGGTGAGGATTAATAGGAATAAATTGGCTTCTGGATGCTGTGTGAAGGCATGAAGGGGTATTTTGTGACCACCAATGCCAGTCTGCTCTCGAAGGCCTCTGCATCCTGGCATTCAGCAGAAGAGCCCAAGTGAAAGAAAGGCCCCTTTGCAAGCACCGCGGTTCCGAGTGTTTTTGTTGTCGATTCGGATGGTTCTGGGGGGGCTATAGTGAGATTCAGGCAGAATTCACCCTTCTATGCTCACTCAGCTTGGGAAGGGGCTGAGGAGGTGTCCCGCAGATTAAAACAGATAGGGGTACATTTTCAAAGCTCTTCTTCGGGACAAGGAGTGTAAAACAAGGAGGTGGGTGTGTAGGTTGGCGGGCTACACCTCCCTGAATTATCAGCCTCCTAACTGCATAACTGCATGCCCATGAGTTTATGAGCTGCCTGAGGTTGGCTGCCTTAAAGTCTTTTTGGAGGAGTACTGGGGATTTACGCAGGTAACTTGAATGTTCCCGTTTTGCACCAGTCTGGTTAATTCAGCCTCTGTTCAGCTTGGAGGATCTCGGATTGCCTGTGTGCGTCTGAATAACTCCCAGCTCTACACCGGGCATTAGGGTTCCTCCAACCGAACCACTTCAGAGACACTGCAGGGATGACGACCATAATGACGAGTCACTAATTATCTGGAGGAACGAGCTGGGGAGAGAAAAAAAAAAAGAAAGAAAGTCAGAAAAAAAAGCAGCAGCTGCAAACCCAATTTAGTGAGCTGATAAGTCTGCCTGACGAGGAGGGATCATATCATTCTGCCTCTCTCTCCAAACTGAGACCAGGGAAGGTTTGCACGGCACACATCGATCAATCTGACAGTATCTTGCAAGAAAATTATTATATTGGGTGAACAGACAGTGCCGTTGTGACTGTTTCATTTCTCTGCAGCCGGGAGATTCACCCTCTTGGTGCCTCCGGGCTCCATCCCGTCCCTGCCTCCTTGCAGGAACAAAGCTGGAGCCAGACCAGGGTCGCCGATTTAAGTCTCACTTCCTTTGAAGAGCTGGAGGCCAGAGTGAAAGGTTTTTGCCACAAAGGGGTCTGGTTCAGCACTTCAGTGGAGGGAAAGCACCTGCTTTTATTGGCAGTCTGGCCCTTAGCCCTGCCGACCTTGTTTCTGAACTTCTGCAGCGTGTGCTCAGTTTATTGTGGCAATGAGCTGCTCTGGGATGGAGAAGCCAAGGCTGCTTTTTGGCACTGCCTCTGGCCTAGTGTTCCGGGTGCCATATTGGTTCCAAAGAAAGCCAGGTTACAGCCTCTTTTTACAGGGGCCCAGGGAAGAATTATCATCCATAGGCGATTTGTACCTGAACCTCCCACGGGGCCTGAGGGGAGGAGAGCATGGGAGAACCATGAGGATAAAGCTAGAGGTCAGATGGGGTCTGCAGTTAATCGGGAATATAGGCAGAAATATTCCGTATTTTAAACCTTTTATTTATGCAGTTTTAACAAATATAAACATTACATTAATATTTGCAAAGAAAATAGATGAGAGAAATGGCAATTATGAAACAATGAAAGTGCAATCTCTTACAAGCCCACAATATATTCTGTATTTATAAGCTTCAGCATCCCATAGATCCCTGGTAAAGGGAAATCTGAAGAAGAGACCGACCCCCATGGGGTCTGAAAAACTCATGGACTGTAACAGCTTTACAGAAGTCCCGTCGTGTTGGCCAGGTGTCATGGCCCATGAAGACACTGGCTTTCTCCAGGACCATAATGCCCTAGAACATAAGAATTGCCTTGTTGGGTCAGACCAAGGTCCATCAATCCCAGCATCCTGTCGCCAACAGTGACCACCAATCCAGGTCGCAAGTACCCGGCAGATCCCATAGAGCAGATCTAATTCCTGTTACTCACTCCCGGGGAGAGCAGTGGCTTTCTTTAGTCTGCCTGGCTGAGGATGTGGTATGGACGTTTCCTCCAGGAGCTTGTCCAAGCCTTTTTTAAACCCCGCTATGCTCGTCACCTTCATCACATCCTCTGGCAACGGATCCCACAGCTGGACAGTGCGCTGAGTGAAAAAGTACTTTCTATGATCTGTTTTGAATCTGTTGGTTGTGAGTTTCATGGCGCGTCCCCTTGTTTTAGTATTATTTGAAAGGGTAAATAACCGTCCTTTATCTACCCATCCCACTCCTCTCGGCCGTCTCTTTTCCAAGCTGAAGAGCCCTAACCTGCGCAGGTTCTCATCACAGGAGAGACGCGCCATCCCCTTTATCATTTGTGTCGCCTTTTCTAGTTCTGCTGTTTCTTTCTTAGGATGGGGTGACCAGAACTGCCCACAGTACTAAAAGTGCTCGATACAGAAGCAATATACTTTCTGTTTTATTCTCCATTCCTTTTTGGATCATACATACTATTCTATTTGCTTTTTTGACGACCACTGCCTACTTAGCTGAGGATTTCAATGCGTTGTCCACAAGGACTCTAAGGTCCTTATCCTGGGCGGTGACTCCCAGTACAGAACCCAGCATCGCGCACCTGCAGTGGGGATTGTTCTCCTCTGTGTGCGTCACTTTGCAGCTTTCCACATTAAATTTCATCTGCCATTCAGTCGCCCAGTCTCACAAGGTCCTTGTGCAGTTCCTCTCAAGCCGCTGCTGTTTGAACAACTTTGAATAATTGTTTGTCATCTGCATATCCGCTCACCTCACTCATCGTTCCCTCTACCAGATCATTCATGAATATGTTAAACAGCACAGGTCCCGGCGCCAGTCCCTGAGGTGCTCTACTAGCAACCTTTTGCCATTTGGAAAACTAACCGTTTGGCCTTACTCTCTGTTTTCTGTCTGCCTCCGATCCCATGACTTTGTAGTTTCCCGAGGAGTCTCTCCTGGGGAACTTTGCCAAATGCCTTCTGAAAATCCAAGTGCCCTGCATCACCTTTACCTACCTGAAAATTAATTCTGAAAGATCGGTAGGACATGACTTCCCAAGACTCTTCTCCATTAAGCCATGTCTGTCGTTGTGACCAGTGGTTTTCTTTTTAAGAACAGCATCTTCCATTTTGCCCGGTACCGACGTCAGGCGACTGTCGGGATGCTTAAGCACAGGCGGCGGTGAAACCCGGTCCAGCAAAGGTTCCCCTTTGCTGGACCGGGTTTCCGGTGGTTCCCCCCCCTCCCCCCCCCCCACTCCTGTATATGATGTAAGCTAACGCTGTCTTTTTAAAATGTAAACTTTATTGACTGGTGCCCGTGCTTGGAAAAGCAAAGTAGCCATCCCATGGGGGGGGGCACAGTCTCCTTTCACCCCCTCCTGCTGTTAGAAGAAGGGCCGGCGTCTGAGCAGATGAATTCTCCGCTCCGCTGGCTTCAGAGATTGAAGAAATTTATGGGGGGGAAAAAAAAAATGAAATATTGACAACTGTCTCCGTCCTTGTATAAGCTGACCCCTGCTGCTGCTGCTGCCCGGCGTCTCTCTCTCTCTCTGGCATTCCTGCCGCTGCATTTGCAGAGCCGGGCCCGGCGGCCATGCTCCACCACCATGGGAGGGGGACACGTCAATGCCAGGCAGAGCTGTTTGGGTTTATGTGGTGAAATCTGCCTGCCTGCCTCCCCACTTCCGCCCACCCCACCTCCCCCAAGCAAGGGGAATGCTCTTTCTGTGGGTAGACTAACCAGTGCGAAGGATCAGTCCTCAGGACTGGCTTTCTGCTTTTACCTAGATATTCCCATAGCCCAATCTCTCTCAACGAGTGAGGCTTTATAAAAAAAAAACAAAAAAAACCCTATTATCAACAGTAGCCTGAGAACTACAAGCAAAAGTGCTATTATTATTGTAACGCTTATAAACCACTCTGAGTCTTTGTAGGAAGAGAGGGCTGCAGATGTAAATAGAAATAGGGAGGTCAGTATTCAGAAATCATTTAGATGGATAACTGAAAATACTTATCCAGCTGACTTTAAGATAGCCGGGGATATTCCGCGATACTTTCAGCAGTTTTTATTGAAGCGATGCGAGAATTATCCAAAGCTGTTGCTGGATCCGGCTTTGAAATGGCTCGGTTCCCTTCTTCGCTGGTCACATCTGCAGTGCCCATCAATCTCGCTTCCCCCCACCCCTCCACACCCCCAGCATTCCCCGACTGAGAAGCTCGCGGGCAATGATGAAGCGGAACCAAAAAAAATAGCCCGTACCCTAGGCCAGTGCTTCCCAAGCAGTGTGCCGTGGCAGCCAGCGGCGTGTCTCCCCGGACCACGGAAGAGAAACCCCTGCCCGATGTCGGATGCAGGCCGGCGCCTGGGCTCTGCCCTCATAACAAGAAGGGACGCCAGCGGTGGCTCTTAAACTGATAGGAACGTCTTTCTGAGAACAGCTGCAGTCCTGCCGGCTGCCTCAGGAGCCCTGGCGTGGGGTAACCAACGGGCAGGCAGAGAGCCGGGACTCGCTTCCTGCAGCACACACAATGCACGCACCAACCTCATCCTTCCCATCTTTGAGTCCTTCAGGCTGAGTGAGACAGGGAGAGCGCGCACTGAGCAGGGGCCGTGACTCACCGAGTGTTGGGGACGGCAGCAGCACTGAAGGAGCTGCGACAGCCACACGTGGCAGCCAAGGTAACTGAGCCAGCTGTGCAGGCCGCACCACCTTCCTCCCTTCTCCTGCTGGAGCTGCTGCATCACGATGGGGTCTCATGTGTGCCTTCACCCCCTCTCTCTCTGCCCTCCCCCCCTTTGTTTTAAAGTTTCAGAGAGAGGTTGGTGGGGCTTTCAGTGCCTCTCTGGCTCTTTTTTTTTGGCCATAGGAGTCCTCTCCATGGCCGCACTGCCTGCTCCGTGGAGGCTGCTGCGCCTCGCAGACGTTTTGGTTAATGTAGGGGCGCCTCGGGTGTGACAAGGCTGGGGAAATTCTGTGCTGCTCTATGTGATTGAATCCCATCCTTGGGGCAGCGCCATCCGCCGTAGTTGCTGAATTAAATCAGGGCAGATCGACTTGAGCAATTTCTCCCTGACGTTCGGTGAGCAGTTTTATTTCTGGCAAGTAAAGCCGAATTGTTCGCGTCTGCTTGACATTGTTCTATCCAAAGCTATTACCGAGCAAGATATGGGCAGTAATTGACCAGAATAGATAACGCCCGCATTGCTAGGAGCAGTGGTAATTTTCAATTTTCTACAAAAAAAAAAAAAAAAAGGTACCAGGTTGGGGGCCAGCAGTGGCCTCCACCTTCAGTTCCAGTTACAGCATTGAAAGGGATGAAATTAGCTTGAGTTCATCAAAGTCCCAGGTTGGCAACTTGGCGGAAAATTGCCACCGGCCAGGAGCTATCGTCCCAGCTTATTTAGCAGCATCTGGCACGTTGTCATCGGCGGTGCAAGATCAGAACGGCGCAGAGCAGCAGTGCGCTCCCGGCAGCCGGCGTGTCGGAGGAGCAAGGGAGCCTGTCTGACGCCCTGTGATCCAAATCTCCAAAACCGATGCCGGGGCTCAGCTTTCCACGCCTTACCAGGTGCCTTCTGCCTCTTGCTGGTCCAGCACAAGGTGCTTCAACGTGCAAAATAAAAAGTGCGTTTTCTGCTGGAGCGGTGCGGAATGAAAGTCATGGGAGGGGAAGAGGGTTCTTCCTGCAGCTGGGAAATAAAACTCTCCCTGGGTGCCCGCGTTCAGATCGGAGCAGGATGCGGAGAGGCGCATTTCCAGAGCCCCCTTGCTCCATGCCCCATCCAGGCAGGGTCCATTTACGTCTCTGTTGCCTACGCTCATCGTTTTGTGCTGCCTCTCTCTCTCTTAAAAAGGAACAGTTAGACTTCCTATTTTTACAAGGAAGGACATTTGTTGTGTAGGCTGATTTGTTCTCAGAAGTGGGAAATCACCATTGGAAAGCATTTTCCAAAAGCAATGCTGCAGAACACGATCATGCCCCCCCTTATCCCGTCGCATCAGGGCTTATTTTTAGGCCTGCTCTTCTGGATCCCACACGGAGCGAGCAATAATTAACTGATGGCATTAAAAGACAGATGAATTTAAATATCCAGAGAGAGAGAGAGAGAGAAAAAAGACAAATTTATAGAGCCGGGATTTTCAGCGAATGCGCATCAGATCCGGTTCTGTGTATTAATCTCAGTGCCAGGAGTATTTTTGTACCCAGCAGATAAGGGAGGGAAAAATGCTTACGGTTCGCTTTCTGTTCCGTTTGCCGCACGAGCTGGACTTGACCCGGTATGAAGTACTTGTTATTGAGTATCGCCTGGAAATTTTCCGCCTCCCCATCCCACCACTGCGGGTGGTGATTTAAAGACCTTCGAGACGGGCGGGCGTCGTTCGCCCTAGCGCTGCGGGCCATCGAGCAGGTCCGCTGGGGCCTGGGGAGGTATGGGAGGCCGGTGGCTAGTACACTGGCGGCCCTTGTGGGCCCAGTGGGGTGGCGCTGAGGTTCTGCCTTTGGATCGGGAAGGTTCCTTGGATCTGCCCGGATCTGTGCTCCGGTAAAGGAGGGTGAGAACGGACGAGTCCCACTGCATGGGACTCGTCCAAGCCATTCTAAGAGTTGATTTTTTTGTTTTTACCTTTAACCAGAGGCTGCAGAGCGCCTCGCCTGTTCAGGTATTACTATTAAAACTCCTGCTAGGATCAGGAATAACTCGTACTGTAAGAAATCCGGGAATAATCCCCGTGCAGGCAAAGTGATCAAGAAGGACCACAGGAATGTTACTGATGTTGTGTCGGTGTTCACAGCACCGGTCCCAGATATTTCACATCTGTCCCAGTGTTTCTCTTCTAAATTGTGACACAGAGAGGTTACGATTTGTTCAAGGAGGTAGAGGAGTTGATTCACCCCATTTCTTGTTTATGTCACCTTGAAAAGAAGCTATGAACAGCCCTCTGGCTACATATTTACTACCTCCTGACAAAAAGAGGGCAGGTCCACGATCCTCTAACTTGAGTACATAAAAGTGATAGAAAGGTGCCGCTTACTGGTACGAGTGGAGGCAGTTGTGTTGCGGCACTGCCGCAGATGGGTGAAGCTGCGCAGGCTCTGCCATCTCCACCGTGGTCAGCAGGACAATGGGAGAAAAACCTCACATTAATGGGCAGGTGACCGGAGCGGGCATGGCTGAAAAGAGCCAATGATTGTGGACTTTACGGAAGGCATTACTGGCCCACACGGCATCACCGAGTCCTATTAATTAGAACGAAAGTCTGTCGGTGTAAGAGGTGCAGATGGTGAGCTATGCCTGCATGTGATTCTGGATGGCCAGCTACTGGCTAGTGGTGTGCTGAGCAGAGTCATCAAGGCTTTCTACCCTGGGATGCTGAAGTATGTTGTTGGCTAATGGGCTACCTTGACTCATGGTGCTGCTCATAAAAGCATTCAAGGCAAAGTGTGCAAAAGATGTTTGAGATTCTTTATTTATAGCCTTCCTGATTTCTCTGTCAGCATTCTCTTTAACTTCCTTCTACTTATAAAACAGTGGGTTTTTTTTCCATCAAGAGTGAAAGACTTCTATTTTTCCTTTCCCACAGTGATTCCTATGGAGTTGGGCAGGTTAGTTGTTTGGAGTATATTTAACCCTTTGAACCCTAGGTTCCTAATTTCCTCGGGAAAACCAATACTTTTTGTCAATGTGCTATTTTTAATATTATTATTGCTTATTCAGTATGTGATTACACCGGTTTACTGGTTATTCAGTATGTGATTATACCGGTTTACCGAGATAATGGGTGTTGATATTGATATTAGGCCGTCCCTAAATTCAGTGAGTGAAGTGTGGACAAGCATTTTTGGCCTCCTATCAGAACAGGGTCTCCTAGATGTACCATATATTTAAAACACAGAATGAGACCATTTTTATTCACTGAAATTCCCAAATATCTTTCTGTGAGAAAATCTTTCCCAGTCTTGAACGGGTGACTTCATGTTCTCAGCCCTAAGTGCTACGCCATAGTTCTAGCACCATGTTGGAGCCTCTGCCTAGGTCTGTGTGCCAGAGCTTATCTTTGCAATAATTTCACTTGGAAATCCCAATGTCCTGTATTTAGCTTTGCAGCAGGAGTAGAAAACGGGGTAGCCAGACCTGGTGCATGTTTCTACCATATTCAGACCATGTAATGGCCACTTCTTAGACATGTAACAAGAACCGACACAAAGAATAAAGATAGGTATAAGCACCTATACCTTCTTTTTCTCTCCTGTCCTCATTACCCCTTGCCTAAAGATCAGTCATATATCCCTGCTACTTAGAGATTCTTGGTTAAATCAAGAAGATTTAATATATCTAAATTCTGAAAATGACTCTGCTTTGTTGGAGGCTAGCAATTATAACAACATAAAAACATAAGAAATGCCATACTGGGTCAGACCAAGGGTCCATCAAGCCCAGTATCCTGTTTACTACAGTGAACAATCCAAGTCACAAGTACCTGGCAAGTACCTAAACAGT
This sequence comes from Rhinatrema bivittatum, assembly GCF_901001135.1. Taxonomy (NCBI): domain Eukaryota; kingdom Metazoa; phylum Chordata; class Amphibia; order Gymnophiona; family Rhinatrematidae; genus Rhinatrema; species Rhinatrema bivittatum. The sequence goes on along the minus strand of NC_042629.1, from coordinate 73,184,951 downwards.
AGATAAATCACAAGCTACTATTGCTTATTAATTACTGTAATAGCACTGTATGGATTTTTCCTCTAGGAACTTATTTAAACCTTTTTTAAACCCAGTTACACTAACTGCTGTAACCACATCCTCTGGCAATGAATTCCAGAGCTTAACTATGCACTGAGTGAGAGAGAATTTTCTTTGATTTGTTTTAAATGAGCTTCTTGCTAACTTCATGGAGTGCCCCCTGGTCCTATTATCTGAGAGAATAAACAGTCAATTTACATTAACTTGTTCAAGTCCTTTCATTATTTTGTAGACTTCTATCATATCCCCCCGCAGACGTCTCTTCTCCAAACTGAACAGCCCTAACTTCTTTAGCCTTTCCTCATAGGGGAGCTCTTCCATGCCCCTTATCATTTTGGTCGCCCTTCTCTGCACTTTCTCCTGTTCTGTTATATCCTTTTTGAGATGCAGTGACTAGAACTGCACACAGTATTCAAGATGCAGTCTCACCAAGGAGCGATGCAGAGGCATTGTAACATCCTCTGTTTTATTTTCCATTCCCTTCCTAATAATTCCTAACATTCTGTTTGCTTTTTTGATCTACACAGCACACTGAGCTGATGATTTTAAAGTATTATCCACTATGATGCCTAGATCTTTTTCCTGGGTGGTAACTCCTAAGACAGAACCTAACATTGTGTAACTACAGTAAGGGTTATTTTTCCCTATGCATCACTTTGCACTTGTCCACATTAAATTTCATCTGCCATTTGGAAGCCCAATCTTCCAATCTCACAAGGTCTTCCTGCAATTTATCATAATCCACTTGAGATTTAACTACTCTGAATAATTTTGTGTCATCCACAAATGTGATCACTGCACTCATCGTACCCTTTCCAGATCACTTATAAATATATTAAAAATCACCGGTCCAAGTACAGATCCCTGAGGCACTCCACTGTTTACCCTTTTCCACTGTGAAAATTGACCATTTAATCCTACTCTCTGTTTCCTGTCTTTCAACCAGTTTGCAATCCACAAAAGGTCATCGCCTCCTATCCCATGAGAATCCGAACCTGGAGCCCTTTTGCCATGGCGATTCCTGTTCACATTTGATGGGTTAAAAAAAGCACCTCCAAAATTAGGTTACCAAAAAAGCAACTTTCACCCTGTGTGTCACGGTATAACATGGGAAAAATATGAGAAAAGCTTTACCTCTTCTCATTTACCTAGTGCAAAAAAAAAGTGTTCTTAGGAGTCAATTGCGTTTGTAAGTGAATTATTAGGGTTTTTGTTTCCTCTTGCCTGACATGATATTCACTTGCTGTCAGGCATGTGGAGAGTTTTTCTGGCTGGAGTGAATAAAAACCCCTTTGTTGCTTTAACAAGTGACTGATTGAGTTAGTGGCTCCATGCAGATTGCGCTGTCTCGGGGGAGCCGACCTGTAATTTTCTTTTCAAGCGACGGCATCAACAAACAGCCCGCCACGGCAAACGGCACGGCGCCGACCAAACACAGGTCGCTCAAGGAAAATCTGAACGAGCCGAAGCAGATGCGGGAAAAACCCTGCGTGCCCGCTTTTGGAAATTTTAATTTTTTTTCCAGATTTCCTTTGAATTTCACCCGGATCAGAGGGGACAATTCATTGGATTTCCCCCCTGAGCAGAGCAAAGTGAAATTCCAAGTGAACAGCAAACTCGACCCGGGCTTGAAATTCACCCGGTTTGACTCTGACAGTGGGTAGCCCCGAGGATGCCACATTTTGGGGAGAACGCCCCCTTTTGCTCCCGTAAAGGCATCAAAATTCAGCGAGCCAGGCAAATTTCCTCCCCCATATTTGCTAGGAAGATAAAATCTGCGGGGACTGTTTTCTCCCAGCAGATCTGGGGAAACGTCTTGGACGGATTCCCCAAAATGTCCGCTGGACGTCCTGCTGAGGAGCTGGTTGAAAGCCACAGTTTCTCTGCCTTTGGCGTTGGGTGAATGCGTTGCACGGACGCAAGAAACCAAGCCGAGGAGGAGGTCCTCACGTTGTTTATGGGCTTTCGTTTATGACGGGGACCGGTCGCATCCATTACCGGGAGGCGCTCTGGTCTGTGTCGCCACAGCATGTGAGTGGAAGGGGGAAGCTCAAATCCCCCCACTCCTAGGCAGCCCAGCAGCCCTGATCAAGCCATTTATCATCCTGATGCCCAGCCGTGGGCTGTTAAACTCTTCGGGGGTAGGAACCTGACAGACGGTACGGTTTATCTTTGCTAGTGCTGGCTGCTCGTGAAAAATAAACATTGTGGTTGGACCAGAAGAACGCGCCTCAGATAATGAGGTCCGTGGTTAGCCGTGGGATTCACCTTGCATGTGTTCTCCGCTCTACCTCATTCCTTTCTTTTTTTTTTGTCGTTGCTCTGAACGCAGAAGGATTGCTCTGTGTCTTGTTTCTCTGCTTTCCCAGACTGCCACCGTGTTGTTCCTCCTCACCTGCGTTTCCCCTTGGGGATGTCCCAGTGCTATTCTTGGCACATTTGCCACAGTAGGACATACACCAGAGGTCTGTTTATACTGGCGGCTTGCCCAGTGCGTGCCCGAGCAACCTGTGGAGGAGGGAGATGGATCATTAAAGTCACTCAGAGAATGAACACGTTCGGGGGGGAGGGGGCGGAGTTGATTCATCTTGGCTCTGGGTGTCCAACGGCGCAAGGCCCCTCTGAGCGTGGAAGGAAATTTTCTCATGGTTGCCGATTTTGCTAACAGGAGCTTAACGCGTGTATTTCAGCCTGCAGCCCACCGGCGAGGCCTGCCCAGAGGGTTGAGATCTGCAGCAATTCCGGGCTCTCGGGTGCTGACCCACAGCCCACCCACGCTGCCAAGGATACATCCCAGCTGCCGGCCCGCAGAAGCTTGACCGCTCGCAGGTTTTTGTTTCCTTCCTCATTGGTCCTGGGTGGAGGAACACACGAGACCCTGAATTTAATCCAACACCCCATGCCCACCCCACTCCACCCCCCCACTATCTTACCCCCACCCCCGAGGGCATGTTGCATTTCTAGCTGGACATCCTCATCGAAGGAATCTCCTCTCTCCATCCACCGTTTGCGGTTTCAAGGTGCAGGTCGGTGTCTCCACCGTCCGAAACGTGCGGCGCGTACGCGTGAGACTCAAGCCACAGGAGAAGACGGATGGGAGAGAAGGGGGGGGGGGATTGCAGCCTGCAGTGCCCGTCACGACCGGCGGCAGGGCCAGGGCGCGCTCCCTTACTTAGTGGACGGCTTTCTGCTGACCGGCCATGGAAGAGCCATGCAGGGGTCAGGAGGAACCCTGGCAATCTGTACTTCTGGAGAAGAACCTCAGTGCGGCCCTCGGGTTTCTGGTACACGGGGCTGCCGGAAGCAGCTGGATCTGAGCTGGAGGAAGGCGCTTTTCCATCCTGGAACAAGTTAAAGGAATTCCTACAGGTGTTCCCGCCCCTCCCCGAATCCGCGTGAAAAATAAAATTCCATCTGATTTGGTGGCGAAGGCCCTGGGTGGGGGGAGGGTCTGTGTGAATCCGATGACCTGGGGTTCTTATAAAAAAAAAAAAAAAAAAATCTTCAAGTTAGACCCAGAAATAAAGAGAGAGAGAGAGCAGATTCAGAAACAGGAATGGGTAAAGAAGCGCAGACGGCGTGAAAGGGAAGACGAGGCCTGCGCACGCGCGAGCGAAAACCAGCGACAGCCGAAGGCCACTAATTTAGCTGCGCGACGCATCTCGGGTTGTCATTAGATGTCTCAGTCCAGCCTGATTTAATTATTTTCCCCTGCTCCACGATCATCTGTCCTGCGCCGGGGAAAGGAGTTAGGAATTTCTCTTTTATTGTTTTCGAGATCATTTGTTTGCGTCAGGCTAGGGCTTCACTAATTGCTTTTTCAATCTTTCTTAGCTTAGTTGGCTCCCGAGGACCTCATCTGTGCCTGTAAAGCCTAAAATCCAAATCTGATGATTTCCCCGGCTCTGCCCCAGCGATATAGGGGCCCTTGTGAAGAAGAATAAAAAATGTTAAGCGTTCATTTGCAGTCTCTTCTCAGGCTCCTGCCAAAGCTGAGCTAATACTGCATTTAGGGATAGAGGAAGAAATTGTGCAGCGGTGCCATGAGGAGGTGCAACGTTTTCAGGAGAAAGGGATCCGGTCCTGGTTTTATTCCCCCTCCCCCCCCCCCCCCCCATATCCTGCTGTTGCATTTGGAGGGGGCTTGGCCTCTCCTGGAGAGCGGTGCCCGCTGACCACCTTGGCTGGCTCAGATGATGGCTTGCGTTAGGAGGACCTGGCACAGATTCTTGGTTGTTTGTTTTCAGGAGAAACGGATCTGGTCCTGGTTTTATTGCCCTGCCCTCCCCTCCCCCCCCCCCCCCCCCTGTTGCATTTGGAGGGGGCTTGGCCTCTCCTGGAGAGCGGTGCCCGCTGATCACCTTGGCTGGCTCAGACGATGGCTTGCGTTAGGAGGACCTGGCACAGACTCTTGGTTGTTTGTTTTCAGGAGAAACGGATCCGGTCCTGGTTTTATTCCCCCTGCCCTCCCCTCCCCCCCCCATACCCCGCTGTTGCATTTGGCGGGGGCTTGGCCTCTCCTGGAGAGCGGTGCCCTCTGATCACCTTGGTTGGCTCAGACGATGGCTTGCGTTAGGAGGACCTGGCACAGACTCTTGGTTGTTTGTTTTCAGGAGAAAGGGATCCGGTCCTGGTTTTGTTCCCCCTGCCCTCCCCTCCCACCCCCATACCCCGCTGTTGCATTTGGCCTCTCCTGGAGAGCGGTGCCCTCTGATCACCTTGGCTGGCTCAGACGATGGCTTGCGTTACGAGGACCTGGCACAGATTCTTGGTTGTTTGTTTTCCAAGTTGGATGTGACGTGGTTTAAACTGAGATCTCCAGTTTTAAAGGGGCAGTTTATATTGTTTACGATACATTTATAATCTATATCTCTGTATATTTTGATCTACAGATAAAAGAGATGCAGGCAGGAACAGGAATAAGTCCTGGGTTATGGTATATATGCAGATGATGTTACCTCCTGTTTATTTTCGTATTTTGTAGTTATTTTTATGGCTTGACATATCCTACCTTATCCATTATCGTCCAGTATGCTCATAGAATTATTTATTTGTTTATTTATTTCAAGTCTTTTATATATCAAAGTATAGCAATCTGCCTTCACTCCGGATTACATGAGAACAACTTAATACATTGTATGAACATTAGAACAATTTATTACAGTAAATGTGTATTTGAACGAGAGACTTATTAATTACAACTATTACAATCTAGAAACGAACAGTTCTAACAATACAGGAATTGAACATATATAAGAGTGGACCATAAGATAATTTTATGCAAGTTAGGTAGTAACTAGAGTACATCGTCGAACGTAAGGTGCGTTCATCATCGGGCATAGGGTGTATGTAGCTTTTTCGTGTATGGGTATGTTGGGACTGAGGGGAGAGTCCGAGATCGGTAGGCGGAGGGGACAAGACTTATTATTAACTAAAAAAATGCTACAACATTAGGAGACCATGGATGGGTGAGAGATGTGGAAAGGTGAGAAATGGGAGAGGAGAAATTTCGAGGAGATTAGTGTGAGTCAAGCAGAGGTGGGTGATGAGTTAGGAAGTTGCATGTGGCTTAACCAACACCATCTCTGAAAGTTTGTCTGAATAACCATGCTTTGAGTTCCTTTTTGAAGGCTTTGATGTCGCTGAGTGTGCTTAGGTACTGTGGTAGGGAGTTCCATAATTTGGGTCCTGCGATGGAGAAGGCTGTGTTCCTCGTGTTGGTGAGCTTTGCTAAAGGAAGAGAGGGCATGTCTAGGTGTAGTTTGCAGGCCGCGCGTTGAGATTTGTGTTTCTGAATCATGTTATTGAGGGCGGAGTTGTCTTCTTTGTAAATTGCTTTGTGAACTATTGTTAAAGTTTTGAATTCAATTCTTTGCTCCATCGGAAGCCAGTGAAGGCTTCTCAGAATTATTCAGTTTTCTCTTAGAATTAAACCAGAAAATGAGGATGAAGACAGTTTGGGGCCAGGCCTGGTTTGATGGTGCTTGGCCTGCAAGCCCCAGGATTGCCATTCGGCCAGGCCCTGGTGATCAGGAGAAGATCAGAAAAGAGGACGCCGGGCTTCGGAGCAGCTTCCTCCCACACCCAAGAGCTTACGAAGTAACCAGAAAGAAAAACGAGTTTTAAAACGGCATTTGGATGCCTGGCTCCTTCCTGACAGTCTCTCTGAACGCCTGCGTTTTCCCAGCACTTGGGGGGGAGGGGGGGAGGGCTGTGCCTTAAAACCAATATTTGGTTTGTGTGGGCTCTGTCTCCATCGGTGCTCATTATGCAGATCAGCAGCTCCCTTATTATCCTTTTAAGATTAACTGCAGCTTTCTGTGCCCTGCTGGGCTGCTAAATATCCTGTCATAGCCTGCCAGAGAAAGATGGGAAGGGATCAGTCCAGGAGGAGAGCACTTCACTCACTCACTCAGCAGCTCCTCGTCCTCCTATGGAGGCATTTATTTAGTTTCCAGTGAAAAGAAAGTTCTAGGAGTCGAGATTAGGAGGCTGAGGGGTATCCTAGGGAAATGGTGGTGGTGCATGGAAGAGCCTCCCGGCAGCGGGACTGAAGAAGGGGCTGCCAGGGTGACCCCTGGGGAGCAGGTAGGCCCTCCTGCTGCTGCTGCTTTATCTTCTCCCACTTTCCATGTTCTGTGCTTCAGTCCAGGAAAGCTCTGAGAAATGAAGATAATCCGCGTTCATGGGAGGGGAGGAAGGTGGGGGGCTCTGGCAGATAACAGCACAAGCTCAGCTCATGCTCTGACAGCTTTCACTCTCTGCTGCCTCCGTGAGATTGTGGGGTGGGGGCTACTGGATAGATAGGGGGGGTACTGTCTGGGTGGGAGGGAATCCAGAGGCAGGGGAGGCCTGGGCAGCTTATTTTAATTATTTGGGGGGGTTTGAGGGGTAGGCATGCAGCCACATTAATGAAATTATTTTAGGGGAGGGGAGGATGGAGAATTGGGGGTTGTTGGCTTTCAGGTGGTTTTTTTTTTTAAACTTAACCCGCCAAATTTATTTCTATATACACCAACATTCGATTTGACGTATCACATGGGTTTACATTCAGGTACTGTAGGTGTTTCCCTATCCCCAGAGGGCTCACAATCTAACGGGCCTGTGCACACGATTCAGTATTTAAATGAGGCCCGGCGGTAGAAACGCTAGCGCATCCCTAGCGCCTCCTTTTTGACAGGAGCGGCAGCTGTCAGCGGGTTTGACAGCAGACGCTCAATTTTGCCGGCGTCGGTTCTCGAGCGCCGGCAAAATTGAGCGTCCGGTTTTCAACCCGACAGCCGCCGGCCGACTTCAAATTTTTTTTTTTTACTTTTTGGGACCCCCGACTTAATAACGCCATGATATTAAGTCAGAGGGTGCACAGGATCGGCAGGTTGGACACGCGTTTTCTGCCCCTTACTGAAAAAGGGGTAAGGGGAAACTGTACTGTACCTGTACCTGAAACTGTACTAACCAGCAGGCTACTCCTCCTCCCCTTTAGCATTCATCCAGTTAGTTATCTGGGTAAACTTATATCCGTGACAAGCTTTCCGGCTAACTTTACCTGGATACTGAATACGGACCTCTGAGAATTTGGAGACCAAATAATTTCTAACTTTTATAAAAATGTAATTCAAGGATGATACAATTTCTGGAGGGAGGAGTAAATAGTTTCCGCCAACTATTTCGTGAAACGTTCACATTTTTCTTTCCCGCAAAAACCCAAATTATCCCTCCAGAGCCGGCCTGCGGAAGGAAGAGAATGACTCCGGGTTTGGGGGTGGATGCAACTTTCCACCCGGCAGCACAGGTGAGCGTTCATGGATCGACGGCCAGGAGCGGAGAACCCAGTACAGCGCCTCTCCCTGGTGCACCTGGACTCGGCGCTTCAGCCAGAAGAAATAAAAGACGGATAGCGGAAGCTGGTGGTGAGAGGCGAGCTTCTGAGCAGTGGGTGCAGAGGATCCCACAGGCTGCCCGAACCTTGCCAGGCTCCGGAGCGGTTTGAGGGTTTGGAGCTGCAACGTGGGAGGTGTTTCTGCCGGCTTCCTCTGACAGCCAGCCAACATCCCCACAGGGGAGAAAGGAAAGGGGCTTGCCAGCAGGCTCCTCCAGGAGACCCCCGTCCTGGCCAGGGAGAGGGGGAAAGGGGGCTACCTGCTCCTCCACAGAAGAAAGCAAGCGGCAGCGGCAGCGCACTTCCTCCTTGGAAAACAAGCCCAGAAATATCAGAGAGAAGAGCTGCACCGGGGAGCAAGGAATTAATAAGCGTTCATCCCCAAGTGGCTGAATGCACGGGAAGCAGGAAGGGCTGGAGGGGAAAAAAAACCTCATTTAGATTCCCATTTATTGGCTGCAAGCAGCCGGTCCCCGGTGGGAAGCAAGCGCTGTCCGTCCCTGGGAAGTTGCTTCTGACCAGCCTCAAAGCCCAGCTGCCTCTTTCCTCCAGGATGCCTTAAACAACGATGTGTGCTGCCTTCTCCGTGCGGGAGGAACATGGAAGATCTGAGCGCTATCAGATGCCTCAGCCCAGATAAAGGTAAGTTTTGTTGGGGGGGGGGGAGAGGGGCTGTTTTTCCCACCACCCTGCTTTGCAGTCTGCCCTGGTGAGGGCAGGGAGGGGCTGAGATTTAGGGGTGAGGGGAATCGGCTTGCTCCGAGGAGTTTTCCTGCCGGGAAGCGTAGCTGGAGCCGGCTGAAGGGAAGGGATGAGGCTCGCATTCCTCCGGCTGCGTACAGAGGGGAGGAGGAGGAGGTGGCAGAGGAGCCAGGAAGAAGGCTTCACCTGCTCCGGGCGCCGCTGTGCGACTCAGACAGGTGCAGGTAACTCCGCAGTCTGATGATGTTCACCCCACTACTGCTTCTGATTATCGTCGTCATGTCCATGGCACTGCCAGGCGTACGCAGCACCGTACAGACACGCATCGGAGACGGTCCCTGCTCCGTGGAGCTTACAGTCTAGTCAGTGAAAGAAAAATGACTTCTCCTAAGGCAGTGCTTCAGCTTTTTTTTTTTTTTTCTTTTAGTAGTAACTGCTCAAGTTTCTTGTCAGCTTTCAACTTCTAGGAGGGGTCGGGGGGGGGGGGGATAGTGGGCAGGTGGGGGGTGTGCAGGTCAATGTAGAAATAACTTCATAAGACTTACCTTTGGAATTGCTTTCCTGTGCTACACCGGAGCTTCATTTCATGCTGGGTTTTTTTTTCATTTTCACTTGTTTTAGCTTCTGTAGTTTCTGGTGCGATTTGCTTCCAGATAAAGAGGCTCTTAAAAACCTCCTCAGCTCAAGGTTGTGTTGACTGAAGCGCTCCCCCGAGGGGCGGGTGCAGCACTGGATATTAACGCAGTCTGCCCCTCTGAGAGCGTTTCGACCTTGTCAGCATCCTAAGCTCTTGAGCTGTGAAGTGCCCCCTTCGAGCAGGAGCTGCCGCCTGGAGTGGTGCAGTGCCAGGCGTCTTCACGCATCTTGAGGCCCCGCACATCTGTGGGCCCCCATTCACCAGACCTTGTAAACTATGACACTGTGCGCGCCCTCAGGTCGGACGCTTCACTTGGGATTTCAGTGAAGAGATTTGCTTCAGGATGAGAAGACTTACCATAGCACGAGGAGTGGCCATGTTCTTTGCTTTCATTGTGCAAACATCGGCTGCTCAGGCCAGGAAGATATATGTCTTCATAAGCACACGGTACCAAATCAGCAGTCCAGGATCCATCCCACTCAGAAACATATGCCCAAGTTGCAACAGAGTCTGTCAATCCTGATTCAGCCAACAGACTCTCAGGTAGAATGAGCATGGAAGACGATCATCCTCAACTGGAAGAGATTACCGACAAATGATGATTAATATGCTGTTGCTTATGCGATTCTGTGTGATAATGGATGCATGCATGTTGCCACAAGATAGATGCACAGTCAGGCTAGCTCAATTTTTGGTTTAATAGAAACATCTCCCTGTTTCTTCCTTTGTCTCCGCATGCCTTCTCTCCAGTATCTCCCAATCTTAACCACTGAATCTGACCAGCAGCAGTTACAAGACCCCCATTCTCTCTAATCACACATCCCCCCCCCCCCTTTGCTTGGGGATCTTCCTCCCTCCTCCCCCCCCCACTGATCAGTGGCAGGAATAGGACGGTGGTAGTGCCTTCAGGCAGCGCTCTGGTCCTTATCTGCCACCTGGGCCCAACTGCTGGCTTAAACTTCCAGCTGTGCAGCATCCCATGTGATTCAAGCAGCAGTCAGGGGAGGCTGCAGGTATGGCTGTTCTCCTCCCACTGCCAGCCAGTGCAGGCGAGGGCTGAAATGCACCGCTGGCCCAACCAGGCATTGGATCTTCCGCAGTGATTTCATAGGTGGAGCGAGATTGCCATCCTTCCCGCCGCGGCGGAGCCACACTCTGCTAACCCTGCCCAGAGTTGGTTGGACCATGAACCGTGCAGCCCACTCTGCTCCAGTGCCCATGGGCATAATCAGTCACACATAACTTCCCTTTCACCTGCTCCATCATACCTTGCTTTTTAGAAAAGACAGACACAGTTTCTTGCTGCTAAAAAGATTTATTCCCCAAGCTTTAGAGAGCTGAGTGGCATGTGGGCTGGGAAGTTGCTGGTAACAACACAGTCAGGGGGGTTAGGAACAGGGACTCATCATGTAAAGAAAGTATTAAGAATACAAGAAGTTGCCATACTGGGTCAGGCCGAGGGACCATCAAGCCCAGCATCCTGTTTCCAACAGTGGCCAATCCAGGCTACAAGTACCTGGCAGGATCCCAAACAAGAGAGAGATTCCCTACTGCTATCACTCAATGATAAGAAGTGGCTACTTGGGTAATAATAGTTTATGGGCTTCTCCTCCAGGAACATATCCAAACCTTTTTTTTAAACCCAGCTATGCTAACCAAATACTCCAGCAATTAATTCCAGAGCTTAATTGTGTACTGAGTGAAAAAGAATTTTCTCTGATTAGTTTTAAATGTGCTACTTGCTAACTTCATGGAGTGCCCCCTAGTCCTTGTATTATCTGAAAGAACAAATAACTGATTCACGTTTACCCATTCCAGTCCTCTCATGATTTTATAGACCTCTATCATATCCCCCTTAACTGTCTTTTTGTCACTTTTTACATTGCTTGCATTCTAAGTATATGAGCCCTGTTAAGACATGCAATACAGCTCTCTCTAGATTGCATTTCCTTTTGAGTTTGAAAGGCATTTCTGAACTTTGCTAGGAGACAGATGTGCATGAGAGTCAGTTCCACAGTCAGATTCACATTTACCTGCTCTATACCACTCATTATTTTATAGACCTCTATCATATCCCCCCTCAGCCGTCTCTTCTCCAAGCTGAACAGCCCTAACCTCTTCAGCCTTTCCTCATAGGGGAGCTGTTCCACCCCCTTTATCATTTTGGTTGCCCTTCTCTGTACCTTCTCCATCGCAATTATATCTTTTTTGAGATGTGGCGACCAGAATTGTACACAGTATTCAAGGTGCGGTCTCACCATGGAGCGATACAGAGGCATTAAGATATTCTGTTTTATTCTTCAAAAATAATACCCCTCACCGCTAAGATTCAGCCCTTAACGGCTTATTCTTAATTGCAGATAACAATTAAGACAGTATAATTAACAGTTAGAAAATACTGAAATAATTGTGAATGACCATCATACTAGGCTTCGTCAGTGCTAACTTATGCTTATTGGACCATTTGCCTTATATCTAATCCTAGGTCATAAATATTCCAATCACCATAACCCAATATGATCACAGGACTTCTCTAGTCCGAATGGTGTATTTGTATTTGTTGCATCCTCACACAGCTTGCAACTCAGGAGAATGAAGTAAAATGCCAAACATTTTTTCCCAATACTTCCTAACATTCTGTTTGCTTTTTTGACCTCTGCCACACACTGAACCAAGGATTTCAAAATATTGTCCACGATGATGCCCAGGTCCTTTTCCTGGGTGGCAGCTCCTAATATGGAACCCAACATTGTGTAATTATAGCATGGGTTATTTTTCCCTATATGCATCACCTTGCACTTATTCACATTAAATTTCATCTGCCATTTGGATGCCCAATCTTCCAGTCTCACAAGATCTTCCTGTAATGTATCACAGTCTGCTTGTGATTTAACTACTCTGAATAATTTTGTATCATCCGCAAATTTAAGCACCTCACTTGTCGTACCCCTTTCCAGATCATTTATATATATATGGTTATACTGCTTCTCATATTAGGTGTGATTATGTTCATACAGGTGGAAAATTTGAGGAGTGATCTAGTTAAGCTCGAGGAATGGTCTAGGGTCCGGCAGCTAAGAGTTAATACTAAACAATGTAAAGTTAGTCATTTAGGTACAGTATCGGGAGTGAAATTCTTCTAAGCATGAAAGAAGAGTGGAATCTGATGGTGATCGTATCTTAAGATTGTAAGGTGGCCAAACAGGTGGATAAAGCGATGGTAATAACCAGAAAGCTGCTCGGCTGCATAGGGAGAGGACTGGTCAGCAGAGAAAGGGAGGAGATATTGCCCCTGTACAGGTCCCTGGTGAGACCTCACTGGGATTACTGAGTACAATTCTGGAGCCTGCACCTTCAAAAGGATAGAAACAGGATGAGCTGGTCCAGAGGGGGAGGCTGCTAAAATGGGCAGTGGTCTTCCTTCTAAAGCATATGGGAATAGATTTAAAGATTTAAACTTGTACATCCTGGAGGAAAGGTGAGATAGAGGAGATATGATAGAGACAGTCAAATACCTCCATGATGTTATGTTTACCACTCGTGGGACAACCCACGAGTGGCTGCTTCTCACCCAAATGCCACCAGCTGAACACTGTCACTCCTCGTGGCAGGGAAATGCTACCATTCCTGCCCTGCTTATAGACATGCGCCAAGCTCTGAAGGCCCCACGGCGGGAATCCTTACTCTCAGCGCCTCTCAGTGATATCTCACAGCTGGGTATTTAAACCCCAGCCAAGCAACACAGATCCACCTCAGCAAACAGGTCCTTTGCCTTGCCTTCATCCAAGCTTTCTTCCAAGCCTGCCTTTCCCTCGTCCAACCTTGCCTTGCCCTCGTCCTAGCCTGCCTTGTCTACAGCCACAGTCTTGCCTGGTCTTCAGTTCCAGTCTGTTCTTCAGCCTTAGCCTGATTTTTGTGTCTGACTGCAGTTACAGACTCCTGGATCATATCCTAGCCTGGCCTGTCCATCGGGGGCAGAAACCTTGGGGCTCTGCCAATGAGGTTGCATCAGTTGCGCCTCGGCAGAGGGGCTCACGCTAAAGCCATTCTCAACGCATGATCTTCATGCACAGGAAAATCTAGAAGGAGGGGTCATGGAATGAGCTGAAAGGGGGTAGACTTAGGAGTAATCTTAGGAAATATTTGTTTACAGAAAGGTTGATGGGTGCCTGGAACAACCTCCCAATGGAGGTGGTGGAGACAAGAACAGTATCTGAATTCAAGAAAGAATGGGATAAACACAGGGATCTCTGAAGGAGTGATAGGAATTGTAAGGTTAAATCAGTTGGGCAGATGGGCAGACTAGCTAGGCCATGGAGTCTTTTCCTGCCATCATGTTTCTAACTCAGAAGTTAGTCAACTAAATTAATATTTAGGGACTGATCTGGCTAAATTCTAGCCAGCTAATAAATTAGGAGGCTAGAATTTAGCCGGATAAGTTAGGGGCATTCTGGAAGCGTAGTTGGGAGGAGTTGCCAGCTAATTAACCAACTAACTCCAATATTCATAGTTACCTGAATGACTTAGCAGGCTAAGTCTGGTTAGGCCAAAGAGCTGTCCTAAAGTTAGCTGCCTATATTTAGTTGGCTAACTTTAAGATAGCTGTCTATATTCAGTAGTGTGGCTGCACTATTGAATATACCTCCAAAGTTAGGCAGATAAGTTTATCCGGCTAACTTTGTTATCCAGACTGTGTTTGAATATGGATCTCATCGCAACTGTCTTGTACAAGGAGCCGGTATTTTTCTGTGTGGTTCCCGTATCTGCTCCCCTTGCCACGGAATGGGGAAGCAGCCAGAGAGAGAATCGAGAGCTGACCAAGATCCCCAAATGCGGCTGAGACGGATGGGCAGAGCTCCATGGGAGGGAAGTAAAAAGGAACGCTGCCCTCAAAGGGTTGCAGTGTCTCCTTGGTCTAAATTAGGACGTTTTCCTAAGGTAGGCTCTCTCCATGTCTGAGATGCTGCTCCTTTTCTTTGCTGTACTCCGGTGCACCAAATTGCATAGATTGGTACTCTTGTTCTTCAGAGACGCCTGCAACCAAGATGGCACCACGTGCGGCTAAGTTGGGCTTCTTGCCAACATGCGGAAAGCTGTGGGTGGAGTTGAGATATTAAAAAACATAGAACTAGGACACCCGAAGGTCTGGGTTCCCCTCCCACTGAGCATGTCACCTAACCTTCCTGCACTCAAATCCTTAATATCTGGGGTCGTGTCCATTTAACCCACTAACATGTAACTTGTCTTCCACAGTGCCGGGTACACCGTCAGCACTTCAAAGTGGATTACATTCGGGTACTGTAGACATTTCCCTGTGGGCTCACAAAGAGCCTGATTCATCGAGGCGCTTTCCCATGGACACAGAATGGGAGAAATGTCTCAGTGAATCTTGCCCTAAGTTTGTACCTGAGGCAACGGAGGTGAAGTGACTTGCCCAAGGCCACAAGGAGGAGTGGCAGTGGGATTTGAGCTCTGATACCACCAGGCTTTGGTGGGATATCGAAGGCAGACCCTAAGGAAACAAAATCAGTCCTTAAATTCCCCAAAAAGGCAGCACAAGGACAATCTTTGGTGTGTGATACACAAGGGGCACAAGTGTCATATCTGCCCTCACCGTTGCAAGGTCCCATGGGGATTGTCACCCTCGGGCTTTCAAAAGGGAAGTATGAGAATGTTTTCCCTTTAAAAGCTGCCCCAGGGATTTGCACCTGAGTTTTCTGCAGGTGCCTTTCCCCTTGGAAATGACGTGAGTAAAGTTGAAGATGTCGTCTCCCTGTTCGGTTTTCTTCCCTCGCTCTAAACATGCCTCACTGTACATTTTTCCCACCTGAAAGTATTGTTGAGTCCCCCCTCCCCCCCCCTGCAGTGCTTTTAGGCAGATAGGAGCTGATCAGTTTTCTGACCTCCGATGTACCAAGGTAAATGCTATAGAACATTGCCCTCCCCATGGCAAATTATATATGGAGAGCTCCTTCTTCTTACCTTGAACCAAGGGCAACCAAAATGATAAAGGGGATGCAACAGCTCCCCTATGAGGAAAGGCTGTTCAGCTTGGAGACGAGACGACTGAGGGGGGATATGATAGAGGTGTTTAAGATCATGAAAGGTCTTGAACGAGTAGATGTGACTCGGTTATTTACTCTTTCAGATAATAGAAAGACTAGGGGCCCTCCATGAAGTTAGCATGGGGCACATTTAAAACTAATCGGAGAAAGTTCTTTTTCACTCAACGCACAATTAAACTCTGGAATTTGTTGCCAGGGGACGTAGTTAGTGCAGTTAGTATAGCTGTGTTTAAAAAAGGATTGGATAAGTTCTTGGAGGAGAAGTCCATTAACTGCTATTAATCAGATTTACTTAGATAATAACCACTGCTATTATTAGCAACGGTAACATGGAATAGACTTAGTGTTTGGGTACTTGCCAGGTTCTTATGGCCTGGATTGGCCTCTGTTGGAAACAGGATGCTGGGCTTGATGGACCCTTGGTCTGACCCAGCATGGCAATTTTTTATGTTCTTATGCATCCCGCTCACTGTCTGTAGAGGGCCTGTAGATTGTCTCTGCTTATTTCTCAGAGACCGAGGGACCCTGTGTGCATGGTGGACGTTGAAATAAGCAGTGTTCTTATGCTTTAAAAAACCCCACAAAGGCTGAACCTCAAAGTCAAATGTCTGGTTTTACTAAAAGCAACAACAAAAACAACTACGTTCTAAGGACATGAAAATGAATCTATATTTTATTTATTTCAAAAGCTGATCGGCTGCCTTTTAGTAAGGAGTTGGGACTCTAGCAGGGAAGAAGAAGAGGAGGTTGGTGGGAGGGAGTGTTGAGCTCACTCTGGGCTGTTTGATGGCAGGGAATCTCATGCAATATATTCTCTGACATGGTGCACACGGTGAGAGAGTGGCTGGTAACACTGCATGCAGTGAAAGAGCTATTTGTGCCACATACGAGATGAAAATTGAAGAAACGGAGGTGTTTATCCTCCTACCTCTGAATTGCAAAACACTTGGACTCCTGGTACATGGTTAGAATTAGCAACCGCACTGCAGGATCCACCTCGGATATTCTCTAAGGCTACAGAAGAGCAGTTGCCCCTTCCCCCTCCCTCGTTAATCCTTGAGACTTCCCTGGGAAGATATTTTACTGTTTAAAGTTTTGGGGTCTGGGAGAAGGGGGGGCAAGGCTGCTATGCTGATCTTCATTAAAGCCCCCTTAAAGTCATAATACCACTATAATATGCATGAATATGAAGAACTGGTAAACTTAGGGAAGGAGGTTGTATTTTTAAAGCAGGGGAGGGGATCAGGAGGCTTTGGGGGGGGGGGCGTGAAAACATAAGATGTGAAATACATTAGAGCAAAACAGGAAGGAGACTAAAGAATAAAACTCAAATAGGAAGGAAGAACCATGAAACGGGCAGGTTAATGATCTGATGAATTGATATATTCCCCTGTGTTTTAAATGTACACTCAATCTAACAGGTCAATTTGTTGATTTTCATACGCCACATAAATAAATGTAATTTCTATTATAAAAGAATATGTAGGACCACTGCCAACTGGATCTGCATAACAGTCAGACCCAACATAGGAGGAGTCACATTGCTTTATTTAATATTTCTTAGAGTCTTTTTCAAAAAATATTGCCATGGGAAATAAATGTAAAAAATTTAAACAAAGCCACAAACAGCTTTTGTCTAACGAGAAAATCTCACGCAAATCATTGCAGTACTTAGCTCCAAACGGGATCAGAGATGGAGTCCTGAAGTGATCATGTTTCAGACCATCCAGGTCCGCTTCAGGGGTCGAATCTTCTAAATCCTTGGATGTAGAGCCTCAATATTTGTTCCCAAATCGGCAAGCAAAATGGCGTCTTTTATGCAATCATTCGTTGGCGGTCCGCTTTCGGACCTGCTAATTCAAAATGGCGAGAATGCAGGGTATATAACCATTTCCTCCAGATATGACGTCAATCAAAGGTCGATCAAAATTTCGGACAGGTAGCAAGTCTTCTAACAGGTCGTCTATGTAATGAACGATTATACTGATTTGAGTCCTCTTTCAGGTCCTCCAATTAGTGCGATAATCTATTAATTTGATATATAGTATGTTGAGACCCAGAGAGCCTCAATCACACATCTTCTTGGGCAAACTAATAGAATGACATAATTTGACATAGTTTTATAATGCGGAATCGGGGAATTCTAGCCTACCATATTTCAACAATTATATAAACAGCAGCCCGCTACAAAGACAGATCAAGTAAAATGCGGACCACGATATGTTAAACAGACCAAAGACTTTTAGTACAGGGAATCAACTAAGTTAGGGTGTACCAGTTGATTTTTTCATTAAGTCCCCTCTCCATACTTCCTCCTGAGTATCCCTGGCTTCACTGGAGAATGAACCTAGATCTCCTGTATGGCGGTGCACACAGGGCAGCTAACGGGTCAATCAACCCCAACTCTTTAATCATTTGCACTGATTCTCACATTGGAGTCTGGTTCTCCGTTACGGGAACTACACTGGTTACCATCCCAGCAACAAATAAGTTTTTAAATCCTGGTTTTAATTTTTAAGTCAATCAAAGTGGAAGATCCCTCTTATTTATCAGAATTGTTACTACCTTATACCCTTAGTAGGACCCTTCGCTCTCAAGAGAAGGATGATCTAGGAGATCCATCTGTTAGAAATGCTTGTTTTAAAACAAACTAGATATTGGGCTTTCTCAGTTGTAGGATGTGTGATCTGGAATTCTCTACCTGTTGCTTTACGTTCTCTCGGTGACGTCAAGGTTTTCCGCAAGCAAGTGAAGACGCACTTGTTCTTTCAGGCATTCGGAGAACTTAGACAGTAGTGCTTAAAATGACTGTGTTTTCTGCCTGGGAGAAGCCCATTGTATTTGTAATATTATTTTTTTCTTGTTTATGTTTTTATTATCTTTGTTGTTTTAATATGCATTCTAACCCGCTTAGCTTGACTGGTTCATTATAAGTGGGCCAAAAAAGTTTTTAAATAAATAAAAGAGATGCCCAGTGCAACACTTCAAAACAGGAGCAGGAAATGCAACATACCCCTTTGAGGAAAGCAGTGCATGAAGGGAGCCAGTGCTCTCAAAGAAGCAGAAAAAAGATGCTTCTGAATGACATGCCTTATCATGCCCATGTGGACAGTAAGTGTAAGTGATGTCTCTGACAGTCTGCTAAGATAATCAGAAAGAGCAGAAAGCTGTGATCCAGGCCTGTTAATGTGATACCTTGAGCCTTGTGGGTATCATAATTAACATGGGCAAGAGCAGGTCTGTATCCTGTGTGAACCTGCCCAAGAGGCAGGAACAAATTAATTATAAGTGTAAAGAAGTGATGTTTGGTGTTTCTCGAGGAAAATGATGTGGATTCTAGGGAATGTCATATGGGTCGCAGCTATGAAGCTCAACTAAAGAAGACATTGTGCGGATGGAGTTAAAGTATTTTTATTTTTCTGTTCAGCATGTTGTAATGATGTTCTTTAGCCCATTTCACACCTCCCACTCAAATGTGTATCCTGGCTTAGGGACCTATGTTCTAAACATTTTTCCCATAGACACAAAATGGGAAAAAACTCTTGCTAGATCTCGTTTTTATGCACTGGAAAAGCCTTTATCAGCCAATCAAGCACTCAGGCATTTCTGGCACACAAAATCCATGTGAGAACATGGTTTGGCTTGGACCCTCACTCTTGGTGGAATACGTGCTACAGTAGAGATGACCAACTCGTGGTCCTCCAGTCTCTGCCTTATCTCATCATTTCCTACTTTGAAATCATCAGACACTATCATCCTGAGGTGCACATCAGCATCTCACCCCCTATCCCCCATCACTTATTGCTCCCTTGCATTTCTGAAACCCTCTTATGCATGATTCTGCAGTTTGGGGCAGATTTTCAAAGGGTTACGTGCGTAAGATACGCGCATAACCCCAGAAAAGTTGCCCCTTCCACTCCCTGCCTGCGCCAAGCCTCTTGCCTAGACTCAGTGGTGCGCGCAAGCCCCGGGACGTGCGTAAGTCCCGGGGCTTTCCTGGGGGGCATGTCGGGGGCATGTCACGGCTGGCGCATCATCGGGGGGTGTTCCAGGGGCGGGGCCGCGGGTGTGGTTCTGGCCCAGGGATGTTCCGGGGGCATGGCCGTGGCCTCCGGACCGGAAAATGGCCAGAAGGAAAGTTCCCTCTGAGGCCGCTCCGATTTCGGAGCGGCCTCGGAGGGAACAGAGGATGGCTGCGCAGCTCGGTGCGTGCTAGCTGCCGATTTTGCGCAGCCTTGCGCGCGCCGACCCTGGATTTTGTTCACGCCAGGTTGCGCGAACAAATCTACTCCCGCACGCATCTTTTAAAATCTACCCCTTTGTGCATTGAATCTTAATTGCCAGGCACTCAACTACTCCTCAAATTTTCTTAGATCACTTCTTGAAAACAGGTTGAATTAACTCAAGTTTCAAACTTGAAATTTGTGCAAACAGATTCATGGCCATTTTGCACATTTCCCCCTTAAATCTGCCCTCTTCCTCTTCCCTTATCAACATGCAAAGCTTGAAACCCAATTTAATAATACACTCTTACAAGATTAACAAAAAAAAAAAAAAGAATAAATTTCTGTTTACCAAAGATCTTTAAGATGCCTAAACTATGTAATCTAACTCTTACATTTATATTTGCATTTATATTTGAACAATAAGATCTAAAATTATTTTTTTTAAATGGTAATGGTAATTTTATTTTTCTATATCGATTTTTGCATAGTATCAAAATGGTTTACAATAAAAACAACTACAAATATAAAACAGAATCAAACCAACATCCTGTAGCAATGAACTAAAAAATCATCAAATCAGTCCTAAAAGCAAAACTAAGAGTTAGTAAAAAAAACTTCTGATTTCATAGAGTTTCTAAATTTTATAAAATTTCTTTCAATTTGTATATCCAACCATAAAGAATTCTAGACTAGAGGAGTCTAGAACTGGAAAGTGGTTTGTCTGATACCTTCAAGAGTAATCTCATATGGTGAAGGAATTCTTGTTCCATTTGAGAGATTGTCAGCATCCATGTAGATTTATAATATAATAAAAGGTTTGCCAAAAAATCCAGTTTCTCTTTAGAAAGCATTTTACAGGTGAGACAAAGGGATTTAAAAATAATCCTATATCAAATCAGTAGCCAGTGAAGTTCTTGAAGCAAAGGAGAAACATGATCGAATTTAGAGGCTCCAAAGGTGACTCTTACGGTTGTACTTTGAAGTAGCTGAATTCACTTTAGATTGGCTTCTGAGATACTCGTATATAATGAGCTGCAAAAATCAACCCGTAATGGTAAATATCACTAAAGGTTCTTAGGATTGTTACAGCACCAGTCAAGAAGTTCCATTCTGGACTGATGGTGTCTATGTTCTTTGACATGCGTGCATGTGCACATATATGTAGATCCAAATTACATTACCCTTCAGGATCCTCTTTGACCCTTTGATGTCTTGAAAGCTATCTCTTAAGCATTCTTTCCTTTAGAAAGTAGGCTAAAAAAATGGTTAAATACAGGGGCAAGGTTTGCTATCACTTGTAATTCTGTTTCCTATTTTCTTTTTCGACTAACACAACACATTTCTTGACTAGCTTTTGTGAGTTGACACTCCCTTCCTCCCTTCGGAAAACAGAACGAGCAAAAGGTGACACTGCCAGAAAATACAAGTGAATCATTTTTATTTTCTGGCAAAATGTCATCTTTTTTTCATTCTGTCAAAGAGTGTAATGGTTTGTATTTGTGAATTTGGGAGGGAGGGGCGAAAGGGTAATGCACAGTGCTCTATTTGATAACATTCCCTGTAAAAGGGCTGAATAATATAAAATTGGGAAACATATAAAAGAGAAAAGCAGTATTTATCAAGGAGCAGGACAGACAGACAGGGCAGCCCAGTGCATAGATAACTGAAAAGATATTTGCCAATGGAAGGGTCCACAGAGCACCAGGAGCACATCGAGTTACTATTAAACATCATTCTTTGTTGATCTTATAAAGAGGTGAATCAAATGAAGTAAGAAATATTTCCCTATATTTAGTTGCAAGTTTTCTTATCTTTCACGCACCCATCTTTACTGTCATTGTAGAATCTGAAACAGATTTTGAAGCAACAGAAACAGAGCTGTGGGATTCACAGAAGCAGACTCTGCTTCTCCCTCTGAAATGGATGGAGTTCTGGTTGATGTGGAGAGCTTGGTCCCTAACATCTTGATTTCAAGCGTAATTGAATTAAATCTTTTTTTTTTTTTTGTCACTGTTGAGTTAATTAAAACCGGACTGAGGAGAGAGGAATTCTTACTTCCCAGTTCAACTGACTTGCTCTAGGCATTGAAGGCTCCCTTGCCTTTCTGGAGAGTGATTTATGGCTTAGCAATTACCCTCCTCAGGTGCTCCTGCTGCTCCTGTCACCTGCCAGCAGCCAGGAGAATGAAGGCCATTGTCTCCTCTCTTCACTTGCTCATCTGTTGGAAACAAGAGGGGAACCGCTGTGACACGGTTTTCTTCTCACCGACATATCTTTTGTCTCTCTTTTTGTTGCACATGTGCCAGAAATCTTAATAAGATAAGAATGGTTGAATTAGCACAACTCTGAAACTTGCAAGCAATAGCGCGAGATGTCAGAACTTCAGCCTTGGCTGCCAACCATGCATGCGTCCTTCGGATACGTTCACAAATTCCTTTATCCTTAAAGGAAAAAAAAAAAGTGTGAATAAATGGTTTGTGGAAATATTCATGAGGAGTACCCAAATCTCCTTTATTATTATTGTTTTTGATAGTGGACTTTTAGATGATGCCCTGCTGATTGAAATGGTTTAGGCTTGGTGACCGACTGGCTCCGTTCTTTTCGGGATCGCCTGATCCAATCCAGGAGCTTATACATCTAACTTCCCTTAGAAGAGCAAAAACCATAAGTCCATGTACGCAATGGGGACTGGGGTTAAAAACAAGAATTGGAAGCAGTAGATGCAGTTCAATAATATTTTCTGAGCTGTCAGATGCAAAATTATTCCCCGTTTCACAATGAGTCCATCTCCTTCAACTTTCTTTCTTTTTTCATGGCGGTGCAGGGGGGCGCAGTTTCCCTCTGTTCCTTTGAATTTCCAGCTCAGTTGGAACCAGAGCCTTCACTCGCTTTCCCACTATTTTACATCCACCCCTTCAACTTATTTTAGTCCAGTCAGTGCGGCAAGAGTCCTCAGCTGGTGGCCACGTGCCGGGATTCCTTATGCTACCCTAAAATCATGGACCCTAAATCCAGCCACTAGGGGGGGGTCACTGCT
Source organism: Rhinatrema bivittatum (assembly GCF_901001135.1). NCBI lineage: Eukaryota > Metazoa > Chordata > Amphibia > Gymnophiona > Rhinatrematidae > Rhinatrema > Rhinatrema bivittatum. The sequence goes on along the minus strand of NC_042629.1, from coordinate 73,162,345 downwards.
GCACAACGACTGGGACTCCCCCCCTCTCACCACCCACCCACCCACTCAGGTGCAGTGAGCACTGCCACCCCAGCATCCCCTGCCCTGAGATTGGAAGGACCTGACCTGGAAAATGAACCCCAGTCCCTCCATATGGCTAAAAGAAGATTCTTGCATCCAGCTTTACAGGTGGGAGTCCTGAGATTCACAAGGACCGTTTCATCATGTCCTGACACTGCTGAAGAATAACGTCACAAAGCTGGGCCTTTTTAGACAGGAATGTAGCCTGTTTGCCACTCATGGAATAAAATGCGCTGCCAAAGCAAAACAGGCCTCCAGCAAATTCCATTCACTTTTTGGAAATATGCCTTTGAAGCTGATAAGCAGTGATAAGGTGCAGATTCTGGTCCCTGATCAGCAGTACGGTGTGAGGGTTATTTCTACAAAGAGTGCGGAGGGAGTAAAAATGTCGGCTGCTGGTGGGAAGGTTTTCAAAGTACAATTGGGGCAATATCAGCTTGCCACTGGCTGCTTAAATCCTTCAGATCCTAGCGGGTCCTGGGTCCACACTGCAGGACCATCTGCCAGACCCGAGAAGCAGAGGGGAGGCCTCTGCTCTGTGCAGTCCCCCTGGTGCCCTGAGTTGAGAGAGCCGGAGGCAGAGTGAGTCACAGAACAACAAGCAAAAGGGAATTTCAGACGGGCAGGAAAACAGAAAGAGGCACAGGAGTTATCCCTGAGTGCTTTGATAGCTTAATCCTGGAAAATGAAAATCAGGTGGAATCTCAAGCTTCAGAGCTAGGAAGCAGACTGTAAAACCTGTGCCCTTCGTCTGCACTGCAAACCTTCTGACTCTTCTTATTTTTCCTATATCATAAGTTTTCAAACTTTATCCTTTGGTGATTTCTTGGACCATCCAATGATTGGAGAGGGTGGGGGAGGAGAAGCTGTTGATTTATACTTTGCAGGATACAGTGGTTTTAATTTTCCGTGCAGAAGTAGTAAGCAACGCTTGAGTGGCTTGTTAAAATGTATTAAATGTTCAAACCACATTGATTTCAGTGTGTATTTTGGCACTTGATCTTTCCATATTGGTGCAGACACATTTCATGCATAGTTTACCGTCGCTGATTTGGGGGCTTGGCTTCTGTGTGATGCTGGAAACTAATTCCCCCTAGGGTCTGCAGCTATAATCCACCCATGTTTTATGTCAGATCTGTTACAAGAGTACTCAGTCCTTCTACAAAGTCACAATAGAGATACATCAGCTAAAGCTGTCGTCCTGAATTATTACTGAAGGAAAAGAAAACAGTATAGTCTGTATTTCTCCATGCAGTCCAACTCAATCAATAGAAATGTAAATATATTGGAGAAGACAACAGAGCATTAATGACATGAGTGAGCTTTCAGATGAGACTGACTTGGAATCAGATTTACTGTACTCTAAGAAAATACCCTTCCCAGGTTTTAATATAAAAGAATGGTTCCTAATTTAAAAAGAACCCGCACCCATGGTTGATTTCTTACAGTCAAGCGATTCTGTGCTGTTTTGCCAATACTAAACATAGGGAAGGGCTTAGTGTATGCAAGCTTGATACAGCCCCACCTGTATGAAGGTTACCTGCTGAACACAGAACTCAGAAGTGCTGTTCAGTAATGCTTTCTTGGCATCAGGTTGTTGGGACATGGGTGAAACTTGAACTTTTGTGTGTGTGTGTGTCAGCCACTGTGGCTTTCAATGTGTGGAAGCTGGAAGAGGGCTTTCTAAAACTTCTAGCTGTAAAATTATATTAAAAAGTTTCTGTAAGAGAATGGAGTGGATGTTAGTTTGGGTTATTAATCACTGTTGAAATGTTTGCAAATGGAGAGGATGAGGAGGAAGTGTTTATTAAATGGTGGGAGCTTCCTGCAGGTTGTGAAACGTTTCATTAATAGTTCATGTCTGACTCTGTGTGTGTGTGTGTGTGTGTGTGTGTGTGTGTGGTGGGTACACGGAGTGTCTTATTACTGGGCATTCTTGCCTGTTGTAAAGCGATCCCTCTATTTCAAAGCGCTCTATAGCAAACTTTGCTTATAGGAAAAAAAATGGAAGATTATGATTGTTCCCGTACAAATTTGTTATAGCGATCCCATTCTGCTACGATAGATTCTCTATATAACAAGTCAAGGTGCTGGGTCCCAGCCTGCCTACTATAAAAAGATACTGCTATGAATAAAATTATTAATAGCACAAATTATCAATGATACCCTTTAGAGGTGTAATTTTTATCTACTTGCTCTGTGGTTTGATAAGAGCATTCAATATTTGCTTTCTTATTAAGATTAAGCAGTGACTTAATTTTTAATGATGGTGACGTACATACCATCTTTTCCTGTGTCTGATGCTTAAGTGCAATTGAACTGCTGTACTGGATTTTGAGGGACATCGTGTAAGAACGTGGGAGCATTAAAGGCTTAACCCCCATCCAGGACAATCCTTCCGCACCCATCAGACAGGGCATCCCTGTCTTAAATGCTGACCATTGTCCAGGATTGCCAGTTGACCCCTGTGCAAGTCTGCACCATTCTAATTCACTCTGTGCAAGTCAGATTTCATGCATATTCTTTTGGAGCTGGGTACTGGTACTTAAGTGCTGGAGCTGCCTACACGTGGACAAGAATTTGAAAGCAGCTGGACCTACTGTCCTCAAAATATTTTATGCTCGGTCTTGAATTCTTGGATGACCACAGCAGTGGCCAATCAGCCCTTTCCATTCTTCCTACTTTGTAAATGATATCACCTCGGGGGCTGGGAGAGGAAGAAGTCGCTTGTGATTAGATCAGTAATTTGGCCTCCTAATTAAATGCCTGTATAAACTACACGCACTCTCAAATGATCAATTATTTACATGTGGTGGGTAATTTTCAATGGTCCGATTACAGTCGATGGAAAGTCTGTATCCGCAGACCTGTTAGGAGTTGTATTATTATTATTATTATTATTTTTTAAGAAAGCGACACAAGTAATTTTGGGTTTGGAAACTCCACTCATGGGCAGAAAAGTCGCCACTGATTCTGTGCCTCCTTTTTTCTGCCGGCAGAAGAAGGGAGTGCGGGAGAAGAGGATGCCGGCAGATTTGAAAAGGGCTTTATCCCCCTCCCAACCCCGGGGGTAAAAGTGGGCAAGTTGTGAACCCGGTTCCATATATTTTTTTAGCTGTTTGAGGAGGGAGGTTCTCCCGGATAATTGGCTTGAAACTTGTCCTTTTTACTTTTCCTCCGGTAGAGAATGCAGGGAGCTTTCCATGGTCCTGAACTGCTCTCCTGTCAGTGACTTGTCCAGGCAGGGATCGGATAAGAGCCTAATGACAGAGCGAGGGGGAGGAGGATTTTTAAAGGGATTTAGCCGAGTAACCAAGGAACTGGCTGGCTAGATTGCCTTGGCTGGAAGCCCCTCAGACTGGCCAAAAAAAACAAAACCCCACGAAGGCTTTCACCGTGCGCACACTTTTTTTGCTGGATTAATCGAGGTGACCCCAGGCTATATTTAAGTCAGGGGAGTAAACGTTTGCGATTGTGCTTTGAAACGTATGCATGGTGTTTTCCCCCTCTTCTTCTGTCCACAGAAAGAGGAGGTGCAAATGTCAGAGGACACGGTTTGGTTTTTTTTGCCTGTGTACCTTGTAAACAGTTTTCAAAGGGAAACTAGTTGGGTTGTTTCCCTTTAAAAATGGGCTACAGACTCTGCAGGCACAAAAGTACTGGCATTCTTTGCAGCAGTGTGGGCTACTGAAAGTTGCCAGCCTTATGTGTGCAAATAGGTGGCAGAGGATGGTGCGAGGCAGATGGGAAGAAGGGATAACCGATGCCATTTAATCTGCCATTCACCTTTTTGGAGTGGAGTGGAGGAATAGTCGTGGTTAGAGCAGCGAGCTACAAACCAGGGTTCAAATCCTACTGCTGCTCCTTGTAACCTTGGGCAAGTCACTTTACCCTCCTTGGCCTCAAGTACAAACTTAATACCTGATTCACTAAGGGGCTTTCCCATAAACACAAAATGGGAGAAAAGCCTTAATGAATCTGGCTCTTAGATTGAGAGCCCACTGGGGACAGGAAAATACCCACAGTACTTGAATGTAATCTGATTTAAAGTGACAAGAAAAGCAAAATATAAACATTTTCCAAAGAAGATTTTCCTCAATTTATCTGAAATGCCAGTCCAGCTGAATGAGAAATCATGGCATGGCCTTTATTTCAGGAAAAAGTAAATACCCACTTTCCTCAGAGCTCATAAGGGCCAAGAGAATGCAAATACCATGGAGTGCATGTGTAGCAGATCCATCTCTTGTAAGGAGGTGCACCAAGCAAGAACATAATCTAATGATTCAGACAGGGACAAGATACCAAGACCATGATTTATTACTCTAGTTTCCAATAGTGAAACTGGCTAAGCTGAACTCCTGCAGGTTCAATTCAGCGTTTACTTTCAAAACAACAACTGAACACTTGGTTAACTTACCTTCTAATGACAAATAAAGAGTCAGTAAATACATGTAAACTCACTCTATGCTGGGAGAGCAGCAGGTTTCAGATTCTTAAGCAGGAAGGTCCAGTTCAGGTCAGAATCTGTTTATCCAGGTCAGAAGGTAGAGGCAGAGGGGAGTGGGTCTCCTCCAGTTACCGTCTGCACTGTATGAATCACAGCCCTCAAGCTGCCAGAACAATGTACGGTTCCCGGAAATCTCTTTGTCAAACCCGGAGGGCCAATCTGGATCCTCAGGGGTGTGGCCACAGGGCTAGGCTTCAGACAGTGCACATCCTCCTCCGGGTTATTCTGCTGCAGTTCATATGAGCTGGCCTGAGGTGCAAGGGTAAAGCTGCAGCCTCCAGAACCAGCACTCAACCGGTTCAGAACCAGACAAAGCTTTATTTTGCCCAGACATTGGTGTCTCTCTGACCCCCCCCCCCCCCAAATTTCATTCAGTTCAGTTGAAATCTCAGGGAAATCAGAGCATGTTGTGATGTTATCAAGCATTTTCAAAGCTGCTTTGCCGTTAGATGATGCCTGTGGTCACTCGCTGACTCGATTTCTTTTCCTGTAGGGAAAATCTGTCTCTGACTTTAATACTGCACTTATTACATAGATTATCACAAAACAACATTGTCGTATCCGTGTGCAAAGGCCTGTACCAGAGAAGGAAACCAGGCATCTTGAAATTTTCACGCATTTCCTTGTTTTAAATACAGTTAACAGGTGGCTTTGGGATGTCAGGGATAGGCTGAACCAGTCTGGATTTTGTCTCCATTGCACCCATGTAAGTGCCGTTCCGGTTTCTCTACAAAGAGGTTTGCAGGACCATGATAGATGCAACGAGCAAGAACCAGGTGACTCAGCCTGCTCTGATCATGAAGAGCTTTCCTGTAACTCCAGTTTAAAGCATTAATCATAACTCTAGTTCTCCCAGATTTATGGAAGCATTTGTCTTTCAGTTGGGTTTCTTCCAGCAGTGGTAATTAGTAACACGATGTGGGGAGCGTTTGTGCAGCTCACTGATAGTGCCACCTAAAGAAATGGAGATGGGATGGGATAGTGTCATGTCAACAGGAACCTACCAAGTTTTAGCTGCTCTGCCCCATAAATCCCCCTTCCTGGCTGGCGAAAGAGAGATTTTAGTTTAGATGTTCTTTGCATTTAACTAAGAGGTGAGCGTTTTACTTTGATTTCACCCACCTTTTCAAAATTGGTTTTCTCCTAAGGCCATTCCTCCACTGCTAGGGCTGTTTCCATTACTCGGGTGCTAGTGCAACCTTCCAGCTACAGCCAGGGCACCAGCTCCCTGATTTCATTAGATCAGTGATTTCTGAAAATGGTGCTCGAGAACACACACACACTCACACACTTACTCTCACTCACTCCCCAACAAGTCCTGCACTCAAGTGTAACCAAACATGCAAATGAACTGCGCATTCCCAGACAGCCAAACCTTTTAGCTGGCGCTCCAGAACTGAGCTGAACAAGCAATGCCTTACATTGTTTACTGGTTGAAATGACTAGGCACCAGGAACTCTTCAATCACTTATTTCTGCCAAAAAAAATAAAAAAGACAGCAAGGGTAATCTTACAGAAAAAGCATCAACTGAATTATTCAAAAATGTGTTTTTGCCAGCATAGCCAATTAAGTGCAAAGATGCTGAAAACGTCGTGGCACAGGATCGACACACCTGGTTGTGATTTTTTTGTATTGTATCCAGAATACAATGCATCTCCCTTGGAGGTTTAGTTGTGCCTGAATGTGTTATGATATTGTATTCTATGTGCATTGGTTGGGTTGCTTGGCTGTACTGTGTGGTGGTTTTAGCCCAGAGCACCTTGTGTGAGAGATTAACTGAGCCAAAATACAGTTTTGTGTTGATGTAGGGATAAAATTAGATCTGGCTGAACTGGGAAAACTCGGCAAAGCATACCAGCAGGCAGACAGGCGTCCCTGCACAGTCTGCATCTGCTTGATTTTTACTATCTTAAATATAAGCGGGTTGGGGGTGTTACATTCATTTTCAGGGGAGTGATAAAGCATGCGAAACCCTTGGGAAATCAAACTGATCGGCATGGAAATACAAGGACTATTGCAAAGATTTTTTTTCTTCCATAGTGATCAAAGCAGTGCAAAGTGATATGAAGAATAATTGAGTCTTTAAAGTGCGTTAATATTCATTGCATTAAAGCACTAATCTGAAGGTGAACAGCACTGTCTGAACAGCAGACGTCTTTCCAGAATGTATTCTTGGGAGTACAAGAATCTCCTCGCCTTTTCCCTCCAATTAATATTTTCTGTTGGAACGAATGTTTAACCAGTGCTGAAGTGAGAAATGCATTACGGGTATGAATAATACATGACAAATTCATTCCTAGTCCTCAGGAAAGGTAATAGTTAAAGATTACACCCTCCCCAAAGAGAGGGTTAAAGCTTGCATGTGTTTTTGTGTGAAATTGCAATGTAAATTGAAGAGAGCTCAAGTTTAATATTTTCCTAGCTATGAGACTGACAATGCCACATGACTTGAAGAGAGCTTTAATGCTCTGTTTCAAAGAATGTGCTAATGTTTCTATGAAGGGAAGGCAGTAGGCATTGCTAGCTGGCACCTCATTAATTTTTTTAACCAACATGCTGATCCAATCCTGGTTTTGAACCCATTGCATGCATGAATTTGTAGTACTGTTGTTCATGGGGAAAATCAGCATTACAGTTCCATGCCTGCACCGAGGTAAAAACCAGGACTGAATGAGCCTGTTGCCAAAAAAGAGAAAAAAATGGAACTAGATGGTAAACCCTGGGACAGTCCTTCAGGCACACCTAACCGGTCTGGTTTTCACATATCAATAATGAATAATCATTGGGATAAGGTTGTATATATTGGTGATCTAGTGAATGCAAAACTATCTCATGCATATTAATTGTGGCTATCCAGAAAAGCAGACTGGTCAGGGGTGCTGTCAGGGCAAGGTTAGGAAACACTACCCTAGGAGAGAAAATGAGATGTTCTTAAGCTAAATGCTTGTAGGAGTGCAGTAGTTCTCCAGTTCCCTTTTCTTGGTCCCCAAAATAGAGGGCAGGCAGCGAATACAAATTATCCTGGTTCTTAGATTAAAAGTAAGAAAATACGTCCTTTGTAAGTAACATGAAAGCCACACTTGGCCGCAGGGACTGCACATGGAAACCACTGCACTAGGGGAATGCACCACACGTCCCAAATCTGATGACATCACCAGCTCTTCACCCTCGTTATTGATTTGTCCTGCATTTAAGTGAGCAATAAAGTAATCCACTGTTAGCACACACTATTCTTCTCTTTTTATAATTTAGTGGGGGTTTATTATTATTATTTTGAAAACAAAAAGATAATGATTTTACAGTCTCTCTGGAGGGACAGAGTAATCAGAAACACATTTAGAGAAAATAAAGCCTGAGAATTCACTTTTAATTATAACAGTTTGGATTCAGTTTGCAATATTGAATTTAAAAGGTTATCATTTAAAATCTGTCGGTCTCTCTCTCTCTCTCTAATTTGTTCCATCACTTTCATGTTGTAAAACACTCCCTGTATTAGAAGGATTGATTCACTGAGATGATAATTTTAAAATGAGCACGCATGCACCCATATACGTGTGTATCATGCACGAGCGAAGATATGTGGAATTTTTAATTGTGCACGTATGTTTTAAAATTCACCAACTGCATGTAAGTCTACCCCTGATTTCAAGAGGTTACATGAGCAGAGCTAGCGCACGTGTATTCCATAGGACTTTGTCGGCTTTTACGCGCGTATGTCAGCAAACTTTAAAACACGCTCGCGTGAGGCACGTTCCCTGTTTTCCAATTAGTCCACCAGTCTGTCCAGTCAAAAGCGAGGTATTTCAGATCTCGCAGGTCCTTTATCCTGCAGGCTGCCCAGTTGACCAGACCCCTCGCCATGACCTGTAAGCCCTAAAACTCTAGATCTACAGACTTGCTCTTCATCAGCTGCAGCAGTAAAGTGACGCAGATATATCTCGTGTACACATGCTGCGGTTTTCAGTTTTAAACTACGGCGTTACGTTCGTAAGTGTTGTCACCGCCCCAGAATGCCCATTGCCCTATCTACCACACCTCTCTTCCACCCTTTTATATTCCTCATGCGTGCACGCAATTTGCAGCTTTTTAAAATCTGCATTGCTCAAGCATGGCCCACACACATGCGTACTTTTGTGTGAGCAACACTTTTAAAATTGACCTGTATATTTGGGGACTTGAGGAAAGACAAGATTTTTCCTCTAAACTGTGCAAGTGGCCAGAGGTGCAAGGAAGACTTTAAGACTCCTGTTGCTCAGCAGTCTGGGCCATTCCAGCTTTTCCTTTGAGCTGAAATGTAGAGGGAACAGGCAGAAAGGCTTTGAATCTGGCCCTTGCAGTAAGAAACACAGGGGAGCCAATTAAGCTCACAGTTGCTGGTGCAGTGGTAAAAACTGGCCTCCAGTGGGACTCTTACAGCTTTCCACAACTCAATGTCGATGAATTTTATATGAGATCTTTACAAGGCTGATTCATGCCTAGGTTGCTACGTTATTAACCATATTAATAACAACATTACCCAAGTGGTGTGCTCCATTTTTTTGCTAGAACCTAAAATTCGTTAGACGCATGATGATAATGATATAAGTTTGGTTGTTACACAACTACAGTTGAGCAAACGGGAGCAGAACGTGATGCTCTTTGGGCACACGATGGTCTTTGGTTTTTAAGATGTAGCATTTGCAAATATGCTTCTGCCAGCTTAGCTGCCCTGCTCCTCTTCCCTTCCTGTCTCACATCATATTTAGCCAGTAGACAGATACACAGCGTTATTTATTTAATCAGGAGGAGCTTTACTGTCTTGCCCCATGACATCTGGAATCTACACCGACAAAGGAAGAATGTCCTATCATGGGCTCAGACAGCCTTTGAACCCTGTGTGTGTGTGTGTGAGGGGGGTGCTGGATATCAGCAAGATTACTTTCCACCCAGGCTCAAGCTTGCCTCCTTTGCTGGCAGTATGGCTCAGATTTTAATCACAGTGCAGGGGAAGCATTTCAGTTATCTGCTGTTGTCCTGAGATGAGACAGACTGGCAGATGGAAGACCCATTCACAAACATCAGGGAGCTGGATCCAGGCAAAACCGTCAGAGGTGCTTGATCCAAAGCAGAGGCTGGCATCGTATGGGATATGGCAAAGGATTATCGGTGAAGACTTAACCCGGTTCAGAGGCAAACATGTCAGCGGAACCGATGGAGGGGGTGTGGTGGATTAGAGGGAAGATGAGCACACCAAGGCACGGGTAGAGTCACGCATTACCTGAAAGGTGTCAGCGTGGACCGGCGAGGTCTTCTCTGACATGCCACATTCATTTACCCAACCTACTGATTGCAAACTCTTGAACTCCATGAAGAATATCGCATGCCAACCTCCAAATTCGGGGGGGCGGGGGGTGATTTCTTTGTGAAAAAAAGTTGAGGTTCTCTGCTATGTTGTGAATTTTGCCTCCAGATTATTCTCCAACTGCAATTCTCCCTCTCCCCTCACCCCCATGAATCACACCCGACTGATTAGCTATTCCAATAAAATGGAGTAAGGAGGAATATCCTAAACAACTCAGTTACTGAAGGGGTTATAACCTCCTCAGTTGACAGCATACCACATTATGGGCCAACTGGTTTTTCTCCCATTTTCTCCTTATGGGAAACCTGCTTAACACATATTGGCCCTTATGTAAAATATAGAACACCTCTTCCCTATAGATGGGTTTGTAAGGAAGGAATATGATCCAGGTTAAAAGAAAAGTAAATTAGGTGCATCTATGTTAAAATGAAATATCTGTGTCAATAAAGACATCACAGCATATCATTTGGATAGGAAAATGAAAACAACAGAATGTAACGCCAATATAATTATCAAATCTGAAAAATAGTAGTCATTTCCATATACTTGTTGCCGTTTTCTTTTGCTACATGCTCAGTTGCAGCTCTTTAAGCTTCGGGTGTTAAAAAAATGAAGTATGCAGCGGGAATACCTGCAGTTCTGAGCTGTTGCTTTGCAAGCACATTGGATCATTACTTAGAGCCTTTCTCTGCTGAGGATTGTATGTGCAGTGATTCTGTTGGTTGAACGTGAGAGCATGAGCTATTAATGTGAGTGCATCTGTTAAGTTGTTGTGGCTGCATGGAATATGCCAACGCTTATCTCAGAAGTATATTTTTGTTCCCTTGAATTTTTTTTTTTTTGTCCCTATCAATGTACAGTATGTCGTTGAATTGAAGATCAGAGTTACACATACCTCTCATCATCTCACCCTTTCTTGGAGGCTGATGTCTTCCTGTTTTAATGTGCCTCCGCAGACACTAGGAGCAGTGTTCCTGCTAGACTGTGCGGGGGGAACCGCCGACACCCATCCAGTCTCCAGGCCCGCTCCAGCTGTGTCTTGTGGTTTGAACCACACCAGGGCCCCTTGTCTCATGGTGGTTAGATGGGTGTCAGTAGTACCCCGCACAACTCAGAGACAATAAGTAGGCGCAACCTTTCACGCAGCCTCACAAGTGTCCTGATGACCCCCGCGGACAGTTGAGTTTTCATGATATCCACAATAAATATGCATTTGGTAAATCTGCATATACTGGGTCTCTGACATCTGCAGATTTATCTCATGCATATTCATGGTGGATATCCTGAAAATTCAGCTGGCTGTGAGGTCACCAGGAAAGGCTTGAGAAGCTCTGTCCCAAGCAGCATCCCCGTGAACGTTAGCAGACCCACTCCAGCATCACTACACGCGTGGGGTTAAAAAAAAACAAAACAAAACAAAAACCCCAGCAAGAAAGAAGAAAGGTCAGTCTAACTCGGGTGCTGACCCTTGCCAGAGTCCACACCGCTTCGACAGCTACATGAATCTCTGAGCCATCTCCTTCAACCTCCTTTTCCACGGAGCCGAGCAGTAATCATGGAGTCCTTGGTGGGAAAAGGGCCGGTGGGGTTATGAGTAAGATAAATCTCCACCGTTTCTCAGCTGTAGTCACCATCGAGGTGGAGACTGGGAATTCCTGGATGAGAGGTGGTTTTTTTTTTTTCTTCACCTGTGTTGAGTATAGATTTGTTTATATTTAAGATGAAGATCGGCATTTAAAGCATTCAAAATACCACAAAGAACTACCCCTAAGCTCTTGGCCTATAAAGAAAAAGCGAGAAGATGAAGACTGTACGCTGATGTAAATCAGTGGGGGGTACCTGTGGCAGTAAACCTGGTAAAGTCTGTTTAATCACGCTAGGGACGGATGCTAGTGACATCATTTAAATGAGTTTAATTGGGAATTAGGAAGATGTCCAAAAGCCCTGCACGCGGCTGGCTGTTGGGTGGGATGTAATAGCTGGGAGCATATTAAGCAATAGTAGTCATAAGGACATTGTATTTCTTGTTAATAAATTGACTCTGGGCGGAGATCCCCTATGGTTTGTGGCACATGTAAGAAGCTGACAGGCTCTCAGCCCGAGGCTATCCTTTGGATATATTTACCTGCATTAGGCAGTAGAAAGGATGTTCGTTATGGCTGCTTTAGCTGGGAAGAGCCCGGCTGTTCTGCCCTAGCACCGCACAGCTCCCATAGCCATGAAGCAGGGTACTCGGTGCTCTTTGATGTACAATAGTTAATTTGCATATTTTGGGGTCTTGAGGCTCAGACTGCCAGTGGTAGGAGCATAAACTTTGCAGTGCCAGCAAGCGCATTGTTTTATGACCCAATACAACAGCTGGGGGGAGGGATTTGTTAACTTCCAGCCCAGTGCATTGTGGTAATTAAATCCTCACGGGTATATCAAAGCCCCAGGATGACTGGAATCTGCCTGCAGACGGTGGCCATTTAATAGCTCTGTAGCACTCCTGCAGCATTGGGCACCCATATCAGGAATGAAATCAGGGCCCTGAAAGAGCAGGCACACACTCTGCTGGCTCCACCTTCTTTCTAATGCCTTAAATAAATAAATAAATAAATACATATGTATTCAATATTTTTTATTCTATAACTTGCTCAGAGCAGGTTTTTTTTGTTTGTTTTTTTTTTTTTAGGACTAACAGGATATAAATGTTCCCATAAATAAATAAATTAGGGTTGCCACTTCAGCAGATCCAATCCTGGGTTTTTTTGCCCCATCACAATCTGATGGTGATAATGCAATCTGACTTTTTTTTTTTTTTTAAAGCAAGAACTCAGAACTACAACTCCATGCATGCAGTGGGGTAAAACCTGACTGGGTCAGTCACTATGGGTGAGGAGGCAAACCTGCCCTCTCTCTGAGCTTTGAGGGAGAGGACCAGGGCCAAGCCTGGCTTTTTCTGCAGAATTTTGCAAAAGGCTCTGGGTTTTCCCCACCCCTGCAGTGCTGATGCAGTAGTCTAGATAGTGCTTCTGGATCCAGTCCTCCGGGCACACCTGACCAGTCAGGTTTTCAGGATATCCATGATGAATATGCATGAGATAGGCTTGCATGCACTGCTTCCATTGTATGCAAATGTCCTCATGCATATTCATGTGGTTTCCTGCAGCAACTTCAGGATCCTGCCTTTTGGCCAGTCCTGGATCTCAGCCTCTATCCTAATAGTGCTGCATTGTGTCATTTGCAGTCTCTGCTTCTTCCACTTGAAAGCAGCAAAAAGCCAGGACTGGCTCCAGGTTTTCCTTTAGACCCTGGGCTGGGGCGACCATGCACCTCCGTGTCGGTCAGGAGCCGGTGCATGCTGGGACGAGTAGTTCCAGCCCCCTAAGCCACAGGAACGCGAGGAGGCCGTGCCTGAGCTCGGGGCGCTGCAGGCGCTTTCGGTGACAGTAGCCGCTGACTCGTGGCGCACAGCATGGGCTCATGGCCTCTGCTCTGCAAGCACAAGCATGGAGACGGCTCTTCTTCCGCCCAGGTAAAGCTCTGCCCCTTGCGTTTCCACCTCTTCTGGGGGTCCTGCCTGCTCCTGATCCGTCGGCCTTTCTCTGTACCGAGGGGTCCGGCTCCCACCCCAAACCTTCTCCCAGGCGTGCGGTTTGCTCTCTGTACCTGAGGGGGATCCTTTACGCGAGGTTCCTGAGCGCTCTGTCAGATAAATATTGCAGGCTCTGTTTCGTTTTTAAGTGGTGTAAAAGGGATAACGTAGCTCTTCCTAGAAACTGCACTTTAAATTAAAATGTAACAAGTCTTCAGGCTTCCTTCGCTCAGGGCTTTGTTTAAAGGAGTAACATGGAGGAGAGCTGCTGCTTTTTTGTGTGTTTATCAGATTATATTCCACCTTTCAGGACTCATCCGCCGCTTTACAGCACATGCAGGGCCCCAGGGCAGGGCTGACCTCCCTTTTCTCCCAGGGCTTAGGGAACGAGGCCTTACCTGAAGCAAGGGAGGTGACCTGCCCTGCCCAAGGTCACGACCTGGGCTGACCCCATCCACTTAGGTTTTTTTTTGGATAAACTGAGCCCTGAGGGTCAAAGCAACTGTATCCTTGTCATTTTTAATTGGCAAAAAATGTGAAATAAAATCCTTTTAAGGTGCGTGTGGTTAATAAAGATTTAAGCTGTAAGCAGAGGACTTGGCAGCTGTAGATCTTGTGTCCAGTGCTGACAAATTTCTGGTTTTCCCCTTACATTTCCAGTTATGATTAAACTGTTTTAGGGAGGGCGCTCTCTTTCTCATTTGAAGGTTTTTGTACTTTAACAGGATTTAGTTGTAATCAAGATGCTGTGGCTATTCACAGCGATGCCCTATCTGTACTGTAAGTTCATTTTTGTCTGATTACCCCCCCCCCCCTGACTTTAGCAGGGGGGGGGTCTCAGTCTCCCCCCCCCGTCAATGTGTTCTGGGTCTTGTAGAGCTGCCTTTTTAGAAATTTGGAAATACAAACACAATACAAAGTGCAGAGAAGGTTCACTATTTCCTGGAATAGTCTGGGGGCAGCCGCCAGCGAGTGGCTTGACTGCCAGGGTGGGGCCCCGTGCAGCTGAGGACCCCTCCCCACCACTTATTGTAAGGAAGGGGCTGATCCTTCAGCTGTCTGGTTCATTGTGGATAAGGTAGTGTTTTGTGTGAAGCTTGTGTGTGTGTGTGTGTGTGTGTGTGTGTGTGAAAAATCATCTGCACCCATGTGCACTCTGGGTTGCCAGCTGGCTTTGCTTTTTCCATGACAAGCTGATCCAGTCTATATATATTTTTTAAACCCAACTTCAGCTATAAAGCCCTAGGCCTAGTTTTCTTGTTGAAATCAGAATTATGGATCCATGAAGGCATCATCATAAAATGAGGCCTGCCTTATACAGTATGCAAAAAAACCCCAAAAACAAACCTAAGTGCTCTATATTTTGTCATCTACCGAATAATAACAACTTTCACTGGATGGTGCACCAAAGCTAACACCTTATGTGGTGTGCAGATTTTTGTTTGCACAACTTAACTCTCGATTCAGCAAGGTGTTTAGTTCATAAAAAAAATGTGTGCACAAATTAACCAAATCCCATGTTAGTCAGGGCATGCGCTATTGCGCCCCAGTGTAGAGAGGTGCATAGGCGTAACTCATGTTATTAAGTTTCTTGTATCTCATGTTCCTTGTATCGCCCCTAGGCGACTATTCAGTTCTATGTAAACCGGTGTGATGTGTATGCTATACAGGAACATCAGTATATTAAAAACGAAATAAATAAATGTTTTCTTGACACTGGACATTTAATTCCCGGTAAAGTTCAGAGCTGAACCTGGAGCTCTTGGTGCAGGGGTCCTGTGTGGAGAATTTGCTCCGGCTGCCCTACCTGCCCAAGGCCTCCCCGTGCGTACCGGCACGAGACCCGTCGGGGTCCGGGAGAGCCCCTCGCTGCCTGCGGCCTGCTCGCCTCGTTTTCGGCCCGCCTGCCTCCGACTCCGCCCACCCTCCGACGTCACTGCCGCTGGGCCGGAGCCCTTTAAAATCGAAACACCGACTCAGGCGTCGCGCGCCGGCGTCGCGCGCAGAAGGAGTGCGATTAAGGGGCCTGCCCCTTAGTGTGCCCCTTCGTGCTGCACCTGAGTGCCGCGCCCAAACCCTCCCACATCCGCCTCTGCAAAGGACATACGTCGCAGTTACTATCAAACGACGTGCAACAGGACCATCCGCTATACTAAGTACTCCTCTCACTATCTCTCAACCCGGACAATCGCCAACACGGTGAGCAGCTCAAAGCGCCAGGTCCTCTGTACTGCGTGCCTGTTTTACTATTTGTACCCTACTGTCATTAACTGTAATTGTAACTGTAATTGTAATTTTCTCTCACTTTGATCAGTGAAACGCGCGGACTTAGCTTGCTTCGCCGCATTTCCTCCTCACAACCATCATCTGCTAGTCCACTGTGCACCCTACCCAGCTACCTGCACCCCCATTTCATACCTGACATAAGGTACCAACATGGCCGCCTACCCAATCCCTCGCATTCATTACCCTCTCTCCAGACTACCACCCCCCCCCTCTCCTCACCACCCCTCTCCCCGCCCCAGATCCCTCATCCCCATCCTTACCTCACCCCTAACCCAATTCCTCGGTCTCACCACCCTCTCCATTATGCTCATGAATGCGCAATCCATATCTAAAAGACTCTAATCCTTAATGACCTGCTTACGGACTGCACTCCAGACATTTGTGCAGTCACGGAAACATGGCTCAAAGAATCTGATACCATCCTCATAAATCAACTCCCATCCTCCCTGTATGACATATTCCCCATCCACCGACCTAAAAAAAGAGGAGGAGGACTCCTATTAGCAGCTAAGAAACACCTTAACCTTAAACCTATCAGCATAACCGCTCCACCTAAGCTTGAAATAGGTCTCTTTAAGACAGCTACCCTGCAAATCTGCCTGGTTTATGCCCCCCCCCCCACCATCCTTGAGTCCAACCCCTCCCCCCTTATCGAATTTATTGTGGAATGGATGAAAACTGACACACCTTCCATCATCCTTGGAGATTTTAATCTTCATGTCGATTCACTCCCACCCACGACATCATGCGATACCTTCATTCATTCGCTCCTAGCCATAGGCTTCCGTCAAATTGTTACATCCCCAACCCACAAAGCTGGCCACACACTGGACCTGATGTTCATTAACTCCAGTTTACAGACCACCGACTCACCCACCTGCACCCCAGTGCCCTGGTCCAACCACTATCTCATTGAAAGCCGACTCACCACAAAGATATCCCTCCCAAGTAACCATCCTACTCACATCACCATCAAATACAGAAAAACCTGCCCCAGTGACGAACTTACCGACGCATTAGCTCTCTCCCTACCTAGGCTCATCTGCCCTGACCCAGACACAGCCTTAGCCTCTTGGCACAGCCTTACTGAAGACATTGCCAACAAGCTTTGCCCACTCTCCAAACGTATTATAAACACCACAGCGAAACCCTCCAAGCCCTGGTATACCCAAGAGCTTAGAACCCTTAAATGTAATCTCAGACAAAAAGAAAGAAAATGGCGCAAGGACCCAACCCCACAACACTCCTCCATCTACAAAACAGCCTTACACTCATACAGATTGTCCACAATCAAACACAAGCGTGATTTTTATGGCAAAAAAATCCACGAATATACATTCAACCCTAAAGTTCTTTTTTCCTATGTCTCTAGCCTCACCACCCCTATCTCTCCTACCATTCCAGATGCAGAGGCTGCGGCTAAATGTGAAGAACTGGCAAATTATTTTCAAACTAAAATCTCCACCCTGCTTTCCAGATTTCCCCCCACCAATCCTTGTCCCCCCACTAATCTACACTCGTCTCACCCTCTTTCCCAACCTTCAATGGCCACAATTGACCTTACCTCCTCTAAAGAAATCATAAGCCTCATTCGAAAACTCAAGCCAGCCTCTCACCCCAACGACACCATCCCCACCAAAGCTCTAATAGCCATCCCTGACAGCATAGCCAGCTCTATAGCAGACATTATCAACTGCTCCCTCACCCAGGGGACTGTCCCAGACTCCCTCAAACACGCTGTTGTCAAACCCCTCCTCAAGAAACCTTCCCTAGACCCAAAAGACCCCTCCAACTTCCGCCCCATTTCCAACCTCCCTTTTATCTCCAAACTAATGGAAAAGGTGGTCAATTCCCAACTTATGGATTACCTGGAAAACCATGATATCCTCCATGTTTCCCAATTTGGATTCAGGAAACACTTTAATACTGAATCCTTACTCCTTTCCCTCACCGACCATCTCCTCAGAGGTCTGG
This sequence comes from Rhinatrema bivittatum, assembly GCF_901001135.1. Taxonomy (NCBI): domain Eukaryota; kingdom Metazoa; phylum Chordata; class Amphibia; order Gymnophiona; family Rhinatrematidae; genus Rhinatrema; species Rhinatrema bivittatum. The sequence continues at coordinate 73,144,599 of NC_042629.1, read as the reverse complement.
GACAAGGCCACAGCTACCTTCTCGCCCTCCTTGATATCTCAGCGGCCTTCGACACCATCAGCCACCACCACATCCTGACACGGCTAGAAAGCATCGGCATCTCAGGAATTGCCCTCGCCTGGTTCAAATCCTACCTCACTAACAGAAAGTTCTCTGTCAAAATTGGAAACTCCCTATCTGCATCCTACCCTTTACAACAAGGAGTCCCACAAGGCTCATCTCTCTCCTCAACCCTCTTCAATGTCTATCTCACACCACTCTGCCACCTCCTCTCTGACCTTAAACTCAAATTCTACTTATACGCTGATGATGTACAGATCATCATTCCCATTCACAACTCCATATCTGACGCCCTGGAGCACTGGGAAAATTGTCTAGCAGCTATCAACACACTCCTCACAAACCTTCAGCTTGCTCTGAACACAAATAAAACAGAACTCCTCCACATTTCTTCGCATCCCCTTGACCTCCGTGACCTCCCGCCCAACAACCCTAAACTGAACCTCCTTACTGCTCAACCCTCTGTCAGGGACCTAGGAGTCCTTCTCGATCCCAATCTCAATATGAAACCCCACATCAATTCCATCCTCAAAACTGGCTTCTTCAAACTCAATGTTCTAAAGAAACTCAGACCCTTGCTCTACACGCATGACCTCCGCACAGTGATTCAAGCCACCCTCACCTCCAAACTTGATTACTGTAACGCCCTCCTCTTAGGACTCCCCCAGTCTTCAATAAAACCACTCCAACTATTGCAAAACGCCACCGCAAGACTCATCACGAACACACGTAAACACGACCATGTTACCCCTATCCTCAAGGACTTACATTGGCTCCCCATCCTGTCCCGTATACACTACAAAACCCTGACTATAATACACAAGTCCATCCACACCCACAATTCAAACTGGCTCGACCTCTCATTCACTGCCTCCTTGTCCACCCGAGCCACCAGATCTACCAACAAAGGCACCCTTCATGTTCCATCCCTGAAAACAGCTCACCTCTCCTCCACCCGCGACCGTGCCATCTCTATTGCCGGTCCGGCCCTCTGGAACTCACTGCCTGTCCACATGCGCCTTGAACCCTGTGCAATCAAATTCAAAAAGAAACTAAAAACATTTCTGTTCAACCATGCCTACACAGAATAACCTCATAGTCCGTAGTCCGTACCCCCCCCCCCCCAGAGGTTCGCCCTCCCCTCATTCCTAGGAGATACTAAATGTAAATTGTAAATTGTAAATTTATTTTCCTCTTGTTATGACTTACTTGTTTCTTTCCTTCTTACTGCCTCTTGTTTATCCCTTCGCCCAGTTACTCTCCCTGTTGAAATGTACTTTCCAAGCTTCCAGTTATTATGTGAACCGGTATGATGTCCCCACAATTACCGGTATATAAATGTTTCTAAATAAATAAATAAATAAATAAATAAATGTCTAAGCATAACTTTCTGTGCATACTTTCAGGTTAGCCATTTTTTAAAAACTCCTGATGCATTTGGTTACTGTATTAGGCGTTAAATGTTGTGTTTTTTTTAGCACATGAGTAAAGAAAATGTGTGCTGAAATTCAGCATGTTTTTTACTCACATCTTATTACATCAGGGCCTGTGTGTCTGTGAGCTTTGTATCAAATCAGTCATTTTTTTCCAGATCACTAATCCAATAATCATGCTGCTGTTGGTGACTCAGGATAGCTGATTTCCTCTTAATGGGCTGTAAGTCTGCAGCCAAAGAGAGCTTTTTTTTTTTTTTTTTTTTCCCATTCAGACAAAACTACAGTGCATTATTTGTCTGTGTAGTATTTTCTGAATTTAGCTTTCTGGTGTCAATGGCATTAGAATGAACCCTGGAACACAATAAACACCCACATCTTCTTGAGCAGTTTAAAAAAAACCTAACAAACACCTTGTGGAGTGTAAGTTTTATAAATTATTTTCAAGCTGCTCTAGGCTCCCATTGACTGACTGTTTCCTAAGACTTAAATGGATTTTTAATACATCTTTTTTTTTCTTACTTTGACGACCGTATTGATGATCCACGTATCCTCCAATGCATAGGTTCACATCAGTAAACATGATCTCGCAGCCTATGGATGCAATTCCATCCGTTCTGACAAAGGTGGCACCGTCCGTGGTCGCATAGAAGGTTTTGGTTGAGGTCCCTGTTATTTCTCCCTACCGTCAGCAGTATTGGGTGGATTTGCTGTTCTCCAATCCTGCCTTTATATGTATGGAACTAAGCATGTGACCAGTTCAAAACAGTGGCTATCCAGATGTTTATTTTTAATTTTTACTTGGCTTGTAGATCTGGTTTTTTTTTTCTCCAAGAAAAGTCAAACTCTATATTGCGGATAGGGAAAAAGGAGCCGCAAAATGTACCTGCTGAATCAAAGTATGGTGGGACCTGGTTGTGTTTAGTTAGGGAGGCCAGGAACTTAGGAGTCATGTTAGATTCAAGATTGGATTCCAAAAAGCCCATTAAAAGGGTAGTGAAAATATTTTTTTAAAAACACAAACAGCTGATGCCTCTTGGTCACTGGCTGTCTAAGGAGATCTTTCGGTCTGTCCTGCAATCTATAGTTTTTGGGCAGACAGACTACTGTAATAGTTTGACTGGTCTACCCCAAAAGTGCATTAAAGCCTTGAGGCTGGTGCTAAACGTACTGAGCAGAATTACATAATCTCCACTGGCTTCCTGGGAAGTGGTGGGCTCATTATAAAATTCTGGAAATCCATGTTCCCTAGCTTCTAGGATTGTTAAATCTGTTCCTGTGCCCCCGCTGAGATCTTTTAATGCTGATTTGTTGGCTTTAACCTCTAAGCTTACTGTTACAAGAATTCGAGCTTTGCCTGTATTGCCCCAACCTTGTGGAATAATTTACTAGCAGGATTTCGAACAGAAAAAGATATTATTATTAACGTTTTTAGAAAACCAGTAAAAGCTTTGTATTTTAAGGAAGCTTTTAGGCACTAAATATTTTAATGTTTTGGATGTATTATATTTGTATTTTTATATTTATTGTTTTTATATTTGTTTATTATTTGAACATGTATTCATGTATCTTATTATGAGTGTCAATTTTGTTCTCCGAGGAGAACTATGTTGGCTCCTGCGGAATATAAGTATATTTTAAATAAACTACAAACCCATAAATGCCATGGGGAAAATGTCAGCCTAACTCAGCCTGTCTCTGGCAGCCTAAACCCATGTGGCAGTGCCAGAGAGGGGAGGATGTTTATTGTACTTAAGTGACATCAGCAAAGCTGCTCTTTGCTTACAGCTCTCTTAATCTTTCTCCATTGAAAACTCTGGTGCACCTTACGCTTCTGAATAAAATAGTCCACATTTTATGGTGCAAAAATGTGTTATAGAAAGATTAGTGACTTCAGGAGCTACTGAGGCATGAAGGGTGGGGTGGGAATGGTAGAAGGTAGGGTCGCCAGTTTCCAAAACAGAAAAAAATGGTAGCATGTCCGTCCGCTGAAGATATTTTGTTGCTAAAGCAGGGGTCTGATAGCAGCAGCAGTAGCACTTGGTCAAGGTATGTGGTGTGGGGAATGAGCACGATCTCCTCTGCTCCCAGGCCGTGCAACCCGTAAGCCAGGAAGGGGTGGGCCCTGAAAGTGGAGGAACAGGCAATAGCTCGGCCCATTGCCCATTTGCCTTTACAGCACGTTTCTTATGTCACTGACACCACTACTGGGCCTTGAACTGGTTCTTGCTATAGCAAGTTCTGGTCCATGGGGCAGGAAGAGCACAGGGGGGAGAGTGTCTGCGACTCTCGAGGCTGGTTGTCAGAAGAAAAAGATCCTGTTGGCCGATGGCCTCCCTCAACAAAAACCAGCCAGGCCACTGAAATACTGGCTGATTGGCAACCGTAGTTGAAGAGGCCATGGGGAAGGCAGGAGGGACAAGACCAGGAAGGGGTGTGTGTGTGTGTGTGGGAGGGGGGATGCATAATATCCTTGCATTGACTGGCACACCAGCAGCAACATCCTGCCCATCTCGGAGAGGGAACGTCCCCGCTGCAGACTCCCTCGCCTGCACTCGCTGACAGAGCTCATGCAGCATCAGAGGGACTTGGTCACCGTGTTGGGGGAAGAGCATTTTCCCTTAAAAGTGTGCACAACATGAGGTTAATTTGAGTTGTTTTACTTTTGTTTCTTTTGTCTGTGATGAATTTGATTTGGGCGTGTGCTGTATGGTGTACTTGATGATAGGGCTGTTGTATTAAGTGATGTGCTTGATATTACTGCTATCGTATTAAATGTTGTATCATAATTGTAAATTGCTTTGGTTGAATACAGAAAGGTGGAATAATCAAAATAAGTAACTAATTAAAAAGACAAAGATGGGTAAAAGGGGATTACCTGGATTTAGGAAAGATGATCTCAAAGTCTCCAAATAAGATCGGATGAAAGTGAGGGAAACTTTCAAGGGAAGATTGTAGAAATGTGGAGCATACTTTGTATCTCCCCTCCTAAATGAACATTGCTGCCCGCTGTGCTTTAAAGAACCAAATATTGAATGCCCTACTTATCTTGCATGTAATGACTATAAAATATATCCAAGACTGCAATCTGTGCAGGTGAGGGAGGGAGTGCGGTGCATAGCTATTTATTTCCCATAATTTATTTAACTTCCTCTATTCCCCTTTGTGTTAATCTGTTCATCCATCACTCATACTCCAGAAGACCCAAAGACAGCTAGGGAGACAAATGAGCATTTGCAGGGATTAGCTATGTATATTCATGAAAACAATTATATTTGAAAAAAAAATGCTGCTTAAGCTAACCTCAACCCTAAGGCAAATGGGAGTTTGCTTGTTGAGAATTTACACTGCATCACGTGTCTAGTTGGCTCTGTAGTTCATGGGAAAACGTCTACTGTTGCCTTAGCAACTGTGACATCACATGACCCTTAAGTTGTATTTTTGTTTTTTTTGTTTTTTTAAATCTCTGAGCCCTGGAACATCTTCATAACAACCCTGATGCCGTTCTTTTGGCAAGAGTTAGAACAACTCATAAGGACCCTTGGAATAAGAACATTTTTGAAGAGCTCCAACTGTGTCCTTCCTGTGGGTCCTGATTCCCAGAGCAGGTTCTCCTTGTGTGTTTTACTGGCAAAAATACAGTGTTTGAGAAACAGCGTAAAGTGTCCATGCCTTCTCTCTTACCACTTCAGAACAGACAGGAGAAAAATAGTAGACCAAGGCTTGCTGTCGGAATAAAGAGCTTGAACCTCACTGCTGATGCATTGCCTGTCAAGTATAACCTTTGAACCCTATTAGAGCTTTCTAGGAGGCACACACAGGACATTAACTTGTTGGAGGAAAGGTACTAGAAATGCAGGTAGATGGAGAAAGGCCCTGAGGAAGATTCCAACAAATACACGGGTCGATGCTGTTTAGCAGGATATTGAGACTCTCGGCTCCTGTAAGAGAGCTCTGCTTGGTGGGTAGAGAGGCAGAAGGTGGCTCGGTCCCTGGACTCCTCATGAGTGGGAGACGCACAGGATGAGGAGAAAAGCGATCACCCACAGCATTACCATATTAAAATACCCCGAAGCAATACATTGTGGAACAATTCCAAAGATTTGAAGTAGATGAACATCTGGTATTTTATTTTCTTCAACCTATTCAACTATGTAGGCCTTCATCCAAGGTAACGGTCCAGTGACTCTTCAAGGCATCACCTGCTCCTCATCCTATGGCCTGTAGTCTTTTCATTGCCTTGGCCCTGTGCCAATACCCCCATCTTAATGAGTCATATAGGTCATCCTTATCCCTTCTTTAGATTGCATTTGCTCCATGTGGCAGAGAACACAGTTCCCCCACCCCCTCCGTTTACTGTTCTCAATGTAAAAATAATACAGTATTAGGCGTCACCCTTTTTGCTTCCCTTTATATTCCAAGGTAATACGTCATTGTCTGATCTAGTATGAAACTTCATCAAACGATTGCTTCTTTAAAGCCACAACAAACTGAGATTAATTTTGCTACTGGAGCTGTAATGTGATCACACATTACAGCTCCAGTAGCAAGCTTGTGTTTGTACTTTTTTGGGTCATTCTAAGTAGGATTTTGTTCTTCATCTTGATGCTAAAGGCTGCCAAAAAGAGGCTGGATTCTCTGGGTGTCTGCTGATAGCTCTTTGCAAAGTAATGGAGTTGTCTGTTTAGAATCTGCAACTTTTTTTTGTGGCTCATGCTGCTTGAGAAATCCTACGCTTGTGAGTTCAAATTCCGCTCTGACCGCTGACTTGTGTGCATGAGAGAGATACAAGGCTAGGCAAGTTCCTTTCTGTCTGATTTTTATAATTTGGCAACCCTTTCTTCTTTCGAAGGTCGGGTGTGTTCCATGTACCAAAACATGTCAGGCCATCCATCCCAAGCATGTTTGCATGCATGGCTTGAGAAGTATTGTATGGAATCCATTATGGATACTGTTCCATGTATTCTGTATTACACTGGGCAAATGCTATTTACTTACTGTTTGTTCCATGTGTATCCCAGGCTTGCATCATGCTGGGAAACTACATGAGTCTTTTATTAAAAACACCCTCCCCCTCCCCCCCGAGAAATATGAATAACCATCGCACAATGGGACTTGGAACATGTACTACACACCTTAATGGGGTTTCAAACAAGTGACTCTGATAATTATCAGCAGTCCCAGACTGATAAGCTGAGAGCCCGGGGAGAGTCATGTGTGCAGCAGGCCTACCCATATCACTTCTCCAAGGTTTAGGATAAAACGGGCTTGTCACATTGTGACCAGTGCATTCCTGAATATTGATGGTATAATTTTCAGATGTGGGATGAGCTACCAAGGAGCGCAAGATTTTGTTTTGAAATTTTGCGTTGGAAATTTCCATCCTTGTAGTACTTCACAAGGAATTCGTTCCTATTCTTTAATGGTTTTACGCTCAGCTGCTCTGCATTAAGACAAAATCTATTGATTCTCCAATGCACTTTAAACGGCTTTTAGAACACTTCTGCCCAATGAAGCTCAATTAATTCTATTTCAGTTCCTTTTATTATTGAATTCTAATTGACTATTAAATTGGATCCAGTCCTAAATCCTCATTTGTCTGTAGCAATCTTTGGTGTTATTTATGCCGCCTCTCTCTCTCTCATTTAAATAGTTGATTATATAATGTATTGTAAGGAGCTCAGAAACAATGGAAGGAAGGAGTGAGAGATGTAGCCATAATAGGCTGCTGAAATTAGCTATTTCATGTTGGAGCATTAATGTTTTACCTAATTGGTATCGTTTAATTCATGCTATGAGTGATAATAAGGACTTGAACACCATTTTGCAATTTTGTAATCACTTCAAAGACTTAATTCCACCCACTAATTTTTGGAGAGGGGGTACAGCAGGATCCCAAGGTTTGCTAGCTGCTTGCTCTTCTCCCATCCCACCAGTTCATTCTTGAGCTAAGTTGGGTGTTCACTGCCCTGCATTGCTGCTTCTGTTTCTAGAGTGGGACCCTTGTTATGTCGCCTGCTGTGGCTGCCCCAGTGTCAACTGGCTTTCTTACTCCAAGGGGGAGAGGGTCGCTGCCGTGTGATGTACCACTTCAGGATGTAACTTGTAGACCATGTAATAAGAGCCAGAGGTGTGAAGAGTGGAGTCTCCAGCTTCACCCATAGCATGTGTTCATCAGTCATCCTCTTCTAGCCATATGATGGCAGGGTGTTGGGTGGGGTGGATGGTTCTGAAATATACAGACCAGAAACTTCGGCTGACCCTTCCTCACCTGCCCGACTATTGGCTAGGAGTGCTGATCACTTGCTATTTACATTTCTCCCCGCCCCTTGCTGTTACACAGCTGTGTATGAGAATAAAGCTGGTGAGTGGTAAATGTTTTTTTGCATTGCACCACCCCTTTCTAGCAGTGCCGTTACTGGTGTATGACAGATTAATCCTAAAGAATCAGGTCTAAAATTTGCCTCAGAATGCTACAGTACTCCTAGATCTCACTATTGCCTTCGATACTGTGAACCACAAAATCTTGATCTCCTGACTAACCTAGGATTTTCCCAGGTTAGCAATTGCCTGCTTCATGTTCATGACTGCCCCCAAGTGGTCTTCTTGAGAACAGCACTCTCAAAGCCCCGCTGTCTCACGTGTGGAGTACCACAAGGCTCCATCCTCTCACCCACCTTGTTCAACATTTACATGGCCCCCACCTCACCCAGGCAAATTCAGAGAAGACTGCCAAATCATGTACTATTTCCATGCTGATTATGTCCAACTGCTAGTCCTACTCAGATGGAACCATAGCCAACCTAAAAAACTGCCTGGGAAAAAATACCATCTGGCTAAACCAATACAAACCCTAAAACGATGGAGATACTGTGGGTTGAGGGAAAAGGAACTTAACCACTTGCATCCCACACTGAATCTTTATGTACAATTCTACCCCTCAGCTCTCAGATTAGGAGTCTAGGCTTCATAGTAGACTTCCAACTTGCCACAAAACCTGAAGTCCAAGCAGTGGCCAAATCTGCCTGTTTCCACCTCTGCCATCTTCTCCACCTCTGTCTCCTCATGGATGACACTGCCTTCACAACTACCATTCAGGACCTTGTAATCTCTCGCCTGTCAGAATCCCCAATACCCTATCCCACCATGGAGTGACTCTGTGTGTGCACATTTTATTTCGTGTGAGGAACAATTTTTTTTAAACCAATTTTTGAGCACTAGTATTAGTGTTTCATTTCAGTATATAGCACAAACAAAAAATGTATGTGAGCCACCATGTAAACGCTGTGAGCAATGCTCCGAAATGTATGAGCAGTCGCTCATGTGCTCATCTTACAGGGAACTATGCCGCCATATGCAATTCATCCAGAATGCTGCAGCCCACTTGGTAATAAATGCAAGTAAGTTTGCACATATAACCGATTTTCTGAGAACTGTTCGCTGCCTCCCAATCTCCTACCCCCTACAAAAAGCTCAAAGACCAAGCCCCAGCTTACCCCTTATATTCCCTCTTGCCCTCTGTGCCTACTTCCTCAAGCCAGACTGGTGATACCAAGATCAATGCACCTTAGCAGCACTAGGAAGAAAAAATTCAAAGGATCAACCCCAACCCTCTGGAACTCCTCTACCAATCCACATTAAACTCTCACCAGACCTAATATCCCTCAGGAAACTGGTGAAAGCCTGGCTCTTTGAAGTAGCATTCAGCCCCAACTAATAGTCCTCAACCCAATCCAAGTCTCCAGTTACAGCCTGCATACTAATGCACTATGTAGAAACATGCGTACCTCATCCTGTACGCCAATAATGCACCAATGTAGAGCGTTGTATTATTCAAATTTCACAAGATACAGAGTGTATCTGCCTATAGGCAGAATATAAGTATTGGAAAAAAATAAAAACTAAAATAAACCAATACTACTGTAACATGCCTTGAACTCTTGGAGAAGTGTGACATACATAGATGATGATGGTCATATTAGGAAAGTCACAGATCATTACCAGCATCTGTAGTGATTAAATTCACTGCACAAAATGCTAGCGTTGCCAACAGTGAATGTAAATTTCAGGATATACTGTATATAGATATGAGTTAAAAATTTTTTAACATTTCTGACATGTTTAACTTTCTTGTAAAGAAGGTTGTTGAAACACCATAGCACTTGATGTTTGTGTTCTGAAGATTCATATTTTTTTTTAGCCACATTCAGTTGAGCTGTGAAATGTAAATTTACCTTTTAAGTTAAGGTTAGTTGAGAGGGTTTTTTGCTGTCATGCAGTGCCATCTTAATGGATTCCTGTTTTTTTCATTTAATGTACATTAAACTGCTGGATGAAGGGCAGAGCTTATGATCTTAACAGATTAGTGCTAATTGCCCACTTGTGTTCTTTGATATTGAGGAGGGGGCTCTGTTCATGGAGTAGCGGATTTCTGGTGTTATGGTTGCCTCATGCGGGGATGAATGAAACATACAACTGTGGTGACCGATCTCTCCTGACTCTGGGGTTCAGTGACAGTGCTAGGCCTTTTTAAAACGTTTTTAGTTTCCTCCTCTTCAGCCTTCCAGTTCAGTCAGATCCAGGGCTCAGCTCTGGTACCGCACAGTCGTTTGCAGCTACCTGTCAAGTTTTGAGCCTCTACCATTCCAAGCAACAAGACTGGCTTTATTTGTAACAGCAACACAACAGCAATGTCCTGGCTTTCATGTATTGGTTTTTGGCATAAGCATGAATCATTTCAAAGAGCTCTTACATGGCCCAAGTTTTTGGTTCCAAGCAGACCTATGCGAGTCCAGTTTGCTTTGCTTACAGAGTAGGAATCTCTGTGGAATTGGTTCTAACAACTGACAGATCAATTTATTTAACTAACCAGAGTTTACGGCTTTCTTACTAGTTATCCCGCATGGCTCAACAGCTCTTGGATTACTGAGAATGATATCCTGTTCCCAGGGATTCCTTTTGTTAGGCCCCAAGGACCCATCTGGTTCCTCAGGGGCGGAGTTATAGGTTTTAGCCTCATTATCTAGGCAAACCTGTCTGGCTTGCTTGACCTTTAAACTTATCAAGAGTCACCCAGTGGTTCAAAGTCAGAACAGCAGCTTCTTGTTCTAGCAAACTGCACTTTCAAGGCTAGCCAGAGCATTTTTGGCTTTACACTACACTTGAATATTTATCACCCTCCTCCCCACCTCACCTAGCTTGGCCATCACAGCAACCATCCTCAACCAGAGGCCCCACAATCTTGGGCCCTACATCTGGCCACTGTTGAGCAATGACTGGGACTTCTTCTCCCCCCAGGGGCTTTGAACATTGCCTTTACAGCATCTCCAGCCCTGGATAATCCAGAAGCAGAGTCCTGGACTAGGAATCAAATGCAAGTCCCTCCATTTAGCATTCCTCAGCTCAACCTTTTAATATCTAGTGTATGCACTTTGAATCTCACCAGGCCAACATCGCAGTGCAAACACTTTCACGAATGTGCTACAATGGTAGGCAACTGTGTAACACAGGATTCTTGCCTTTGAAAGTTCCATGTTTGCTGTGCATACCTATCCCAACACTGCTGGCCTTAGCCTTAAATCCATCACTTTATTAGTTATCACCATAGTTTCACCAACGGCAAGAAAACTTTTCTAAGAAATAGGTCTGCTTCCCTGTACAAAAGAGGGAATGGCAGACTTTTTTTTTTTTTTTTGGAGGGGGAGAGGGAGTGATCCACAAGGTGCAGCATTATAGTGATTGACTATAAAGAAAATGACGCACCCTGCTGCGTTTTTACTTATTGCCATGATTGATACGTTTATTGAATAATTTTCTTGTCTCCACACGGAAGTTCCCAAATGGCATGAAATGCAAGCCCATCTCACAGGGAAGGGGCAGGTGGTGTATGATATTGTTACGTTGTCTTCATGCAGACAACTGACGATGTTGCCAGGCTGCTGAGTTAGCAGAAAGTGCCCCTCTGCACAGGCCCAGCAGATCGGGTCAGAGGATAGCCATAAGTCACGGGAGCTGTGACCTTCTGTAGCCTCGGCTGAACCTTTCATTACAGTTGACGTTTGCATCTTCAGGGCAGTCTAACTCTTCTTGCTGGGTGAGGTTCGAAGCGAGGAAACTTAGTTTGTTTAATTTGATTCATCGCATTTCTTCCATGAATTCAAAGCGATTTGGCAGTTTTCACAATGTTAAAACTGTGGATAGGAAGAAAATTATCTTTGATATAAACTACCATGATATGCATTTTTCAATAAATCGCTTTTTCTCCCGCAATCAGAGTCAAAAGAATTCAAATATATTTTGCATAGTTAAACTCCTTTTTTTCCCCCACCTTTGGACAGTCTTTGTTTCTTATTTCCCCATGATGCTGGGCCTTAGATCTTGCCTAGGGTGCCAATGTCTTCCTTTCCTAAAAAAAAAAAAAAAAAGGGGGGGGGGGGGGGGGGAGAGAAACATGGCGGGTTGAATAGGAAGAAATGTGGATGTTGGGGATCGTTGTGCTGAGGGATGGCCCTAATCCAGGATCTTTGCCTCCTGCTGAAGCTCTTCCGGTGGGGAGCCCGTCCTTACCTTCAGAGGAATGATAGATCTCCTCTAAGTGCCCCGCCAAAGGCGTCTCTTAACTGCACAAGATGGCTTTATCTAAGTAGGTAAGGCGAGGTAAGAATAGCAGCCTGGGATGAGCTTAAATCCTAAGCACTGCAGCTCAGGACGTCTCCCTCTGCCCTCCAGTGAAAGAAAAGAGGCAGAAATAATCACCTATTAACCTGTTTGTGTTGGCTGCACGGTTACTTAGCAATCCGCAGACAAACTATATTGATTGGACCCATTTTTAGTGCTTTTTCAACATATATATGTAAAAACAAACAAAAAAAAATCAAACTATTTAGCTGCCGACTTAATCCATCTGTCCAGCCGTCTGGAGGCGTGATAACGCCATGAAAATCCACCAGTCGGGTCCATGCCTGACTGGGGTGGAGGGGAAGGTGGTGCATGGGCCTGGTACTTGCCGCAATGAGAAATTACTTCAACCTGGTAAGGGTGAGGGTATTTTTTTTTCCCTTTCTTTTTAAGTCAAAGTTGAAAAGTGCTGTGAAGTCCACGTATAAGTATGGGCTTTGCTTTTATCCTTGTTACAGTTCTGACACATGCTGGACGGCAGTAAAACAGAGTGTTGTACAGCTTATCCTGTTTCACGGAGTTAAAATAAAGTTGTTCTTGCAGATTAATTGCCTCAAGTCATGCTAACTTGATCCATAAAATGGCAGAGAAAGATTGAGCTTGGTGATTTTTATTTTTTTTTGGAATGTTTTGATGCACCATCTGGATGCTGAAGGCATTTGACTCCCAGCTTTCATACATTACAACTCACCAGTGGAAACAAGTCTGTCTTTAATGCATCAAATCTCAGCCCAGTCATAAGGAACCTTCCGGCCAGTCTGGTTTTCAGGACATCTACAATGTATATTCATGTGAGGCATCGAATGCAAATCTATCTCGTGCATGTTCTTTGCAGATTTCCTCCAAAACCAGACTGGTGGAGTGATCTTCTTATGCTTGGGTTAAGAACTGCTGCTTGAATGCACCCCTTGTCACGTTGGTGCCTTCTAATATTTTGTTCTAAGGATGACCTCATTCGCGTTTATATTAAGAACATAAGAAATTGCCACACTGGGTCAGACCAAGGGTCCATCAAGCCCAGCATCCTGTTTCCATCAGTGGCCAATCCAGGCTACAAGTACCTGGCAAGTACCCAAACATTAAGTAGATCCCATGCCAGTAATAGCAGTTGCCATTCCCTAAGTCAACTTGATTAATAGCAGTTAATGGACTTCTCCTCCAAGAACTTATCCAAACCTTTTTTAAACCCAGCTACACTAACTGCACTAACCATATCCTCTGGTATCAAATTCCAGAGCTTAATTGTGCGTTGAATGAAAAATAATTTTCTTCAATTAGTTTTAATTTTGTGCTACTTGCTAACTTCATGGATTGCCCCCTAGTCCTTCGATTATCCAAAAAAGTAAATAACAGAGTCACATCTACCCGTTCAAGACCTCTCATGATCTTAAAGACCTCTGTCATATCCCCCCTCAGCCGTCTCTTCTCCAAGCTGAACAGCCCTAACCTCTTCAGCCTTTCCTCATAGGGGAGCTGTTCCATCCCCTTTATCATTTTGCTTTGTGTGTTAGAGCACGTGCTGATCCTCCATGGGTGAAGGGCACTGTGATGAATCCAAACTGCCGAGACTGGATAATGCCTTCATCTGGATACATCCTAGCCCAGAATTAATCTCTGTGAGTAACGAGCCTCAAAAACCTAAGTGCCAGACACAACTTCATGCCACTGGAGCCTAATTAAACATTTGTCAGAAGGAATTAACTATTTTCAACATGGTGCGCAGCGGTGGCACAGATAGCAACTCTCCTTCTTCTTCCAAGTTATTTATTTTATTATTTATATTTTTTAATTAGCGATCTTATATTTGCAGTTCTTGGACATGTTCTGTGCAGGTTTCAGGTAAGATAAAAATAAAATGACACAAGACCTGAGCACATTTCATAATAAAACCGGAACTTTTTGCAGACGTTCACTTGTGGGTAATGTTGCTGAAAAATAGGAGCTTGTCATGAAAGGGTCCCACTGTGTGCGTGTGGGATTCTGGGGGGAAAATGGCCAGAAAATGAGGAATTTAACTTTGTAAAGATTGTAATTTATTTATTTTATTTATTTTTAATTTTTATATACCCAGGTTCTTGTATGAAATACAAATCACTCCAGTTTACATAAAACAGTGAAACGCCCAAAACGGGGGTAGGGGCTTTATATAGAACAATAGAATAAAGTACAAATTGAACGTAGTATAGTTACAGGGAACATTTGAACTAGGTATAATGGTACAGTTACAGACTGCAATTCCCCAGTTTGTACCTTATCTACATAGGAGGGTCTCTCCTTTCAATTAGTGTCCCAGCATCTTGCTTTAAATATTTTTTAAAAAGACTAAGTTAAAGATGAAACGTTCTGATGGCGTCCAGACTGGCCGCCTCCCCCTCCTCGTTGGGCAGGAATGGGGGCGCGCGTCACTTAAAATGAAGACTGAGGTAAGAGAGGATTGTGGTCTGCCACTGAGATGAGTTGAATCCTTTTTAATCCTTGGTTGATGCAGTTGTAATTGGAATTCATTTGAAGCCCAGTAAAAAATAGTTTTATCCGTTCTGCTGCAGGTGTGGAAGCTGTTTTAATAACCCTCTCCCTGTTTTGGGGGGATGAATTCCTGTCTGGAGCTGTTCAAACCTGACATGCAGGCAGGCGGAAGGGACGGCACTGATGAGAGGTTGCCAATTCCTTCCTGAGCCCGGAGTGGTGATTTGCTTCTGAGCAACTCTCTGAAGTCCTGAGCTGTCCTCTCCTCTGAGCTTTTGATTCCTCCTGTCCTGGTGCTTCTGATGAATTAGCTGAGTAGCCAGAGGAAAAGCTCTTTATTTTAACTGGAGGAAAGATAATCCAAGTCGTTCTGTGGTGTGCATTTTGGTTTTTTTTCCATTTGCCTGCCTGTTGTCAGAACAGAAATCCTCTCTCTGGATGGAGTCGGGAGCTCCGGCTTTGGATTACTGTTCAGAGAAGGATTTAGGATTTCAATCATCTGTGTTGTCTGATCTGCAGCGCATGCACGCGAATGCTTTAATAAGACCTGGTGGAGTTGCCCTTCTCTAGACACAGATTCCAAGGTCTGAAGGCCAAAAGGGCTCGGACAGAAAGAGACGACGCACTTACAGTACCATTAAAAAAAACAACCCAAGACTTGGGAGGAACTTAAGGGCCTGCTCTAGAAGGAACGTGAAGTATTTTCCCAGTATTAATATATAAAACAAATGATGACTGAAAATGAACAAGCCTCCTGGGAATTAGGACACTGTACAAAGGTAAGGCTAGCAGGCATGCCACTTCTGTTTTATGCCCCTGTATAGGTCCCTGGTGAGACCTCACTTGGAATACTGAGGTGAAGGCTATTTAGTTTGCAGGCTCCAAAAAAGAAACAGGTTTATAGTATGAAACCACCGTCAAAAAGCTCTAGGCAGGAGATGAAAGAGCTGGAAGACTTGACTGGGAGATAAGACTAAATTGGAATCTCTGGAGTATACTGCTTTACGTACGGTGATTTCTGGAGCTAATGACTATCTTTAAACATGCGATCTTCAGAGAAGACTTCCAGTTATTTTATTAATGGCCTCACATGTACAGACATGGAGAATCTCTTTCATATATTTTATTTTTAAATTGAATGGTTTCCACTTTTTAAATAACCAACATCAACTTTTTCCATTTCGTGAGTACAAGCCCAACTTTGAAGGCGAGTGGACTTTTCAAACCAACTAATGGTTTTATGATTGCAATGGAACAACCAATGTATTTGTTTTTTAAAAATGATTTTTGCATGATAAGTGTGTTCACTTAAGCAAAGAATTATGGTTGTGGTGTTAGTCCGCTTGGCTATGTGGAATTAAAGATCAAAAGAAACAGATGTAGGTGAAACCTTTTTATTGGACTCAATTCATCTGTGACGAGCTTTCAAGAATTATCCTTGAGTCACTTTAATATTTTCAATTGATTACTTGAGGAGGAGGTTTTTGTTTTTAAAATAAAATCTTTGAACTTGTCTCTGGTTTAACCATGGAAGCCTCCAAAGCACCCTTCCAGCAAAAAACGTCCGGAATATCACGGTTGGCTGAGGATTTCCTCTGGATTGGAGGTAGCATTATTGCATCGCCAAACTGGAAAATTGGTCTGATTGGTAAGACAAATGCTTATTAGCACCTGATCCTTTTAATTACACAAGATATGTTTTTGAAAGGTTTTTTTTAATAAAGTACTAAATATGAGTCAGATGTACTCCCTTTTTCTCATAGAAAAAACATGGGAGAGAATTTTGAGCATCCTGGCCCCTAATATTCTTCTTGGTGTTCAAGCAATGTCTTCGTTTTGGTTGAAGGTACAGCAGTAATTTCTTAACGTGTTTGATTTTTTATATTCCTGCTTTCGGCAGGAAGCTGGAATATAGAAAAGCTGATTACCTCCAGGTACTGTACTACCCTATCCGCAGAGGGTTTGCAATCTATGGGGTGAATTTTCAAAACATTTACAGGTGCAAAATTAGCATATATGCTTGGAAGATAATTTTAGTTCTTCGGGAACACAGTAGGGTTTGCTTTAAATATGAGCTATGTTTTCATGTTTCAGTCTTAGCAGTTGGGCAAGGAAAAGATAATTGAATTAGCACCAGGTTGAAGCTTATGAATAGTGACATCCCTGGCAAGGCTTCAAGCTCTCTTGCTTCCTGCTTGCTCGCCTCTGGTGCCTTGATCTACATGTTTCCATAAGTCACTTGTGCGACAGGAGCCAAAGAAGGCTTCATACTTAAATACCAACCTAGCTGTAGAATGAATGGGTCCTTTTTTTTTTTTTTCTCCCTCTGTTATCAAACTGAAAGTGCAGATGCACTGTGCTTAGGGGTTCCTCTCATTTCTCCCACTGTGTTTCCTAGAGAGAAGAAGATTTGGATGAATCGACCCCTGAGGGATGCACATGTGCACAAGGATGCCAAGCAAATTGGTAGCCAGTGGTCACTTTCAAGCTTTTTAGTTTAGCTCTGGCCGGGTACATTTTAAGATCCCCGCTGCAGTGCAAGGCGTTCCAGTCGTTTGCTGTCTCTTCACTTAGCTGCATAACGTCCGCAAGTCAAACTACAAAAGACAACCCTGGGATTCCAACCCTAACAGAACTGCACAGAATGAAGAAGCTATGATCGCCTGGAATATTATTAATATTACCAGAAAGTTCAGTGCTAGAAAAGTGGACCTGGTGGTGGTACGATTTATTAGGAATCAGTTTGGCCTGTTCCCTAGTGAGAGCAGTAAGTGAAGTGCAGCTGGCAATAGGGTGTTGATTATTTATCTTTTGCTGTATAAGTTTTATTGTACTGAATGTTATTTTATTGACTCTTGTATTGTTTATGACCTGTATTTTCTAAATTTGTTGTAAGCAGCTTTGGACAATCCCTTTAGGATTGACAAGGTGGGGTATAAAAGAAACATGCCATAAGGAGAAAAACACAAGAGCAACATTGCTAATAGAAGTGGGTATTCTGTATTATATATGAAGAAAGAAAAGATGCAGTCAGAGACCAAAAAAAATGTGGCAGAAAGATTCAAAAAAAATTTTTTGACGCTATGGGTCTGATTATAAGAACTTCCAAATGCACCTTGATATGTCGGCTTGCACATAATACACCTTATGTACACAGAACAAGTATTGAGAACAACGCTAGAAGCAAATCTGAGAGAGTGAGATTATATTTAATATATCCTCTGGCTGAACAGCTGGGAGCATTCCAGTCATAGCATGTGCAAAAGCAAACCCATTGGGAGATGCTGGACCCAAATAAGAAACCAAATTGAGCTTGTGCACATGGTTAGGTGAGAAGCGGGTGATTTGTAAACTTAAAACTCCACATTTAGCTGTAAAAGCATCATCTTGCTTTGGTTAGAATGCAGCTTCACACTGTCTGTCTGTGGCTGTTGCCACTGATCATTTTTTTGGCTCTGAGGCCACGGGTTAATTTTAACAATCTCCTTAGTGACATTGCCTCATGGACAGGTGAGTTTCTGGGACCGGTAAGACGAATGGATGCTGTCATGGGTTTGCTTTTTGTTGACATTGGTCTTGGGATGCTATCAACTTTGGAGAATTGTTTCTCCAGTTCTGGATTAGGGAACGCTTATCCCAGAGCATCCTGGAGTTATGTGGTCCTTTATGTCCCAGTAGGAAAAACAGGACACCAGTTCCATTCATGCTCCCAAAACGTGTGAACACAATGGAACGGATTGCAGAAGTCCCCCTCTCACCCTGATCCGTGCCTGGACAGCCTAATGAAAGGAAGCCTTGTGAAAGGACATGAATGGAAGATAGGAGCACATGGACAGCATAAAACCTTGAAAGGAAGCATTGCTTTTCCAAGTTGTTGTTGGTTTGAAAACCTTGTGCACTATTTTAATGGGTTATTTTAGAATCTTTCAAATCTCTACGTTATGTTCAGTGTGTTTTTCGTCTGCGTGTGAATGACTGATTAGATATCTCTGTAAAATGTATGCTTGACATGTACAGAACCCTCATTCCTCTCATAGAAACATAGACCATGGCGGCAGAAAAGAATCGACCCATTCATTCGCATCTCATTCCCGCCTTCAGAGATCCCCTGTATTTATCCCTGGCTTTCTTGAATTCATACTGGCCTTGTCTCTAGCCGTTCCGTGCATCCACCACCCTTTCTGTAAGGAAATACTTCCTTAGATTACTTTCCAGACTAACTCGTTTCACCCGCATCCCATGACCCTTTTTGATCCGCAGCCTCCTTTCCATTGAAACAGGCTTGCCTCCTGTGCATTTATTCCATGGCGATATTTAAATGTCTCTATTTTATCTCCCCCCTTATCCTGCCTTTCCTCCAAGGTATGCATGTTTTAGATCTTTTAAGTCTGTCCCTGTGTGCTTTATGATGAAAACTGTTAAACCATTTTAGCAGCCATCCTCTGGACACCCTCTATTCAGTTTATATCAGTTTGAAGGTGCGATCTCCAGGTGCAGTCTCACAGTATTCCAGATGAGGTCTAGCCAGAGATTTATGCAGAGGCAATGCCATCTCCTTTTTCCTGCTAGCTATTTCACTCCCTGTAACCCAAACATTCTTCTGGTTCTTGCTGTTGCCTTATCTGCTTATATAGTCTCCTTAAATTCATCAGTTAGGATCACCCCCAGATTCTGCTCCTGTTTTATGCACAGAAAAACTTCACTGTATCACTCTCTTGGGTTTTTGCAACCCAAATGCATGACTGCATTTTTTTAATATTAAATCTTACTGCCAGTCTCTAGGCCATTCCTTGAGCTTCACAAGATCCCTAGTCATGTTTTCCATACCTTCCAGGGTGGCTACACTGCTGCAAATTTTGGTATCATTGGCAAACAGGTAAACCTTTTCTGAAAACTCTTCCTCAATATTTCTTACAAAAATGTTAAACAGAGCCAGATTCCTGCGGCACATCACTAGCAACCTCCACTTTCCTCTGCGTTAACTCCAGAAGAAAGCCAGAAGAATGCTGGGCTACATTGAGAGAGAAATAACCAATAAGAAAAAGGAGGTGATAATCCCCTTGTACAGGGCCTTGGTGAGGCCTCACCTGGAGTACTGTGTTCAGTTCTGGAGACCGTATCTCAAAAGGGACAGAGTCAAGATGGAGGCGGTCCAGAGAAGGGCAACCAAAATGGTGGTGGGTCTTCATCAAATGACTTATGAGAAAAGGTTGAAGGACCTAAATATGTATACCCTGGAGGAGAGGAGGTGCAGGGGAGATATGATACAAACCTTAAGATACCTGAAAGGTTTGAATGATGCACAATCATCGACAAACCTTTTCCGTTGGAAAGAAATCAGTAGAACTAGGGGTCATGAAATGAAGCTATAGGGAGGGTGACTCAGAACCAATGTCAGGAAATATTTCTTCACAGAAAGGGTGGTGGATGCCTGGAATGCCCTTCCAGAGGAGGTAGTGAAGACAAAAACAGTAAAAGATTTCAAAGGGGCCTGAGATAAACACTGTGGATCCCTAAAGGCTAGGGGATGGGAATGAAGAAAAGAGTGCATGGGGGTAACTTGCTGGTGTGGCGGTTACTACCCTTAACCAATAAGCCTGATACTTTGATGCAAATCCAACATTGCTCTGTGCTTCAACAGAAGAGGAAAAGGGGAATTTATTTATTTAGGCATTTTATATACCATTGTTCCAAACGTAGATCACAACAGTTTACAAGATCCGCATACATATTCATGGTCAGCGATCACATACTGTGTGGTAATATTCACCATTTAGTTCGACACCACATTGTATACATGTTCTCGTTCATAATCATAAGTATTTTAGGAAATTACACAATCTGCTGTATATTCTAGTTCATATTCATGCATTTTCATGGTCGACCTAATGGGAATACAGGTACTAATCCTACTAACAATGTACATCACATCATTCATTATTATTGCTAGCTCCATTAACATCAATGTACGTCACATCATTCATTCGTTATTGCTTGTTCTATTAATATTAATTTACATCACATCATTCACTGCTTAATGCCCGCTCTGTTAACATTATCAATGGTGCTGATGTGGTTGTTATCAGATTATTGGTCTTTTACGTTAAATCGTATGCTTTTCTGAAAAGCCATGTTTTCATTTCACGCTTGAAA
Organism: Rhinatrema bivittatum; assembly: GCF_901001135.1. Classification (NCBI taxonomy): domain Eukaryota; kingdom Metazoa; phylum Chordata; class Amphibia; order Gymnophiona; family Rhinatrematidae; genus Rhinatrema; species Rhinatrema bivittatum. The sequence continues at coordinate 73,123,810 of NC_042629.1, read as the reverse complement.
CTCTTTCTATCTGTTATTTGACGTATTGACTCTGGAAGGGAGTTCCACAACTTGGGGCCTGCTATGGAAAACATTTGGTCTCTTATTTGCGTTAGCTGTGTTTTCCGAGTTGAGGGTACCATGAGCAGTTTTTGTTTGTTTTGTGATCCTACATCTCTCCTTGGTGTGTAGTTTTGAATTGTCACTCCTAATAAACTTGGTCTAATGTTGTTGATGATATTGAAAATTAGAGCTAAAACTTCATAGTGAATTCTGGATTGTATGGGAAGCCAGTGCAGCACAATCAGCGAGGGGGCTGATGTTTTCAAATTTCCTTGTTCCTAGTAAGAGTCTTGCAGAGGCATTTTGAAATAGCTGTAGTGGTTTTAGTAGATTCGATGGTAGGCCTAGTAGAAGAGAGTTGCAGTAGTCTAAGTTTGAAAATATAAGTGTTTGTAAGATGTATGTAAGTCTTGAGTTATTAACAAGGGTTTCAGTCGATATATTTTTAGCTTGGAGTACCCTGTTTTTATTAATTTGCTTATATGCTTTTTCATAGTGAAGTTCTCATCAATCTGTATTCCCAAATCATGTACTTAATCTGAGGGAGTAATATTAGTGATTCCTAGGTCTAGGGTTGGTGGTTTGATTAGTGTGTTGTCTTTCCTTAACCAAACTATTTCAGTTTTTTGGGGGTTTAGAGTTAGTTTGTTGAGCAAGTTTTTGTTGTATGACCTTCATGTATGTTGACAGGGATGTTGCAGTTTTTTCAAATGTTTTGTCGAATGGGATATAGAATTGTATGTCTGCATATAGGAAGAAGTTGACTCCTAGATTTGCTAGTAATGCGCATATAGGCAGCAGGTATATGTTGAATAGCGTGGCCAAAAGTGCTGAACCTGGGGGATGCCTGAATTGATAGGGAAGGTGTCTGAAATTTGATTACCCAGTTTTACTTGGAAAGTCTTATCTTTTAGGAAGGGTGAAAAACATTTGTTAACATTTCCATCTATTCCAATTTTTCTTAGCTGGTGGCGTAAGAAGCATGTGGTCAACTGTGTCAAATGTTGCTGTTAAATCAATTAGCAACAGGATATATGATCATTGTTGTTAAAGCCTTGTAGTATAGGTCGGCTAAGGAAATGAGTAGGGTTTCTATTGAGTGTTTTTTTCTGAATCCAAATTGGTTTGGGTATAGTATATTGTTATCTTCTAGGTTGTTCTCTAGTTGTGATAAAACTGCTTTTTCTAGAACCTTCGAGATGAAAGATAGGTTAGAGATTGGCCGATAATTGTCTCAGTCATCCATTCTTCCAGATTTATTTATTAGGATCAGTTTAATCACAACTTGTTTTGCCCTATTGGGCACCATACCTTCTGCTAGCGAGTGGTTTATTATTGTTGTGAATATCGGGGTTATTATGCTATTGACATTTTTCAGTATGCTTGCAGGGATATGGTTTAGTGGGTGGGAAGCAGATTTCATTTTAGTGATTATTTGGTTTACTTTGAGTTTAGATACTGGGTTGAATGAGTTCCATTTCAATTGATCAGGTTTTTCTTCAGGCTCTTTTATTGGTAAGCAGTGAGAGAATTGTGATTTATGTGTATTGATTTTGTTTAATAATGAATTAGCATATTCACTGCATGAATTGTTTTGTAAAGTCATAGGTAATTGATATGGAGGAGGATGGGTCTTTGGTGAGGTTTTTCACTCTTTCAAAGAGTAGTTTTGAGTTAAATATTACATCATGAATCTGTTTTGTGTAGTATTCCATTTTTGCTTTATTGATTTGTACGCGGTATTTTGTTAATAGGGATTTGTATTTTTCTAGGGTTTCTGAAGGTTGGCATTTCCTCCATTGCTTTTTTGGATTTTCTCAGGGTCTGTTTGTGTCTTAGGTTTCTTTTGTTTGGTTGTGTTTCCTTCATTTCGGAACATTTTAATCTGGATTGGGCATAGGGTATCCGCTATTTCGTTGATGATTTTATCCCAGGAGTTGAAAGATGAGGAAGCATTATGGTGGTCGAATTCAGCTTTTTTATTTTTAATAGTGTTGGTTTCTATCTTTTTTTTTCTGTAGGTGAATGATTGATTGTTATGTGGATTTGTTTGTTGTGTGGTGAGGAGAGTTATTTCAGCTTTTATTTGCTGGTGATCAGACCAGGGCAATATTTTGTGGGAAGAGTTGATTACACAGTTATTTCGATTGGGAAAAAATTAGGTCAAGGATGTGTCCTGCTCTATGGGTGGGGTTGGATATGAATTATGACCAGCCCATGGCTTCCATAGTATATAAAAAGATTTCACTTTCTGTAGATTTGGTTATGCTATCTTACATGTAGTTTAAAGTCTCCTATGATTAGAATTGATTCTGAAGCTGGAAATGATTTAGCGAAGACCTCGATTAGAGGTGCAGTCTTTCTGGAGTGTCCCAGGTGGGCTATATATCAAACCAATATTTAGAAATGGAGATTTTAGTATCGCAATCTCATTGAGTGGGTTTACTTCTACTTTGTATGGTTTAAGTTCCTTTTTGCAAATTATTAAGAACCCCCACCTTTTCGTTTGTGTCTGGGGAAGTGAAAGACATCATAGGTTAGGTTATCAATTTGGTTTAGGAGGACATTATCACTGTCTTTCAGCCATGTTTCTGTGGGATTTAGTTCTTCTAGTATGCCATTTATCAGTGGGATTTTTTTTAGATGGTGACTGTACATTTAGGGCCAGATTTTAGTATCTACGCCCGATTTTATAACATGTGTGCGCAGCTGCGTGCATGTTATAAAATCCAGGATCGGCACGCACAAAAGGGTGCACACTTGTGTACCTTGCACGTGCTGAGCCCTAGGGGAGCCCCGATGGCTTTCCCTGTTCTCTCCAAGGCAGCTCCGAAATCAGCCTAGGGGGGGACTTTTCTTCCACCCCCCATACCTTTGTTATGCAAGTTGCGCCTGCTTCCGGGCAGGCATAGGTTGTGCGCACCGGACTAGGGTCCCTACGGAGGCCTCTGGCCACGCCTCCACCCCACCCCTTTTTTCAAGCCCCGGGACATACGCGCCTCCTTGGGCTTGTGCGTGTTGCCGGGCCTATGCAAAATAGGCTCAGCACACATAACCCTTCTACGCGCGTAAATCCAGCTGGATTTATGCGCGTAGGGCTTTTAAAATCTGCCCCTTAGTAAAAGAAGAATGAACATTAGGCTGGAAGAGGTCACAGGATGAGAAATGTAACTCATCTTGGGATAGATCAGGTTTTTCCTTTCTTTTTTCTTGTTTTTTTTCTTGTTTTTTGAAGTTTTCTGATAAATTCTCTGGTTTCCTCGTCCAGTGATTGTTTTAATGAGGTGGACTAGATCTATTTTAAGAGGTGTTTGTTATGGCTGAGTTTAGATTTGCTTGCTGTGGGTGTCACTTCAGGTGCACACAAAGGGGCATGCTCCTTTGTCGTGTGCCAAGGGCGCGCACCTGTCGGCACAAGCATCTTCAGCGTTGTGGCCTCTCACTTCAGGCGGTGGAGGTGGGCAGGTCGAGGGAGGGACTGGAGGCTGGTGCAGGCATTCATCTGGTGGTCTTCCTTTCCCAGCAAGGGGGGAAAGAGTGCCTTCAACTCGCTCCCCACACTGTTTTCAGACGGCGGTTACTTCCCTTAACCAATAAGCCTTTATACTGTTGATGCACCTCCATCATTGCTCTCTGCTTTAACGGCAGGGGGAAAAGGGGAATTAGATTCAGACTGCAACCAACAAGGACACTGAATTGCACAGTTTGGGAAAACAAGCATGGGAGTAACTTGCTGATACAGTGATTACTACCCTTAACCAACAAGCCTTAATGCTGTTGATACAACTCCAACATTGCTCTCTGCTTCAATGGGAAGAGGTAATGGGGAATTGGACTCAAACAGCAACCAACGTGGACCCTGACTTTCACAGTCTTAGAAACTGATAATTATAAAGGTGGCAATACCAGTAGTTACAACCAAAAGCTTGCTGGGCAGACTGGATGGACCATTTGGTCCTTTTCTGCTGTCATTTCAATGTTTCTATGTTTACCTCTACTCTTTGTTGCCTCACATGTAACCAGTCGCTCTAGGGCCCATAGCAAGGGCACTCAGCTTATTTGTAAGTTGCCTATGTGGAACTGCCGTGTCAAAGGTCTTCCTGAAATCTAGGTATCCCCTAACTCTATCAGAGAAATGGATTAGATTCGCCTGACAAAACCATGCTGCCTCAGATCCTACAATCCATTGGATGACAGAAACTGAGCTGTCCTCTGTTTTAATAGTGATTTTATTAATTTAATTACAACTGAGGTCAGACTAACTGGTGTGTGGTTTTCCTATTCCTCCTTACGTCCATCTTTGTGAAGAGGAACCACATCTGCCTGTCTCCAGTCCTTTGGAACCAAACCCAACTCAAGAGAAGCATTGAACAGGCCAGAGCGGAGCTGCCAGAATTTCACTCTTAATATCCTTTGATGTTTCCTCTCTGACCCTGGGGCCTCCTCTGCTCTTAGTTTTGCTAGCTCCTTGCAAATGCAGACTTCTGAAATTTGTTTGAGATCTGATTTGTTTCATCCCTATTTCTGCCCTTACTCAGTGAACAGAAATATTTAAGAAAAGCTGCTTTCTTGTCGTCAACCTCTGCGCATTGCACCCCTCTTCACCTCTGAATTTTAGAATCTCATTTTGTGAATGACTGAATCTCCGGCACGTGGTGAAATCATCAGCATATTGGAGTACAGTTCCCGTTTGCAAAACAAAATTCTATTGAGGCGCGACAGGGATAACATTTCGGTAGAAGTGATTCTTTAGAAATTAGGTATTTCTTAGGAATAGCTGTTTTTCTAAATCTATCATATATTTTTTTATTTTGCCATAAGAAAAAAAATGAGGAGCAATCGTCGTTCCTTAATACTTTCCAACTCCAGCATGACAGCTGTGGCCTTAGCCTTCTAATTTGCTCTACGGAATATCCCAGTTTTCACCTGTACGACCTTATTTGATATCCACCATAGACTGCTTTGGAAATGTAGAGCTTTGTCAAATATCTAAAGCTAACTTCTGTAGTTGGAGACAGATTTTTTCATTCATTCTTTTCTAAGGTGAAAAAATATATATTATTTTTTCACATTTATATGCCTTGGGGTGATCAAAAAGATTTTAGCCTGCCTGAATATAAAAAAAAAATACATTTTGTCTCTATTTTCTCTGTTAAGTACATGATTGCAGCTAAGCATGTTATGTAATTCTAGCCATCCTATTTTTATTTTTATAATGAGCTAATCTGTCAACCTCAGATCGAGGAAAAGGCTGGCAAATCGTCTTATGCTATTGGGAGTCTCAGCATATTAGCCGAGAAGATGAAGGGGATGGGATCTTCCTTCATCTCTGCCGTTACATTCTGCATTTCGCTCGTTAGCCGCTGTCTTGTCGGATCGTGTGTATTAAGCGTGAATCTGAGTTAACGCATCCACTGAAAATGCAGGGTAAAGGGATGCATCTGTGTCGGCCTCTCAGCAGCTTTATGATTTGCCTCCTGAAAAAACATTTTTGGCTGCGCACCAAAAAGGTGAATTTTAAAAGTAACGCCCGCGCATAAAGTCGCAGATGTGTGTGCGTGCTAGAGCTGTTTTATAAACCTTGCACATACGCACACAAGTGCCAACGTGCGAATATCTTTGATCACGTAAAAAGGGATGGAATAGGTGTGGGGGTGAGGTGTTCCGAGGTGGGGGCCAACATTTACGCACGTAAGTTGTGACTCTGAATCCTGTGAACGCAGCGCGCATAGGGCTCTTGCCTGTGCATTTATCGGCTATTTATGAGGTGTAAGTCAGAATAAAACTCTTTTTATAGCCAAATGCTGACAGGGTGAGGGGGTCTGGGGGGGGGGGGGGGTGCAGGCTGAAGAACCAGAAGGGTCTAGATGACGTAAAGATAGACTGGGCAAATTGGTGGACTAACTGGTTTAACTGGTAATTAGCTTCACATGCGCATGTTATAAAACGAGCTGACTTGTGCATGTAAAAACCAGCAAGTCCTAAGGAAAATGCGTCAATAGCAGTTGCTCATGTGAGTACTTAAAATTAGGAGCACACGTACGGGGGCTGAGGAGTATTTTATAAAATGCGTGTGCACTTGTGCTGCTAATATAAGTAAGTTTCCTGCATGTGCGGGTGCTCGTGAACTTGTCTTAAAGTTACCGTCTCAGTGGGTAATTTGCAAAGGCTTTTAGACCTGACCAAAACCGATCTCTGTGCGGCAGAAAGTAAGTGCGATTTCCATAACATGTGGGACTTTTTAGCGGTAAGAAAAAGGGGTGTTCCTGCGAGTGTGCTTAGGTCAGGGCAGGAAAAAACAGCACATGTACGTTTTTCTGACTTTCAAAGGTACGGGTGCTGTTTTGCTCCCCCCTTCTTCCACAGGCACAAACAGATGCAAAGTACATGCATTTTTTGCACTTGCTGCTTTGAAAATGTGTGCAAAGTCCATAAGGCGAAAGTTCCCACATAGTTTGAAACTCTGCAGGCTCTGCGAACGTTACCTCCCACCCCAAGTGATACAGGGGGTCCTTGATAGATTAAAGTTTTGCAGAAGTCCCAGCCTTTCTGAAAAGCTCCAGTGAGTGTGAAAACTCACTTATAGCGAAATGAGCCCCCCCGGCTATAGGAAAGGACAGACTGCGGGATCAGAACCCATCGATGAGATTGGAATGTTCTGAGCGCGGTGAACGCTGGGGCGGAGCCTTCACCCAGCAGAATCCCAGCGCGCTTGGCAGCGTCTGGTGCTTCAGTGCCTCGTGTCTGGAGCAGATATTTGGGTCATGGCATGAGGACTTCTTATGGAAGGAGAGCGATGTGCAGGAAGACTGAGCCTTGCCCAGTGGCTGATGGGAGTCGAGCTCGAATCTCCTGGTCCACTGTTCTAAACACCAGTAGGGTTGATGCAATAAGCCATGCGTAAAAACACGCGTCCAAACTGCGCGCGCGCTCAGCCATGTCTCCTGCGCATCCAATTTAATATGTAAATGAGCTGCCGTGCTGAAAAGGACCACGCTAGGGATCAACTGTGCATCCTTGGCATCAGGCGCCCAGCAGACGTGGCCGGGCACAGGTTAGGAAAATTCTCAATTTTACAAGCATCCTTTTTCCTAACCTGACCACCATCAAGACTTTTTTTTTTTTTTGGCTTTTTTTGTGGAGGCTTGGAGTGTGTGAAGACTTAATGCCAGCTCTGGAGCTGGTGTTTTGCCTCATCTACATGGAATTTACATGTGGTGATCGCTATTAGCTACTCGCTGCTTTTGACACGCTAATCCCGTTAATGCATTGGGAGTTATTCTAGCACATGCAAAACGTGGGTCGAACCGCGTGTCGAGCTATGTGCTAGGCTGCGTGCACTGAGTTGCATCGGCCCCCCAATGTCTATTATCTACTAGCGACAGAAGAATCCCTCTTGCCTATCCTGGAAACTAATTATGGATGAAAGAAGGAAAACTGATGCTATCGTGGCCGTGAAAGCTAGCAGTGGGCTAATGTGGGCTCAGTGCCTGAAAAAATGGACTGGGGGCCTGGGTTCAAATGCTGCCTCTGCCACTGGCGCTCCCTGTGACTTTGAGCAAGACACGTTCTCTCCTGTCGCCTCAGGTGCCCTCTTCTGTTGCAAGCACTCATCGTATTTGTATGCAATTTTGTTGAAAAGCGCCAGATAAAATGCTAACGTAGCAATCGTTCAATTCATTATTATTGCTCTTGGTCCCGTTTGCCATATGTCTGCGTTTCCTCAGGTTGCAGTGGCCGAGCTGCTGGGGCGCTGGGTGCCTGGATGTGAACAGCACGTTTGTCAGAGACAAATGGGACCCGAGCGCCGTTTCGGCTTGAACACCAAATGGCGGCAGAGCCGATACGTTCCCCGACGGCGGCGTGGCACTAAAATGTAGCTTCATTTTTTTTTTTTTAGGAAAGGTCTCTTCCCTTTTTTTATATTTTTAAGCCAGGCCTGGGTGTTGCGCTTCTGGTTAACCTCCAAGCCTCCCTCTCCCAGCTGCGCTGGGACCCTTCAGCTTTTTGGGGGAGCATGGTTTCCACTTCCCATCAAAGGACCTCGTCCATAGACGCGACATCTTCGTAGGCGTTGCGGTAATCGCTGGGGGTGGAGGAGGGGCACTCGCTGCTTTATCCCGCCGAAATGCTCTTGTTAGTGCTTCGGCCGCTGAAACTTCCTGGCTGTGCGCTGCGGTGCTCTCCTGCCTTCTGCTTCCCACATCCAGACCCAGATTGCTGTCAGAGATCTAAGCAGCTAATCCTTTCTCCGATGGTTTAATTGCATCAGCAGCAGATGCTTTATCCTCTGTTGTGGGGGTGGGGTGCAGGGGGTCATTGAAGACAGAGCAGGGCCTCTATAAACGGCATTCTTGCAGCTCCAAAACTGATAATTCATTTCACCCAAAGATATATTTGTGGTGTTCTGGAAGAGACTCTTCCTTTCTAGGTTTTGTAATTCTTTTTTTTTTTTTTCCAGCATGTGAGGCAAACTCTGCATCCGTAGTGGGAGATTTCCTCTGTATGCTTTTAGCTTTTGACTGTGTAACAATCCATGTAGAAATCCATGGTTTCGGCAGGCCCGGTGGAAGGGCCTGTGCAGTGCAATTCTCAGCTTGCGTCTTCCTTCCTCTAGGTCAGCTGGGGCTAGGGATGCTGTGGGGAATGTCCGAGCTATTTCATGATGGTCACACTTAATGGCAAGATTTAGGGGCCCTGATGCATGCTGAGGATGGTGCCTGCAATGACTGGGTTAAGTGAGTTGGGAGAGAGATGGAGAATGACCTTTTGGTAGGTGCAAATGAATACTCCTGGTATGATAGACCAACAGAAGGCAGTTCTGGTTTGAGTTGGAAGCCCCAGGCAGCAGGAGGAAACTGCTGGATCCCTCTCCAAAAATAAAATATGTGGTTAAGGGAGGCTTCACAGCTCGGTATGGTAAAATGGAGAATTTCACTAGGGCCAACCTGAGCTAGGTCTGAATTGACAACCTAGAGGAAAAAGACTCTTTGTACGTGGAAGCATCCAGGGCCTAGTGGTTAGAGCAGCAGGCTATGAAACAAGGAAGCCAGGGTTCAAATCCCACTGCCACTCCTTGTGACCTTGGGGAAGCCACTTTAACCTCCAGGTACAAAATTAGATTGTAAACCATCTGGGGATAGGGAAATGCCCACAGTCCCCGAAGGTAATCCATGTAATCTGAAGTGGTGAAAACCAAACTATCAGTAAATAAATGAATAATGATAATAACCAGGAATGGTAACTTCCAAACAGGTGCCCACATGTTATAAAATAGTTTAGTTGCGTGTATACATGCGCCTAATTTTAAGCTTGCGCGCGCCCAGCAGCACAAATTGGGGAATTTTATAACGGGCACGCATCCCCACCATAACCAGTTTGTCCACCAGTTCACCCAGTCTAGAGCTAGGTCCTCCTGTGCTCCCCCCCAGACCCCTCAAGCCCCTCACAAATGCCTGGAAATAATTTTGTTAAGACTTACACCTCCTCCGTAGTGAAAGTAAAGCCGAGTAGGTACTTGTGCACCTCTCCTGGCCCTGCCCCTGAATGCCCGAGCCCCACCCGCATTGTACCCCCAGTCCTCCTCTTTTTTTTTTTTTTTTTTTGGCATGATGTGAGATATTCGCACATCGGGACTTGCACACGCATGTGAGTGGCTTTTAAAATCGGGTGGACGTGCGTATATTCTACCTGCATGCACAGCTCCCGATTTAGTTGTATACCTGGCCTTAAAGATTCACCTTTAAGGCTTTTGCTTTTCAGATACCAATTGAAGGGGACATTTTTAGATTTCTATGTATAGATACACACACACACCCCTGTATGCATCCTATTATGAGAGGAGGTGATATTGCCCCTGTACAGGTCCCTGGTGAGAGCTCACGTGGATTACTGAGTACAATTCTGGAGACTGCACCTTTGTATAGAACGGGATGGAGTCAGTCAAGAGGATGGCTAGTAAAATGGGCAGTGGTCTTCATTATAAAGCATATAGGGATAGACTTAAAGATCTAAACATATATCCTAGGGGAAAAGCAGCATGGGGAGATATGGTAAAGACATTTAAATATCTCCAGAGTTTCTTTGCATAGGAAGTGGTCCTCTTCTTTTTAACAGAAAGGTCATGGGATGAGAGTGAGAGGGGGTAGACTGAGACGTAATCTAAGGAAATATTTCTTTACAGAGAGGGTGGTGGATGCATGGAACAGCATTTCAATGGAGGTACTGAAGATGAGGACAGTATCTGAATTCAAGAAAACCTGGGGCAAGCACAGGGGGTCTCCAAGGCAGTGAAGGCGATTGTAAAGATGAATAGTTGGCCATGTGGTCTTTCTCTGCCATCAGGTCTCTATGAGAATAGAGTCCCTTACATCTCTCCTGTTGCCATGCACAATTATGGGAGCTACATATTTAATGTCTCCTCTTTGGTTCCGAGTGAAGTTGTGAGCATTTGGACTTAAGTAAGCCACTGAATTCAGAAAAGCAAACGCTCTGTTTCTAAAGTGTATTTCTCTCTTCTTTGTCTATCAAACCAAACCTGGTGAGCATTCCAGTGGAAACGTTGACCCTCCGAGGCTGTTCCGGCACTTGCCAGCTGTTTGAAAGATTCGGGGGTTTTGTTAATTTTGAATGCGTCATTCCTGCTCTCTTCAAAACCCTTTGTATCCATGAATGCTTTTTCATAAATTGACAGAGCTTCCTACCCTATTTTACCATAGACGAGGTTATTAGCTTGGATAACGGGGCATTTCTGTTTCTCTAAAGGTGCTCATTAGTAGGGAATGAGACCTTGGTTTTCCTGGCTATCGTCTCTCCTAGTCTTTGAAAGGTTTCAGATCTCGAGCAGAATGAGAGAGAGAGAGGAAACTTTTATTGCTATTTTAATTACTGTGTTAGAGCTATGGAAGTCAGATTCAATATTTACCGTTTCTACCGTTTCTTTGGCCTAACTTACACTTCTGCATCTTTTGAAAATTACCATCTTAAAGCCTCAGGTCTCAGAGGTGGTGTTGGCAGAACAGGAAATGCTTCTGGCCAAACTCTCTCCTCCAGCTGGAAAATATTCACAAGCAAGGGGAGAGTCTGGAAATTTTCTGTCTGAGGCACGGCTCTCTGCAGTGCCTCACAGACCTATGAGGGAGTTGAAGAATTTAAATAATTCCTGCTCTCTCTAGTTCTTTTTTTTTTTTTTTTTCTTTCAAAACTTCTGTATCCTATGTTCCAAAAAATGATGACAAAAATCAAGGAAGAAAAAGGGAGAAATCATCATGTGTTTCCCTCCCACCTTCTCACATTGTTTACTCCTGCTGAATATGCACATCTGGAAGAAGAGAGAAAACATCTGGTGGTACAAGTACCAGGTGGCAGGTGCACTTCTCCTCCCTTTGTTTGGCATTTCAGATATTTTTCAGTCGTCAAGCTCATCAGAGTTTTGACAAGGTTTTTTTTTGGTTTTTGGGGGTTTTTTTCCTTGTCTAAAACTTTTGTTCTTCTGCTCAACTCCTCAGGGCCCATGTGCCAAGGACGCCCAGCTGGAAAATCTCTAACTCATTTAAAAATGAATACTATTTGTTGAATTCACTGACTGGCTAAAATTATTTGTGAGTGGCAGGATATGTACCCCCTGTCTTCATACGACTCCACCAGGTACATTAAACACCATTTCAGGTAGCAGCACGCACATCTCTTAATTTACTTCGTGTACTTACAGTCCGGTAAATCCAATTGCTGATTGATCAATGTGGATTGCAAAACAATACTCATAAGCACATCAAAACAGTGCAGTACACTTCTTCCAAAAACATTACAGAATAAAAGGCACGTTACAAATCAACAGCATAAACCTGCATAAACAAGTAGATTGGCGTTGCTGTCTAAAAATGTTATAAACTTCACATGCTCTAAGGATAGGTGGCAAATCTCGTCCAGAGTACTGGATCAGTTTGGGAAAAAGCTCTCAATCTTGTTTGTTGTGATTTGTAACTTGCAAGTTGAGGCATCGTAAGTACATTTTGATCTTCAGAGCATAGTGACCTGGTTGGGTTATAAAGATCATCAGTACAATTTTCGATAGGGAAATTATCATGGTGCAATGATGTAAAGACTAAAATCAACAACTTGAATTTAATCCTTCCTTCAATTTGGGAACCAGTGCAAAGATCATAATGCAGGTGTGATATGGTCATTATATTTAATACCTGTTATAATCCTAGCTGCCCCATTTTGAATCAATTGTAGTACACGAAGACTTTTTTTTTTTTAGGTAGTCCAATGAAAAGAGCATTGCAGTAAACTATTTTTGAAAGCACTAAATCCTGGACTACCAAATGAAAATCTGCAGGGAACAATAAGGACTTTAAAAGGCAAATCGTTGGAAATTTAAAAAATGCAGCCCTTGCCAATGACTTGATATGTGGTTTCATCGTCATTTTGGAATTCAACTGAATTCCCAAAATTCTTGTCTATGTCACAGTAGGAATGGTTATGTCTCCAAATTTAATCTCCTGGAACTCCCTCACGGGTTCACGACTTATTAGTAAAACTGTGGTCTTCTTAACATTTAGTACGTGTTCACGTTGGTTTAACCAAGACTGAACCGCCATCATGCAATCTACAAACTTGCATTTAGGTAAAGAATTGTCTGGCGCAGAAGGCACTATAAATTGTAGATCAAGTGCACAGATATAGAAAGATACCCCAAGGGCTCAAAACAGAGCCCCAATTGGCTGTAAAATAGGCCTTAAAGAGCACAGAGGATCACGAGGAGCCCTGCAGAACCCCTGATCACACCACTCGCTAATACAGCCAACTTAAGACCAGTGGTGCACAGCTGATTCAGATGGAATGATCTTCTGAATCAAAGGCTGCAGCTTCGTCAAGTTGAACCAGTAACGTGGAGTGACCCTTATCTGATTCATGAGGCACAATTCATGGTACCGCAGCCTTGTCTGAATCCCAGTGGCTCTGCCTCAAGCTCTTTATGAGTTGTAAAAACTCCTCAAATTGTAATAATACACATTTTTCTAGTAATTTAGTTGCAGTGGATAAGTTGGAATTCAGCCAAAAGTTGGCTAAATTGACACCAGACACAGTTATCCTTTTTTTATTGGTCACACTATAGCCTTTTAAAACTCTTTTGGAATTATTCCAGCCACTAAGGGTTTATTAATAATATGCATAATGATAGGATACATCTGAGAAGACAAATTAATCAATAACCCAAAGGGAACTGGCTCACAAGGAGAGTGCAGAGACTTTGAGCATGCAGCTGTGTTTGGTACATCCTCATAAGTATGAATTCAGCCCCGCGTCTCAGTTCCACCCGTGACAGAATGTCCTTATGAGCAATCTTTGCTTTGGAGCCCTGTAGCATAAGAATTTTCTCTTCAAGGAAATCAGCAAGCGTCTCACACGCTACACATTCTCTCTCCCTGAACGCTGTCTTTTCACTGTTGGGCGTTTTAAATTTCTATCGACTTCAGTCCGTTATCTATGTAAAATCCAGCCTGGACCCCACAAGGCAGAGAAGCCAGGATTGGGTTCCAAATACTCCTGAAAAGATCGCATCATCTCCAGTCCAAACCCACTTCCTATGCTGTCAACCACTCCATCATCATCATCGTTCTGGGTATGATAGGGAAGTGATAGCAGGGTGGAGGGTGAGGTTGATTATGATTAATGTTTGATGAGTTTATATCTTTAAGACTGATTTTTTTTATCTTTCATTTAAAAAATGTGAACATGCATTATAAGAGTGGGTGATGCTAAGATTTGTAATTTTATTTTGCAAAATGTAGGAAAACATAATTAAATAAAAGGCACACATCAGTCTTGCCCAAATAAGTTTTGAAAACCCTTTCAGACTGGTTTTAAACCACAAAAGGAAGTGTCATCAGAATCCATTGGAAACTGGTCATACGTGTAGCCGGAGAGAGTTCAGACAACTCTGCTGTATGTTTGTATGACGAGATCATTCATGGGTCCTAAAATGGAGTGATCTTATGCCATATGTGACAGAAATAATGCGGGATAATGTTTTGTTATATGAGAATAAATACGAATCGGGCCAATATGGTAAACCGCGCGGGAGAGCTGGGGAGTGCCCGCTCTCCCGACACGTGCCCAAGCCACTCTCCTGGGCGCACGATTCACTAAGGAAAGGTATGCAAATTAGGACCCGCGGTAAAAAGGAGGCGCTAGGGACACTAGCGCGTCCCTAGCGCCTCCTTTTTGACAGAAGAGGCGGCTGTCAGCGGGTTTGACAGCCGATGCTTAATTTTACCAGCGCTGGTTGTCGAATCCGCTGACAGCCACGGGTTCGGAAAATGGACGCTGGCAAAATTGAGCGTCCGTTTTCCAACCCGCGGGCCACGGGCAGATTTTTAGTTTTTTTTTTTATTTTTGGGGCCTCCGACTTAATATCACTATGATATTAAGTCGGAGGGTGTAGAGAAAAGCAGTTTTTTCTGCTTTTCTGTACACTTTCCTGGTGCCGGCAGAAATTAACGTCAGCCTTTAGGCAGGCGTTAATTTCTGAGAGTAAAATGTGCGGCTTGGCTGCACATTTTACTTTCTGTATCACGCGGGACCAATAGGCTCATCAACATGCATTTGCATGTTGCGGGCACTATTAGTTTCGGGGGTTGGCCGCACGTTTTCGATGCGCTATTACCCCTTACTGTATAAGGGGTAAAAATAGCGAGTCGAAAACTCGCGTCCAAACGGGGGCTAACGGTGCACTCGGCCGAGCGCACCATACCTGAATCGGCCCGAGAGTTTTTTGCATTCTGTAATGACGCTTGACATCTCAGCTGCATTCGATACAACAGATCATCAGATTTTGCTGTATAGGTTGCACGAATCCAGAATGGCTGGCACTGTTTGGCAGTGGTTTAAATCTTACTTACCGGTATGTGATCAACAACAAGAAGCTGGAATGGGTTCTGTCCCATCCTGCTGGCATACATTAATCACTGGTGTCCCACAGGGCTCCGCCTTCTCAATGCTGCTTTTAGTTTTTAATGTATATATGTCCCGTGCAGAATCCTGGCTGGACTTTTGCTCTGGCTACCATTTGTATGCTGATGGCATACAGTTTTACATGGAAATGCTACCCTCCTGGGGTGATACTGCCCAGCAGTGCCCAGCTTGTCTCATGTTGTATGTCTGGCTGCTGTGCGCCAGTGGCTTGCACATAATAAATTAGCCCTATACATTGCAAAAAGTGAAGTTCTGCCTTTATATTGAGGTAATCCAAGCTGAGTAAGTTCTTTGATCCAAATCAAAAACATTGTACTGTCAATTTCACCGTGAGTGAAAAGACTGGGCCCTCAGATTGATACTGCTTTAACATTCAGTAACCAAATTAAGTCAGTCGTCCATCCCGAGTTTTTTTTAAGCTGTGCACCCTGCGTAACCTTAAATCCTTTTTACCAGTAGCCCAGCTTAGATCTGTTCTCCAGGCACTGATATTGCTGTCTCTAGATTATCGTAATGCGCTCTCTATTGGTCTTACGGCTGCAGCAGGACTGATATCTGGGTCTCCTATGCATAGGCAAATCTCTCCCGTGCTAATGCAATTACACTGCCTCCCAGTTCATGAAAGAATCCCTTTATAAGGTTCACAATCTCTTGGCTCTGGACTCTTAGGGGGTAAGGTCCTTCTGTGGGTGTATAACCCATCTCGTGCTTTGTCGTCTCGTGAAAGAGGGCTCCTGCCACAACACGCTTTCTCTGTTGTGACACCATCACTTTGGAATTCACCTCCTCAGGAGTTGTGTTTCGACTTTCTGCACAAACACTTTTAAGAAATTGTTAAAAATGCATCTATTTGAAGCCACATTCAGATGGTCAACAGGTCTGACGTTTGAGTAATGTTTTAACTGAATACCATTTATTTTTGTAATGATTTCATGACCCGTTGTCGACATTGTAGATATGCGTTGTGCTTTTAAGATTGTGAATGCTTTTACATGAAACGTTCTGAGCTATGGCAGAGAGCGGTGTAGATACCATTAGAGATAATGATAAATGTATTTGAGAATGAAGGAGGAGCTTGTGTACACACCTCAAGTTCTGACTCGCCAATAAAAAAGAATTTTGTCTCTTCCAAAGTTTATTATGCAGAAATTCTGATGCTAATGATGGTGATGACCATCATTTCCCCCCCCAAGGATTTCCAGAGCTGTGCTGAAGATTTTTCTGGAAATTATCTATCTATATATCTATCTGTATATACAATCTCTATTGTTGTTTATTTTGCTGGAGCTCTGTGTACCAAGCTGGAGACTCAAATATCTGCAATGGCTTCTTCAGTCTGGTAGAATCCTGCAGAATACCAAGGGTGGTGGGGTTAGAAGGCCGTCATCTCCCTGTGAAAATGTCACCTGCTTATTGAGAATTCCCAGCCTTGCATTAGATTTTCCCTTCCTCCCTTCTTCCCTCCACAGTGGAAAGGCATTTCCAGGAGCTGGAGTTTTAATCTGAAAATGCAGTTGGTTCCTTGGTAGGGAACAGAATATTTGACTCCAGTGATTGAATTTTGGCATTGGATCCAAGTTTTTCACACAACCTGGCAATTTTCCTGCACAGTGGTTTGCAAAATGAAGAAAAAAAAATTACCCTTTTTGCTAGGGCTACCTGCCAGTTCCATTGTTGTTAAAACTGATACAGGCCTGGTTTTACACTTTTCCCTGCATGGCGAAGAACTCCAGGCCTTGCCATAAAATCTGGATGCTGCCAAGTGACCCTTAAAGGCATGCAACTGAACCACATTAACTTCACCCTCGGTTTTGTAGATGCAACATGAATACATTTCTCTGTGTTCGCCTCATGTTAACTGGCAACATTTTAATATCCTTCTGTTGTCTATAACTTTATGCTTTTTACACATGAGTAAAATTATGAAAATTGAAAACGGCAAAACAAATATCATATGCATCTATGGTTAATGAAAATATCTGAACAGCCTGAGAGGTGAGATACCAGGGATCAGATAATATCACATGGGTATCAAGTTAGTGCAGAAGATTAAAAGGCAGCCTAGTGCATTTATTTTAAGTAGGTTACTGAATCCTGTAATCTCTGACCACAGGAGGCTGTGACATTGGAGATGGTATCTATTTTAGAAGCCAGTCGTTCTTTTCTATTAAAAAAAAATATATATATCGATTTTTATTTTATTTTTTCTAAACTCCGTGCTCGTGGAATGCCACAGTGCCCGACAGGGAAGTGCAGTGACGTTGCCACAGAAATTCCACACCGGCCGTAACGCTGAAAGTCAAGTTTCCACCATTGCAGTAAAATACTTATAGTTTTGTGTTTTGTTTTTTTTAAAGTAAAATTAAATTAAAACTTACAGCATTCCCTTTTAAAGAACTAATCATAAAAAAAGAGAGATTTGAAATGGCCAGTTTTAACTCTTTGATGCCTACAGCCCTGAATTAATGTGTTTTATAAGACGTGATCGTTCTTGAGCTGCATGGGGAAAATATAATGGGAGTTGTGGGAGTCCTACACAACACGTGTGACATTCCCTCCAATCTCCTTGGGTTTTTTTGTTTGTTTTTTAATGCTGATGCCCTCTGTCCCATGCACCACGTTTTGAGGTGGGCTGGCAGAGAAAATGTAGAGAATGCAAGAACAATGTTCATGACAGCCTGTGCTTTGTTCTCTGTTTTTGGCTTTTAGTGGAACGATGCATGAACTCTATGCAAGCCGGCACTCAAATGATCAAACTCCGAGGCAGCTCCAAGGGCCTCGTCCGTTTCTACTACCTGGATGAGCACAAGTCTTGTATCCGCTGGAGGCCGTCCAGGAAGAACGAAAAGGCTAAAAGTGAGTAGAGGCAAGCAAAATAGCTCAGGGGGTAGGGGAGACTTGATTGCCTTTTGATGGGATGGGATCTCTGTCCATCTGTCTCCAGGAACTGTGAGCGTTTCCATTCTACTCTGTACAGAAGAGAATTGCCTCTCATATAGTAAATAGCAGCAGAAAAAGGCTAAATTCCCTTGGCTCTGTTATTTTTCCACATTGGGTTGATGAGCATGTAAACTCCCACATTCCTCTCAGCGCCGCTGCCTGGGTCTTTTACCTTTCCTATGACCGCCCTCCATACTGGTCCCAAGCATGCCCAGAATCTGTTAAAGCACTGGCTACCACTACTCCAATGCCAGGCCATTTCAGGCCTTGCCATCTTACATGACCAACCCGAAATCCAACACCCAAGCCCCCTTCCATGTCTTATTAGCAAGTTTTCTAATAATTCGCTACCAAAGCTAGTGGAGCCATTATCCAAAGCATCCTGCCTCCCCATGCTCACTGAGGTTTGGGGTTAACCTTGCTCTCTGCATGCAGGTTGCCTCAGTGTTTTCTTGGAAAGCAGGCCTCCCCTGTTCGGGCCATAGCTGCCGCTTCATGCAGGTTGCCCTTGGCTATCCCCAGTGGCCTGTGGTGACAGTAGGTTTGCAGCTGCTGAACCTTTTTGCTTTTTTTTCTGTTTAACCTGCACAATTTTTTAATCTCTTTCTGTTTTAGCTTCCACCACCCTTTCCAGGTATCCACCATTTTTTCCAAGGAAGCGTATTTCCTGATCTTTCTCTGTCTTCCTCCTTGGAGCTTTATAGCAGGACCCCTAGTTCTAATTTGCAGTAAGACTGGAGTGGGACAGAAGTTGTACCTTGTAATGGGGGGAGCATTGGCCTGTCCTGATTCATCAATATCCTTTGCCTGGAAAACACATAGACACCTTTCCAGCTTCACAGTTTAAAAAAAAACCCCAAACTCGTTTATTGCACCTTTTGAAGGATATATTCAGTCTATTCAGCTTGCTGACTGTAACAGTGGTTGCTTGTGTTTTAAATACACAGTTGTGCATAGTGGCTTCCAGCAAGCTGCTACTAAACTTTTGAAAGAATTTAACAGTCCAGGGAGTCTCTCCCTCTTCACTGTCTGCACAAACCTACCCATCAGGTATTCGTAGGCTGCTTTATTAGAGAGCTAAAGGGGGCTATAGTACACCTGTGTCTCACCTGTCCATGCTCCCCCCACCTGTGTCTCACCTGTCCATGCTCCCCCCACCTGTGTCTCACCTGTCCATGCTCCCCCCACCTGTGTCTCACCTGTCCATGCTCCTCCCACCTGTCTCTCACCTGTCCGTGCTCCCCCCTGCCCTCAGCTTCCACTTGCCTGTCTGCAAGAGGAGTGAAGTAAATGGCCACGTCCTGTGTTTCTTGGTAATTATATCCTAGAAAGTGGGGGGAAGATAGGAGAGGCATTCAAGTACCTTGAAAGTATAAATAAGGCACCAGAAGCAAATAGTTGCTGGTTGGTGGCAGTTCTAGAGCAAACAGAATAGAAGGAGGGAAGGTGGACATTAAGGGTCAGATTTTCAAAGCCCTACGCACGCCGGGCCTATTTTCAAAAGGCCCGGCGTGCGTACATAAAGCCCCGGGATGCGCGGATCTCCCGGGGCATGAAAAAAGGGGCGTGGGTGGGACCGAGACCTCCGGCACAGTGGCCTTTGCTGCTGTGCTGCGGGATCACGTGCCAGCACTCGGCCGGCGCGCGCAACCTACACCTGCCCGGAGGCAGTCGCAACTTATAAAATAAAGGTTAGGGGAGCTTTTAGATAGGGCTGGGGGTCGGGGAAGATGGGGTGGGGGGGGGTGGGCGAAGGAAAGTTCCCTCCGAGGCCGCTCTGATTTCGGAGCGGCCTCGGAGGGAATGGGGAAAGCCATCAGGGCTCCCCTAGGGCTCGGCGTGCACAAGTGCGCGCCGACCCTGGATTTTATAACCTGCGCGCGCATGTTATAAAATCTGCCCCTAAATGTTTCTTCTCGGAAGGGAGGAGGATGCGTGAAACAGAGGAGGCAAAAACAGGTATCCAGGGGTAATCCCCGAGAATCCCTAGATGTGAAGGAAGCACCTGCAGTACTGCATCAGCAAGGGGCACACCAGATGGCCCTTGAGGTCCATGTCCCCCTTTCCTTGTTCTCTGTGGATACAGGGCAGCCTCTGCCAGTTCTTCACGTTTTCTGCCCTCTGCGGCAGAGCCCGATTCATAGCTCCCAATTCCTCCTCTTTTAAGGGCAGCCATGTCGCTCTGCATGCTCCAGATGTTTGTTTGGTTATCCACGGTATTTTTTGTAAGGCTGTGCACAAACACTTTTTTTTTTTTTCTGTTTGTTTTTGTTTTTTATTTCATTTTTAAATGTTATTTGGATTTTTCTTTTTCATTTTAAAGAAATGAAAAAAAACCCATCAAGAACAAAAGGAAAAACAGTTTTTTATCACTGCCGCTAAGCCTCGCCTCGCCACCACTACTCTCTGGCCTTACCTGTCCCCCAGACCCTCCTGTCCTCACGTTGAAAATGCCTTTCCTCCTGCCCCGGTGCCATTTCATTAGCAGCAGGACAGGAGAGACAGGGGAAGATGGTCCAAGGGGGGACTAGGGTGGGGGAGTGGGGAGATTTTTTTTTTTTTTTTTGGCAGCGCTGATGATTATTTTGCTTTTTATTTCAAAAACAAAATGAATTGCATTGGGAAGCTTCATCAAAATTTCCCATTTTGTTTCCAACAAATGCACATCCCTGGTGTTCTGCGTCGTGTGTTCCCCGTGACTTTGTTGCTGTGCTGAGTGCAGTGCATCATGCGCTCACCTGCATAAGCAAGCAGCTGCAGCTGGAGGCTTCCTTCCTCATCGCAGATGAACCCTGCAAACCGCAGAATTATATGCTGAGCTTTTATTTATCGGGAAGACCTCGCACGGCTCTCCACATGTTTCGCTCGGCAGCACGCAACCAGCAGAAGAAAACGCCGCGCTACATTACTGGAAGATGCCCCGTTCCTTTGTTCAATACAATGTCTGGAGGTGCTAGAAATGTCTCGAGTTTCATCCATATTATCTAGGTGTCTAGTAATACGCATACCATAAGGTCTTAATTTTCATAGAGCAAGCTACAGGACCAGGGGCCATGATCGTGAGACAGATGGGATGGGACGTTTGCTCTTCATCTTCCATCATTTGCTCTGTTACTATATTAAGTTACAAGGAAAGGAGGCTTGGATGAAATGTGAGCAAATAACGCTTTACTGAGACGGTGCTGCATATCTGGAATTTTGCCACCGGAGCAGGCAGTGGTAGCCAAAACGATGACAAATTTCAAGTAGATTTGGGTCAGAAACAGAGGGCCTTGGCAAAAGGTAAGGAAGGAGATCACCAGAGATCAAGTGGGGTCTGAGGTTTCACAGCAGGTTGGAGGGCAGCTTGGACAAGCCAACGGATCCCGATCAGTTCACAGCTACTATATTACTATGTAAAGGCTGACATTATTTTTGCCTTAATCTTGATATCTGAAACAATACCAGCGAGAGAGTATTATATTAACAACATATCCAGGCTACCTTGGTTTTGCTCGTCTGCTTTTAGTCACAACCTGAGAGCTCAGAAGGGGTCAGAGTATTTGTTCAACAATAGAACTGTTTTCCCTGACTAATTGAAGGCTTTAAAGAGACAATCAACGTTTTGGACCTTATTTGACAACTTTTTAAAGAAAAGTAGTAATGAATCAACTGGAAGGGAGTCCAAACTTTTGCACATGCTATATTCACTGTTTTATTATCTCCAGTCTGCTAAAATCAGCAAATAGTAATTTTTTGTAAAGGTTTATTTATCTACAATTCTAGGCGGTTGCGCCAGCTTCCGTTAGCTTAGAGATTCATTGAAACATACAATTGGGCCAGGGAGCCCTAAACCTTTGCATTTAGCTGTGCATAGATATTTCTTAATCCTTCATCTAGGGTTATGCCCACAGAGCATTAAAACTGGAAGATTTGTATCATGTCTAAGAAAAAATAAAAAAGTCCAGGCTTCCAGAAACAGGACTAGGGAAGAACAGCCACAGGCGGCAGTAGCAGGTCGCTTATTATTTAACGCCAGTATTTGAAAACATACTACTTCCAGTACGGAGGATCTGAACGCCTTAAAATTGATCTCAAATTTGCCTTGAAAAACCAGAAACTCCTGGTTTTATTTAACATAAGCATAGATCCTGCTGAATGCCTCCTTTTTAATTTTATTCTAGATTGATTTGAGCTTTAAAAAATTGTCCATCGTTGTTTTGCCAGCTCTGTAACTAAAAATACCTCATAGCCTTAAGACAATTTCAAGAAAATAATTTTCGCTCCAGCAAGACATTTCAATTTCAGTGCCGAGTTTCTGAATGGCTTGGGCTGTGGTCTGAGACTCTGCACACTGGAGTTTCAGTTGGATCTGCTGGAGAACCATCGCTCTTGCTCATGCCCGATGATTTTGTCTGGCTCTTTCTCTCTCCAGTTACGGGAGAGATTTCAGCATTGTCCTGGAGATTTGCAGGAAGAGGGACTGTAGTATATCGAGTCAGTTCTCTGTGGGCATCCATTTAGTGAAGATGAGGTTTTATAGATATATGTTTGTATGTAAAGAGATGGGTTATTTGTTAATGGCTTCCTGGCTGAATTGAGTCAGGGGGGGCCATGCATTGCTGCTGCCTTCATCTGGAAAGTGACACCAGTTATAATGGGAAAGTAATGTCGCCATCTGAAAATGGCATAAAAGATTAGCTGCGGACGGTGCAGCTCCCTGTCCTCTGCCTGCTTGATACCCACTTAATTTCTCCAGGCATAGGCAGTGGTGGAGCTGCTGGAGTAGAAGGGGAGGCGAAATAGAATTATTGATCTGTGTTTATTTCGAAAGCCAGAATCTTAGATACTGATTTTTTTTTTTTTAGGGTTACTATAAGGCACGATTTTAAATTCTCATGACATTGGCCTCTGGGACGTATGGTCTTGCTTTTCCCCAAGAAACAAAAACTGATCAGTTGTAAGCCTGCAACCGATAATTCTATTATATTATGATCTAGAAAAGTTTTTTGATTGTTTTTTTTTTTTTTAATAATTTTTCTCAAGCCGGTCCTGGAGTACCTCATAGCCTTGTTTTCAGGATCTACACAATGAATACGCACGGAGACGGATTTGTGTGCTCCGCTTTCACTGCGTGTAAATCTCTCTCGCGCGTATTGTGGAGATCCTGAAAAACCAGACTGACTCGGGTGGGGACGCTTCGGGGCTGGCTTCAGAAACGCACACTGGTCCAGGAGGCTGAGTTTCCTAGATCTGGATCTTTTTTCTGTAGAAAAGATGGCGAGTGAAACAGAATGCAACTTAACCGGAAAGCCTCAGGGGAAAAAGGGTCTGAGGATCCCTGCCTCCAGGGGCTCGGACAGGTTCGCAGGGCCTGCCTCCAGGGACAGGAACTCTTCCCCACCCTGCGCCCTCTTTTTGGTTCACTTGCTGATCAGTTTAGGGTTGCCACCTCACCCCAGGTCAATCAAGGAGGCTGATCCAGTCCTGGCTTTCCCCCCCCCCCCCCCCAATTGCACGCAGGGATTTCGTTTCTTTAAGAAGAAAAATCAATGGGGAAAGTCAGACCTAGAATTCCAGGACTAGATTAGCAAGTCGCTGCTTTTAAGAAAATATTCCCCGTCCGGTGAGAAGGCGTGACGCGGCGTGTCTTTTGGTCCTGCTCCTGAACGCTTCACGCGGGCGGTGGGGGCACAGGGTCGACAGTGACAATGATGTTGATCTCCTAAGCAGGGTAGCTGGAGGGGGCACCACCAGGCTACCTGAGGGACCTGACCCTGCTCATCTACTTAAAATGGTTTTGTTGCTCAGGTCTCTGGCCGTATTTTCTCATCAGGGCTTTTAAAATGCCCTGTTCCACAGCAGCTTTAATTAGTCCTGGAATAAGGACTCTAACCTAACATTGCGCCGCAGCTGAGTGGACGGCGTGATTTTAAAATTCCGTTTATGTGACGGTCAGTGGGGGGGTCATCTCCATGTCTGGCCTGGCACGTGCTGTGGCGATGGAAGCTTCCAGAATGCTAAAGGCATTTCGCAAGGGAAGAAGCTCGTAGCCCTGGAGCCGCTGGAAGCTGAATCCCTGCCTCTGCCTGTGAGAACACTGAATTGAAATTTGGACTTTTGCAGTGTGTGTGTGCCTGGTGTTTTTTGTGGGGGAGGTGTGTTTTTTTTTGTTTTGTTTTTTTACATCTTGCCCCATTTTCTCACTCGTGATATCTCTCTCTCTCTCTGTAGTTTCCATCGATTCCCTCCAGGAGGTGTGCGAAGGAAAACAGTCGGAGATCTTCCAGCGTTACGGGGATGGCAGCGACCCCAACTGCTGCTTCACTATCTACTACGGGGACCACATGGAGTCCCTGGACCTGGTGTCTTCCAGTGGGGAGGAGGCACGCACCTGGATCACAGGGCTGAAGTACCTGATGGCGGGAATCAGCGATGAGGACAGCCTGTCCAAACGGCAGAGGACCAGGGACCAATATCCTTTCCTGCCGTCAGTAACGAGTCTTGTTCGGTGGCGAGAAGTGCTCTGCCCCGGTGAATGTCGGATGCTTGGATTCTCTCTGTGACCTTCGGCCCGCATCCATGCTTTTATGCTTTCCACTTCACAGCCTCTGAATTAATGTTTTGTAAAATAGAAAGGTGCAGGAAGTGGCAATATATTTCATGACTTCTAGGTTTGGTCATGGGGGTGAAGGGTTAAGGGTCAGGAGAGATCAGGGATGATACCAATGGAGGAAGTTAAAATTCCCTGCCCTAGATAATTGATGCCTTGGAAGTGGAAGGCATTCATGAGTGCAGGAAGGAACGATGTCTGTCTATCTGTGTGTGTGGGGTGTGTGTGTGCTGGAATTATAAAAGGTTTGTGTTGGCCTCTTGAGAAGTGGAACAAAAGATAAAAATGATTGTACAGCCTGTTGGATCTTCTTACCTTTGCTCAGCTAAATAATCTTTCCCATCAGCTGTAAAAGACTGTGACCCCCCACCCCGTGGCACAGATCTGTAGATTCTGCACTTGCATGCTGCCGATCTATAGAGTATCATGAACCTGTAAGGGTGCACAGGGGACGGTTCCTTTTGGAATATGCAGCTCATTTAGAAGACAGGATCTGCGTCTGGTGTCTGACAGCTCAGACACCGATTGCAGTGACTCTGGGCTTTGTGGCCCAGGGGAGGGGTCTGTATGTGAGCCAAGCTCAGAATTACCCAGGTGGAGAAACAATGATCGATGAGATGGAAGAACAGACTAAGACATTTTTTAAAAAAGAAAAAAAGCAAGTTGCATTTTGCAAACTCTAAAATCCAGGTTGTTAGCATGGACCTAGAGCCAGAGACCTGTTCTTACACTGGGTGATACCTTGGCTAGTTGGGGCAGTAAATTTTGCAGAGGCCTGGAAGGGTGTGCAGTTTTATAGGGCCAGGGTAGATAGGCTGGGCAATGAGAGCATAACATAGCCTGACGTCAAAAATTGTGCCCAGGTTGTTGGTGGTTCCTTTATAAAGTTCAGAGGAGGCTATTTTCACTCCTCCCATCATCCCATTAACTGCATACCACATGGTTTTAGCAATCGTTTTGAGTTATTGGCCAGTAATATGGCTGAATCCTAACGTGCTTATCCCATGCCTTTTTGACGTCCGTTACAAATTTTAACATCCACATTCACTGCAGAGGTGGGGAACAGTGGAACGCAATGCCAGACTTCCACCATCCTTTCTGTGAAATAAATACTTCCCAAAGTTGCTCCCAAATCTACCGTCATGGAGTTTCATATTGTTCTAGAACTTACTTTTTTTACTGTATTTTTTTTTCTGCCATAGTCTATTTGAGATGCTTTTTCAAGCATAATAATATCAGCTTTTATTTGGTTTGTGGCCCAGCAGTTTCCTTCTACTCCTTCTGGAGCTCCAGTGGGGCAACACAGCCATGAGCCTTCGTTCACGTGGCCCCCCAGTGCCAGCCCTCTGCCACTTTCTTTCTAGACCGGGCATTGCAGCACTGATCCTCAGCCAGAGGTCCCATGGATCGCAGCTTCCCCCAATACCTGGTAACCATGCACCCAGAGTCTGCCCTGGCAGTTCACAATGGCCAAGAAGCCCCAGCTGGCGGCCAGAGGAACCATTGCTGGGCTCAGGAACAAGCCTGAGGTATATGCTAAACTTTGTCAGAATTTGCCAAGGCAACTAGAGCAACATTTCTGTTCATTCAGCAAGTCAATCACCACAAAAACAATGGGATATTTTCTTTCCCATTTGCAGATGGCCTGCTTATGACAGAAGTACCTTTCAAGGTTCCTTACCATCAAAATTCATGAGCGTACTCTTATGATGGTAAGACCGCCCCCAGTGTGAGATAACAGCACGCACAAAGCTACATTGAAGAAGTGGGAAAATATCCCACAGTACGTACCATTTGCGCATCTTTTATCCTGCACAAGATTTTAGCCTACTGACAGATTTGCATCTGGGGCAAGCTGATTAGTTTCTGCAATGCTTGCAAACTAAAACAAAACAAAATGTTTGTTGAGCTTTCTGATACAGTTGGTTCCCAACCTGGTCATCTGGTTCCGCCGGCCAGCCTGGTTTTCATGACATCCACAATGAATTTGTCTATCAGCGATTTTTGTGCACTGCCTCTGTTGCATGAAACTGCTCTAATGCATAGTAATTTGAAAAGAGAATTTATTATATAGGCCTTAAAATTCTGAATCAAACACAAAATGCTCGCACTATTTCTGCTGTATGTTTCCTACCATTTTAGTGTAAATGTCCTGTTCCAATCCTTACATTTGGTGTGAACTTTAGCTGCGCGGTTTTCCTTACCAAAGTAGTTTTTTTGTTTGTTTGTTTTTTTAAAAGCGGTCCTGTCTCCTCTCTTCCTTAACTCCTTTTAAATGTGGTTGAAGCAGACGTTTGACGAAGCAGATAAGAATGGCGATGGCAGCTTGAGCATTAACGAGGTCCTGCAACTCCTGCACAAGCTGAACGTCAACCTTCCCCGACAAAAAGTCAAGCAGATGTTTAAGGTAAGAGATGTTCTCCAGGAAGCAGGACCTAGGAAGGAAGTGTGGGCATGAGGGGAAGATTCAGCTGAAATATTCCTTATCGATGCTCATGTTTTGCCATTTGCTTTTTGTAAACTGGATTCTGCATGAGAAGTGTTCGGTTCTTGCCTGTAAGGTATATCTTATGTTGCTGGCATTGAAAGGATTTCAGAACGTGGGAAGAGATGCTGCTGTTCATTTTTTTTTTTTTTTTTTTAATTTGTCCTACAGGGAGAACCACTGGATCACTTCAGTTTTACTTCTGTATAGAAATTTAGAAGTGGTGGTGATGGAGGTGGTTTGGAGGATCTGTCAGCTTTGTCACCCTTCTCGCTCATCCTCTTTGGGTTAGCAAGGATTTATCTTGAGTCTTTACCTAACAGGCTTGGACCTGACTCAGGCTCCTGTGACCTGAATCACCCTTTGCTCCATTCATGACCCCATTTCTGACTTGGTTTTCATAAACGGGATAGGGAAAAGCAGGTATTTTCACTGTGACACGTGATGTATGTGCGTGGTGTGCACGAGTACGCAGATAGCTTATCCTGGTTGGAAGGGAGGGGAGGCCATGGGCCTCAGGCCCCTTGCTTGGGATGGGCTCATCATTATTGGGACTGCCTACCACTGCATCCTGTGACTTGACACCGCTCCTTGCTGTGGTGCCTCCGGTCACAGAGCACTGGGACAGCCGATGCGTGGCTGATTTTCTTGATCTCCTACCTGGGTTTGCAGTGGTTCTACCCGTGCCAGTACTTGTGCGTCAGCCCTGTTCTACTGTGAGCAAGAGCCTCTGCAGACCAGGATCCTCTTCCCTCTGCCTTCATTCCAAATGGGAGGTTAGTGCTGCACCACTTCTCCTCGCTGTGATGGAAGTGCAACTCTTTGCAAGATGTGGTTGGGTTGTTTTTACCCCAGATCAGCTGAGAAATATCCTTTATTTATTTATTTAAAACATGCTGCTTTATGCAGTATTCAACTATTTTCATATTTATCAAGTAGTTGGCCGAAAATCTCCATAACCAGACGGATCCAGTGGGGAACTGACAATTGGCATTAATAAATGCTCTTTACGAAGTCAGCTCAAAACTTCTGTGGGGATGACCAGGAATGGTGGGCCCGATTCTCTGATGCAGTTTTCTATGAAACACAGCTCCATGTCAGGGTTGTGCTTATTTAATGGAACAAAGATAATAAATTACGAATCTAATATTACTCTAGCAAGACGTCTTAAATTTCTCATGCATTCCATTATGAGAATAATGATGGTTACGGGACTATAAGGCCTCACATTATACCTACAGAGAACAAAATAGCAAAACGAATATGAATTCACAGCAGTTGGACTTTAATTTTCATTTTCAGCCCTAAGGGTGTTTGTTGTTCCTAGGGCTAAGATATTGCTGGTCCTACATTATCTATTTTCAACATACATTAATTGTGTGCACCAGGGGTTTGTTGGACAGAGTATTAATAAATGCTCCCCAGCTGGCAAAGTAAGAAATGGAACATAATCCTGCAGAGAAATATTTCAGCAACTGGGAAGAAACAAATTTAGTAAGGGACGTGCATATATGTGTTAAATAAAACAAGAGGAAGCACATTTTCAGTGGATTCAGCAGTGAATTTGATGGGATACTTAAAGTCATGGTACAAGCCTATCAAACTTAATTTAATTAAGCTAACTTCAGCTTAGATTTAAACTATGACCGTGAGGAGAGAGATGAGAGGCAGAGCTACAAGTCAGATCATCTTCAGCGCAATATTAGTGCTTTCAGGTGATCCTTGGGACCATTTAAAAAGATTCCTGGTAGATTTCCTGTATCAGTAGATAGACCTGCTATTTTAAAGCTGAAGACTAGATCATGCTTACTAGCCTGGAAAGTGCGAGATGCAGGAATAGTAGGTTGTGCTCGTGGAAATGGGATGTCGGCTTAACAGTTGGCCACTGCACGTTGAAGGATAAGGTGGATGTTAAATCCATTGGGGAATGCATTCCTGGGACGAGGACATGAGTTTTGCCCAGTTTATTAGGTATCGGGGAGTGGATAAGGAAGTGACTGAAGGAGAAAGATCCCACAGTCATTGAATCAGTGCTTTGCAGTTGGTGGATAAACATTAGGTGTCAACTTGACTTATTATTATTATTATTTTTTTTTTATAATCGCGGCGTTATTTGCCCGTTAGTCAGACATTTTCCCAGATACATTTAACACACTGATCCAGCAGATAATTTGTTGTAGAGCAGCTGCAAATTTTATGTTTATGGCTTTCTGTTGAAGAAGAAACCAAGAAGAGTTTCCCCTTCAGTAGAATGACGCATTTCTGTCCCGCTGCAAGAGTGGCACAAGGGATGCATTAATATTTTTTGGGGAGTACAGCCAGCTCAGAAATACATTATCCTGCATCTAAACCTCTGTCTCAGAATCCAGAAAGAAGCAAATTGACTGTTGCAAATGTTTTCAAAACTGTTTTAAGTGAGACAATTATTTCCGGTTCATTACCACTTAAGTTGGCATGGATGCAGGCCTCCTTTCTATTGAATATAACTTAAGCACTTAAACACATATTGACCGTGGATCTTTACAGCTTGCTGTGTGTGTGCGGGGGTTTTTTTTTTTTAATAACCTCAAAATAGAGAGCTTTAATTTCTCAGAAATAATGGGCCTTTTGAAATGAAATTTACATGGAAACATGACTGCGGGAAAAGACCATATAGCCTATCTAGTCTGCCCATATTTAGTAATGCTTATAATGCTTTTCCCTAATTAGATTTTCTGTCTCTTTATAAGCAGCTGCAATCGGGGTCCTCAGAGCCCATTTCTTCAATTACAGCAGATGATGAAGGTGAATTGTATGAGGGAAGGTTGCGGTGTTAAGTGCTCATCTAATGGTTCAGATGCAGCAGATGCCTTTTGTCTGTAGAGAGGGTTGCATTGACGATGTTGCATCCAGTGGCGGCCATTAACCCAATAGTATGTATAAAACCAAACCTGCTTCCCCCCAACTTCATATCTTACCTCATCTAAGGGTCTTCGGGTAAGGAGCAATCCCCAGTCACTCCTGCCCCACTGGTACTGTATTTCAAAATGGAACTAGCTTGCATTTCAATAAACCTTTATTAACCAAAGTCACTGCTTATCTGTGGATGTGAGCAGCATGGGATCTAGCATTTGGGATCCTGCCAGTTACTTGTGACCTGGACTGGCCATTGTTGGAAACAGGATTCTGGGCTTGATGAGCCCTTGATCTGACATAGTATGGATGTTTCTTATTATTTTAGTGTAAACCCCACTCTGCGGTAGCTGGAATTTTTCTGCTTGGTATGCGGATTGCTTTCTTTTCGACTTGATACTAGGTTGAAAGAAGACCAGCCTTGGGTCCATTGAGGCCAGCTTGTACATGGAAATCCAAAGGAATGCAAAGTGAGAGAGTTCTTGTGATTTAGTCACAGCATCGATTCTCCAAGCTCATCGTTGGAGTAGATGAGCAATTATGAAACTAATTTCTTCATTCTTCTATTTTTATTTATTTAAAAAGTTATGTTCCACTTACAGAGGACCTGCCTTACCAAGCGGATTACAAAAATAAGAAATAATAAACCAATTATGCAAATTCATAAGGAAAAATAGTGCTATAAAATGGTTATAAAAAAACAATACAATAATGAAAAAATACATTTCCAAAGCAGCTAAAAATGTCTCCACAACCCTACACTCCTCCAAACATATTATTTTCAAAAACATCTTATCTTTGCAGTGTCTTTAATTTCTGTTGAAACCGGTAATATTGGCAGCAGTG
The DNA here is from genome assembly GCF_901001135.1 of Rhinatrema bivittatum. Classification (NCBI taxonomy): domain Eukaryota; kingdom Metazoa; phylum Chordata; class Amphibia; order Gymnophiona; family Rhinatrematidae; genus Rhinatrema; species Rhinatrema bivittatum. The sequence goes on along the minus strand of NC_042629.1, from coordinate 73,093,034 downwards.
TGAGGGGTGAGGGGAACCACATTTGCATTGGTTCTTGATTTTAGAGAGGCCTCTGTGTGGTCGGTCGGTCACTGTGTGGTTGCAAGACTTTTTCTCTCTGGTCTAACCTCCCTAAGGATTCCTGTGCCTGCCCGTGCACACCCCCCTTCTCACTGCACGGCGGCCGTGGAATGTGAATCTCTGATTCTGCTTTCGGGTGTCAGTAGTTGGATAATGACACAGGGCTGCAGGGCTATCAAAGAATGGCAGCTTGAACAAATACACGACATGTATTTACAGTGTCTTTTATACCACCTATATGAAAATACATTCTAAGCGGTGTACAATCTACATGCACTATGAAGTCACAGAAGACAGATAGATATTAAAAATAACAATAATATTGATTATAATCCACAAACTGAATGGGGATGATGTGAAAACTACTAGGGAAGATGCACAGCTGAAGATCAAATTTTAACAAACTGATTTATTAAAACCAAAAGACTTCTCTCTATTTTTTTAAAATATATTATTTTTAGATCTCCACTTGGCAAAGCAACCCAGTAGAAGTTAGGAAAATATAAATTTTGAGAAGTCATTTTAATTGCATGGCTTGGAGATGTGTAATTCATCTTCTGAACACTACACCAAACCCTCAGGGATGGGAAGCCTTTAAGATTTGAGCAACCTATTCAGAGTAAGTCATCTGAATCCTGGAGAGGTGGTTTTAACTACTCTTGTTTCCTTCTGGTGAAAGATGTAAATTCTGATCCCAGAGGAAATGAAATGCTCTAGAGCTTAAATCATTTTGCTGTCTGCATTTCTAGCTGGAGTAGGCTTTGTGGTACAGCAGCAGGAAGGGGGACCACAGTCAGGAGCAGATACATTGCATTTATTTATTTATTTATGTGTTTTATGTACCGTCGTTCCATGTGGAAATCACTAGTTCATAACGGTGTACAGGTTAGACATTCATAAATAAATAATGAGAACTGAGGTGGGCCTACGTACAGGTAGTAAACTAGGGAAACATTTAGATACCGAGGGGGCATAACAAAGACAGATACAATTAAGGAAAGACGTAGCCAGGCAATAGGAGGGCCACGGCTAGGGGGAATTGGTCAAGACATTTCTGGTTAACGGATTCATGGCGAACTGGAGTTTTCAGTCAGATCGTAGGCATTTGTGAATAGCCATGTTCTTAGCAAGCTCTTAAATTTTTTTTTCAAGTCTGTTATTGCTCGCAGGACCTCTGGCATGGAGTTCCATAGTTTTGAGCCAGTGGCTGACATCATAGCACCATCCATTGTCTTTTATTCATGGGAATGGGAGACTGGGTAACGGACTAGCAGATCAAATTTAATGTGAAAAAGTACAACGTGATGCACATGGGGAAGAATAATCCCAACTGTACCCAGAAAAAGGACCTTGGAGTTCTAGTGGACAATACTTTTGAAATCCTCGCTCGTTGTGGGACGGCGGTCAAAAAAGCAAACAATGCTAGAAATGATCCAAAAAGGAAAAGAGAATAAAATGGAAAATATCCTATTGCCTCTGTATCAAACTATGGTGCGACCGCACCTCCAGTTATTGTGTGCAATTCTGATTGCTCCATCTCAAGAAAGAGCAAAACTAGAAAAGGTGCAGAGGAGAGCGACAAAAAATGGTAAAGGGGATGGAACATCTCTCCTATGATGAGAGGTTGAGAGGGGACAGGATAGAAGTGGGTTGGAATGGGTAAATAAAGGATGGATATTTACCCTGTCAAATAATACTGCAACAAGGGGACGCTCCATGAAACTAACAACCAGCAGATTCAAAACACATCATAGAAAGTACTTTTTCAATCAGCGCACTGTCGAGCTGTGGAATCTGTTGCCAGAGGACGTGGTCAAGGTGACGAGCACAGCGGGGTTTAAAAGAGGTTTGGACAGATTCCTGGAGGAAAAGTCCATACCACATTCTTAGCCAGGCAGACTAAAGAAAGCTGTTGCTATCCCTGGGAGTGAGTAACAGAAAATAGATCTGTATCTGCCGGGTACTTGCGACCTGGATTTGCCATTGTTGGACCCAGCTGGACTCGATGGATCTTGCTGTGATCCAGCACGACACTTCTTATGTTATTGTATATTCCCAGCTGCAGTGAAGAGGACAAAGCCTGACAAGGCATTGAATTCCAGCTGCCAAATCTTCAACCACTCTTCAAGCTTTCTTAAATCACTTTTCTAATACTTCAGTCATGCCCACTCTATTGCAGATCTTAGGATCATCTGCAAATAGACAAACTTTACCTTCTATCCCTTCCACAGTGTCGCTCACAAAGATATTGAACAGAACTGGTTTCAAAACTGATCTGTGTGGCACTCTGCTTAACACGGTTCTCTCTTCAGAATAGGTTCCATTTACCATTACACGCTGTTTCCTATCAGTCAACAGGTTTGTAATCCATGCCATCACCTTGGCACTCCCATGCTTCTTCTTTTATTCACAAGCCTCCTGTGCGGGACCGTATCAGAAGCTTTACTGAAATCCAAGTAGATCACGATCTAATTCTTTAGTCAACCAATCAATCAGATTGGTCTGACAGGACCTTCCCCCAGTGAATCAATGCAAGCCACCCGATTGTAGATCGTTCACTATCCTTTCCTTCAGCAGAGTCTCCATTAATTTTCCCATCACCAAGGTGAGGCTAACCGGTCTGTGGTTTCCAATCTCCTCTCTATCGCTCTTGTGAAGCGGAACCACCACCACTCTTCTCCAATCTTGTGGCACCACTCCTGTTTCTAGGGATCTATTGAACAGGTCTTTCCAGCCTCCTCTCTACTACACCCTTGTGAAGAGGGAACACAACCTTTCTTCTCTTCTCTCATGGTACCACTCCCGTTTCCAGGGATCTATTGAACAGATTGTACTGCAGACCCGCCAGCACAACTCTGAGCTCCCTCAGTATCCTGGGATGAACCTCATCTGGCCCCATGACCTTGATCACTCTTTGCTTAGCTCTTCCCATACATTCTCTTCTGTAAATGAAGTTTCGTCTACCCCATCACTATTAATGGTCTTGTGAAAAAGCAACAGTCCTTCTCCATGGTCTTCTTTAGTGAACACCAAACTGAAGTATTTATTTAATATTTCCGACATTTCTTCCTCTTTCCACACATTGTTCCTTGTCACCTTTCAATTTCACTATACCACTTCGGGCCTTCCTTCTTTCTCTAATATAACTGAAAAATGTTTTGTCACTTCGCTTCATCTCTTTGGAAATCCATTCTTCTGCTTGACCTTTTGCTTTCCTGATTTTTCTTCTTTTCCCTCAGTTTTAACAGATATTCTTCCCTGTGTTCCTTTTTTGGGATCCTTTATACAACTAAAACACTGCTCTTTTTGCCTTTATTTTTTCAGCCATCTCCTTTTAGAACCAGATCAGTTTCTTTTTTCTCTTACTCTTGTTTACTTTTCTAGCATACAGATTTGTTTCCTTTGTAATAACTCTGTTTAATTTGGCCCACTGTTGCTCCACTTCACCCATTTTCTCCAAGTCTTCTAGTTCTTCCTCCAGGTACATCCCCATTTTGACAAAGTCCATATTTGTGAAATTCAAAACTTGGGTCGTTGTGTGACTTCTCTGTATCCTATTCGCAATTTCAAACCATACTGTCTGGTGATTACTGGTGCTCCAGTGAGCCCCTACCCAAATATTAGAGAATTTATCCCCATTAATGAGAACTAGATCAAGTATCACACTCTCCCTTCTATTACCATTTGTTGGAGCAGAACCTTTTTAAGGGAATTCACTATCTCTCTACTTCTTGTAGACACCGCGGAAGGAATACTCCAATCTACATCCGGCAGATTAAAATCTATAACAAGCAACACTTCACCCTTCTTTCCCATCTTTTGGATCCCTTTGATCAGATCTTTGTTCAGTTTTCTGTTTGAGTCAGAGGCCTGTAGATCATACCAGTAAACACTGGAAGCACCATTTTCATTTTTAGGATGGTCCAAAATGCTTCTTCTCTACCCCACATCCCTTGCAATTCAGTTGCTTGGATATTGTTTTTGACATAAAAAGCTACTCTTCCCCCTTTTCTGTCATATCTATCCTTTCTTAAGTTATAGCCCAGGATGGCCATATCCCAATCAAAAGAATCAGTGAACCAGGTCTCTGTAACAGCAACAATCTCCAAGTCCACCTAATGGTGGACCATTAGGGCCTGGTCTGGGATTTTATTGCCCAGACTACGAGCATTTGTGGTCATTGCTTTCCAGTTGCTCTTCCTAGTCACCTTTTCTGCTTTTTTGAACTGATTGATTTTGTTTGTTACTTTCTCTTCCCACTTCCTGTATTGCTGAGGGATGACATTCCAGTTTCACTGGCCACCTCCTGCCACCCCTGCTCCCTAGTTTAAATGCCTGATAATGTAGGATCTGAATTTTTCACTTAGCATCCTCTTTCCTGCCACAGACAAATGTAGGGCATCTTTACCATATAACCTTTTATTGCTCCATACATGGCCCAAGCTTCCAATGCATGCAAAACTACTTTCTTTGCACCAGGTTTTTGAGTCAGGAATTTAAATTATCTATATGACATAGCCTCCCTTTGAACAGATAATATTTCTGAAAAGGCAATATTCTTTGCCATGTGTCTAATCTTCTTCCTTGGATTTTAGAAATCTTTCTGTACCATATGGATATCATTTTTAGTGAGGTCATTGGTCCCCAGATGGCTGATAACAACATTGATATCAGAGTCCTTACTTCTATAATTGCTTTGACCACCTGGCTTGCATTTCTGTTAGCTGAGGATTCTGGAAGGCATTTTACATTTGTGTTCCCATAAAAATGAGTTCCCAAATTGGTTCCTCTCATGACTGAGTCTCCCAACAGAAGAAGCTTTGCTTTATGACATTTGATCATGTTGAAGGGTTTCTGGGTGCATGGATGACTATTTCCCTTTCAGCCGTCACTTCATGTTCTGTTGCTGGGGCTTCTTCATTTTCATTGCAGAAAATGCATTAGGTCAGGGTAACGGAAGGGCAGTTTCTACCATAAACTTGCTGGGCAGACTGGATTGACCATTTGCTCTTTTTCTGCCATCACTATTATGTTACTATGTTATGTTACTATATTATTGTTTTATGTTTTGTCAGCCTGTTTCTCAGGACTTCTCTATTTTATGGTACCCTATCCTGCACTTTGGAGGGGCGGGTAATAAATGCTTTTAAATAAAATAAATAGCAGGGAGAGTGGTTGCCTCTTCATCACGGGCCTTATTCTGACAGAGCCCATCATTGTCCAGTTATTCCTGGGTTTCTGAATCCTGGATATTTGACTTCTCTGTGGGAGTGGGTTGGGGAAATTGGGTGACTCTCAGTCACAGGTCTTGTTCTACCAGAGCCCACTGTAAACCATTTATTGCTGGCTTTCTGAATCCTCTGTGGAGTTGAGAGAGATATTCTGGATGCTGCAATGAAGGAGAGGTTATTTGAAACTTGGACAATTTCTCTTTCAGGTGAATTAGCCCCTTATTCATGGCAGACAGCTAAAGGCAAATTGGACAGTCCTTAATTCTCCAAATGATAGGTCTTGGGACATAAGCACCATAATTGTTGCACTGAAAAAAAGGACATTTGCTACTAGTGACTAATGAACAAGTTGAGAGATTGGTACTTCAGTCCTATATTATTCAATTATCCTAAGTCCTTGGAAGAGCTATTTAAGAAGTAAACACTCTAAGGATGGGAAAGAATAAACAGCCTCTCTTTTAAATTCTATCTCTAACTAGATTTTAGCAGTGCCTTGGTTGGATACCCCTTGCTGTGCAACTGTTACACACCACACCCAGAAAATCTGCTCAGTAGAACCCTGTATTTCTGTCTTAAAAACACCCGATGCTCCTCAGAGTGAAAGAAGCATGTGGATGGCCTCTTAAAATGCCCTGGAAATGGTACCAGAATGTGCTGATCCTCCCTGTTTTCCTTTATTAGAAACATAATTTCTACCACTGCTGCAAGGGGAATTCAGGAGCTTCAAAAAAAACGAGCATGAATTGTAAAGATTGCCCTCAAATGTTATGGGTTACACATGGCCTTAAACTTGTCCCTCCGCACACAAGGCAAAATAATTTAATAAAAGCTCCCTTGTTAATTGTGTTCTCTTTTTGCTAAGCAAGTGGTTAGGAGCTCATGGATGCTGTCCCTGGGAACTCATTAGTTAGTGGATTTAAGTAGGGCAGTTTTAACATGAATTCTGATATAACTGGCCGTGTTTTTGAGCTAGCTTGCCTTTTTTTTTTTGGACAGGGGGAGGAAGGGAACAGTCATACTGATTTTCAATTTTAATGATTAAGCATTTGGGGCCTGATTTTATAAATAAAAGGTTTTTTTCATCTCATTTTGTGCCTACTGGAGAAAACATTTAATAATGTCTATGAGATCCATATTCAGACACAAATCAACTCCTCTCTTACCTTTCACTATTCCAAATGACAGGAAATCTTCACTGATGTCAACTCTGCTCTTTGTACCTCTGACTGTGAATGTATAAGTGCCCCCTCTTTCAGTGGTATAAATAGTAAACTTACATATTGGTCTCTACAGAGGCTCTCTCTGTCTCTCGCTCTCCGTTTGTGATTTAAAAAAAAAAAAAACTTTTTGGCCGGTAACGCTTAGGGCTGGATTTTAAGATCTATGCGCGGGCGTAGATTTGTGCACGCAACCCGGCGCACGTTATAAAATCCGGGGTCGATGCGCGCAAGGGGGTGCACACTTGTGCACCTTGTGTGCGCCGAGCCCTAGGGGAGCCCCGATGGCTTTCCCCGTTCCCTCCCCCCACCCCCTCAGCCCTACCTAAACCCCCCTAACCTTTATTATTAAAGTTGTACCTGCGTCCAGGCAGGCGTAGGTTGCACGCGCCAGCCGAATGAGCCTTCGGAGGCCTCTGGCCATGCCCCGGGACATACGCGTGCGTCCTGGGGCTTGCGCGCGTCGCCGAGCCTATGCAAAATTAGGCTCGGCGACGCGTAAACCCCCCCCCCTGCGCGTGTAAATCCAGCCGGATTTTATTCGCGCAGGGCTTTTAAAATCTGCCCCATAGCGTTAAGGCCCTGATGTGAAATGATAAATGACCCGGTTAGTCGATGGCTGTCTCTTATAAGCCAGCTATAATGTATCCGGATAAGTGCCCGAATATTCATTTAGCCAGCTAACGTCTTTTAAGAAGCCCTCCATGGTGGAGCCAGGAGGCAGCCCTAGTTTGGTGGCTTCAATGGCTGTCCCGGTAGGGATTTTGAGGGCTCGGTGAGTATGCTTAAGGACATTTAACTTCTCCCTGCTGGAGGTGGTACCTTTTTGTAATGAGGTTCAAGCACAGCGGTAGGGAAAGCTTTTATATTCACTTTTATATTCCAGGGACTGGACGAGGTCATTCCTGCTAAAATAGGTCAGTGGTGTCTGGCTCCCGCTCGCTGACACAACGTTTTGAGCGAGTAGTTTTGAGTGGTAGTTTTGTTTTTTAGCCTTTGGCACTATATGGATCTATATCGGTTGACAGCTGGCATAGATGCTGAAGCAAAAAATGAAGACCTAATTTGCTTGAAAGTAAATGCATCACTAAATAATATTGTTGCAAATAAAAGTCTAAAAAAAATATTACTTGTTAGAATGAGCTATCAAATCACGGTTACCTCGCTGTGGCTACCACTCTTTCTTTTCCTGTGCCCTGAGGAATTTCCTGGCTTAGTTGAAATAGGAGAATACATTGACTTGTGAGTGTAGGCATGAATAAACGAATGCCAAATCTAAGCTGGAATCACTAATTGAAGACCTACTTTGCCACATAATAAGGCAGTAGGCTAATGAGAAGGGAGGGACAGTCCACGGTGGTCAACCACTTTCAGCTTTCTCTGGGAGCCCGTTGGCTGCGATCCATAGGAAAAGCAGAGAAATGTTTTGTTCCGCACTCTGTTTATCTCCCAGCTCGGTAATTGCCCTTCTCATCTCTGAGACGGCACCTGAATTATTGCTTTCAGTGGACGGAGGTGACTGGCCAGATGGGTCACTCATGCACATTCCCCCGGAGTTTGGGAAGACTAGCAGTTTGTATTGAATCGGTCTTTGCTTTCCGTGTGTAATTTAAAAAAAAAAAATTAATGCAATTTTAGCATCCATAGGTACAGAATGAGGAAAATACCTTTTTGAATAAGGGTTGACTCTGAAGGGAAACGCACACTTCAGATAGAGTTATTGGATATGGGAATTTACAGAGACTGGAATGTAAACAGGATATGATAACTGAAAGCCATAAATTCTGTTTGATGATAAGTTAAAGACCAGAGCAGGCAGCAGAGCTTTAGCAGGGGGTGCTATTGACTTCTGTCCATGGTTCTGAATTTTCTCCATTGACTACTAGTAGAACAGTCAGCGAAAGAATAGACCGTCAACCATTTTCTGCCCATAGAGGAAATGTAAACCTATTACTTGAATTCACGTTTGACTTTATTTCAAGATAAGTACCAAATGTTGTGAGGAAAGAACCACACAAACTAAAGGCCGGATTTACTAAGGCTTCCCCCATGCCCCTGTTTTTAGTCTGTAGGAGTAAATCAGGCTCTAAATGTCATCTTGTTGTTAACCCACTAAAAAATAAGTTGTTTAAAATTAGGATATAGAATTTGTTTTTTCCCCAATCAATTCATCCCTGCTCGGATGAGGAAGGAATGGTAATAATAAATAAAATGGACCGTTTTATTCCTATTAGCATTTTGATAAAATTGATTTTATTTGATAATTGCTGCATTGCACAAGGGTTCCTGCTCTTAATTTTGGGTAAGTTCTGCTCCCTAATTTTAAGATGGGGCTCACAGGATGGCGTAATATTTTTCCTTACTATTCCATATTGCAGAACCCGAGTAACCTTCCTCCACACCTTTCTGAGTGACGTGAGAATGCCATTTGGTCTTTTATGTTTTCTGAAGAATGTATTAGAGATGGATCACCAGTTGTGCTCGAGTATGTACTGGAGTGGGGTAGATGCTTTGCCGTATATGGAAGAACGAGAGCTTGGATGGAAATAGAAGAATTGAAAGTGGCCAAAGCAATGGGGTTGGATGAGAGACATCCCAGGATATGAAGGTCAGAGTTTCTGGTGAGTCCATTGAAGGATCTCTTCAATAGATCTGTGGAGAGATGATAGTGGGTTCCATGTGACTGCAGAAGGGCAGATGTTGTCTTTCTTTGTAAAAGTGGAAATTACAGGTTGGTTAGTATGATCTCGGTGGTGGGAAAATTAATGAAGACTCTTCTGAAGGAGAAAAATAAACAAACAAGCACATCATTCTTATGGATTGCTTCCCCTATCTCTATAGAGGTCACCCTAAGTGGTGCACAAACCTTTAGAATAAAAACAAACCACAGAAACAAACAAAGATCTGTGAGTGATAATGAAGCATCTTAAATCTGATGGGTTGCCAGATGTGAGGCAGTATGATTTCTTTTTACCAGGTAGAGATCATTTGAGATGAATTGTAACAATTCCTTCGATTGGCTGGCCAGGTGATTAGATTGGGGTAGACTCTGGATGTGGCATATTTGGATTTCTGCAAAGCTTTAAATACTGTCCCACAAAGGAGATTCATAAATAAACTGAGTGTTCAAGGGGTAGGACTTAGACTGGATTAAAAACTGGCTAAGAAATGGATGGCAGAGCATGGCAATAAATGAAGGTGATGAAAGGATTATCTTGGGGATGAGTCCTCTGGCTATGTCTGTTCATGTCTTTGTGAGTTATCTGGAGGCGGGGATAGGAAGAATTTTTTTTATTATTATTATTTTTGTGGATGAGACAAAGTTCTTCTGCAACAGAGAGGACTGGCCTGAGGGAGAAGACAGAATGAGAACAGTCTAAGAAGACTTGAGGAGTGGTCGAAAGCTAAGTTTCAGTAGTAAAAAAAAAAAAGTGCATTTGGGGAACAGTACACAACTGGGGGAGGGAACGTGATGTCCATAGAACAGGAAGGGGGGGGGGATTTATATCTGATAATTTCAAAGTAGCAAAACTATGTGACAAGGTGGTGGCCAGAACCAGAGGGATGTTAGCGTGCACCGGAAAAGTCATAACTAATGGGAAAAAGAGAAGTGATTTATGCTGTTGTACAGGTCACTCAGACCTCACCTGGAGTATTGTCCAGTTCTGCAGTTTATATTCGGGAAGAAGACAGGGAGTTCAAAGTAGGAATACCAAAATGGTATGGGGTCAGTTCCAGAAGCCCTGTGGGAAGAGGGGGTCTAAATATGTATACCATGGAGGAGAGGCAAGGCGATATCATAAAGACATTCAAATGTACTAATAGAGCACAAGAAGTAAACCTTTTATTCATTGGAAAGGAAATTCTAGAACAAGGAGTCATGGCTTGAAACTCTGACTGGGCAGACCGAAGAACAATATCAGGAACTGGACATGGCGGAGGATTCGTGGCACCTCCTCCTGGCGTAGCTGGTGGAGGCTTATACAGTAATGGACTTCGAGAAGGCATGGGATCTCGTTATATATTTATTTTATCCCTCACTGTCTGCCATTCTAGATGGGGGTCACCCAGCGTTGGTGTTGATGGTTGGTTTGTTTGCCGTGGGATTTTGTGGTTGGACATGGGAGGGGAGGTGGACAGTTATCCTGGAGGATGGGGTACAAAGGAGGAAGGCAACAACTGTCTTGGATAAGGGATTATATATCCTATAGGTGGCCATGCTCTACGGCTGACAGCGGGAATGTTTTCCTGGCAGTGTGGAGAATAATTTCTGGGCGGGCCTCTTGGTTCTTTTCTTTCATCAATGACTCTGTTCCCACTTTCTTTCTCTAATGCCCTTTTAGGCTGGAGGGGGCAGACTTGAGAAGTAACGTAAGGAACTATTTCTTCGCAGAAAGGGTGGGAGATGATGAAATGGTATCTCAGTGGAGAATGAAAAGGCTGAGAAATGTATCAGAATCAGAAAGGAATGTGACAGGCAGAGCCGAGCCTTGGCACTAGGGAAGCCTGAGATCAGTTAGGGCTGGTGGTGTTGAAGTAGATAGGGAGAATGAAGAGATTTAGCTAGATCTGGCAGTCTTTTATCTGCACCAGATCCTATGCTGCTGTAGGAACGTCCCTTCTCCCTGTGTGCACTATAAACTGGATGGTGCGGGTGTGTACAGCTGGCAGTTAGTAAATCAAGCAATTGTATTTTGCATGGCTGTTATCCACTGACCCATCCCATTTCTGTGGTGTCTGAGCTGTTAATGTTCAGACAAACCATGCATGAAGAGCTCTAAGGGACACATCTTATTGCCCATTGAAATTCTTTCAAATAAAATGCGTGTGTGGGTGGGGTTTTTTTTTAAAAATAGGGACAGTGGGAAGGACAGATATATCCTTTAAGAGAGAGACGCCTAGCCCAATTATCTCTATGCACCTCCTGAGCTCAGTATTTTTAGGATCTGTGCCTAGCTCTTCCCCTGGCTGTACTGATAGTAATGATCTCCTAAGAGACGGGGATTAAGCAGTGACACCTTTGTGTTCCTGATGTTCCTCTTACATGGCGGGTCCTGGCTGTCACGCATAATGTCGATGCAGCATTCCCTCTGTGAACCCCTATTCATTCTTCCACCATTATCATCATAAACCTTTTTTTTTTTTCTCTCTTTCCTTTCAAGGGATTTTTGAAAGCACATTGACAAATGTTGCCAAGATACAGATAACATAAAATATTATCAGATGAAGCATCGGAGCCTTGAGGCTTTGAAGAGCTTTTCACTCTAAGGAATTCACCGCTTCATTTGTACCCCCTTCCTTCTGAAAGGAAAAAAAACACAGTATCACAAGATAAATGGATAGAATAACCTCACTGAAACCATCAGATCCATTCTCTCCTTTTCAACTACCTGAGTCAGAGAAGAGTAAACGCTGGAATACAGAGCAAAGGTTGAAACCTACAGTAGAAAACACCAAGGGGTGTTTAGCCAGCCAGCTTTTCTCTGCCTCCCCAGCTACATAGCTGTGGCACAGTGAAAGAACCCGGGAAGCACTTCCCTGTGCACCACTTTTAATTTTAAAAAGCAAAAAAAAATAAATTATGTGGCACTTAAACGTGTCTTGTTCCTGGGAGAATTGAAATACTGCGTTATTGGAATATCTGATTTTATCATCCAGACTTTTTTCTACTTAAGTCTGTGTGTGTGTGTGTGTGTGTAGTTTTTATTATTATTATTTTTATGTTGGGCTTTTGAAAATTGCCGACCATGTATGCAGGTAAAAAATATGCACTTTGTCCCACCTGCATTTTCATGGATGCATTTGCAGGTTGGGGTTAAGCCCTGGGGAGGCACCAGCATGAGCAGTTTTTGACAGAAAATGTATCTACCAATAAAATAAAACATACAGCTGCAAACCTCTGCACTATCCCTTTTGAGAACTGCTGTAAAACCTGTGGGTGAAAGTGTGCCAGGATTTGCAGCTATCCCACCCAGTGGTCTTCCCAACCGGTCCTGGAGGCACATCTAACCAGCCTAGTTGCTCAGGATAATCATGATGAATATGCAAGAGGGAGATTTGCATATACCGGAGAGCCAGGGGCTTGTGCACTCAATGTACATAAATCTCCCTTATGCGTACTCATGATGGATCCCCTGGAAACCAGGCTCTTTGGGTGTGTGCCTCTAGGATAAGGTTGGACACCACTGGAATAAGGCATCAGAGCAAACCATGTGTTTAAGCCCCACAGAAGTTTGCAGCAGTTAGGGCTGAAGAGCAGCTGAGGCGTGTGCAGCGGATTTACGGTATGTCTGTACTGGCACGGCATTACTTATGGACAGATAGCTTTTTATGAAGCTCCAGAGTCCATTTATGGCACCTCGTTGACTTCTGCGTTGCAGTGCTGGTCATTAAACACAGTCCGCTTTGAATATTTCATGTTGCCCATATCATGCCAATGATTTCTCTTCTGATGGTGGTGGGTTTTTTTTTTTTTTCTAAACCCTTTCATCCATTTCCTGTCTATAAAATATTGATTTTGTTTATATGGTACACCACATGGAGACGTTTCCTTCTCCAGTGCTTGGCTAGGAACGAGGTAGCCCGGTCTCCTGATCCCGTAGCTGAGATCTCGCATGCTAAATGGATAGACCCGTGTCTTGCATGGAAACAGTTTGGGGTTCTTTTGGCAGAAGAGAGCTGACCGAGTTCTCTAGTCAGGAGTCTGCACCATCCCAGTGCACTTTCATAACGGAGCACAGGCTTTTTTAGCTGACGACGTTTTCATGCATCGAGAAAGCGATGGTCAACTGTGGGACTGGGCAGCCGAGCTGCTCCCACCTGGCATCCTTATCCGGATTTCTGAGTCGCCTGTGACTCGCTTGGAATTCAGAGCCAGACTAAAGGTGAAGGAGGGGGTTGTTGCCCGTGGTGCGCTTCTTCAGGGGGTGGCATTTTCTGAGAAACTGGGCGGCAGAGGCAGTCCATGATGGAATGAGTGTGGAGGCCCTGCACTGTCCCTCCAGCCTGTTACAAAGGAAATCCTTGCTGGGGGATGAGGCTGCTGCGCGGCCTGTGAGAATGCACCGACTGCCACCATCGCCACTAGCAGCTGAGGCCAGGGTAGCCCCTGCTGCATCCCTGGGTACAGAGAGCTGAAGTAAGGTGGAGGGAGGGGAGGGGAGGCTCAGTGGTGGGGAGAGGAAAAGATTTGTGTGTGTGTCCTGAGGTGCAAAACCATGTCAATCCAAGCCTGTTGAAGTTGCATTCCACATTTTTAGGAGGTGATGTTTAGACTTTTCAAATGTTTTGGTTTTGTAAGCAACCTGACTTGGAAGTTGCTCAGTCTATCAAGTGCAGCTCTGGCACTTCAGAAGCACTGGACCGACTCCATTTCAGCGGAACTATAGCAGGCTATTGGATGAGATTGTGAACGGCGCGTGACCCAGCTGCTTCCAACAGCTGGCATGATAGCGGGTGCACAGGAAGACTTCCTATTGGCTACTTGTCCCTCCCACCTGCAGCTAACGGTGTGCCCCTCCTCCTGCCCCATGGCCCATGAGCCAATGACGTCAACAGCCTTGACGTGAGAGGAGCCGGCAGTGGCCACCTGCACAGAGTTTGTGTGGTAGGAGTCACACTGGGGACCTGCGTGCCATTTGCTCTGTTGTTGGAATCAGATCACACCCCCCCCCCCCCCCCGAGGCTTGGTTTTGAGAAACGGGTGAAATTTTGGGGTGAAACTGATGATATCGGCTAAAGGTTTAGCAAACCAGGTCACTCAGGTTTGGATTCAGGTTGAGTTCAGCTGCGGTTTGCACTGTTTGGCTCCTCACCCCGACATCCCCTGATTCAGAAGGGGAGCCACTGTCTGGTCACTTCACAACATTTTATTTCTTATTTACAGATGCATTTAAGCTGTGCAGCATTATTGATATTTTCAAAATTAAAAAATTTCCAATATTTTTTGGCCAGGAGGGGGCTACGGTATTTTACGAACCGGTAGAATAATATTTAGAGGAAAGGTCGGGGAAGCTGCTTTTGAGTGCAATCTGCCGTTGAATGCCGACTTTATGGTAGTTCTGGGAACTTTCAGCGAATATAGCATTGTATAGGGTGAGCCACTTGGTTACAAGGTCCCTGCCTCTGGGAATCTAGCATGCAAATAGCAGGCAGGGGCAGGAGGTGGACCTGCAGGGTGAGAGTTTCCATTTGGCAGAAGGTTAAGTCGTGGAGGGGGGGGGGGGTGTTTTTTATTTTCCTCCCTGTCTTGTTCGTGTGCATGCATAGAGTCTGCACCAGCTCGCAGGCTTGTGTACAACAATCTGCACCCCCTGCAGTCAGAGGCAGCGGCTCTGCTTCGCTGTGCTATAATGACATCTGAAAATACGATTCCATAAAGCATTTGGCAATGATGACAAGGGATAAACTCCACTGGAATATGAAGCTTACGGGATGGAATTGTAAGCCTGAAAAACACAATTAGATTTTCTTACTGTGCCAGTGACTGGGAGGGGGGGTGTGTGTGTGACTGAGAGGGCTAGGGGGGAATTGGATATTTAATACGTGGGATAGTCTGTCAGGGTTAGATTACGATACAGAACTGCCAATACAAATTGATTTTCATACCATATTAGCTAAAATGAATACTAATGAGCCCTCATTTTCGCTCAGAGGAGCCATTTGGACTGACTGAATCCCCAGCAAAAGTCACTTTTGGTGGAGAATGAAGCCAGGTGAATAAGAGATGCATAATTTTGCAAGTCTTAACAAGAATAAGTAATCGTCTTGGGAGGAGGAAGCTCTATCTTATTAGCGTTTTAGGTCTATCTTATTAGGTTTTTTGATTCAAGGGAGATTTTACAAGACATGTATCCATGTACTGCATCTTTAATCACTGAAGAATGACTTTAATTAAATCCTTTTAACAAAACTGAACAAAGACAGCTGCTCGTAAGGAGGTAAAAGAGGTTATTTATACCGCAGCATTAGTTCAACATTGGAAACTGAAGGGTTTTGCCGTCTTGTTGCCGGCTGAGCCATTCCTGGTTTTCTTGGTCTTCATTCCAGTTTGTTTTATTGTTTTTACTGTTAAAAGTAATAATAATAATTTTTTAAAAAGCCATTTACTCCCTCTCCCTTGGAAAAAAAACCCAGGACTACAGGTCTCGACGAGCAGTAGGCTTGGCATTAGGAGAAAATAGAAAGGGACGTTGCTGTAAAGGTTGCCCGGTGTAGCAGCTTCAAAACAAGACTTTTTTCTTTTTTTCTGTAAATGTATATTCCACCTTCTGTGACACTTCAGATCGGACCCCTAGTCCCAGAGGGTTTATATTCTAGGGACCTTATTTTAGACACACAATGGGAGAACATCTTTAGTGAATAGGCCCCAGGGTTTTTGTAGCTGGAGCAAGGGGAGGGTAAAGTGGCTTTCCCAAGGTCACAAGGCACATGACTGGGATGCTCTAAGCACAAGGCTACTCTTCTGCTCCTACCGGTGGCACAGGCTGGGGCATCATTGTACTGGTGCAGCGCGCAGGGTATGGTTGCTTCAGCACTTTCTCTGTTGGACAGTGCGCTTCTCCTCTTTCATGCAGATGTTAACTGACCACTTTACTGCAGAAGCAGGGGCTTGCATGCCTGCATTTTGCCTTGGCTATTGTGGTCCGGGTCTGTAGGTCAGAGAGAACTTTGCTTGCAAGAGTCTGATGTGATGGCTTGGGGGCAGGGATTGTAGCCTCGTTACAGAGGGGCCTGGCTCAGAGTAGGGTGCGTGTTCAGAACAGACGAATGCTTTTGTAGCTTTGAATACCTCCCGACCGTACAACGCTCTTACCTGCAGCTGAACACGTCTGTGCCCCGTGCCATGCTGTTTTCTGGCTGGCAGCAGCGCAGCTGGTTTTGCCCTTTTTTTTTTTTTCCCCTGTTTAACTGGTAGACCTCCTTTCTTTTGGCTTTAAATCCAGTAAACCTGGTGCTCCTTCCCAGCTAATCATGTAAGCAGTAATGCGATAAAGTGTCGGGCTAGATCAACCTGGAAATCTGCTCTTCATTTTTAACCACCGCTGCGGAAGTGTTCCTGGTTTCATAGACTTTTCCAAGAAGTGGATGGTTCCTGAGGCATGAAAAGTTATGCAGCAGGTTTTGGGAGGGCATTTCCGTGTGTATGCGGTTCTCTTTCATCCCAACCCAACCTAAAAGGTGCATTTTTCAGTTTGTAATGATTCTGCTTTTCTCTTTAGTAAGAGAAGCTGTATCAATCAATGGATTTTGCATATGGTTTGCTTTCTGCCTCATCACCCAGCCCCTCCCTCCCCCCCCCCCCAAAACCATTGGATTGCATATGAAATGCAGAATATTCATCCCAACTCAACTGCTACCACTCAGACCCCCCACTATCACCACCCCCCTCCCCCGTCTCTTGGCTTGCATTTATATTGCACTGTGGCTAATCATGAAAGATTTTCTCTATGTCCCCCCCCCCAGGAAGCGGATACGGACGATAACCAGGGAACGCTGGGGTTTGATGAGTTCTGCGCGTTCTACAAGATGATGTCCACGCGCCGGGACCTGTACCTGCTCATGCTGACCTACAGCAACCACAAGGACCACTTGGACCCTGATGACCTGAAGCGCTTCCTGGAGACCGAGCAAAAGGTGCGTGGCCCTGTCTGATGGAGACTTTGCCTACGGTTTTCTTACTTTTCTTTTTTTTTTTTGTTTTTGTTTTCTTTTTTGTTTCATTGGTGGTGATTTTTATGTTTCCTTATTATTTGTTTCTCTTCCCGTTTTAGTGACGTTGAATGGTTTTAGCATGAACACAGATTGGCAGTGAGTCTGGAAAGAATGTTCATTCACTAATCTGTCCAATGTGTAGACGAAAGTACTTTAAATTAGTCAAACTAGTCCAGAATTCCTTAGCATTGCATTTAATAAATAAATAGAAACATAGAAATGACGTCAGAAGAGGACCAAATGGTCAATCCAGTCTGCCCAATAAGCTTTATGGTAGTATCTGCTGTGCCGTGTAGGTTACCCCATGTTTATCAGTTTCCCAGACCATAAAAGTCAGGGCTCTCGTTGGTTGCCCTTTGAATCCAGTTCTCCATTACCCCCTTGCTTATCAGTTTCCCACACTAGCCCTCATTGATTGCTGTTGAATCCAATTCCTTGTTATGCCTTGGTGTTGAAGCAGGGAGCAATGTTTGAGTTGCATCAGTCTTATTGGTTAAGGGTAGTAACCACCGCACCAGCAAGTTACCCCCATAGTTGTTTCCTGAACCCGTAAAAGTTGGGGCCCTTGGTTGCTGAATGAATCCAATTCCCCTTTTTCCCCTGCCACTGAAGCAGAGGTTTATTGGTTAAGGGTACTAGCTGCCACACCATCAAGTTACTCTTTCAGGCGTGTCCACTCTTGCAAATCTTAGTATCATCCGCAAATAGACAAACTTTATCTTCTATCACGTCCGCAATGTCGCTCACAAAGATATTGAACAAAACCAGTCCCAATACCCATCCCTGTGGCGCTCCACTTAACATGGCTCTCTCTTCAGGGTAGGTTCCGTTTATCGTTACGCGCTGTCTTCTATCCGTCAACCAGTTTGTAATCTACTCCAGCACCTTGGCGCTCACTCCAAAGCTTTTCATTTTGTTCGCAAGCCTCCTGTGTAGAACGGTATCAAAAGCTTTGCTGAAATCTAAATAGATGTCATCAAGTGCACTTCCTAGATCCAATTCTCTAGTCACCCAATCAAAAAAAATCAATCGGGTTTGTCTGACAGGACTTTCCTCTGGTGAATCTCTGCTGCCTCGGGTCCAGCAACTTTCCAGATTGTAGAAGGCTTGGGGCAGCAGAGCCCCACAGAGACCGGTTCTCATTTGAGCTGGAAGCCCAGTGGAGCAGGGAGGAAACTGCTGAGCCCCCCTCCCTGCACATGAGGGAAATTAATTTTCAACCCCCCCACACACACAATATATATTCGCAGACTTTACTATTACTGTAGTATTTTCCAAGCAAACTTAAGAATGTAAATGTACGTGGAAATACTCTGCTAACGGGCAGAGAAAACGCACACCGTCACTCGGAGAAGAGACGGCTGAGGGGGAGATATGGTGGAGTGGAACGAGTGAACGTTAATCAGTTGTTTACTCTTTCAGAGAGTACAAAGACCAGGGGACACACAATGAAGTTACTGGGTAATACATTTAAAACTAATAAAAGAAAATATTTGTTTACTCCATGCATAATTAAGCTCTGGAATTTGTTGCCAGAGGATGTGATGAAAGCTATTAGTGAGGTTGCATTTAGAAAAGCTTTGGACAAGTTCCTGGGGGAAAGTCTATTAACAATTATTAAGGTGGAGTCGCAGAAATCCATTTCTTATCCCTGGGATAAGCAGCTTGGGATCTCTCGACCCCTTGGAATCCTGCCAGGCCCTTGTGACCTGAATTGGCCTCTGTTTGGAAACAGGATACTGGGCCTGATGGACCCTGGGTCCTTGGTCTGACCCAGTATGGCAAGTCTTATGCTCTTATGTGTAAAGTCACATTCTCACGTATGCGCAGGCTCTTTAAAATCAAAGACTAGCAGGCTGATGCAGAAACCTGAGCATTGAAACGCTGCGCTGCAATTCAGCACACAGCTCCCTGGTATTTATTTAACTCCCAAGATAATAATATACTAAAGCATCAGGAGTTAAAAGCTGCGGTCACAGAGCTAAAATGTGTAATCGGCACGGGCTGAACGCATGCACCTTCTAACTCGAGAGTGGAGGGGGGGTGTGAGGGAGCTGCCAGCCTGAGAGCTCATCTGACCCCACCTCCGTCACTCAGCCGGATAAGTATGGATTTCTCTGGCTATCTGGCCATTGGTCGCTGCATACGTCAATGCATATCTGGCTTAAGTAGAAGTGAACCATGCCAGATGGCAGTGGAATGGGAAAGATTTATTTTATTTTATTTTTTTTATTTAATGTGCTCGCATAGATGCTCCGGAAACTTTACTCTGCTTAAAGTTTCCAGCGTTAAAAAAAATAAAATAAATAAATAATAATAATAAAATGAGTTCTGCCCTCGCATCTATCTGCCTTGGGAGGGAATACTCAACGTCCTTGTTTGTTAGCATGAAATTTCCATGCAAGGGCACTGAGCTGACCTCGCGTTCTTTGGATGCATATTTTGTGAGCATAGAGCTCCTTGCTGGATCAGCGGTAAGGTTTACGCGCACAAAATATGCCTGGTTCTGCTGGTGAAACCGTACGTTTGACCGAACGCGGCTCTCTGCGTCGACCTGAACGTGTGCAAGTGCCAACTCTGCCCCCTCTCCCCCGCGACTCCTTTTCTCAGGGTGTGTAAAGGCAGGGTTACCCACGTCCTTTCACGCACGGAGACTGAACAGCTGCTTACACACACAAAGGCAGGGTTAATGCATGTAAATGACTTTGAAAATGACCCCCCAAAATAATATAGAGTGAACGTTGCACAGAAAAATAGCAAGGAATGCGCCAATATTGCGGCATACGGGGGGGTCGACACTCGCCGACTCTCCCACCCCTTCCTGTGGTTGCCATTCTCATGCCTTACAATCAACTGCAGTGCTTACACCCCCCCCCCCCCAAAACGCGATTGGTCTCTTAATTAGTCATGAGAGCGGGATGTTGCCTGTTCTAGCTAACGTTCTCCCAGAACATCTGCAGGAGCTGACAGATCTTCCCAGGCTCCAGCTTCTGCCTTCAGAAGCACGGTAATCAAATACTGCATCTCATCAAGACGCGCAGCTTATATTTATTTATGGGTTGTCATCTGAATAGCAGCAAAGAGGTCTCTGCACAATTCCAAGCAGCCCGAAGTGTGCGTTCCTAATGCTTCTTGTTATGAAAGATAACCGGGGGAAAAAATTGCATATTTTGACAGCAGGCAAATGCGCGATCTAGTAACGGCTGCAGAGCGTACGGTGCTGCACCCCTCTCTCTTGTTTCTCGGATGGCTGTTAAGGGCTCTGACTGAGTGCCAACCTTTTCAACCCGGCCATCGGTTTCCCTGGCAGGTACATTCGTGGGAGCGCTGTCCTGTTGTGTAGACGAGTCCCAGATGTGATATGTTCCTGGGGGCAGCGCACCCTTCTGCAGAGAGGTAGCTATTTCCTGGCACATATATCTGATAAATGTCCGTTTCCCTCCCCCCTCCACCCCGCCTGCAGTTACAGCATCGTGTGCTCCGTCACACCTTAACACAGTAACGATGGCAGAAAAGGACCAAATGATCCATCCAGTCTGGTAATATCTGCAGCGCCTACCCCTACGTTTTCCTTAAGGGTAGTCCGTGCAGTTACCTCCGATCCTTATGACAAGGGCAGTAATATTTACAATCAAAGACCAAGCGACTGTCAAACGCATAAAACAAATTACTGCTAGCAGCATTTTTACTGGCTGAGGAGCCTTCCTGCAAATTCCGGCGATGCTGACCTGCTTTGCTTGTGGGCTTGGCCGAAGAAGCCGCCCTGTGCTTTTTTTTTTTCCCCAATGCCTGCGTATCTGGACTGTAAAGGTCGGGGGCCCGCATTGGCTGCCCGTCTGAATCCAGTTTGCCACCTGATGATATTTATAATGTGACTCACTGGGGAGGGAGGAGAAGAGACCCTGCCACCCCCTTGGTCATATAATGATGGGCTTGGCTCTCTTTTTGGGGGGGGGGCAGTTTTCATAATTACAAAGTGTGCGGTTAGTTTTACCCGCCGGCATTCCACCAGGCGGCGTGGGCTGACCCTTACACAATGTCCTGGGAGGGGGATTTGCACCTGCCGTTTCCCTTCCAAACAATGCCACGTGGTAGCGTAAGCCGCCCGCCCAATGCTTGCGGGAACACTGTGTGCACTTTTCACCTGCCAGGGAGGGGGACGTGGTGCGTTTCCAGGCAACAGCTTGACCCATGCACCTAAGCTTCTGAAGATAGTGTGCTCCCTGTCCGACGGATGCCAGGCGCTGCTACGTTCATCGCTCGTTAGGATGGACGACGCTGTGACTGCCGAAGAAGGCTATTCTGCTGAAACGGAAACGTTGGGAATTTGAGAGCGATAGTTAAGTCAGCGTAGTTTTATTTAAAGATCCCATGGCAGTTTTCGTTTGCTTTACTTGCCTCACAATGATCGCGTCGTGTTTCCCCGCTGTGGTGCGTGCTCTCTCGCTCACTCTCTCGTATATACACGCTTAGGGAGCCATTGAGCTCATTCATCAAGAGATGAGTAGAGAGCAAAGGAGAGAGAGAGAGAGATAAAACTATATTTTTTATTTTTAAAGAAAACTAATATTGTCAGGCCGCCAGGGATAGGGAGACCATGCCAAGCAATAGTGGGAATTTAGCTGTAAAATCACCCAGCCTGCTGGCGTACCTGAGGCCACCCAACTGTGAAGAATGGAAGAAAATTGCTTTTTATTACTCCCTCTCTCATATGAACGTGTGAATGGTGCTGAAGGTCTACTTGCTCCGCTTTGCTAATTTACTCCTACAGAGGGCCTTCTTTTCTTTCTTTAACCCACAATGCATCTGTGTACTATTTTTAGACCGATAGGAAGCAGATAAGGACCTCATCCCCCCCCTTTTTTTTTTTTTTTTTGTGCGTGTGATAAATGTGATGAACCGATGGAACCCCTGAGATTTTCCAAATTTGCTTCTGCATTTGTAAACTGAATTTTCCAATGCAAGGAAGACATTCAGGTGCAGTAAGAGCAAGAGTGGAGAGGCCTCGCATGCCAAAGTGCAAATGTAAACAAAGAAATGTGAGGAAATAATTTAAATCCAAAACTAATATTTTTGATGATCCGGTGCAATCATGAGATTTCTAAATGTCAAGTTCAAAGTAACATCTTTACTAGTTTTATGCTGATATTATCATATACTGAGTGATATAGCCCAGCGATATACTGAGCTATGTATATCACTCAGTATATCACTGAGCTATGTATATCACTGGGCTATATCACTCAGTATATCACTGAGCTATGTATATCACTGGGCTATATCACTCAGTATATCACTGGGCTATGTATATCACTCAGTATATCACTGAGCTATGTATATCACTGGGCTATATCACTCAGTATATCACTGGGCTATGTATATCACTGGGCTATATCACTCAGTATATCACTGGGCTTATATCACACAGTTTATCACTGGGCTATATCACTCAGTATATCACTGAGCTATGTATATCACTGGGCTATATCACTCAGTATATCACTGAGCTATGTATATCACTGGGCTATATCACTCAGTATATCACTGAGCTATGTATATCACTGGGCTATATCACTCAGTATATCACTGAGCTATGTATATCACTGGGCTATATCACTCAGTATATCACTGGGCTATGTATATCACTGGGCTATGTATATCACTGGGCTATGTATATCACTGGGCTATATCACAGTATATCACTGGGCTTATATCACACAGTTTATCACTGGGCTATATCACTCAGTATATCACTGAGCTATGTATATCACTGGGCTATATCACTCAGTATATCACTGAGCTATGTATATCACTGAGCTATATCACTCAGTATATCGCTGAGCTATGTATATCACTGAGCTATATCACTCAGTATATCGCTGAGCTATGTATATCACTGGGCTATATCACTCAGTATATCACTGAGCTATGTATATCACTGGGCTATATCACTCAGTATATCACTGGGCTATGTATATCACTGGGCTATGTATATCACTGGACTATATCACAGTATATCACTGGGCTTATATCACTCTGTATATCACTGGGCTATATTACTCAGTATATCACTGGGCTATATTACTCAGTATATCACTGGGCTATATCACTCAGTATATGACTGGGCTATGTATATCACTGGCTATATTACTCAGTATATCACTGAGCTTATATCACTCGGTATATCACTGAGCTATGTATATCAGTCAGTATATCACTCAGCATATGACTGAGCTATGTATATCACTGGCTATATTACTCAGTATATCACTGAGCTTATATCACTCGGTATATCACTGAGCTATGTATATCAGTCAATATATCACTCAGCATAAGACTGGGCTATGTATATCACTGGGCTATATTACTCAGTATATCACTGGGCTTATATCACTCGGTATATCACTGAGCTATGTATATCAGTCAGTATATCACTCAGTATATGACTGGGCTATGTACATCACTGGGCTATATCACTCAGTATATCACTGGGCTATATTACTCAGTATATCACTGGGCTTATATCACTCAGTATATCACTGGGCTATGTACATCACTGGGCTATAAACGTCTGCATGGAATCCTAGTGAAGTCCCTCTCGAAGAAGCCGACTGGTGAAACGTGGCCATGTCAGGGGACTTTAATGCTTAAAGAGGGACTTTAAATATTCAGGTGCACTAGATAATGCTGAAAGCATAGATGAGAGGTTGCTGAATCGGTGTTGACTCTATAGGGACATTGGATCAGTCTAATAGGAAATTACCAGGTCTCAAAACTTGCCAAATATTCATACTTTTCGGAGGGGCAGATAAAAAAAAAAAGCATAACCTAGTAATATTGCAGGCCGCAAGGTAGCCAAGCTGAATCCAGCAGGTTACAACTCCTCAGAGACCAATCCTGGTTGATGCCAGCAGGTTGATGGTGGCTGGATACCATCCAGCAAGGCCACAGGAATCTAGGAAGCTGGAAGTTTGGACAACAGCATCGCTAGTTTTTGACTGATAGCTGTTGTTGTATAGCTTGGTGGTAAGTCTCGGGAGTAGAGCTGGGGGTGCTGACTCTTGGATTAAGTATGGGAATGTGCATGCAGGTTTGCTCAGGATGGTAGAACATGACAATGACTTGAATTAGGAGCAAAATCCTACAAGCAGTCAAGGTTCTATGGTTGGCAGTTAGTCTACGCCCCTAGCATTATGTAACGAAATAATTGGGCAGGCTGGATGGGCCAGTTGGACTTTTTGTTCTCGCCTACTGTGATACCGGTCTAATTCCCGGAGAACGCTGGTCCCCAACTCTGGGCCTCATGAGCCACAGATCTAGTTTTCAGGATATTCATCCTGAATATCCGTGAGAGAGATTTGCATACATTTGGTCTTTTGAAACAGTATAAACTTTGGCTATTTTGAAAACCAGGCCCGTTTGGTGTTTCACAAGGTTTGGCGATGGCGGTGGCTGCCTTGGGAGGTGGTGCCTTCATCTCGATGATGCCCCTGTAGTGTGGGCTGTTTCGTCCTGCGTAACACCGGCTTTGGAGAGCTTTCTGCATGCTCATATTTCATGTTCCTTATAACTAATGGTTGTTCATGAGCAGCAGAGCCACAGGTTGATGTGTTATACCATTTGCAATAAACACTTGACAGCACGTAAAAGAAATTTATTTTATGCATGGAGAAATTTAAAAAAAGGAGGTTTCAGCTCTGCAAAATTCCTGAATCCTGGAAGTGGCTAAATTTATTGTTTTATTTCATTTCAGTTGTTTTTTTTTTTTTAATGTTTCAGCAGTTTCCTCCTGTTCCTTTTGCCTTCCACCTCAACCATGATCCTTATTTTCCCCTATTTTTAATCCTCTTCCTGCTCCCTCCTAGCCCAGACACTGCAGCAAACAGCCCTTGGCTAAGGGGCCTTGGACTGTGAATCCCTCCAAGTCCTTGGCTGTGCTGTTGAGCGATTCCTGACGCTCCTTCTGACCGCGGGACTTGCGGCCGCTGCCTCTGCAGAATTCCTGGCCGGCTCAAGGAGCAGAGGTTGAACCTAGGTCACCCACAGCCACTGGGGCAGCCCCTAATGCCCACATCTGAAGGTATTCAACCCTTCATGCTCTCGGGCTGCAGCTGAAACAGTGCTATTTTAGCCAGCTTAGGCCCTGATTGACTAAGGAGGAAGCTGCTTAAAAAGATATTCAGCTCTGTCCCACCGAGACCTACTGCAGATTTAGCGAATGTTCCTCTGATAGGGATGTGCTCATCTCTGCTCTGTCTGACTTTGCACTGTGACTGCTTTGGGGGATTGGTGATTTGGCCATCTGGCATCTCACAGCTGTCTGCAGCACCGTCCCTCCTCGAGATGGGCAGACGAGCGACGTCATCTCCTCACTTCTGCCATTTAAATACCTTCGTTATTTTGTGTTTTATATGCAGTCGAGTTGCGCGGCTCCCAGTGTTTGGAGGCCCGGCACATTACACGGCTACACCAGGGCTGGCACTGGTCTCATTGAGATGAATATCGCATGCTTAAAATCTTGAAAGAAAGTGCAGGAAACGTAGCTTGCTTCGGAGGTGAAATGCTATCTTTCATGTATTGCTGATGTGCATTAAACACTGTGCTTTTGTTATCCGCAGAGGGAGTAGAGTGAATTAAAATAAAAATTCACAAACTGAGGGAAATGTATTGGAAGAGCATTTGAAGGGGAAAACAGCTTAAAAAGAAATGGATTGTAGTGGTAGAAAAAGGTAGAAAATTATCTAATAGTAATTAATTGTGTGTGCATTATCTGTACACCGTTTTTATTGTATGCTGATACTGATTATGCTGCTTATACATTTTTTAAAATGAAATAATCATAAAGAGATTTCTTCTTGGAACTATGCACACAATGTTGATATTGTTTACATTTGCAGTGAATGGCTTGCTTTCTTTGGAGGAATTGATCAATCTGCTAATATCTGTCTCCTCTGTGCAACCCGTTTTTTAATGAAATATTGGAAGAGAATGCCAGCATCTCCACTTCTTGTTAAGTTTTGCAAGTATGTGCTGCGGACACCATATTCCAGTGGAGCAAGGCTTGCAGAACTAGAGAGGACGGTCAAAGGTCAATATTCAGTCACTGTGCGGATAGCAAAGTTAGATGGATAAAAAACAGCTCTTTGGTCCGACCAGACTTAGCCAACTAAGATAGCCACCTAACTTGTTAGCCTGCTAAGTACCCAAATATTCATTTAGCTGGATATCTTCTGAGCTTCTAAATATGGACCTAATAGTTTAAAATACTTCAAATTTTGTTGGCTTTTTTCCCCCCCACAGTGTTAGTTGCAGCATTCGTGAACTTCCTATTAGCTTTTTCTGATATGTCTGGTCATTTATAACACTGAATCTAACAACATATGAAGCCAAAGATAGGGGAAAACAGTAACAAGACATTCTTAGTCTTTATTGTTCTCAGATTCCATGTACTCACATCTTCAGGTTGTTTAAGCAATCATAAGACCCATCCATTCTAGCTGCTTGCTGCTCAGATAGTCATGGGCTCAAAGACCCTCTTATTCCAGAAGTCCTGATGCTCAACCATTTCCCCCCATGCTATCTCAGTAGTCTGAGCTCCCATAATCTCATGTGCTGTCTTCAGAGACACCCAACTCTGATCTTGTGATAGGACCCCATGAAATTCACCCTGGAGGGGGGGAGAAACATGGAGTACTGCGGTTAATATCCAGAAAATTATTTGGCATTTCCTATTTCCATGCTGACTGAATGACCATGCAAGTCCATCAACTAGTGAAGAGCAAGGAATAGTCCGGTGCCTCTGTGACTTGGCATGGATTTCCCTTGGTGGTTTGATGGAATTCCACAACTTCTGCTCCTCATCCATAGATTCCTCAGATCCCTAGATTGAAAAACAGAATTGTTGGTTTTCTTTTTCACTCCATGCACAATTAAGCTGTGGAATTTCTTGCCAGAGGATGTAGTCAAGGCATCTAAGCATGACTGGGTTTACAAAGGTTTTGGACAAGTTCATGGAGGAAAAGTCCATGAACAGTTATTAGCCAGGTGGACTTGGGGGAAGTCACTGCTTACCCCTGGGAGTGAGCAAGCAACACAGAATTGGATCTGCTGGCTACTTCCTAATGATCCAGACTGGCCATTGACAAGAGATAGGATGCTGGGCCTGATGGACCCTTGACAAGATTATCCTTGCCATTGTGGAAATGACCTTGAAAAGCACTGCATAGGACATTTGCCCCAGCTTAGGCTTAGTTTCCTCACCGTGAGGAGGTCAATGGAAATATGGTGCCCAGGTCATTTTATTATATTACAAGAGTATTGCCTAAGTAAGAGTATTGTCATTTTATTATATTACAAGAGTATTGCCTAAGTTCCCCATGCTCATGCTTCTCTAAATCCATCCTAGCCTATTGTTTCTCTGCTTTTTTTTGTAGGCTGCTTATTCTTTTGTCTTAATCTGATAAATGTGGCTTTTAGAAGAACATTCCTGACGTTCTGTTAGAAAAATGCATTTTTTGTCGTGTTGAGAGGAGACCTTCCAGTGGAAGGCTGACAACATGTTTCAAATACCCTATTATTGTTCAGTTACTACAAGAAGCAAAGCAATTGTAACAGCAGGAAGCGATGGCAGTATGGATTACAGAAGCCCATTATCTGATCAGTAGCTTGCAGTGAAGAAGCCTTTTTTTATTTTTGTTTTTTAATTCATAGTATTTCTTATTTCACAGATACAAGAAATTGATGTTAACACTGAAGGAAACACAAAATAAGCATAATATTCCAGCAAAAAAGTTTTCATTAGTGGCATGTTGTGCCCACTGAGGACCCCAGATTCCATCGCCTTGGGAGCCTTTTAATAGGCCTGATCCTGCTAATCTGCCATTTCCATGGGCTAAATTTTGATTTAGTATTCCAGAGCAGCATCACATTTTTGGAATCGAAAGAACAGAACAGTTGGTTATCCCATTGACCTAAAAGTCAAACTTTAGTCAAGGCAACCAAATGATGACCAGTAGCTGGACCACAACGTATCTATAGGACCCAAATACCCCACCACAAACCCTCCAACAAAAAGGATTAGGTGTCAGGCAAACGTTTTAGTTAAATAAAAGAAATTGAAAGTATCTTTAAGAGCCAGGAAACAAACAAACAATCTCTTCTTTTACCACACATCAGTGACTTGTGCATGCTATTCCAGCTTAAAACCCAATCATGAGAACTTGAGTCGTGTTTCTCTTGCCCTTCCATATCTGCAGGATCTGAGGAATATTGTTCCAAAGCGAGTTCCCAAAGACTATGGGGCAATATTTGGTTGATTCTGATAGAAACTTGCAGAGAAGCAAATGTAAAACTTGATGTTCAAAGTGACTTACACGCGTGAAGCGCTGTTTCAGGCAGCTAAATGACACATTGCAAATCAGTCGGGGGGTTGTGGGTGCGATAGTGCGTGTGAAGCCCCACCATGCACGTGCTTTCCCCCCGCACTTGCGGCAGGCATTGCTGTGGATGGAATCGCGTGGGCAATGCATCTACGGCCGCACTTTTTTTTATTTTTCACTTTTTGGAAAGCAGGCACGCGAATTTACTTGCAGGAATTGGCACCTGCTTAGGGCACTCTGCACGTGCGGTGTGTGTGTATACACACAGAAATTGTCGAAGCAGAGTAATGCTCTTCAAACACGTGTGCTAAAAATTGTGGGTATAAAGTGCCCACAGACATTAGGCCGATGCCTTTCCATTTGACTAACTTAATGCTTTTTATTGGACTAATAAATAAATAAATAGTCAAGAAAATGTATCACCTAATGTAGTTTTTGTTATTATTTGGTAATCTTTTATTTCTATTCGGCCCCACTATTTTATCCGATATTGTCTTGATCAGAGCAAAAGAACCAATTCATTTTGTTTACCTCGCTAGGAGTGTAAGTAGAGTCCATCCTGTGCTGTAAAGCCCATATAATTTTAAGATAAAGCCTGTAAGTTCCCACAGGAATCCCAGATTCTAGCAGAAGCTCATTAATTACACCATAGCTGCCAGGCATACTTACATCCTGCCTGGTTCTGGATTTCCATGTTTGGAGTAATGTTACCTCGCAAAATAATTTCAAAATTTTTGGAGTAGACTTCCAGATTTGGAAAAAGCTTATTGTTAGCTCATGTAGCACAGAAGAGCAAGAAAATAAATTTTTTGACGTGTTATTTTAAACAAAATGGTTCACAGCATTCAGCTAACAGAATGGAGTATTGGTACAAAATAATATTGGTAAATCAGGTTAGCAAAGCAATGTGAGAAGGTGGTGGCTAAGGTGGGAAGGATGCTGGGCTGCATAGAGAGAGCCAAAAGGAGGTGACAATGCCCTTGTACTTGTACAGGTCCTTGGTGAGGCCTCACCTGGAGTACTGTGTTCAGTTCTGGAGACGGCATCTCAAAAGGGACAGAGATAGGATGGAGGCCGGCCAGAGAAGGACAACCAAAATGGTGGGGTCTCCATCGGAAGACTTATGAGGAAAGGCTGAAGGATGTGAATACGTATACCCTGGAGGAGGGGAGGAGCTGCAGGGGAGATAGGATGTAGACCTTCAGATACCCAGATACCTGAAAGGTATTGATGCGCACCCAGCAAACCTTTTCCGACGGAAGGAAAGCTGTAGAACTAGGGGATCATGATATAAAACTCCAAGAGGGACGACTCGGGAAGAACGCCAGGAAATATTTCTTCATGGGAAGGGTGGCGGACACATGGAATGCCCCCTCCTGCATGAGGTGGTGAAGACACGGATAATAGAATTGAAAAGGGTGTAGATTAAACACAGAGGATCCCTAGTGGTTAAAGAATGAAAATGAAGAAAAGGGGCGACCTGCACAGAGCGGCAATTACTACCCTAATAAATAAATAGAAATAAAATAATCTTGCTGGGCAGACTGGATGGACCAGCCGGGTCCTTTCCTGATGTCATTTACTATGTTCCGATGTAGGCCTTCCCCCTTATTTGAATATGTTTGTACTTGATCACTGCTGTTAGGGGTTGGTTAGCTGAAATTATTTGTTTATTTGGTTTGACCTGGTAGCACCAAACTGTTTCTGATCTAGACTTGTATTTAATCAGGTCCTGATCCAGCTCAGTTGAGACTCACAGGCGAGGTTAGTGAAGTGCAGCTGTTTTGAGATGGAAGGTCACGTCTTTAACGCTATACTCGTGAAATGGTAGGCATGCTCTTGCAACTCTGATTAAGGTCCTTTGCGAGGACCGAGAGGTTGGATAACGTGAGGTATGCAACAAATTAATTGCTTTTTGATGAATGGCCTCTGATGTGCTGTGAGGAATTTCAGTTTTAGGTGTCCTTTGCAGTGAAGTACTGTAGTAACACCTTGCAAGTCTGACAGCAATATGTCTCTGCATCCTTTCGTCTTCTGTACAGGCATAAACAGTTTAAGCATCACTGGATGGAAATCACATGCTTAAAATCCCAAAGCCAGGAAGTTTTATGCATGTAAAACTCCGTGTGAGAGAAGATGGCAATGGCGTGCACACACACCCACACTCACTCCTTCCAACACACACACACACACACACATATACATATATTGGCCCAGTGGTTAGAACTCGTGCACCTACCCCAACACCATCTGGAACACAATTATAAATCCCTCAGACACATGGTGATTTCAATTGTGTGTTCGACCCGGCATTGGACAGGACATTAGGGTGCCCAGGAGTGGGGGATCTTGTGACAAGAGGTGTGTCCTATGTGTATAGCACATTAGGTCTAGTGGACATTTGGAGAATATTCCACCCAACGGATGTTGAATATACTCACATTTCGAGAACCCATGGAACAGGTTCTTGAATAGATTATTTTTTAATGAGGCATATTGATATTGCTGAGGTGATGCGAGTGGATACTGGGTCGCTGGAAATAACTGACCATGCACTGGTGACTTTGGATTTGCAGGAATTCTGTCCGATTATTGCTTCTAGGATCAGGAGATTTCCAAAATAGTTATATGGGGATGCTGGTTTTAGAACTTTTTCACTAAAAAAAAATGGGAAGAATATGTTCACAACATCGTAGAACATAAGTGCCAACACTGTTATATTGGGAAATCGCTAAAGTGGTACTGCAAGGGGAGATCATTGCTTTTGTTGTGGCTAAAAACAGGGCCCTGATTTCCCAAATTCAGCAACTTGAGGGACAGTTGAGAGAGCCTAAATTGATTTATGAAATGAAACCGATTAAACAAAATAGGGAAAAATTGGTCAGCACACAATATGTGCTAAATTCCATATTGCATCAGAAGGCACAGAAAACCCTTTGGTATTACGAAGCTAAGTGTTATCATTATGAGAAGAGGTCTGAGAGATTACTTGCTAATATGACCAAATCTTGGGGAGGGAAGAGAGAGATTTCTATGATGCGGACCTTACAAGGAAAATTGCTTAACTCTATTAATGATATTAGTGATATATTTCATGCTTATTATAAAACTTTGTATTCGGCTGAACGGGTCCTTGAGGCTTTTACGGCAGATTATTTGCCGTCTTCTGACCTTCCCCACTTGACAGACTCTCAGTTGGCATCACTTAATATGCCTATTCAAGCTCAAGAAATACTCAAGGCATACAACAGGCAAAATTACTCGAAACCCCTGGTCCCGATGGATATTCGTCGGAATTTTTTAAAATATTAGTAATAGTCACACAATTAGTGTTGCCTCTGAGTGCAGTATTTAAAGATATTGTTGATCGAGGGCACTCACCTTACTCCTCTAATTTGGCTTATAGTATTGTACTTCCCAAAGCTAATAAAGACCCTACCTTCCCAGTCTCTTATCGACCGATTTGTCTATTAAATTTTGATTATAAACTCTTAGCTAAAATCATGGCCAACAGACTGGCTAGAGTTCTGCCACATCTAATAAAGAATGATGAGGTGGGATTTGTTAAGAAAAGAAGTTCATCTCTAAATGTGTGTAAGATCCTGGCCTCACTGGAGACTTGCCAGTGGTGGGGAATTCCCTCGCTGCTGATCAGTTTTGATGCTGACAAGGCATTTGATTGGGTAAGTTGGATTTTTATGTTTATGGTATAGGTCAGGATGGGTATTGCAGGATATTTTCGTAAGGTCGTGGAAGTTCTTTATCATCATCCTTTGGCATCTGTGCTAGTCAATGGAATTCCCTCTGCCCCCATTGAGCTCCAAAGAGGTATCTCCACTTTTATTCCTTATTTCTTTGGCGCCTTTACTAAATAAGATCAGAGGGAATGACAACATTAAAGGGATCTCAATGAGGCCAGGGGAAATGGCACAATTTAAACTGCTTGCCTTCATGGATGATATCTTGGTCCGTCTCAGTGACATGCAAGCCTCTTGGGTGGTGCCATTAGCGGAGTCGGATGCCTTTGGTGAGGCGGCGGGGTTAAAATTGAATTTAGGTAAATCTCAGGTTTTGTTAACTAAACTGGAGCTCCACTTTGGGTGACGAAGGATTTTCCCATCCTGAGGGTGGAAGATTCATTACTGTACTTGGGTGTGTTGATTCATTGGGTTCCAGAGAAAGTGCAAGCTTTGAGTCTACGTGGAAGTGCACTTGTAATCAATTTAAAAAATGGACCTTCCGATATCCTTGGCCAGGAGAGTTTCATTGTATCAGATGATGATTCTCCCTAAGTGGTTATATTTGATGCAATTACTCCCTATTTATTGGACAAAGAAAGAACTTGCGGACATAAATAAACAAATGCGGCAGTTTCTTTGGAAAGGTTTGAAACCCCATTAAGCTTTCATAAAATTGAAGTGTCTTAAGATGCACGGTGGACTGGGTCTAGCTGATATTAAGATGTATAATATAGCCTGTAACTTGCGCCATATTGGCGATTGGATAATGGATTCTATATATTATATGCATTGATAATCAAAAAACTTAGAAACAAGCTATTAGAATTGTGCTATATTTTACATAAAACTAAACATGTGCTTCCAGTACATCTTCAGACTAGTGTGCTCATCCACCCTATTTTTCATGCTTAGCGATGGTTTTGCCACAAGATGGGCTTACATCGACAGGTTAATCATTATTTGCCTTTTTTAGGTAATAGAGATTTCAGTCCTGACATGCAGAATAAAATATTTAAGTGCCGGTATGATAAGGGCATTTAAACTGTGGGTCAGGTAGTTGATGATATGAATAATCTGCACTTTTTTCAAGCTTTACAAGAAGACTTTGCTCTTGACTCGAAGCATTTTTTTGCCTATTACAGTCAAGTCGCTGTCTTTGCCTGATCCTCACAACTATGCATGGGAACTTCTTTCAGATTTTCTTGACTTAGACGATCCAAGTTGGCATACGATTTCCTTTTGGTACAAATTACTCCGTAAGCAAAAACCCAACCAAAACTGGGGCATCTTAGTGGAGGGTTGGAATAGGGAATTGGGGACTAGGCTGACGTCAGCATATTATGTAGGGTACTTTGAGACTACAGTCTCTGTCTGTTAATATTACTCTCAAGGAACTTCAATTCAAGTTCCTTCATAGATTCTGTATTATTCCATCTAAGATAGCTTAAAGACTAGGAATAGTGAGTTCTGGGTGCTGTCTTAAGTGTGGGAAGGTAGATAGCACTTTGGGGCACCAGTTCTGGACATGTTCTGAAATCCACAGATTTTGGATGGCAGTCAAACGCTATCTTCGCAGGCTGAGTGGTATTACCTTTTCCCTGGTGGTTAATATATTTTTATGGGATGACATGAGAGTCATCACATTTCCTAGTAAATATGTTAAATGGTGGTGCAGAGTGACAATCTTGCTGGCTACGAAATGTATCCTGCAGAAATGGTCGTCCGCTGAACCTCCGACCTTGACACAATTGAGAAATGTTATACATCAAATGAGTCTATTGGATAAATATGTTGACAAAATTGAATTTTGTGAAATGATGGGAGTCCCATTTGAATTCGTCATCTCCTATTGCGAGGGGTTTGATTGTTAATGACCTGCCTCTTTGATTGTTCTCCACCATACAATCTTTGGTGTTAATATCTTGGCTTTGGGAAGTACTGGGGGAAGTTTGGCGTGTTTTTGTAATAAAAATGTTGTATCTTGCCTGAGTTAAGACAGATATACTAAATCAGGCTGTTGCTAACTAACTATTATGCAATGTTTCAATAAACAGACTCATACATAAACCCCTCCGACGCAGCCCAGCACATGCATAGCCCCCGTGTGACTGCAGCACGCACACATGCCCTGCAGCCACCCTCTCCCCCATCACACTGAGTGCATTAAGTCCCTTAATAATAACTTCTAGAGGTAAAAAAAAAAAAAATAGCCTTTGGAAATGTGTGTGCTCCATGGAATATAGCTTTCCAATCTTGTTTTTCTTTGAAATGAAAGTTCAATAAAGCACTCTTAGTTTAGCAAAAGTGATCCCTAACATCTGTTGAGTTTTTGAAAATGGCCAGCCTTTGCTTTTCTGCTGTCAGCTCTGCTTGATGGCTTCAGTAGGTCTCTAGTGACATTATTCAAGCACTAAGTACATTTTGGTGCTATTTGTATATATTGTTTTCTCACTTTATTTTTTTTTTTGTACGGTGTATAGCTATTTACATTGAGAGACAAAGCTTTGACTTGAAAAATGATGCACTGCCAGCAGTTGCAATTCCTGCATTAAATGACCTCCAAGAAATGTCATATTTTGTAGCTAATGAGACCAGCTTTTTTTTTTAAAGAATGGCCCCGTCCCCCCATTCAGAATTCTGTAGCCTAACTTTAACAGATACAAAGACACACACAGAAAGCATGTCATTAAAAGTACTCCAGTGTGGGCAGGAGGGGGGGCGTTAATTCTCCCTAAATCAAATGATCTACTGGGCAAACATAGGCATCGATATTGTGTTAGCAGTGGCCAGACCGGTGGCAACAGGATCTCGTTGGGTTCATACCGACCCTGGTGGTGATTAGCAGGATGAGAAGGTAACTGGGCAATTAGTGAGAGGGGGATGGGGGGAGTTTTGAGCACTGGTGTGGAACCATGAAACCCTATGGGATGAGACTTTAGTTGATGCGTCTTGTATGTACTCACGCCTTTTCTTTTTTACAGATGGCCAACGTAACCAAAGAGTATTGCTTAGAAATTGTTAATCAGTTTGAACCGTGTCCAGAGAATAAAAACCAGGGCGTCCTTGGGATCGATGGTAAGTTGCGGTATGTTTTCCATATGTTGTGAGAACATTTTTTTTTTTTTGGATTGGTGACAGCAGGCTAGAATAATGAATAATCACTAATAATTATATTTCCTTGAAGGCACAGGGCAGGATAGCGCTGACTAAAGATTAGGTGTGAGTATTACTGGATAGTGCTTGGTACCTTTTTAAGGACGGTATGATCATTTCACAAGTAACAGTATTTAATTTAAATCCCTATGGACAAAATAGTGGTAGCATTATGAAAACAAATTAGGTGCTATTTTCCATTCCTTGTTTCTGTAGATTAAGATATACAGTACTTTTGTGCTGCCATGGGTGACGTCTGTTCTCGATAGCACACTGTGTTCAGTGTCGACTCTGAAAAGCTGCCAAGATTCTGACGGCAGTCGAAGAGGACATTTTCTGCAGGAAAAGTGGGACATACTTAAACCCGTTCTTTGAAATGGGTGCTGACAGTATATTTCAGATGATCAGAGTAAAAATAATTCCCAGTTTTCTGAACCAAAAAGCAGAATATTCCCTCGTTGTTACCCCTAGCTATACAGTCTAAGAGCAAATGAGGTGAAAATGCTTATTTATTTTTAGCAAGTTTGGCATGCTGGGGGACCCCTTCAGTAACCATTCTGTATGGTTATACCATATTGGTGGGGAATGTTCCCCACATCCTCTTCCTGCCCCTGACATCTGCTCTGTGTTTATGCGATGCAGGTGAATGCATCACTCAGTCCCAGCATGTTTGCAGGAGCATAAAAGCATCCACTTCTCTGGTGAAACGAGCTAGGATTTATTCCTGTGATAGAAATTCTCCCAATTTGTATGGTGGAATGGTTAAAAAAAACCCAAAACAGAATTGTATCTTCCTCATATTAGTAGTTTTTTTTTACTTCTAAATCTACTGAGCTTTTATGCAAGAAATCTTTTGCATATTTACATCTAAAATGCCTACATGTTTGTCTGTTGGGCAAACTTCTGTGGTATTATGGAGCCACATTGGACCCCACATTATATCCTGCCCCCCCTGGTTGTGAAATTTCTATCCTGTGCTTACAGGTGATGGAAGAGCCTCTTTTAGTGCCTTTCTGTAGATCTAAAATGCATTGCACTATTTCGAGCCAAGACTGACTATGGGAGAACTTATGGATTAAGCCTTTTTCTCGAAGACGCACAATGGGGAAAAACCCTCTCATACATCCAGCCCAGAATATGGAGATGTAAAATAGCAAAATATTTATAATGCACCTCACCACCAATGTGCCCAAGGCACAGGAAAACGAAAATACAAAGAAGTACAATAATATAAAAGAATTAGTAATGGAGTGTACACAAGAATATGGTGGAATGCCCTGGTGAAACAGAAGACATTATTTTAGCCCTACATTTCTTTCTGCTTTTCAACGTGGGTGTCTTGGTTTTGACCATGGACATGAATAGCTTTGTAGACAGAGAGCACGGGGACACAGCAGAGCTTCTGGACATGGGAGCCCTATTTTCAGGCTATTTAGGGGTATAAGGGGTCCATATTCAGCCATGGAACGGCTAGTTAGCAGGATATTCCTATCTGACTAACTTAACCAGGATATTCAGCAGCGCAACCACCCTGCTGGATATATCCGGCTATCTTAAAGTTATCCGGATAAATATATCCGGCTAACTTTAGGACAGCCCTAGGGCACAACCAGAGTTAGCCGCATAACTTATGCAGCTAACTCTGGCCTGCCCTGTGATGCCTGCCGCCCGACCTGGAGCACCCCACATTATGCGTTTAGAGTTTAGCCGCATTCGGCTTCAAATATTGCCACTTCCGAATATGTGCCTCAGAATTCCCAGGGAAATGAAGAATTCGTGGCTTCTTAAGACAAATCTTCTTCCCTCTCCTGATGTACCACTGGTAGAAGGAGATACAACTATTTGGCAGAGAACTAAAAAAATATATATTTCCTGGGAGCAACAAATCTTGTGTTTTATATTCAGCAGTTTAGAGACTGCTCATGTGACTGACATAGGTAGATGATAAAGTTGCCGACTGTTTCGTCCCATTTTGTGAAATGGGCAGGCATGGATTCGCATTGTTCACTGTGTAATTGCTGCTGCTATGTTGAGTCTTCCATATTGAACGGGATTTACAAATTCAAATGGAGATTCATTCCCTGCTCAGGTTGAGTTTTGTTTTTTTTTTCTCTCCTTTGCTTGTGTTTGTGGAAAACCGATTAAACTTTAGCCATCAAGATTCTCTTTTTTTCAGTGAATCTCGGTAAAATGAGTTTCTGCTTGTGCCAGGACCGGGTAGTTGTACTGTAGACGTGTGATGGATTGATTTATTTAAGAAGCGCTCTCTCCTTTGTCAGAAAGACATTTTGGATGCACTGGAACTCGTAGTTAGACTCGCACAGGGCTCGTTCCAAAGGTTATAGATTCTTTCCAGCAAACCTGCGGGTGCCATTGAGCAAACTCGACTTCTTTTCACAGTGTTGATCACAAGTGAGCCCACTGGTTGCCGCAGAAATCTTCAGCCTTGTAGCATCCTGCATGATAGTGAGCGAGGGATCCTGTGGCAAATGGGACCCCAAGTGTAGATCAAGAGGGGGGTTCCACCTGCCAGGCCATGCTGCGTATTTATTCCAGATCTTGGGTGCTGTGCGCATTCAGTGGATCCAACACCAGCTTGACCCATTTTGATGGTTAATAAATATATTCCTACATAAACAGAGGTGGTGGAACGTAGACCCAGTGGAAATATGCAAAGCAGAAACCATGAGAGGTCGTAGTTTTTATGCTGGCCCCTGAAATTAGCCTTTCTGTCATTGAGCTTGATACTCTCTTTATCTTGTGTGCTTAAAAAAGAAATAGAAGGGCATTGTGGCTCTTCTAAAATGTGCACCACTCCGAGGAGTGTGGCTGCTAGGGCTTGGAAGTCTTATCACCGCCCCAAGGGTTGCACCACTTGGGGTGCGCAGGCAGGCAGGGAGACTGGAGTCACATCCCAATTCAACAGTTCATGCAATTGACTTTTCCTTGTACAATCTCTGAAGTTCTTTGTTTTCCTGCCACGCTTTTCCCATCCATGTTTCCTACCTAATCCAGTGTTTTGATTTTCATGGTTTAAGAGCATTTGCCCTTACAAGGTCACGGCATTAATTGGAATAATGGCAGAATGCTGTTTTGGAAAACAGCTTGCATCCAGCTACAGCTCGGTCTTGGTTTGTGTTTCATAAGTCACAGAGTCTCTAGCTCCTGTCATTTAGCAGGACAACCTAACATGCATTAAAATTGCAATTAGAGGCAACCAGTGTAGACCGTGCAGTCCACTGGTGCATGTCTCTTCATTAATACTTCACTGCCCTCAAGATGAAACTGTAATATTCCTAGCGGTGGGTGGAAGGGGGTGTTGCTTAAGTAACCTGACCTGGTACAGACAGCCTCGCATTTATTATTTCGGTGAAAATGTCTCTCGCTGTCTTTTCAGAATTCTACTCATAATGTTGATTCATGATCTTTGTCTTTACCATCTGCACAGGGATGGAAATAGAAACAATGGGGGACAATGAGTTTAGACCTTATGGTTAGTTAAGTCTCCTTTTAATCAAGCTGGGAGAAGAGGGAAGACATTCAGATTGACACCACACCTTCCATATATCTTCAGGTCCCAGTTGTAGTGGGAAAGTAGAGATGTGGGATCAAACATGGAATGGGTGTGGGACGGGGAACAGGAGGGCAGCATCCACCTGACATTATTTAATGAGCCGACACACTCTACCACAGAAATAGCTGGAAGAGAAGGTACATGTAAGAAGAAAAGGGTTGACTGTTTAGAGGGATTAAGTGACTTGTTCAAGGCCATATGGACCTTGAACCATGAACTGTTACTATTAACCTGTATCACTAACACAGTTTATTAATATAATTTAGTCTGGGCTGAACTGCTTGAAGGTTTCCTGGGTCAATCCAATGGGTAATCGCCATTAAAAACTACAAGCCTTTGAATGGATGAACTGGCATATTTAAAGACTTACCCAGCTAAATTCCAGCTAGATAATGAGTTATCTGCCTAGAATAGAATTTAGCCGCAGGAGTTGGGGATGTTGTGACCTTGCTGCTGAATATACCCTGCTGTTTAATCAGATATGTTTATCTGGCTCACTAGCTGAGCCGCTCAGCGGCTGCATATTGCCCCCTACAAATCTAGTTTGTATTTTCTCTGCCTAGAATTATCCAAGCTCATTACAATTCAGACCTGCCTCTCTAATGACTCTTTAAAGTAGTAATGAATGACCTTGTTCAGGGTCTGCAATCTTGTTACCTTGCTCACCTTCCATTACTCCAACAATTATCATACTCAAGTTGAGGAGGGAACGGGTTAAAAATTATTTTAAATATTAGCATAATTAGAAAATACTAAGAAAAAAAAGGAGCTTGCCAAAAGCATTATTCCAAAGGGCATGAAATGTTTTCAGCTAATCAGAATTCAAGACTGATGGTCCAGGACCCTTTTATAATTTAGTATTCTGTCATTTCCGTCATGATGTCTCATAGTCTAGATGGTTTTGAAGGAGAGGCATTGTTGGTTGTTTTAAGTCGCCTCTCAAATGCTGCGATTCACTGGAATTCCTGATGGTTACATTTCATAATGTGACCTTCCATATATATTTTTTGGCTTAGTCCAATCTGTACTGCCGCTGATCTAATTAATTGTAAAATTTGTTTGCCCCCCCTGTGAATGTGTTAGGTTGCCTGCTTAGTGTTATCTATCACGGTAATTAAATTGTCTGGCTAATGTTACACTAAAGCCATCCCTTCTCCCTGGGGATGGACAAGCAGTGTGCAATTGACAGCTTAACTCCCACAGTCTTATTTATTTATTTATTTTATTTATTTAAACATTTTTATATACCGACATTCATCCAGGATATCACATCGGTTCACAGTGTAACGCAAACATACGCCATGCATGGCGCTTTACATTGAACAAATAAAACATGTTAACAAGGGAATAAAGGGGTAAGAGAACATGGGATAAATTGCATTAAATATTAAACAAGAATTGCAATTATATACATATGTACAATGTTGAGAGACTGAAAGAAAAGGGATTTAGGAATACTAGGGGGGGAGGGGGGAGTGGAGAGCAGAAGGGGGAGAAAGGGGAGTAGGGGGGCGGAAAGAAGAAGGATGGGGCAAAAGCGGGGTACCGAAAGGGGGGCCGTGGAAAGGAAGAGAGGAGATTAGGTGTATGCTTTGGCAAATAGCCAGGTCTTAAGCTTCCGCTTGAAGGATTTCAGGCATTCCTCTTGCCGTAGTTCAACTGGCATTGTGTTCCAAAGGGTCGGCCCGGCGATGGATAGTGCACGGGCTCTTGTGGAGGTTAGTTTGTGGAGTTTGGGAGAGGGGATAGGCATGGTTGCGAGATGTGCATGTCTGGTAGGCTTATTAGACTGGTGTAAGCGGAAGGATTCATTGAACCAGTTCATTTCAGGATGGTATAAAGCCTTGTGGATGAGAGAGAGCGCCTTATATTGTATACGGGATGCTATTGGGAGCCAATGTAGATCTTTTAGAACAGGTGTAATATGGTCATGTTTGCGTAGGTTGGTCAAGATTCGGGCTGTTGTGTTTTGCAGAATTTGAATGGGATGAATGGCGTTGTTAGGAAGGCCGAGGAGCAGGGAGTTGCAGTAGTCAGTTTTGGCAAAGATAGTGGTTTGAAGCACTGTCCGGAAATCAGGGGCATGCAGTAAGGGTTTAAGTTTTTTCAGAGTATGGAGTTTAAAGAAACCATCTTTAAGTATATTGTTGATAAATTTCTTCAGTGTAAAGTGCTCATCGAGGATGATTCCCAGATCACGGACTTGTTGGGAAAATTTGAACTGTGATAGAGGGGGGAGGATCGAGTGGTTGGGGGGTGAGATGAGCATGATTTCAGTTTTAGTTGTGTTAAGGGCTAGGTGGA
Source organism: Rhinatrema bivittatum (assembly GCF_901001135.1). NCBI lineage: Eukaryota > Metazoa > Chordata > Amphibia > Gymnophiona > Rhinatrematidae > Rhinatrema > Rhinatrema bivittatum. The sequence goes on along the minus strand of NC_042629.1, from coordinate 73,051,664 downwards.
TGGAAGAAAGGAGATTGTTTATGGATTGGAGGGTATCATTCCAGAAATCCATGGTTTTCGAAAGGGAGTCAGTGATGGGTATGAGCAGCTGAACATCATCAGCGTATATGTAATGGGGGAGATTTAGGCTAGAAAGGAAGTAGCAGAGGGGAAGGATGTAAATATTGAAGAGGGTAGAGGAGAGGGATGATCCCTGAGGGACACCTTGATTAAGGGGGATGGCATTGGATACATGATTGCCTAGCTGAATTTTGTAGTCTCTGTTGCTGAGGTAGGATTTGAACCAGTTGTGGGCAACACCTGTAATGCCTATTTCAGTTAATCGCTGTAGAAGAATGGGATGGCTGACGGTGTCAAATGCGGATGAGATGTCAAGGAAGGCAAGTATGTATGATTGTCCTTTCTCAAATCCTTTAATAATATGGTCAGTCAGGGAAAGTAATAGAGTCTCCGTGCTGTGAGTCTTCCCCTAGCCCCACTCCAGAGCTTCAGCTTGGTGGCATGGCTGCACCTTTCTCCACCCATTTGGCATAGGGGAGTATCAACTTCTCCTGCAGCCTTTTTCTGGGTACCAGAACAGTGTACACGCGGCAACAGGCAAGTGGTGGACCGGCTTTTCTGCTCCCAGGAAAATCATAGTTCCTCTTTTCTTCAGATCCCTTGAGGTGCTAAACCACCCCAGGCTCCTCCATTACGTTTTAAACTCCTTATGTAGTTGTACATTTGCATACTCTTTTTTTTTTTTTTTTTTTTAAAGTTGTGGGTATGTGAGTGGCTTGCTTTATAGCACACGTACATTTCTGGTTTTCCTTTTCTGCTTAATTCTGCTCTTTTCCCAGGAATAGGATGATGGGGATGGGAGGGTATGGGGCAGATATTCGGTTATACCTGACTTGTTCTGTTCTAGATAAGTAATCTGCCAAAATGATTTACAGCTGCATCTGGAGTCAAAATCACCCTGACCTAAATTTCCATAAGACACGGTGACAATTTTGGTTGCTCTAAGGATTAGTGGAAAAGTCTAACAGTTCAGCAGGCCTCATGTCGGCAGGATGCTTGAGAAGATCAGAGAATATTCTCAGATGCTTGCTGTCCACCATGAATCATATCCCAGCTCAAAAGCAAGGTGTCTTAGAGTCCTTTACTTCATATATTTCTCTTTCCAGCTCATGCTGTGACATAATTGATCCGGCTGTTAATGAGTTGACAGAAGCGAACAGAGAAATAAACTGAGGAAATGGGAAAGCTTTATTTCACTTGGGAGCTGCCTTGTTTATTGGACAGCGAGAGTGATTATGATTATAAAAGCATGTCTTAGGCCAAGCCAAAATATTTGGAAGGGCAGCCCTTCTATAGCGATGCGTATGCTGTGAAAGGCGTCGTTAAGTTAATGAGCGACTGCAATAGAAGTTTGGCAGAATGCAGTGTATGTTGAAGCAATAAACTACCGAAATGGGGTGCATTTTATTTAAATGTAAAATTTAACATTCACGGGTGAAACAATCAACATTCAATCAAATATTGAGTTTTGTAAAGTTATATACAGACACTTCCTCACAAAGCCAGAAACTTAATCCAGAGCAACTAATAGTTTTGTTCTGCCGCAGAAGCGAGAAGATTTGTTGATTTAATGTTAATGAATAGATTCTAACCGAGATGTCTGAACGATGATAGAGTTATGACAATATGTATAGAAGGGGCCTGCTCCACAACACAGGGTTTTAGATAACTATTACAATTATGTTTTCTTCAGCTTCAAAGTGGCCTTGAAATTATTGGCAGCCAGCCCCATGGATATTCAAAGTAGGTTAAAACCAGTCAAATGTAGCTGTCCCTTACTCACGTCTAAGGGTGTTGAACTTACTGGTAAACTGCTGTGGGCAGTAGTAATTCTCGATGGCAACTTCTTAGTTGAAATAATAACTCCAAAGAATAGCTCGTGCCTGCCTGACACTGTTTCCATGCTTTGAGTAAGCTCACATTGGGGGAGCTATGGGATTATGAAAATAGATTAATTTAGAGACATTCAAGATTTTAATTGCACAAAAAAAAAACCAAAAATTAAGCAAATATGATTTAACACTACATAAAGTAAAAATGGTACTGGTGCAGAATTTGAGTTATAACCCAGTAAATGGTTATCATCCATAAATAAAGTACCGGACACCAGAGCTTGCTATTTATTAGTTTATTTCCCCGTATGGTGGTTAGTTGTCAGGAAAACCTGCGGAAGTTTGGAAACGGGGCAACCTTTTTGTCCAAGGATTTGGTTTCCTGCAAATGAAAGAGTCCCATGGAACAATTCTATTTATGATGTAAAAGCGTTTCTTACCTGCTCATTCCAGCATTCCCAGCAGGCTACATAAAAGCATTCTCAATTAATAATAAACCAATTACATGGCCTCTTTAAATAAATCCCCAGCATGCTGACATTTTCAGACTCATTTCTACAGACTGGCCAGGCCTGGTATTGTGCAGGTAGGGAACTTGTGTAGAACGCAATGCTATGCACTTTTGCCAGGCTTTTAGTAGAAGATTTTTTGTTTGTATGATTTTTTTCTGTCGAAATTTATTCTCCATTCCAGAAGTTGTCAGAAATGAAAGCCTTGGCCAATGGATGACTCCGTTTTCAAAGTCTGTGCAAGAGAAAATGGCTTACAGGCTTTTTTTTTGTATTTATTTATTAATTTTGTGTCCTGTCCTTAAATCTGGCTTTACGATTGCTCTCTCCTGGTGATGCCTTGTACAGAGGCAGAGGGATGAAGTTGTGACTTCCGGTTTGTGCCGCAGTGCTCGCCACGCTGCTCTGTCATCACAGCTGTTGAATCGTGACAAAAAACGCGCAAAACCCACAAATGTGACATTAAAAAAATTGACCCTTGAGAAAAGAGTTAGAGGTAGGCCATGCGCCTGATGCTTTAATTTATCATCTGGATTTAACAGAGAGAAGAATACATCGGACTTTGCTCCTGCTTTTCCTCTTAAATTCTCTTGCTGTGGGCAGCTGCATTTGACTGGTTTTAACTACTTTGCATATCCATGGGGCTGGCTGCCAATAATTTTAAGGCCACTTTGAAGCTGAAGAAAACATAGTCAGTACTTTAATTTTAAAAGTTACATTCTGCACTCCTGCCTTTTCACGGAGGGCTAAGTAATTTAGCTTTACTGAAGAAAAGTTTCTAATCTAGTCCAAAGAAAGATCTCTTTAGAGTGGAAGACTATTTTGTCTGTTAAGGTTGGCCTTCACAGAGATGGTTTGAATGGTTACTGCATAGCATTAGGGCAGAAATGCAATGGAAAGCATGATTAAAATGGTAACAGATCTGTAAAGCATTTTGGGATTCGCTCTCTCTGCTTCCCTCAGCTGTTTTCTAAGAATACGAGAAATTATTTGGGCAGGAGAATTTGAGGGGGGGGGGGGGGGGCAGCTGAGCTGAGGACCAGGAGAAAGGGGTCTGCTTCGAACATGGCAGAAGGGCCCTTGCAGTAATCCATTGCCGTGTTCTTCCTCACCATATTCAAAATTCTTTGCTCTCAATACAAAAATGCCATAGCAAGAGAAATTCGAGGGCAGAGGAGTCTCGATATGAAGCTGGAGGGGAGGCTAAGAGGAAATATGAGGAAATGCTTCTTTACACATTGGCTGAAGGGAAGGTCTACCAGTGGAGGCGGTGGAAACCAGTCTTACGACAGAATTTAAGCATTCTTGGGATATATAGAGAAGGTAATGTTGAGGACAGGGTTAAAAGTTTGGGTAAAATCCATGGAGAGAGGGAGAGGCCTGGGTGTCTTAAGTGTGGGAGCTTGAATGCTCATCTACCCTGGATGGTAGGAGGACCAAGGAGGGAAAATGACGAAGCTGACTTTGATAGGAAGCAGTATCCTGCAGGTGGTCAAGCTTGTACAGCTGATAGCTGGAATTGAGCAGTGTAGACGGGAACAAATGGAGAAATTGGGAAGCCAATTGCTCCCTATCTACAGTCATCTATTATGTTGTTATGGTATTAATTTGAAGGACAAGGTAGGAAAAGAAATGCGTGCTGCTGCCAGGAGAATATTCTGCTTGGCATTAACAATGTGCTAGATGTATTACATAGCTGGAGGCCCTACTGTGCCCTACTGATAAAGACCTCCCCAGTCACTAACTGGTGAGAAATCTTAAAGGGAGCTGTAAACAGCCCATGAATGACAGCAAAGGAAAATACATCAGAAAGCCTGAGTTTAATTACAGAGCTTTGTTCTGGTGGGCACCAGAGACTAATAGACCCCAAAAAAAAGAAAATCACTTTAGTGCCATGCATTAGATTAACAAATTTTTGCAGCAATATTTCAGCCTACAATGCAGTTTCTTGGTTATGCAGTGATAGTGTGTAATGTGGCATGTCCTTTGAAGGAGCAAATATCTTCTTTTGTAAAGCTCTTTCTTTCCTTCTCTCTGAACTATTGAGCGATTTTCAGCTCCACTGGTCTCCTCCTCCTGTTGGGCCCCTATCGAACAGAACAGGGTTCCCAACAGGGCCTTCCACTGACTTAGTTCCGTTGTCAACTTAAGAACTCTGTTAGACAAGGTCAACAAACCGCCAGCGGGTGACAACTTTCTTATTCGACTAACCCAACAGAGCTTCTGACCAGCTTTAGAGTTGTGGGTTTTTGGGGGGGGGGGGGGGTATTTTTTTTTACTAGAGGACGGGAAGAATTTCAAATGAATGCTAATTCAGAATGCAATTGCTTCCCAACAGGATTTACGAACTACACGCGGAGTCCAGCGGGGGACATTTTCAACCCAGAGCACTACCAGATCAACCAGGACATGTCCCTCCCACTGTGTAACTATTACATTGCGTCCTCCCACAATACCTATCTGATGGGTGACCAGCTGATGTCCCAGTCCAGGGTAGACATGTACGCTTGGGTGCTGCAGGCGGGCTGTCGCTGCGTGGAAGGTAAGAGCGCAGGATGATCGCTCAGACTTCTTGGCATCTGTCGAGCGCAAATTTATTCTAAACGTTCTTATCTGTTATTTATGAAGGTTCTTCCAGCAGTGATGGGAGGACAGATTGACCTGAATAGATAAGAAAGATTTAAGCAAGAAGGGGAGGGTGATTAAGCATGTACGTAACTCTTAAGATTTTAATGATATACTAAAACACACAGGTCCAATTTCAGCTGCCAGCTGGCTAGCAAACTTAGTACCTGATTCACTAAGGGGTTTTTTTCTCATAGACACAAAATGGGAGAAAAGCCTTAATGAATCTGGCCTTTAGCTGGATAAACGTATCCGGCAAACTTTGCTGGAATATACCCTGCTATGTCAAAGTTTGCCGGATAAGTTTATCTGGATAGACTTAGGGCCACTGTCCGGCATGTAGCATTTAAAATACTGTTGCGTGCATATCTTGCGGACTTGGGAGAGAGAGAGAGAAAGAGCCCGAGTGAGCCATCGGTGGTTCCAAATCACATTCAATGGAGAGATTGACGACTTCCCTTACGCTTCTACACTTTCTGGTAAATTTTAAAAGGAACGTGTGTACTGCAGCGCAAGCAAAATAAAAATAAGTACGCGTGTAGCATTTAAAATAAACTTGCAGACTCAGGGGAGAGAGAGCGCGAGGCTCTGTACAGGGTCAGTCTGACACTATCTATGTAGGTTCCACCGTAGAGGGGCACTTTGAATAGAGGTGGGTTGGGTTTAGGAGGGGTGGTGTTAGACATATTCAGAGGTATTCATAGTAACATTGACATCAGTAAAGAATTATGGCCCTTATAAATGATGAAAAGGAGTAGATTTGTAACACCACCTCTCCTAAACCCTACCCACCTCCCGAAAACCCATTCACATTCAAAGTGCCCCTCTACGGTGGTACCTGTATAGCGAATGTCAGACTGACCCTATACAGAGGCTTCTGCCCTCTCTCTCTCTCCCCCGAGTGCAAGTTTTGCACGCAACAGTATTTTAAATGATGCACGCATACTTATTTTTTTCTTGTGCTGCAGTACGCACATTCCTTTTAAAATTTACCAGAAAGTATAGAAGCGTAAGGGAAGTCGTCTTAATCTCTCCATTGAATGTGATTTGGAGCCACTAATGAGCGTAAACCATCAAAGCAGTCTTTGTTGATAAAAACCCATAAAACTTAACTTTTGGGTTGCCTGAATTTGTAGACATGCTGGCTCTCCCTCTTTAAGAGGAATCTTCCTTTGATTTGTCTCAAAATAAAATATGCTTTTTCCCACTTCTTCCTTCTTAAAATGACCCCACTACAAAGTCTAAAAATAAAAATGTTTGCTTTAGGCTTCTTGGGTATTTTGATCATTTTCTGATGCTCTGTTTGACAATCATTTACCATTGGAGGATCAATGAAATGGGGAGAGGCGGGTGAATGCCCATAATGCCTTGCGTTACATTGCTCAGAGTGGTAGACCTGCTTTTGGGAATGGGGGGTACAGGAGGGGCGTCCCTGGCAGCTTCCTCTTGCTCTTTTGAGCTTCCAGCTCAGTCAGAATCGGCCCTTTACAGTACCCTGATCCTGCAGGGCAGGAGCCGAATCTGGGATCTGAGCCGGCAACACACCCCTCTGTCATCCTGGTTGTCTGAGGGAAATCAGAACGTCAAGTCCTTGCAGGCATTAGGATAAAACTAGAATTGAGCAAATATATATTCTAACTCCTCCCCTCCATCCCCCAAAATTGAAGCTAACTGGTAATGCACCATGAAGCCCATATTCCTAATTCTCAGATTTGCCATGCACTGTGCCCTAATACTGTGTCTTCTCATGGCTCATGAATGGATTGTCATAAATTGGATTCACCTGGTGAGTTGCTACCATTGGCTTCAATCTTTACTGTGTTCCATGAATCAAAAGAGAAGCCGGTAACAGGAGGCCGATCCACGTCTATTTCCAGGTGCTTGAATGTAGCTGATTTTGCAATGTGCTTTGGTGCAGGGCATTATAATCCATTGCTGTCTCTTCTTGCAGTTCCAGATACGGGCACAATATTCTCTGGATAGGTGGCCTGAGCTGCGTCCATCCACTTTCTAACTCCCACATTATTATTATTATCCTGCCGGCCTTTAGTTTACAGATGTTGCTGGGTTTGACTTCTGCATGAGCGCCTTTCTGTTTCTCTCCCCTGATCCCACTTTGTATTTTCCCATTGGACTTCTCTTGTGTTCAGGATGGGCGCATGGTATAAAGCTCATCACGGCTACCAGCAGCCAACACAGTGCCAACTTTTTGTCCTGGCAATTTAGAGCTGGGACGACGCTTATGGAAACCAGGGCTGTGCGTGGAAAAATGTCTTTTTTTTTTTTTTCCCCCAGTAATTTTGTTTTTCCATTTTATTTAACTTTTTCATTTTTTTTTAGTGTGCATTATTTTTTATAGGGCACTTACTTTTATGCTAAAAGGAGAAAAAAACCTATTTCGTTGGGCGTTTTTGAGTCGTTTCAGACAGGAAATGAGACAAAATGAAATCGCAAATATTGCTTTTTAAAATGACAGACAGCAGGTAATCCATCTAAAGCCCAGGCTATCCCGCCGAGTACACCTGGCTATCTGCTTGCTTTCTGTCTCACCGGCTCTCTGAAAGGGCCCAACGAAGCAGCTCTTCCCACCTTTGTTGTCATGTCTTCTCTAACATTTAATCTGCGATCTCGCCAGAATGCCTGGGTTGTATTTTTAGTGCACTGGCCTTACCGCTTGGACAGAAGCATTTGATCTTAAATTCCATTCACTGTTCCATGGCTGTTTTTCTTCTCCCGATCTTTTTTTTTTTCCTTTTAAATGTGTGTCAGGAGCAGTTTCCACTGCGATGTGCTTCAGTAAGCCTTGCCAATAAAGTGAATGTTTTTAGACAGCTGAATCTCAGGGGATGTTTCAAGATTACCTTCTTCCAAGCACTGAAATGTAAACCGTTCTGTAGTAAAAAAAAAAAAAAAAAAATAATAAAAAAATTCTTCAGCTGTGAACTTGACAGAAGCAAGTACAGAAATTATCCAGTTGTTCATGAAATAGAATTGTTCTACCTTTCAGTCCAATGTATACATGCTTTGTTTATTTTTTTTTTAAATATGAATTATATGTCTAAGCTTCCTGGGTGAACGTGCAAATGAAACTAATTTTATCTTGTTTCCTGCTGTCTGTGCAGTTGACTGTTGGGATGGACCGGATGGAGAGCCAATTGTGCACCATGGTTATACCCTAACTTCCAAGATTCTCTTCAAAGATGTCATCGAAACTATTAACAAGTACGCCTTCATCAAGAATGAGTAGGTACCCCCTGAACCCTACCCACAGCTCTTACCCTTGCAAGTTCTGCCTTCCTAACCCAAACAAACAGTTCTTCCATTCAGCAATGGTTTAGGCTTGTAAGGGCATTAAACGTTTTTGACTGTCATGTGCCATGAAGTCCCCATTGAAAAATTGTTCCTACAGGGTCCTGGTAGATAGAAATTTAAGTGGGTCCCATGACCTTTAAGATTTAAAGTGAAAAGAAACACAGAACATGACGGCCCACCCAATCTCCTTCGGGGATCCTCTGTGTGCTTGTCCCGATACTGTCCTCATCTGCTCCACTTCCACATGAAGGCTGTTCCACGCATCCACTATCTTAGATTACTCAGGATTCTTCTCCCTTTCACCTTGACGCGTGACTTCCAGAGCCTCCGTTCCATTGAAAGATGCCCACTTCCTGTGCGTTATTCCTGGGAGATAAATGAGAATTAGAGGTATGTGATGAGGGTAGGGAGAGAATAAAAGGTGACAGTGAAGGGGGGAAGTAGAGTTGATGGAAAGGGAAGGAGAAAAGTAGTGAAAATAAAGTCGGTAGACCTCAGGGGAAGAGAATGGAGTAGAGATAAGGGTCAATGAATAGAGAAAGATGGAAGTTAAGTGGAGAATAGAAAGGAGAGATAAGATGAGAGGAGAGGGTGGCCCATATTTCTAAGCTTCAGATTTATTAGCAGGAAACTTGACACATGCACAGGAAAAGGGTCACCCAGTACCAAGGATATGTGGTCAGCACATCATTAAATCTCTCGTTACCTCTTGTTTGTTTGTTTTCTGTTCTGTTACTTCTTTTCAAACCTCTTCTGTCTACACTTATTTTAAACAAGAGATCACGAAACGTAGGTGGAAAGGCATAAAAAAAAAAGAAATCTTCAAGGAAAATGACTTCAAATGAAATATTGCACCTCATGGGTTAACGTTTTCTGTAGAGGAATCCAGGCCATTCACTTCCAAATATGTTGAGCTTTGTGCAATGAACTTCATAGTCATGATGCTATGACATGGTTAAGGAGGTGAAAAAACTCTAAGCTGTATCGTCTATCAAGTCTTTACATGTATTCCTTACCAAGGTATTGAAAAAAAAATGGTACTGGAGCTTGAAAAAGCTGGGATGAGCGCAGAAGGGGCTCAGTAGGATGGAAGCCGGGGTTAAAGATGCAGAGCAAGTAGGGCCCGAGGTGTCTTGTAGTAGAGAAGAAAACAGAGAGACTACACCAGTCTCGTGGTCTTTGTCTGCCATCACCTTCCCCGATTCTGTGTGACCTGACTTCTAATTGAAAACCAAATGAAAGAAACAAAGCAATGAGCTTCCAAACGTGTTGGGCATGAGGAAGTGTTGTATTCCTAAGTGGATTGGTGATTTCCATCACATCAAGCATTTCTGTTGACATATAAAACAAGGGACCCCAAGGAACACAAGCCGATAAATGGTTGTCAATCCACATATGCTTAGGTATAATTTAGAAGAAAACTCTATCTTGGTGATTTGAGTGAGTGCCAGTGCATACGATGCACCTTTAGCTCTTTATTGACAATAAAAAAAAAAATCATCATTTTTGCCTACAGACGTTTTTTTTAAGCTTCTGAAAGTGTTATTTTATGACTTTTGAAATGGGGAAAATGACAGGTAGATGTACTGACTCCCATCTAAATTATTTCTGTCTGTTGTTTCAGGGAAAATAAAATTAGCCCCCACTTAAATGTCACTAAATGCCAAAGGATTGTAGCATTTCAGGTTAAAATCAATTGTTCATCTGTGGCATTGTTCGACATTTTTGGAATAGTAGATATTACTCTTCAGGTAATCAGCTTTGAATGCATCAGCTCTGACTATGTTAGAATCGCATTTCCAGTCTTGCATTCATTCAGCCCTCAGATGGATGGGTTCTAAGCATAATGAGCTAAACCCAGCTTTGGTAGCAATAGAGGGGGAAGGTGAAGAGTATTTACAACATGTGCAAGCTCCAGAGCTCAGGCCACGACCTCGAGCATGTGCCCTGACCCTTTCCGTCCCATCTCAAGCTCAGCTCTCCTGTGACTCAGATTCCTAATCCGTTTTTGGTTGCACGTTGATACTTACCTTGCGTGTTCTTTTGACATATTGGATGAGACAGTTTGAGTATTGTTTCTCTCTAACAATTACACTCAGCCAGTGTGAGTCGGAGGTCTAAAAAGAGGAATGTCAGTAAGTTCTTTGTTAAAAATGTTTTTTTTCAATCATTTGACAACTGCATCAGTGATTTAGCCAGAAACCAACTTTTGTCCCTCTTGTTGATGGCATAAGATAAATGCGTGACATTCTCCTTGACGTTCTCTGACCCAGATTACTGTAAGTCTGCTTCTGCTATAACACCACTTAAATAAATTACAGCTCTGTGCTGACGTAAAATCATTCTTTGTATATTTTCAGATCCTGTAGTTTTAATTTTGAATGTCTATCCATAAAAACCATTTAAAAAAAAAAAAAAAGGGGGGGGGGGAATGATGCAACCGGGCCAAATTTCACTGGTCTTAAATCCAAAGAGAACATAAAAGTGATTTGGACCTTATGGAGAACAGAAATGGAAGTAAGGCCCAGGGGGGGATACATTTATGAGTCCTGGGGCATGGGTTAAAAAATCCTCGGGATTACCTTAGGCAACCAGCATTATTTCTCGGACCCTCCAGGACCAAGGCAAAAAGAAGCCCGTTTAATTTCAGAATACCGTGCCTTCATGCTATGATTTAAGTGATGCGTTGTTCCCCCTTACGGTGTGCGTTTTTCCTCATATGAGCAGAACAGAGCGGCATGGAGCTGAACGTCTCTTCATACGTGCTTGCCACCGTTTCTGCAGGCATCCTATGGTGGTCTTGCGATATATCGCTCCTTTCCTTGTAATTTGTTGCATCCCCTCTAGAGATTTACGTTTAAAAAAAGAAATGTTATTTTCAAAACTCAGTGGGTGACTCCGTGGGCCAATTTTCACACTCCCCCCGGCATTTGCATCAATTTTCAGAGTGAAACTGTGCGCAGACCTTTTACTTTGAAAATTACCTCAGGAAAAAGTCCCCGCCAGGATTTGCACCTGCATTTTCCAACTGAAACCACGCATACAGTTTTCTCCCATGACCTAATCCCACGCTTCCTCCCCCTGGGGACGCCTCCACTGCAGTGCAGTAAAAGTGTGCGAGATGTGAAAATATGCACCAGGGCCGGTGCAAGAGTATTTGGCCCCCTTAGGTGACCCTTCGGTCATGCTCCTGCAGACCTTCCCTCCTCCACAACTTTACCTATTGGCAGCAGTTCCCTTCTTTAACAGCATTGACTCTTCCCTTCTGAGCCTCGTGCTGGTGGGACTTCGCTGCCCCTCAAATTTTGGCACTCTTGTTGTCTGCCCAGTTTGCCTACTGGAAGCACCGGCCTTCTATGAGCCTACTTTTCCCTGCAAATGGGTTGGGCAACTTTCAGAAACCAATCTATTTATTTATTTATTTATTTCACTTTATATACCGACTTTCAAGTTCATTTCAAGGCGGTTTACAATAAATCGAGTTGCAGTAGCAACACTCAAATACGTATAAAACAATCCGTACACATTTTACATCACATAAAATTAGAACTAAAACATTTTAAATACCACTTTAAATACTCCTGTAAATAGCTTTTTACTCTGAAAATTGCCATCCCTATGAATACTGGAGCACTACAAGTTTCCTTCAGCTACTAAGCTCTCCTGTAGGTGGCGCTGCTTTCCCATGCTAATTGCTAATACCCAGGATTCTTTTAGGTTGACTCCTGACTACAGTGGCTGGGCTGAGCCAAAGTTCAGAAAATGAAACAGGAGGTATTTCTAAAAGTAAATATACTGTGTGGTGGCCTGATTTCTGTCCTGCAGACTTTTCTTTGTGGCAGCTCTTCCCATAAGAATAACGTATAGTTTGGTCTAATGATTTTTTTTTTTTTTTTTATGGCCAGTAGGATGCATTGCTGACTCCTTGAAGACTTCAAGATGAGTTTCAGCCTCCTAAGCCTCTTCTCTCTCCTTTTGGCAGATTCCCGGTTATCTTATCCATCGAGAATCACTGCAGTGTTCTTCAGCAGAAGAAAATGGCTCAGTATTTGATAGAAATCTTGGGAGACAAATTAGACCTCTCCTCCGTGTTTTCCGAAGATTCCACAATACTTCCTTCACCCGATAGCCTGAAAGGCAAAATATTAGTTAAGGTAATGCCTACTTTGCTCGTACATTATATAGCAGGGTTACCACTTAGCTCCATGTTTGTAGGCAGAGTTGGGGTCTGGTTTTGTGCACTTGTAGTTTCTGTTTTCTTAAGACACTGGAACCACAAGTCCCAGTGTGCAACGTGAGTGAAAGCAGGACTGGCTCAGCCTCTCTCTATTGATAACACTATAACAATAGGTTCTGTAGTTGCTTCATTTTGAATGTAAAGTCAAACAAAAGGATGACAACTCATTTACCTTTGAGGATCAGTTCTTCAATAGTAAGTTAAAACAAGAGTTGACATATTCTTTAGCGAAAAATTACACCTGCTTTCTGCTTCTCACATTTCATTAATATTTTTATTTGCAACCTTTTTGTGAAACAGGTGGCTGAATCTTCACCTGTTTGGCAAATACATTTTTTGAAGCAAACGTTTACAGAGCAGGGTTGAAGGTTTCTATCTCATCGGCTATGCTAAATGCATGCATTTTGTAGATTAGGCTACAGGTCTGTTCTGCAGTGATTCACGGTATTGTTTTTATTCCACTCTTTTTAATGCACATTTGAGTGGTCCCTGCTCCTCTGCACATTAATTTTGTGTCAGCCAATGCCAGACAAATCTTTTTGAGTTGTTTTGCACAGTTGCATCGATAACCAAAGAGTTTGTTCCACTGTAAATTCCAATATGAGTTCTGCTTATGCTGAAGGACTTTTAAAATGGAAAACAAAAAAAAAACAAAAAAACAAAGATGGTAGGCAAAATGTTGGAAGAGGACAGTGATAATTGCAAAATAGAGAAACAGATTTTTGACCAGTCAGGGCAATCAGCTTTAGAGTAAGGCAGTGGTTCTCAAAACCTGTCCTGGAGGACTCCCAACCAGTCAAGTTTTCAGGATTTCCACAATGAATATGCATGAGATAAATTTGCATGCACTGCCTCCATAGCATGCACATTTTATCTTATGCATATTCATTGTGGATATCTTGAAAACCTGACTGGCTGGAGATCCCCCAAGACAGGCTTGGGAACCTCTCGAGTAAGGAAACCAAATGGCTCCATGCCCTATGGGACAGGCTAAGCCACTCCTGGTTTGCAGATCAAGAATGCCAGGACCTTACAAGGTCCATGCATGCAGTGGATTAAAACCAGGCCTGGCTGAACTCTCCCTTATGACCTGGAGCTGTGTGAAGATACTTTTATTTTAGATACAAGTGGTTATTCAACGGTCCCGTCTTGGTGGTGGTGATCCTATTACTGTTGCTATCTTGTGTCTGCATGGCTACTCTAGTCATGTTGCCTCATCCCTGCCTTGCGCTGGGGAAATAGATGCGCAATGCTTTGCTTCTGCTGGTACACTTTGGATTCCCCCTGGAGCAGACTGAGTTGGACAATATGTCTTCCCATTACTTTGCCACTGTAGTAGGCCCTTCATAAATCACAAAACAGGTCATTGCATGGTTACAACTGTTGGGTGTCTTCTGTGGGAATAGCTCGGCTCGTTTAGATCATGATATGATGCGAGACTGCTGTCATTACCACACTAACCCTGCTTTTCTTCTCTTGACCCACGGGAGAATGTCTCCCCCATTACTTGGATAATGATCATTTAATAAATAAATTGTATGCCAGCTGCAGGAAATCAAATATTCTTCTGCTCATTTTGAGGAGAGGATGGGTTCCAGCCCAGCTGAGGGAAAATGCTTGCTTGAAAGGATCTGGAAGCCAAATTATTTCCAGCTTACTACACTGAATCTAGCTTTAGCCATTCAGTGGATGAGCAAAACACTTGTCTTCCAGTAAATGTCACAGGTGCTTAGTGCCAAATCCTTTCCCATCTCTCCAAAGAGAGGTCATGAGTCTCAGTATATTCCTCACCAGGGCCACAGTGCAGCAGAGTCAGATTCCTTTATTGGGAATGAGGAATTTTGTTTGTGGATTTATAGGGTGGGTTTTTTTTTCCAAAATTATTATTTTATCCAGCTGATTATAAAATAATGTTACCAGGTACCTTCAGGACGTCAGGGGGAGGGCCTGAACCACTCCCCATTGCATCATGATGTCCCCAAGAAATGGAGGGCGATAATATTTATTCATCCACTGCAATAGGAGTTCGGGTTTCAGTAGAAGCATAGTTATCCGGTTTCTAGGTGCACAGAAGCCGCCTACGGTTTTGCGTAGTGCACATTGCAGGTACACAGAACCCTTTAAGAAAGTCTCTTTCTGCTTTGTGATATGTGTTACGAAAATACTTGGTCCATCATGGCAGATATGTCGCACTTAACGCGTCTGGTAAGTCTTTTTTTTTTTTAATGCAAAGTGCCTTGTAGGAAGGACCTTAATTCCTCAATTGATTGACCATGAAACAGCAGGGACTTATCAATAGGGCTAGCTTAGCCTCGAGAACCAGACTGAGATCAGTTTCTCCTACCAGAGCTGTGAGTGCACACAAGTGTTGTAACGTTTTACCATCTGCTGCTACGCCCCCTGCTGGTATCGCTGCACAGCTTTCTTTTGCCTTTTTCTTGACGGCTGCCCAGCGAATATTTGCATTATTGCCTCTATTTCCAGTGGTTTGTCTGATGTGCATTTTAAAACGTAAAGCTCCCAGCTAGATCAAGTGATTTTTTTTTCCTCCCCAGGATGTCTGCTTCCTAGAAAATTGCCTGTAAACTGCAATATTTCAAAAAGTGTATGTAGAAATTGCTAAGCTCCTCATCATTTTGAAAAATGTAGTGTAATCATTTCCTGTACACATTGGCTGAATATAGATGTTCCTTGGATTAGCATTGCTAGCCTTGCCCTGTACAGGAAGGATAGTGACTGAAATGAGAAGTCATGGTACAGTACCGGGTCACTGTGGCATGAAAGTAGCAACTGATAACGCCCCTAAAGCAATATTCACCAGATCGGATGATGATATTGCTCTATAGCTAGAGCGCCATTTTTAATCATTTCCTTTTAAAGGCGACGGTTGGTAATTTGCACAGTGTAGGATCATTTTATCAGCTCTCACCCCCTCCCAAGATAAAGGCACAGAATCTTCTATTTCTAGGCTGCAGATTGAAATCCAGCTCCTGATGAATAAATCCTTGTAAATGATGACTGTCCTTTGGGGGAAAACTTTCGAACAGCCCTTGTTGATTACAAGCTACATGGACAGGTTTCGGGGTTGCATGCTTTTTTTTTTATGCAAGCTTTCAGAGAGAAGGTACTTGCGTTGTTTCTCTTTGACAATTACCAAGCACAAAGTGTGTGTGTGTGTGTGTGTACAATATCCTTATGCTTTGCACCTGCTAGTTGCGTTGCAGGGGGAGGAATTAGTGCACACACACATGTGAAAATCGAATCTGTGCACTGTTTTCCTTCTCCTGGGCTTACAGATGCCCACAGGAATGCCTCTCATCCTTCAGCTAAGGGTGCGTACACTATGAAAGCCCACATGTACTTTTTTTTTAGCTGCATTTTGAGGAGGGCACAGCTTCCAGCCTGGGTAAAATGTCTTTGAAAACTGACCTCTTGAAGCTTGTACGGCATGCTGGGCGAAGTGAGTGGGTGGTGCGTCTCAGGATTTGTACATCAGTGAAAGAACCGTTGGCATTGGCTCCCCATTTTGGCAGTCGCCTCGGAGAGGCCTAGGCAGGACTCGGCGAGGAATACGGGTTTCTCTTCCGCACTTGCAGAGCAGAGCGAAAGCAGACGGGCAGAGCACTATGGGGGAAGCCTAATGCTGCCACCTGCTCAATGGAAATATGGAGAGCTTCACATATAAGCTCATTATACTATTAAAAAAAAAGAAATAACAATCCTCGTGGACTATAAAAAAAATAAAATCTGAAAAATGAATTGTGGTTTTCCTTTCCCAGGGTAAGAAGCTTCCTGCAAACATTAGTGAGGATGCAGAGGAGGGAGACGTGTCGGACGAGGACAGCGCGGACGAGATAGAGGACGACTGTAAACTGATGAATGGAGATGTAAGTAAGAGCCGCCCAGGCCTGGCGCCGCCCGGTTACGGGTTCTCGTCCCACCACTGCCCTATGACCTTAAATAGGTTACTTACCCTTCTGTGCTTCACCACTTCCCACTTAATCCTCTGTCCTATGTCTTTTAGCTTTTTGGCGTATACCGGGGTGGTTGCTATAACATTTTTGGGATACGGTATATGTGACAAGCCCTAGATGGAATCAGATTTCTTTCCGTCCTGCTACAGGACTGAAGCCTTGTGGAATCGCATGCAGCTGGTAGAGTCTTTCTCTTCCGCATTTCCTATCTCCTGTTCGCTTTTCCGCATGCACTTTCTGCTTGTTTTATTTTCAATAACTGTGGGGAAATATTTGAGTGAAGACTTTTTTTTTTTTTTTTTCCTTACTAAAGATTCTAATAAACGGGAAGCAATAAGATGAATGATTTATTTCTGGCAGAGATTTCCCAGGGCACTCATTCTGATCTGGGTTGCTTCTGCCATCTTTCTTCTGTTTTATTCCGGTCTTTGTCCTTTTGCCTTTAGTTGTCGAGACAGGCTATTTCAAAACAAAGAAAAAGCACCTCATTCAATGCTTGATACGCATTCTGTTTCAGAAGCCAAATTCTTTTTTTTTCTTTTTTTTTTTAACTCGTGCACGCTGCATTCAGAGGCTGAGTTGAATTTTTAGTTTTAAAAGTTAAAAATTGTTTGTCCAGATTTTGAATTATTTTTATTTATTTTTTTAATTAAAGGAAACAAAGCCAATTACACCTCGCCAGTTTTAAAGAAAATTAAAATACAAGTTTGGGATGTTAGCTACTCCCAACCTCTCTGTTTTGGAGATTTTTATAAGTAAGTAACCTCACAAACAGAGGTAAACAAATTAGGCATTGCAGAGTTGATCCTTTGGAGGTTCTTAATAGGAAAAATTCAGAAACCGCCCTTTGGATGTTGGCTTTATGTGGCGAAGGCTTGTCCTAGGTATCCTGGGCTCACTAATGGACAGATGCCTCTGTTTCAATATTTGACTCTTTTTTTTTTTTCCTTCACAAAACCCGATATCTTTTCCTTGCATTGATATGGGCGACGTCTCCTTATGCAACGTGTGTCCGTCCACCAAAAGGGGCTTGCACAGAGATGTGCCGTTTCACACGCCTTTAGGAGTCAAAACAGCGGCAGAATTCAAGCGAGCATGGGATAGACACATAGGGCCCTTAGTGGCGGAGGAAGGGAGACGGCTGCAACAGCGCTGAGGATGAGCTCAGATGGGCAGACTGGGCTGACCAGAGTTGTCCTCTTCGGTGGACGACAGCTCTGCTTACGTAAAGATGTGAATGATGACGTGCAGCAGACACTGAGCAGCCCGGTTTGGCCAAGAGCGCTGTGGGTCACCCCACCTGGGCGTTTCAAACGGCGCTTCTTCAGTTCACTGACGGTAAATGGAAACGTGGAGTTTGTCTATTGCCCCATCACAACAATTGCACAAATCCCTTCGCACAGTAGCGGTAAGAGGGATACCGCGTCTTCTTTTTCCACGCTCTTGTTTTTCTGGATAAATAGTGGTGCCCGACTCATCAGCTCCTGGCCGTGCACAACTGTAGGAGTGAATTTTCAGGGGAGTTGTGCACGTAAAACCTTTTGAAAATTACATCCAAACAGGCCGATACAGTACAGTGCGCTCCGGTTTAACGCACTGTTAACCCGTGATTGGACGCGCGTTTTCGACACGCTAGCTTTACCCCTTATTCAGTAAGGTGTAATAGGGCGTCGAAAACGCGCATCCAACCCCCCCCGAGACTAATAGCGCCCGCAACATGCAAATGCATGTTGCGGGCGCTATTAGTCATTCCCGCGCGATTCAGTTAGTAAAATGTGCAGCCAAGCCGCACATTTTACTTTAAGAAATTAGCGCCTACCCAAAGGTAGGCGCTAATTTCTTCCAGCGCCAGGGGAAGTGCACAGAAAAGCAGTAAAAACTGCTTTTCTGTGCACCCTCCGACTTAATATCATGGCGATATTAAGTCGGAGGCCCCAAAAGTTAAAAATTAAAAAAAAAAAATTTTAAATCAGCCCACGGCTCACGGGTTGAAAACTGGACGCTCAATTTTGCCAGCGTCCGGTTTCCGAACCTGTGGCTGTCAGCGGGCTCGAGAACCGACGCCGGCATAATTGAGCGTCGGCTGTCAAACCCGCTGACAGCCACCACTCCTGTCAAAAAAGAGGCGCTAGGGACGCACTAGTGTCCCTAGCACCTCTGTTTACCGCGGGCGCTAATTTAAATATTTTGTTTTACTGTATCGTGCGCACAGGACACTGGCCTGGGTGCTCGCCCTGCTCTCCCGCGAACTTTACTGTATCGGCCTGAAAGTGAGGCGTGCTAGCATTTCTCACGAGTGCGCTGGTCGTTGTCCTAGGTCTTTAAGCAGAGGCCTTGTACTTTTTTATTTTTGATAGTTCAGCCAAGCTCAGAAAGACTCTTAAGCCATTTCCTCCTGGTTTCCGCGTCCTGCTCAAAACAGAATAGCCTACTTGATGGCTTAGAAATCCCTCTTCCTGCTGTAAACAAATTGTGATGGCTTTCTGCACTGATCATTGGTAATATATGCTAACACCAACACAATAAAATAAACTTTTTCTCCACAAATAAATTTGGAATAATAAAACATTTTTTGGAAGAAAATGGAAGAAGGCAGACAAGGAATAGCATCAGGAAGCAGAGGTGGTGATATGTCAAGGGAAATAAATGATAGCGGGGGAGAGAGTAGAAGAGGATTAGGGAATATGACCATATTTACGCAGGGCTGTTGCAATGGTGTCCTTTCTAATGGTTCATGCACCATTTGAGGGGGAAATTTCCATCTTGCTAGAGCTTCCATGTTACGCTATAGGGTGATTTGTTTTTTTATATGCACATATATATATATTTCTACCTAACACTGTTTGCCTTTGGGTTTTTTTTGGTTTTTTTGGAGACCTAATGCAGTTGACCTTTGCTCTTACAGTCTGTCTGTCTTTCTTGTTTCCCAACCTTGCATGCTCGTGAAGTGGAAGGTACTGTACAACCGACCTCCTGCTAGTGTCCGACTGGCAAAAATCAATCATGTTACCAAGAGCAAAATTCTCTGGGAAGAACCGTAAGAGGGTATTGAGGTGAACGAGACTGGGAGGGACTTACTCGTGCGACTGCTTACTTAACGTGCATCATTTTACATGGTGACTACTGGCTCTGGCTCCCCTCTGGTCATATAAAGATTTGTAACCTTGGAGTCAATTTACTTTCACCCTCCATCACTCTAATGCCTTTTTGTTGACAGTGCTGGAAAATTAAATTTGGCACTCTGAAATGGCCCCGAAGGGAAGAAAAGACAAGGATGTCAGTTAGAATAATTAGTGTTTGTGATAGATTTTGTGTCTGTCAGCTTCTAATAGATGGATCGTGCTTTCCATGTTGCCTCTTGAGGATCTCTCTGTGGCCGTAGCCCTGCCCGCAGGGTCATCTTTGCCAAGGCTCTGGCTGTGCTTTTGGTGAGACTTCCAGTGGCCACGGTTTTGGTTAACGTGACATGATGAAGTGACATTTCAACGTGCGTGTGTGCGCGCGCGTGTGCTTGTGTGTGTGTGTGTGCTTGTGTGTGTGTGCGCGCGTGTGCTTGTGTGTGTGTGTGTGTGTGTGTGTGCGTGAGTGTGTGTGTGTGTGCGCGCGTGTGCTTGTGTGCGCGCGTGTGCTTGTGTGTGTGTGCGCGCTTGTGTGTGTGTGTGCGTGTGCGCGTGGTTTGTGCGCGCGTGTGTGTGTGTGCGTGTGTGTGTGGATGCTGTGGTGATGCGTGTGCGCGTGTGCGCGCGCGCGTGTGTGTGTCTGTACGCACGCGCGTGTGCTTGTGTGTGTGTGTGTGTGTGCTTGTGTGTGTGTGCGCGCGTGTGCTTGTGTGTGTGCGTGTGCGCATGGTGTGTGCGCGTGTGTGTGTCTGTACGCACGCGCGTGTGCTTGTGTGTGTGTGTGTGTGTGTGCTTGTGTGTGTGTGCGCGCGTGTGTGTGTGCGTGTGCGCATGGTGTGTGCGCGTGTGTGTGTCTGTACGCACGCGCGTGTGCTTGTGTGTGTGTGTGTGTGCTTGTGTGTGTGCGCGCGTGTGCTTGTGTGTGCGTGTGCGCATGGTGTGTGCGTGTGTGTGTGTGTGTGTGTGTGTGTGTGGGGCTCTCTATAAATCAATACAGAGGCAGATGGTTTTAATTATGCGCCTACTCTGAAATGTTCCTATTACTGGCCTTATGATATAAATATTTTAACCACTTAGGAAGGATAGTGGTTCACAGTGTTCATTAGAACAAACCCATCACAGTTCTGGAACTTAACGGATTTACTCCAATGTATGTTCTATGCTTTTTATACTGTAAATAATTTACTTTACAGTTTTCATTCTTTGCCTTTGGGGATGTAATCATTGCAGAGAGCAAAAGGCATGCATTTTTTTTTTTAATTACATGGGTTAATTAAATCCTCAAGTGCTGTTATTTTAAAGCAGACTGAGTGTCTGTTTGCAGGAAAGGTGATCTGGAGGGTCCTGATGGAGTTTTTTCTGTCTTCTGAATCGATCAGTGGTGCAGTCCTTTTGCAGAAGGAAAACCAGAAGTGCGTGTATGTGTTGTGGCTTTTCATGTTTTTCTTTCTGGCGGCGTGTAGTCGAAGGTCAGCATCCTCTAGGAATGTTATTAGTCTTCTTTTTTTTAATTTCATTTTAGCATGTGGCAGGTGTGATCTATGGGTGCAATAAGAGAAGTAGGGTGCAATAAGCTGGAGAGGTGGTGTGAGAAACACCATCGTTTGGAAAAATACGCAAATCTGTCGACCTTGTAAAATAACTCCACATACAGTTATTCGATAGGGAAGCCAGATGAGAAGTTGCTGCAAGGTATCTTGCCTGTAGTTTTGTGATGTAGGCTGGGATAGTTTTTTACACTAATCTGTGTGGCTTACCACGTGTGCATTTTGTTCTTGTTTTAAAATATATTTATACGGATTTGGATCATTCGTTCGCTGTAAAACCAGTGTGCCAGAGAGCCAGCTTTTCTAGTTTCGGTGTCCTTGCAGGAAAACGGGTGCCGGCCATGTGGGATTCTGTGCCAGCTGCTAAAGAAGAGCGTGTTGGGTTTCTGGCTGCGTGTGCGGTCCGGGTGCCCCAAAATATGCTGTCAGGCCACCCATCCACGAGGTGGCTGCTTGCACTAAATCGGGGGGGAGGAGGGGGTGAGCCGTTAATTATGCTACCCCTTTCAATAAAGAGCAAAGAATGTCATGCTATGTCAGGTCTATTCCTTCGTCAGGATTTCACTTCAATACCAGTTACCGTGTTCCCAGGTAGAACCATCAATGGCTTGGTAACAATGACATCATTTCCGCCAAAGTAGTGAAATTAGATGTTAGGCTCCTTTTTTTTTTTTTTTTTAGAGCTTGTAGATGTGCTAATAATTAGGAAGCCTATTAACACTTTGTACCATCTGGTTCAGGACTTTAAAGTACATTCCTAAGGATCAATAACATCTAGAATGTACTCGTATTTGTTACCCATCCTTGGCTAGAAAATTGGTTTATTTAATCCAGGAGAATAATAACTAATTTAGCAGCCATTACTGAGTGTTCAGTGGCCACGAGCAAGGTTAATAATGTTACTCTGTGAGACTTGGCCACAGGGCACTGCTTATTTTGTCTGGAAACTGATCTATTGGTGATTACTTTGGCAGCCAAAAAGGCTAATCCCTTCCAAGATGTAAACAGAAATGAGCCATCCGTTCAGTGCCAAGTGTCGTGGTTGGCCTAGGCAGAGAATGGAGAGAGAACCCAAAAACCAGGCCCCTGGACAGCTGGCGCTTTGAACCACTCTGTCGTGTCCCAAGACCTCAAGAGGTCATGATGGCGACCAACCTGATCAATGCGCTCTCCAAAAAAAATGTGTAAAATCTAATGAATTAATGTCTGGTCCTGCAGTTTATGATATTCTGCACACAATCTTTTTTTATTGTTTTCTCTATTGAATTAAAAAAAAAAATGAAATTAATGCCCATAATTTACTCAAGGACCTGAAGTGGTAGAAATGATTTTTATTTTTGATCCCTGAGCCTCATGTGTTGTAAAGTCTCAGACTAGACATGTTATTTATGCCTATAAATCTTGAATGTGTGCCCGTGAACCATGCTTGGATATATGGTGATGTGACTGCAAGCAATGCCTTGTTTGGTGATCTCTTTTTAGAAGGGTGATGGACTATCCAACTGTTGCATGACTAGCAATGACTCTCCACCGTCCATTGGAGGCAGAAACTCATTCAACTTCTTCTTTCTTTTGTTTTGTTTTCTTACCCCACTTTCTGACCCTTCCCCTCGATTTCCTAGCTGAGAGAGTTTGAATCTGTCTTTGCTTTGCAAGTTTCCTCGGCCCAGCCTGCCAGTACCATTTCGCCTGTAATAGCGCGGAGCAAAACCTTGAAAAAAGCTGTCGATCCCGGTCAGCTGGCCGTTGCTATTACAATGCAGACTGCGAGAAAGTTTAAGGGATCCAGGGGGGGGGGCAGTCTGTGTGGTGAATCCGCCCCAAGCAACTCCGTCGCTTTGCATGGAGCACTTCCTGGCTTTCTATTTTCAGCCCTTCCGCCTTCAGCTTTGTTGATCCCATCAGATCAGAGGAGCTAAGCGGGGTCAGAGTTGGTCAGTTCTTGAAGGGGAGAGCCCTGGAGAACAGACGAGCAGGCTTCTGTAATGGGCAGTGTGGTGCAGAGGCTGACAAGTCACGTGCTCTCAGAGCCCCTGCCAAAATCCCTTCAGAGGAAAGCAACCAATCTGGATTGGGAAAAAAAATTGGCACCAATTACACAGCGCTTGAGTTAAAAGGGCTATATGGATGCCTGCCGAGTACTGTTCCTCCCTAGCATGATGACGTGTACAGAGAGGATTGGGCAAGTGTTCTTACCTTCTCTGTTTTGTTTCTTTAATTGGCTTCTTTTGAATTAAAAAAAAAAAAAAGTTTTTATAAATGTTACTCATGGAAGCCATGTAACATGGCAGCCATTATCAAGGGTCCCCTTGTTGATGAATTCAAGAAAACGAGCGAGAAGCACCAGAGGAGCCTTGGTTGTGAAGAGGAAGATAAAGAGCAGCCAGGGCCTAGGGAAATGCAGCAGGAATTAAATTATTAAATTGGGCAAACTAGATGCGCTTAAAGATTTATCCGCAATCTGATTCATATGTTCTGTGTTGCTGGCCAGATGCCTCCAGGATCTGCGGCATGTTTCTGTCTGTTCCTTTGCATAGTCTAAAGAATTCTGGGGCCAGTGGTCTTCATCTGGAATTTCCAGGTGAGAAAACAAGACCCAGAATGCCTTGGAATGGACATAAATCCATTGGATCAAGTGCCGTAAGGGTTGAAAACAGAATATGGGGTCGGACCTCTTCCCTTTTCATTCCGTGTGCTTATATATTGGAAGGATGCTGTGGTCCTCTTAAAAAAAAAAAAAAAATACATGCATGAAGCATTTCTCCCATAGGCACAAAAAGGGAAAAGCCCTGTAGTCCATCTACCCCGGCTCAGCAGATGAAGACTTGTTTGCTTGTTTTTCCTTCTCATAAACCCACTTCAATATCGGCAGGCCTCCATGAACAGAAAGCAAGTGGAGAACATCGCCAAGAAGAAGCTGGACACGCTGATGAAGGAATCCAAAATCCGCGACAGGGAGGATCCTAACAATTTCACGGTCAGCACCCTTCCACCATCTGGAAAACTGGACCAGAAGCGAGATTTCAAAAAGGTATACTCCGTTGTTGGGTGCTTCTCTCTCTTGTCCCCCTCGTGGGACTCCTCAGTGGTTTGCAGAGCTAAAGGGGGAGGGGGAAGATAAGTTTCTCCTAGTGTGCATCAGAAAATAACTTCAACTGGGTAATGAAAAGATATTTTTCTAAATATCCTATATCTTTTCATGATAATATAGTAAAAATGTTTCCCAATCTATCATATGCTACACATCTTAAGAGGAAGGGGTTTTTGGTCTTCCGCCAGGAAGTGATATCTATCGGATACTCATTTATCCTGAGATTTCCCTGTAAATCTTTATTAAAGAAAGAGCAAGATGTTTTCATATTTTTTTCTACCTGATCAGTTGAAAAATTTTATTGAACAGAGAAGAATAGCCACCTCTTCCCCACTGTCCAGTGAATAAGTATAAAATAGATCAGAGCAGAACTGTGATTGATATATGGATAAGTTTTCCTTAGGAATCTCCCTCTTATTTACCAAGCCTCTGTTTATTTGTGGTTGATATGATTTAAAATAATAAGTATGATTGGAAGAGATGTTAAGTTTGAAGGATTACTAAATTATATGGTTTACTATTTATTTCTGTATTAATTTGAAAAAATCAATAAAGATATAAATTAAAAAAAAAAAACTTCAACTTTAAAAGCTGCCTGCTCTGCTGGAGGGCATGTAGCACTATCCTTGAGCATCCTATTTTTCTGGACAGCAGGTTGCAATAGCTAGTGCTACAGTACAACACCGTGCTGTATGTTAGCACTGTGCAATCTCTGGTGCTGGGTTACTATATACAGTGACACGGTATAGTGTTGTCTTTTAGCACTATACACCCTCAGGGGAGCAGGTAGCTAGTGCTTTAATATTGCAGTGTGTCATTTAGGTATTTTTTGACTTTTTGAGGCTGAAACGTCTCTTCTGTTCGGACATGTGCAAACCCACGATTCTATTGTATTGTGCATATGTGTAGTCTTCATTCCATAATGCACACATCTAGTGGCTTTCCTTCTCTGATCATTACTGAGGCCGTGAATTTTTCTTTTTTTCTTGTCACTATAAACCTTGAGTGTTCCACATGTCCGCGCTCCCCTGTTAATCCTGCGTTTTTTTTATTCTTCCTTTGCAGAAGTGCAGTTCCACGATCGTAGCCATGGGAGACAAGTCTCTGGTAAGAGATGCAAAGCCGGGCATGCAACATTTGCACCTTAAAGTTTGTTTGCAGCTGCACCGGCCTGTGGTGTTTTGGGCTCCCTCCCACAGTTCTGCAATACTTTTTCACCTGGACCAAATCCAGAATTATCCAAAGGTGGTGGTGGTGGTGGTGGTGTACGTGAGCTTTTGAGATCCCCCCCCCCCCCTAGAGATGATGACTGAAGACCTGGGACCTGTGTGGTCTCGAATGCTCAGTCCGACACCATCCTTGGGCCAGTTCTTACCATCGTCCCGCAAGGAATCCCGTTTGGTCTCCGGTACTGATGCGGCTTCCACAGTTCTACTCTGTTTCCGGGAAATGGGAATCTTGCTCGTTCCAAGTTGGAATAATTGGGGCCTGCTGTACGTCCCAGTAGGAAGGCTGCATGTTTATCCATAAAACCTTCACCCCCTTCCCCCCCCCCTAACCTTTCAAAGAGATGGGGTAATGACATTTTCAGTAGCCTCTTTTTTTTTTTTTTTTTTTTTTTTAAGAAGTAGCCTATGTGGGTTCTGGGCTTTTGCCAGGCTTGTGGTTCATCTTGAGTCCTAATGAGGCTTTTTACAGCCCTGCCTCTGCCCGCTCGTTTTGCTGGGAGCTTTTAACGGCTTTCCTCCTTTGACGTCTTCTCCTAATCATGATAAATATTTATGGTCTTTCCAGATGTGCTGGAAGCAGTCAGCATGTTCTGCGGGCTGTTCAGGGAGCACCGAGGCATGGGAGACCTTTATCGTCTTGTAATAAAGTATTAATATCACTTTTCTGCAGCCCCCATCACCAAAAAGCTCAGAGTGGAAGAGGCACGCTTTTTTTGTCTTCTGTTTTCTTCTTGCTCCCATCAGGGTAAAGAGAAGCAAAGCCTCGTAAGAATCACTTATGAAGTAGCAATGCCGTCTCCTGCAAGACCTTTTGAGTGATCTTAAGGGGGGGGGGGGGGAGTGACCTAACGAAATAATATTTAGAAGGGAGGAGCTTAGAGCTTTATGTGATTGGGGGAGGGGTGGGTGGGGAGAGTTTTAGGGGCACAGTGTGACTGTGATGATGTGAGGTGGCTCGTTTCCCCCCAGATATCAACCCCAAAATGTCACACAAATCTTGCAATACTGCTACTTTCCATTTCTCTTTAACCAACGTTCTGCCACAAGGTAAAAATGCAAAAAAAGAGGATTTGTGTGGATGTTGGTGCCAGCATGCTGTTCTATGGAGGGGTGCTTGCCCATCGTCTCCCCACACCCACGCATACACCCACACACACACACATACACACATACACCCACACACACGCACACCCACACACACCCACGCATACACCCACACACACACACATACACACACACCCACGCACCCACATACACACGTACACATATATACACCCACATAAACACATATATACACGCACCCACACACACACACACCCACGCATACACCCACACACATGCACACCCATGCATATACCCACCCCCACACACACACACGCACCCCCCCACACATACACACACACGCACCCACCCCACATACACCCACGCATACACCCACACACCCACACACACACACACGTACACATATATACACCCACATAAACACATATATACACGCACCCACACACACACACACCCACGCATACACCCACCCCCACACACACACGCACCCCCCCACACATGCACACCCACGCATATACCCGCACACTCACCCACATACATACACCTCCTCCACACACACACACACACACATATACCTCCTCCACACACGCACCCCCCCACACACGCATGCACACACACACACATACACATATACACCCACACACACAGATACACACACATACACATATATACACACACACACACACACACACACACACACATACTCTACCCCTTTTGTGACTTTGGGATCAGGCTGTCCTTTAAAACAAAAATGAAATAAATGTTAGCAGATCCCGAGATTTCATTGTAAAATAGTAAATCTGCCCCGGGACCTCCAGATGAATTGCCCTGAGCTGGTTGTATTCTGTGGGAGTCGCAGGGCAAATTAAAGGGAGATGAAATTATTTTGTTTGCCCGAAGTGTTTCACTTATTGGCTTATATACTGCTTGTATTGGTATTTCCTTGCTAAACAGTGTACAATAATCATAAAAAGAACCACTAAAATGTAGACATAAAACCAATCATTTTCCCCCTAAGGGGAAAAGCCTGACAACCTATAAAGCAACTTCTTTCCACAGAGAATTTCAGCTTCTGGGAGAGGGGGTGTTTAAATTATGCTTAAGCCAGTTAAATTCTCTATAGGTAGACAGAGAGAGGGAGAGAAATATTTTGAGGTGGGTAAGGAGAAATATTTGCTGTTATGAATGTGGCCTGTGTGCCTAAAATCCCCACAAGGAGCCTGTGTTTAACACTGGGCATGGTAAGCTTCAGTGTGGCGGGTCCTTAATGATGTGAGGCAGAAGAGAGAAATGGCTTGTTGAGTGACTCTGCCCTGGGAGTCGACATGTAATGGAGAAAAATGCTTTGCTTTGCTACGGGCGATGTGTTTTTTTGGCGGGATTTCTTTCTGGAGGATGCCTGATGCATGCACTGCGGTGGCCGGAGCTGCCTTTTTTTTTATAGATGACGCTGTCCACAGCAATCAGAGCCTCAGGCTTGGATGGCTGGGAATTTGCTTGCGAGGATGGGTCCGGACCTCCTTTTCGTGCAAGGCGCTGGTCCAAAGCTTGCAGCCCTAGGATGCCATGGGTGGGTACGCTGCAGTGAAAGAGCGTTAGTTTGTCGAAGACGTTGGCAGTAGCTGGTTGCACCTGGCGTTTATGATTGTAGAACTGGCTTCGCCTCCGATCTGACATCCAAGTAAAGATTTAGGTAACTGTTTTAAGCTGCACAGAGAAATAGAGGTAAATTATTTAAAAAAAAAAATGTACAATTAACATGGTAAATCCTTGCTTTCTCAATAGGCCGTGTGCTGTATTCTGCTCCTTTAGAAAACCTGAGCATAATGTTTGCAGTGCAGTGATCTTCTTTATACTTCTAATTATTTGCAATGTGGATGCAGTTCAAATGAAGCGCCATGCGGGGTTTGTTCCAGTTCAGTCTCTCAGACGTGGGGATGAAGAAGCTGAAAAACCAGTTACAGGAACGTGCATCAAATACTGGTCCATCCTTTTACCCAACTCATGAGTTCAGAGGTCAAAGCCCGGCATCTGCCCCATGAGGGCAGGGGGGAGGGGGGGGTCTGTTTGCCGCTGCACAGGGTCTCACGGCCACTGGGTATCGGTTTCCACTCTCTGAGCTCGTTGGAGGCTGTGTTGTATGAGCAAGAGATGAGGATCTCCTACTTAATGCATGCAGTGAACGTTTTGTAATTTAAATGTATTGGACAAGGGAGCACGAGCTTCCATCCCATCTGCAATGTTTTCTGCATTTATAGCAAGGCCTATTGTAGACAGGGGCAGCAAATTACTGGGAAACGGAGGAGTATATGGAAGGAGGAGTAAATCAGGACAAATTACCTGTCCAGCAAAAAAAAAAAAAAAAAAAAAGAAATGGAAGAGCATTGGGCTTGAATCTCGATTTGTCTTCATGGGGTCCTAGATAGGCCGCGGGTGACAAAGCTAATTCAGTCCTGGTTTTGTCCCTTTGACTTTTTCTTAGGGAAATCAGAACTGCAAATCCATGCACTTAGGGTAAAACCAGAATCGAATCAAACTGTCCAGGAACTGGAAAAAAAAAAACCCCTCAAGAAAAGGCTGTGAGAAACAGGCATGAATTCTCCAGCTCTTCTCAGCGTAACCCAGTTTCATCTGCTTCCCGTCACCTTCACTGCTGCAAATTCTAGGCCTGTTCTTGTGTTTTCCTCAGACTTGGCCCTGACGATCCACTCAGAGGAAAGCTGTTGGGTCTCCAGACAGGCAAATGATTGGAAAGTGCCAAAAATGGAGCCAGCTGGTCACCTCGATGGGACCTAGGGGGGGAATCACGTGAGCTGGTGAAAGCCACAGCGGCAGGGGCTTAGCACCAGGGCGCACAGGGGGCTCGCGTGACGTGGAGCCCCGGAGGAATGACATGGCGTGCCTGAGGCAGGCGACAGGAGAAAGCAGAACAGAGATCAGGGCAGCACCTGAATCTGCGCTGTGAACAGGCCCACAACTTAGCCTCGGAAATTCCTTCCAGCAAGGAGAAGCAAATACGAAGCAGTCTGTGTGACTGAAGAATGAATGACTCATGTGCCCTGCCTGCACGTAACATGAGGGGTAACGAATACATTAATCAGCCTTGACCCAGGAAACCGCAAGCCCCTTCGGTCTTTTGAAGTATAGCAGATGAATGTGCCTTTAGGCTGAGCTTGTTGAAAAGATGCATGAATTATGAGGGGGGGAAAGGCTGTCTCAACCATGTCATTTTGATGCCCTCCCATAATGCTGCTGCATTATTCTCAGTGATTTATTTGGGGTGTCCTCATCAACCAGGTTCAGACCTACCAGCGAGACCAAGGACCTGAGGCCAGCCCTGGAAATTTAAGTGCAAGCCAGTTTTGAGGCTTACGGTTTACCACAAGGCAAGCATTTTATTGGGCAAAGATGGCAGGCTGAGCTTTGGAGCGTCCCCGAATTCACCTGGAGCAAAGGAGAATGAAGACCTTCAAGGACCCATTGCATTCTGGGTGCTTTTTGGTGCCGTTTGTTTACAATTGCACTTGTATTTTGGAGCTTCGGGAGTTAAACTTTGAGCAGTTTGAAGTTTGCATGGCTTCTCTCCCATTTTGTGTCTATGGGAAAAACTCTCAGCTGACTTCAGTATCCGAGTCAGCTGAGAGTTTTTCCCATAGACACAAAACGGGAGAGAAGCCTTAATGAATCCGTCCCTTAGTTTGAAGCAGAATTAGAAACACCATTTGAGCACTCAGCCCTTGTTCTGCTGCCTCAGTCGTAGAGTTTAGTATCCTGAGTGCAAAGCGTTGTCACACTGATAAGTTTCCCCATTGCTAAGGGGCAGCTTTCCCAAGGGTTGAGAAATGTCTCCCCTCTTTGCTCTTAATGAAATGGCCGAGGACCCTGAAAGTGAAGCAGATGCTTGTGTGTGATTTAATAGAAGGTGAGCTAAAGCCTAGAAAGAGGATCTCAACCAGAAACGTCTGTAATTAAGGTGCCAGTTCTTTTAAAGGTGCATTAATCTCCACGTCAGACTGGAGAGGCAAAATCTCTTCCAGCTCTGTCCGCAGCTTACCTGCTTGCTTGACAGGTTCAGTGTATTCTAGAGCAAGCTGGTACTTTTTATTTTTCTCAACGCTCGTGAATCAGCGGTAGCTCCTTGATGGGGATACATGCGGTTTGTCCAGTTGCCATCTTGCCCTTCTGCAAGCCTTGGATATACACAGAGGCCTACTAGGCCTATTCCTAGGGAGGCAACATTTGTGGGCGGGGGGAAAGTTGTGAATCGCTGCTGAAGATGCAGTCTGGGGGCGCTGCTCGTGTCTTGGGGGGGGAGCTGGTTTGGTGCTGGCACTGTGGGATTAACCTTAGAAATATCCGACAGAGGACCGCGAAAGGGACGCCATTCTCCAAAGTCAGAATGGCCAAAGGTCTCGGACCAGTTCTGTGAGTTCCGGACTGAGACGGTCCCCTGCCGTCATGAGGCCAGAATTTTTTCGGAATAAGATCCGTGGCTTGTTTTTAGGGGCTGTTTAACCTTGTGTGAAATGGGCTTCTTATCATTTCAGTCTTTCCAGTAGCGTGCACGGCACTTGTCTTTTTCCAGACTGTAAAATGCAGATTGCAGACTGAACTTTCATGCATTTGAAAAGAGAAGGGAAGTGCAAAAACTCAGAAATTAACTGCCCTTAGTTTTATTTAAAAAATGTTGCAGTGAGTTGATGCTTCCTCACGGTAGATTTCTGTGTTGAGAGCTCCCTCTAGTGAGACAGATCAGCATTGCACAAATATATTCCTGATAAGGAATCCATGCTTATTACAAACGTGAATCACAAAGGCAGCTGTTTAATGAGAATTTTCCTCACAAAGATTTTTTTTTTTAAATAAACTGCAGTAAACCAGCCAGTGGTGTCTGGCAGTCTGCAATCCAGATGATCGCTGTAAGAAATTAAGGATATACAGATGAATTTCCAAAGGAGTTGTGCGTGTAGATGTCGCACAGTGTGGTGGCGATTTTCAAAAGGCATTTACCCATGTTAAATGCACTTAGCCTCTGAAGGATTCAATGGCAGATAATTGTAGCAATTTTCAAAAGCCCACTTACACTGGCAAAGTGCATTGTGTAAAACTCTGATTTAAGCACGTAAAGGCCTTTGAAAATCAGGCCCTAAGTGCACAAATCGTTTCTTCTAGTGGACACTCTTTGCTGATGATATTCTGATGATGTTGAGTGAGGTTCTCCAGCAGTTTTGTGAGCTATGTGACGAGTATGGGAGGTCTTGGTCGGTGCCACGGCAAGGCCAGAGATGGGGAAACTGTTTGATCTTTCCCCCCCAAGGCCCCTTCCTCAACCAGCCTTTAGTTACCCCAAAGCTTTGCATCTTGAAACGTGTCTTGCATTTGTAAAGGTAACCATCTCTACGCAGCTGCTTTGCTGGGTGTCTCTTAATCCGTGTGGGTGAGCCAATGTGCTAGGCCCTGTCTGCTTGCCAGGGATGCAGGGACGTTGCCAGAGTTGGTAAGATGGGGAGCGGGGCTCAGTAGGGTCGAGCACTCTTGTTGTGTCAGATTCATCTCCGCTGCTGTCTCATGGTGGTAAACAAAATTCCTCTTGTGGGGGGTGGAGGTGTGTGCCTATAGATATATTTTCACTACCTTTCCTGTCAGGGATCCCCCGCTGTGGTGGCTGATTCTGGGATAAGATTTGTCATGTAAAACGGAGCTTCCAGGTGACCCAGCATGTGGCGGGAGACACCAGACCAGTGGTCCCCAACCCGGTCCTGGGGCCCACCAGCCAGTCGGGTTTTCAGGATATCCACAATGAATATGCATGAGAGAACATTTGCATGTTATTGGAGGCAGTGCATATTCATTGTGGATATCCTGAAAACCCGACTGGCTGGTGGGGCCCCCAGGACCAGGGTTTTGGGGGACCACTGCTCTAGACCAACCTTGGGGCTTTTGATGCATCCTCCCCCTCCGTGCACCGTGGTGCGAGAAACGCTGATTTCCGAGGAAAGAGGAAGGGACCTCAAGTTCCAGCCTGCCCTGGGACGTAAATTGGTAAAACGTTTGCCTCCGAGTTAATTGACCGATCTCGGGCCTGAGTGCCGTGTGTTCAGTTCTTTTAGTGGCTCGCTGACCCTTCTAGCAGTGCGGATTCTGCCGACTGGGCCTGGGCACTGCATTGGGTAAGGGGTGGGTGCTGGCATTCTCCCTGCCTGCATGTAACAGCTGCTTTCTCTCTCCCGCCCGTGGCCAGAGCAAAGCAGAAGACGACGTGGAATCCGGGGAAGAGTCCGGCAGCCACAAACGCCAGAGCCGGTCCTTGATAGGCAGCTTCTCCAAGCGCAAGGTAACGCCCAGGGCAGTGGCCCCCTCCCCACTCCACGGCTGCATTTTTAATCTATTAATGCTCATTAGGATTGACCATCACTTTGGTAGCCCAAAGAAGCAGGCGTTTTATGCAGCTCCTTAATGCTCCTCCTGCATGACCCGGTGTATTGTGGATTTAAGTGAGCGGGGGGGAGGGGCTTCAGCTGTGTATGCGGGCACCACAGGGGAGGCACCTGGAGCAGAAACTGGGGAGTGACACCCCCCCCCCCAAGAGGAGAAAAGATGCTCTGGGGGGGGGAACAAATAATAATAATTTAGAAATTGTTCAGACGAGAATAGAAAAGTAGGAGAAGAGCAGAGGGCAAAATACAATCCAGGAAGAAGCAGTGAGTTGATCAGTTTTCACCTGTAAGGCCAGCGATGGGTTGCTTAGTAGCACATGGAGGCTGCTGCCAGGTAATTTCATCTTTCAGAGGAATCGCCTCTCTCTATAATTACCTGAGCTGTCAAAATTGCAGATGTGCCCTCTGCTTCCTTCCCGTTTGCTGGTTTTTCTGTCCCGCCGTGGTACCTGCAGGGATATTTACCATTCCGGCCGCAGAGCCTAATATCGATTTAAAAATCGCTCTTTTTTTTTTTTTTCTGTCGGATACCTGGTGCTGCAATTTTCTTTTTGCTGGCGGTGGGGGACGTGGTAGGAGGCTTTCCATTTTTGCTAGAAGATTTTTATCCCGTCTCCGTCGTCTGGTCTGTGGCTCTTTTTTTTTTTTTTTCCGGACAGAGTGCGCGCGTTGGACGCGTCCAGGTGCCTGGCGTCTGCCGTCTGTGCACGAGATGCTTTACCTTCTGAGAATGATTCGGGGGGGTGGGGAAGACCACCCGCACGCATTTACCCCTGCCGGGGCGCGCGGGCAGTTTCCCCGGTAACCTCCACGCGCGCGTTTGTGCTTTGAAATTAAAAGGCTCGTCCCTGCCCAGAGCCTGCCCCTCCCCAGATCGCGCTTCTGGTACATGGGGTTGGGGGGAGGTAGGGGAAGTAAAGCACAGAACCACCTTCTTTTCCCCTCAAACTCCTGCTGCCTAGAGATCGAGAGGTAGATTTTAAAAGCCTTGCGAGCGCAGAAACGTCCACACGCATGTGTAAGCGAGCCGCGCGGGGGCTACGCGAATGTTAAATAGCCGGGAAGGATGAATGCACGAGCGTCCAGAAAAAGCAGGCGGAAAAGGCACAGGCTACGGCTCCTCACGGGGCACAGGGTCCAGAGAGAGCGAGAGCGCGCACCTCTGTATAGGGCTCAGCCTGACACTCGGCATGTGCACCATTGTAAGGGGGGTGGGGTCTCTTTGATTCGGGGTGAGTTTTCAGGAGGTGGGTTGGGGGTGCTAAAGACACATTCAGAGGTATTCATTGTAAAATTGACATCACTAAAGAATTTTAGACTTTATAAGCGATGAAAAGTCTAACAAGAGGAGTTGATTTGTACACGGCAGTCTCTGCTAGCTGCATTTTATAAATCAACTCCTTTTCATCGCTTATAAGGAATAAAAGTCTTTAGTGATCTCAGTTTTACAATGAATACCTCTGAATGTGTCTGTAACACCACCCCCCAAACCCCAACCCACCTCCCGACACGCACCCCGAATCAAAGTGCCCTCCCCCCCCTTACAATGGTCCATATACTGAGTGTCAGGCTGAGCCCTATAAAGAGGCTCTCTCTGTCTCCGAGTGCCCCGAGGCCCTTTTAAAATCTACCCGTGAATGCAAACACATTTTCTATTGCATTAAGCTCTTAAGCTGTGGAGCAACCTTGAGATGTATTTTAACGAAGTCATTAGGTCAAACACTGTTTCAGTTTAATTTCCTTTGATTAAATATGAAGATGTTAGGTTTTGAGTGCTGGTGCTGTTTGTTTTAATTCTAAAATAAACAGCATTTGGCAAAAGTTGGTAATGAGAACAAATGCAGGTAATTTTTCACATTCTCTGTAGTTACTCTGAAAAAAAAAAGCGTTTTTCTGTAAAGTACAAAATTCATTTACTTAGGAATGTTTCTTAAGTCGTGGATTTTCTCTGCCTCTCCTGCCATATTTTGTCTGGGTGGTAATTAAAAAAAAATCTGGGAACTGTGATCGAGGGCAGGCTGTGAAGTTACTGGCCTTATTTATCTTCTTCAGAAAAAAGTCGGAAAATTGAAGAAGTCCTCCAGTTTGGAAGAGGATACTGATGACTTTGACCGTCAAGGGAGCATGGCACGAGGGTCCATGCACTACAGCAGGTATGGAATGGGGAAAACCCAGCAATCGTAAAGAATGACCGAGGTTGAATTGCAAGGGATTGGGAAGGACCCTCCAACTTATAACACAAGTCAAACAAGAGGTACGGGGCAGTTTAAATTTAGACACAGGCACTTAAGAACACAAGAAGTGCCATTCTGGGGCAGACCAAAGATCCATCGAGCTCAGCATCCTCTCTGAGAGACCCTGACCATTCTGGATGGCTACGAAAAGCCCAGCAGATCCCAAAGAGTAGATAACATTTCTTGCTGCCTGCTCACAGGGGATATGGGATGGCTTTCCCCAAGTCTGCCTGGCTAATAATTGCCTATGGACATTTCCTCCAGGAATTTGTCCAAACTTTTTTTTTTTTTTAAAGCCCTCTGTCCTAGATGCCTTGGCCATGTCCTCCAACAAATTCCAGAGCTGAATCACGACGATGCCCGCCTCGCCAGCCTGTCGAAACTTGAAACGCCAATGACCATTCTAGCCCTTCGCTTTCTAAATTCGCACAACGACTTGCTGGTTTTTTTTCTTTTCCAAGCACATCTCTGCAGAGAGAAATTTGCAAAGAGAAGGTTTCCTTCCTTGACTGACACCTATAATCAGGGATTTATTTTTTAATTGTCTAGGATAAGCCGGCAGAAGAAAACCATGAAGCTTTCTCGAGCATTGTCCGACTTGGTGAAATACACCAAGTCTGTGGGGATCCATGATGTGGAAACGGAAAGTAGGTGGAACTAATTGACCACAGAAAATTAAATAGCTAATTATGCCCAGAATCTCGGCTTGAAAAGCTGTCTCTCTTAGCGCTTATTTTCATATCTTCCCTCCATGTATTTGGTTGGCAAAATGCATTTACATAGGATCAGGGTATCTTCTCGGGGGTTAAGCCATCCCTTTGTGAAACAATTTCTGATATTCCATCGTTATGGAGCAATATAACTGTAGCCAATATAAAAGTAATTTGCAGCAGCTCACAGAGAGGCCACAAATTACAGAAAAGTGCAGCCCAGTGCGTGCTCTGGGAACAATGAAGGTACAGGATGGCTGTAAGTGCCATTCTCTACAAGAATCTATCTTTTTTAATGGTGGTTTTACTACTGAGACACAAATATTTCACTTGATTCAAAATTTTATGTATTGAGTTATATGAATTGAATAAATGTCAATTATATGAATTGTAATATGGTGTATTTATGCCATGAAATATTGCCTGTACAAGGACTTTTCTTCCCTTTTTTAATATAGATTTCATTCAATTGTATTTTTGTTAGGTTTTGTGTGTGTGTGTGTGGGGGGGTGTTTGAGGGTTTATAATCCTCTAATTCCTTCATCATGTTTTAGATTTTTAATTTTAATTTTTTTTTTTTTAGCTTGACGTTGAATGAGGAATGGTGGCATTGATAGTGCATTGGAATTGGGTTTTCTTGGTTGCGTTGTTGTTTTGTGTCAGAGTAAGAAGGTTTGTTTTCTTGGTTTCCTTCCCCTTTTTCCCCCTCGCTCCCCATTCTACTGCACCCCCACCCCCGTGTGTTAGTTAATTCTAGCTGGCAGGTGTCATCATTCAGTGAAACGAAAGCCCACCAGATACTTCAACAGAAGCCGGCCCAGTACATTCGTTTCAATCAGCACCAGCTCTCCCGCATCTATCCATCATCCTACAGGGTGGACTCGAGCAACTACAACCCGCAACCCTTCTGGAATGCAGGATGCCAGCTAGGTAGGTGTGACGCTCTGGTACCAGTCAATCTGGTTTTCAGTTGCGTGCATGGTCTGAGAGGGAAGCCTGCTAACAGCAGTCCTGCAGCATTTTCGTAAGCTAGTTTATTTGAAAACATTAAAAAAAAAACCAAAAACCCCAAAAAAAACTTCTTTATTCTGCTCTTTGAAAAATTTGTTGAATCGGAGTATTGGAATCTTGCAATTCTGGTTTGCTTTTTTTTCTATTTTTTTTAAACCAGAGTTTGCAGCTTGCATCCTCTGTATAAGTAGAGAACAGTAAAAGCCACTTGGTTCACAACACTGGAGCTGCACAAAACCACCTAATACTCAATATTGGCTAAAATAAAAAATAAAATTCTGTCGCTCTTACACTCTTCTCTCCCTCATTCTTAGCCAGCTAGTTTGCTAGTGATTTTGATCAGATGTCCATTTTACCTTTCATACATGCTATATTCCACCTATTTTTCTCCTTTCTCTACATCATTGGACCTGTGTTTGTGTTATTCCTTTACAGATGATTATTCAAAATCTGTTTTCTGTTTCCCCCCTTTTCTCCGCTTCCGTACAGTCGCATTAAATTACCAATCAGAAGGAAGGATGCTGCAGTTGAACCGGGCCAAATTTAATGCCAATGGGAACTGTGGTTACGTCCTCAAACCCAAGTGCATGTGTCAAGGTAAGGAGCGAGTTTGGTGACAGCCCTGCCGAGAAATGACTTAAGATTAATCTACTTGGGTTACCCTTTGCTCGAGGATGGGCATGTGAGTAACTGGATTTTTCCTTGTCTTGCCTTGTTTTACTGTAGTGGCAGAGAGGGCTTCCAGGCCAGGTTCAGTTGCCAGATGCATTCAGTTTTTAGTCCTGCTGTTTTCAGGGTTGATACGTTGTGGGAGCATTCAACACATCTCTAGGAAGTTACTGGGTATCACTAGAACCATAATACTCACATTATTTCTTTCACTTTTTCAGTTCTACATGTTTATGTATGTTTGTTATTTATTTTGTCCATTTTTTATTTTATATTGTTTTATTACTCTTATTATGGTTGTTTTTAAATGTCATTTTTTTTTAATTATGTTCAACTTTGTAATCCACTTAGACCTACATATTGTATAGGTGGTATAGAAAAGCTTTTAAATAAATAAAATAGAGGAAATTGGCCAAATCATGATTGTTTACTTCCTATTTTTAGACAGGTAGGAGGGCACTAGGAGAATGTATATGAGATGAAATTGTGTGATATTTTATATTTTTTATGCATTTGTTTTTTATTTGTTTTTAGTATTCTGACTCACTCTGATGTTGAAAGATTAAGGGCGAGTAATTGAGTGTTGTGTAAATAAACAGATGGAACACATCTGGATCATGGTGACTTTGCGTCAGTGTTACACTTTAATGGATGACCCCTATGTCTTATAGTTTACCATTTTACATTAAATGAAAAATTAGGCTCTGGATATTCTCTTACTATCTTGACTTCTGATGTCACTGGGTTTTCATGCTTATAAAAATGCATACTTTTATTTTTATATAAACCAAAAGCAGAACTCGGCCACAATTTATTTTCATATATTTTTTTCCTAATGGAAAATTGAAATAATAGCCCCCAATAGCAAGGATACCAGGTGTCATCTTCCTGAAGAGAAGGGGTTTAGTTCTGTCACTGTCAAAGCGTTCAAGCTGCACTTGACTGTCTCAGAATCTGCAAAATCCTGAGACTTCGGCTAAATTAAATGATTATTTCGTGCCCTGTCTCGCTTGCTGTTTCCTTATATATTCTGTTTCATTACAGTGAGCCACGTTTTATGTTCTTCTCTCAGTATGGCCCTGATTTTAGGCTCTGAATTGGAATCCCCAGTGTTAGTTAATTAAAAATTTCAGCAGTTTGACAAATTTTCTTGTGATGCATTTTTCTGTCTCTCTTTTTCTGGTGGTGCAGTGTTGTGCCTAGATCACAGAGCTGTGGCGCCCGGGGACCTGTGTGCCAGTCCCACCAACACTGCCTACTGTGTAACCTCCCCATGCCCTGCCTTATTATAAGCTCTTTTGATCCAGGATCTTTATCGTAGCCTTTGAGCTTTTAAGGGTTGTGTCATGTTGCCCTTTTGTGCTGTCCCCGGACTTTAAGGATATTATCCCAAAGCTGAAATAAATTGAGTGGCAAAGATTTAAATTCCATTACTGCCATTTTTACAGGGTGACGTCTTGCAGGGCACTCAACCTTACTATAATCGAGATTTCTTCCGTAATCTCACTTCCATCAATTTGCAAAAAGTTGGGGGGGAAGGCAGTGAATCAGTTGTGACCTTGGTGATGGCAGAGCATGTGGTCACAATTTTCAAAAGTCGTTTGCCGTGCCTGTTTGTGGCTAGATTGGCCCGTCTGAAACTTAGGCAAAAGGGCGTGCAGGCCTCATCTACCCCCAGTAAAGGTTGGTGGGTTCAGAAGTGGGGTTAGTTTGGGGGAGACAATACCCCTACATACTTGTGCACGTTGTTTTAAAAGGGGGGAAAGTATCCTAGAACAGGCAGATGCAAATCTCTGCAGGTGCATTTTCACAGGGCAGTTTTGAGAAGCAGACTGTTTGGGAAAATAGTAATCTAACTTGTTTTATTAGAGTAGAAAGATATTAAATAATTACATTAAATTTCTGTTTTTAAGGAAGCTTCCTTTTCTGTAGAATACGTGCACCGGCTGTTTGCATCATCCCATTTGCTTGTTCTGCTTTTTCTCCTCCCTCCATCCCCGTTTAGGTGCCTTTAATCCAAATTCCGAAGACCCGTTGCCCGGTCAGCTCAAAAAGCAGCTGGTGCTGAGGATAATCAGTGGACAGCAGCTCCCGAAGCCTCGGGACTCTATGCTGGGAGACAGAGGAGAGGTACGGAGAAGAGGCCATCCTAAGGACACCACATTTGTGTGGCCTCAAAGTAATTTTATGGAATTGCTGTTT
Source organism: Rhinatrema bivittatum (assembly GCF_901001135.1). Classification (NCBI taxonomy): domain Eukaryota; kingdom Metazoa; phylum Chordata; class Amphibia; order Gymnophiona; family Rhinatrematidae; genus Rhinatrema; species Rhinatrema bivittatum. The sequence goes on along the minus strand of NC_042629.1, from coordinate 73,011,804 downwards.
AGCGATCAAATGGATTAATGACTACGAAAACAATTAGTGGTAATGAATGGACACGCAGTAGGGTCCTACCATCCTCTGTGCCTCTCCGTTTTCAATTTATGGTAGATAAGATTAATTTCATTTCACTTAGCTTCCTACATATGTACAGTGACACATTTATTTATGTATTTAGAAATGTATGTATCACTTATTACCACTATGTTTCTAAACGATTTACAAAGACACATTCATAAATTAACAAAAAACATCCTAAATCAAAGATAAACAACCAAACAAATAACAACACAAATAAAACATAATTCCAGTGTCCGACTGGCTGTTATTACTGAGAGAATTGTGACCTACTAAGGGCTATTTGTTTAATATATGTACTGAAAACCTGCTCAAATAGTAATGCCTTCACCATTTTTCCAAAAGTTGTTAATGCTACTTCAGTCTTTATTTGTAGCGTAAGAGCGTTCCAGAGGGTTGGTCCTTGAGTGTAAAACAGGCGTTCTCTTGACTCCTCTAGGCGAACTTGCTTGAATGAAATGGATATCTAAAAGCATTTGAGAAGTTGAACGCAAGGTTCACATTGGGCAATATATTTTTAAAGTTGCATTTATGTTGTGTTGGACAATGCCTTTGATTCCTTTAACACTAGGGTTAGTATCTTAAATTTTATTCTTGAAGAAATGGGTAACCTATGATGTTTGACCAGATAAGGTGTGATGTGGTGGAAAGTTGGAATTTGCTCAATAATTCTTATAGCTGAATTCTGAATATATTGTTGGGCTCGCAAGGTTTTTTGAGATAGAGTGAGTTACAGTAATCCACTGCTGGCATCTCAAGGGAATGAATGACTGTTTTCAAGGCTGAGTTATTGAGAAAAGGTCATATTCTCCTCTACATTTGTAGCTTGAAGTATGAGTTTTGGACTACTTTTTAAATTTGTGGATGAAGGGTTAATCTTGGGTCCATAACTATTTATTTATTTTAAAGCTTTTATATACCGGTATTCGTTGGTACATCATATCGGTTTACAAGGAACTTTATCGTATTATATGATTTCTTACTTCTTTGGAAATGATAATTGGTTTTTCTTCCACATCCAGGGTCTAAGCAATATTGTTCGAAGGTTATCTAGCTAGATACAGAATTTCCAATTTTGACAGATTTAAAACCAAATTATTATTGTTAAGCCATTGGCAAAGATGTTTGAGACAATGGGCTACCTTCAACAAGGTATCTTGGGCCATTCCTTTAATAGGAATAATAGGAATGTCATAGGTGAACATTATGTATTCTACAGACCGATCCGGGCAATGTAGATGTTAAATAACACCACTGGCAGGGCAGAACCCTGTGGTACCCCAGTTTTTAATTCAAAAGGGGCAGATAATGCCCCTGATAATGCAACATTTGATGTTTTCTGTAACTAAGAATGACAGAACTGTACAGATCTAACTTGAACACTCCTGATATAGTCTGTTGTGTCCATCCTAAGCATTATGTTATTGTAACATCTCCGGTTTACGTCTGTAGAGTTGGTCCTAAGAAGAAGCATCTGGGCCCCCCACTTAGCCTATTTTTCCACACACATTGCCCTTTAGACACAGTGGCCCAGACTAATCCCTTAGAACCTTTTCATGAATATATACCTACACAAAATGTTTGGTTTTCTATCAGAGAACGTCAAGGTTCAGCCCTTGTGTTGAGCTTGCCAAAGCTGCTCGAGGTTATCTGTCCATTCCCTTGGGACCTGAGAGCAGCATGTGCATGGATCTGTATAGACCCATTCATTGGACCTTAAAAGTTTTTCAGTGCAGACGTTTAACGTGGGAAGAGGAGCTTTTATATGTTGGTTTAAATGACTTTCAGAATTCTGATGGGTGGCAAACAACAAGCACTTATTATTATAAAGAGGAAAGAAACCACTGTACTACCCTGTGCTCCATGCAATAAACTATTAGCTTCAGGCTTTATAAAAAAAATTACCGTAACTAGTATTTTAGAAATTGAATGTGATGCACCAGGGAATTGCTGCATGTTCCATGGTTGTAATTAGAGCTGTAATAATATCTTAAGCACCTTGCTGTAAAAACTTTTATTACAGATGAACTTAAGACAGCCAGAGTCGGTGGCACAGTGGTGATTACAAGAAGTCATTCTTAATATGGCCTGAAGCAATTAACCATTCACCACAGACTGATCAATAAAATCTTCCCTTGCTAGGCTTTGTAGCTCAACAAACACATGCTTGATAAAACTTGACTAATATGAGAAACCTCTGGCTTGTTCCTAGTCTGTCTTCACCAGTCCCTCTGTTTTGTTTCTTTTCTTCAGATAATCGATCCATTTGTAGAAGTGGAGATAATAGGGTTACCGGTGGACTGCTTCAAAGAGCAAACTCGAGTGGTTGATGATAATGGTAAGGAATCAGCCAGCAGACTTAGCTCCGCCATCATTGAGCCGGCAGGGCATGACCAGTACTAGAGGTTTATGCTTTGCTTAGTTTCTATTCCGGTTGTACGTCCTCTGGCCACCAGATGGAATTGTATCTTGCACTGTGCCCCAATCAAAAGGTTTATGGGATTTTCTTGCTTTCTAGGATTCAACCCAATGTGGGAGGAGACTCTTCTGTTTACTGTACATATGCCTGAGATAACCCTGATTAGATTCCTGGTATGGGATCATGACCCTATTGGGCGTGATTTTATTGGACAGAGGACAATAGCATTTAAGAGTATGATGCCAGGTAAGGGGGTACTTATTCTAATTTGCTTTAATGTTACTGCATAGACGTAACACACTACGTTGACAAAGGATAGTTGTGCCAGCAGAAGCTCCCAAACTCACTCTTTGAGACCCTCAACAAAGTCTTGATTTTCAGGGTACAAGAATTGAATATTTTTGAGAAATAATTTGCATTCATTCAGTGTAAGAACCTGATTAGTCTACACACGTGTCATAATGAATATCAGATCTATGTTAAGTCTTAAGGACCAGATTCAGAAAGTCGTGATTCAGCGTGCAAAACATAGCAAGACTAGAAGAAAGGTTAAGAATTCTCTGTCATGTGCTGACAACTGTTGAATACATTTGGCTAGTTCTGCATTATGGCAATGTAGTCCCTCATATTGGTTAATCTTTTTAATCTCTGTTCTCTGAAAATAAATTCAACCAACCCAACACATTTTAACAGGGTCTTAAGAGATTTCCCTCTCGCTGGATCATATTTTAAGGTTCTTGATTTTGATTCATGTACTCAGCCTCTATCTCAGTTAGCTGTTTAAAAATTCAGTTGTATGGATATTCTGATATATTTTATAGTAGCCCTTCTCTGATTTGAGACAATCCGACATTGAAATGCTCTTAAGAGGTAGATAGATTGACACCGAGATGGGAGACTCTTCTGTTCCTTTCAGCACCTCTGCTGGCTATGGGGGTTGTTGCCATCTTTCTGCAATTCATGTCATCTCATCTCATCTCTGCAAATGTTTGAAGAAAAGAATTAAAGAGCATCGCCCTCCCATGGGAGAGGCTTTGAGAGGAAGGCAGTGGACAGAATGGTAATCATTATGACCAAAGTGAAGGAAGCTTCTCGCCTTCTCTTACAGGAGTAGAGATAGGGGGACTCTGTACCAGCTCTTTGGCAACTTGTGTAGCAGTGCAGTAAAACAGGAGCAGGGCTTTAAGTGGACATTCGCCATATGAATACTCATTAACTCTGTGTACTCTGGGCTTTCAGGTTATCGACATGTGTACCTGGAAGGTATGGAAGAGGCATCCATTTTTGTTCATATAGCAATTAATGACATCAGCGGTAAGGTGAGTACATTCCCACAAACTTGCTCTGAATTGCACTAATAACCATGTGAGCAATGTTATGCCACTAACTTGTAAGGGAGAATTAAAAAGATTATCATTCAAAACACCACGCAGTGAGGCTTTTGTGGATGGATTATTTTACTGTTCTGAAAATTCTCCGTTGCATGATCTATATTATATCATACCAGTGCCCCCCTAGCTATTTTCACCATAAATTGGTTGATGATAGTTAAACAGTTTAATGTCCAGCAAAAGGGGTGTATATACTAAAATGTGTTGGAGTATCTGGCGTGTACATTAAAGGCCGATATTAATTTAAATGCTGATGATACCCGTGTTACTGCAGATGCTAAAGTACATGTGTTACTGTGCATTAAGTTTAACCGCACATTTTCAGGTACACAAACTTTTTCACTGTGCTAATAGGCTAATGTGCTATTTTGCATACGTTGGAATATCATTACCTCATTAGCATATATTTCACGTTAACACTGTTGCAATCTAATTTACTCATGTTAACAGCTTGAGAACGTTTAGCATGCGTTAATGCTTGCGATACCATTAATGTGCCTCAGAAAATGACATTTTTAATCCAGAAAGAGGTGGAATGGTTGGGATGCTGCTGGGTACGCCAGGATTATTTTTAATAAGAAGTTGTTGCCACGTTTCAGCTGTAACCCGGAGCAGTTTAAAGTTCGTAAATATATATAATATTGATGAAATCAGAAGAAGAAATATTTCCATTTCCATTCTTGGTGACTCAGATTTTGAGTTCATGGTTAGTATTGTCGTTAAAAGCCTGTTTCCTTCAAGTTCATCTCGCTTTCTTTGCGTAATACAAATGGAATTCCTAGAAGAAGCGCTGCAGGAATCTCTAAGACTGGCCATGTTAAGTGTTCTGTGTAGACATCTTGTTTTTTTTTTACACTTGATTTTTCACTGCATCTTCAATTATTTCCAAGGAAACAGAACACGTTTTCTCCTTATTTCCAGGGCAAGAATGAAATATTCAGGCTCTTACAGCAGGTGGCAGTGACAGCAGATTTTTTTTTTTTTTTTAAATTTGCTTTTTGTGTAAATTCAATAGACGTTCCCTGACACATCCACCCTCAGAGGGGGTGCTACTTAGGGGCCAGAAGTGAGGGCAGAACTCAACTATCTTGATAGAATGAACTCCCCTTCCTGTGTTTGTTTTTTTTTTTTTACTGTCTCAGATGATCTGTGCACTGTTATGAAGAATTATGTTCTTCCCCTCTCGTTTGTATGATCTATGTATTGTCAGGTTTCTCTTATTCTTATTCATATTGTTCCCTGCTCTGAACATAGGAAGGGCGGGTAATAAAAGTCTTTTAAATAAATAAAAAAATAAATGTATCTATCAGTTCTACAAGAGCTAAGGAACAAATCTGATGGAAACGGCCTTCCTTGGGTCTGCTTGCCATACAGCTACTAAAGCTCCGTGTACTCTGATATAACTGGAGAAATCGGTGCAGTCTTCTACTGCTGCAAAATACATTTTGAATAGAGTTACCAGATAAAGACGGGCTTGAACCAGTCCTAGTTTTTCTCTCTGTTGCATTCGTGGAGGTTCCTTCCCGCTTCTTCAGAGAGAAACCAGACAGCATTTGAGCAACTGCTGCTTCATACAAGGGATGCTTTGTGGAAAAACGCAGAGTTAGGCGAGTGCTAGGCTAGGGCCGAGATCTCTACCTGCGGGTTACTGAAAAACCTGCCCGGGAAGCCCCAGCATACAACTTCAAGAGCAAAGTTAAAGGGACTTGTCCAGTATTTCAACCTATCATGCAAAGCGCTGAAAAATGGTGTGTTTTATTTTTATTGCGCTCTCAGTTGAAAATAATTTACTGATGTAAAATTATGGATTTTAAGAGATGACATTAATTTTGACAGTGCAGCACTTCTTTTCACCTCCAGTCTGGATACAGCTGAAGGGCTGGTTAAGTAAATCCATCTATCCAACAGCATAACAACCTTTCTGCTAGTTCACCAGTCGGTGTGAAATTTGGGGGGTGGGTTGACGATTGGCCTGACATCTTCCCTACTGAAAATAACTGACTTGAGAAGGGTAAAAGCTGAAAAGCGCTCCAAATCCATGCACTGGTGTGGTTTAGTTCTCCTTCGTTCTTCACTTTTTAACTTTCCAAGAGCCTCCAAAATCAGAAGGGATGAAGACTGCTGACGTCTGAAGAGCTGGTTTTGTTCCTGATTTATTCTTGCTTCCTGAAATCTGAGCGTGCTGGCATGTACAGGGTTAAAATGAAAAGCCGGCTGAAGTGTACAGCAAAAAAAAAAAAAGAGGGGATTAAACTGCTTAACCTAGCCTTCTCTGAACCATTTTACCCACCGCGCAAGCGAACAGCAACCCCTCTCTCTTAATGCTATGTTACTGCTAAATGTGTTTGTATTACTTTTCCCCGGCTGACCTCGGCCCTTATTCTAAATTGTTGTCGTCTCTTAAAATGCTTACTTCTTGGTCTGTCTCCTCTGATCTCTGTATTTTGATCTTCTCCAGTTCCCCTCCCGTGTGCTTTTTTTTTTTTTTTTTCCCCTTCTCGTCGCTCCCCCCTCAATGTTTCCGTCTGATTTGCCTTTTTACTCTGTCTGTTTGTGATTTCAGTGGACATCTCTGTGTCAAAACTCTCCTTTTAGAAGCAGGAAAAGTTTAGGGGCCACGCTGGTGGTGGTGGTGGCCCCTCCCCCTACTCGTGTCTCAGGAAGGTGTAGTGAGAACCGCAACCAACCTGCATGTTTCTGATCAGTGACATCATTGCTGTTTTTCCCTTAGCATCCGGACCTCCCTCAGCTCCTCATTGTGATTTGTGACATTCCTTGCTGGGGTTTTTTCAGGGCATTCTCTGCCAGAAACTCCTGCATTTAAGAAGCAGCTCCAGGATACATTAATCTAGTCCCTTCTCTTTAGCTCGTTCTTGCTCTGCCTCTCTATCTTCTCTGTGGGCTGTGATACCTTTTTATTGGGCTAACTTGGAGAGTTATCCAAAGCTTTCAAGATCACATCCATCCCTTTTTTGTTTTTAGTACCTTAGCAAATCAGGATAATTCTTATGTTGGCCTGGTAAACGCATCACCAGCCTGATGAGAAACCAATTCTCTTTAGGAGCAATGTGGCCTTTAAAACTCTGTTATCTAATTCTGACACGAACTCATTCCTTCTCCTGCGTTTTCTTTTCTCTTTTCTTTTTCCTCTTTTCTCTGAGATTTCTCATCACCTTTCAGAGGTAAACAATAACTAATAATACTACGAGTAGGATTGGAGGGGGGGAAAGCACTACTGTGCTTAATCTGTGGGGGGAAAAATAATAGAGCCCCCCTGTTTCTCATCTGTTCTGGTGAAACTTTAAGGCCCCAAATATTTGCAGGGGGACGATTACAGCAGTTTATCCTGGATCTTCTTCTAAATGATTCTCCTTTACCTGAAACCAAACTCGCACTGGATTTGGGGTCTTGAATCGGTAGTTGGATTCAAGGGTGATGTCTGTCCCTTTCTCCGATAACGTCATCGTGACTGAAGATGCACTGAATCAGAAAGGGTCCTCCTGGAGACCCGCACTTCCATGTCACCCATCTCATCAGTCTGACTAGTTGGGGTTTTTTTGTTTGTAATATGTGTAATGATTTGTGTGTGTGTGTGTGCCTGAGAGAGATTTCCCACTTCACAACTGTTTGAAATGCTGCTAGCTCCATCTTTTAGCAGCCTAGCTCATTTTGTATACTTGCCAACTTGCATCAATCAGATTGCATTTAGGGGATTTGCCTGCATTCAGCTAAGCAAATGCTTCATGGTCCTCCTGCTAGCGGCAGCCGATGTGGCTCAGACTTACCTAATGAGGCTAGAGTGGGCAAGTTCTTTAGACTCTCACAGGGCTTTCCCATTAGATCTGTTCATCGGGGAGGAGCATCGCGAGCATTCAGAATCCTGTCCGCCATTAACTGGGCAGCCCGGACACCCTTGAGCTCCTATCCGCCCCCACCCCCAGCCCTGCTGGGCTCCACCAACAGTTACACACAAGGAAAACGCGACACACAATTTGGATGCAAAGGGCTGCAGCCGTTTATTAGAATCCCTAACATGGGAGTCTAATCAGGCGCTGAGTCCAGTCCATAAGGTTTACAGAAATCGTGATTGGGCAGGTGCCAATACTTTAACCTCCGCCCATGTGGAGCTGTGGGGTCCGCCCCTAGCAGGCCCCCGGAACTGGAGTCATGACTGCCAAGCACCGGATGGGCTCCCCATCTCGGGCCGCCAAAAAGCAAGCCCCCTGCTGGAGGGGATCTCGGCCGCCACAAAGTGATGGTACACATTGGCATCTCCCAGCTTACTTCTAATGCCTCTGCAGTTACAAATACAAATGCGCTCCTGGACTCTGTCGCCGCCACCACAGGGTCCCGGCACACGCAGGCATGGAAGTACCTTCCATGCCTGCGTGTGCCTTCCATGAGACTGGAAAATTGGGCATCCAAATGGCAGATGAAATTTAATGTGGATAAGTGCAAGGTGATGCATATAGGGAAAAATAACCCATGCTATAATTACACGATGTTGGGTTCCATATTAGGTGCTACAACCCAAGAAAGAGATCTAGGTGTCATAGTGGATAACACATTGAAATCGTCGGTTCAGTGTGCTGCGGCAGTCAAAAAAGCAAACAGAATGTTGGGAATTATTAGAAAAGGAATGATGAATAAAACGGAAAATGTCATAATGCCTCTGTATCGCTCCATGGTGAGACCCCACCTTGAATACTGTGTACAATTCTGGTCGCCGCATCTCAAAAAAGATATAATTGCGATGGAGAAGGTACAGAGAAGGGCTACCAAAATGATAAGGGGAATGGAACAACTCCCCTATGAGGAAAGACTAAAGAGGTTAGGACTTTTCAGCTTGGAGAAGAGACGACTGAGGGGGGATATGATAGAGGTGTTTAAAATCATGAGAGGTCTAGAACGGGTAGATGTGAATCGGTTATTTACTCTTTCGGATAGTAGAAGGACTAGGGGACACTCCATGAAGTTAGCATGGGGCACATTTAAAACTAATCGGAGAAAGTTCTTTTTTACTCAACGCACAATTAAACTCTGGAATTTGTTGCCAGAGAATGTGGTTCGTGCAGTTAGTATAGCTGTGTTTAAAAAAGGATTGGATAAGTTCTTGGAGGAGAAGTCCATTACCTGCTATTAAGTTCACTTAGAGAATAGCCACTGCCATTAGCAATGGTTACATGGAATAGACTTAGTTTTTGGGTACTTGCCAGGTTCTTATGGCCTGGATTGGCCACTGTTGGAAACAGGATGCTGGGCTTGATGGACCCTTGGTCTGACCCAGTATGGCATTTTCTTATGTTCTTATGTTCTTCCACCCGCATGTGACGGGCACCCCCCAAACAACGGCTACAGCTACTGCATTGGATGGGTGAATAGTCTCTGCATAGCTTGCAGGAACAGATCGCTTCCCAAGTTCGACAAGTGTACTCCGTCCGTGGCATGGGCATATAATTGTGCACAAATGTCTGTCCACCCATTCCTGTCACAAATGATAACCACTATGTCGCCAAGTACCTTCCCAGTCCCAGTGCACTTAATGCTCTGTCAAGGTATGGTTTCTAGCCAGCGGAATCTTGAAGGGTGGCCACAATGAGGCAAGGCAGCTCAGTCTTCCATGATTGATGATGACGTTGGTACCTAAATCATTGCAACCAAAGCAACCAAATGATAATAAGGTAAGGTGGTGTTGGGCTCACTCTTGCTGACTGCGGCATGGACTAGAGCTGGCGCCAACACATGCCTCCTTGACCCAGCCGTTTGATTGCCCCTTCTATTGTCCATTCATCTCTGACAACCATCGAGGGATGGCCCTGCTATGACCGCCTTCACCAGCGGGGTCCTGGGCAGTCCTCCAAACAGCAAGAACCTCCAGGGCCCATCACAGATGTGTCCAGCCATTTACCCATCAGTCCCGATCCCCAGGCCTGACAGCACGCCCATGGCCAGGTGTCAAGAGGTCCTGGGCAGTCCGCCACAAAGCAGGACCCTCCAGGGCCCCTCACAGATGTGTCCAGCTGTTTAAGCATCAGGCCTGATCCCCAGACCTGACATTAGCACCCATGGCCCAAGTGCTGAGGGGTGGCCACAAGGCCGCATGCCCCTCAAAAAGGGTCTCTCTCCCCATGAGCACCCCTTATGACTGTCTCCACCAGAGAGGACCTGGGCAGTCCGTCACGTGGCAGGACCATCCAGCCCCTCATAGACATGTCCAGCTCTGATACGACAAGGCCCGATCCCCAGCCCTGTTGCGGCAAGATAATCCAGAGCCCACGTGTATGACAACCTTCACTGGAGGGGGTACTCTGTAGTCTGCCCCCTGACCTTGTCATCTTGATGAGACTGATGAGCATGGACTTTGGTCCGTCCTGGACTGTTCGTGAAGCTAAATTCCTCCCACTGCAAGCTTCTCAGCTATAACGCGTTCCGCCGATGTTCTGCAGCTCACTGACACGCTAAGCTCCAAGGACTGCAAGTGCAAGGCCATCTTGATGAACATAGTCTAGCACTCGCTTGCTGCTGCCTTGGGCAGAACGTTTTAAAGTGCTGAGCCGTAAGGTGGTAAGAGCCCATTTCCAACTTCGAGCAAGCGGGAGGGTGGTGAGTGTACCAAATTATTGAATGTTCCCTGCCATTTAGTGTGCCAGGGCTTCCCTAATTGGATTGCTGTTAGACTCGCCATTCCTTACTGCAACATGGGCCAGGATTGGTGACATCGCATGCCTTCTTGAATGAGGCATTTGATAGTCCAGCCCACAAACGTTTCTCATGCGATGGATGAATAGCCAACTATCCATGCCAAATGATATTGGACGACAGCAGGGCGTAGAAGGAGAACTTAGATCTTAGCATGTACCTGACAAGGTGCCCTTCATGGCCAACGTATTACATGTAAGCTCCTGACCTCCATCGACACAGCTATTGTATAATAGCCAGTGGAATACTGGCTGTGACAGAACTGGAAGAGCTCAATGCGGGATGAGTGAGCTCAGTGACATTTGCTCTGAAGCCCTTCTTCCATGAGGGTTTCTCTAAAACTGGTAATGGCTTGAAGAGGATTTCTGACGGTGAAGCAAAACAGACCATCCCCTTTGGGCATAGGGTTGACCGGTCTTGAGCTGGGGTGTTCATTTTAAGTATAAGCGATTCCTCATTAAGCCGCGTAGCTGTGATGGATTACACGATGGTGCTGTAAACACGCCAGGTTCCAAACAATCCCGCAAATCCAAGCCGGAAGGGCATAGTCTTGAGCTTGCCCATTGCTAACAGGGCAAGACGCTCCAAAAACATAAAGCATAGGTCATGAGTCAGAGGCCTTTGTACGTTGTGCTGAGGCAGGAGGGACCCTCCTAGGCCCATCAAGCATTACCCCTTTATACGGCGAAGTACTGCCCCGTGGGGTCCGAATCAAAGAAATCCAAAAAGCAAACAATTTACAACCTTATAAACATGATTGTATGAGCACTTTCACCTTGCCATTTGATTCTGCCAGCGTTAAATCCATTCTGAAGCAAACATTGTATTCTTAAGTACAAATTAGAAGAGTAGGGGGAATTACAATTTCCTAAGTGCCTTACCTGAACATATTGAATTACATATCAGCAAACTTTCTGTGGCTTTCTCGGCACCCTCTCACTGCAAAGCAAGTTTGGAAACATTTCCCACTCACGACCAAGCAATGTTAAAGTGAATGAACAGAAATGCTCTAGAATAAGATTTCCTCTGCTGGACCCGATAGCTACTGTAGCACTGATTTAGGAGGGAACTGATTTGGATTCCTAGAAACACTAATTTTCCACTGCCAATAGCAAGCTTCTGGGCGCAGAATATCACATCCTCTTTAACAGTACTGATCCGCATAACACGTTTTCACTTCAAGAAAACTAGCCACTAGGTATGAATGAACCATGTTCCTAGGCAGTCCCGTTGTGTGGCGTGTGCTATGTAGGTAATCGATCCCGCTGTGTGGCGTGCGGTACGTAGGTAATCAATCCCACTGTGTGGCGTGCGGTACGTAGGTAATCGATCCCGCTGTGTGGCGAGCGGTACGTAGGTAATCAATCCCGCTGTGTGGCGAGCGGTACGTAGGTAATTGAGGACCAGTGGTCAGCAATGAGAAACAGCTTTGCTTTGTTGCAGTTGTCAATGCAGGCGCTCCGTGATGGTGGAGCCAAAGGTCGGCATAGCTGCTGTGCTATTCCCTTCCACTGATGCACAATTTCAAGGTGAAACTAAAAGAGAGGGATGAGTTTGAACCACAAACTCTGCACCGCTTGCAGATACTGAACTTCTATAAAGGGAACCATGAGCTGGCGCACACAAGCCCTCATGCGTCTATAATTGCCGCCCTGCATCTCGTTCACCAGGTGCCATCTGGCCAGGCGCTTCCTTCTGTGATGGGATAAGGGCCGCACTTCCTGCCTCTTCCCTGATGTGCTTTCAGCGCCTCGAGTATGCTGGGAAAGGGATCAGCTGGGGTATAAAATGGGTAGAGCCTCCCACTTGGCTGGATATCCTAGTCTACTTGACCCTTACTGGGAGGGGGGTAACCCCTATCCAGGTGTCCGTGTCCTAAATATGGGACATGATGGCTTGCTCAGATGTTAGGGCCTACACTGTTACATGGATGCCACCGCTGAACCTGCCTGTCCCTTGCCTCCACCAGACATATGGGCATTACCACAGGGAGAACAGTATTCGGAGGTTTTCATAGTATGCGTTCCTCTTGGGTAACAAAACGCTTCATAAGCTGTGGAATGCTCTTATAAATAAATGAGACTATTAGGCATGTGACTTCAAAATAAGTTCCCACTTGTTGCGTATAGTGTGAAAGATGCTCCCTTTTTATTACAAAAGTAAAAGATCGTCCTGTTCTCACAGTTCCCTGAGTGGATCAGAGTCCAGATCTGGGACATCAGCATCACTTTGATTCTGCCTCAGCGATGTCACAACCATTAATGTACGATGAAGGAAAATAGAAGCAGGATGATCATATAAAAAAAAAAAAAGATTTGTTTGCTTGCACATTTACTGGAGCCTTCAGGAATCAGAAACAATTGGAGGACAAAAACTGAAAAAGCACAAGCAGTGAAAAAGGGGGAGGACGTTGATTAGCGGTGGCTGGTGATTGCTCATTAATCCTTTCTTGCCAGAGGGTGTGGATTTCATTTCCCAACAGCATACTATGAGGTTTTTCATTTCCTGCCAATAATGGGAGCCTGTGGGCTTGCAAAAGCATAAGCAGGGGCCTGTGAGGCAGGTCCTGTTCATATAACACACGTGGTGCATGTTTTACGCGTTCAGTGTAGTACTGGTAAATCCCGAGGATGAACCGAGTCAGCGCTGAATGCCCTAGCACAGTCACAGAACTGTCAAGTTTCTGCAGTCACCCAGTGGCAGAAGAGGCAGCCTATGCAGCAGACAAAAACAATTTTATTGGGGAGAATGAACAAAATGCTTTCACTGAGGGACGTGGTTGAACCTGTCTTCTTATCTTAGCAATGGAGAAGTTGGCAAGTATATATTGAATGTCTACTGAAATGTTGAGAGAACGTTTGTGCAAAGAATGTCGTATCCATTGCGAACGATGAGCTGAGCCATTTTCTCTATTATGATTCTGACTTCTTCAGGATGTATTTCTCTTTATTTACCGATATGTACAGAAGTGCCATCGGAGGCCTTATGTATGGTAGGAAATTTTGCCGATGATGACATTCAATTATATTGTGACAATCTTTTCTATATCTTGGAGGGGAGGAGGGGCCATCAAACGCAATCTTTACTATTAAATTCCAAGAAACAAAAAAATGAAGATTAAAATATAAGTATTTCAGTCTCTTAGAACCATTTTTTTGTGGAGAAAATGGCCACCTGTAAATGTAGAATGTGTATAGCCAACGGCATTGCATTATAATGCCTGAAATTCACTGTTTTGGCATCCTGGTACTGACGAAGTCTTTCAAGAGAAGAATGCATTCTTGATATCACAGCAGGTGAAGGGTGGATTGCCTTACAAGAACGGTCATACTTTTTCATTTCCTACATGCATTTCTGTTTTACCCTTTGATTTCTTGGCTAAGTTATTTTAATTTGATAAATAGACTGCTTAAAAAAAGTTGTTGCACAGCTAACTAAGGTTCAACCCAAAACGATAATCTTAAAAAATATATCAGTTGAATGCAGTTTTCAAAACACAATCATAAATAGATAATTACAAAAATGATAATAAATAATAGCCTGAAACCCAGCTAAAGCCTGCTCTCATTCTTACTAAGGAATGGACTAGGTGAGTTCTTGAATTAATTACAAAAACAAAAAATATATATATATAAATGTTGATGGACAAGACCAACCTACTTCAGAAACTCAGTCCCTAATGAGCTCCAAAGAGGTGGCCTTTCCCCAACTCTGGCCACCCCTTCAGCCCCTAGTGACATAATCAGGAGGCCTGGAGTCGGAGTGTCCTCAGGTAGACCTGGCAGGGAGAGCTTCATGGCCACATCTTTTGGTGAGGGAAAGGAATGAAGTGCTTCCTTCAGCGGGGGAAAGAGGATGACAAAGTGAACAAAACTCCTTTTCCACTAGTCACAAGCTATGCAGTGGTTCACTGTTTAATTGTAGGAGTTTTTAGTTCAGCTTTAAAGGGTTGTGTTGACCAACCCTGTAGGTCGATGATAACACTGGGCATTTCCATTGTGCAGACTCTAGGATTCAGGTGTAGCATGCAGGTGATGTGTGTCATTCTCAGAGAGCCGGAGGATGATCACTGTTGCAGAAGTGATCCTTGTTGGATCAAGAAGGGCACAGAAGGCTTCACTGGAAGACCTTAATCACTTGGCAATGTCAACCCAAGGGGAACAGTAGGAGAAAACAGTGGGAATGGAAATGTAAATTTGAAAAGATTATTACCACATAACTCCCTGCACATTCGATATTACAATCTTTTAAATCTGTTGATGGTGAAAACTAGTTTTGATGATCCGGCTGCATGGGGTATGGATGAGCACTTAAAACACTGCTGCTCCAGCCTCAAATTCCTTCCTCCTCCCCTCACACTCTCACTCACACTCTCACTCTCACTCACTCTCTCACTCTCACACACTCACTCACACATAGTGTGGGCACTTCTAGATTGCTGTTCCCTTTAAACTTTACCCCTGAAAGAATGGCAAGTGGCATAAAGATTCAGATTCTCTTAAATGTCCCGGAATGTTACAAAAACCAGAAGAAATCTGAAGGCAATTTTAAACTACTGGCTGTCTTTTAACAGCCAAATAAAAGTTATAACATTTATTCAACGTGCAAAAAATTAGGTTTTTTTGTTTTTGTTTTTGTTTTTTTAATTTCTAAACTGAGCAAACATGTCTCAAGTTCCAAAATTTTTAAAGAGAAATCCGGGGTGGGGTTTTTTTCCCCAGATGCACTGGGAACTTTGCCTTCTTTCTGTGCCCTTAATTTCTAGGCAAAATAATCGTGAACAGAAGCGATGTCAGGAAGTCCTCAGTCTCCAGATACTTTAGAGCCCAAAATAAAAGTGAGAAGCGGTCTGCACTTTCAGGAGCCCATTAAAAAATTAATTTCTTATGTACTTTGAAAACTTATAGCAAGCTGTTGTGATGTTTTGTTTTTTTTAATTATTATTATTTATAACACAAATCTGGGCTGTCTGTGGTTTGTCTGCTCTGTGGCTTCCAGGTCTTACTATTGAGTTTAATTTTATGGTCTGGGATGTGGGGAGGTTTAAAATTACTCGGTTGATTGGTTTTGTATCGTTTCCTATCTGAAATGACACAGAAAAGAAATTGCATTTGCGGGTGCCAGAACACAGAAATGAAACAAAAATATTAGTAAACAAAAAGGACAAGGGAATAAATGTGGTGGGGGTTTTTTTTCCATACAGACCCCTATTTACAATTACAACATGTGGTTTGGAAACCAAGTTATCTTGTCTGATTAGCAGTTAGGCTGAGCTCTGGCACTGCCATTTGTGCGTGACAGCCTAATCCTCGCTCCTAAGATCTATTGCAGCAGCTCGGGGCAGTAAGGCTTGTACAGGAAAAGACAGATGAACACTTCTTATCACAGAAAGGTGAACCATGAATGTGCACCCATTACCTCTATATTTATGCAGCTCTGGGGGCTACAAGACCAGGGGATTTTAGGATGGAGCCTGATTTAAAAACATTCGCGACCTGGAACCACGGGATGCCTGATAATATCATCGTGTAATTTGACAGTTTTATGTCTCCGCATACCTGCTTGCAAACTAAAAAGAGTTCGCCATTGGCATGGATGTGCATTTGTTTGAAACAATGTAAGAAATATCGATGGGATTTCTTATGTCGTTTTTGTTTCTGAAATAAAAAAAATGTTTTGGAGGAGGTTTGTTTTTTTTTTTGTTTCATCATTTCATTTTTTGAAGAGGCACCTGCTGTTTCAGAAAATCAAAAAATAAATTTTGGGCTGCATATTTAGTTAATTTAAAATAATGCCTTTCAAAATTATGGTCATAGAGGTGCACAATAAAAATGCATAAAATGCACCATAAATAATAAAACATATCAGCAAAATATCACAAAGAACAGAACATCTTTAAACAGTTATGTAATAAAGGCTACAAAGACATCCTACATCCCTACCAGTTTCATTTCTAGCAGTCTGGCTGTTGGACACAAGGGAGCTCCCTTTTCTCACAGATACATCTGTTGGGAGTTTTCATTCCTACTTGAAAAATATATAACAAAAATTTTAGTAAAACATTTTATTTATTTATTTTGCATTTGTAGGCCGCCTATACTGAGGCCTGCAGCAGCTTACAGTAAAACATAACTTAACAAGCAATAGTACTCTCAGTCTCAAAGGCTAAATTTAACAGAACATTGACCTGTAATTATGATTCTGAATTTACAAGACTTCCTTGGATTTATGCTGTGTCATCAGCCTAGGTGCCATAAGGGATGACTGATCCAGTCCTCGTTTTGCACCCTGGCATGTATGGACTTGTAGTTCTCATTTCTTTAAGACCTACGGGATCTACAAGTTCATGACCCTTATTGCATGCAACTTACTGGTATATCTAGTATTAATTAATTGTCAGCAAGCTGCCTGCCTATCAGGGACTGTTGGATGAATGAAAATGACTTAACTTTGTTCTCCCTGTTGGTGACATAATTGGGCCATCCAACTGATCAATGTCTGTTTCAGTGTTGGGTATTCCTTTCATGCCTTGAATGCCATCGTTGGCCAGGAAGATGCAGCTTAAATTTCAAAAGTTTTTCTCACCAGGCAAAAACAAATTGGGGTATAAGGCAATAGTTAAGGATGTATACCTTCCAAGTCACAGAGCAAACACACCTGTACAACTCAGTTTTATGTTTTTAAACTGTAGATCTTTTTATGCTATTCAAGTGAAAGTGAGCCATCTCAAGGCGGTCCATTGACCTGCATGAAGTTAGTTGATAATCTCAGCAAAAGAGACTTAGCGTGGAGACTGAACTACAGTCTGCCCTGCATAGAGAAGCATGATCTCTCTTTTTAGCATGGCTGAGGCGCATTGTTAACAGTAGGCGTCAGCTTGGGACTGCTATTGTCCAAACTGGACCTGTTCTATGGGCAAATGGAGGACTTCAGTTTCTAGCACTGTCGATCTGAAGCCTTTCACAAGCACTAAAACAAATGGAAACTAAAAATAAAATAAAAAGGAGTAAAATGTTATAGTCTAACCATAAGAAGCCTAAAACGAATTCTGAATAATTTGGAAAATGTCATCATAACATGGGGGATTTTTTTCCTTTTCGTTTTCCTCATACGTTAATCTTCATTATTTCTGACATTCCTGCATGGGGCAAACTTTCCTTTTATATTTTTTTCTTGCTTGTTTCTTTCCTTTTTTCTCGGCAGGTCAAGCAGGCTATGGGCTTAAAAGGACTTTTTCTCAGAAACCCAAAACAGGCCTCCCTCGACAGTCATGCTGCTGGGCAGCTGCATCGGAAACCCTCCTTTAGCAGCCACATCTTACGGAGGACCGCCAGTGCTCCCACCAAGGGCCAGCAGAAGACCAGAAAGGGCTTCCCTGAGATTGCCATTGATACCAAAGACAACAGCTCGGAAGGAACTAGTGAAGACAGGGATTTGGATGACTCATCGCAGCCTCGCTTTGACAAAGATCCAGAAAGCGCTTCCCCAGCACCTGTTCTAAGGGACGGCTCCGATGGGGAGCTCCACAGCAAGGGGTTTAAAGGTAAGAGCTGTAGTTCCAGTAAAAGCAAAACTCAGGCTGACTCGCTAAAGGCTACCATTTTCAGTGAACCGGTGAGGAGGTCTGACCAGGTCCGTCATCGCGAGAGCCCTAGTGAAAAGTCGGGTGTCTTTGCCCGATGTGCCATGAATGGATCGGGTAGGATTGGAATGGCGACCAACTGTATGAAATGTATGATTGGTTCAAGTGAGAGTCCCGATTTAGAGTTCGGATGGAACGATAACATGACCCAACCTCTTGCAAGAGATATACCACAGCCCAATCAGTATAGCAGCATCAATGGAGAGGAAGGGCTAGAGCTGCAGTCCTATAGTGTGACAGAGCAGCCTAGAAGGCGGCTGTCAGATTTACAAACTTTTGGCAATCATGGGAACACAGACGATTTACCAAGAAATGCTCAGTCTTTTGTGACCCCAGGCAAGAAAAGTGGAGAATCAAAGTGTTCCGGGGTGAAAAACCATCCTCAGCAAAGATGGCAGTGCCAGTCAGGTGGCAAATATGGAAGCACTGTCAACTTGGTTACCACCAGCTGTGGATCGGCTTCGTCCACCTCCAGCAGCCTAGAGAGCCTTGAAAGTCCAGAACTAACTATGCACTGGCCTGAAAACTCACGAAGGCAAGTGGGCACCCTACAGAGGGAAATGAATGCCTTGTTTGTTCAAAAAATGGAGGAAATTCGAAGTAATTCCCCTATATTCTTTGCTGGTAAGACTAGATTTTCTTCATCCCATTGCCCATCTTAGACTGCCTCATTGCTTCAGCATTGCTTAGACGTTTCCATATTGCTTAATTTTCTTTTGCCATTCAACATCATTTTCTTTTGTAACACAGAGTTGGGCAAAGCTAACTTGAGCAAAGACTGTAACTCAGTTTTACATCTTGTCAGCAGAGTCAAACAGGGCCAAGACAGAGCATAGGCTGAGTCAAAGCAGCTTTTGACTTCCAGTTGAAAATATGATCTAATCAACAGTCCAGCATCTTAAGTCCTAGGAAAGTTACAGTGAATACTAGAAGAGTGGCTTTTCTCCATTGACTGGAGTTATAATCACTGGTTGTCCTCTCCCAGGAATACAACTGGATTGCTGTAGGAGTGTTTTGTCCACTGAATGGACAATATTATCTTTGTTTAATTAACAGGCTAGAAGGATCAAAGTATTGTGTCTTTAGGAAAGGACCTTACGTTTCTCCCAGATAATTCCACATCCAGTTGAGCCAGTTTGGGCTATGGCCTGCTTCAGCTATGGACTTCTGTCCAGCTTCTTTTTTTCTAAAGAAAATGGGAGCTACAAGTTCAGAGATGAAATGGGGCAGAAGCAGCACAAGTTCAGCCTGCATCCATGACCCAGAACTATCGGGGAAACTCTTCCTTAACCCTTTTAGCTTTGCCCCAACTTAGGGTTACCTTTCAGTTTTCTGGATTGCTCAGTTCTATGGCAACATTATTTTTCTTTAGATGTGTCTCAGCTAGACCCAGTCATACCCTCATCTAGTAAATGTGTAGTTGTATATCTGTGTGTGGTGTGTCTTAAAGCATATTGTGAGGTCAATCGGAACAATCAAGCAGAGCATCATCTCAAGCACTAAAATACATATTATCCATCACCTGAGACATCAAATGTTATTTTTACTAAAACTACAAAACTGTAGGTAAAATATTATTTCAAAGCATGTACTGTAAAAAAATAAAATAAAACTGGCTTGTGTTTTAATAATCATTTGATATTGCAGAGATATTATAAATAGGATTGGCACAAATGTTGGACTTGGTAGCAGCAGTACTGTATTGTGCTCCTCCATTCCTTGCCAAACATTGCCGGGGTCAACAGAGCTGTACCAGAGCATAAAAAAAAAATTATTTTTTTTTATGCTCTGGTACAGCAGGTGGAAGCTGTCGTCCATGAACCACTGTTAGCTCCTTTCCCACCCCTGGTTTAATTTAAATTCTTGTTTTCAGTTTGGAGAGTGACCGAGGTTCCTCCTAGTGCATCAGTTTAGACTTTTCCTCCTTTGCCTCTGCTTTTCTAGTCCCGTTTTGAATGCAATCCACACCCATAAAGATTGTGCAAACCAAAGCTGAGTATGTACACAGAAAAACGTTTAGTTTTGGTTTTTTTTATTCATTTTGTTTAATAGAAATGAAATAAACACCAAAGCACAATAGAAAAAAGGAAAGGAAGGGACTGGTCCCCGTGCCACAACCCCAGCTCTGAAGTAGTAAAAATTACCCCTCCCTGTATCCATCTTACCCCATTGGTGGGGTTGTAGAAGCTGAAATGGGGCAGGGAGGATCCCCAGGTGCTCCTGCCCTGCCGGGTCTCGTTTTCAAAATGGCAGCGATTGGTCCTGCAGCCCCGCCCTATTCTGTTGTACGGCCGTACGTTAAATAAGGAGACGCGGCGGGGCAGAAGCCACTGGGGATCAACCAATTTGGTGACTATCGACCACAACAAATACGACTTTTTTTAAATGTGAAGGCTAGAGGGAATTGGCAGGAATTAAATGGGGCTATGCACAAAGAAATTGTGCGTTATAATCCAGTGTTATGGCTTGAAAACAGTTTGTAGCATTTTGTGCCTACATAAGTTTGAGAAATAAACTTTCAGAAACCCCTGCAAGAAGGTAAAGTGGAACTATTTTAAACTCATTTATTCAATTTTCCCATAGAAGTCTTTAACACAATGAGGTCCATCTTCAGACACAGTCCAGATAGCAAAGTTAGCCGAACAAACTTTAGAGGCATATTCAGTAGTGCAGCTGCACATCTGAATATAGCTGGATACCTTAAAGTTAACTGGCTAACTATATCTGCCTAATTTTAGGATAACTCTTTGGCCCAACCAGACTTAGCGGGCTACGTCATCTGGCTAACTCTGAATATTGGAGTTAGCTGCTTAACTTAGGCCTGGATTCGCTAAGGTCACAGACCTTAGCGAATCCAGCGGTAACGGAGGGCAGGGGGCAGTCCTGGGATAGCCGGCAGTGATTGCACCTCCGTGGTGCGATCGCTACTGGCTTTTGCGCTGAATAACTACACCATAAAAGGTGTAGTTATTTGGCGTGAAACTAGCGGCGATAAGGAATCTTACCTTTTCACCGCCAGCAATGTGTCTGCAGCGTCGGTCCCAATGCCGCACCGACTCCGCCCTGAGCTAGCTATCGCACATGAAAAGGGACTTTTCGCGTGCTATAACGTTAGAGAATGACCCCCTTAGCTGGCGAACTCAACTCCTTCCAGTTATGCCCCCAGACCACCCCTAACTTCTCCAGCTGAATGTTAGCTCCTAACTTAGAATTTAGTAGGCTAAGTGTCCAAATATTCATTTAACCAAGTAAATGCTTCTGAATATGGACCTCAATATTTTTTGGTCAATCAGACATTGCAAGCATTTCAAGCAAGAGCTCCATGTCCCAGATGTTTTAAGTGCTGGAGAATGAAATCTGCGGGTCTTTAGGACAGAGGTTGACGTGAGTGACGCTCCCTTATCCAGGGGAGCGAGGGCATGTTCTGGCCAATTAGTACCCGGAGAAGAACACAGGGGACGCATCCAAGTTCATTCACCCCAGAAACCTTTAGAAGCCATCAATTACATTCACCTAGAATCTACTTCTTTTGAGTATTTTGGGTGGTTTAGAGCACCAAAATAAGTTTTGGGGTTTTTCATTTTCTATGCTTTTTGGGTTGTTCCATATTTCATTTTTTCATTTGTTTTATTCTTGGAATTAATATATGGGTTTCTCAGAGCTCGAGGTGAGTACGGGGCATAAAACAAAAAGTCAATGATGTGACAAACTAAAACAAAAAAACGGGATTGGCAATGACACAAAACAACAAATTTCATTGCATCTCCATGTCATTTTAAAACGATGGCACATTCCTAACAAAGACTAGGTTGCTATGGAGATACTTACGTTATTTTAGAGATTGGTACAATTTAAAGCTAAAAAAAAAATCTATTCTCTTTCGATAAATTAATTTCAATGAGGAAGCCAGATTAAGACCCAAGCCTTGCTTTCTTTCATTGCATCCTGAAGGCAAGAGATAGTAAAGTGACATCTCTGAGGTCACCCAGGAGAGCCAGTGGCACAGCTGGGATTAGAACTGAGGTGTACGAAGCAGTAAGTAGAATAGTTCATTGGCATCCCCCAGCATGACAGCACATGCTTTCTGATCGAGAACAAGCAGTCCGAATCTTGAGAAAATTGTAGCTGGAGCCCTTGAAGGCTGTATACCAGGAGTGAGGAATCCCCAGTCATTGATGGCTGCACACTGCTTGGGTTTTCAGGATATCCCTAACAAATATATACGAGAAAGATTTGCATGCTCACTTCCTCAGTTCTATTCAAATCCATCTCATGTTTATTCATTAGGGACAGGTGTGCAGGGCTGGAAGTTCCCACCCTAGCTCTACACCCTTTGTATTATGCTCTTTTCTGGTTCCATTTGTATGTATTTTGGCTTTCTTCCTGAACGAGTTATATAGCTGGTGGAGGGTAGAGCAGATGGTGCCACCTAGTCTAAGCTGTAAGAGATGATAGCTGGCAGCCGCAGACAGGTTCTTCTTGCATGATGGGCAGGTGCTTCTCACTGTTTCAGCACAGGGGGGTTACAGATGTTTCCCAATATTTAAGCGCAGAGAGCTGGGGGAAGGAGTAGCAGGCACTCCCACTGTTTCAGCAGTTTCTCTAGCTGTGGCACTCTTCCTGAATGCAGTTAGGATGTCTGGTAAACCCTTGCCCATGTTTTCAGCCACGATCTTTAACCACTGTTCTGATCTTCCACTGATGTCCGCAGCCTCTCAGCTGTTCCAACAGTCTCCTGAGCTACAAGTCCACATGTTGTGCCCTTACTATTTAAAACAAAATTAATAAAATAACATTTGGTGATGGAAATAGCAAAGCTTGGATTGTGCTCTGATTGGATAAGATCCTATGCCGATTGTTAAGAATTCTCTTGCATTTATTTTCCCTGCATTAATTTCTCCCTTGATGAACTCTCTCTTCTCTGACTAACCTTTCTCCTTTCTTCTGCCCTCTTCCCATGCTCGCACTATCTTTCTCTCTCTCTAGTTCAGAACTGAAAGGATGAGCCCATTAAGGTAACAGTTTCTGTCTGAGTGATCGTTATTCAAGTACAATCATGTTGACCTGTGGAAATTTGTGCTCGGACTTCTAAAGAGTTGTTTACTAAATTTATACTGTGCATGTGACCCAGGCCGTCCCTGTAAAAAAAAAATAAATGTTAATTTCACTAACCGTTAAATAGAATTCATGGAAGCTCCTCCAGAGCTGAACATCATTACTGCAGATTCATCCAATATTTACTCCAGTTTAGCTCCAGGAACTGAGGAACAGGATCTACATGCTGTTTTACTGTCATGTTGCATTTTCTTTCGACAACTAATGTCCAGCTGCAGGGCTTTTTCCCCTTTGCCAGGGTACTAGGGCTTAGCCATTGAGAGGACACAATACAGCCTGATTGATGAATTGGATGCAACTGATGTCTCTCACCGAGAGAGTGGCGTTCGTGGTGGATAATGCCGACACAAATTAGCTCTTGAGGCATTTATTCAAACTTGGGCGGCCTGAAACAGCGACATTAAGAGTTTATGTAGCTTAATTTTAGTAGTACGTATAAGACACGTTCACTTAGTTATGAAGATTTGATATTCCGCCTCTTCCCAAGGTTGGTCCCAAGGGGGATTACAATAAATTTAAATGAACAGAAGCAACAGAGCAGCTTACAGTCAGACCTGACATACAAGGGTTGCCCATTCTCATGACTCATGGAGCCGTGTGTGTGTGTGTGAAATGAATTACCTAAGATTCATGCTTGGTGAGAACTAAACCTTTATTTAATGGGGAAGCCATGATAAACCCTCAATCTGTACTGTACCCATCCCAGTACCCGGCCTTGCGTGCTGTTCACAAGTCTCTCTTTCTTGGCGAGCTTTGCATTGTGGTCGGTGGCTATGGTTTGGGCACGTTTCTCTGTGCATCCAGTGAATCCTGAGCATTTGTTTTCATGGAGTACTGAGCAATCCTGTATTCTCTTTATGAAAGCAATGCTGCTGTTGCCATTTTACAAGAGTGCAAGTTCCTTTGAACAAACCATCATCTTCCTTGGAATGGTTACAGTGGAAGAACACTGAGACGTACGAGAGATGCTTCTCAAGGCTCTCATTAAAGTTCTGGCACTGTTATTAAAATCAGCCCCAGGCCAGTCAAGGTGCCTCTGGATCTTCACTGCCCCCTTAGCAGTGGATAAAAGTTGCAGGACAGATTAGGCTTTTCTGCCTGATGAAAAAGAATATTTAAAAGGATGTCGGAAATTCCCTGCACTTCAGCTGATCTGTAAGGTCCTGTGCTAAATTAATGGGCAAACTGGATGGGCCATATGGTCTTTCTCTGCCGACATGCTTCTGTGTTTCTGCCTTTACCTCACTTACTCCACAAAGAGGAGTTCAAACCACCACAGAAAGCTGTCGACGTGTTAGTATCAGGATATGGTTTTTAAATGGCAAAAATTTGAAACTTCAAAACCACTTCAGTTAACCAAGTTGAAAGCAGAATTAACGTAGCTGAGGATGACAAGATCAGTTGCTGACCCTTTTCCTTTTTTGAAGAAAGAAAGAGGCAGGCCCAACTAAAGGGCAAGCCAGGTTTAAATAGCAGGCTTATGCCTTTAGCGTTGCATATTATCTTACATAGAGTGACATCTGACTGATCTCAGAGGTGACTTCATAATTAAGAACAACCATGATTAAGAACTATTATGGAATAATAGTAAAATGTTTAGTCTATACAATGTTTGCATGCTTCATGCTGCTAGCACTATTTACATATTTTGCCATCAACGTGGATATTGAACAAGACACCAGTGCATTCAACCAATGATTCCTGAGCCTCTCCTGGCTCCCAGAATATGCATGAGAGAGATTTGCATACACTGGGACTCCAATGTATGCAAATTTCTCATGCATATTTATTATGAGTATCCTGAAAATCAAACCGGTTATGGAGAGAGTTGGGGATCATTGCATTAAGCTACATTAACTGTCCTAAGAAAAAACTTGCTCTCCATTAAGGATGTGCATTCATTTTAAAACAGACAATTTTATTTTTTGTTTTTATACCCTAAAACAAATGCAGAATTCCCTCTTCCCCCTTTCAGGTTCATTCATTTTGGAAAATAGTATCCACCATTTTTTTTGAAACAAAAACGAAAAAATAAATAAATAAACAAAGCCCACAAAAGGAAAAAATGAATAAGAAGAGATCAGAATATAATATTTTCTTCACCCATCCCTACTGTCCATATTAGCGCTAGGCTGATCTGGCTGCAGCTGTAATAACAATATGGATGCATTAAATTGCTCTGGAACCAATCTGCAAAGTCTGTGCAGTAATATGAGCAGAATGTGGCAGTGGAACTCATTCCAGAGATTTTTCTTCAGTTTCTAAAGGCAAAATCTTTTCCACTGTGTTAATCTTCATCATGTGTTTTCAGTTTGAATACAAATAATCAGCCACCCATTCTCCGGCACAAAAGCAAATGGAGCGAATGGGAGGAGTAAGATGTTTGGCTAATTGCCTTTCTTGGTGGTCATGTTCCATATTTATGAAATCTACAGCTTTGATGCAAGACTCGTATGAAAAGCTGAATATGTAGTGTGCATGCGTAATAAAACCAGTGGCTGGCACTTGCTTCAAAAGTCTGTAGTATGCTGGAGCCTTTTTCCAACTATGGGAACTGGAAACCAAGCAACACAGTGGTTCATGCAGCACAATTATAAAGGGTGTTTTGTTTGTTTGTTTTAGAGAGGATATTGTCTTAATTAGTGATCCTGGCAAAGTTCTTTGCCCATGCATCAGTCCAAAAATTCCAGCAGCAAGATAAGGCCTGGGGTTTTCATCTACTTTGTGTACCGAGTGCTAGCTATTAATTGGCTGGGGGTAGTGGAGGAGGTAGGAAAAGAATGTGGGGCCTGCTGAAGAGGGGTCTCGTGCTATGGCCTCCTGCGTCTTACTTAAAGTAATGAATAATGTTTGGATGAAATCTACTTTTGTTTTGGGTTTTTTTGGCCAGTTTCCTGAATATGCTCACAATCTGTGCTCAGAAACGGAAGGATCACAATTCCTGACTATTTAGAAGTTCAGTTGACTTAAAACATTGGGCTGCTTGGTTTCCAGCTTTGGTGTTGTACATCCTGCCATTTTGGTTGAGTTGTATTAAGTTCTCTTACATCCACAGCTATTTCTGTGGCAGTATGGGATGAGAGCATTTGCTTAGTGTGTAGGCACTGAAATTTTCACCTTCTTCTTTTTCAGATGCCCTCAGTTTCTCGATGCACAGATCTGTCTCTTCTTTATGCAGCCTTGAAACCATTACTGAAGAGCCCATCATTGCCAAGGAAAAGACTTGCTTTGGTTCTTTTCCTCAGCCAGACACCCCTGCCAGCGAATCAGAAGAAAGGGCTTTACTTGGCCGTTCCAAAGAATCTCATTTAGAATGCAGTAGTAGCTCATCCAGTCAATCCGAAAACTCGTCTTTAGAAAACGAACAGAAGATGGGCAGCTCTGCAGCACATAAAATCAAGGTCTCCATTACTGCTTCCACAGGCATGGTTGTTCAGGGAAATAGATCTACAGATGCCGAAGGGCATTTCAAAGACATAAATAGCTATGCACTAACACATGGTGATGGAAAAGGAGAATCTGTTGCAGTAGTTTACAATAATATCAAGCAAGGAGTGTCCATGTTGAGTGATGATTCAACTAATTCCTCTGCGGATTGCCAGAAGGAAATATTCCAAGCTGGTATAGTATTATTAAACGGAAAAAACATTCTTGATTCTAAGGAGAAGTCTAATGGCACAATAAATACACAACTGCAAAAAAATGTGCAAATACATACAGGCATAGTGTCAGTGTCTCATGTTTCTTGGAGGACCCCAACTATTAAGAGTTTAATGGTTCAACAACCTTTAATTTCCCAGCCTGGGGTGCACACATTTGTGAGAAGAACAAAAAGTGAAGGGCACGTGACTTCAGACTGTTCAGCCTTAAGAACAAATTCTACATGCCAGTCCCCAGTGGCTGAAGTATATTCTGATGCCACTGTGAATGATAGGATCTGGAGTAAGTTGGAATCCAGTAGTCATCGGGACAGCATGTCTTCGTCTTCCAGCATGTCATCCAATGACACAGTGATTGATCTTTCTTTGCCCAACCTAGCTCGGAAAAGCCTGCCAGATCTAGACAGCAGCTATGATGAAAATTTTGCAAACTTGATTGTTAAGAAGACCATGCGACTGCGGTCAGCGACAACATCAGGGAATGAAATGCCAGTGGTTGCCAAGAGCAAGTCCAACCCTAACTTAAGATCTAATCAACAAGTAGTTGATGAACTCCGTCCAAGACCTCTGGTCAAGGAAACTGAAAAATCATTTGTGCAAACTCCTAGGAGACATACTTGGAGTAGACTGTATATGGAAAATCTTAAACAGAATTCTTTAAAGTCCAAAGCACAAGAAAACAAAGCAGCAATAGCAACATCTACCCACACAAAATCCAAAAGTCTCGGTGATCTAACATCTGATGATATCTCTTGCAATTTTGAAAGCAAATATAGAAGCATCAGTAGAAGCTTTGTGACCAATTCAATGCGGGTCCAGTGGCGACAGTCGAGCATGAGGACATCAGCAAAGACCCAGGACAATCTGACAGAGCAGCTTAGGAAGCTAACAAGCTTCCAGCAAGAAAATGATATTACCTCACCAACAGGTTTTGAGCCCATTGAATTCGAAGAGGAAGGCCCATGCCTTATTCGGCGGTCATCATCTAGAAGTCAAAGTAGAGTGCGAAACATTGCAAATAGAGCAAAACAGGCTCAAGAGAGGCAGCGCTTGCAAAGTCTAAGTCCAGTAAGCAGTAATCCCATTGAAGAAAGGGGAAATCCTGAGGGGGCCTGCTCCATTCCCAAAGGTATCTGCATGGATTCGGCTTCACCTAGCAATCGGTTTACGACACAGCCTAAATCCCAAGCAGACCTGGACAATAAGGTCATCTATAAGCTGAAACTCTAATGCTGTGAAGAGCTGAACAAAGTTGGTATCTGCATTTCTTTCATGGGCCATATTTATAAATAATTAATTTCCTGAGCATCACCTGGCATGAAGGAATGGCTCAGGCAGGGTTTGAGGTAAAATTTACCAGCCAAGGCTAAGGTTTTGAATGCCGTCACAATCAGCACTTAAAGGTATCTTGAGCTCTTCACATTCATTCTAAAGCACTTTGCAAGTTATAAATTCCAGGCACAAAAGGTCTTCCTCTAGAATGTCGTTTTTCAGAGAAGGCCACAGCGGAGTATGGTTCTGTTTTTGCCTCCTGGTTTCTTTCGGAGAGACAACTTCATGAAATTAAGAAATATACTCCAGTCTTGTGACTTGGGTCTCTGTCAAAACAACATCCGAATTATTTACATCTGTGCCAGAATTTACTTTAGAAACCACACAGGAAATACCTTCTACTAACTTTGCTCAGCTCAGTGATAACTAAAATATATGCCACTATTTCCCTTGCAAAATTTTGTGAGTCTGTCATATTATAGTGTTTTAACAATGCTGCTGTATATAGCACCTTGGAAATTCAGTTTTAGCTTTTTTTTTTTTTTTTTGCACTGCCATGCAAGATTTTCAAATATGTTTCAAGTATGTTTTAAAAGAATAAAGATATATTTAAATTTTTAGACCAACATATTTAGAATTTAAAAGAATTTAAGAGTATTCTTTTTTGTTGTTTGTCATTTTGTATTTTTTATCTTTTTTTTTCCCCAGAGACTTCATTGTAAGATGTAAATTTTACTTCAGGAATGAAAGTGTGTCTTAAAAAAAAAAAAAAAAAAAGAGGGGGAATAAGGTTTAAAAAATCTCGATTCATTTAAAAACCTAGATCTTTAGGATGGGTGGGGGAGGAGTTCATTTTTCCCCGTCCCTTGTCATTTTTTTTGTTTGTAAGAATTGTTCTCTGTATATATTGAGACATTTTAAAGTGTATTTGTAAAACCAGCGGACACTAATCAAATAAAAGTATTTAATCTTTTGCTTTCTGGGATATTTAAATGAAATTAATGTAAGATTTTGTTTTATATATATATATATCTTGTAGGCGTATGCTGAGAATTGGAGATGGTGGAAGAGGTAGGTAGGGGGTTTCAGACTATCACGCTACACCCAGAAGAGAGACAATGCATTTGCTTTAAATTCTTTCATTTAGCATTTCACTATTATTTTGCATTTTACCCTCTAGTGGATTATGGCGGGTTGTTTGTTTTTTTGTTTGTTTGTTTTTTTTACTTCCTTGCCTTAAAATATTAGAGGGAAAATTGCATCCCTTGTATAATAATCAGCTTGTGGCTTAGAGCTCTTCTTACATCTACTGCCAGTTCGTGGTTGGCATCTTTCAACAGAAAAATACAGTTTTCTCAGTCCTTTGGACAGCATCTTAATTCCACTAAAACAGAGCACTGAGCAGTCCTCTCGCTGATCCAGTTACCCGATGCAGAAACGAAAAAAAACAGAGTGAAGAGTTCTAAAAATGGGCCAGGTCAACCTGACGCTTGAGTTTTCAAATTAGTCATTGGAGGCACTGCATGCAAGGCCACTCACACACTTTGTCGTTTGGGTCATCCGTTTGTCTTGTTCAGAGGCGCAACAAAGCGAAGTAAGGCGTCAGAAGCCATAATTGCTCATGGGTTAACAAGAACTATGTTTCCAGCCTATCTCTGTAAAGATCGGATGATCCCAAAGGGATTGCGGGCAATTTCTACTAAGCTGCAAACAACCTTCTGGGCGGAGGGTCAGTTGCTGTTGCCGCAGATATCTGTAGGGCTGCAGCATGGTTTTTGTTTCACCAGACCTTACCCATTGGATGTTTGGGTGCCGGAGGAGGCAGTATTTGGTGGAAGAGTACGGGGAATGGATCTTTCGGGTGCCTGCCCATTGTAGGGGAGCTCAGGTACATCCCACTTGTCTGGACTGATCTGGGATATGAACAAGAAAGGAAAATTGGTTCTAACCTGCTAATTTTCATTGCTGGAATACCACAGATCAGCCCAGAGACCTACCCCTTGTATTCAAAGACCGTTACTGACTCTGTAGCTTTATAATGCAGACCAGTATCTATATGTTCATCTTTTAGGGCTGAAGGATTTCAGTTCCTTAGTTTAAGGTGAGGGCTCCAGTTTAGGGGGCTCCAACCCGGGGAGCGTTGATTTGAGTTTGGAGGGTTACAGTCTATTTTGGCTTGGGTACAGGTCAATACTGAGAGCCTGCAGGTGGCACTCTTGGTTATGTAGCAGTGCCTGTAAAGCTTTTATTCTCTGCCTCCATCTGCTGGTAGGGATGCAAAATCCACTTGTCTGGACTGATCTGTGGTATTCCAGGAATGAAAATTAGCAGGTAAGAACCAATTTTTCTATAATGTTTACATTGTTCCTAGAGTGGGAAGCACAGCCTGCAGAACTCTGTGCAACCCTGATGTAACTGCAGGAGGAGAGGAATCCCTCCCTATAACACATAGGCTCCTACTCTACCAACGCTGTAAGATAAAAGGTCCAGAGCTGTCTCTCTAGCACAAAATCCCAACCCTTGAAATCAGTCTGGGACCCTCCACCTTCCCTGCCCACTGGAGAACTGGCTGTTTCTCTTCTAAGCTCTCTTCAGATCTTATGTTTGTAAAAGGACCGTGCTACGTACTTATGGAAATACTCCTCCATGCAGAACTATGATGGGACTTCTAGCATATGCTATACTGTGGTAGGTGCATTGAAGGAAATAAAAGTATCTATTTAAGATTTATTTTTTTTGGGGGGGGGGGGGGGGGGGGGGGGGGGCGGTGAAGGATTGATCTTCATTTTCCCTATTGAAGATGTGAACTGGGAGAGAGTGAGCAGTGGTTAATGACCTGGGAACCAGAGAGCTAGCTTCAAATCCTGCTTCTGCCATTGACACTTGTAACCTTAGGTAAGTCATTTTGTCTTCCATTGCCTTGGATTCTTCTTTGATGGTAAGCTCTCTGAGGAAGGAACTCGTTGTACCTGTATGTAATTTTCTGGCTTAGGGCACCATGTAAGTATTGAAACAACAAAGCTTCCACTGCCAGGGCCTCAGGCGTCCCTTAGGCTCACACGTTCCTCTTCCAGCTGAAACCTCGGTTGGAGAAGATTTGCATTATTCATAGAGAGAACTACAGGCAGTGCATACAGATAGGCAGAACAAACCTATGCCTACAGTACTACCAGACAGACACACACAAGAGAACATTAGATATGCCATACTGGGTCAGACCAAGGGTCCATCAAGCCCAGCATCCTATGTCCAACAGTGACCAATACAAGTCACAAACATTAAATACATCTCAAGCTCCTATTCCTTATTGATTAATAGCAGTTTATGGATTTTTCCTCTAGGAACTTATGCAAACCTTTTTTAAACCCATTACACTAACTGCCCTAACCACAGCCTCTGGCAATGAATGCTAGAGCTTAACTATGCACTGAGTGAAAAAAGTTTCTTAGATTTGTTTTAAATTAGTTACTTACTACACAGAGCTTATGATCTAGTCAAGACACATAGATACCTCTGAGTGCTAATCTCCGATCAAGTTGCTAAAATATGACTAATGCAAGCAATTAGAAAGCAAGCATTCCCCATCGCATTCTGCACCCACAGGCATTCATCCACATCCACAAGACTCTTAACTTCCCCAGCTCTATGGGCACTAATGCAGATCTGGATTCCCAACTCATGCCAGGGCATTCGAAGGCTCCTAATCCTCCTTTGGTTCATTAGAAACTGAAGGCTGCTGGGAAGGGCAGCTCGCTGGACGAGGCCTGCATTTCCCTCTGGTGCTCGGACCTGAATGGGATCATTTCTGAGTGACACAATCAATAAAACAATTGGGGGTTATTGGTGCTAAAGCTCAAGATTTGAACTACATCTAACGGCTTGCACTGGGGTGAGGATTCGTTAGGA
The DNA here is from genome assembly GCF_901001135.1 of Rhinatrema bivittatum. Classification (NCBI taxonomy): domain Eukaryota; kingdom Metazoa; phylum Chordata; class Amphibia; order Gymnophiona; family Rhinatrematidae; genus Rhinatrema; species Rhinatrema bivittatum. Next base: position 72,979,629 of record NC_042629.1, on the reverse strand, counting down.
GTGGCCTTGAGGATTAGACCTGCACTGTAATGCTTTTGACATACACTGAAAAAAAAAAAGGTCTGAAACCAGTTTGGAGCATAATCTGAGTTGGTTATGGAAATTTTAACTTTAAAAGATCGGTTACAGGGAAAGAATAGAAAAAGAGGTTCTTACTTGTTTCTCCTCTGCCCTTAATCCCATTTCTCCCCCCACCACACACTCTCGAAGCATAAAACAAAAGTAAAAGACAGCAAAGATGTCTCTGTTAAATGGATGAAAACCATATAGGGAAAAACCTGGCAGAAGTCACTGTTAAACATAGAAATGACGGCAGAAGAAGACCAAATGGCCCATCCAGTCTGCCTAGCAAGCTTTGCACTTTTTTTTTCCTCATACTTATCTGTTTCTCTTGGCTCTTAGTAACCTTTTGGTTCTATTTCCCTTCCACCCCCACCATTAATGTAGAGAGCAGTGTTGGAGCTGCATCTAAGTGAAATATCTAGCTTAATTAGTTAGGGGTAGTAACCGCCGCAATAAGCAAGCTACACCCATGCTTATTTGTTTACCCAGACTATGTAATTCAGTCCTTGTTGGTCGTTGCCTGTATATAGATCCACTTTTCTTCATTCCCCCTGCCATTGAAGCAGACAGCCATGCTGGATATGCATTGAAAGTGAAGTATCAGTCTTGCTCCCCTCCCGTTTAAGCAGAGAGCTATGCTTTATATGCATTGAAAGTGAAGTATCAGGCTTATTTAGTTTGGGGTAGTAACCGCCGTAACAAGCAAGCTACTCCCTGTTTTTGTTTTTTTGTTTTGTTTTTTTTATTATCTCCAGGTAGTAGCTGTCGTTCCTGTGAACTACTCACTCTTCATTCACATCCTCTAGACTTTATGGATCCATAGTGTTTATCCCACGCCCTTTTAAAGTCCTTCACAGTTTTGGTCTTCACCACTTCCTTTGGAAGGTCATTCCAGGCATCCACCACCCTCTCCATGAAGAAATACTTCCTGACATTGGTTCTGAGTCTTCCTCCCTGGCGTTTTAAATCGTGACCCCTGGTTCTGCTGATTTTTTTCCAATGTAAAAGGTTTGTCATTGGTTTTGGATCATTAAAACCTTTCAAGTATCTGAAAGTCTGTATCATATCACCTCTGCTCCTCCTTTCCTCCAGGGTGTACATATTTAGATTCTTCAATCTCTCCTCATAAGTCATTCGATGAAGACCATCCACCTTTTTGGTCTTGGAAGAGAAGCTGTCGCTTGTCTCATCAACATAATGCATTGTAAATAAGGTTCAGTAAGCCGCACCGCTGAGGCATTCCCATAGATATTAGCACAGGACTCCTCTTACCCTGCCTTTCCACTACCATTAAGGAGTCTGAGGTGCATGTGAAGTGCAGAGAGGTTGCACCGGGACTGCATAATGCACTGTAAATGAGGTTCAGTAAGCCGCAGCGCTGAGGCAATCCCATAGATATTAGCACAGGACTCCTCTTACCCTGCTTTTCCACTACCATTAAGGAGTCTGAGGTGCATGTGAAGTGCAGAGAGGATGCACTGGGACTGCATAATGCATTGTAAATGAGGTTCAGTAAGCCGCAGCGCTGAGGCATTCCCATAGATATTAGCACAGGACTCCTCTTACCCTGCTTTTCCACTACCATTAAGGAGTCTGAGGTGCATGTGAAGTGCAGAGAGGATGCACTGGGACTGCATAATGCATTGTAAATGAGGTTCAGTAAGCCGCAGCGCTGAGGCATTCCCATAGATATTAGCACAGGACTCCTCTTACCCTGCCTTTCCACTACCATTAAGGAGTCTGAGGTGCATGTGAAGTGCAGAGAGGTTGCACCGGGACTGCATAATGCATTGTAAATGAGGTTCAGTAAGCCGCAGCGCTGAGGCATTCCCATAGATATTAGCACAGGACTCCTCTTACCCTGCCTTTCCACTACCATTAAGGAGTCTGAGGTGCATGTGAAGTGCAGAGAGGATGCACCGGGACTGCATAATGCATTGTAAATGAGGTTCAGTAAGCCGCAGCGCTGAGGCAATCCCATAGATATTAGCACAGGACTCCTCTTACCCTGCTTTTCCACTACCATTAAGGAGTCTGAGGTGCATGTGAAGTGCAGAGAGGATGCACCGGGACTGCATAATGCATTGTAAATGAGGTTCAGTAAGCCGCAGCGCTGAGGCATTCCCATAGATATTAGCACAGGACTCCTCTTACCCTGCCTTTCCACTACCATTAAGGAGTCTGAGGTGCATGTGAAGTGCAGAGAGGATGCTCTTGAAAGCCTTACCGCATAACTTCTACTCTGCATGAACGCATAACCCCTCCTCCCCTTCTCTACCCTCCCTTTTCCCTGTCCCCCACCCTACTCGTAACCTCCCTTTTCCCTGTCCCCCACCCTACTCATAACCAAGTCATATTGTAAATATTGTATATAGGCTATATGCCATATTTGCCATTTCTATATACACACATCTAATATTTAATATTAATTTTATTCATATGTTACAATGTTCCTTATATTTATTGTTTAATCAACTGTTCTCTTGTTACAATGTAAAATAGGGCAGTTCCGGCTCTATTCAACCTGTTTTCTGGAAACCGATGTGATATCTCGATCGAATGTCGGTATACAAAAGAAATAAATAATAATAATAATAATAATGCACTGGGACTGCATAATGCACTGTAAATGAGGTTCAGTAAGCAGCAGCGCTGAGGCAATCCCATAGATATTAGCACAGGACTCCTCTTACCCTGCTTTTCCACTACCATTAAGGAGTCTGAGGTGCATGTGAAGTGCAGAGAGGATGCACTGGGACTGCATAATGCATTGTAAATGAGGTTCAGTAAGCCGCAGCGCTGAGGCATTCCCATAGATATTAGCACAGGACTCCTCTTACCCTGCCTTTCCACTACCATTAAGGAGTCTGAGGTGCATGTGAAGTGCAGAGAGGATGCACCGGGACTGCAACCAGAGTCAGACTGAGGGCAGTGGGAATAAGTCTTTGCCAGATCTGCAGACTTTGGAGCCTAAAAGCTTTCCCCCTCCCTGAATGTTCTTTATCTGCTAAGTAGGGTTTGGGCTTCAGTCTCTGTCTTTCGTTAACGAGCCGGACGACATTAACTCCTTCCTGGCCCAGGGTCTTTTCCAGAGATCCCCTTGCCTTTCAGTAATCAATTAGATGCGCTGTAGTGAAGGCAAGGAGACCAGCAGGGGGCGACAGGAAACCATCTTAGGCCTCCTCATCTGAAATCTTTTATTGCTTTCATTACCGTAAGCGGCCTAGAAGGGTGACATGAAAATCTGCACCAGAGTACAAATATAAAATAATTTTAAAAAGTTAAAAGGTTGGCTTCTTCGGTTTTATCTATTAAAAAAAAAAAAGCAAAAAGGCAGAACCCATGGGCTTGGATGCAGAAATCTAAGAGCCAAATCCCAATTGAGTGGGGAGGAACAGGCAGGAGCCCGTTGATTTGACTGCCAGTTTGACAGCAAGTGGAAGCTGTCGTCCATGAACCTCTCTGTTAGCTCCTTTCCCACCCCTGGTTTAATTTAAATTCTTGTCTTCAGTTTGGAGAGTGACCGAGGTTCCTCCTAGTGCATCAGTTTAGACTTTTCCTCCTTTGCCTCTGCTTTTATAGTCCCGTTTTGAATGCAATCCACACCCATAAAGATTGTGCAAACCAAAGCTGAGTATGTACACAGAAAAACGTTTAGTTTTGTTTTTTTTTATTCATTTTGTTTAATAGAAATGAAATAAACACCAAAGCACAATAGAAAAAAGGAAAGGAAGGGACTGGTCCCCGTGCCACAACCCCAGCTCTGAAGTAGTAAAAATTACCCCTCCCTGTATCCATCTTGCCCCATTGGTGGGGTTGTAGAAGCTGAAATGGGGCAGGGAGGATCCCCAGGTGCTCCTGCCCTGCCGGGTCTCGTTTTCAAAATGGCAGCGATTGGTCCTGCAGCCCCGCCCTATTCTGTTGTATGGCCGTACGTTAAATAAGGAGACCCGGCGGGGCAGAAGCCACTGGGGATCGCTCCCTGCCCCCTTTTGACTTCTGTGATGCCACAGATGGCATAAGATGGAGGGGGGTGGAATGAGGAAGCCCTGGGGCATTAGAGGGGGTTAATTGGTTTGTCATGGTGGACTGGGGATGCGCTCCACAATGAAAAAGAGAATCTCGCAAGTTTAGGTTTTTTTTGTCCAAGAGGAGTTGGCTTGCGAATAAAGCATTTTGAATCATTAGACTTTTGTAAGGGCATTTATTGACGCCATACTGTGCTATCTGTAAGACTTATTGAGTGTGGGATTCTTCTTTTATTTCCTTTTGGGGGATTTTTTTTTTTTGTCCATTTCATTTTGAAATAACACACAATGAAACGGTGTTCAATTGCATTTTTCATATCCTTTCAAATTGAAGGTGCACCCCTGTTCAAAGCTGCCCTGGAACCAGGCCTAGTTTGAGTTGGGTGAAGCTGCCAGATTTCCTGCAGACCTGCTGGAAAAAAAAAAATCCAAATGGATTTTCAAACATTTGAGCTGCTCCGTCAGTTTTTGCAGAAATCTGCTCTGGATCTTTTCAAATTCTCTTTGGGTTTCTAAAGCTGGGTTTTTGTTTTGGTGAATCCCCTGGCCAGCTTCTTTTAAAGAGATTCCCACATCTCGCGCCTTCTCCACTCTGACCGCTGTGACTGTCCATGCTTCTGCCACTTTCCCCTGTTATCCATCTCTTCTGCGACCAAGGGTCAAAGCTTTGCTTACATCGTTGTCGTCTTCAACCACATTTTTTTTATTGGGCAACTGTTAATTTAAACTCAACCAATTTGGTGACTATCGACCACAACAAATACGACTTTTTTTTAAATGTGAAGGCTAGAGGGAATTGGCAGGAATTAAAACGAAGCTATGCACAAAGAAATTGTGCGTTATAATCCAGTATTATGGCTTGAAAACAGTTTGTAGCATTTTGTGCCTACATAAGTTTGAGAAATAAACTTTCAGAAACCCCTGCAGGAAGGTAAAGTGGAACTATTTTAAACTCATTTATTCAATTTTCCTATAGAAGTCTTTAACACAATGAGGTCCATCTTCAGACACAGTCCAGATAGCAAAGTTAGCCAAACAAACTTTAGAGGCATATTCAGTAGTGCAGCTGCACATCTGAATATAGCTGGATACCTTAAAGTTAACTGGCTAACTATATCTGCCTAATTTTAGGATAACTCTTTGGCCCAACCAGACTTAGCGGGCTACGTCATCTGGCTAACTCTGAATATTGGAGTTAGCTGCTTAACTTAGCTGGCGAACTCACTCCTTCCAGTTCTGCCCCAGACCACCCCTAACTTCTCCAGCTGAATTTTAGCTCGTAACTTATTAGCAAGCTAGAATTTAGCCGGCTAAGTGCCCAAATATTCATTTACCCAACTAAATGCTTCTGAATATGGACCTCAATATTTTTTGGTCAATCAGACATTGCAAGCATTTCAAGCAAGAGCTCCATGTCCCAGATGTTTTAAGTGCTGGAGAATGAAATCTGCGGGACTTTAGGGCAGAGGTTGACGTGAGTGACGCTCCCTTATCCAGGGGAGCGAGGGCATGTTCTGGCCAATTATTACCCGGGGAAGAACACAGGGGACGCATCCAAGTTCATTCACCCCAGAAACCTTTAGAAGCCATCAATTACATTCACCTAGAATCTACTTCTTTTGAGTATTTTGGGTGGTTTAGAGCACCAAAACATGGTTGGGGTTTTTCATTTTCTATGCTTTTTGGGTTGTTCCATATTTCATTTTTTTCATTTATTTGTTTTATTCTTGGAATTAACATACGGCTTTCTCAGAGCTTGAGGTGGGTATGGAGCATAAAGTAAAAAGATACTAATGCAAACCTTTAGCATGCACAAAAACAAAAAAAGAAACAAAATGCAATGTTTTTTTGTGTATGTCATTTCAGATTGGCAGTGACACAAAACAACAAATTCCAGTGCGCTTCCATGTCATTTTAAAATGACGGCACATCCCTAACAAAGACTAGGTTGCTATGGAGATACGCTACTTTAGACAGTGGTGCAATTTAAAGCTGAAAAATATCTATTTGCTTCCAATAAATTATTTAAATAAGGAAGCCAGATTAAGACCGATGCCATGCTTTCATTGCATCCTGAAGGTAAGAGATGGTAAAGTGACATCTCTGAGGTCGCAGAAGAGAGCCAGCGGCACAGCTGGGTTTAGAACTGAGGTGTACGAAGCAGTAAATAGATTCTGCTTACAAAAAGTGAAATACCTTTTCATTAATCGAGGAAGGAATAGTTCATTGGCATCCCCCAGCATGACAGCACACTCTGCAAGTTAAGAAGGCACAGAGCATTCAGACCGTCCAGTGAGCTCCCTGGCTGAACAGACACAAATACACAAAGCCAGAATTAGAGTGGAAATAAACAGGCTGCAGCGTTTTTGTATAGTCAAATCCTGCCCATAGCTGTAAAATGTGTGCTTGTGCTTTCTACTAACTGGAGCAGGGCAAAGAGCACTCCCGTCTGCCCCGAGCAAGCAAGGTGAGGCCGTATGAGTGAGTGTAGATCGGGGCCGTTCGCCCAGTCCGCCCTGTGCTGTCAAGGCTATTGGCCCTCTGGCCTGCCGCCGAACCGCCGTCCACGCTCTAGGTGGCACAAGACTCCAGCCAATTTCTTGAGTTCTTCTGCAAAGACAGTGCCCATAATGTAAACATTCTCCCTGCCCAACTGGGACGATATTATGATACTCGACAAATGAAGCAAACAATGAACAATTCTATAATGCTGTAAAAAAAAAAACAAAATCCGCAAGAACCCAAAACATGGCTTGACGTCTCGCTCTTACACAGGAACTACTTGCCCAAAGAGTAGGAATGTGGGTGGGTGCAACATCTAGCAGCCCAGGTCATCCCTGGGAGGAAGAAGAAAAGGCAGGGCTAGCTAGCGCCTGTGCCTTTTATCTACCCTCCCAGACCCTTACCCCCACCCCCACCCAAATAAGCGGTCAGTAATGAGTAGGATGCTCCCCTCGCACCCCTGCAGCCACCCATAGAGGAATGTGGTGGGAGGAGGCCTCGGGATGCGCTGGCTGCAGGACCCAGCAGTTTAGTGCACATTCCCCTCACCTTTCCTAACATCATTAGGGAGCCAGAGCTGGGAGGAGCAGAGTTCCCCCCATGGCAGAAAGCAGGAGAGGAAGGGGAATTAGCATGCCACTGGTGCTTGGGTACACGTGGCACACATGCGTTTGGGGTTGGTGCCACACACACACACAAGGGATTTTCAGTCATTAGGGCTACACATGTTGCAGCATCCAACTACTCAGCGCATGGTGTCAATGTCCACTTGCCAGACTGAATTATAGATCCTGATGAGACTGCTCCCACGGGAAGATATGGAGTCAATAGCTGTGGGGGTTTTTTTTGAGGAACTCAATTGGGCGTCCTTACGGAGGCAAGGGCTGTATAAACAGATGTAGGGCTGTACTCAGGCAGTGATGAACGACCGGTTGCTATGAGCAACCAGAAGAACGTAACTCCCTTTCCAGCCTTTATATTCTGTGTGGCTGTGCCATCAATGGCTTGGGAGGTGCATGGGGCTTTATTTTATTCCCCCCCTCCCCTGAATTTTTAACCCAGGGCATGGGCAAGCTGCGACTCTGAAAGAAAGCAACCGGCTGGGGCTCGTCGCAGTCTGGACCCCTCACGCCAGACTTTTTTTTTTTCAGTGGCCAAAGCCGAGTGTACACAGTGGGTACAATAAACTGACTGAAGCTGCATTTCTCCCTCGATGTACCATCAAGGCTATAAATACATTTTTAATTCAGCAGATGTTTACTTTGGCTACGTACCAGGGCAACCAAATGCTGTTTATCAAAGCGTGAGCGATCCAAGCTGCAGTTTGATCAGATGTTTATAGTAATGGCTGCTTTTCAGTTTTGAAAAATTAATATGCAAGGTTTTTATTTTCTGAGTTCCATTACGTTCCAGTTGATTTCTTATTTCTGTTTCATTCTTTTATGCAAACATTTTTTTTTCCTCCTGCTTCTTTTCATAAAAAGTGGTCAAGACTTAAAGAAGCAAAAGGCCCTGTTTTTAATAAAAGGGCTGTTTTCTGTAGTGTGGGACTAGTGAAAGGTTTACTGCTAAGATTGGGGTGATTCTATTTTAGGTTTCTGCTTTCTACCCTTTTCTTCATCACACTGCTGAGGGCAGTGATGAGAGGAAGCTGGACAGAAACATTACGTAGGCGGTAAGGACAAATAGGAGAGGAAGGGAAGTGTCATCCTGCTCATTTGGAATTTCAGCCTCTGTTGGTCAACTTCGTTCGCCACTACTCATGGGAAGTGGGGGCTACCTCTTATCTTTAATATTCCCTCTCAACTCAACCTCGACACCCCAGTGGCAATCTTTGGCTGGAGGGCCACAAAGCCCAGCTCCCTCCCAGTACCCAGTTAATGTGGCCCTTAAGCCTGGCCATTGAGCAGTGATGGAGACACAGGCCTGGGGATTGAAAACCGGGCCTAGAATTCAAACCCAGGGTCTCCACCTGGCACTGGCAAATTTTTGGATAGGCCTCATGACTGATTGGAGGTGCTGAGCCTACAGCGGGAAAAAGAAGATCATGGGAACTGAGAAAAAAAAAATCCCAACTCTATAAACATCAGACTATCTACAACTTTTCATTCTCTCTCGCTCTTCAAACAATTCCTGACACTTTATACTATGCTGTTTAAATTATTTCCAGCTCAACAGCACATCCCGCTGTAATTTACCTATGCTGGATGCTTTTTTTTTTTATAAAGTTATTTTATTATTAATTACAAAATCTGGATTTGCCCTGCGCCGGTCAGTAGCTAGTCCAATTTAAAACCAATTGAGTCCTTTTGGCACGTTCTACATGAAATTTCCTATGGGCCAATACAGTAAACCATGCAGGAGGGCAGGCGAGCGCCCGCTCTCCTGTGCGTGCGATTCAGTAATTTAATTTATTTAAATTAGGGCCCGGGGTAAAAAAAGGCGCTAGGGACACTAGCGCGTCCTTAGCGCCTCTTTTTGGACAGGAGCGGCGGCTGTCAGCGAGTTTGACAGCCGATGCTCAGTTTTGCCAGCGTCTGTTCTCGAGCCCGCTGACAGCCACGGGTTCGGAAACCGGACGCCGGCAAAATTGAGCGTCCGGTTTTCAACCCTCGAGCCGCAGACCCATTTAAAATTTTTTATTTTTTTTATTTTTTACTTTTTTTAACTTTTGGGGCGTCCGACTTAATATCGCCATGATATTAAGTCGGAGGGTGCACAGAAAAGCAGGCTGCACATTTTACTTTCTGTATCGCACGGGAATGACTAATAGGACCATCAACGTGCATTTGCATGTTGCGGGCGCTATTAGTCTCGGGGGGGGGGGGGGGTGGGGGGTTGGACGCACTTTTTCGACGCCCTATTACCCTTTACTGAATAAGGGGTAAAGCTAGCGTGTCAAAAACGCGCGTCCAAATGCCGGTACTGTATCGGCCTGCTAGTTTGTTACTGGGTTGTTGTTTGTTTTTTTTGAACTGCTAAAAAAAAAAATTGCAGGATAGCAGGAGCCATCACAGACCCTTTAAATCAATAAATGAAGCCAGGGTGGTTGTTTTCTGACATTCCACCTTTAAGCATTCTTCTCCTGTTTTCCTTCTGACAGGCTGATACAGAAAACCCCGTGGGAGAGCCGGCGAGCGCCCGCTCCCCCGACACACGCCCAGGCCACTCTCCTGGGAGCGCGATTCAGAAAAAAAAATATTCAAATGAGGGCCCGCGGTAAAAGGACACTAGTGCGTCCCTAGCGCCTCCTTTTTGACAGAAGTGGCAGATGTCAGTGGGTTTGAAGCCGATGCTCAATGGTACTGGTGTCAGTTTTCAAACCCGTTGACAGCCACGAGTTCGGAAAACGGACGCCGGCAAAACTGAGCGTCCGTCTTCCAACCCGCGGGCAGATTTTTTATTTTTTTTTATTTTTGGGGCCTCCGACTTCATATCGCCATGATATTAAGTCGGAGGGTGCACAGAAAAGCAGTTTTTTCTGCTTTTCTGTACACTTTCCTGGTGCTGGCCAAAATTAACGCCTGCCTTTGGCAGGCGTTAATTTCTAAAGGTAAAATGTGCGGCTTGGCTGCACATTTTACTTTCTGTATCGCGCGGGAATAACTAATAGCGCCCACAACATGCAAATGCATGTTGATGGGCCTATTAGTTTTGGGGGGGTTGGACGCATGTTTTCCACACGCTATTACCCCTTACTGTATAAGGGGTAAAAATAGTACGTGGAAAACGCATGTCCAACCGGGGGCTAACAGTGCGCTCTGCCGGAGCACACTTTACTGTATCGGCCTGAGAGAGGTAAGGCTATTAGCGCGCTCGCTTTAAAATCCAGGAGTGTCTCACTCTCACTTCCCTGATGGCACCGCTGTCTGTATATGGGAACATTTGAGAGTTATAGTACTGGCCCAGATCAATGCTGACAGGCTACTCCAGTCCCACCGTTGTTTCTCTCCGCATCCTAGATGTGCTGTCATTTATGACTGAACCAAATAAACAAAATGAATTAAAAAAAAAAAAAAAAGCAGATAAAATAAATGGAAATGAAATAAAAAATGCTTTCCAAACCCACCCCTACTGCCTGTCAGGGTTGGTCTAAGCCCGATGAGTAAAACCTAAACTCATCGCTCTTAGCCCTACTCCCGGGTCCCTCTCCCCTGTCGCTGAGAACCACTGAGGGGCAGCAATCGTCCAACAGAAGACAAGAACGCCAAGAGAGGGCGGGACAGAATTAAAAATATCAATAATCAGTTGGCAAGGCGCCTTCTCTACTGGGACAGTTTTCTGTTTCTTACCATCGTCTACCTCCCCCTGTAGACTATTGTTCAAGGGTGCCACACAAGCACAGAAATAAATAATAGACAATGAGAAGAGCAGGTTCCAAAATACATCTCCTGCTTATAAATGAGTCTTGCTTAACCCTAACTCTAAGGTTAATGAAAAATGACTGAAAAAATAAATTATGAGTCGGATTCTTTTCCTATGAGGTATTTTTGAGTTTGGTAATTTTTATGTAAAAGCGACCCTAGTGTAACAGAGCTCTTTCTTCACTGACCTATGAAGGGAAGAGAAGCATTGCTCAGGAAAGTTCATCTAAGATGTACTGAATTAGATCCATAAAAAAAGGTCTCACCTAGAGTGTGATATAACCCTCCTTCCTAAACACCCAGAAAAGGATTATCGGATGCATGGAACGTCCTGCCCCAGCAGGGCCCGCTGCCAAACACTAGCTCTGTACTCCCTCTGAAGGAGTCCAGTCCATGAGGTTCACTCGCTCCTCCCTCCTCCTCCACTTTACCCCAGTGAACTGAGGAGGTTTGCAAGGATTTCTTAAACAGCTCCACCAGCTCCCGTTGTCATTCCTGCTGAGGAGTGTGAGCCAGAACCAGGAGAAGCTTGTAAGTGGATTTCTACCTCGATGTGCTGTGCTGTTGTGCTTTTCATCCTATGTCCTCTGTGCAATAAATGTGGATTTGCCTTTGTGCTGGGATTGTGCTTCATGCTCAGGGAGAGATTTTCCCTAGATCTTATTCTTTGATTGTTCTTTCTTTGTACAGAGACAGAGAAATGAGTGTGTGTGTGTGTGTGTTTTAATTTCTATTACAAAGACTCAACAGTGGGTTATCAATGCACTTAATTTTTTTTTTTTCAATGAAAATGTTAATTTCTCAGTCTACAAAGCAGGAAATCTCTCTGCAGAATGAAAGCTCACACTGATGAATGTCTGCAATCACTCCTCCAAGCAAGCTTCTCTATTCTTTCTTTTTAATTGTCCTTTGCTGATGAGTGGGAACGTATGTTGGGATTTCTAAGAGAGTATCCTACAAGTGTTTCCCCAGTAATAATTCTATAACCGGCTCTCATTCCTCCACAGAGATAACGGCACTGGTTTTGATACTGGGGAGGCGGGAATGTGATAATTCTAGAGATCTGTGAATAATGCCGAGCTTGAGTTGTTTTCCGTTCAAATGCTACCGTATCTTCTGAAATCCATTTCGATGCTGACAGTAACAAGTGTCTGAAAACTTGTCTCTCATGAGGCATGGGCTATTTAAGGCACTTGTTCTGTTTGCCTTGCGATTACTTACGTGAATGTTCTGGGGCTTTTATTTATCATGCTATTTTTTTAAAGCAGGGTGGGGGGAGTGTAACCCAAGCTGTGTCCTCTGGACCTGGGGCGCACATGTTTGGTCAATCTTTATGAATCTTAATACACAGCTTTTATGCAGCAGCGTTGTGCAGGTCTTGGGCTGTTTTCGTTTTATTAGACTCGTCCCTCAGTGGTGAAGGATCATTTTTTTTAAATCTGATTAAACCCCCCCCCCCCAAAACTCAAACAGGTAACCTGTGCCCATCTGCCATCCATTTAACTTGGAAAGGAAAGCAAAGGTTAAGAACAAAATACAATTCAAGAGCAGGGCGTACTGGAAGCCCAGCAGTCTTCAAATGAAATATCCTAGGAGAGGAAATGTTGCCTGGAGAAAAGGCTCCTGCTTGATGCTGCTGTTTCCTTCTAAGACGACGCTGGTTTCAATGAGACGCCTGATGCCCAGGGCTGGTTGTTTTTAGGGAATTACAAAAAAAACTTAGCCCGTTTTGTGGTTTTATGCACTAAGCCATGTGCAGAGGGAGAGCAACTGGTGCCTTTCTGTATCTTTAAAACTTAAAGATCGTCATTAAACAGCTTAGGTTTCGGGTTTAACGTTTTTACTTGCATTAGGCAATTCGTTTTTCCCTAGGCGACTATAGTAGATCTCTATTTTGGGACCCTCTGCAGACACGGCCAGTGAAGGACGTGGTGCAAAGCATCTCCCTACTGTAAAAGGAGGGCGTGATTGGTTGCCAGGGCAGGAGCACTCGAGCCTTCGGCTTGGCACGTGGACCGCAGGGTGCATGGGTGTCCTAGGACTCGTGCTCAGAGATTTTCTTCGCCGTCCTCTGGCTAGGCGAGGGGGCTGGGAGATATCCGCAGAGACCTACTGTCCACAAGAACAGGTGAAGCAGGTACTCACTCCCTTGGGCATGAAGCCAAATTGCTGCGCAGTAACCCTATTGCTTTCTACAGGGTGGACTGCGTTATGCCCTACAAATTCCCTGGCTTTATACTGAGGTACCACGCACTGCACCTTTCTATACCACTGTGTATAAAGAAATAGAATATCATAGTCTGCAGAAAAGATGAGAGACGCACACAATTTTTAAAAAGTGTTGGGGGAAGGAGTGACAGCGATATCCAGAAATGCACACGGTTGGGTGCTCCTCGCGGCTGCCTGTTCTGACTTGATGCTGATGGAATTTTGTTGCCAAAATGCAGAATGGGCTTATATGAACCCAACTGGGACCACGGCTGGGATTTGGTGCCATCATGAGCCAGGAAATTTCTCTCTTATTTAATATTCCCCTCCTACTTTTTTACCATGACGAGAGGCTACAGACCAGGGCTTTCTCGGGAACTGTCCCAAATCCAGCCACCAGGTGTCGCCTTTGTGGGATGACCGCGGTGCCCTTGCCCCCTCTTCCCACAGCAACCCCCCAGGGAGTGGAAAACCTGAGCTGGAAATTGAGCCCAGGTCCTCTGCATGGCAGCACCAAGCACTACCACTGAGCTGCCGGGTCAGCCCTTCTTTAAATTAACGATTTTTAAATAAGGAATCTCTTTTGCCTTTTCATCAACTGCTGCCCCGTACAGGTGTAGGGCATGAATAGGAACTGCAGGAAAGGTCATAGTTCAACTCTAGAGCTCAGGTGTCTAACACCGATCACCTCTGCTCACGTTCCTGTGTTTGGGTGGCTGTAGCAGTGCAATTTCTTTGCATGGGCCGTGCCTTTTACACCGCAGCCAAAAGCAGCCCCGGGGCAGATGTGAAATCAAGGAAGGGGAACTTGCCCAGGAGGTAGGTCAGCAGCTGGCAGGAGAAAACGCTTCTCACTCGCTCGGGGTTAAATATCATCATCCTGCCCCGGCCTGAAAATAACCAAGGGGTAGATTTTCAAAGGGTTACGCGCGTAAGATCCGCACGTAACCCTCGAAAACCTACCCCTGCGCGCGCCAAGCCTATTTTGCATAGGCTCGGTGGCGCATGCAAGCCCCGGGACGCGCGTATGTCCCGGGGCTTCGAATAAGGGCCGGGTCGGGCCTCTGACAGGCGTAACTTTTGGAACAAAGGTGGGGGGGGCGCCGATAAAAAAAAAAAAGTTCCCTCCAAGGCCTCTCCTATTTCTCCTGTCCACATGCAGTTTGCCTGCAGCAATGCCAGGGTGGTGTTATAATCTATAATAATTATACTCACTGTTGAGTACATTTGTCAAAGGGCTTACACGTGAGAAATTAGCATATATGTGCATAAGTGGCCTGCGTTCTCATATATACTATTTTATAAACATCAAACGCATGCACGTATTTTTGGTTTCACGCGCTCACTCTACCTTGCAAACGAGACAGGACCAAGAGGTCCGCGTGGAAGTTGCTATTTTCTAAGGGATTTACGGGAATGCATTAGGCAACGTATTCATGCAATTTTACACTCTACCTATTATGTAGTGGAACGGCCATCACGCGCATCCGTTGCCTGCTGTTTTTGGGTACAGGGTTCTGGGTGATCTGCTAGGAGGGATTCAGTGAATTAGAGCTGGCCTGGGTGAACTGGCGGAGGTATCTGCAAACTGCTGATTGCAAAAAATGCTTGCATATTTAAAAATATACAAGTGTATATTTCACATGCTAAAAGAAAAAAGTGAATGCATAAACCCCTGATTTATACATGGAGGCAAGTATATTTAGAAAATAGGTAAGCACTTTCAATACGTTGCAAATATTCAGATCTGAGCTAACATGGTCTTTTATACAACTGTGCCACAACCCGCTGCACTTTTATAAAATACTAGGAAAAATCTTCGCCTGGCCATGTGCATAAATTCAGTAACACAAATAGGTTTGAAAGTTGTCTTCCCTTTGGTTTTCTGGCAAACGCGCGATGCAGCAGTACTAGCATTGGCCATAAGATGTCAATATCTTCTTTAACGGCCTGACTCTTCATGCAAGGGCATGTACAGTCAGGCTGCGGTAGCGGTGTGGGCCATAATGGTGGTAGGTAAGCCAATAACGTGTGGCAGGGAGCATGAGTGGGCTGTGTCAGTGAACTTGCAGGCATTGGCAGACGGTACGGGGCAGTAGCAGTGGGGCGCTTGGTATCATGGCATTGGCAGTGGCGCTCGTAGGGCCACAGGGTTTGCCACACTGCGCTTAGGGCGCGGTGAGAAGCCGCCAGCGCTGTGGAAGGCATCCTAGGAGCGGCCACAAGCCACGGGTGCTAGACAGAAGGAGGGGCCATCGGCGAGGTTAAGAGAGGGTTAATGGTCAGCGGCAGGGACTGAGAGGGAGGAGAATTAAAGGGGCTGGGATTGAGGGAGTGAAAGAGAGGATAAGCTGGGTGGTCCCCCCAGTCCTAGAACTGCCCCTTTCCCAGGGGACTAAATCTAGGCACCTTGTGAAACTCAGTCAATTTTCTGCCCCTGCTATTTGCCCCGGTTATTACTGCATGGAAATCCCTTTGACAACTGAGGACCTCATGCCTATGTATTAGAGAGATTTGTTTTTCAATGAACAATGTAAAATGATTGGAAGATGAGAATTTTACAGTGGTCGCTTATATAACAGTATAGAAGACCCTTTTTTTTCCCTAGTTTTTGTTCATTATTTCATATATGGTAAACACAGTCAGTAAGCCAGATAGACAAATAGGCTTCACACTAAGCCAGCATCTAGGCTCCTGCACACGTTCACTAAAATGTCATTTGTTTGCCATTGATTGGTCAAACTGTACATATAGTCCTAAGGAAGGGGGGAATGCATGTGCTTTGCAGACGTAGAAGTCTCAGCCTGCTAGCCAAGAAAAGCACCGTCTCTTCTCGGCGATGGGAAGAAGGCGAGCCAAGGTAAGACAGGGCCCTGCTGGAGGCAGGAGAATGGTTTGATGAGAGGGCATTTCATGGGGCTTTGCTCTCAGTTTGAGAACGTGCCCGGACTAGAGATGAGCCTCATCCCTCTGTTCCTCACAGCCATCCCGCTGACCCCTCAGGAACCAAACCGAATCTTAGGTAACTATTTGCGATGGTGGGGGATTATAGTCCAAGCTAGCAGCCGGAAACAGCTGGAATGAGTGATCTTTACTTTCCCTCCATGATGCCCCACTCCAAATCTTGTGACCTCCCCAGTAAGCCTGATGCCAGCCACCCTTCCCTATAAATTTGGGTTTTGTTATAAGGATCCCGCTACACCATAGTCTACATCAAATACCTTTCCCGCCTAACTATCGGATATCAAATAGGTCCCATCTCGTGAACAACCAGGTCTTCAGCTAACTTATCATCATCATCGTCGCGATTTCTGCAGGCCTAGTTCCATGATGGACAGGCTGCAGTCCTAATAAGATGAAACCGCGAGGCCGTGGGTGGGCGAAAAGGCTGGGTTATAGGTGAGATTAACTGACAAAAGGGCAAGTTTGAGCCTGCAAAGCAATGAGGCCTCCTGGGAGTCTGTGTAAGAAGACAGCCAGCGGGGTGGGTGGGATTCATTAAAGGATGGGCCCTACTTAATGCTACAAGAACGCAGGAGTCCTCCCCACCACTGGGCTGGGAGGGAACGAAGGAGAACAGCTTATTTTTAAAAAAAAAGACTGCCTCCAAGAAGTGAGCGGCGGGGCCTACATATCAAGCAAGAGTCCCCCCTCCCCCCTCCTACAAAAAAAAAAAGAAAACCGCATCATTATTTAGAGACAGCAGCTCGAAGGATCACAGAGGTTTTAGCCTAACTAACGTGGCACCAGTAACCCTGACCTGAGCCGCTGTGAATACATTACACACCCCTAGCATGAACAGTCTCCATATTTGTGTGCTGATTATTCCCCCCCCCCCCCCCACCTCAATAAATTCTCTCTTGCCTAGAACAAAACATCAGGAGTTTTTGAGAGCGATGCGCTTCAGGGTTTATCCGTCCCATCACCGCATTTGCATCCCCCAACCCTGTAACTAGTGGGTCACTGCTCAGCAGGAAATGGAAGTGTGACACCCCCCCTTCCCCCTTCCCAAGGTGGCTGGGGTTACATAAATATTAAAATATTCCCTAAAACACGCTTGCTATTCAAGGAGTTAGCCTCTCAAGAACTCCCAAAAAATGATTTGCAAATTACAAATTGAAAATCATACAGCAGAATTAGATCTGGTATTGCATAACCTTTGCCTCCCCCATCGTAGCAGCAACCAGAAATCTATTAGAAACATGCAATATACCATTGTAATCAGCATTCACACAGAATTAAATAACATATAATTAATAGTTAGTGTGCCCTCCATTAGCTTGCAAAATGAGCAGGTTTTTTCTGCTTGTTGCTGGAATTTTCAGTAATTTATTGGCTTTTATGCGACAATTTTAGCAGTCGACCATCGCCAAATTCCATAAAACGCCCCATTGTCTTCTGAACCCAGCTTTCGCTTGACCTAATTTTTCGGCAATACACTTTTTCATAATAAAGGCTGCCTCCAGCCTCACGCACCTCACAAAATGCAATACACTTAATATGGTCAACCTGACGTTGTTTTTTTACTATCGTACCTACCGGTCATAAATAATAAGTTTAAATATTGTGCAAAGTGCTTTTAAATTCCAAATTGAATGGCCTACAAAATGGCACAAATATTATATTAGATAGTCCTGGTGTGTGTGTGTGTGTGTGTGTGTGAGAGAGCGTGGGTATGGGTGCCAGAGAGAGCGAATCTATGTGAGGAGATTGTGAAGGAGTATATATGTGTGTCTGTGAGAGATTGGGAACTAGTGTGTGTGTGTGTGTGAAAAAGGGATTGTGTGCATGTGTGGGTGCTTGTGAGAGAGGGAGCCTGTGAGGGTGTGTGTATGTGTAAGAAAGAGAACCTGTGTAAAGGGGTGTGTGTGTGAGAGAGAGAGGGAGCCAGTATGAGAGTGTGTGTTTGCAAGAGAGAGAGGGAGCCTGTTTGACGGGGTGTGTATGTTCACTAAAGAGAGGGAGCGTGAGAGAGAGAGAGGAAGCCTGTGTGAGAGTCAAAATCTGAAAGTGAAGATAGAGAGGTAGGGATTGAGCCTAGAGGGGGAGGGGAGAGATAGTGGCAGGTGGAAGAGTTGGGGCCTGAGAGGGCAAATTGAAAGGAGACTGGCCAGAGGAGTAGGGAGACAGGGTGGAAGAAACAAACACTCTTACAGTGAACTTCTAGGGAAATTCTGCTCAAAATATTTAAAACTCTGCATCTTTAATACTTTTTTCTGATTTACATTTTAGATTAAAGACTGTCATGTATATTGTGTTATTTTGACCAATATAAAGTATGCAGAATTGTAAGATTTTGTCTGCAGAATTCCCCCAGAAGTAATTAGTGGGATAATCCAGTGGGGGGGCGCTAGGGCGGGGAGGCAAAGATTATGCAATACGCAGTACATCACAAGGTAACCCCAAAACAAATTGGAGCTGAATAGCACTGGCTTTCCCTGCTAACAATTTGATCTCGAGTCAGCAGGTTCACAGCTGGCTGAAGGCAGGAGGCCCTTTTCTCAGCCACATTGGGGGATCTTACCTTTAGCTGCTGCAGTTTCAGTCTCTGTACTAAAGAAACTCAGCATGATTAGCCTGAGCTTGGACAAAGGCTACTGGGGAAAAACTGCAATTCACTGTGCTTACATCAAGTCATTGTACCAGCTAATCTCAAGATACCCTAAGGACGCTAGTAAGGCGAAATTAGTTCTTACCCTATAATTTCCTTTCCTTGAGTCCAGTCAGACCAGGCCAGACGAGTGGGTTATGCCACACCAACCAGTAGATGGAGATAGAGACCAACAGGTTTGCTGTCATCACCCCTTATATGCATCCATGCTGACCTCAGCCTGCCAGTATTATCTGTAACAAGCTAAGCGTGGACAATGTCAATTCAAACCAATCACCGTTATTTTGTTATTTAATTCTTATTTAATCTTTTTCTTTCCCACAAAGCACTAAAGGAATTCCCGAAGAACAAGGAAGTAAAGTAAGTAGACAGTTCAATAAACATACTGGAAAGAATTCACCTGCTTAGAAGCAGAAAAAATACGTCCACACCTTTAACAATCACCACAGCTTGCAAATGATGAGATACACAATTTTGGCAGAACAAGAAGGGTCCTGGACTGGTCTGACTGGACTCAGAGACTGCAGTGTACAAATCAACTCCTTTTCATCACTTATAAAAGGTCAAAAATTCTTTAATGAGGTCAATTTTACAATGGATACTTCTGAATGTGTCTTTAGCACCCCCAACCCCAACCCACCTCCTGAAAACTCACCCTGAATCAATGGTCCATATAGAGAGTATCAGACTGAGCCCTATAAAGCAGCCCTCTCCCTGACTCCTATGCCTAATACGGAGCAGTAGCAAAGTGACACAGGTATGTATGTGCGTGCAGCTCCAGACATGTGCCTGTGGAGAGTATTTTATAACCTATGCACGTAGATTATAAAAATAGCGCGTATTTTTCTGCACGCTGAGATACGTGCATTTATGGACGCGCGCACAAACCTTTTAATCTCCAAAAAGATACAGCAATTCAGTTTCATTCAAGAAGCAGCTTCTACTCTCTTGGAATGACCCCTCACCTGCTTAGGTAAGACCAAGCCACCTAGGCTCCCATGACGATTGTTTCAACCTAATGTATTCCTGAAGGTAGAGAAACCATTTCATCATTTTTACTCTCAATTATACAGCACAAGAAGATGAAAGGACCTCCTGAAGGCACTTTTGACCTTGAGAAATGTCAGAGGGGCCCCTCCATACACCCAAGGCATGTAGGAGCCCATATTCAGCTAAATCTGCATGATTGTTGAATGAAGGAAAACAAATGCCCTGGAAACCGATGGAAGGCTACGACCACCTCAGATATAATAAAGGCACTGTAGCAGCCCTGGATTAACCATTAAGCACGTGCATAGGGGAGCACCACCGAGTGTTGAAAATTTGTATTTTTTCTGTTGCCCTGTGATTATAAGTAAATAATTTTCTTATATTGCTTACAGTTATTTAGTGTTAAATATTTTTTGAAAAGTTTATATTTAATATAGTTTGGGGTCTGGCCTGGAAGAAAACTGAATTTTTAATCTCTTATTTCACTTTCAGCAATTATTGAGTCTTAAATGTCTTGACAGTTAAGCAATGGAAGGGCCCGGTGGGGACACCATTGTTGGGTTATGCTTAGGGCATTCGTTGACCTTAATTTGGCCCTGAACTGTATGAAGTTAGACCATATCATTTGTGACCAAGAAAGAGGACTCTCTGCAAGTGTGCTTGCAACTCCACAATTCATCGGGCTGAACAAAGGCCACTAGAAAACCATTTACCAACACACGCAGCATTAGTGAAAAAAAATCCTTGATAGGATCAACTGAAAGCCTGCAAAGGACAAGCCAAATACCGATCCCAAGTAGTCTCATTTTTGACATAGCAGGATACAAAAACTATAGAGTTCCCAATATTATGTCCCCTGCAGGAGAGAAGCTGCAATGTTCCCTGGTAAGAACAAGCGCCAAACCATTGGAAGGCATGTCCCGTAACAAAGCTAGAATTCTCGGCACTGAAGCCTAATCAGAAGTACTGACTTTCTACCCTAATCCTCATAAAACTCTCCAACTTTGTATAAAACTTGTGGAACCTTTCATTCCAATTTTAGAATACCCTCTCTTATCTAATGCACTGTTACAAGGGCGAAAAAAAAGGTAAGACAAAATCAATCTGAGCCTCTGAGCAGACCCAGACCCAATAGACGCATCACCTTGAGGGGCAGAAGCCATAAGAACATGCCATACTGGGTCAGACCAAGGGTCCATCAAGCCCAGCATCCTGTTTCCAACAGTGGCCAATCCAGGCCATAAGAACCTGGCAAGTATCCAAAAACTAAGTCTATTCCATGTTACCATTGCTAGTAATGGCAGTGGCTATTTTCTAAGTCAATTTAATTAATAGCAGGTAATGGACTTCTCCTCCAAGAACTTATCCAATCCTTTTTTAAACACAGCTATACTAACTGCACTAACCACATCCTCTGGCAAATTCCAGAGTTAATTGTGCGTTGAGTAAAAAATCCATAGGGCCTTTCCAGGTTTCAAACGCATAATATCTGCTTATCAAGGACACCACGGCCCATCCAGAACACTAGAGTTTGAGAATTCTGAAACACATACTCTAACACAAGTTATGGAAGAGGTGGTCAGAATGGATTCAAGTATCACTTGCTGGAAAAAAATGGCCTCTTTCGGCTGAAAATTTGCTGCACCTTCGCCTTCGTGAAGTTTGCCATAAGGGCCAATATATGGTGATATGTCCATGCAATTTGATATATGTGGGTCAAAACAAGTGGGAAATTAGACTGAGGATCACAGAACATAAGATGCAGTATCTTTCTCGGAGTGTAGACAACTTTTTAGTAGTCCATTGGAAATTACAGTCACACTCTGTGGAAGATTTAAAGTTTTTCATTGTGATACAAATCAACTGTAATAAGAAGGGGATATTTCTCGAAGGCTACAACAATGTGTATAACATTTTATCTTCATGTGAAAGATTTTGGCCCCTAGTGGTCTAAATGTAAGCAGGATAGCTACATCACTGATTGGTTAGGGAGAGATTTGAAGGAGGAGTATGCATTTTATCGGTAGTTAGCAAATCATCTCTTCACTGTGGTTTGAATAGTTGGGTATTTAAATAGTGTACGATTTTGGTGATGTTCAACCGTTGACACAGATGATGTCGGGAATGTAGATTGTTTAGTGAAGACAGTGCTGCAGTAAGCCTGCATAGCTTTATATGATTTATAGGACTGATTTAGTTTGTGGGTTAAGTTTTGGTTTTTTATTGTATGGAGTGGTGCATGGTGAATGTCTTATGGGTAGGTGTTGAGATTTGTAATGGCTAAGCTATTTGTGTAAATGTGATAGAGTCAAGCCTCTTGTTTGTATTTTTTAGCTATGCTGAATGGCAACAATGTGCAGCGTCAATATGATATAAAGTCATATTATGAGATGGAATTCATTTGTGAGAAATGATATACCCTGAGTATTTGCTGTCATATTATTATTATTCATATTATTTGCCAAACAGCTGAGCATTTGTAAGTGACTCATTGATAAGACAGTGTTATCAGCATTAGATGTTCGTTGAATATTTTGAATTTGTACATCTTTTAAATGTTTGTATATGGTTTGCATATGGGATGGTACGGAGAATTCCCCCTGAAGAAGTCTGTTTCAGGTGAAACGAGGGACCCTTGTTGGGGTGCTCAATTTGAATAGAGGAAAGAGAAGATATTTGAAGATTCTTAGAAAGAAGGGGTGGTCATTTCGAACATACATATCTAGAACAGAAAGATACTTGAATAGAAACACTTTTTAATTTGAATGGTTTTAATTTGTGTGTGTGGATGGATGGGGTGGTCTTCACCAGTGTATATGTGACATCATGGGGCTTTATATGTGATATATTTTAAAGGCTCTACATGTATGATTAGATTGTATTTTCTAAATATTTTGAGTGTATCTTGAATTGATGTTTTCCACATATATGAAGAACAATTATTATGACACTGTAATGTAGTTATTTTATATAAAAATGTGAAAAGTATTAAAGGTAGTGAAATTTCTATTATAAAAGCATTTTTGTGATATATAGATTTCTCTCGTTTCGTTTTTGAGAGTAGTTAGTTTTGCCTTCACATGGGTGTTTCCCAATATCGGAAAACATCATTTGAATGAAGGCCACTTGAGACAGACACCATTCCCTCGGATTGACCACAGTGCGACTGAGAAGACCCGTCTGAACCCCGTCCACACCTGCAATGTGGGATGCTAATCAGATCTTCCAATTCTTTTTTGTTCCGGCAAGAAACAATTGGCTTGTATCAAGGAATATTGGTTGCTCCCGGAGACAGCATCGGACTCCCCTGCCAGAATCACCATGGAACCGCGCTTCACCTCTTCCCCTTCCCAGAAAGCGTGGCAGAGCCTGCTGAGTTCCTTGCCTGTACCCGCGACCCCGCTTTCTGTGGGACTAGGTTCCATCTTCCCTTTGACGCGCTGCAGTCACCACTGTGGCCAGGACATTGAAAACACTCACCCGGTTCCTTCTTACCCCCAACTGCTTTGCTACTAGCAGCTGATACCTTGAAAATGCTGCTGCTGCTTGTCAGGCCCTTGCTGTGCTCTGTTTGAAATTATTTATTTACAGATTTTAAGGTACAAACAAAAAGGGATTCCTGCTCCTTTTTTTCTTTTTAAAGAAGACAAGGGGAGAGCTAGAGGGAATGAAGAAAGCAAGGGGGTAAGGAGAGCCAAGTAAGAGAAGCCACCAGGCCCCAATCCTGTTCAACTGAGGGAGGGAATGTAGGCTTTTACCTCAGGAGCCACCAAAACAAAAACATCTTTCCTGTTCATCTAGTCTAATCAGACTTTAGTCCACAGCACGGGCTGCTCACCTACCATCTGCTGGAGACAGAGAATATTGGCAGCCTGAGGTCAGCACGGATGCACATAAGAGGTGACATCAGCGAGCCTGTTGGCCTCTGTCGCCATCTGCTGATCAGTAAGCATAACTCATTCATCTGGACCAGTCTGACTGGATAAAGAAGAATGCGTTTTTAAGCAACCATTGCTTTTTCATTTTATGTACAAGCCCCCTTCAGCCAACCTCAATCCACATTGAGGTTGGCTGCAGCTAGGCCATTTCTTCTTGGCCTAGCTGCAGTTTGGGCCTTTCTTTTGTTAATACTGTAGCAGAACGGGCCTAAACAGACACTGTTCTGATGCCCAGCAGCTCAAGAACAAGAAATGAGATCATGTGATTGAGAAAGTGGTCAAGGTATAGAAACAAGTCCATGACACAAGCAAAGAAGGAAATACTGTACAAGGACTTATTGTCCAACTTTCATACTTTTGGGTAGGTATTCTAATGTTCAGAAATGTATAATTCCGTGATCACAGGACTAAAAATGGCCACAGCAGACTTGTGAATGTGGAAACATTAGGAGTGTGGCTCAGTTAAATTTGAAAGTGCTTTCCCCCTTTTCACAGGAACATCCTCTTCGCACAGTCTTCCTCTACAATGACTAAAGCCTTCCGGTTGTTGATTTGTGTGACTGCTCTTCTGCTCCTGAAGGAATCCAGCCCAGCAGGTGAGCTCCTAGGAAAATGCTTCCAATATTTAAAATGAATGAAATAGGTGCTTTTAATGAGAAGCAGAGAGAGCGAGGACAAACATTAAAGGGTTAATTCATTATGCACTCTTTATTTTAATGAATTTTTTTTCAAGGGGGAGGAGGCAGGTTAAAAAAAAAAATTCTCTTTTCCATAAATTGTGTTGACATTTGCAGTAAATGCCTATCAGGCAAGGGGGAAAGGGTAGTGCAGAAGTAAAGAAATCGCTCAGTCGGTCATTCCCTGAAGGAGCTCTGAGCCTTAAGGAGACCCCTGTGTATCTGGAGTTGGAAGATTCGATGGAACCAACAGCAGAACTGCTGCACTTTAGGCCAAACTCATCAGAAGCTGGAAAAGCACCAACAGGAAGTGACCAGCGATTTGTGAAGAGGTGAGCCAAGGTTCCCCCCCCCCCCCCCCCCGGGGGAAAGACTGCCTGTTTCCTCCGGTGCCGCTGCCCCAGCTGTTCCCAGTCCAGGAAACTGCCGCGGGGCTCATAAATAAAGTTCAGACTAGGGCTCACCATCTTCTTTGTCTTTAGTTGTTATTCAGTCTGGGGATGTGGTTTTGTTAATGCACCCGGGAGAAAGAATAAGACCTCGGTTTTATCAGCAGGAATTACCATTTTGTTGCAAAAAGAAAGCCTGAAAAATCAACAGCAGACAAGCTCCAGCCAAGAACTGCTCATGCGATGCTGCTTAGAGAGTTTCATCTTGCACAAGGTGCCCTTATAGCAACAGAAAGCTTCACAACTCATGTGTGGTAGGACTGGCAAGTATTACGTTCTCTTATTCTCCAACCGAAGACTGCTCGAAGTGACAAGAAGCAGCAGAGCTTCATCCCAATGCTGTGTGGCAAGTGGAAACGCATTTTGGCAATGCCCTCTTATTTTCCAAACTAATTTTTTTTGGACCTGAATTGTCCGGACGATGCACTGGACTTCCTTGAAGCAGTACGGTCCTATCTGAAAAAGCCTAAGATATGAAGATCCTGCAGTACTCCTGAAGACGCTTATAGGGAGGCCAAGCAAAGAGCTGTAAAGCCTGCAGCCATACCCACTGTGTTACCAGTCTATTACCAGTATTACCAGTCACCTCAGATTCTGTGAGAACTTAATTATATCTGGTCAGACCTCAAAAGACAGCAGGAAGCAAGGTCGGTGGCTTAGTGGGAGACTTGGGTTACCCTCGGCCAGCACCAGCCCAATATTTCAGCTTGGTTCGGGGGTGAACCAGTGTCTTGGCATGGCTCCTCCTTCGGTGCATCTATTGCAGGTTCTCTTCCCTCTGCATCGGTGATGGCAGAATGACCCAGAATGGCCAGGGCCATCATGTTGCTGAAGGTGCCATCCTCCGAGGAGATTCTGGAATGAGGAGGTATTTCTTTTCAGAAAGGGTGCTTGGATGTAAGGAACAGCTTCCTAGTGGAGGTAGAGACAAGGACAATATCTGAATCTAAGAAAGCAGGGGACAAGCACAGGGAGATCACCGCGGGAGTGCTAGGGGTTGGAGAGGCATTGTGAGGATGGGCAGAATCAATAGCCGTATGGCCTGTTTCTGCCATCATGTTTCTACTTGAAATTGCACAAAGCCCCTGTTTACCAGTATTTCTTATTTATTAAAATTTAGGTCCTGCCTGTTCATTTTTATGTTTCAGATGAAATCACATACATTGCACAATATATCCAAGATTTCATAAAACACACAACAGGCTAATTCCCCTCAGCACGCCCATAATCACAAAATCATCCGAAATATAAAAGCTTATCACTGCCCTTCAAAGGTGTCTTTGATACAGATGGAAGTATATAAGAATGACAAGCTTTCGTAAATAATAGGGTCTTCAAATTTTCTTCTAAATAACAAATCATCCATGGTACAAAACTCTTCCAGGAGCGTGTTCTATAGCTGGGGAGCCACACAACTGCAGGCTCTCATCTACGATGCCCCAGCGAGCATCTCCTTTGTAGATGACAACACCAGAAAGAGTCCTTGAGAGACGCGAGACAGTTGCTTAGGTCAGGCAAGCTCCGAGACAGCCAGCGTCAGTTCCCTTCAGTGCTTTAAAATCAATTACCGGTCAATGAATACACTTAAACAGTTGTGCTTGTACCTCATCCCCAACGATAATACAGGCAACTGCCCTTTTTAGCTAAGCGCAGCCGCCCTGTATGCTGTCTGACATTCACTCTGGCGCATCCTACATCTTCTCTAACAAAACTAATTACATGCAAAAAAATCTTATTTTATGCCACTAACCAAAAATAATTACACATGGATGTTGTAAAACCAATATAAAATGAACACCAGATTATATCCAAGTTCCAGCAGAACCTTCATTTCCTAAGCATTTTCCCCCATAGATACAGAATGGGGGAAAGTCTTGGGAAACTGAGCTGGGGCCAGAGAAATGCCCACAGTATTCACTCTGAAGTGGCTGACCAGACATGAACGACAGAATATGAATAGAAAATGAAAATGTACTAGTATTGGAGGTTCCAAATTTGTGCGCAGTACACAACAGACAGGCAGAGATCAAGCACACGTATATTTGCTTCTAGCTTTTCTTTGTGTCCCAGTCTCTCAGCAAGGGATGGAGCTCCTGCTATACCTCCTCTGAAACTAATAGCAGTTTCAGCTTTTTCTAGACTACCTCATGGAGTGCCTCTAATCTGCTTGCAGGACTGGATAACCAGTTCAACCTCTAACCCCCCCGGGAGTATTGTGTGCATGAGGCAAGAGATCAGCAGTTCTCTCCAGTCTGTTTCCTTGACAGACTGCATTTATGGATGTTTAAAGAAAGAGAGCACCAGGGATGCCAGGCAGCAGGCAAATGTTACTACCGTCCACTTCCATTCACTTCTGCTGCTCCATTATTGATGGCACTTTAATAAGAGTCAGCTGGAAGAAATACCACAACAGCATTCTCTGTCACCCCCATCCTGAGACACTGTGGGAAATCGGACGGCCTAAATACAGATGCTTGTTTCCTTCAAAAACAACTCCCTATGACTAGAAAGATGAACCTTTGGAAAGATCTGTTTGGCAGTGTCCAACCCCGCCGGGAGAGCTGAAAAGAAGAAAGCATGTTTTGTTGAGCAACAACTCAACGCTTGGCCAAGAAACGGAAAGGAAAATTGATGAACTGTACAGAAGGAAAAACAAGTATCTTTGAGATCATGCCATGAATTTTCTACCATTTTCTTCTCTTTTTACTGTTTCTCCTAGACCTCCTACAGAGATACGCATTTTCTGCTCAGGTATATACGTCAGTATAAGTTATGGCATAGTTTAGAACAGGCCACAGAACGTTAATGGGAATATCTTCACAGAATGCATCTAAAATTTTCTGAGATTTGTTAGAGAGAATGGCCCAATTTTGTTCTTCCACTAAAAGATTTATCTTGCAAAATTTCAACTCTCCAATAGGACCTTTGAAGAATGTTTTATGAACTTTGATACACCAGTCACCAAACTCACCACCAACCAGGTGTCTATCCAAACATCAAATAAACTCAACACCCAATTTCCAAAGTTCAGAAATGGACTATTTTCCAATTGGCATTTCTAATTGAGAAAAATTGTTAAGGAAAGGGTTGATAAAATTATATGAAACTAACACTGTTGCCACCAAGATAAACAGAGTTATCTGATGCCTTGATTACTTTATGATTATCAGGCATCACATAACTGTTTATCTTGGTGGCAAGTGTTCAAATTATATGAAAACTATCAACCCTTTTCCTTTACAATTTTTCTCAAATAGAAATGCCATTTGGAAAATAGTCTATTTCTGAACTTTGGAAATTGGGTGTTGAGTTTATATTTTCTGAACTTCGATGTCATTTCTGGAGTTGTTTACTTTTCACCCTAAATAATACAATTTATTATTTATATTGCATCAACAGTCAACACAAAAATGCAGAAGATAATTCTTGTAGTTGCAAAGCTGAAATATTCCCATCCAGATAAAGTTTGAACAGAGAGATTGAGTAACCTAAGATCACACAAGGCAGCAGTCAATAGGACATGCAAATTATAGGGATGTGCATTTATTTCATTCATTTAATTCATTTCATACGTTTCCCATTACATGACAAATAGATGTGCATTCATTTCATATGTTTCATACGTTTCATATTACATGTCAAATAGATGTGCATTCGTTTCATATGTTTCATTCGTTTCATATTACATGTCAAATAGATGTGCATTCGTTTCATTCGTTTCCATATTACATGCTTGTATAGGAAACGGATGAAACGAATGCACATCCCTAGCAAATTACTTCTTGCAACTTAACTCTGTAACTAGGTTGCTCCACTGGTGACTTCCAGCTAGGAAGTCTGTCAGATGTACGCTGGTGGATCTTAACTGAGCCACAAGGGAGTCCACCATCTTACTCCCCCGGTATTGCCTTCTTTTCCTCAATGCACACACACACACACACACACACACTTTCAAATCTTGACATTTTTGCCCTTTTGCAGTCCTGATCTTGCCCATAACGTTTACACTCAGAAAATTAACCTAAACTCTGCTAGGTCCACCAGCAAACTATTCATTTACCACGCAACTTTAAAATCTAGAAAACAGACGCAAAGAAATTTGCAAACCTGTGATGTCTTGGGATAAACCGTGCAGAAGGGCATCTTGCCGCCTTGCTGCAGCTCCCCATTCAACCTAAGTTCCATGCAATACAGGAAGGAAAGTGGAAAGGAAAACATTACCTTGTGAAACATGGTTTCCATAATATATATTTTGTTGGGTCATTTTTAGGCGCTGAAGAAAACCAAGTCATCCCAGATAAGGTAAGTTCATTTTTTTTCTATCACATTATTCACTTTAGCAATTTCAGTCTTTACTGGGGATCCAAAGGAATGCAGCGATTCTGCTGGTTGCAGAATCAAAGATGCATTTCATTGGTAGAAAAAGTACTCAGCTTGAATGCTTTATACTAGGATCAAGCTGTCTCCCACCTGCCATTACTATCCAGGCAGATATTCAAACATTACCCGGCTAGGATAGTTAGTCACGTAAACATATCTGGCTAACTTAGCCAGGATATTCAGCAAGGCGGCTGTGCTGCTAAACGTACCCAGGTGGCTTTTAGTTAGTCAGCTAAGTTTATATCTGGGTCATTTTAAACCTGCTCAGTAGCTTATCTGGCTAACTCAGGGCCTCATTTACTAAGCATTTTTCCCAGAGAGACAGAAGAGGATCACCAGTTATCCAGCTGCTGAATATCAGTCTTTCGTACGTTCTGCACACACCAGCATGGCAGGGATTGTTAAGGAAGAAGGCACATGAGTAACGCTGGAGCTTGAGTACTACCTGAAAATGTAATTTCATTTAGGAGCTTTACAACTTTGCTGACTCCAACTCTTTCCCCATAGCTGTTCAAGTTTGCCCCAAAATACAGCGCTAAACACCTCTGACAGGAAAAGGAGGCGTTGCTTTTAAATCGGGGGTTCTTTTGTTCATGATTTGGGGTTTGGTGCATAACTAACAGTGGAGCTCTAACACCTGTTAAATCCAAGATTTTTACTCCTCTTCTTTTGGGTGCGTATAACAATAATGCTGTTTACCTGCGGGAAAGATAATTTCAAGTTGACTGGCCTTTGAGTTCGTCAAGACGAAAGACTTCTTTAATAGACTGAAAGTAGTGATTAATAAGTGAAGCTGTAGAAAATACATATGTCGGTCCATCCTAAAATTAAAAGACAAACATACACATTCTTCATTAATGACTTCCTAACTCTTAGCTTAATTAGCAATCACACCACTTTTTCTGTCACCTCAAGGGCATTTTTTTTTTGACTTGGCGGTTACCTCCTGCTTCCTTGAGCTTCCAGTTCAGTTGTTATACCCACTCCCAACTTACTTTAGGCCTATCATTAGAGCACCAGCCCTCAGCCAGGGGCCAAGAGGCTGCCAATGAAGAGGCTGCCAATGAAGAGTGGGTGACTCGCCAGAATGATGGCTACTGCCTGGAGTCAATACCCTTATTAAATAAACATACACAGGCTTACTGTGACTCCAACATCGCTCTAAGCTTCAACAGCAAGAGGAAATGTGGAAAAAAGGATTCACACTCACAAAGAGGGGAGTAGCTGGCTTGTTACAGCGGTTACTACCCCAAATCAAATAAGCCTGATACTTCACTTTCAATGCATATACAGCAAAGTTCTCTGATTCAACAGCAGGGGAAAAGAAAAACTGATACTTCACACATCCAGCAGAGCTCTCTGCTTCAACGGCAGGGGAGAAGAAAAGAGGGTTCGCACTCACAAAGCGGGGAGTAGCTGGCTTGTTACGGCGGTTACTACCCCAAACCAAATGTGCCTGATACTTCACTTTCGATGCACATCCAGCATGGCTCTCTGCTTCAACGGCATGGGAGAAAGACTGATACATCACGCATATCCAGCATAGCTCTCTGCTTCAACGGCAGGGGAGAAGAAAAACAACCAATAAGGGCTGTATAACATAATCTGGGTAAAACAAATAAGCATGGGTGCAGCTTGCTTATTGCGGCGGCTTCTACCCCTAACTAATCAAGCTAGATATTTCACTTGGATACAGCTCCATCACTGCTCTCTACATTAAAGGTGGGGGTGGAAGGGAAATAGAACCAAGAGCTAAGAGAAACAGATAAGTATGAGAGAAAAAATGTGTGAAGCTTGCTGGGCAGACTGGATGGGCCGTTTGGTCTTCTTCTGCCGTCATTTCTATGTTTCATGCACCAGAGAGTTCCTTCCATGGACCTTAGATCAGGCCAGTAGGTGTCACTGTTGCACAGCTCCAGGGGCTCCCAGCATTGCCTCCTCAGAATCCCGAGCCCTGGCTGTACCGCGGAGTGAAATCAAACCCAGGTCCCTCTTCTCGATAACGCATGACACTACCACTGAGCCTCCAGGCTGGCAGCCGGGGCAATTTTGAATAGCCCATGCTATTTGCAAGAATGTAGGGACTTTTAGACCACATATTACAGCCAGATTTCAAAAGGGTAAATGTGCATCATTTTCCTTCGAAAATTAGCAGCCGCAAAGTAGACAGCATTACAAGTTCTTTGCCCGGGTGGTCCAAGAGGGGCGAAATATTGTGCACGTGTGTTTGAAATTCCACATCCATACACCATTTAACCCTCCTGCCTCAAAACACGACCAGGGGAACAGCTGAAAGTAGCCAGGCTTCGGCAGCCTGAAGAAAG
The DNA here is from genome assembly GCF_901001135.1 of Rhinatrema bivittatum. Taxonomy (NCBI): domain Eukaryota; kingdom Metazoa; phylum Chordata; class Amphibia; order Gymnophiona; family Rhinatrematidae; genus Rhinatrema; species Rhinatrema bivittatum. The sequence continues at coordinate 72,948,095 of NC_042629.1, read as the reverse complement.
CAACTTTCAGCCCAAGCCTTTTAACCCGAGTAAATCACTAATTTTGGTGTCTCCCCCATGTTGTGGCCTTTAATGAAATCTGTATTATTTACTTTATCTTGATAAATTATTTTGAAATCCTTTTTATTTCTTCTTATTTATGTACTTTTCCTTTCGGGCTGTACTTGATTTAAAATTTAGAAATGTAAAGAAAACACAGGTGTCCTCCCTGTGCAAATCCAGGGGAGCTTGTCTTATTGCTTTGCGCCATGTTTTAAATCTTCTTGGTCCTTTATTATTATTTGGTCTTGGATGTTTCCCCGTTATAGGCCAATAAGAATGCAAGAACAAAGAGGCAGAGTCAGCAGACTTTGGCTGTGACCACCATCTTGGTAAGGCGGAGCAAAGGCAGAATTGGTCCTTGTGGGTTTTCCAGGAGCTCAGGGGTTGAGGGTGGTCACATTAAATCTATATGGTGATGGGGAGGCCATGCTAACATAACCCCCCCACCCCCATGATGTACGGGTGCACCGCACATTATGTTCTAAAATGTGTGCAGTTACCCACGTAACAAGAAAGCGATGCCACCCTCTGATTGGCCCTTAAGAAGTCATTTCTCATCCCATCATGCACTTCTCAAAGCGCATCGACACACAGCGGGCTAGGTTAGGCGGCAAGCCCTTCCGTAACAAAAGAATGTTTCCCCTCCCCAGGAAAGACCCTTCACCATGAATAAAGACTCGAAGCTGGAGGGATACTGCATCGACCTCCTAAGCGAGCTCTCCAAAAAAGTGGGGTTTCAGTATGAAGTGAATGTGGTGAAGGATGGAAAGTACGGCATGATGGACAGTGACGGGAACTGGAGCGGGATGGTGGGAGAGGTCATCAGAAAGGTAACTTTAAATGCGGAGATGCTTCAGGTATTGTGATGCTTCTAACACTGAAAACTGACTAGGAGAACCTGCTTTTTTAAATTTATTTCTAATTTTCCCGTGCACTTGCCATCATATATTACCATCTACTCCAGAGTGTTTAACAATCATCAGTTTTTCTATTTTTACCCCACTGGCAACTGTAAAATTAATTCTCCCTTTGTTGGAGGTGTACCCGTAACTGGTGTATTCAAAAGGAATACCTTACGGAGCCATTCTAGCTGCACCTTTGTTACACTGCAAACAAGGTTTTGTATTTTTTCCAATATTCCGCAATAATCAGTCATTCCCAGCTGTGGGATAGCCAGGCCGGAGACTGATTCCAGCCTCTTTCACAATAGGTTTCCACTTTTATTATTACAGCATACGATCATGTAGACTGCTTACCTTACAGCAGTGTACTCACACCATAAGCTTATACAGAGTGGATTCAGGAGCTCCTCCTCCTGGAGACACAGGGCCCCCTGATGCTCAACTTCTTATCCTGCCCCAGCAGGGTCCCGCACACAGACCCCTCTCTCATTCTGAGTTTTAAGGTGGACCAGGCCTCGGGCCTGCTCCCACCCAGGTTAAGGAGGGGTAGTAAGGCCACTCCTTCACACCACCATCCATAGTGAATTCCCCTTCACAATTAGACCAACAATTCTATTTTACCTGTGGGAGGGAGTCTGAGACCACCTCCATTTCATCTTTTAAATATTGTCTGCTACGTTTGCTGATATTGACGTTTGCCACCCCTTTCCTTAATCTCTCCCCATTCTTCCTTTAAAATTTCAGATTTTAATTCCTTTTCTCACCCCACGTTGTGCTTCAATTTCCTCTCCCATGCCGGAAGCAGCATCCTATATAATTTATAAATCCTTTCAGTAATTTCATTGTGATACATATAACCTCAAAAGCAGATTTTATCACTCAGTTACAGTTGACTTAACCCACTTTTTTGCATTGTTTAAAAACATCCAGACACAATCTTGGTTGGGATTCCCTTTTGTGCCATATTGGGGATAGGCAAGTACAGTGAGCTTTTGGTATTAAATGTGGCCAGAGTGAACCCCATCTTCTTATAGAGTTCAAGTTATACAGGTTTATGAAATGGGTTTTTACATGTTAGTAAAATAACTATTTGAAAATGGTATACACTAATAAACTCAGATCCAGCTAAAGAAAAAGTGACTGCAGACCATAGGAAAAAAAAACCCCCAACCCACCATGAAGGGAAATGGACAGATCTATAACAATGTTTAATTCGATACGTAAACACATCCAGCAATGTATCACAAAGAAGTTAAATCAAAATCATCACCTATATAGTCTGATTATCGATTGACAATGTGGGTATTTATAATTAAACAACCCCCTGGTGGACAGTAAAATTGTCCTGGTGTCTGTGCCGCCCCCGGAGCACTTGCAGGGGAATAGAATTCCTTGGTTTGCCATCAGGACCTCCAGGAAAAAACAAATCTAAATTCTATTCAGACTCAACGGAATTATATTGGGGGGAGCTTATTTACCCATTTTCTTCTTCTCAGCTCCCTCTGATCGTATCCCTGGAAACCCCCCACCCAGGGCTTCTGATCGATCTGAGATTTTGTTTCGGCCCACGACAAACAAATGCATTAGCCAAGAAATTAGATCTACATTCTGGGATTGGTCACGGTCAGAGACAGGACACTGGGCTCGCTGTACCTTTGGTCTGACCCAGCACGGCACGTCTTATGCTCTAGAACAAAGCCTTCCGACCACGAACAAACGTCCGCAAATCCCAAATTGCATGTCAATGGGCCCTTTTCTCTTGTTATGGTGAAAAATGGCTAAAAGGTGAGATTATTTTGAAAGGCAAACATCACTTTAAATAGTCAGGACAATAATCAAAGTGCCCGCATTGATGAAAACTTGGCAGAAACTTTATCTATTGGTTTCTAACCAAAGCAAAATGATGTGGTTCATTTCAGTTATTGCCCCTGGGATAAAAGCACCTGCAGAGATTGGTGCCTGCTTGTGAAAATCCAAAACCTAACCCTACCCATGGGAATGCCTCCAAGCTATGCGGATAAAATTGTGGCACAACGCCTGCTCTCTTATTCTCAGAGAGCCCATTTTCATGGGAAACGGCTCTGAACATTGCCCTCACCATGTCCACCCTCTCTTTCACCTCTATACCGATCTAAGTGAACTATTTTTGTGGTACCCTAAGAGAATCTCACTCACTTGCAGGAAGCCGACATGGCAGTGGCTCCGCTAACCATCACTTCGGTGAGAGAGCAGACGATCTCCTTTACAAAGCCCTTCATCCAGACCGGGATCAGCATCCTCCTGAAGAGGGATACCACGGCCGAGGGCCTCTTCCTCTTTCGCTTCCTGAATCCCTTCAGCAGAGAGACCTGGCTGGGCATTCTCATTGCATATCTGGTCACCTGCGTTTGCCTCTTTCTTGTGGGCAGGTAGAAACCCCCTTTTATGTCTCTTGCTCTGTATGGTCCTAGGCCTAGCTTGGCTTCCAAAAGTTGGCTCAAGCATGCAGCAAGCTGGATGGATGCTGTGGAGCATATTGTGACATATCGCAGGATTACTGCAGGTTGCGATGCCTCATGCTCTTCATGCAGTGGTAAAGAGTTCTAGAAGCTGCATTGGTGCTGGTGAAAATGCTTTCAAGGACCTGGAGCAACAAACAGTATCACAGCCTACAAAGATAAGAGATCTGCTTTAGTTTGTTTTGCTTAATTTCATTTAGTGCATCTGCTAAACAAAACTAAACTAAAAAAAAAAAAAAACCCCCAACCCAAAACCCTAAATAAAAACGGGTTTCTCTGCATACGTTCTCTCCAGGAATAATGGAGCTACTGGAACTCTTCATGACAATGCTATTGCATGATACTGTACATTACTTAATCAGGTCACGTTGCTGCGATTTCTTTCATCACATGATCACCATCTGCTCTACAGCACCGTCAGTCTGCTATCAGACCTTTACGTAAACTCAGTCACTGGGTACTTGTCCGGTCCTATAAGCACTGGGAACACTTAAGACAACCAGCACATGAAATGTCCTAGCGTGCACCCAGTAGTTCAATATTACTACTTACTGCTACTACCAAGCATTTCTATAGCGCTACACAACATATGCAGTGCTGTACAAACAATTAATCACTGGCAGCTCTTAAGAGTGATTTCTCCTGCATCTGCCTCTCTCCCAGATCAATCATTGCTTGAGTTCTACATGCAACAGTTCATGACTCTGCATAGGGATCCCAGGGTGTGGCAGGGAGTTGTAACGAAAATAGGTGCTTGAGTGATGCTAGCTTTCTCCCCTTAGGTTGAGTCCTATTGAATGGAAAGAGCCCCAGAGCGAGGAGAACAAATTCACTTTTCTTAACAGTCTCTGGTTTGGAGCTGGAGCACTTACCCTGCAAGGTAAACCTCTTTGGTTTAATTTTATAAGCTACGAGAAAATGATCAGCCAGTTGGCTATCCCTGGGTTTAGAATTCTGCTTCTCTCCTTATGGGAGAATTGGTGGCTGTTAGGGGATACCAATCCCGTTGGTTTGATTTCACTGCGTTTCTAGTCCCTGCATGCAGGACTGGATCAGCTTGTCTTTGGGAGGGGCAAGGAGGAGGGACGGAGGGTTTGGAAACCATAAGACAAGGACAGGTAGCCATTGTGACATGTTACTGTAGTCACAGACATTCTTATTAAAGGTTTTGGTTTGGGATCAGACTTCACCATCATTAGGTGAAAATGTGCTTTTTTAAAATAGCTGAACTGTAAAAAAAATTCCTGTTTTTTTTGGTAAAACAAATAAAAGGGAAATTATTAAGCTACTTATTTATTTATAAATTTACAAAATTATAAACCAAGAATAATCTTGTAAAGAAAAGTGGTTAGGTGCCAAAAATTCAGCTACTTTATGCCTTTTGGATTAAAAGAAAACATTTGTTTCACTTGGTCAAAGGATAGTTATGACTTTAGGTCGCATGCCTAGGTTTAGCTCATGCATATTCACTGTGGATAACCTGAAAACTCAATTGGCTGGTAGGTGTGCGGAGGGTGGTTTCCGAGGACCAGTTTGGGTTCCACTGCTTTATACGATGAGCGTGTCATCAAGCCTCACCGATCAGTTGCCAAACTTGCACCAGGCCAGATGAGAAAAACGTTTATTGAAAAATGACACTGCTGAGAAAGCTCACCAGGGTCTTTCCTGTACCTCAGAATATTTAACATGCATGCCTTGTCATCTTAAATTTGATTTACAAAACAAACAATGGCATGAAAACAGTGTTCTTCTCCCAATCTGTCAGCAGGACTAACTAGGAACTCTTCAGATAGCTATTTTCTTTCCCGCCTTCTCTGCAGGTGCGGAGCCTCACCCCAAAGCTCTGTCAGCTCGTATCATTGCCACGGTCTGGTGGATATTTACCATTTTCCTCCTGGCTGCTTACATCGCCAGCTTCGCTGCTTTTCTGAACTCCGGGAGCCAGCAAACGCCAACCATTCAGACTTTTGAGGATCTCGTGAAGCAAAAATCTATCGCATTTGGAACCATCCAAGGCTCTTCCACATTTAACTTCTTCAAGGTGTGGCTAGTTCTAGCAGTGATGTCAGGATTAGCAATAGAAAGATTATAACTCACCTCTTCCTTTTCAGCCAATCCAACAGGTCCTAAATTACAGCCAGAGCAGGACTCGCATGGTGGGACACTCCAATGTTGGTTCAGAATATTCCTTTCTGCATAACTGAGGTGGGGTTGGGGACATGGAAATTTCCTGTTTGTTTTAAACGAACAATGGATTTTCTGTCACAAATAAGCAAGGTGCCAACAGATTTGTGGTTTTAAAAAAACAAGGTTGTCATAACAGAATTCCATAATGGATACAATTTCGGTAGATAATAGAGCGATTCTGATGGAGAAGGAGCACACTGCTAAATTTCTCTCAAACATTCAAGCTTGCATTTTTAATGGCATCCCACACTCAGGATTTCAAAAGTACCTCTACGCCTGATGTTTCTGTGTTACCATTTCCTGCATTTTTAGTGAACCTCGCATTGCTAATTACTTGGCATTGCCTTTTAAGTATCAGCGTTACCCGACTTTGGGTCATTTCTCCTGTGTTTCATTTTAACTGATCTAGAATTCAAAGAGTCCAACTTTTCAAATGATCTACGAGTATATGGAGAAGAAAAAAGACCTTGTTCTTGTGAAGACTTTTGAAGAGGGGGTCCAACGTGTGAAGGAATCCAGCTATGCTCTTCTTGGAGAATCGGTCATGCAGGATCTTGCTGTAGCCAAACACTGCGATTTAATTAGAGCCCCGGAGATTGTTGGCAGACGAGGCTATGGCATTGCTACTATGCTGGGTGAGTTTCTAAGGCACTAATTCAGGCCTTTTCTACTCATTCACATCAGTAACTCACGGCAATAATCCCAATTATATCTTGAAAAAATCACGTCAACATTTTACAGCCAAGCATTGTTTGTTTTGTTTTTAAATAACAGGCGACTTGAAATTTTTGGAGCACAACAAGACTGTATAATATATTTTTTGATAACAGGTTCCATTCAGGCATAGCTTGGTGGCTGTGCCTTGCACAACCATGTGGAAGATCCCCGCTTCAATCCCCATGTTGGGTCTTCCATGTACTGGGACAGCTGGGAAACAAAGCCTCAGGAAATTATGAATGAAGGCTCACAGTTCTAGGATCCCAGTTTGGTTTTCAAACGAGCTGGAGGTCCAGAGGAGGCGGAAACTGCTAGGTCAAAAAATATGCATAAGGCAGCTTGAGGGGTATGTTAGGATGGCAGTCTCCCTGACTGAATGCTTTAAAAAGGATCTATTTGTGGCAAGGAAATACTAATTCCCTTCCCAACTAGAGAGTTCAATGTCAGAGTCCTATTTGGCGGTTGCAATGTGCTAGTAATGTGATTGAGATTAAACTCACAAACAACATCCGCATTAGATCATTCTTATATTGGGTCAATAAAAAAAAAGCATAAGCTTGCAAAGAATCGCATTTTCTCTAAAATCCAATTACGCCGCTTGAAAACTCTAAATTCAATGCTGGATCTTACCAAACACACCCGGCAACCAATCATAAAGGTCCTAATGTCTCTTCTGTGTTGCTTTCCAGATTCACCACTGGTCAGAAACCTATCTATTGCAGTCTTGGAGCTCAGTGAATCTGGACACCTTGACTACCTGTACAAAAAGTGGTGGCAAAGTAGTTGTTCTGATAAAGGGAATACTGGATGGATCCCTCTGCAAGCCCAAACACTGGGAGGCATCTTCCTTCTGCTTGCTGCTGGTCTGGTACTGGGGGTGATAGTGTCTTTGATAGAACTGGTGAGCAAAGCAAAGAACTCTGCAGACCAGCAGAATGTAAGTGGCTCTTCGTTCCTTTTTGGTTGACGTCTATGTGAAAAGCTCCAAATTCTGTGCAGATGATATTGCTAGGCATGGGGGACTTAGATGGTTTTTGTTCTAACTCAGTCCAGTGGCTTCTTCGGAGACAGAAAATCTAATGGAAGTGCCACATACTCAGATAAAAGTAAAACTGTTTATCTACTGCAAAAAAAAGAAAGAAAGAAATGGTTTAGAAAAAAAATATGAAGCTAGGAAACAGAAAGCTTCTGCCAGGAGTAGATGAAAAACAGCTGGATTCTGTGCACCTAAATACTGATCCACTCATCCAGCAGCATGCGAACACCTTGGATTATATACCCAGCTAACTAAACGTTAGCCGGCTAACAGTGAATATCGCATTATCCTATCAAGTTATCTGCTCTGTCTCAGAATGCCCCCAGACCATGCCAGACTTATTGAGCTGGATAAGTCCGGGGCAGCGAAATTGGTGGGAATTTTCAATCCTGCAGTTTGTCTGGCTAAGTCGGGAACTTAAGACAAACAAACTGTTTAAATATCAAATTCATGTGTGTATAAAATTACAACTTTATTGGATGTGCTTTTCTGAGACATTCTGTGGTCCCTGAATATTGCTCCCATATTTTTGTGGTAGCTTATACTAAAATAATGAGGACCTCCAACTTTAACAAATTCCTAGGGCTTGTAGAAACTTAAAAGGGACCTTTGGTCAGAAAACAGACTCGTGGCTCTGTGATATAATACAAACAGGCAATCACAGAAGGCGTAATATCCAACAAAACACGTGGAAGGATTAAATCATTAATGTTCATAAAGCCTTCATAACCACATTTAAAAAGACTGAAGAGGTGTCGGCATAAAGCCCAAAATTTGACAAGGGTAGGGACTTTAAGGACATTAATGAGTTAATCCTTCCACATGTTTTGTTGTATGTAATACAAACAGGACATGACTCAATGATGTTAGCTTCTGAACAAACCAATCTAACCCCAAAATGTTTTCCCTGTGTAATAACAGGATGCATAGTTTAGCAAGTTGCGTGAGAAAATACAGCCTGTAGGTCATCCCAGAACAGCATTACATGGGCTCCCTGACTTGTCAGCAGACTCCCCCCTGTAATCCAGCGCAGTGCAGGGTAAGCATTAGGCAAGAGCAGCCCTAATCCTAATGTCTGCTTCTGTCCTCCAGAAATCCTGCTGCTCTACCTTTTCCGAGGAGCTTGGTCGTCGGTTTAAAGGGGCATCGGAAAGCCAGGAAGAATCGGAAAAGGTTCAGCCATAACGGGGTTTGGTGAAATGCTACACCAGAAAGAAGCTGCTCTCAAAATGTAGACTACAGCTGGTCTTTTTCTTCTTGTGCTTTGTAGACTAGTGACGTTGTTTTGTAAGCATTCTTGCAAGATGTAAACTAGGTTTTGGTGAAAATTTGACGTAAGTATGATTTTCCGAACAACCCGTTACAGCAGCAGCGCCTTCCCATCCCCGTCATTACATGTTCTTGCATTCCTGAAAGGAATATGGTGGTGACCCCCTACCCTTCTCGCACCACATGCACGCTCACATGACTTGCAGTAACAAGTGTTATCACTATCCGAATGGACTAGATGGATGATGAACTGAATGTAATGTGTACGCGTTACTTTGTAATAAATGTGTTGGGTGCAGAGAACTTCAGCTGCCCTTTCTCTAACAGCGTTTGCACTTGGGGGAGAAAGGCAAGCCTCGATGCTCAGAGCTTTCTGCTCGATCACAAAGTTCTGCTTGAGCATGCATTGCCCAGTAAGCTTACGTGCGACAGCAAGATCACTACAAGGCCTCTGCGCGGCAGCAAGACAAGAAGCCACCGTTCATGCTGGAAGTGGTGATCTTACCTTTCAGCTGGTATGCTATTAACAATAAAGGTTTATAACCACGGTATATTGCTTTCTCTTCATCGTTACAGGACATGCCTCACAAAACATTTTAATTTTTTGTTTGGGAAGGTCAAGGATCCCAGATGCTAGGGAAGCGAAGCTGCCCTGTTGGTCAATTTTAAAGCAGAGCTAGGAAGGAAGCTACCTCCCCCTAATTTTCTTCATTTTAATAACAAAACAATTTTTTGTTTCTGGTAAATTCCAGGTGGTCAGATGAAAACGCCTTCCTGGCAGAACAATAAGGTTCAAGTAGATCTTGACTTGGTCTACCTTAATGAGGGCTGTCTAATGCTGCTAGAAGGATCCATTTGTGCTGCTAAGCACGGAGCAGCGATGTCATAGAGCCCTCCACATTCTGGGAAATAGGGATCTTTGTGACATCATAGAGCGCTCTACTACTGGCACACAATGGATCTTCCACATGCGCGCTCTCCATGGTCAGCTCGGTATGAAGCTGACAAACCTTGCATTCTAAGTATGGCGTTCCCTTTTTGTTAACAGAGGTACACCAACTTGATGTAAGTTTATAGAGTCTTCAAAATGTGTTAACACTGCCCAGTCTTCTTTGAAAGCATTGATATGGCTGACTTGTGCTACTTTGGCTCTGGCTGGGCTCTGTCGTCAAATGAGTTTGTACGTATTCAGAAGGAACTTGGTATTGCTTCCAACTCCTCTTGAGAAGGAAGGAGCCTTTAAAGATACATTTAATGAAATACGAGACTTCCCTCTTGTTCACTTTCCTTACGCATAGTCTTCCCATCATTCTTTAGATTTGGAAATAGTGAAACTGTTCTGCTACATGCTAGGGTGCAAAAAATATATTGTAGTCGATGACTCACCACAAAAAAAGGAGTAATACTCTCTCACAAATCACAGCAAGATGCAGCGATATCAAAACATTATATAAATTAAGGGATACTCATAATCCACTGGTGCAAAATCAAAAGATTAACAGCATCAAATGTTTTAATCCTAGATCCGTGTCCATATTTTTTTCACCTGTCCATCATGTAAAGGCTATACAGGAATGAAGAATGTGGATTGCAAAATGATTTCCTGATAGAGATGATTTTACCATTGAAACCAGGCCAGCATTGAGCTAATTTTGAGATCGGACAGCTCCTTGGCTGGCTTTGTGACTGTAGAGCCATTTCTTCATGGGCTCTGCAGTTCAGTGGTGCATACCTGAGGTGTCTCAGTTGCTCATTGTTGGCAAAACATGATCCAGGATAGGAAATATTTCTACTAGTTTGTACATAAGTTGTGTTATGCACACAGACAAGGACACATGAAAAAATACACATGGGCAAGAAACTAGGATCAAACACTTGGTGTTGAATTAATCCTATGACTTTTGTATCTGGAGATTATGAGTTTCCCCTAATTCATATTTTGGGATAGGTGTTCTGATATCTCTGTTTGATTTGCTCTACTGCGGATGACAATTTTCCAATAAATGAAAACCAGTGATGAAAAGAACTAGGACATCACTGGTCAACCTTTGGGGCATGGTAAGAGATGCCCCCTCAAGGTGGTTCATCTCATTTTAGGGCCACATGCTAAAGACTACGTAATTGAATGTAACTGATGGCGGTCTCTCTCTCTATATTATCAATGAATCTTTCATTTTAAAGAGAGATAGTGTTGGCTTCCAGGGCTTGAGAAGACTTTCATCACTGAAATGAGAAGTTGGAACACAACAGTATAAGCCGACTGAGGATCAAGAACAAACTCACTCTGTGTTTCAGGCAAGTGTTCTCCAAAACAAGGAGCAAAGAATGCCCTCCCAAGACGCCAAAAGCAGGAGAGCTAAATATGAAACCTTCAGTGGTCACCCCTTGGATCCTTGACTCTTTAAGGCTTTCCTTGCTTGCAAAGCCACTTTTCCTCCCAGAAGCGAAAAAATAAAGGCTCAAAAGAAGCAATGAGAGACTCCTGCAAATCTAGGGGGGCACATTTTTAACAGGCTGCCAACTGCAGAGTTGGGTACTTTGTACCCCGTACCTTGGCCTCATTTTCAAAGAGAAATCCAGGAGGAAGGTTGGTTCTCTTTGAACATTTAATCAAGGTTTGGGAGTACAAAAAAGTAGCTGTTTCCTTTTCCCTCTGCTGTTTATGCAGCTGGGGTGATGGTGGTAAACCACCCACAAACGATTTGAAAATGAAACTACAGGTTATGCCCCTGGAAACATCTACATTAGAAGTGGCCAAATGCAGAGCAGAGCAACTTTCAAAGCAAGTATGCCGGCTAACTCCTTAGTAAAGCAGCTCGATCCCTTTGAAAATCTCCCCCAGGCTGATTTGGAATGGAAATATCCCATCGCTTGGATGCTGGTGAAAAGGAAACGAGAGCGGACGTGAAACACGTGAGGTGCATGTTGCTGCTGGCTGCATGCTGACTATTGTTAAACTTTGTACTGTAAAGTTGTTCTAAAAGTTGACCTGTAAAAAAAAAAAAATAATAATAATAATACTATGTAAATGCAGATGGTTTGATGTGGAAATAATGATGACCTTGCATGGAATTATCTTGCTGTTATTCTGTGAAAGACTGTAACCTCTACAATAGATACCACGGTGCAATTAGACAAGCATAACATTGAATAAAAAGCTGGGGGAAGGAGCACAGAAGACAAGAAGAAAGCAAGCACCATTAAACGATGCTGCTAGATTCCCCCTGTGCATTACTCTGTAAATAGTTCTGAACCCTCCAAAGTAATAATCTAATGTCATTTACAGTTTACCCTGGGCTATATTTCCTTTCTCCGCCACTCTCCCCAAGTAATTACTTTGCAAGGTTTTAAAGTAACGAAATGCTCTAAATTATGATGTGCCGAACCCATTAAAGCCACTTTCGTTTGGGATATTTCACTTTCTGTGTCATTTTTGTTTTATATTTATTACCTGCCCTGCGCTCTCGTCAGAGAACCAAGAAAAGAGGGACGATAAGATAACCCGATGCAAGTCAAACCAGAAGCCAAAAGCCCTTTGTGAAAGACATAAAAATGGGGGCAAAATGGAGCGGAGAACGGCTAGCGGCCCAAATTAATCAATCCTGGAAAATTAGGTAGATAAAGCCCTAGAAGAATAGGCAGCCCAAAAAGATTTACAAAAGTGGGTAAAAGCAGTGGCTAAACCCCCAACAGAATAAGCAGGGCCAGGAAGGACCTAGGAGCAATTTTCCGGAGCCTGCCGAGCTGCAAAGCCCACGGGACCTTCTGTAACCCTGCAGCGGGCAAGCCCTTCTCAAACACAATGCCATGCACAGAGGTTTTCTTTCAAAATTCGCTTATGTGGGGTACACGGGGTAAAAAAAAAAAAAGGCCCTGTGGACTTTGCACTGGCTCTTTGCACTCTGAGGAAAGGAGAGAAAAGTAGGCACATAGATTTCAAAATTGCCACACTCCCTGTGCATTTTACTCGCAGGAGCTAAACATGCAGTTAGGAGGGTCCCTTTTTAATGCTGTGATCCCCGGGCTCGTTTAGCCAGGTACATGGCTTTGAAACTGTTGCGTCCGTCACTGCTCGACGCCCTCTTTACCTCTGTGGCGACTCCCTCCGGGTCTGATGGAAGGTTGGCTGCCGCGGCGTCTCCAGGCCGTCTCCCTCCGGTGTCCCCGGACCGGCTCGACGTTGCAGATCCACCATGTTTGCCTGATAACTTAGGGCGCGCGCTCGCGCTCTGACTGAAGTGCCAGCAAAGGCGCGAACCTCAGGGGCGTCCCCCTGAGATGACATCATCCACTTCCAATATTTAAAGGTCTCTATTTTCACTATCAGATTGAGTTAGCAAGTTTAAGCATACGGATACGGACTTGCTTCGGCTATCCAAGCTACTCTGCCTCCTCGGACTTACCAGAGATACCCGCTCCTCGGGGGCCTCGCTCTCTCTTTACCTTTCAGATTACAGATAGAACTGGTACTCGCTCCTCGAGGGCCCATGTTCCTGGATACTCTGAAGATTCTCTACTGCCTGGAAGTTATCACTACTACAAACAACTATGAGTTACCATCGCTCTCTCAGAGCTTATCCTGGAACCAGGTACTCGCTCCTCGAGGGCCTATACCGTTCCAGCTCCTGAGCTTCCTTGAGACCTTATCTGAGTTTTGTCATCTAGTTCTGTTCATGAACCCTGTCCACTCTGCCTACTCACTTTCTACAGTTTCTCAACAGCTCAGCCTTCCTGGATCACTGTTCCAGTACCTGAAGGACTACAGCCCTGCCGGGCATATCAGCTCACTACTGCCACCTCTGGTGGCTTCATCACCTGTTTAATAAAAGAACTAATGTGTGTGTCTCCATATTCAAGCCTAGCCGGTGGTCCCTCTCAGGATATCCTCCCGAGGGCATGGTCATCTGCCACCGGCCCAGGGATCCACCTACAACTATATCTAAGACTACAGATTGCTACTCCGCAGTCTACTAGTACAGATTTCTTTCTGCTTGATCCTCCCATCAGCATACAGATTCAGAACATTACTAACTCCTCCTTCTTAGGAGTCAATCATTACAGGTTGCTAACTCCCAGCTCTAACACAGAGCTATTCATTACTGATTGCTAACTCCTCCCTCTTTCAGGAGCCCACAACACAGACTCATTATAGATTGCTAACTCCAGTGGATCCGGATTATAGATGGAATGCTGTTAACTCCAGTAGATCCGGCTTAAAAGATGGAATGCTGTTAACTGGATTTGGCTTAATCTTTGGATGTTTTTTAACCCCATGGATCCGGCACATCTCTCTGCTTTGCAGGCTATACCGGGCCTGGCCCAACGCATCTCCGAACAGCAAGAAACCTTGGAGAAACGTACTGCAGGATTTCATCAGCTACAACCACAGAAGATACAAGGCACAGCTTCTAACCAAGAAGGTCAGTTACAGGAGGTAACTTTAAATACTGCTGTACCACTGGCGGCTCCTATCCGCTTTTCCGGAGAAATCCAGAAGACCCGGGGCTTTCTGCACAGTGCTGCATGCACTTCACCTTACAGCCAACTTTATTTTCCACAGCTCTTTCAAAGACCACCTACATCCTGTCATCCTTGGATGGAAGAGCCTTGTCGTAGGCTTCTACCTTGTGGGAACGCAAGGACTCTATCTTGCAGGACATAGAAGGATTAATGGACTTGTTTAAATCCGTCTTTGATGACCCTGCTTGTAATTCTGTTGTTGGATTTGCTTTGGTGGACTTAAAGCAAGGCAACAGATCACTGACTGAATTCGCCATAGAATTCAAGACTCTTGCAGCGGAACTTCGCTGGGACCCCAATTGTCTCAAGACTCTCTTCTGCAGAGGCCTGGATACCCGCTTGAAGGACGAGCTGGCAGCTTGTGAGACACCCGACTCGCTGGACGAATTTATAGCCTTGGCTATTTGGATTGATCACCGGCTCCGAGCCAAGGTGAAGGAACTCCGGCCTAAAGGTGTTACCTGGGTTGAAACAGGCTAGTTCTACCACTGCACCTCAGATGGTTCCAGTAACTTCTGCTGCTGATAAAGATGAACCAATGCAACTTGGTCGTGGACACTTGACATCCAAGGAGAGAAGATTTCAGAAGAAACATGGCCTGTGCATGTATTGTGGTCAGCCTGGCCATGATGTTTCTGCATGCCTTATTCGTCTGGGAAATGAACAGGCCTAAGTCCCGCAGGAAAACTGTTCTTGAACCATATGGCGTTTTCTCCTCTGCCCTCTCTCCCAGTCTCCGTGATCTGTGAACCGGCTACGGTTCAAACTCCTGCCCTGATGGACTCAGGGGCAGGAGGCAACCTTATTCTCATATGTTTGGTGGAAGACCTGAGGAGTCCATTCTTCAAACAAGAAGATCCTTTACTGCATCACAATTTGAAGTGGGCTTTGGACGTTTCTTTACATTGCCACTTCTCCTGAAGATCTTAGTGACGTCCACGGCAGTTCAACGCATTGCTGCTGTTATTCATGCGCCTTCTACATTCACCTTGGCTCAAAGGCGTTCTACATTAACCTTCTTCATGGATTTCAAGAACTTTGTGTATCTTCGCTTCGCACACAGATCTGGAGATCAAGACACCACAGCAAATGCGCTGTTACGCTCGTTCACTCACTCAGAAGACGTGCCTGATGTTCCACAGCACATTATAGATCCGAAGAAGATACAACATCCATCCACATTCACGGATTATAAACCTAGAGATATCTGTCACATTCCATACAGAAACAATCTCCTTTGGTGTACTGGGAAAGGCTATGCACCCTATCGTCCTGGGGTTACCCTGGCTGCTGATGCACCAACCCCAATTGACTGAGCATCCCTGGATCTCTCATGAAGGGACTCAGAGTGTTTGGGAGATGCCTTCAGGAGATCTCGTATATCATATGTATGCCTACCAACTCCAGCGAGGCCAGGACTGCCGCCCCAAGATGTATTCTTCAGAAAAGTTTTCTCTGAAGAGGCGGTCGGTGTACTTCCTCCACATGGGGCTTCTATGGTGCCATGGGTCTAAGAATTTCGGTACCACGAGAAGGATGAATGTATCTTCCTCAGTTCTCACTGAGGAAGCAATTTCAGAGGATGTGTTTGATGAGCCACAGCACATATAGATCCAAAAAAGATATCTCTGGCAACCAGCTAGTTTGTTTCCACTGGTAATACCATCATCTTAGAAGTAGATTTGGACTCACACCAACATCGCTACTTCCGCTGAAGCCTCAGTGACGTCCAGAGCAACTACTCATTATTGCTGAATTCTACTTCATCTCTCATCCAGCAATTCTACTGGAGAGTCATCTTTTGAAGTGGAGATTGGACGTAACCTAACATCACCACTTCCACTGAAACCTTCAGTGACGTCCACAGCAGCTCAATCCATTGCTGCTGATATCATCATTAACACTCTGCAAGATTCTTCCAAATCTCAAGATCCATCTGTCATCGTTGTAGAAGATGAATTAGAAATTAGCCAGAGACTTTTGAATACCTTCTGAATTGGGAAAGCTTTGGCCCCGATTTAATCACTTGGGAGCCTCAGACCAATATCTTGGACAAAGAGATGCTTCATCAGTTCCACCTTGCGCATCCTTCTAAACCAAAGCCTGGTACCCGAAGAGATCGCCCTTCGAAGGGGGGTACTGTTGCGTCCGTCGCTGCTCGACGCCCTCACTCCGCCCTCTTTACCTCTGTGGTGACTCCCTCCGGGTCGGATGGACAGCTGGCTGCCGCGGCGTCTCCATGCCGTCTCCCTCTGGCGTCCCCGGACCGGCTCGACGTTGCAGATCCGCCATGTTTGCCTGATGACCTAGGGCACGTGCTCTGACTGAAATACCAGCAAGGGCGCGAACCTCAGGGGCGTCCCCCTGAGATGACGTCATCCGCTTCCAATATTTAAAGGTCTCTATTTTCACTATCAGATTGCGTTAGCAAGTTTAAGCATACGGATACGGACTTTCTTCGGCTATCCAAGCTACTCTGCTTCCTCGGACTTACCAGAGATACCCGCTCCTCGGGAGCCTCGCTCTCTCTTTACCTTTCAGATTACAGATAGGAACTGGTACTCGCTCCTCGAGGGCCTATACCGTTCCAGCTCCTGAGCTTCGTTGAGACCTTATCTGAGTTTTGTCATCTAGTTCTGTTCATTAACCCTGTCTACTCTGCCTACTCACTTTCTACAGTTTCTCAACAGCTCAGCCTTCCTGGATCACTGTTCCAGTACCTGAAGGACTACAGCCCTGCCAGGCATATCAGCTCACTACCGCCAACTCTGCTGGCTTCATCACCTGTTTAATAAAAGAACTAATGTGTGTCTGTCTCCATATTCAAGCCTAGCCGGTGGTCCCTCTCGGGATATCCTCCCGAGGGCATGGTCATCTGCCACCGGCCCAGGGATCCACCTACAACTATATTTAAGACTACAGATTGCTACTCCGCAGTCTACTAGTACAGATTTCTTTCTGCTTGATCCTCCCATCAGCATACAGATTCAGAACATTACTAACTCCTCCTTCTTAGGAGTCAATCATTACAGGTTGTTAACTCCCAGCTCTAACACAGAGCTATTCATTACTAACTCCTCCCTCTTTCAGGAGCCCGCAACACACTCACAACATAAACTCGCTCTCCCAGGAGTCAGCAGAGTTTACCTTGACACTGGAGCTGGGTTTAGCCAAAATGGATTCAGTGTTTGGAAGTTCAGTTTCCTCGACATATAAAGTTAACACACAGATCCGTTTTGAGGTTAAGCATACTGGTTGCCTGGGTACAAAAGAGATTGGTGCTTTCTTTAGATGGGCTCTTTTCCTATAAATATAATAACCATTACGAACTTTTGTGCTGCATCTTGTACTGCTGTTATATCTCTTGTGTGACGGGCAGTTTGTGTGTGTAAGAGGGAATCTTACCCTGCTGCTGTATCTGCTCTATATACTGGGGCAGTACATGTGTGTTTGGGGTGAGGGGTAAGCCTGCACTGCTACTGCCCCTGCTGTACCTGTTCTGTGGTACAGCAGGGCGAGTGTGTAGTATGCGGTGCTGCTGTCTGTACTATTGTTATCTGCTCCGTTTTGCGGCAGAGTTGTGAGCGACTGTGGGGGCGCGAATAGCTTGCCCCGCTGCTGCCCATGTTTGAACCCGTTCTGTGGTGGGTCAATGTGCAAAGGAAGCTTACACTGCTGCTTCCTGTGCTGTACTAGCTCTGTAGATACACAGAAGACCAGGCTTAATCAGCGCTGTCAATCCATCTACCCCCAAGAAATAAATTTAGTAAAATCTGGAACAATGAGGCTTGGGGGCCAGGGAATAATTGCATCACTCAGCAGTGCACTAGAATTATACACATTTCAGTTCTATTCACTGCAGTCCACCATGTAAACTACGTTCCCTATTATTAGTACCCGTTTTGCTTCTTTGGTTGGAGGGGTTGTTATGGCAACACTAAATCTCCTTGGAGTCCTCATCAGTAAGGTTTTCTCCCCTTGTGTTTCTATGGCAAAACACGTAGTGGGTGAGACCCACCAAGATTAGCCCGCGGCACTAGTGATTTAATGAGCACAGATGACAGGTCCGCTGCACAGGAGCACAGAGATGCAAAGGTGGGCTTATGAAATCCAGATGCCCACGGTGATAGTTTGCAAAGCTTAAGAAGCTGCTGGCGCAAGGCTAGCCAGGTCCGCGTGCCGCCGAAACAACAAAGGGCCTCAGCCCAGGACATCAGCTACCTTTTTATAAACCTGGTTTAATTCTAGTTAAGAAGACAGCGTGAATTTCCAACAGGAAGGATCAAACCGCAAAAACCCCGACGGTCTCTTCTCCTTTCATCTGCTGAAAGCGATCAGCATAAACAATAAAACAAGGGAAAAACTAGGAAAGCAGATGTCGAGCACGCCAGCTCTCTCTGCTAGAGGCTAAAAAGATTAGCAAGGTCCTGGGCCATTTACCAGAGGGGAAACCTCGTGAAAAGGTATTTAGGGATGAATTTTCAAAAAAGACTTACCCAGGGGTTGTGCGTGGAAAATTGACATATACGCACATAAGCAAAATTGTCAGATGAGCGGGTGTACACGTGTACGATCGCTGCCAGAAAAGCACGCGTGTACACAGAGGGCGTTCCGGGGTGGGACTGGGAAGTGTTTTTTATAACTGGGGTAGATGAGCACCACTAATTGTAACACCGGCTAAGCGAGGTGCGATTGGAGAAACGACTTACCTGATAGTCTCGTTGTCCTTAGTATAGACCAGTGGTTCCCAACCCTGTTCTGGGGACCCCCCCCCCCCCCAGCCAGTCGGGTTCTCAGGATATCCACAATGAATATGCATGAGAGAAAAGTTGCATGCTATGGAGGCAGTGCATGCAAATTTTCTCTCATGCATATTCGTTGTGCCAGGACAGGGTTGGGAATCTCTCGTATAGACAGATGGACTCAGGACCAATGGGTTATGCTCCCCTGCCAGCAGATGTTTGTGGAGCGGTAGGGGGAGGGAGTGTCAGAATATTACTGAACACCATACATCACCCATCACAGGAAGCTGTGCTAGATTTGGGGTAAAAAAAAAAAAAAAAGAGAGGTCAGGAATCCTAGAAATGAGGTTCTCACCATTAAAGAACTACGTATCTACCTATCTATGCATACATAAAGTAACAGTCCCTGGCAGCAGTGCTATCAGGAAAGCCCACACTAGCGCACTCCTAGTTTAGCACTTCAGCTCAGGAGAAATGTTTTGGAAGTGCAACTCCCTTCTGTGCCTGCAGGCAAGGACACCTAAACTTAAAAGGGAGACGCTTTCCAGAGCTATCCTGGTGAGCCTACTGCCAGCTGGGTTTATGCACTGGCTGGAAAGCAAAACATTAAGAGCCCAGATCTCAGTCCCTGCTGGTAGCCTTAACTCTCCCAGAGAGCAGTCTCAAAAACAAGGCCAGAACTTACGGCAAACATCTGCTTCTTCTGCCCGCTGGAAACTGCCCCATGCGGCCCGGTCATCATCCACCCCAGCGGCGGCTGCAGATCAAGAGAGGCACAATTAGAGAGGGCACTGCCGTCCTGCTGGGATAAAAAAAGAAGAAGAGAGAGGCACAATATCAAACGGCCAGTTACTCTGGGATCTAACTGAAACCCTCACCTTTGTGGGAAATGCATTTGCAGTGATCCCCATGAAACCCCCAGCACAGACTCTGGAGAGCCAGCACCACCGTTTACCACAAGCAACGCTTTCAGCTTATTTTCATAACTGTTTCCAGATGTGCTTAGAACAACATTAGCCGCATCTTCCATAACGCAGCTGTTTTCATCCTAGAGAACCACCTTTTCCTCTGGACCTGCTCAAAATGTACATGTTTCTCCATATACAGGTCTCAGCACAATAGAAAACGTAGATTTGCTCAAGTCCATGGCAAGAAACTTATGGTCAGCCTTCTTCCTTTGTAGGTGAAAAGTGAGCTTTTTTTGTTGTTCACGCCTGGAGATCGAGCAGCAACTTCCAGGTCCTGGTGCGGGGGCTGGAAAGGGCGTCGCCTTCTGTGAAGCAAACTTTCATATTGACCCGGCTCTGACCCCCAAAACACATCGCTGCCATGCCAAACGCTCAACTCACGGTGCTAAAGCCGAAACAAGTCGTGTAGCTAAGGTCCTCCCCTCAGCCTTCTGCCCCAACCTTGGGTACCTCCCGTGCTAATGAAATTATGGGCTTCTCTCTCAAGCCTGGCCAGAGGCTCTCTCTCTCCATCAGCCTCGCAGAATCCTTTTTAAGAGTCCCGGCTAAGCATCCCTTTACGTGAGCTCCACGGCACGGCCTGCCACTTATTCAAACTGAACCCGAGTGTCCACGTCTCCTGCTCAGGAGACGTGGCACCTTCCTGTCAAGCAGCCCCTTCAAAAGCTCGAGATGATGGTAACTTGCAGAGTCAGGACAGCCACAGAAGGCAGAACGACTTAAAAAATGATTTAATTAGCATTCCCATATTTTAAAATGATTGTCATGCCAAGCAAAAAAAAAAAAAAAAAATACTGCAGCATTAAAATAAACACTTACCAAAATAAACAATATGAATGATATACATATTTATATATATATATATATATATAGATAGGGACTTGTATGGCTTTTTATCACAAAAGCACAATATAAATACAGGAGTTTATTTTTAACTCTTTTTCCCTGTTGTAATAAAAATACATTTTTTTTTTTTACACGTGGACAAAAGTAAAACTAGTGCAATAAGTCCATTGTGGTGGCCCGGGGCTATCACTTGGGCGGCGTTTCGTATTTAAAAACCACACTGAAGAGCTTGCCGCCCAGCCTGTCTGCCAGCCACGAGTTCTTGATGACCGCGAGCTTCAGGCTTTCACACTGCAGGACCGCGTAGTAGTTGGTGTGGATGGCGCGACCCATCCCCTCTATGATCACCAGGTCCGTGTTCCGCTCCCTCACCAACGTGGCGAGGCTTTTGTCCAGGCGGCTGCAAGGAGGTGGACAGAGAGAGAGAGAGAGAGAGAGAGAGAGAGAGACCACTTAGGATCAGAGGAGGGATCTATGAATTTCAGCTCCCTACCTATGGCTCTGTAGCTCTTGAAGATCCTTAACAGGAGGGAAGCAGAGCTAGAAAGCTTCTCCTCCCCCTCCCTAGCTTGGCACAATTCCCCACCACCAGGGCGACGGCGACAGATTTTGCCTCTTGCCACAGCACTGAGGGACAATGCCCACCCCCCCCCCCCCCCGCCCAGCCTATACAAGTCCAATTTTCACCCCCCCCAGCAACCTCCCTTTCCCCAGGCCGAATCTTCCCACCCACCAATGGCTGCTGCCAGTATGACTCTTTCCCTCCCTTCTGCCAACCATCTAAGATTTCTCTCTTCCCCCACCAGCCTCTGCTTCCAACATTTTCCATGCCTTCTCGCGCCACGGCGAGGTTCACACGAAGATGACGACACACGGCGGCAGAGGGGGGAGGCGGGGGTCTATCGGAGGCTAATGAGAAAGGTGTGAAAAAGAAAAAGGAGGAGACGAAAGCGGGTGAGGAGAGACTGGACAGGAAGAGAGGGAAGGAGAGGATACTGGATAGGGTGGAGAAGGTGGGAGAACAAGGAGCAGAGGGAGGTGAAAGGAATATAGGAAACCTTTGGGAGGGGCAGAGAGAGAGAGCAACGGATATGGGGCAAGCTGAGCCCTCATCTCCTATTCCCCAAAGAGAAAAAAAAAAACCTAAAAAGAGGCAAAACAAAAATGTAGAAAGAGTGGAGAAGTTAAAAAAAAAACCAAAGGGTGTGAAAGGAGCTTCCGCCTAGCTACAGTATCGGGCACCGCTCATGGCCGCAAAAACACCAGAAAGACCCTGGGCACGCTGACCTTCCACAAAACGTTTCCAGAGTATTGATTAAAAAATAAATAAAATAAAAAAATAAATAAAATAGAAAAATAAAATAAATAAATAGATGCAGAGGAGCAAGAGGATGTACAGTCCATGTGACACCAGCATGGCTTCAAGGTGACATTTAATAGGTTACAATACTATTTGAGCGCTTTTCAAAGATTTGTGGAAAGTGTTTAAGAGCCGGTTCTGATGTTAAGGTTACACGAATGCCAACAGCCAAAGTCTGCTGAAGGTCCCGTCACCTACAATACGGTAACCTTGAAAAGCACTAGAAACTCCACACATTGCATGGTTTTTCCCCATCTATTATCACGATCCATGGTGGTAAAACAGCAATTTATGAAATCTCTTTAAAAATAAGAAGGTCTAGTTATCCTAGGTTTCTCATTCTCCGCCAACTTAGGCGTGCCAAAATTGCATGAATTCGGTCTCTGAGCTCATAGAGCATTAGTATCCTAGGGACGGCCATTAGATCAGGGACTTTTCGGCCCATCACTCTGCCCGATTGCTCCCTGCAGGCCCTAGTCCATTTCCCAGCTTCCTCCCTTGCCCAGGGTATAGTATGCTTTGTGCACTTACCTTAGATCTAAGCAGGGGGAACTGCAACCAGTTTGTACCAAGGTGAGTTTGTCCTCCTGTAGTGCAGAGCTAGTGAGAGACAGGACATTCATTCATTCATTCACAGACAGCCAAAGACTTCACTACAAACTATTTCCAGTGAGACCACCACAAAATAGAGGTCTCATCTCTTTTTACATGGCTAGCACTTAAGACCGGTGTAGTAACCAGACGTGCCTTCTCTTTATAATCTACTGAGCCCTTGTATTAGCGAGCATGCCTAGGCTGATAGCTACAGAAGCACAGCATGGCAGGAAGGATTGGATTCCTTTTTAATCCCCTTTCTTATGAGGGGTCTATTGAACAGACTGATGTTCTGACCCCTGAGGGACCCAGAGAGAGACTCTGGATGGCCTCAAAGACTTCATCTGTCATTTTTCCCTTAGCATCAAACTTCCATTTCCCATGAAACGTCTCAAGAAAGGAAAATCGGTTCTTACCTGCTTATTTTCATTCCTGTAATACCACAGATCAGAACAGACCAGTATTTCGAATGGGTTTATGCATCCCTACCAGCAGATGGAGGCAGAGGACAAAACTTTGAGGAACTGCTACATAACCAAGGGTGCCACCTGCAGTCCCTCAGTACTGACCTGTACCCAAGCCAAGATTAATTAACATTCCTCATACTAGGGCGAATCACAAAACCCCTTAGGATTAGATACCCCAGAGCTGGAGGCTAACCTACTTCCATAAGCAACTCCTTAACTCAACACAAACTAGACAGATTAACTGCTACTAAAAAACTCTTTGAAAAATCAAGAAAGGTACCAGGAAACCAGACTTTCGGTAGCAATACCGGGGTGGGTCTCTAGACTGATCTGTGGCATTACAGGAATGAAAATTAGCAGGAAAGAACCAAATTTTCCTTTCCTGAACATTCCCAGATCAGTCCAGACCAGTGGGATGTACCAAAGCCGCGCTCTTAACACACTTTCACCAAAAGTAGTATCCTCCTGCATGCGAACATCCAATCGGTAGTGCATGGTGAAAGTATGAAGTGAGGACCACACCGCAGCCCTACCGTTCTCCTGGGGAGACACTGATTGACACTCAGCCCAAGAGGCCACCTGAGCTCTAGTCGAATGAGCTTTCAAACCTGTCGGAATGGGCTGGCCCTTACAAATATAGGCCAAGCAAATAGCTTCCTTCAATCAACGAGCCAAAGTAACTTTTGAAGTTTTCTCTCCTTTCCTGGATCCACCATACAAGGCAAACAGGTGGTCCGAGCAACGGAAGGAATTAGTGACCTTCAGATATCGTAACAGAGTGCAACACACATCCAAACAATGGAGATCTCTACCTTCCGCTGAATCCCTAGGCCAGTCCAGAAACCCCAGCAATTCCACTGACTGATTCACACGGAAGGCAGAAGCCACCTTTGGCAAACAAGAGGGCACTATGTGCAAGGACACTCTGTTGTTGGAATTACGCAAGAAAAGGATCTCGACAAGATAAAGCCTGTAGCTCCGAAATCCGCCTAGTGGAGCAAATAGCTACCAGGAAAACTGCCTTAAACATCAGATCCTTCAAAGAAACCTGTCCCAAAGACTCAAACACCGCCTCACAGAGAACCCGCAAGACTAAATTTTGATTCCAATCCAGGCACGTCTTCAAAATAGAAACATAGAAATGACGGCAGAAGAAGACCAAACGGCCCATCCAGTCTGCCCAGCAAGCTTCACATTTTTTTCTCATACTTATCTGTTTCTCTTAGCTCTTTGGTTCTATTTCCCTTCCACCCCCACCATTAATGTAGAGAGCAGTGATGGAGCTGCAACCAAGTGAAATATCAAGCTTGATTAGTTATGGGTAGTAGGGGAAGTAACCGCCGCAATAAGCAAGCTACACCCATGCTTATTTGTTTTACCCAGACTGTGTTGTTCAGCCCTTATTGGTTGTTTTTCTTCTCCCCTGCTGTTGAAGCAGGGAGCTATGCTGGATATGCTTGTAGTATCAGTTTTTCTTCTCCCCTGCCGTTGAAGCAGAGAGCTATGCTGGATATGCGTGAAGTATCAGTTTTTCTTCTCCCCTGCCGTTGAAGCAGGATATGCATTGAAAGTGAAGTATCAGGCTTATTTGGTTTGGGGTAGTAACCGCCGTAACAAGCCAGCTACTCCCCGCTTTGTGAGTGCGAATCCTTTTTTCTTCTCCCCTGCTGTTGAAGCAGAGAGCTATGCTGGATATGCGTGAAGTATCAGTTTTTCTTCTCCCCTGCCGTTGAAGCAGAGAGCTATGCTGGATATGCGTGAAGTATCAGTTTTTCTTCTCCCCTGCCGTTGAAGCAGAGAGCTATGCTGGATATGCGTGAAGTATCAGTTTTTCTTCTCCCCTGCCGTTGAAGCAGAGAGCTATGCTGGATATGCATTGAAAGTGAAGTATCAGGCTTATTTGGTTTGGGGTAGTAACCGCCGTAACAAGCCAGCTACTCCCCACTTTGTGAGTGCAAATCCTTTTTTCCACATTTCCTCTTGCTGTTGTAGCTTAGAGCGATGTTGGAGTCACAGTAACCATGTGTATGTTTATTGAATAAGGGTATTGTCTCCAGGCAGTAGCCGTCATTCTGGCTAGCCACCCACTCTTTATTGACGGCCTCTTGATTTTATGGATCCACAGTGTTTATCCCACGCCCCTTTGAAGTCCTTCACAGTTCTGGTCTTCACCACTTCCTCCGGAAGGGCATTCCAGGCATCCACCACCCTCTCCGTGAAGAAATACTTCCTGACATTGGTTCTGAATCTTCCTCCCTGGAGCTTCAAATTGTGACCCCTGGTTCTGCTGATTTTTTTCCTATGGAAAAGGTTTGTCGTTGTCTTTGGATCATTAAAACCTTTCAAGTATCTGAAAGTCTGTATCATATCACCTCTGCTCCTCCTTTCCTCCAGGGTGTACATATTTAGATTCTTCAATCTCTCCTCATAAGTCATTTGATGAAGACCTTCCACCTTTTTGGTCACCCTTCTCTGGACCGCCTCCATCTTGTCTCTGTCTCTTCGGAGATACGGTCTCCAGAACTGAACACAATACTCCAGGTGAGGTCTCACCAAGGACCTGTACAAGGGGATAATCACTTCCCTTTTCTTACTCGATATTCCTCTCTCTATGCAGCCCAGCATTCTTCTGGCTTTAGCTATCGCCTTGTCACATTGTTTCGCCGACTTCAGATCATTAGACACCATCACCCCAAGGTCTCTCTCCTGCTCCGTGCACATCAGCCTTTCTCCCCCCATCGAATACAGTTCATTCGGATTTCCATTCCCCATATGCATGACTTTGCACTTCTTGGCATTGAATGTCAGCTGCCATGTCTTTGACCACTCTTCCATCTTCCTTAAATCCCGTCTCATTCTCTCCACTCCTTCCGGCGAGTCCACTCTGTTGCAGATCTTAGTGTCATCCGCAAAAAGACATACCTTACCTTCTATCCCTTCCGCAATGTCGCTCACAAAGATATTGAAAAGGACCGGTCCCAACACCGATCCCTGCGGTACACCGCTTAAAACCGCTCTCTCTTCAGAGAGAGTTCCATTTACCATCCGTTCCATTCACCATCCGAAATCGGAGGTTGAACATGATTTATGCCCTTTAGGAATTGGATGATATCTGGGTGGGTTAGCCAAAAGACTTATCCTGCCCCTTGCACCTGAGCCAATCCAAGGCCAAAATCTGTATGTGGAGTGAATTGTAGGCCAGCCCCTTGGACAAGCCCAATTGAAGAAAAGCCAAACTATGCGGATCTGTTGCCGACAGAGGATCCAGGCCTTGCTGTAAGCACCAGGTATCAAAAACTTTCCATAGCCTACTTCAGGATTTATTTATTTATTTATTTAAATGCTTTTAAAATATACATATATATAAAATTCCAGGATGTGGAATATACATATATATAAAATTCCAGGATGTGGAAATATATATAAAATTCCAGGATGTGGAAGTAGGAGGTTTTCTAGCCTGGAGAAGGGTGGTAATGACTGGCTTTTAATACGCTTTAATTCGCAAATGCTGCTTCTCAAAAGCCAAGCCACAAGACAAAAGTGATCCTCCTGATCCAAAAAGATGGGCCCCAGTCGCAACAGCCCTGACCGATGAGCCAAAGAGGACCAACCACCGCCAGATACACCAAATCCACAAACCATTCTGACGCCACGAGCCATTCTGACACCACGAGCACCACTGTTCCCTGATTGCGCCTCTATACATCGCAATACTCATCCTATGAGAGCCCATGGAGGAAACGCATACAGAAGGATCCCCTTGGCCATGGACACACTAAAGCATCCAGCCTGACGAAGCCAGCTTCCTTCCTGTGATTGAAAAACCTTGTCATTTTGGCATTTGCCCAAGTTGCCATGAGATCCAGCTGGGGAACCCCCCATATGGCACAAATGTGATTCCAAGCTTCTGTGGACAGTTCTCACTCCCCGGGATCGAGTTGCTGTCTGCTGAAGAAATCAGCCTGTATGTTGTCTACACCTGCTACATGGGAGGTCGCCAGACCCTCGAGATGTCGCTCCGCCTACAGAAACAACATTCGAGCTTCCTGAGCCACAGCATGACTCTTGGTTCCTCCTTAGTGGTTGATGTACGCCAAAGTTGTTGCATTGTCCGAAAACATTCGAACCATGCAACCCCGAACCAGATGCAGAAACTCTACCAGGGCTCTGCACACCGCTCTAGTCTCCAGACAATTGATGGACCAGGAAGCCTCTGCCACCGACTAATGTCCTTGGGCAGAGCTTATCTGCACATCCCCATTCGAAAGGGGGATAGGCAGCCCCCCAGTCCCTGAGACTGGCATCTGTGGTCACCACCACCCAATCTGGGGTTTCCAGATCCATGCCCTTTTCCAGGTTGCTCCTCGACAACCACCATGACAGACTGGAACTAGATTCCGCAAGAAGAGGCAGCAGAAGATAAAACTGCTCCGACCCAGATTCCATCTGCATAACAGTGCCTTCTGTAGTGGCCACATGTGAGCAAAGGCCCACGGAACCAGATCCACCATTGAAGCCAAGGACCCCAGAACCTGTAAGTAATCCCATACTCTGGGAAGTGGAAAACATAAGAGCCAAGTCACGTGTGACTGAAGTTTCAAGACTCTGTCCATGTCAGGTACACTCAGCCCACCTGGGTGTCGAAGCGGGCTCCCAGATACTCCAGCGACTGGGTCGGAACTAGGTGACTCTCTGCCACATTGATGACCCACCCCAGAGAAATGAGTGGTCATCATGCGCTGAATGAAATGACCGCACTCCTCCTCCATCTTTGCCCGGATCACCCAGTTGTCCAGATACGGATGCACCAGAATGTCTTCCCGGTGCAAGGCAGCTGTCACCTCCACCATCACTTTCATGAAGGACTGGGGTGCTGTGGCCAACCCAAAAGGAAGAGCACAAAACTGGAAATGCTGGCCCAACACCTTGAAGCACAGGAACATCTGATGATCTTTTCGAATGGGGATATGCAGATAAGCTTCGGTTAGGTTCAACGAAGCCAGGAATTCACCTTTGCAGACCGCCACAATTACTGTCCGTAAAGTCTCCATCCAGAAACATGGCACTCGCAAACTTAAGTTTACCTTCTTTTTTTTTTTTTATTTATATCTTTATTATTTTTCACAACAATAACATTACATATAAGGATTACATACCTTATCGTAGGCATAACATACATTTCTCATTTGTAAGAAATTACCTAATCAAACTTAAACTTTAATTTTATGTTATACTTATGTTTTTACTATGCAATCAGAGAGATCATATTCAAAACAACAGAGCATATATTCACCACCTAGTTACTTAAAGAAAAAAGGGAAGTGGTGGGATTAATAATAATAATTCCTGAGTTTCCACAAATATTAGGTCAAAACTTCTTTAGAAATCAAAAAGGTTTCTAATTGCTCTGGCTCCATAAATACATACCGTAGATTATCAATTGTTAATATACATTTACACGGAAATGTTATTAATATTTGTGCTCCTAATGCACGGGCTCTAGAACATAGATTCAAAAACTTTTTTCTACGTATTTGTGTCGACCTAACAATGTCCAAGATGAGACGGAAGGTGCCCTCCTTCTTTGGTACCACAAATCTTGGCCCACTCCTTGTAAAACTGGGACAACCTGCCCTTTACCGCTTCCAGCGAGGAGTGGCCCAGATTGGCTTCATTGGGAGGACTTACTGCTTCTGGCCCCTTGACTGGAGCCGCCTCTGGAGGACCTGTCAGTGCCCTGAAAGGACTGCTATTGACCGGACGACTGCTTGGACCCCGAAGAGATAGACCCTCTGCCGGATCGAAACCTCCTTGAATCCCAAAAATGGGCCCGGACGGGAAAACCTTCTTATTGGTTTTCTTATCCTTCGGCAGTCTTCTTCCCTTGAACTCCCCCCTAGGGTCTTCATCAGCTGGTCTAGGTCCTCCCCAAAGAGCAGTTTCCCCTTGAAAGGAAGATTGCATAACTGGGTCTTGGACCATGTCCACTGACCAATTGAGCAGCCACAGAAGATGGCACGCAGCCACAGCCAAGACCATATTTCTGGCTAACGTACGCACAACAAGGCATCTGCCACATAAGCCACCCTGGCCTCTAACCGGGTCGCCTGAGCCGGGGACAGCAACCCCGATGAGGCCTGCTCCTAAGGTTTCTGGATCCAGCACAAGCAAGTGCACTGATTCATGCTAGCACACACCGCTGCTTCGAACTCAACGCTGACACTTCAAACACGCGCTTCAGTTGCATCTCCAATTTGCAGTCCTGGACGTCCTTGAGCATGGTGGACCCTGCCACCAAAATTGTAGTCTTTTTAGCGACCGCAGAAACCTCTATATCCACCTATGGAGTCTTAAGGCGGTCCAAATGCTCCTCCAACAAGGGATAAAGTTTTGCCATCGACGACCTTTAAGCCTGCTTCTGGGGAATCCCATTCCCGGCTTATCAGCTTCTGAATCTTTTTAGTTACGCAAAAGGTGCTGGGCGTGTCCCGTAGTCCATTCAAAACCGGACTGACACTCTCAAATCAGCTCACAGAAAAACCAAGAGAAAAACAAAGGGTACTTCCCTGTATGGAGCCAGTGATACACAGGAGAGGTCTTCAAGTTACCCAGAGGGAGCCAGTCCCCTGCCTATCAAGGTCCCCTGAACAGCGGGCCACAGCAATCAGGGGGGTATCTAAACCCCTTGGTCGCCCAGCTCAACCCGAGGGATAGCCCAGAAAATGGAACCTAGCACCTCAGGGAGCAAAGGTCCACATGAAATCTTCCACGTCTCCACTCTCAGTCAGGACTGCAGGTAAGTAGCTCTATCATCTGCTGGAGACAGAGAAATACTGAGGGACTGCAGGTTGCACGCTTGGTTATGTGGCAGTGCCTCAAGTCTTTGTTCTCTGCCTCCATCTGCTGGTAGGGATGCATAAACCCATTGGAAATACTGGTCTGGACTGATCCAGGTATGTTCAGGAAACATGCAGCGCATGGCACCACTTGCCTTATGACTGGATCCATTGCAGCTATCCGTTCTGTGACGATCAAGGACTCGTTGTAGGTCACATCATTCAGTGCAGGCCCCGAGTTACAGGCCAATATAACCTGCAGAGCAAAAGCACCTAGTAAGTCTCAGCCAGCGCTGCCACTTCATTTTACATGCTCATTTAAACGCTTGGGCGAGAAGGGGGGCATCAGCATGATTTCTATTCACAAAATAGTGCAGCCTCTCTCATGCTGCCTCTCTGGGGGTCTCAGCTCTTTTCCAAAAAGGATCGGTACCGCGAAAGTGAAAGGTACAACGCCTTCGGTGTCGATTTGATCCTGGGTCTCCTGTGCCGATCGCAATATTGTTTTGTATTGCAGTTCGGTTACCTGTCCACAAGGACCTGAAACCGCAGTCAGTCAGAGGCTACAGAACCAGCCACTGGCTGCTCACAGCAGTGTCCTCCTGACAGTGAAAGGCATGCATCGGTTTACCTAAATACTCCTCTGCACCACGACAGAGTGCACCTTATCTTCTACATTCACCAGGGCTTCTCAGCCTCCCGGTCACCAAACAATGGCTGCACCTGGGGTGGAACGTGGCAGGTCACCTTTATCCTAGAATATGCACAGGAACTACAGTCTCTTCTCAGGCCTTATTTTAGCACAGTCGTCTGGGGAAGAGCTTAAATAAACTCCAGGAGATGCCACAATCAGTTTGGAGTCTGAATTTTTACAATGTGGTGCTTTTCATTCCCCACCCCCAAAAAAAAGGCAGAAAGAGGTGAAAAAGTGGTAAATGACTTGTTATTTTCTTCCTTAGGGAAAAAGGAAGCTGCAAGTATTTTAAGCATTTAGTCAGCACAAAACCAGGAGTCGGACTCACTCCCAGGTAACTCCTATTTCTAAAAGGGAAAAGATACATGGAGCACCTGCACGGTGCCCAAAATCTGGGACAGTTTTTCATCTTTCAGTGTCTTTTTCCAGTATTAGAGAACGACCAGGATTGGCTGACCGTGTTTCTGGTGGCGGGGCGAGCTGCTTTAGGGGGGTTTTCCCCAGCAGCCTCTCCCTATAATACAGGATGTAAAAGCTGAAGCAGTACCTCGGTACCTCGGGTGAGGAGCTCGCGGACGAAAGGGAACACTCCCAAGATGATGTCTATCCCACTGTTGTCTACGAAAATTAAGGCACAGTTGTGAGGTGGCCCCTGCAAGGCAAAAAGCAGGCCAGACGGTTTTATATGGACCACGTGAGGTGTTTTGTTTTCTTTTTTTTTTACACCTGCAAAAAGGAGTAGCTAAGGGCTACAGACGCTCATAAATAAAGCTACAAACGGCCACAACCGCCATGAAAAGGGAGCCTTAAGTGATTCCCGGCCTACCTTCAAGCGTTCGATCCACTCGTAATAGGAATCCACCAGCCAGGGTCGTTCTGTGAGGGACACAAAGAGACTGCGGCTGGTCAGAACATGGTCTAGGATATCCGATACAAAAATACAGACAGGTCATTAAATGTACACCACCAACTGCCGACTCTTTATACAGGGGAGGGCTGAAAAACTCCAACCCCCTCTCCTCCCCCAGTTTTCCGCCTTGTCCACCTTATTTTTGCCCTACAGTTGGTGTGCAGGAAGCGCCAACTACATTTCATGATCCAGGCACACGGTGCCACATGATCTGTTCACGCAGCGACGTGGACCCTGTGCTTACAATCAGGGCTGTCACGCCGGTAGTGGCATCGCAGACAGCTCGGCCACTGGTCCCAGTTCCCAAAACATCTCCCCCGCTCCTGCAGCGAGAGGCCACCACCACTAGGACTGTGCAACTGAGAAGACAGGTAGGGCCTAGGCTGACCCCCACATTAAGATCTGCATCCTGGTCCGCAGAAGCGAAGTCAGTACGGTAAACTTCTATTTATCTGATCAGTCCTTCCCCAAATCTGGCCCACAAGGGATCACCTACCACAGAGAGGCCTGGTGTGCAGAACAAATACCCAGGAAACATTGGGTGTAATACCCCAAAAATATCAGACCTGTTGGGCACACAAGGATCAGATTTGGGGTGCACTGCGTTAGAAAACTGACAAATCATTTCTTCCAGATTTGGGAAGCTGGCAGGTTCCACCACGTGTGGAAGAGCTGCAGACTACGAGGGAGCAACCCATCCACGAGCAGCAAACTGGCCCAGCGACCCCCCCCTTCCAGCTCCCCTCATTCACAGCACCTCGTGGGCACCTTAAATACCTCCCATTTCATACCTTGCAACTTCTTTTTTGCCTCTTCAAAGCCAAACGCTGGATTTGTTTCAAGAACTCTGCAGTGTAGAAAGAGAGGGAGAGAGAGAGAGGAAGGGATCTGTTTAAATTCTGCTGAGAAATTGGTCTCCAGATCTGGGGTTCTGACATGGAGCCGGGCCTGGAGGAGTTGCAGACTGTAGGGAAGTGAACGAAGGATGCCGGGCAATCAAAAGCCTTCCTATACTGAATGCCACAGCCTCAAAGGTGTTAATGAAGCTCCATTAACCTGGCGTCAGCGAGCACCTTCCACCCAAAATGAAGAAAGGCGGATTTTCAAATTTAGAGGTCAATTTTCAGAACTTTCCAGCTGGGTAAACAGATGTGTATTTAAAAAGCAGGCTTGGAACTGTCTTCCCCCCCCCCCCCCCCCCCAACACGTGCAGTTCACAGGGGCAGGGTTACATCCCTACTTGTACCTGGAAAGCACCTGCCACAAGGGAAAACACGCGGGCAGTGCATACAATGACCCCCTTAATATGTTTCAGATATCCGTGTTCTGTCACCTCTGGGGTGCAGGGGAGGGGGAGGAATATATTATTAATAAGAAAGGAATAAGGAGATCAAGAGCCACCAGCAGACTCAATCAGCACAGTTAGAAATCACCACAAGCGTCCATGTCCTGCTTAAAAAAAACTGTCCACAGGATACGCTGCTCTATTTTGGCCCAATTCGGGTGACTTTATAAAAAAAAAAAAAAAAAGAGTTAACCACCAGGTAAGAGCAGTCACGCAAATCCAGAAGGTAAAGAAATTAAATAAAATTGGGTGCCTGCCCATAATGGCAGCGAGGGGGAGGCTGCAAGCGAAGGTAAAAGAAGGAAGCTGAACCAGGCTAAACTCCAAATGCAGAAAAACCCCCCCATGTTCAGCCAGCGGACGAGTAAAGTTACACTATTCAGCAGGGCTTCCCCGGATAAGTCCAGGAGAATGGGACACGCAGGACAGACTTATCCACGTGCGCTCACCAGCTACACTTCAGCCCCGGCACCTGATGGCCTCCTGCATTGCCTCTCTCTCTCCAGAAAATGTGTTACCTGCACAAAAAAACTTATGCAGCTGGCGGGGGAGAAGTTTTCAAATCTCGGCTTTTGTCTGGGTGACTCCAAGAGTTGCGCAGACAAAAGCTTTGCCCTCTTAAAAACCCGGAGGCACTGTGCGACTCGCTGCCGCGCATACGCGGCTCTCAATGTAAACGTGCTCTTGATATAGTGGGGTTGATATTCAAAGCTGGCCGCGTAAGTAGCTTCAGCCGATCAGAACCAAGCCGGCTAAGTTAAGATGTATATTCAGCGGCTGAATATACGCCTATATGTGCACACTTCGCTGGATAAGCCTCCCCGGTTACGTTTAGACCTGCTCTATGGGGCGTTTAAGCTTAGATGTAAACTTATACAGCTAAGTCCAAATATCGGTAGTTAGCCGGCTAACTTGCTCCTCCCCCGACCCGCTCAGTACTTGTAACTTTTAGCCATCTAAAGGACTCGTGTAGGTGTATATTCAGTGGCTGTGACTTAGTCGCATGAGTGCCACTTATCCGGCTAAACAGCGCTGAACGCGCTTGGACTATCGGGCCCAGCGTTCCTAACTGGCTCCATGCTTTCAGCACAGGTTGATCCGATCCTGCTTTTGCCTGACTGCGTGCAGGGATGTACAGTTCCAAATTCGCTTAAGAACAGCAGGGCCTACAACTCCACGCATGCAGTGCAGGGGGGTGGGTACCACCCAGACACCCTGAAGCCAGCTGGCAACCCTAATACCCAACATGTCGAAATGATGCGCCACCAATGGATTATGCTATGAGCAACACGGCCAGGGCCCCGCCCCCGCACTTCCACATCACCCACCCCTTCCAAGTCACATTACTCTCCCCCCAACTGTGCACGCCAGGATTACACATGCACACTTCATCCGCCTCCTCAAAAATCCTGCACTTCACGAGAAAGGCCATATGTTAGGAGTGGAACCATGGAGGAGCATATTTCACAGATGATTTACTGCCCAACAATGGGAAAAGATGCTGTGCACGTCGCATTAGCAGTAGTCAAAAAATATAACAAGGAGCAGATTGAGAAGATTAGAAAAACTATTGAGACCTGCCACCTGCCATACAATGAGAGAAGAGAAGCAGGCATGCAATGGGAAGAGGTGTCCTGCAACGTCAAGAGAGACATTAGCAAATCTTCAGATCTCCTCACACCTGGCTCCTTCTGTCACTTTTTTTTTTTATAATCATGGCTTTATGTTTAAAATGCTCCATGTGCTCTCCCCCCCTCTGCTGCTCTCACATCATCTTTCCTCAACAATAAAAGTGTAAACTTCTAGAAGCTGTGCTGACCCTGAAGCTTCTTCACGATTCAGAGATGATGCGGGGGCCACCGAGAGCCCCTTGTCCAGATGTCATCGGGACTCGGGTGGGGTTGGGTCCAGGGGCTCAGCGACCCCCATTAGATTCCCGAATTTGGGCCTTCCCTGCCCCTGGGTCAGCTGTGGACGCAGTGTTCACAGCCCATGTGGGGAGCAGGGGCTCGCGGTCAGGGTGGCCGAAACTTAAAGCCCCATGACACAGGGAGCCGGAAGGAGCCCTGGCGCACAGCTCCCAGCCTTAGCAAAGCCCAAACTAGGAAGAGCGGAAGGGATAAAGACTCCCCAGGTAGTGGGTGAAGGAAGGCTCCTGGCACCAGAATCCCGATTCTGAGTGAGCTGGAAGGAAGGCGAAAGGAGGGAACGAGCAGAGCAAAAGATCAGGCTTGTGTGCTCCTGACTTACCCTGCTGCCTGTACCTTTAATTACTAATAAACAGCTTTCACTTCCCTTTATCACGCTTTACAATATTTATCATAGCCATAACATTGGTTATTGCTCTGCAACTCTCCTCAGCTGATTTGTTCTTGCTGCCATCCTACTTTTGATGGTTATCTCAGGATAACCAGGACTAATAAGAAGGCAGCCACAGTAAGAGACGGGGGGAATCTTAAGGAGATGCGCCTGAAATATGTAACAAAGTCTGGTGGCCCGGCTGCTTTAAGAAGGAAGACCCTCCCCGGAGATGCTTACAGTCAAAGGAGCAGGACATCTGTACCAGAAAAGTGTGACTTCCTGTATGAAGCAGAGCCTTGTGCTTCCTCCATGCATTTTCCTGCTGATCAGGGGCAAATCCCTTCAGCTCCTGTTGCCTCGGGTGCCTACACAGACTAAGCTGTTTGGGAAAAGGACATTTTGTACCTGAAAAAAAATGCTGTAAGCCACCTTGAGCTAAAACTGGAAAGCTGGTCTAGAGATACAAAGCATTACTAAAAACGGAGACCCTAGGCCTCTACCCAGTTTCATTCCTGATGCATGTCAGAGACCCCAGGGACCCTCTCTGCATGTCCCAGGCTTGCTTGAATTCTGTGGGAATATTTTTTCTAATCTTACCCTTGAATCTACCTCCTTTGAGTCTCGTACCATGGCCTATTGAACTAGAATGTCCTTTTAACCTGAAAAATGAGGGCAGAGGTCCCTGCAGTCCAGTTCGCAAAGTTGCACTACTCATTTGGATCGGTTACAAGCACCATGTTAGCAAAACAAAAATGAAAGACTGATTTTATATTATTGTTCCTCCTGCTTGTTTGGATTTCCAGCTCAGTCTGAACCTCCTCTAGGCTGAAACACAACCACCAGCCTTCGTTCAACACTGCCCAGAGTTGCCCCTACAACCCTCACCATGACACAGCATGCGCACGCACACACACACACACACACACGCGCGCGCGCACACACACACACACACCCCCACACGCGCGCACACACACACACGCACGCGTCAGTGAAAATCCTCGGGACGAGAGGCGCACAGCAGTTTCCTCTGGAGCAGAATGGAGCCCAGCACAGCAAAAGCTGAAGCTACCGCTCCTGAGGGCTGCGATCTCTGCCTCATCCCCAGCCCGGAAGCCGGGCCCAAAAATCCAAGCCAGATCTTGCATGGGAGGACAGATCTGCGCGTCACGTTGTGTATTCCCCTCCCAGTTCTACTTCAGTTCAGTCAGTGCAGCGACCACGCACCAGAGCTCCTTCAGGAAGCTGCAAGCACGGGCCCGACCTCCTCCCACTGTCCTGGTGGCCGCCCCATCATCCCCGGCTGAGACGGCATGGCAGAGTGCAGCAGCACCACGACCCCCCAGGACAGCACTGGCACAAGATCACAGCCTCCTGTGCTCAGCCCGTACAAGGTTTCATTTACTCTAACACTCTTAGCCAAACAGTAAGCCTGGCCGTCCCTTTCACACTGAGAAACGGAAACCTCTAGCGTTGGGGTCATGCAGCTTGGGAGGGGTGGGGGGTACTGACAGCTAAAGAAAGAGATTGATTTTATTACACCTACTCTGAGACTGCTTTTGCTCCCCAGTCAAAGACATTACCCGCCAGAAGTCCCTTCACCAGAGCAAACTGCCGAGCCTCCCAGTCTAATGCAGCCAAAGCCTTTGTCACTTTTTGGAAACATTTTAGTGCTATATCATTTTCTTTCTGTTTTACCTGCAAAGAAAAATAGGGAGACAGGGGTATTACAGATAGGAAGGCGGTCACCCAGCGTCGGCCATCGCAATCATTGCCCACTTGGGGTTCAGGGCCTCCCGTTGCCTTTCTGAACGGTTAATGGGAGTGAAGGGGAGGGACTCGGCGACCTCGGGGACTCAACCATGGAGCGGATTTATCAGAACCAAAGTTTTTCTCATCGTCTGAGGATCTTGAATGGCGGTGGGGGGGAGGGGGGGTTGGCATTTGGGCCCTGAAGAAAATGCTTTGTTAAAATTTGCTCCAGAGTCTAATGAAGTTGCAAGGAAAAAAAAAATGGATTATGGAATGAGAAAGCTTGAGAACAAATCAAAAAGGGCATTTTGCTGTAGACGCTGGCAGGAGACAACATTATTAAATAATAATAATAAAAATCTAGCCGGGATTTTGGTAGGATTAGGGCATGGTCCAATGTGCTCTGCGAGACATCACAGTCTCTCATTCCCAGGCAAACCTTTATACGATAATAATAATAATTATTATTATTAAAACGGGGAAGCCAAGATGTGCAAACAGAACAAAGCCTCTGTGGGTTTTCAGTTTCATTTCTACCAATTTTTTCACCCTTTTGCATGGAAATTTTGCCGTTCCTAAGCTTAGGGTCACCTCCAAGAAATAAAATGTTTCTTTTCTGAACCGACCTGTGCAGCGGGCTGGCTGCTCCCATGACAGCGCTGTGCAGCGTGACCTTACCTGCAGCCCTAGGATGGGGAGGGGATGGGGGGGTCAGGGGCCCGGAGGTGAAGGCAACTGGCAGAGACGCAAAAACCTACAGCCAAGCAGAGCTTTGAGCTTATCAGCCCGTCCGACCTGGAGGGTGAACTGATCTTACCTTGCAGTACGGATCCGGGAAATTGAATTCGTTTAAACAATGTTCCCTTGTATCTAATAAACTTCGAACTGTTAAAGATCCATAGGCACTGAGGAGGAGGAGAAGAAGAAGAGAGAAAAAAAAAGGTTTAGGTGCTTCCGAAAAAAGAAAAAAATGCTCTAACAGAATTTCAGATTTTTTCATGTTCACTTCATTTTTTTTTTTCAGCAAAAAGGGATGAAAGCCCATTAGACATTGTCCTTGGACAGTTTACTGCTGGGCCAATAAAAACGGAGACCAAACTACCCCTAAATTAGCACCACTGAGAGACACTAGGCTTTGCACCTCCACCATCTGTGGAGACAGAAGAATACTGGCAGACACTAGGTGGCACCTCAGGGGTATAGGACAGAGTCCGCAAAGTCTTCTTCTGTCTCCATCTGCTGGTGGGGAGGCAAAACCCAGCTGTCCTGGACTGATCCGGGTACGTACAGGGAACAGACAATTTAGGGGCGGACGCTCCCTGCCAGCGAGCCGGCGTGCCACCTAGGCAGGAGCAGGGCCACAGGCCGCGTGCCGGGATCAACAACGCGCGTACTTTTACCCGGGCACTCGTAGCTGGTTTTCGGTCGGGGGAGGCAACAATGCACGCAGTTTCCAATTTTCAAAGCAACGAGCCTTGCTTGTTAGGGAAAAACCACCCGGTGAAGAAAAAAGCAGGCGCAAAATGTCTGTGGGGGCACCGCGTCCCTTTCAGAACCGGTGCGAAGTCCGCAGGGAAGTTAGCTGTGCACTTTGCCACAGTGCGGGCAGGCTGGGAAAAGTATCCGCTGGCACTGAGGCCTGATTGCCGAACAGACAGACAAGACAGACAGCCTGGCACATGGTGCTTGCTTCATTATTTATTTTACTGTAACTTAAGCAATAAACCCTTCTGGACAGCAGTTAAGACCCAGTCTGGATAGATTTCATCTCTTTTAAACTGTATAAGGCTAGAAGTTAGCCAGATAAGTAATGCAGTTTTCAAAAAATGGTGAGTTAATAGGCGTCTCACACACACACACACATACTCTGTCTCTCAAACACATACATAACTGAGGGGGGATATGATAGAGGTCTTTAAGATCATGAGAGGTCTTGAACAAGTAGATGTGACTCGGTTATTTACACTTTCGAATAATAGAAGGACTAGGGGGCATTCCATGAAGTTAGCATGGGGCACATTTAAAACTAATCGGAGAAAGTTCTTTTTCACTCAACGCACAATTAAACTGTGGAATTTGTTGCCAGAGGATGTGGTTAGTGCAGTTAGTGTAGCTGTGTTTAAAAAAGGATTGGATAAGTTCTTGGAGGAGAAGTCCATTACCTGCTATTAAGTTCACTTAGAAAATAGCCACTGCCATTAGCGACGGTAACATGGAATAGACTTAGTTTTTGGGTACTTGCCAGGTTCTTATGGCCTGGTTTGGCCTCTGTTGGAAACAGGAGGCTGGGCTTGATGGACCCTTGGTCTGACCCAGCATGGCAATTTCTTATGTTCTTATGATTTATTGCTATAACAAGCTTAAAATGTCTTTGCTTTAGGGTCCCTCCCCCACACGCATTTTTTTTTTTAAACTAACAGCAGCTGACACCACCACTTTCAGATCCCATCTGGCTGTTCCACTGGGAATGTAAAACAGCACAGCCTTTCAGCGGGCACAAACAGCAGATCCTCTTACTGAACTGGAAGGCGGGTGAGAGGGATCTTCCTTTGCCCAATGCGCAGGGAGCTGCAGACTCTGACGTATGCACAATTAAATCCAGACTGAAATCTCCCCCTCAGGTAATGGGCAGTGCATCTCGCTCTGCCAGCTCCTCCTGAACATTTGGTTTGGAGGGCAAGAGGCTCCTACACACAGGCTCACTCTCACCCGGCACAGAACTCACA
The DNA here is from genome assembly GCF_901001135.1 of Rhinatrema bivittatum. Lineage (NCBI taxonomy): Eukaryota > Metazoa > Chordata > Amphibia > Gymnophiona > Rhinatrematidae > Rhinatrema > Rhinatrema bivittatum. The sequence goes on along the minus strand of NC_042629.1, from coordinate 72,908,383 downwards.
AAGGCTGGTGTCTCAGCGTCTGCAGCTTGTTCCAGTACTTCTGCCGAAACTTCTCTGCCCGATCCTCCGCGTCCACCAGGTCCGGCTGACTGGCGGTGGCCCGCTTCACCACCTGGCAGAGGGAAGAAGCACAGCCGCTACAAGCGCCAACTCGCTCCGCCCCGCACGCCCACCCCACCCAGGTGAAGTGAGGGTTGGGGGGTGAAGATGTCAAACTGACCGGGCTGCTCTGCTGGGCCTAAGGGTCAGAGGTTACGTCATGCCTTCTCTGCAGAGACTGCCAAAGTGCTGCCAATCCCTGCCAAACTCCGAGGATGGTTTCAGTGCTGTGGGTGCCCGAGAAACGGGACCAAGGCCAGCAACCGGTTTCACAGAGGGCCATTTGCCAGCTCTCAAGATGGTGACGGCTTTCTGCCGCCACCGGCCTGAGCTGGATCCGTACCGGCGGGGCTGGAGGCGAAAGGCCTCATCGCCGAGGCTTGTGCCTGCTGGGTGACGCTGGATCACATCCGTGCTGTGTGGCTCAGGACTCCCCCCCCCCCCGCCCCCAGCACCGGCTCTCAGGCTCACGCAAAATGATTCTCAACACCAGGGGAACACCTTTTACTAAGTAATAAACCATTTTAATACCCCCCCCCACAGCCCCAAAAACCAAAATGAGTTGATAAAAGCAGCTCAGCTTTTAAGTGAAGGATACTCAGCCACACGGTGGGGCTAGGACACATGAAACAGAGGGGCCATGCAGGTGGCTGCGTCAGAGGATACCACATCGTACCAGCTTTCTGGCGATCACAAAAAATGCTGACTTTTCAGGTTGCTTGTGAATTATTTGCCCTTAAGATTTCTAGCTCAGTTTACATTTGAAATTAAAAACAAAAAACAGGAGAACATTTTTTTTCCCCCCCCACTCATTCACCACTGAGCTGAGAAAGTCTGATCAGGGAGTTACGGAGCTGTCACAGACAATCTGAAAGCAGTATCTGACTCAAAGGCCACGGACACGCTAATCTAGCAGAGTCCCAGAGACACGGGGCGATCATTACATTCCTTAGGCACTTACCCCATCCAATGCCTCCTCAAAGCAGGTCAGCCAGTACTCCCTGGCCAGGGCATCCTCTGTCAGGTCAACGGTGTCTGGGATGTAGGAGGACGGGTCAAAGAGCAGGGGGAGGTTCACAAGCTGACGGTCCAGGCGGTCCATTTCTAACATGTCAAACTGAAAGACGGGACAGAGAGAGATGGTAATCCGGCATGCTGGGGGGAGAAGAAGGGGTTAACCCCCCCTGCGAGCTGCTCTCTGCTGCCCGACTAATGAGAGGCAGGGAAAGCTGGATCATGTCACTGTGACATCGCAGCAACTGTGACCTCAGAGGAGCTGAGCGGAGCGCACAGCGCGCGCAGGGCGAGTTTCTTCAGGAAAGCGCACGGTCACATAAGATAAGACTGCCACAACATGCTCGCAGCCAGTGATCCCAATTCTCATAAATCACAGCCGCCAGAGGGAGGGAATGCAGGCCGGCCCCAACCGACGCACTCGGGTACCCGCTGTGCCGACTGCCAAAAATGGAAACAGCGTGGACAACAAATACCACAATGCACTGGGATTCAAGCTTCAAACCAAACCAAACCAAAACCCAACTCATCCAAAGTCTCCCGCCAGAAACCGGATCGCTTGGCAACCTAGCCCGCTCAAGCAATCAGAGGCCTGTCGCAACCACAGGCGTCTGCGTGCGCTTCCGTCTCTTATCAGGAGGCCCTTCTGTGATTGTTCCACTCTCAACTACCAGAGCCTCAGCAGCTCAGAAACCCCCGAGGAGCAGGAGAGATGCAGTCCTGCACGTAGACAAAACAGTTCTGGCTTAATCCGAACAGGAGTGGGACCAGCATAAAAAAAAAGTTCAAAACCAAACAGAGATGGAGCAGAGAGGGGCAGCACTTAAAAAAAAACTCCTGAGAGGGAGGGAGTCCCAGCCGTAGCACAACCCCTGCTGGCCAGGTTTAGGCTCCTGGAAGGAGCTGGCGTGAAGGGAGAGGGCACCCAGATAATACGGCCTCATGCCCAAAAGGAGAAGGAAGGAGTCCTGCCCTCTCACCCCAGCCAAAAAGATGAGAGTTCAGCAAGCGGTTTAGAGCCAGCGGCAGCCACGATGGGTGGAGGGTCCACGCTCTTAAGTTGCAGGCAATTAGTGGGGACCTCTGACCAGAACCTGGGGTATTAACGCACGAAGGAGAACCTCAAAGGTAACCAGCCCGGTATAGGGCAGGACACTTGAGGGGGGAGAAGGTGGTTTTGTAAGCATCAAACCCCATTACAGTGCACGGAGGGACAGGGAAATTCTTGGGGCGGTGATAAAAGGGAGGTGTTATTGCTGAATAAGAGCGGAAGCGAGGCACCGCTCACTTTGGTACGACTGCTGCTGTGGAGGACCATCATGGTCACTTCCATGTGAGGCTGGGGACTTGGCAATTTCTGGGATGATGCTTGTAGGGGGGGGGGGGGGGGGGTCTCCAACCACTGCTCCTGTCCAAAATCCAACAAGCATCAGTGATGGCTACAAGTCCCCTACCACCAGGGGCTCTGGATGCTGCCTCCAAAAACATCCCTAGCCCCGGCTGGCCTGATAAACAAAAACTCAAGTCTGGGAATCAGATCCGGGTTTCCAACACAGCACTGCCACTGGGCCATGAGGTTAGCCCAAAACTGGTCCCTGAGAGCTACAAACAGGATTCCCCCAATACGTATGCACGTCTCGCAAATCCCTCTCCTACATGTTCAAACATGAAATCCTGAAACCACGCCAGTTTCTGGCTCTCAAGAACCAGATTTGGGGGGACCTCGGCTTTAAATAAACGGGGATGGGGGAATGGGTGAAAAGTCTGCCGTATTCTGGTCACTGGGTCCCTTTCCCTCTTACAAGCAAAAAGGTCAGGCTGAAGCACCGCTGGAGCCCAAACTGGTAAGAGTGCGGCAGAGTTAGTACAGGGGTTTTTCCCCCCCATTGCCTGCGATGGAAGAGCTCGGCCTGTGCTGGCCTCATCTCCATGAAAGGCAGAAGTCGGCAGGGGCACCCCAGGGCCCGTCTGCATACTTGTGGCGGCGGCAGCTGCCACGTGCGGGCCCCTGTGCAACTGCCAAATTCCAGGGCAAAGCCGCTGCCAAGTCAGGGAGGGCGCATGCTCGCCATGCATTCATCACCTATCCCGGGGATGCACCACTGCAAATTAAGCAGGAGGTGCTGGGGGGGGTCTCATGAATATTCAATGTGGCTGGGGGGCGCGCTCAAGTGGCGCACCCCCCTCCTGTGCCCCACAAAGTGCACGAATAAAACAGAGCAAAATGCAGGCAGCTACTTACTGAAAACTGAAGAGAAAGAAAAGCAGAAAATATGCAAGAAAGGAAACAAACAATAAGAAGCGCGAGAGGCATTAGAGTGGTAAATCAGTAACAGCTGAACACAAAGTGCCGAACCCCCCCCCCCCCAATGAGATTGGAATCCGGGTCTGCGGTGCAGGCAGGGGAGGCCTTGGGTTTCACGGGTGGGAAGGATTTCATTTTTAACTTTGTGATTTTATTTATTTGTTACCCGCCTGGCTTTTTTTTTTTACACTACAAGCGGTACAACCAATTTAACAAGGAGATTAATAATCTCTCTTAGGCATCTCCCCGACACAGCAGCAGCCACAGGCTCACGCCGACTGATGGGGGGGGCGAGCTCTCCGCTCACTATCGCTGGGGCGAGGAGAGCGCAGGCGAGCGTCACCCCCACCGGCAGCCGACGGATGGGCGTGGCCGCCGTGAACAGCACCATCACAGGGACAGGGCCGAGACCGGCCTGCACGGCCCATGTTCTCAGCTCATGCACACGGAAGGGCTCCTGCTCACACCGTGCGCATTTATTCTTTAGATGGATAAGTCAGAGAGACACATGATAACATAGGATAAATACCAACGATAAGGAGATTAGATAAAGATGGCTGTCAGGGCGGTACTAAAATACCGTTTACAATGCAAAGTGCAGCAACACCCCAGTGTACTCAAATACAGAAAGGGTAGGGGAGCAGCAAGTCAAAGCACTTCCAAAAAGCTTCATCTATTTTACCTAAGAGACTGAACAGAAACCAAGAAGGGAAAGGCAATGGCAAGCAAGGCAGATAAGCATGAAGATGTGCCCAAAAGCCAGAGGATTAATACACAGGTTGTGTGTTAAAGCACTTATGGCCTGTCTCGCTCTCATCACACGATGAAGCGGCAGCCTCGCCGGGGTGGGAGGAGCCGCCTCTATTTCCTGGGTCGGCCGCAAACATCCAAACCAAAAAAAAAAAAAAGTCCACCACCTTCGCGTTACTCCCGCACCGTAAAAAGCGCAGCCAGGGGGACGATGCCCCGGGCGGGACAGCGTCACCCGTGACACGGCAGGGCTGACCTTTTCACCGGAAAGGAAGGAGAGACACTGCGCCGAGGCTTTTTGGAATTAGGAAGTTACGGCAGGCTTGCCCCGGGTCTGACTCACCGTGCCACTCCGGGTGCGCTGCATCGGGAAGATGTCGGGGGAGGTGCTCATGAGGCCGGAGCTCCCTGCGTAATTCTCTCCCCAGCTGTACTGGTTGGGATCTACGAGAGAAGAAAAACAGCACAATGAAATGCAATCCACCGTCTCGCCCCGCTCCGAAAACCTCTTAAAAATCTTCACAAATGCTCGCAGAATAAAAAAGTCGTTATTTTTCACCCAGGTTGTGGCAGCCTCGTTTCAGCTGCACAGCACGTTTTAGGCTCAAGGGGGCGGCCGTACGTGAAAAGGGATAAATGCCACATAAAAATGGATCATGCAAGTGAAAACCGCCACGGGATTCATTCAAAGTTTGCCATTTCTGGCACAAAAGTTCTTGCTTGTGTGTTTTTCCTCTGTGTGAAAGTGGCATTACCCTAGAGCCTGCCGGACATTAAGGAGGAACTTTTCAAAGCTGTAAAACCCAGTTTTATGCAGGCAAACGGGCTTTGAAAATGGTTGTGGGCTTGCACGCCGTTTTGTGCATCTGTCTGCGCGCCCTTCAAAGAGGCATTCTGGGGAAACCTTTGATCTGTACGTTTGGGGAGAGATCTATGCCCAGTCCCGTCCCAGCCTGCTGTGAGCAGATCTCTCACTCTGATCCCAAGTATTTACCCCCTCCTCCTCCTGCAGAGCGGCAGAACCGTACATCAGCAACTTACTGTCCTCCTCGGCTCCTTTTAAGAAGGCTCCTATGGCTCCAAGGTAACCTTCGTGCCGGAGAAAGAGAGCATGGACTTCTCCCTGAAATGAGAAAGAGACAGCCAGTGGCAGTCCTCTCCCATGCAAGAATCCACCCCCTGTCCACCCGCACCCCCCCCCCCTAAGCGGTGTTAAAGCGATGGAAAAAAAAAAAAAAAGAGCATTATAAAGCAGTATCCAGGCTGGAAAAGAGCTGGGCATCTCCTAGAACAGCAAACCAAATACACATTTAAAAAAAAAAAAAGAAGGAAAAATAAGCTACAAAATTCCATTTTCAACTAAAATAAATAAATAAATAAATTCCAACCTTGGGGAGGGCAATTTTTACAGGGGGTTTCAGCAGTAATAAAAGGAGTCACCCGGGTACATCCCCATAGGTGCGCGCTGCCCAGCCTCGGCAGGTACGGGTGGGCACGCTTTTAGCCGTGGGAGAAAGGGGGCGGGCGAGGGAAGGGACATGGCAGGGATTTTGTTCTGAAATCCCCACCCGTGCTTTCCTCCTGTTGCGCCCATGGAGTTCGCTTGCCTAAACAAGAATCCCATGGGGCATTTCCCTTCCATAACTGGTTTGCAGGTCTGCGGACGGTTTAAAAAAAAAAAAAATCACCCCCTAAGATCTGCAATGCGGGGGCTTCTACTTCAGATGGTTTCATCAGAACAATACAGAACAGACTGGCAGGAACGAGGATCCCCTCCCCCAAATCTTCTACTTTCTCTCCCTGGGAATTAGCTGCCAAGGAGATGGTCCTGCTTAGTCAAGCACCGCTGCTCAGCTAAACCGAAAGCCAGACAGCACAGACAGCCCTTCATGTCTCTGAAGGCAGCGCTGAGCCCAGCCACCTTGTCAGCACAGCATTCACACTTAATTGCTGGCCAGATGTAGAAACTGTAGCTAGGAAGTTCTCCAGGGTGAATACCTCATCCCTGGCTCTCTTTTCACAGTAAGGCAGCGCTAGTAAGCTTATTGCCCTTCATGGCAGGGTCTCGAGTACGAAACAGGGAGTCCCTGCCTCTCAATTGCCGCGTCCCTAATGAAAGGAAAACTGTTTTTAAAAAAGTTTAATTTGACTCTGAAATCTCCAGAGGAGAGAGTGACTGCCTCTTTATGAGGGCAGCATCACCCGGGCAATAAAGGACAAAGTTAGAGGTCACCAAGTCCACCTGCCTCCATTCAGGATCATCCCTGTTCTTAACAACCTCCAATAACTAAGAGCCCACCAGGTCTCAAGCCCCTTACCCCAGTGCTTAATTGCCCCTTAGATTTAGAGAGCATGGCACCACTAATTGCATTTTAGCACTGTCCTTTTCTACTTGACAGACTGGGAAGCCATTCCAAAATGCTACACTGCTGACACCGATTTGCAAGAGAGACACAAAGGCGTTCTTGAGGCTTATAAAACTTAAGAACTTTCTGCGGTCACCTTGGAGAAAAAGTTAATACTGTAGGTGATGGTGTGCATGGTGACAGGGTGCCCTCGGATGAAGAAGCCCCCAAAATAAACCTGCTGCAGGTCATGCTGTCTGGCGTAGAGACAGGCCAGCTGCCCAATGTCGTTGCTGATCATGTGCAACAGGCTCTTGCTCATATCTTCTTTGGAGAACTCTGGAAAACAAGATGAACAAGTAAAAGGCTCCTTGGGTTCTGTCCTGCCACGGCTTAAATGCTTCACTTGCAGATCCAGGTTTAAACCCTGCTCCCTGTCAGAGATGCCAAGCAAGCTGCTCAACTTCCTTGTATTCAGACACACAGAGAGTGTGTGAGCTCTTCTGGGAAGGAACCAGGATGGTATATACATTTGTAGCATATAGGATTATTAAGAATGTAAATATTCATTTTCCTTTCTGGAATACCACAGATCAGTCCAGACAAGTGGGTTTTGCATCCCTACCAGCAGATGGAGGCAGAGAACTAAACTTTGAGGCACTGCTACCTATCCAAGAGCCACCTGCAGTCCCTCAGTATTGACTTGTATCCATGCCAATGTAGAGGGAAAGAAAAACAAACACTCTGCAACTCATATTTCTCTTCTAGGGTGAACAGAGAACTCAGGGTTGGAGACCCCTGAACTGGAGCCTTCACAGGCGAATAAGGAACTGCAAACTGACTAGCTCACGCGATTCAACATATACACGCGGAAAGCTCTGAATTACCCGCATCTCTAATCCCCCCAGGGACCTCTGCAGCAGGCCCTGCCATTCTGGCAACTCTCCCCTACTGTCGCCTGCCTTAGAGGAGATCCCCTCTCCCCCCTCCAAACACATCGAGGCTGAATTAAGCTGGCTGCACCACAAGCTGCATGCCTTGCAGGATCCCCCCCGTGGAGAGAAGTCGTCACCATTTTTCCTGCACACGTGGCCTGATCGCAGTGCTAAGCGGTTAATCAGGCCCGCCAAGATGCACAATCGCAGGAGTACTGCCACCAACGCAATCCACCCTCTTCAAACTGCTCCGGACCCTGGGGCTGACGAGGGCCTGACATTCTCACTCCCCACAGCACTTTCAGTTGCCACTGAAGTCTCACATTGCCTGACAGGCCTTGCAAGCAGAAAGCCTAGACTTTTTTTTTTTTTTTTTTTTAAATTAAAGGCACAGCTCCCTTTCAAGAGAAAACAGTCACTGAAGAGATATAGTTCCCTGAATCTGGACGAAGGCAGTGGAGAGAAGACCACGGAAGGAGAGAGGGAGCCAGACCCCTGGCTATCAATACCTCCGGATGCTGCAGGCAGAGATCAGACAGGGATTACCAACCCTCCACTCGCCCGGCTCTACCTGAGGGATAACCCACGAAGGTGCCCAACACCTCAGAGAGCTGCTCTTCTGATCACCTCTCTCCCTCTCTATTATTTTTTTCAGTTTCTCTCAGACTGCAGCTTTCCACCTCTGCCATCTGCTGGAGATAAGAAATACTGAGGGACTGCAGGAGGCACTGAAAAGTTTTTATTCTCTGCCTCCATCTGCTGGTAGGGATGCAAAACCCACTTGTCTGGACTGATCTGGGATATGAACAGGAAGTTTGATAGTTCTGATTGCTCTGGGATGATTTTAAATGCATACAAAATATTTTTCAAAAATAAAGAATATTTTACTGATGATGAACTCCCAGCAGCATAAGAATCTAAGATATAAAGTGGAGCAAAACAAGTGTCATATTTTTAACACTGCACTGCTTGTTCAGAAGATCCTTCACTCTCTTTAAAATTTGGTAAAGCTTTTACAAACATTTGATATACGGTTTACCTCTACTAGGGACTGAGTTAATATATTCATATTGCCTTCAGAAATGAGACTTTTTTTTTTTTTTTAATTTTGCTGTTAGTCTGTCATTCTTTCTTGCGGTACACATTTATGTATCTAGAGATGTGCATTTGTTTTTCCCAAATTAGGAAATTTCAACGAAATTCCCCAATTCGGCATGGTTCGGAGGAACCGAAAAACGAATGAGATTTTTCTGAAATTTTGGAAAAATGTTTTTCGTGTTAGTGTGCACTAACAAAAATTGGGCCCCCCCCCCCCCCACCGAAAAAAAAAACCAAACCCGAGACGAAAAACCAAACGATGCACATCTCTATATAATGTATCCCTCACGAGGGTAACTTTATAACTCCCTGCACAGAGGTACATTGTACATGCAGAGACTTTACTGAGGATTTTCAACCTGAGCCTATGTCCGCTCCAACTATCCTCGGGTAATTGGCCCGGCATGCGAGAAGTTACACCTCTGTGGAGGACCGGCCTTCTGAAAATCAAACCACCACTTCCAAGTGCACACGCCGCAGTCTTTCTGCGCACACAGAGCCCGGGCTGCTTCAGGACCGCAGGTTACACCATAAAATGACTTCAGAGCGATTCGCTCTGAAAAATTATTCCAGCAGAGAACTCCCTCCCAAATAGGAGTTGCACCCTCGTATTTGGGAGGGAGTTTACGTACAAACTTCTCAAACTGAAAAGCATGCACCCCCACCCAGACTCCAACTCTGCTTGGCGTGAAACCAAATTTCATGCACACTTTCACCCATTCGGACCTCGGGGAATTTTGTGACCAGCCCTGTCCGCGTATAAACCGTGATTTTATGCCTGGCAATGGCTTTGAATGCTACCCTACCATACGTATCTTGCTATTGCGATCCACTGACAGCAAGATTTCTTATGCATAGCAGAATAGATGCAAATTGTACATAAATACAAGAAAGGGAATTTTCCTTGGCAGGTGGAGGTTTTATGTAAGAAGTCAAACCTGCCTCGTACTGCACCTAGGAGTACGCCATGAATTATAAAGGAGTTTCGGCAGTTCTCTTAGAAAAACAAACATTCTAATTAAATTTGATTTTTATTCTGCTTTCCACGTGCCTCAGCGGATTATATTCAGAATTGTAGCAGTCCCTATCCCCAAACGTAGGGTCTCATTTAGTAGCCATTTTCCCCATAGACACAGAATAGAAGAAAAGCCTAAGGAAATCCGGCCTTAAGTTTACACACCCAAGGAAACGAAGGCTGAAGGGACTTGCCCAAGGTCACAAGGGGCAGCAGTGGGATTTGAACTCTGGTTTTCCTGCTCTAACCGCTAGGCTACTCCTGCACGCCACTTTTCTTAAAACATTTTTCTTTTGTGTAATTGCATGGTTAGCGTTAATGTTATCTGTTTATATATATCAGGGACTTTTTTTGTGAGATCTAGGACCAATTTCTTGACATTATTTATTTATCTACAGGGATTGGCATTTCCACTAGCTGGCCCCTAGTCTATGATCTAAGGAGGACCCATGCTCCGTACTCAAAAAAAGAGATGAATTACAGCTTTTAAATTCTGTCCGAAATAAATACGAGAAAGTTTCTACAGGAACTAACTGAGAAGTCCATGAAACTTCTTCTGTATTGTCAGATCATCACCTAGAAGCGGTCACTGGCTGCCTGGGTCCTGAGGACTGGGCTGACAAATCCAGTTTTCAGAACATTCCCAATGAGTGCACATGAGATGCGTGACCAGAAGGTTGGCAATGTTAGCCCTGGTTTTCAGGATATCTACAAGGGATAAGCAGCAGGCAGGTCCCCATAAATGTGTCACTGGCTGCCTGGGTCCTGAGGACTGGGCTGACAAATCTAGTTTTCAGAACATTCCCAATGAGTGCACATGAGATGCGTGACCAGAAGGTTGGCAATGTTAGCCCTGGTTTTCAGGATATCTACAAGGGATAAGCAGCAGGCAGGTCCCCATAAATGTGTCACTGGCTGCCTGGGTCCTGAGGACTGGGCTGACAAATCTAGTTTTCAGAACATTCCCAATGAGTGCACATGAGATGCAGGACCAGAAGGTTGGCAATGTTAGCCCTGGTTTTCAGGATATCCACAAGGGATAAGCAGCAGGCAGGTCCCCATAAATGTGATGCAAAAGGTTTAAGCAACCGGCTTTGGTTCTGTTGGAAAAACCCAGACCTGCTGTGCGGCTCTCACGGAAAGCAGCTGCCTACCACCAGCCTCCCCTCCCAATACTCTTCTTGGTTAGAAGTCACGAGGAAACGGGACGGCCCACAAAGCCAGACTAACCTCGATTCCGATTGCGGGTGCCCTAAGCAAAGTGACTGTGCACGGCTGCGCTCGCAAGCCCTCCGCTCAAATCGTTTCTGGTCCCAGTACCTTTCTCTGCCGTGGCCGACTTGCCGAAGCTGCTGGCTATGAGGTTTCCGCTCAGTCCCAGCGTTTGGTAGGCCCCGCCGTAGATATCTTTCACCAGCATGTCCACGCTGGTGTGCTGACCCTTGGAGGCCAGCTGCAGCAACTCGTCAAACCTCTGGGGAAGAGACATCAGAATTTTTACACCTCAGGCACTTATCCAGAAAGAGGAACCCAGCACAAAAGGAGCTACTCAAGTCGGTGTCTGAACCTCCACAGAGACGGTTAAGGGTCAAACGCTATTCTCTGGGGTACGGCTCTCAAAATTCCTGTGCTGGACATCTCTTGAAGGGAAAAAAAAAAATGGCATGTTTCATCATCGCACGAGCATGGACGCCCCTCCCCGTGGTGCTACAGTTCCTTATGTGACCCATCAGGGAGCCCACTCTGTGAAGGACCCCCGGGGGGGGGAGGTCAGAGGGCAGCTGCGGGAGAGTCATTAGGAAGAGCCAGGAGTTCTGGAGAAGTCAGGGCTCTAGTGCTATAAGCCTCTTAAAGAGGTGATGAAGGACACTGGCTATAGAGCGCAGAAAACTGAAGTCGTTCATAGACAGAGCCGGCACGGCACAGAGGCACGTGGGGGAGGGGTCACCGCTTGACACAGTACAGACCTGAGAGGTTAATCTGGCTCTGGTTATTGTATCTATGGATCTGTAGTCCCGCTTTTTCTAGAGAAGTTGGGGCTGGAGGACGGGAGACCAGGGCTTTTCCAAACCTGTCTTAGGCCCCCTGACATCCGGCTGAATTGTCAGGATCTCCACAATCAATAAGCATAAGATAAAATTTCCATACACCGGACACCAAGCACATGCAAATGCATTCACTTTGGATATCCTGAGAACCCGACTGGCTTTCAGGATATCCTGAAATCTGCCCTAGAAGCAAGGGGGCAAAACCAGAACTGGATCTGCGGCTCAGAAGGAAATCCTGGGTGAAAACCAGAGCTGCAAAGCAAATGGGAGGAGGAGGAGGAGGAGGAATGGGAAGCCTGCGGCCCTTCTCCCACACTTACCTTCGTTTTTGTCAGCAAGGCCCCGAGACCCCAGAAGGTACCACCTCCGATAGAGCTCCCACCAATTCGTTCAAACTTGTCCTCCGTTTCCACCTATCAGTCCAAACCAACAAATATATATAAAGTGCATGTTATCAAACCGTTCAGGGTACACAACAGCTGCAAATGCTGCGGGAGAGGAATGCACAGCACTGAAGGAGCGCAAACAAACACAAAAGTCAGGGGGCTGTCTGTCTCCATCAGTTCTCCTTAAAAACAATAATAAAAACACACACTCGGGAAAAACGCAGGGGCTAATGGAAGTGGGATGCCCATAATCTTTCTAAGCTCAGAACCCGCCCTCAGACCGCAGAACCTGAAAACGGTAAAATCTCCCACGTCTGTAACCCCACCAAGAAGGGGCGCGTTCAGTCAGGAGGGACAGGGGGGGTGTAACAGGACAAACTTCCGTGAGGTCCGGAAAGGAGGAGAACGGCGACCCCATGCTCTGTACCAACAGCAGAAGTGCAGTCTGTGGGAGTCTTCTGCCTCTGCTCTCCGAGAACTTGTACCCGGTTGTATAAAATGAAGCAGAAAACCCTGATTATAGCAAGTTGTACATTTGGTTTTATAGACTTATCCTGTACCGCTGGATTCACAGAGGTCCTCACCCAAAAAATCCATGTGTGTGGGGAGGGAAGGGGGGGGCGGGATTTGGGTTTTCACCCATATAAATCCAGCCCTTTAAAAAGAAATATCCCTTTGTACAGGTCACTTTGCACAAAATTCTGGACAAAAAGAAGGCGGGGCTGGAGCTAAGGCAAGGACAAGCTAACACTTTCTGTTTTTAGGTATCCAGATAGTAACACAGTAACGATGGCAGAAAAGGACCAAATGGTCCATCCAGTCTGCCCAGCCAGCTTCTCTCGGTAATATCCACGCCGCTGTGTAAGTCACCCCCAGGTTTCTCTTAAGGGTAGGTTGTGCAGTTACCCCCAATACCTATGATAAGGGTAGGAATATTTACAATCAAAAACCAAGCAACTGTCAAACCCCCCCCCCCCCCCCCAAAAAAAAAAAATCCTGAAAATCCCATACCGCGCACCATCCAGCTAAACCTGTACGGACAAGATCGGTTCACAAATAGCTGAGTTATCTGAATAATTTTATCTGGATATTCAGCAGAATACGACATTTAATGACTGTAAAGAACATAAGATTGCCATCCTGAGTCAGATTAAAGGTCCATCAAGCCCAATATCCTGTTTCAGGTCACAAGTACTTGGCAGGATCCCAGAAGGTCAATAGAGTCCATGCTGCTAACACCCAGGGATAAGTGGAGGCGTGATCAGATTTGCAGATGACACACAATTATTCAAAGTTGTTAAATCACAAGAGGATTGTGAGAAATTGCAAGAGGACCTTACAGACCTGGGAATCCAAATGGCAGATGGCATTTAATGTGGACAAGTGCAAAGTGATGTACTAAGGGAAGAGTAACAAATTATAGTTATTACACAATGCAAGGTTTCATATTAGGAGTCACTGCTCAGGAAAAGGATCGAGGCGTCATCATTGATAATACATTGAAATCTGCTCAGTGTGCAGCAGCAGCCAAGAAAGCAAACAGAATGCATGGGATTATTAGGAAAGGAATAGAGAATAAAACAGAGAATATCATAATGCCTCTGTTTCACTCCATGGTGCGACCTCATCTTGAGTACTATGGGCAGTTCTGGTCACCACATCTCAAGAAAGATAGAGCAGAATTAGAAAAGGTACAGAGAAGGGCAACCAAAATGATAAAGGGATGGAACAGCTCCCCTATGAGGAAAGACTAAAGAGGTTAGGGCTGTTCAGCTTGGAGAAGAAACGGCTGAGGGGGGATATGATAGAGGTCTATAAAATAATGTGTGGAATAAACATTAATCAGTTATTTACTCTTTCAAAAAGAGTACAAAAGACCAGGGGGGACACAATTAAGTTACTAAGTTGTAGATTTAAAACTAATAAGAGAAAATGTTTTTTTACTCAACGCATAATTAAGCTCTGGAATTTGTTGCCAGAGGATGTGGTGAAAGCTGTTAGTATAGCTGCGTTAAAAAAGTTTTGACAAGTTCCTGGAAGAAAAGTCCATTAACAATTATTAAGCTAGAGTTGCGGAAATCTACTGCTTATTCTTGGGATAAGCAGCTTGGGATCCTGCCAGGCCCTTGTGGCCTAGCTTGGCCACTGTTGGAAACAGGATGCTGGGCTTGATGGACCCTTGGTCTCACCCAGTATAGCAAGTCTTCTGTACTCATGAGTTCCCCAAATCCACCTTCATGGTTTATGGACTTTTCTTCCAGAAAAGTGTCTAAACCTTTTTTAAACCCAACTACACTAACTGGATAACTTACTGGCAAGTCAAGTTTTGTTTTTTAATATGGGGGACACAGTGAATACAGTGCTGTGATTTGTGACTATGATTGGGTCCTAAGACCAGATCAGGACATCTTAGGCCACCTGACATGTCCAGGTGTCCCTACCTACTTCCTCCCTCAGCTTTACCCCCCTTTCCGTATGTCCCACACATGGTTTGGGGTGTCTTCACCTCTGCTGGTGGCTATCCCAGGTGTCCATTCCCCTGGCAGTACAGAAATAGTTTTTCTCATTTCCTCTCAGCCTTCCTCTCTCCACCCCCCATCACCTGCACTGGGTACTGCCTGATCTTGCCCACCTACCTTCACAATCGACACTCCTGAGCCAATGTTCACCAGTAAGTAGGGGAAGATGTTGGGGTGCGTCGTCTGGAAGCGGAACTCGGGATCCGCGTGCTTCACGTACACAAAGGCTTCATGGGGGATGTTCTTCAGCACGAAGTTGCAGCCTTTGATTAGGCAGACCATTTCATCTTCCTTATCGACCCTAGAAGGAAAGAGCACAGGCACAAATCCTGCTGAACTCCGCGGCTCTTACCGTACGCGGCCAGAGTAATCTGGGCCGGACTGAAATCGTGCATAGCCCTGGGCACTTCTGCAGAGCAGATGGCTCTCCCTCCCCCATACCGCGTGACTGCCGGGATATTCGCCAGGGCCTGCGATATCACCTTGAGGAATTAAGTTTCAGCTGCAGGGCACAGGGCACACTGTGGGGTTATTTCTCATATCAGAGCACAATTCAAGGCAAGCGGCTCCTAATCACAGACTATTACTGTTTAACACAAGCCACGAGCACATTCTTCCTTTACACAAGGATTAAAAAAATCAAATGCTGCTTGATAAAGCTCAGAGAGCATCTTGGCACGGGCACAGAAGCACCGACCTTGGATGTAGTTTTACCAAACTCCATGTTCCGACATAACCGCAATAATACCTCGCAGGAGCAGAATCTGACCGAGTGAGGACCTGCGCATTACAGGTGCAGACGCCGGAGGAGACAGGCCGTGCGCCGCCCTTCATCCAGGGCTACATATCCCAGGCAGCAATGGGAAGGAGCAGCACTTGTTAACACGACACGGCAGAAACCGTTGCACAGCGTGTGCCAGCCACCCATTTACTCCATGTACCGCAATACTGCAGACCCTGTTCACTGTCCGACTGTACCCCCGTGCTTTCTGACAGCGAAGGACCCTCCATGCTGCCCCACATCCTCCAAAAACCACAGTTTGCTCTAGTGAACCCCCCCCCCCCCAGAGGTAGAGCCTGCAGTTAGGACCCGACTCACCTCAGCCCCAGCTTCTTCTCAATCAGGTCTTTGAACTTGTAGGCCCCACCGCCCGTGGCTTTGATGACTTTGGTTTCCGTGTTGACGAGGTGGTCTTTGATGAAATCCAGGCAGGTCTCGATGTAGGCGTTCTCAAACTTGATGAAGTGGAGCCGGGCCATGATCTCCTCCTGCACGGAGATTTCGTACAAGGGCTCGTGCTCCGCATCCTGCAGGGAAGCCAGACGGACGCTCTGGTCACGAGGCCGCAGTGAGGCGCAGAGGTGGAAAGCCAGGCCCAGGAATAGACAGGAAGAGGGAAGGAGAAGAAACACAAGAAAGAGGGTGGAAACCCCCCCCCCCACACACACACACACACAGACTCACACAAAAAAATAAATAAATCTAAAAGCTTCAACTATTCTCCTCTCCCCCCAAAGAAAAAAACAAAAAGGTAATTAGAAAACCAGACAACAATCCAAGCAAATTTTCTGCATATGCAAGTTTTCTAAATCTTTTCCTCCCCTACACATGGCAGGCATGGTCCAGTGTGCCCAGACACCCCTCATGCACCAGCATTATGAAGCGGCGAGGGGTGCTCCCCAGGACTGCGGCGTGCATCAAGGTCGAATCGCCCAGGGTGTGCAAATGAGCCCAGCTCTCAGGCTGCATGGTGCAAACAGATCGAGGGGACTCAGAAGGTAACCCATACTGCTAGCGGCTCTTAAAAGAGGAGATGGGCTTTGAAATGAAGAGCAGACTCCGGGTTTGCTGCACGCATCCCGTTATATTTCCACCCTCCCTGCACGTGTATCAAGCAGTCGCTGCCGCGGCGGGCATCTTTCCTAGAGGTTCGCTGGGGCACGGGAGCACTGCTGAGGGGAGAAGAACGGGGCCTACTCATGGCGCACATCGGGATCAATCAGATCCCGATCCCGATATTTAGGGGCAGGCAAGATGGGCCATGCGGCTAATTAACAAGGCTCTTTAAAAAAAAAAAAAAACAACTTTACCCGTTTAAATATTCTCAGGAGCAAAAATTAAAGTAACAAAAAGAAGAAGGGAAATGGAAGGATTTTAGGGGCTTTGTGGGCTTCAAGTAACAATAGGAGCTGTCAGCAGTCTCCATTTTATTTTCAATCACAGGCACAGCCGGTCCTGGTTTTACCCCATTGCATGCAGGGAGCCGTAGTTCTGCTACTTTTCCCAAAAGGAGACTCGGCGTACAAGTCCTGTGCAGTCAAACGAGGATCAGTAAACCGGTCAAAATCGGTGACTTGAGTGCAAACTAGAGTATTGGGAGAACTGGAAAATTCCCAGCAAAGGAAATCAGAGCGAGCTCTGTGGAAGAGAGCGTCTTCTGTTTGTGTCGCTCTGCGTGTGACCAAAATACCAGGCCAGTAACAGCACTTACAGCCAGAGCCATCTCGCTGCCACGCGGCAGGTCTTACCTTCCCCGAGTGATCGAAAGATCGCACTTTCGCTACTTTATGCTGCAGAGTTGAATAGTAAGCCAGCTTGGTGAGCGATCCGCCTGTCAGTGAGAAGGTGGGGGGGGGGGGAGAGACAAGAAGAAGCAGAAGTCAGTGACGGTCACCTGGAGCAGCCCTGCTGTCAAAATCGTTCTGACCAGTGCTCGCAGCTACAAAAAAAAAACAAAACCCCAAGAGGCTGCCACCCACCGGTGCTTTCTGATTATTTAAATCCCATTCTGAAGTCAGATTTTTTTCTCTCCATAGCTCCTAGTTTTCTCGTTCCTGCCACTCTAGACCAAGGTATGTCAGGATGCTGCCGTGTACAAAAAAGGTTTGGATAAGTTCTTGGAGGAGAAGTCCATTAATGGCTATTAATCAAGTTTACTTAGGGAATAGCCACTGCTATTAATTGCATCAGTAGCATGGGATCTTCTTGGTGTTTGGGTAATTGCCAGGTTCTTGTGGCCTGGTTTTGGCCTCTGTTGGAAACAGGATGCTGGGCTTGATGGACCCTTGGTCTGACCTAGCATGGCAATTTCTTATGTTCTTAATACCCATCACTCCCTCCATGCCCCCTGAGCCCGGATCCATCCAGGGCAAACAGATAGGTTCAATAATTGATCTCTGGGTATAAGCAAAAGTTTAAAAGAATCGCTCATGGAGCGTGATCATGACAAACTATATTGAATAACTTATCTCAAGCGATCGTTAAAAAAGAATTTGCTAAGTGTTAAAACCCCTATTAACCCAAGCGCACTTTCGAACTGTTCTTCAAGCACTTATATTCGCTAGCACAGACTATTGTAACACACTTTTGCTGGGATTACCATATACAACACTAAGACCACTACAAATCTTACAGAACTCTGCAGCCAGAATACTAACCGGAAAAAGCAGAAGGGATCACATCACTCAAACACTCGCCGCCAATTGAACAAAGAGTGCAATTGAAAACACTATGCACAATCCACAAACTAATCAATGAAGAAAATACAGACTGGCTAAACAGTGCACTAGGACTACATGTCCCCCAGAGAAATCTCAGATCAGCCAATAAAGCTCTACTAACCATCCCCTCTGTAAAGACAGCAAAACTGACGCAAGTAAGGGAGAGAGCACTATCCCTAGCCGGTCCAATATTATGGAACACAATGCCACTCGAAATAAGACTAATGAGAGATTTAAAACGCTTCAAAAAAAGTTTAAAAACATGGCTCTTCAAAAAAGCTTTTCACAGTGAGAGTGGGGAGTAAGGAATACTAACGGACAAGAAAGAGAACTCCGGCACACAGTAAAAAAAAGTCACCAAATAGCAGATATCCCTCCGTTATTATTTTTTCTCATGCCTAAAGATTAATTTAAGTGAGTACAGTATCTCTCATATATGGATATTCTATTAGTCATATAAATGGAATTTCCAATGCACGATCCAGATAGCGTATATTATTTGAATCACGTAACCGAAAATGTATTGGCACCTACTAGCTAATTTATAATCCAGACCAGACTTATGTGCCTATCTGTAAACCGCTGTGATGGTACACCACTAAACGACGGTATAGAAACTTTTTTAAATAAATAAATAGCTTTGGACTATTTATTTTAATCAAAGAAACCCAGAAGTAAGAACAAATGTACGAAACAAGCAATCGGATATTTTGAACACTGCTTGAACCGAGCAGGTAGCTACCCTCGTAACTAAGCTCTTACTGAGATAATACCTTAGTTTGCCACAAACATACACAAAAAAAATAAATAAAACAGCAATA
The DNA here is from genome assembly GCF_901001135.1 of Rhinatrema bivittatum. Classification (NCBI taxonomy): domain Eukaryota; kingdom Metazoa; phylum Chordata; class Amphibia; order Gymnophiona; family Rhinatrematidae; genus Rhinatrema; species Rhinatrema bivittatum. The sequence goes on along the minus strand of NC_042629.1, from coordinate 72,889,547 downwards.
AATTGTGTCTATGTGTTAAAACGACCCAGGATATGCCAAGTATCTGTCCTGTAAAACCACCGCAGTTTGGGCCTGAATGGGGAAAATGCTTAGTAACTAGGCCCTGTTACTTTCAAGCAGGGGGCTCGTCAAGTTTAAAAAAAAAATCTGTTCAATCTGAATAGCAGACTGAAGATGGACAGTCACCCCTTCATGAACGTCAAAGCATGTTCAATGAGATCCACGCCCTACCCACAAAGCATCCTGGGATCTGTAGTTCTCCTCTTCCTAATAAGCCGATGTATGTGCCAGGCGTTCCATCTGCATCTGGATGTCAGATTTAACAATCGCTCTCACCTTTCCAAACCCAGGCTCAATCCCTGCCCCAGAAAGCTAAGGGCCCGATTGCCCAAGGCTTCCTCCCGTGCTGTGCCTATGGGGAAAAATGCTTAGGGAATGAGGTCTGAGGAGACTTGCTGGAGGTCACGCGGACACTGGGTAGGAGATCTGAACCCCGACATGCCTGGGATTACAAAGTACTGCCCATTCCCCACTGCCACAGAGAACAGCAGCAGGTCCCCATCTTAGCGAGGCGTTATTGCAGCCTCAGGAAGAAAGCTTTCTGCAGCATTTCCTAGGCAAGCCAGCTCGGCGGGGAGAGATTACGAGCAAAGGGGTGACGTGGGGAGAGTTGATAAGGAGGAAGATCAGAGTGCCTAAGGTCAGCAAAGCTGGGAGGAGCAGCATCGGCAAAGAAAATATTACCCAACAAGCAGAAAGCTTCAGGATTGCCTTTCACATTCTTTCAAGTTTCTGAAAGCTCCTTCCGGTGGCAGAGCAATGATCACTTGGGCCCCGCTATAAATTTCATTTTCTGTCCCCCCAATCCTAATCCCAACTGCCTGCTGCCAGGCTCCTTCCCTACCTGCACTCTGCCCACTGCTTTCACCCCATGCCCCTACCTAGTCCCCTCTCCTCTCCCGTCCCTCAGAGCTCTCCTCTCCGCCCCTTGCTCTTAGCTGGCTGCAGGCCTCTTTAGGAAATTCAGCCATCAATCAAACATTTTAGGAACCGGGGACAATGATTACTCTGTATTATTGCTTGCTTTGGCTCTTTTACCTTGTGTATATATATCTTAGCTTTTTCTGCTTTAGCTCATTTTCTTGAGGGGTAGGGGCATTTCTTTACTTCCTTCTCCCAGCCTCCTCCCTTTCTCCTCATGCGTTCCCCCATCCCCACTAACTACATCTGACAGTTTAGCAAGGTTCACCCCGGGCCACAGATGCAACCCCCCCTCCCCCCCAGCAGCACGCAGGTTGCGCCAGCAACGTTCAGGCCACACCCTGCTAATATTAATGTCCTGCAATATTAGTGCAACCTGCACTCCCTACCTTCTACAGAGCTGCAGCATCTCTCTGGTTCTACCACACTACACATACATGTGCGCTTCAAATAACACACGGGACACTTCAGTTGAGGCCAACCATCTTGTTCATTTTTACACAAAACGTGATGCTACACTAGCTTGCCAGCAAGTCACATTCTGAACTGCCAGGGCACCGTGAGGTGGCAAATAGTCCTGGTGCTATTCACCATCCAACTGAGGCATTCTGCTCCTATTTCACCATCAGTGAACTAGTATATAACCCTGGTACTCACTGCAAGCACAGAATAAGGAGGGAATCGGATAAATTTGCTAGCATAACCTCCCTGGAACTTATAAGTGCTCTACAGGGAGAGGGATCCCCTAGGCCTGAATGCTGATGAACACTCCTTCCAATTTACGAGCTCTCTAGAAAGACTCTCAAAAACTGGAGCGTGCTCAAAAGAAAAGAAAATCTCAAACCATAAGTAATCCCCACACTGAGGTGCTAGAATGAGCCATTTCAATAAGTAACCACGGGTTACACTAGCATTGCCTATTTTCAGTGGCAATCAGGACATGGCATGCTGATATCATCTCTTTGTTTTGGTTGTGCCTAACGTCCATTGGAACAGGTGGGTGCCCAGTCACAATCACTTGTCATTGATCGTCCAAGTCTCTGCTTTGGTTGGAGTTTCAATTCTCTGGAAATCCTCCAGAAAAAAAAAAAGAAAGAAAAGAAAATAGTGCTACCTTCACTTGTGTTTATTGCCTGGAAGTCTATTCTATGAGCTTAGAGACTGCTTTATCCTCCACCGATGGATTTGCGACGGCAATCTGATTTAAGCCTTAAGGACAGCTGAACCTACTGCTTATTGCCACAGACTCCCAGCTCTGGAGCATGAAAACAAAAAAAAAAAGAGAAACACAACCCTGTTGGCAGCTCTGTTATCTATCACTGTAACAAACAAGAGCCAACTAACAAATGCACCTTCTGTAAGTACGTAAAAAAAATATAAGCATTCACAAACTACTTCAAAATTGCTTGTTCCACAAGTGAAGAACATTATACCACCCATACGGGTAATGCCAAACTTATGCTTGTACGTGTTTAAATGGGTCACATTAATTATCAGTCCCAAGTGTAACATGCTTGAATATTTTCCACTTTCAAGCAATTAAAATAAATTATATTCCAGGCATCAAGGTTACTTCCCTTTCAGGCAGCTTTAATATGCTTATTCATAGGGCATCCAAAGACAAGGCCCGACACAGCACTTGATGGTTCTTCTCCAGTTACCTTGCAAAGCATCTATGTTTTTATGCAAAACTGAAAATCCAAACGTCCATTCCTTTACTATGTTAATCTAACTAAAGATATCACACCCAACAAGACACTGCAAACTTTCTGTACATTATCATTTAAGTGGCAGGTGGAGGATGTCATGAACAAGACTAAAAATTCTGGTCACCTGGGTTCAAATCCCATCTCTGCTATCCAGGTCCTACGTGACCTTGGACAAGTCTGTCTCAGTTCACCTAATTTGATTTGGGTAAAAATAATAAACATTCCTTTTTGTTCTGCAAACTTTAGAAGTGCACAAAACCATATACACAGGAAAAAAAACACACCCATACTACAAAGCCAAATATCCCGCCAAACAGGATTCTAAGTTTCCTCAAGAACTTGAACACCATCCCCAGTTTAATACTCAGGGTGGGCACAAGTTCTGACAATTTAAGGGGGGTGGGGGCATCGCTGGGGGACACGGCTTGCTCCCGTCATTAGGATGGAGGGAGAAGCAAACAGGCACATAATATTAAAGCAAGGTTGATAATGCATATCCAGCAGAAACGGACAACAAAGATTTATTTACAAATAACTGATGAACAAATGCCTTTCCCTAGTCGTAAAATAAACATCTCTTTCAAAACCCTTTGCTCTGTGGCCAGAGGACCTCAGCGCGTAGCTCAGCAGAGCGATTCCCCGTACTTTCCCAGAAAACAAGGGAGCACTTTATGACAGAGCCAGTTTTAGAGCCTGACAGAAAATGACAACAGATAAGGCCCCCAAATACCCAACAGGTCTGTCCAAGCCACGTCCTTTTGTAAATGACATAGTTGTCGTCCCCCCTCCATCTTCGGCTTTTCCCATTCACTTCGTGTGCTAATTTAGTCCCCTTTATGTGCGCTTTACAACTAAGATTTTGAAGAGAGAAATTCCCCTCCCCTCCTTTTGTTGAGGGGAACATATGGTGGCTGGGAAATTAGAGGGCAGGTAGAAAGCACCAGCTGGGTGTGCCTGACTTCATCTGGCTTAGAAGCCAGGCAAGGATGGGTTTGGTTGGCGCTGGTTTTGGTGATCGCCTGAGAATGACTAGGCTGATGGCATGGCATGGCAGGGAATGGATTGGGAGCCAGGCTGCGGGGTAACATGCAACCCTGGGTCCCTCCTTCATTCCTTCCTTCTCCTTCCCCAATTTTATTAGTCTCCGGTATCCCCACCAGAGGGCACTGGAGAGAAGAATCCTTCACCTTTAAAAGGGGCAGGGTGGCCTTCAGCCACTCCACCTGAACCTTGCCTAGAAAATAGACCCTCCCCCTCCCATGTTTTCTGAGCTCTTCCTGCAGTATGGGGAGAAATAGCCAGTCAGATGCTGGCAGGGGTTGCCCAGAGATTATTCTGAATCACATCCTGCAAATAACCTTGCCCTGCCCCCGGCATGCCGTCTGCTGGAGCTCTGGCCTGCCATTTACTACCAACAGCCTCGCTGCCTTTTTGGTTTCAAGTTGTTTACTCTCTCTCTTTGAGCCCCACACGCCCACCTTCCTCCTACTCCAGGCCCACCGGAAGCCACTGAGCACTCTGGGATTTGAGTCCCCGGCCCCAGCTCGGCCTGTCACCGCGCAGCGCCGTGGAACTACGAGTCCCGTCTGGCCGTGCGGCGCGAGGCAGGCCGGGAGCAGCGGTCCGCCAGCCCTTAGCCTCTCCGGGCGCGGGAGCGCCAGGGAGGCGGGACCAAAGACTACAATTCCCAGAGGCGCCCCGCGCTGGCTGGGCTCTCACAGCGAGGGAGCCGTTCGGCGAAGCGAGGGGGCTGCGGGCGCTCGGCCGCCGTCCAGCCCAGCCACGGTGCGGAAAGCACCGCCAGAGGTTTCCTCACCTATGTCAATGGCGAAGCGCTTGGCGTTTTCCAGGTTGCGGAAAATCTCGTCCGGCGGGAGGGTGATGCTTTTGTCCAGACTCTCGCCGCTCCTGCCGCTCAGCCCACACGCCGCCATCTTGGACTGTCCCTGGCACTGCCGAGTACTGCCCTCTAATGAGCATGCCGAAATATGCGCATGTATTAATTTTAATTAGCAGGGGCCTGCATGTATTATGTTAATGAGGTGCGAGTCTCTTCTCCCAGAGAAAACTGTAAGAGAGACATCTTCCTAGTTCTCTGGCAAAATCTCCCTGGAAAGTATTATAAAATGATCGTGTTAGATAACGAAATGGTAACAATATAGTTACAGTGCACTTCGGTACCAGCACCTCGTGTAGGGCCAGATATAATAAATTTTGAGCAAAAATTGTGATGCACTTTAGTGCACATTTTCTTTCCTTAGGTGCTGAAAAAATATTACACTCATGTATTAATCTAATGATATGCTAAGCCATCAGTGCTAACCTGAAACTCTGCACCAAAAAACATGCATAAAAACATAATTTGTACACACAAATCCTGTTTGCTATACAGAAAATATGATTTAAGCACACACAAGATGTCATCTGTGCAGAAAACCATTTTTCTGTGCTCAAAATCATTTTATGCAATGAAACCATGATTTATGCATAAATCCATAGTATAGGTGCAGCACCATAGACTAACACTGGTCAAACTTTACGCCACCTATGAGCAGAAGTTAAATTACAATTTTGCTCTTAACCCTAGCCAACTTAAAGCCACTCCTGGTTTGGCTTCTCTACATGCATGGAGATTTTCTAGTAAGCTAATCGGAGCTAAAATTCCAATCATGCAAAGGGGTAAAACCAGGACAGGATCAGCTTCTTTGCTTTAAACCTGCTAATGAGAGTTGCGCAGGCTTAACTTATGTATTACTAAAGCTTAATGATATCCATCCAGCTTCATATTTATTCTCTTGTCTGTTGCTAATATTCTTGCCTCCCTTACAGGAACCCTTCAGAAGTTTGTCACATGTATTGACCTACGACATCCGATGCCCACTACTGAATAGCAAGAAAATCTGCTGGAAAAAGTGCAGAATGTTTATGGGGGTTTTTCCTGGTCTCTCTCTTATTTTTAAGTTGATACTTATTTCTGTATATTCAAGTGTACCAATACAACAATTACAATATTGTATTTGTAAGTTAAAATTTAGGGTTATTTGGACTTGAGGCTTTTAATGTGACTACTGTGCAATGCATGTTCCTTTAAAGGCGAGGAACACAGATTCAAAAATGAGAGCTGGCAAAAATGAAATAAATCTCTCCTTGCCCAATATAAATATTTACTAATAACTGTGATTCAAAACATAAGGTGTGTTTGCTTTTATCAGGGAAAGATTGATGGTGGAGCACACCCAACAGTCACATGGTTGTTTGGAAAAAATAAAAACTGGAATTCTATCTTATTTCCTTCACCACCTTTGGATAGATTTTGGATGGTGGTTAATTCATATCTATTCCTTTGGTGGGGTGTGTATGTATGTATATATATATATATATATATATATATATATATATATATATATATATATATATATATGAATACAACCTAGAGTCAATAACAAGCAAAGAACTAAAGCATGTCCTATACCATGCACCCTGTAAAAGAATACAAATACAGGAGGCTATTTCACTGTGAATTATCTACCCACATCTTTAAGATGATGACTTGGGGTACTATGAAACTCTTGTGGTGTATATGTAAATGTATATTATTGCCTGTCACTGTAATTCAGAGCTTCTGTTTTATTTACATAATGTGAAACCAGTGTTAATGTAAATTGGATTGTAGAACCATCAGTACAGGAGTGAAACCAAGACCAAATATAGTTCAAGTTCATTTTATTTTCATTCTGTGAAATATATTCTGTCACCTGTATACTGGAGATTGGGTTCCAGTAGAGATTACATTATTAATACATCAAGAACATCTTCAGAGGATTTTCTCTGAGTGAACAATTGCAGTCCGCGTCCAGTTCAAACATGCACTTTGGTGCCTTTCACAAAAACACATCACAGATTCTTTTTCGTACAAGAAACAACACGAGCCTTTCTCCTATGAGGATACAAAATGGGTCATGCCCTTTACAAAAGGGGATAGTCTAACCTTTACTGCTGCCTGCAGCAAGTGTACATTGTGCTTTTTGCAAAGTCTGTGCAATATTGCGCCGTTACCATGCTAGACAGGATACCAGCAGGAAGAGCTACTCTCATCCTAAGAGGATACAAAAAGTATTACTGGGCTGTAACATAGCAAAGTACATATACTTGGGCTTTTTATAAAATGCCACACCTTGCTTTAAGCAATAATGCACAGATCCTCCAATGCAGAGAAATGCTGCTGCACGATTGCAAACCTCACTTTTGGAGAGGTAACACGCCAGGAAGAAGTCTACTGCCAGGGATGTGGCACTCTATAAATCATTGTGTACACAGCACAGATCCAGAAACCATTAAGCATGTTAATAGGCATCAAATGTGGCTCCTTCCCCCCCCTCCAATAAGGAATCAAAATAGAGATATTACCTTTACAAAAGGTCTTAACAAGGCCCACTTGCTGAGCTTGTAGGAATCCTACAACAGAAAGCTCGGGCTGCTACTTTCGTCCTATGAGGATACTACACAAGGCAATGCCTTTATAAAAGGCGATATTGTATCACTGCAAACATTTTTGCTACATATAATTTGCTCAGGCAATAAACACTGATACTTTCGTCCCACATATCAGGATACCAAAGAGAGCGGCTGCCTCTGTAAAAGGCCTGTTTAACACAGCAGGAAGCATTTCTGGAAGTCCGGTGGTAATGCTTGTTTGTGAGACTCGTGGAAAGAAAGGGCTGGGCCTGGCTCAGTGAGCTCCGTGCCCTGCTAGTTCCCGGGATGGGTCGGGGGGGGGGGGATACTGAGTAGGCAGCGTTTACAGCCCCTGGAGGGGGAGGGAGTCATGGTTATTGCCTATGGGTGACACCTAGTGGTCGGATTCGGGGCCCATGATTACAGGGCTCCAGCCCAGGACCATCACTGGGTTAAACACAACTTGGGGGGGGGGGGAGAGGGGGAGAACCCCCCAGGTAGCTGTGAATGAAGGCTGAAGAGGCCGGGTCCCAGCCCTGACTCCGAATGAGCTGGAAGCCCAAAGAAGCAGGAGGAAACTGCCGGAGGCTGGGATATGGACCTCAAGCGGTGATCTAGTGAGCTGATGTTCCCTGGGTGAGAGACGGGATCTTTTAAAGACATTACTTACACTAACAAGCAGTAACAGCAGAAAAACCTCCTAAGAGGTTGTATTTAAATATTCTTTAGTGTGTCTTCTCTGAAGATAGTGTAATAGTCATCCTAAAGAATAGGGGGGTACTCTGTAAGCAATGTCACCTGCTGCGCTCTCCTCCCGGGGCGGAGGCTTTTTCATCCAAGGGCACTACACAGATGGAAAACCATGCTCCCTTACACACACAGGAGCGAAAGGGCTCCCAGAAGGAGTCCTTGCTGTCCTCTGGACTTTAGGAACTTTTCTTGCAAGATGGTGTGCCCTGCATCTCGTTTACCAAGGCCTCCAGAGCTTGCCGGCCGTGCTGGTCTTCAGAGCTGTCTGTTGGGCAGGAATCGGGCAAGCCGTGGCACGTTCGGCGACCGCCGGACGAGGTCCCTGCACGTGGCTCAGCAGTCTGCCCTGTGCTTCTGCGCTTGCTGAGTGCATGGACAGGAACCGGAGAGCTTCCTGCAGACACCAGGAGAAGCCTTTGTGGTAATCCTGCTGCTGGAAGGCCGAGGCTGGAGAGTGACAAAAACAGAAGACCCGATTAGATAACATTGTTTTAGAGCTGGTTCAAACTATGATCCTTCAGAAATAAACTATTGGGAAAGGGAGTAATCCCAAATACCTACTTCTGTGCAGCTGCAGGTAGGTGACGGCCATCTCCAGGATGTCGGCTTTCTCCAGCTTGGCGTTAGGCTGCTGGCCCTGCAACTCTCTCTCCAGTAAGAGCTTCAGCTGCTCAATGCTGCTGTTGATGCGGTCTCGGCGCATCTTCTCCACCACAGGCTTCCTCAGCTGCAAATAATAAACAGGAATGGTCAACAACTGAGCCAGTTACCTCTCCCTTTTACTCTCTTATGTGCACTGCAGTTCATAGGAATAGATCTACTCACTACATTTTACAGAACCAAATACTCACTTTATTTTTCTCTTTCGGCGAAAGGAGGTTCAGCGATGGGTTGGAAGGTGCCATTATCCTGATCATAAATATGTGAACGCTGATGTGCAGGAAAGAGCAAAGCGCTCCTCTATTTATACCCCAGAGCCTACGTACAAATGGCTGGGTCCTTCGCTTGTTGTAGTTTCCCACACTCGGGAGTCCAATAGATGCATTTAAAAGGACAAAAGCCAAGGCATCTATTACAGCATGGTAAATTGACTGTCAGTTGCCTGAGGATAATATCCCCTTTCCCAGAGGAGCAGGTGGAGAGTGTGTAACACAATAGACACTTGCCTGCGAGAGCCCCGCCGGAACGTGGGAAAGCATCTCTCATCATCATAAACTTGGGCCCTGATGTGGGGAAGCCGTTCACGCCCCCAATGTGACGCTTCCTTGTGTGGAGCAGCACCGCCATGAACCGCACGTCAGATTGAGAAATTGGAGACGCAAGCAGAAAATCATTTCCATTTGTTAGTGGTTGCATGAGTGGAGTTTTGCAGGCACCTGTATAATATAATATAATTCGGTACATTTGTATGTAGTGCTGTCAGTAACTGATGTAGTTACAAGGGCCCTGCCCAAGAATTGCAGAATCCTGTATAGCATGAGGAAGAGGAACTATTGGCTTTGTAAAAGCTAAATAAAGTGGGATGGAGGTGGGATTGGAACCTGAATCTCTGATATTGCAGAAGCACTGATGCAGAATGGGACTTTGGTGAATAAGATTTGTAATATGTTGGAAAAGATCATATGAGAATGTTTGAAAGATTTAAAATTTGATTGTATTGTAGTCTCATTAAGTGAAAGCACTCTGAAGTTATCTATGCTTTTTAGTTAAGGAATGGGGAATAGCTCTTGAAATACTTGTCAGGTTGCTTAGGACTTGTTTTTCCATAAGGCTTTTCAGCAAACTCATTGCTGAATGTGAATCCCTTTTTGAAGGCGAACCTCCATAAAATGGAAGATGCTGAAAATCCCAGAACCGTCCCCAGAATCACAATGATATAATCCATGCCTGGTGAACAACCAGAGGACGTGCAAGTCATAGGATGGATCCCAACTGAAACTAGAAACCAACACTTAATATCTGCCATGGCAAGATAATATCTGTGAAATGTAAATTGTAAGAGCATGGGCTATTCCATTAATGTAAAGGTTAGTTCTTTAGTGATAACCAAAAAGAAACCACCAGGAACTATTTATTTATGTAGCCATTTTATAATCCGTCATTTCATGTATAGATCCCAACGGTTTACAAAGTGACATTCGTAGTTATAACTCAACACACAATGATTTGTTGCAGAGGTGATATTCATAGACAGGCATTAATATTTATCAAGTGGAATGACGGTATGCAAAAAGGCCTAAATAAATATAATAATATTAAGGGTAGATCTAGTGCTTAAGGCAAAGAGTATTGAAAATAATATGAAGTGATAGTTTTCACATCTTAGTCAGTGGGTTGTTTTAGGAATATTACATTCTCTCATTTGATTTATTCTTCATGATTCGATTATTATCTTTTGTCCTTCTTGTTTTTGTGGTTCTGTATATTCTGAAGTTTTTAAGTTAATTTATATGCATTTTTAATGCATTTATATGCATTTTAGAATAGCCTTTCTATCTGGTAAAATACGTAATGTCTCAGGCAGCGAATTCCAGAGTTTTGGACCCACTATGGAAAACACACGATCTCTGATTTGTGCCAGATGTGTGCTCTGTATTGTGGGAATAGGTAATAATCCTTTATTCTGAGATCTTATATGGATGTATTGTCACTCCTAACAAGCCGGTGTTATTGGGATGAATAATGTTGATTATAGTGGATTCTGGATTGTACTGTAACCAATGTAGCGACATCAGTGAGGATGTAATGTGATCATATTTGCTAGATCCTATTAAGAGTCTTTTAAGCGACACGCTGGAAGGCCTAGTAGTAAGGAGTTATAGTAGTCTAGGTTTGAGAAGATTAAAGTTTACAGCATGGTACAGAAGTCCTCAGATGTTAATAATGGTTTCAGCCTGGAAGTATATGCAACTGGGCATAACCAGTCTTGATTAATTTACCAATGTGCATTTTTATTATAAGGTTCTCATCTAGCTGTATACCTAAATCCCGTACTTGATATATTCGCTTAAAACGCTATATCCAAAATTCAAGAAACAATCCAGCCCGACACGACTCACGTTTCATGCGCCTTCCTCAGGGGCCAGGAAAGCATGAGCCAAAAGGCTAGCATTTCTGAAACCAAACGCTCACGTCGCAGCGTTTTAAGTGAATCCCCAAGGTAAGATAAGTCACTGCATTTTTATATTCACTGATTGGATGTTGGGACTTGCACTTGCATCCAAAAATTATTTAAAAAAAAAAAATGGTTATGATTTGTTTTAAGACCTATGGTTAAAATTATCATAGCGTTTGAGCGCTAATAGTGACTTTCCATGTGAAAGTTTACACTGCCGTTTTGGTGTGCTCAGTTATGGCTTTTGGAAGGGCTCTTTAGTTATCTCACTTGATAATTAGTTCATCTTTTTGGTTATATGTGTCTATATCCAGTACTGGGTCTTTATGGTGTTAGTTTTTTAGTGAATATATAGATGTGCAGCATCTTAACTTTGGTAAAAGTTTGAATGTTGATAGATAGTATATACATATAAATATATTTTTTAAATTTTCTAATTCTCTATATTCTTTTAACCCCTGATGTGTGAAATGGAAAATCAAAGTTCTTTTTTATTTTTTTTGTTTCACTTGGAACCAGGAGCCTTCATTCACAACTCCTTGGGGGATTTTTCGCTTCTTTTAACCCACCCTGCCTCCGAGTGTTCCCAGCCTGGTTCCTGAGGCCAGGAGCCGTGCACTTCCAGTACCCTGCACCAGGCCAGGACTCCCTTCCCTCCTCGACGGAGGCTCCGAGTGCTCTCTTCACACTATACCCTGGGAAAAACTGACCGGGCACCCTTCTGATCCACCGGGCCAGCCCGAAAAAAAATCAGAATCCTTACCCGAGCCCAGCTGACGTGATATGACGTGAGCACAGGACACAGAGCAAGGATAGGAACTGAAGAAGTTAAGGGGGAGAGTGTGGAAACGTAGGGAATATTGCAGGGGTTTCTCTCCCAGATGGGAAGGACTGATGGGTCTGTTTGACTTAGGATGCGCTGTGTAGCTCACCCACCCTTCATTTAAATACATAGGATTCTCATCCTTCCAGTTGCTCCTGAGATCCAGACACCGAAGAACTGTAGCGACCGTGACGTGCGCAGGCCTGAGGCTACGTAAGAAACTGCAGAGAAGACTGCCATGTTGTGCGCTCGCTCTTTGCAAAAGCCCAGCATTACTCTGCAGGCTTTGCTTTTCTCTTTTTTTTAGCTGATGTGACTTTTCTTTTCCATTGCTGGTTTTGAGCCAGTTTAGAAATATCCGAGTGGGTTTTAAATGGCGCTGGCCATACTGTTCCAAGCCACATGCACCCTCTGCTGCCAGTGCCATCCAGATGGTGCTGCAGGCAGATTAAAGCTTTCAGCGGCCGGCCCACGCCCTTTGTTCGCAGTTTAACTTGGTGAATGGGGTAGAGTGTGGGAACCTCTCAAAAATCAGGACTCCCACTGTCTGATGTTAGTCACAAGCCATGGGGGTGGGGGAGGGTCCTGAAGGTCTCCAGCTTTCTTGCACACCCCCTGTCATGCAAAGATTTGTGGCTCGGCAGAAGATACACTGTACAAATCCATCAACCTGCAGTGCTGTATCTAATTCTATCAGGAAAGCAGCCAGAGGTCTGGGCAGCCCCGCTTATAGTGTGGGTTGTGAACTTGTTCTCCCCAGATCTGCATCGCTATGACGCTGCATCTTTTAGCTTTTCCAGGGTTTTTAAAGTCTCTCTTGCAGCTTCCTGGGTTCTGTGCCTGAAATTCTCCTCTGGGAACGTGGACTGAAATTCCTCTTGCACAGCGGGAGAGCTGTGCTCCCAGGCAGTCAGCGTGGCTGAGAAATTTCAGTTGCCTAACGAGGTGCTTGACTGGTCCTGTGGCGTTTGTAGCCCCATGTTTCCCATGTTGGGAATCAGCACTACGGTTACCAGAATGCACCAGGGCAGAGGAGCATGTCTAAAAGGTCAGGGCTGGCCTGGCCTACAGTATCTCTCCAGAGTATGTGGCAACTCTGAGTTTGCCCTCTAGTGCTCAGTTAGATGTGTACTAAAGTTACAATAAATACCATGAAGCACCATGAGAGATTGTTCTGAATTTGTGGCCAGTTTGGTATTGCCTCCCATGATGTGAGTTACCAGTTGTATGCACTGTTATGTTACCTGAGTATTTTCCTACTAAGGACCCCGTTATTAACCTCCTTAGTACTGATTTTATCTCTCTTAACAGCTAATTTATTCTTTTACCCTATATAGTTTTTAGCTGTTACTATTTATGATCATTGTATTTCTAATCTTTTTATCATGTGTAAACCGATGTGAAGGCTTGTCTGATGTGTCGGTATATAAAAAACCAATAAACTAAACTAAACTAAACTACTGGTATTTGTGTGCACGCGTGTGTCTGCCCGGACTAAGTGCAGGTGTCCCTGGGGACGGGGCTGGGAAGGGGTTTGGATGTACCCACGTGCTCTATGAAATCAGTTTTTGGGAAGATGGGTGTCAGCGCACGTGGGTGGTTTCGGGGGCATCATTTTCAAAGCGGACTCTGACAGTTGGTGTCACTCGGGTGCTTTTTTTGCTGACTTCCCTTTGCGAGTTGTGGACATGAGAGGAAGATGCAATCTGATTGGTTCATGCACCATTCCTGATTTAACTGGTGACATCATGGGCAGGGCACTACAGACAGACTGCAAGATGTCATAATAGTGCAAGTCCCGGGAGTGCCCTGCTCTAATCTGATCCGAGACTGCAAACTCAACGGGACGGGGACATCACAAACTTGTGAATATTTTTTTCCCATAGCAATAATAAATATAATAATGCGTCTTGCCATGCAACACTGTAGGGGCTGCTTTCTCAGTGCCAGCTGACCAGGGCTCCTTCTAATCACTACTACTGGTGTCAGAGAGCATTGCGTTCCCAGGTTTTCTGAGCCTCGGATAATGCCGATCCATCAGTGTGGCTGCTTGGGAAAGAGCTATCCAGATGGTGGATGGGGACAGGAACTGCTGGGAAGTACAAAGGAGGGCAGAGACCCGTCACTAACACGAGCTGTTGCAAGGCACACGTCCTTTCTCATCTGTTTGAAAGTACTAAATGGAGAAGAAAGTGTGGGAAACTGTGAGATGCTGAAAGCCCACACTCTGGGGCTAATAGGTCCTTTGTCAACAACAAAAAGAGAAGTATTCCTGGGAGGTGCTGACAACATGGCGAGCCGCGCCCTGCTCTTCTCAGCAGTGAGAAAGAGCTCGCAGCCCTGTTTCCTGAAAGGGGTCCTTGATTTGGTACCCAAGATATAAAAAGTCCCCAGTACATAGCGAGCAGATTGATCCGGGCTTACAAAGCTCTGAAATGATGACCATTCTGGCAAAGCCTTCTCAAGCCCTCTTGGCCACAGAAAAAATTCTTTGTGGCCAGTGGGCTCAGTACACTACAGGGACATTTTTCCCTCCCACGTTTATGTCAGAAACATCAGAATCTGTCATTAATTCCTTTTATATTTATTTACTAATTTGTCATTTTGTGATGTCATGGTCTTTCATCAGCCTGAGGTGCTCCCTCCATAACCTGTGCTACCCCATGATAGGCCACATCTATAGCAGGGACCAGTGTGGTCTTGGACCAAGGCCCATGTACCCCCATCGTCGGCACCGGCTTTCTCTGCGTTTGGCTTTTCTATTTGCTTCTCCCAGGTTTCCAGGTCTTAATTATTTTTTTATGTCATCACCCCAGACTGCTTTCCTTGCTCTCTCTTGACCTTTATTACAGCCTCTGTTGTCTTCTCTGGATAATCCTTTTATTGTTTCCATACAGGGTATCTCAACCTCCAAAGAATCTAGCTTACCCGTAATAGGATTTTATTTTCTCCTTTTGAAATAAATTGATAAGAACTAGGACCGGAGAAACGTTGTTTAGGACAGGGAGTCTGTCTAATAAGGTTCCCTAAGTTTCCGTGTAAACGCATTATTACAGTGGTCCTCCGCCCATTCTTTGGAGGCACCCCAGTTATTTCACCATGAATATGCATGAGATAAATTTGCATACACAGGGTCTCCCAGGGATGCGGCTCATGCATATTCATTGGAGGTCACTTGAAATCCACGTCACCTGCCTAGGGTGCTCCCACGGCCTGGATGGAAAACCGTAGCAGTGTCAAGCACAGCTTCTGATGCCAGAGTATCCAGGGCAGACCAGCGTATTTCTGCCCCTTCTCACCCCAATCCCTGCTCCTGTCTTTATCAACTCACTACTCTAATCTACAGTCCTCTTTCCCTCTCTCCCCCAACCCTCCAATAACCCAGAAGGAAGGAGAAGAGCGACTCTCTTAAGAACATAAGAACATGCCATGCTGGGTCAGACCAAGGGTCCATCAAACCCAGCATCCTGTTTCCAACAGAGGCCAAACCAGGCCGCAAGAACCTGGCAATTACCCAAACACTAAGAAGATCCCATGCTACTGACGCCAGTAATAGCAGAGGCCATTCTCTAAGTCAACTTGATAAATAGCAGTTAATGGACTTCTCCAAGAATTTATCCAAACCTTTTTTGAACCCAGCTACACTAACTGCACTAACCACATCCTCTGGCAACAAATTCCAGAGCTTAATTGTGCATTGAGTGAAAAAGAATTTTCTCCGATTAGTCTTAAATGTGCTACTTGCTAACTTCATGGAATGCCCCCCTAGTCCTTCTATTATTCGAAAGAATAAATAACCAATTCACATTTACCCGTTCTAGATCTCTCATGATTTTAAACACCTCTATCATATCCCCCCTCAGCTGTCTCTTCTCCAAGCTGAACAGCCCTAACCTCTTCAGCCTTTCCTCATAGAGGAGCTGTTCCATCCCCTTTATCATTTTGGTTGCCCTTCTCTGTATCTTCTCCATCGCAACTATATCTTTTTTGAGATGTGGCGACCAGAATTGCACACAGTATTCAAGGTGCGGTCTCACCATGGAGCGATACAGAGGCATTATGACATTTTCCGTTTTATTCACCATTCCCTTTCTAATGATTCCTAACATTCTGTTTGCTTTTTTGACTGCTGCAGCACACTGAGCCGACGATTTTAAAGTATTATCCACTATGATGCCTAGATCTTTTTCCTGCGTGGAAGCTCCTAATATGGAACCTAACATCGTGTAACTATAGCAAGAGTTATTTTTCCCTAAATGCATCACCTTGCACTTGTCCACATTAAATTCCATCTGCCATTTGGATGCCCAATCTTCCAGTCTTTCTAGCTTTTCAGCTGCTGTTGCACCACAGTTAAATTTTAGTCATTTCTTTCCATCCCCCAAGGGGATTTTTGTCCTGGGCAGCTGCCCCCTTACCCACCCTGAGTTATGGCCCTGTCTGAAGCTACTTCAGGAAATAGGGCATCAATATTTATTTATTTATTTAAAAGTTTTTATATACCGCACACTTGGGCAATTACAATTACAAGCCATTCTCTCCTGGTCCTGAATGTTTAGCAAGAACCTTATAATTCCTTAACCAGAGGAGCCTTCTAAATGCGTTGTACAGCACTACCCCTCCATTGCACTAGTATCCCGTTATACCATAGCAGTGATTAGGCTTCCCTTGGGTTCTACATTTCCCCTCCTCCTTGCTTCTCAGGACTAAGGATCATTTATGAATTTTTGGTTTATTTTTTAAATAAAAAATGGTTCATGTATTTATCTCTCTCTATTCATGTATCTGTGCATGTATTGACGCCTTTCAAATGAGATCAGATCATACATTATTTATTTACAAGTATTTGTATTCCGTAGTTCTTTAGCATAAAACTGAAGCAGATTATAGATACACATGCAATGTCCATCCCTGCAAAAGGCATGAAAAAACTAGTCAGAAGGGTGACAAGCTACTGAAGAGAGTTGGAAGAAAGGCGTGACTGTACTTTTCAGCTCTCACACTTCACCTTTGCCTTCATTATCAGGGAAAAGATCTAACCTGCACACGGTGACATTACAGGAGCACCTTCAGCTTTTCATTTCATGTTTGTGGGCAATAGCTGTGTAGAAAAAAGGGTTGGTTTTTGGTGATTGTGAATGACTGCTTCAGGGCTGGCAGCTGCTTACCGAGAGCAGAAGACATGCAGACAGGCAGCGAGTTAAATCCAGGACTGGAGTCAGTCTTGTCCCCTTGGAACTGTCCTTAGAGGGGAAGATGTAACTTTAGGCGAGAGAGGTTTCAGATTTAAATCCAGCCTCGAGGATAGGGCTGTCATGGATAATCGGATCACGCATTAAGAAAGGTGGAAGGAAGGCAAAACGATTACCGTCATGGTTAAAAGGTGAGGTGAAAGAGGCTATTTTAGCCAAAAAATCATCCTTCAAAAATTGGAAGAAAGATCCATCTGAAGAAAATAGGATAAAACATAAGCATTGTCAAGTTAAGTGTAAAACATTGATAAAACAAGCGAAGAGAGAATTTGAAATGAAGTTGGCCATAGAGGCAAAAACTCATAATAAAAACTTTTTAAAATATATCCAAAGCAAGAAACCTGTGAGGGAGTCGGTTGGACCATTAGATGACCGAGGGGTTAAAGGGGCTCTTAGGGAAGATAAGGCCATTGCAGAAAGACTAAATGAATTCTTTGCTTCCGTGTTTACTAGTGAGGATGTTGGGGAGATACCAGTTCCGGAGTTGGTTTTCAGGGGTGATGAGTCAGACGAACTGAACGAAATCACTGTCAACCTGGAAGATGTAGTAGGCCAGATTGACAAACTAAAGAGTAGCAAGTCACCTGGACCGGATGGTATGCATCCCAGGGTACTAAAGGAACTCAAAAATGAAATTTCTGACATATTAGTTAAAATTTGTAACCTATCATTAAAATCATCCATTGTACCTGAAGACTGGAGGGTGGCCAATGTAACCCCAATATTTAAAAAAGGCTCCAGGGGTGATCCGGGTAACTATAGACCAGTGAGCCTAACTTCAGTGCCGGGAAAATAGTGGAAACTATTCCTCAAGATCAAAATTGTAGAGCATATAGAAAGACATGATTTAATGGGACACAGTCAACATGGATTTACCCAAGGGAAGTCTTGCCTAACAAACCTGCTTCATTTTTTTGAAGGGGTTAATAAACATGTGGATAAAGGTGAACCGGTAGATGTAGTGTATTTGGATTTTCAGAAGGCGTTTGACAAAGTCCCTCATGAGAGGCTTCTACGAAAACTAAAAAGTCATGGGATAGGAGGCGATGTCCTTTCGTGGATTACAAACTGGTTAAAAGACAGGAAACAGAGAGTAGGACTAAATGGTCAATTTTCTCAGTGGAAAAGGGTAAACAGTGGAGTGCCTCAGGGATCTGTACTTGGACTGGTGCTTTTCAATATATATATCAATGATCTGGAAAGGAATACGATGAGTGACATTATCAAATTTGCAGATGATACAAAATTATTCAGAGTAGTTAAATCACAAGCAGACTGTGATACATTACAGGAGGACCTTGCAAGACTGGAAGATTGGGCATCCAAATGGCAGATGAAATTTAATGTGGACAAGTGCAAGGTGTTGCATATAGGGAAAAATAACCCTAGCTGTAGTTACACGATGTTAGATTCCATATTAGGAGCTACCACCCAAGAAAGAGATCTAGGCGTCATAGTAGATAATACATTGAAATCGTCAGCTCAGTGTGCTGCAGCAGTCAAAAAAGCAAATAAAATGTTAGGAATTATTAGGAAGGGAATGGTTAATAAAACGGAAAATGTCATAATGCCTCTATATCGCTCCATGGTGAGACCACACCTTGAATACTGTGTACAATTCTGGTCGCCGTATCTCAAAAAAGATATAGTTGCAATGGAGAAGGTACAGAGAAGGGCAACCAAAATGATAAAGGGGATGGAACAGCTCCCCTATGAGGAAAGGCTGAAGAGGTTAGGGCTGTTCAGCTTGGAGAAGAGACGGCTGAGGGGGGATATCATAGAGGTCTTTAAGATCATGAGAGGTCTTGAACGAGTAGATGTGACTCGGTTATTTACACTTTCGAATAATAGAAGGACTAGGGGGCATTCCATGAAGTTAGCAAGTAGCACATTTAAGACTAATCGGAGAAAATTCTTTTTCACTCAACGCACAATAAATCTCTGGAATTTGTTGCCAGAGGATGTGGTTAGTGCAGTTAGTGTAGCTGGGTTCAAAAAAAGGTTTGGATAAGTTCTTGGAAGAGAAGTCCATTAACTGCTATTAACCAAGTTTACTTAGGGAATAGGTCACTGCTATTAATTGCATCAGTAGCATGGGATCTTCTAGGTGTTTGGGTAATTGCCAGGTTCTTGTGGCCTGGTTTGGCCTCTGTTGGAAACAGGATGCTGGGCTTGATGGACCCTTGGTCTGACCCAGCATGGCAATTTCTTATGTTCTTATGTTCTTATGAACTAGAACAGTCCACAAATTGTTTTGGATTAATTCCGAGCTACTTATGACTTGGCTGGAATCTCCATCTTTGCCCTTCTTGAATCTTTCTGACCCAGTAAGGATGTGAATATTGACAGGTTCACCCCTTCTTTGAGAATATTCACACAGTTTTTGGAGCCTGAGTCCTACCTGGGCGAGAGGAAGTTCTCTCATGACAACCAATATATATTCTGGTTATGTTCTATATGCATGTTTATAATAATGTCAAACAAATATTTGCAGAACAAAAATATTTTATTTACAGATTTCCAGCAGGAACACTGTCATTTCCAACATCATATATGAGGTAACTCTTGCCAACTTTATAAAAGCATTTTAGCCTTAAAATACATTAATAAACAGCTATTTCCTTTACAAAAGGCAGCAACAGACCATGTTGTACTGACAAATATTTGTACAAAATGCACAACAGAACAAAAGCACAAAAATTAATCAAAGCATTTGCATACAGTCTTCCACTTGAAAGGTAAAGGTGAAAAGCTAAGGGGTGGCTGTGGAGCTCTGCCATCTCATCAAGGTGAACCCAAAGAGGCTGATCTAATCCTGGATTTCCCCCAGCACACGCATGTACTCAGTTATTCTAGAAAACATCCCCTGCGTGCAGTGGGGCAAAAGGAGTCCTGGATCAACCTTGCTGGGTTGACCTGGGTGAGCTGGCAACTCTAAGGGGCTGGTGTAGCAAAGCTGTACTCCAAGGCAAATATTGCCCTCAGCCAGGGTATCTTCATTAATAAGTCTGGAATCATTTTGGTTCTGGAGCAGTACTGTGGTGCTTCTCATCCTGGCTTTTCACATCTCTATAGAGAGAGATTTTAAAGAGAATTTCTTCTAAAATCGTGGTTTTATAATAATAACTTTTAAACATGAAACTTGCTACAATCAAATAAAAAAATATAGCAACAAAAAAACCTCCATCTTTAATTTTGAATGGTCAAAAGGTAAAGACTTTAATGTCTCATCTTGTACTTGAAACCAATCACGGTGCGGTGAATACCAGAAAAGCAACAAGAGTCAAGGGAGAGAGTGCCTGTCCTTCAGTGTGAAGGGAAACCACAATGCGCACATTCTCAGTACAGAAAATATAAAGGGGTGGAAATCACCGTTTCCTACTTGAAAGAGGCGCTGCCAAGGGTCAGACGTCCTCTGGTTCACTGTGGAAAGCAAAGCCTGCTTCTCCGATCATCTACCAGGGCCTCCAGAGAGCTGCGGCAGCAGTGGCGTTTTCCTGCGCAGGCTGAGCCTTGGCTGGGTGGTGAGGTGAAGAGGGCAAGGCACACCAGGGAGGAGCCGGCTTTTCCGCAGCAGCCAGGCGGCCCTGGCAAAAGTGCTTCATCAGCTGCGCTTGGGCCTCCTTCTTGGGTTCATAATAGGAGAGAAAATGCAGGGATTCCTTCAGACAGCTCAGGTAGCCTTGGCTGAAATCTTGCTGGGGATTCTTCACGGAGGGTGCTAGAAATAATAATAATACAAACAAAAAAGTTTATTGGCATATTCAGATATTACCTGGGAATATTCTGGCTCACTGATGGATACCTTTCTCCTTTATTGGACGTTTACGAAGAAGACCACCTAAACTGCTACAGTCACTTTCTGGATAGGGGAAGTGGGTGGGGATGGATAAGTATTTAATACACAAAGTTTTGATACATTTCTTGACCAGAAGGGCCAGCTCGATGGCTCGATGTCAGTGCAGACATGTGCGAAAGCTAGGTTTGATTCCCAAAGATGACGTTTGCTCCTGGGGTCGGCTGGGTCAGTACCAGGCAAATAAAGTGACTCGCTCGAGTTCACATAGAGTCCATAGCAGAAGCAAGGCCTTCACCTCACGTCCCAGGACTATTTCCGTATCACCGCACTGTTCTCCGATCAGGAAGGCCACGCTTCTGTCCAAGTAGCAATTCCCTTTCTTTATCTGGGGCAGCCTGCAAACTGGTGCCACTTCTTGCACAGGGGATGTGGTTTGGGTGGTATCGGGGTGTGAGGTATCGGGGTGGGGGGGGGGGGTCCTGTAAGTTTTGTCTCTGCGGTGCACGCTCCAGCTTTGTACCTACCGTGCGCCTGCGGCCGGCCGTGCAGCTGCAGGTAGGTGACGGCCATCTCCAGGATGTCGGCTTTCTCCAGCTTGGTGCTAGGCTGCTGGCCCTGCAACTCTCTCTCCAGTAAGAGCTTCAGCTGCTCGATGCTGCTGTTGATGCGGTCTCGGCGCATCTTTTCCACCACAGGCTTCCTCAGCTGCAAAAAAAAAAACAGGAATAGTGGTTAAGCCTTAACCAGACACTGTTTTCAACCTGATTCAAGTTCATAGCAAGAGCAGGCAGTTCTTCATACTTAGCTTAGATTTTAGAGCTAGAATTCTCTGACTGCATCGTGTCCTTAGTAATAAACCAGGTTTACATTTTAAATGCTGCGTTCTAAAACAGAGCTCTCTATCACTTGATCAGGATTTCCATGCTCTCGTTCTTCGCATGCCCACCTATAGGTGCTTACTGCCAGCACACAAAGCCTTACCTTGTTCTTCTCTTTCTGCATCAGTTTCTCCTCCACGTGTGCTAGGAAGATGCTACAGCTGCCATTCTCATGTTGCACGGGATAGCTCTTTGTTCCCGGGCTCAGAAGAAATCCCAATGATTAAGAAACTGGACGAACATCTCTTATTTATACCCCAGGCCTGTCGGGCAAGATGTGTGGGTCTCGGCCGTGCTGGCGTTTCCCACACTCCTTCAGCCAATGAGAGAAGGGAGAGGCACAAAGGGCCAGGCCTCTCCCAGTGCATGTTAGATTAGCTGCAAGTGCCCGGCCCATGCTAATGTCCTGCCCAAACAAGCTGGTGGAGCGGGCGAAGGGGGGTGGGGGGGGCTCCAAGACTGACAGCGTTTCTCCCCCCCCCCCTCCCACTCCAGGGGAGGCGCTGACCCTTCCGGGTGCCTGCATTCCAGAGTCACAGCATGCGCCATTTCAAATTTATACGGGGACATTAGCCATACGCTGCCTCGGAAAGGCGGGAAATGGCAGAGAGAAGTCTTGGGGCATGGAATAAAACCCACGCTGAAATCCACGATTTTACTGGACGGATTTTTTTGGCGCACGCAAAAAAATCCCAAAAAAACAGCGGCATTGCAGTCATGTAATAACAGTCACTTATGCTAATTAGATACGCACATAAAATCCATGCACACCAAACAAACGCTCCATAATGCACGCATAAACGCGTACTCATGGCCGTATGTAGTGAATTGCGCAGACATCCACGCAGAAAACCGCAAGGACACCTATTGGCATGTGAACATCCATGATTGATTCTCAGGGTGAAAGCCTTTCTTTTTTGAAAAAAATTAGTAAATTAGTGATCCGGAAGTTGATGTGAAGGTGGGTAGAGCGTGAAATGCAGATTTGTGATTCTGCCTCATTGAGAAGGTGCCCTCTCTGTACCAATTCCTTCCACCGCTTGGCTGATCCACAGAAGCATAAAAAAAAACACGGTCTGCACACTTTCACTTAACCCCTACCCAGACTAAGGCACTAAAAACCTGCAGTAACCCAATCTCCCTGCTAGCGTGGCTCCCTGCATTGCCTGCGAATAGATAATCGCCTCCTTTGCATGTAATTAGCATGCATTTGCACAGGAAAGAACATGGGTCACTAAGCACGTTTGTACATGTTTTTTCCTGCGCACAAAACTCTTATTACCCATATAGGGCTTTGCGCATAGAAACACGCACAGAGGCGCGCACAAACCCGCGGCAGCTTCAGCGCACTTTATTACATCAGCCCCAAACTGTTTTCTTTTCGTTGTATAAGTCAGTCTGTCTCTGCCATGCACTGCACCCAACTAATCCATGCAGAAGAATTAGGATTTTGTGCTAGAAGGGGCGCCATTTGTAAGAAACTCACTCAAATAAGGTTCAGCTTTCCACTGTGCTATTCCCCATTGGAAGTAAATGCTTTTGCGGGGATACTTGTGAATATATTTTTAGCTGGTCACCAGGGAGGATTCCCTATGACAACAACTGGATGGGAAAACAAAAGTGATACTTGTCATTAAAACAAATAGGCTGATTAGCAAGCCATTTATCGAGGTTTTCTGCCATAGAATTGGCGAGAAGCCCTGAGACACTGAAGCCTCAGTCGGTACTGGCTGGGGGTAATAGGTGTACGGTGCTGCTTAATATCTTTGTCTTCCCCATACGCTTCAAGACTATGGGATCATCTGGAGGGAAGACGGTCAGACAAGGCCTTCAGCAGACTCCAACAATGCCTTATTCTAGTGGAAACAGAGGAAACATCGTCTAGGGTGTTACTGGTTTAATGAGCAGAGAATCAAACAGGCCACTGCTTCTCCGTAGCCTTGGACAAATCGTTTTGTCTCCCTGTGTCTCAGCTTATTCCAGGGAATCTGGGCAATAATCAAGTATAATCCTATTGCCTCGTTTTCGTCCCTGGAAGTCTTCCTACCTTGCCTGATATTGGCAACGCTCTGGCAGGCCGTCTGTCACGGCAATGACTGCATGCATGGTTTCAGAGGACTTATAACTAGAAAGCTGGCTGAAACTTTGCCTGGGTTCTGAGGAAATGCCTGAGCTGGGACTAAAACAGTAACCACCCCGTCCACAGCCAGCAGCAGTCCCCTCAGCCAAATGGAGGCCGGGCCGGGCTGGGCTGTCTGGTTGACTAAACTGTAGATAGCATTTGTGCACCACTAGAGGGCGAGCTTCACACGACAAAGTATAAAACCACAAAAGACACACTTGGTCCCACCCATTTGTGCCTGGACTGTGGCAGGTCTTACTCCATATGCAAAGATCTCCCTCCCTCCCTCCGCCCCTAAGGTCCCATCCATGCTTGAACTCTTCCACTGTTTTAACTCCTTTAACCTGTATTATTGTCGTCACGTTCTCTTACCCCAGTATTGTATTCTTATTTTGACAATACTTGCTCTTTATAACAAACCCACCAGAGTAATTCTCAGATGGCATTTTTTTTTAAGGTAATTCAATTCTGTTGTGGCTGTGTTGTGCATCGTTAGATGTTCATGACAGACACATAAGTTAAAAGAAAAGCCAGCGATTCCAGGGCTGATTAATACAAATATTATAGCAAGTATTTTGTTTCTAAGGCTCTTTCCTCAGGATAAAAACTCTTTTAGAAATGAAATGTCCCAATTTGGCATGTAATAGTTACTAAAATATTTTACGTGTCCTTAAACTTATATTATAAAGGGCTACAGTGTATTAATAATCAGGCCTGCTATTTGCTGACTATTAAAGGGGCATTTATGGGAGCCAGGATACGATATGTGATAAGTGATATGTGATATGTGATATACGGAGATGAAGTCCCTGCTTCCCATTATGGCATTTTGCTTCGTTATTACAGGCAGGTGCTATACTCCGAGAACGTTTTCCCCTCTGTGCTGCGGGAGGGCCCACGAGGCGGGTCCACCTTGTACCCGTGTGATACAGTCGGGGATTAGGATGCGAAACGAGGCTGTCGCCATTCACCGGCCACGCTCAAGAACTTCAGGAGAGAGCTTTGCCCGTAACCTTTCCAGAGACCTGCATGCGTGGTGCTCAAATAGCGATGGGGCCTGGTGAAGCCCTGCTCTGACTGGTAGTGGGATCAAACTGGTTAAAGGGGAGCCTTCGGTGTCAGGGACCATTCTCTTTCCCAGCTCCTGAAAAGCCGGGCTGACCTTTTATTGCCGTATTGTAACTGCCGGCCAGATGGTCTCTGGGGAGTTAGACTTCTCCCTGTCCATTCATTCAGAGTCGAACACCATTACTAATGTGCCTAGTGCTAGTAAGGCACACTTCTTTTGTCCCCAAAATAAATGTTATCAATTGAGGCAAAGTGTGGGAAAGGCAGAGGAAATGGAAACCCACACAGCTTGGTGCTAATATTACTCCATTGTCAGCCATGAACTCACAAGCTCTTTATGCCTCTGACATTGTAAAGCACATGGACACAGTTAGCAACCCAGGACTTTCTCAGGGATCTTTGTTTACCAGCAGGAGGAAAGGGGTCAGCTTCACATCTGTATGTGACACTGTGGAGGACCGTTAGACGGGAATGGCAATATTAATGACAGCAATTTGGTGTTCTTGTATAGCACTTTTCATGCAAATAGAATTGCCACATGTTTGTGAGTTTAATACACTGGAAACGTAGGCACAGTCATCTCCTGTGAGAATGGCCTGACTACCCGTTTCTGATGCCTGGACTACATATGTTATTTCAGGGCGAAATGTGAGAGAGAAGACTCTTAGTTTTATTATCAGCCAGCAGGGTATACCAAGGTATAAGACGATAGGTGCACTTCTGGTCGCCACATCTCAGCTGAGAAGGGCGACCAAAATAATAAGAGGCAAAGAATGAGGAAAGGCTAAAGAGGTTAGGGCTGTTCATTTTGAAGAAGAGACAACTGAGGGGGATATGATAGAGATCTACAAAATCATGAAAGGACATCAACAAGTTAATGTTTCTTATGTTCTTATGGTTATCTCTCAGATAAACAGAAAGACTAGGGGGCACTCCATGAAGTTAGCAAGTAGCTCATTTAAAACAAATCAAAGACCTTTTTTTTTTCATTCAGCACATAGTTAAGCTCTGGAATTCATTGCCAGAGGATGTGGTTATGGCATTTAGTGTAACTGGGTTTAAAAAAGGTTTGAATACGTTCCTAGAGCAGAAGTCCATAAACTGCTATTAATCAATAAGGATGAGTAGCTTGGGATCTATTCATTTAGGGGTAGATTTTATAAAAGTACGCTGGATTTTAAAGGATATGCATGTAGCCGTGCATATCCTTTAAAATCTGGGGTCGGCGCGTGCAAGGCTGTGCAAAATCGGCAGCCTTGCACGCGCCAAGCCGTGCAGGCTGCCTCCGTTCCCTCCGAGGCCATTCCGAAATCAGTGCGGCCTCGAACTTTCCTTCCACCCCCCTGCACCTTCCCCTCCCTTCCCCTACCTAACTCACCCCCCCAGCCCTATCTAAATCCCCCCCTACCTTTGTTGCACAAGTTACGCCTGCCCAAGGCGTAACTTGTGCACGCCGGGCCGGCCGCCGGCGCGCCTTGGTCCGGTCTGGGGGCTGGTCCGGAGGCCACGGCCACACCCCGACGATGCGCCGGCTGCGACACGCCCCTGACATGCCCTGATGAGGCGCCAGCCTCAACACGCCCCCCCCCCAACATGCCCCCCAGAAAAGCCCCGGGACTGACGCGCGTCCCAGGGCTTTGCGCGCGCCGGCAGCCAATGCAACATAGGCTGCCGGCGCGCACAGAGGGAGCTTGGGCCAGGTTTTCGGGGGGTACGCGCGTATCTTACGCTCGTACCCCTTTGAAAATCTGGCCCTTAATATCTGGGTACTTGCCTGGTATTGGTGACTTGGATTGGCCACTGTTGGACACAGGATGCTGGGCTTGATGGACCCTTGGTCTGACCCAGTATGGCATGTTCTTATGTTCTTATGTCATGAAAAGCCAGGATTCTAGCTGAGGACCTGGGAAAGAACCTGTCTGAGGCAGTCAGGGAATCTGTGGACAAGTCAGGATTACAATTCAAGCACTGGAAGGTAGAGAGTGCAGAGACTCATACATAATGCTCTTTCTGTCGTGTAGGGTTCCAGCAGCCATAATAGTCCTCGAGAAAACTGATCATCTTCTCCTGTCCTCTTCTATCCATAGCGGGCAAGGGATGCTCGTAAGCGCCTGATGCCTCCTTCCACAATACCTGGCTGATGCTGCTTTGGCTTTTCTAGATTTCTGTTGCTGCTTGTAAGCTTTATGGGAGAGCAGCTTATTCCAGGACATTTTTATAAAATGGCCAAACTGAACAGCATCAGAGTAATGGAAAAATGCTGTTGAACATGTGCTACGTGAACCCGCCCTTCAGATGCCAGCATCAGCGCTAAGGGGAAACAGGGAGCTGGATGGAAGAGGAGTAAGACTAGGTGCCCGTCTTGAATGCCAGGCCAGGAGTGCCAGCACACCGAGCTTTACAGCGCTGGAGATAAGCCCCCCTGTCATCGCCCGCAGGCCAGGGGGTGATCCCGTCTCTCACCCTTTAGCTTGGCGCTGACCCTGGAACTCCCTTTCTGCCGAACGGGCCCTCGCTGCCGTGAGAACTGCATTTCCCCAGCAGGAAAGCGTTGAGAAATGCCCTCAGTTTCTCGCTGAATAACTTGTTTGTACGATGATTCTTCTCGTAGGTGCTGAGCACGCACAAGACGCCGCGCCGTGCCCTGCTTCGGTGTCAGAGAGTTCCTTGACTGGGTGCATGCGTCCCGGCTCCCTTCCCAGCGGCGATATTTCGTGCCACGGCAGCTTGCCAGCCAATCAGATTCCATAAAGAATCAGATTGTCAAACTGGAAAGTGCTTTATTCTTGGCTGCCAAAGTGTTCAGCCCGAGCTTATGTTCCAGGGCATCACAACATCTGTTCCTGCACTGGCCGTGGCAGGGTGATACTGAAGCCCAACAAATCACACCCCTGCAAGACAGGAAGTAGCAGTGCACAGAAGTAAAGGTCAGCAAACAAGCCGAGGGCACTAAGCCATTATAAACCATTTTTATGTGCCTTTTTACTGAGCAAACAATATATCAGTGTCTGGCTTGCAAGAGCTGTGCTTTCTCCTTCGGGCCAGTGCTGAGCAAACCACAAATGATGTTGCCAAAATATACAAATAAATTACATCAGTGTTTGTTTTTGAAATTGGGGGGAGGAGTGCTATGTTTTTCGGGAGGGGTGAGAGCTTGGAGGGCTGGTCCTAACTGTATTTCCTGCTGTAAATAATAAATTAGCAGCATAGGAAGTCACCTTGATTTGCTATTCTGCCCATAAGTGGGTCAGCAGCATGGGGGAGGGGAGGGGGGGGGGGCCTGTGAATGGCTCCTCCCACCACAGTCACTTTGCATGTGACCAGCCAGAGGAGCCCTGGGGGTAATGCCTACAGACCTGGGAAAGAGATGACCCCCACCCCCCCCAGCAGGGGCAGCTTGCGAGCTGACTGCAGCGTGCCTTGAAACGTTTTATGGGAGGGGGCAGGGAGGAGGAGAGTGCCATCAGTAATAACCCTTCCTAATACCTATTAACTAGCAACTAAAATATGAATATTGGAGGCAGATGGACAGGAAGGATTTACTAACTATGGAGGAAACATGAGAGAGTCCAGCAGATGAGGTGATTTCCAACGTGTGCTGTGCACGCTATGAGCCAGATGTGCCATAGGCATTTTCCCATTTTGTGGCTACGGGAATAAAAGCTTATTCCATCTGACCCTATAGGTAGTGCATCGTCTGGTTAAAGCCCCTGTTGCAGAATGCATTATAGTCGGAGTGCAACAAAAGGAGCTGAAACTGTCCCCATGATCTAACAGCACTCAATGTGAAGTTGGCGCCTGTGGTCACATATTTCTTGGTACTGTCTTTGGTTGCTGTCTGTGAGAGAGTCTGTGTGTCTTGCAGCCAGTGGTGGATGGATGTGGGAGTGGAGGGTGAATCACTGTCCCAGCCATAGCTCTGCTGTTTCAGAGGTCAGCAGGGGAGGCTTTTTCAATGGAAAGGAGGCGCTGGGTCGAGGGTGAAAGGGGATCAGAGTCAGGAGCAATCTTAGGAAATATTTCTTTGCAGAGTGGGTGGTGGATGCATGGAAAAGTCTTCCTGTGAATGTGGTGGAGACAAGGACAGTATCTGAATTCAGGATAAACACAGGGGACCTGGAGGGAGTGGTAGGGATTGTAACACTGAATAGTAAGGGTGGGTGGGCACACTAGATAGGCTGTAAGGTCTTTTTCTGCCATCATGTTTCTGGGTGTGTGAAGCTCAGTTTCCTAGGTTCAAACTTTGGCTTAGTCTAAGGTAAATAAATGGTAAGTAGTTAATGCTGAGTGTTTGATAGATCTTTACTATATACAAATAGAATATGATATTATACAAAGAGGGGAGGGGATATGGATTTGGATGATTTAGTGGATTGCTATTTGGCTTCTTCTACCATTTAGATCACCAGTCCAGGACCAGACCTGCACCGATTGCCCTCAGATGGCTTTACACTGCCTGTGAAATACTTGTTAGCCTAACTCCAGTTCTCTGTTGTCAGATGTCCACAACTAAAGGAAGCAAACATCACAGTTAAGCCTTAGTGGCATCTGAGACAACACACTTGGCCAAGCACAGAAACATGGAGACTGAAACCCAGCCCCACTCCTAGCCTCGTGCGACCAGATGGTTGCCACAATCAGGCCCATTCAGTAAAAGCTGCAGGAGAGCGGGCGAGTGTCCGCTCTCCCGGCACACGCACAGGCCACTCTCCTGTGCACGCGCACAGGCCACTCTCCCGTGCACGCGCACAGGCCACTCTCCTGTGCACGCGCACAGGCCACTCTCCCGGCAGGCACACAGGCCACTCTCCCGTGCACGCGCACAGGCCACTCTCCTGTGCACGCGCACAGACCACTCTCCCGGCAGGCACACAGGCCACTCTCCCGTGCACGCGCACAGGCCACTCTCCTGTGCACGCGATTCAGGGGGGAAGAACATGCAAATGAGGGCCCCTGGTAAAAGGAGGCGCTAGGGACACTAGCACGTCCCTAGCGCCTCCTTTTTGACAGGAGCGGCGGCCGTCAGTGGGTTTGACAGCCGATGCT
The DNA here is from genome assembly GCF_901001135.1 of Rhinatrema bivittatum. Taxonomy (NCBI): domain Eukaryota; kingdom Metazoa; phylum Chordata; class Amphibia; order Gymnophiona; family Rhinatrematidae; genus Rhinatrema; species Rhinatrema bivittatum. Next base: position 72,859,549 of record NC_042629.1, on the reverse strand, counting down.
CAATTTTACTGGTGTCGGTTCTCAAGCCCGCTGACAGCCACGGGTTCGGAAAACAGACGCCAGATAAATTGAGCGTCTGTCTTCCGACCCGCGGGCTGAGGGCAGATTTTACATTATTTTTTTTTTTTAATTTAACATTTTTTTTTACTCTTCGGGACCTCCGATTTAATATCACCATGATATTAAGTCAGAGGGTGCACAGAAAAGCAGTTTTTACTGCTTTTCTGTACACTTTCCCAGCACCGGCTGAAATTAGGCGTTAATTTCTGAAAGTAAAATGTGCGGCTTGGCTGCACATTTTACTTTCTGTATCATGCGGGAATAACTAATAGGGCCATCAAATACATTTGCATGTTGCGGGTGCTATTAGTTTCGGGGGTGTTGGCCGCGCGTTTTCGACGCGCTATTACTCCTTACTGCATAAGGGGTAAAGCTAGTGCGTCAAAAACGCATGTCAAACCCAGGCTAACAGTGCGCTCCGCCAGAGCACACTGTACTGTATCGGCCTGATAATGAGAGAGGAGTTTTCTTCAAGCTCCAGTACTGCTGCCAGCAGAAGGACTCCTGGGGTTTGTAGTTACCGTATATTAAACTTGGTAAAGAAACCAGAACTACACACCCCAGCATTCTTTGGGATGAGAGTAAGAGAAAATCCTAAACGTTGTGGAAAAGATGGTGGCATTTATCGAGTCCTGTGATTCCTTTTAGTGCAAACATTGCCGTTTTTTTTATTTTTAATTTCCAAAGTAAGGCTGTAACTTTGTTCTTGTTCATACTGTGGCTTTCAGCCAGCTAAGTTTCTTTTGCCTTTGGAAATGTGCGTGCAGCCACCTCTGGGACAGGAGGCCCTGCTGCTAGCTCTCAGAAGGGGGGGGGGGGGGGGATTCTCCATTAAGCAATAGCCCTTACCATTAACCACTTGTACCGCAATAGAGAGAGGTAAACTGCCTTGCCCAAGGTGATATAGTGAGAGACTGGCAGAGAGGGGATTAGAACCCATGAGCAAAGGTTTGTATTCCTGTCCTTTGCCGCAGCCCTCACATCCTCAGCCTCCTCGCAATTATTTTGTGCGCCGAAGCTAAGTTAGAAAGCATTTCACTACTACCTTTGGGGGTAAATGAAATTACCGGCCTCTTTGTGCACACAAAAGAATTTAGATGGAGTTATTACTCACCAAAATGCATAAAAGCAAAATCATCTGCTAGTAATGATTTGCCAAAAGAAAACTGGGTGCGGTATCAAGCAGCCCTTGGCATTCTGCATTTTGTAAGTTAGAAGCCCAGATGTTCTCTTCAGGACGTGGTGATGCAAGAAGAGATTACTTTCCCAGGTTTCAGCCGCCTGGATGTTTTCCTGGGCTCTAACTGCTGTCCAGATGGTCTGCCCAGGCTTCACATTTCTATTCAGCACAAAGGAAAGTCAAACCTCCCCTGCCTAATTCAGCTTGTAGCATGGGCACACGTCTTTTGTTCTCCAGACTCAATGCCGTGAATAGAGGGAGAGTGTGGGAAACTCCTGGGGACTGCAAACTCACACATCCTGAAGGCTGGGACACACTCCTGTCCTGGGCTCAACATCTGCCTGGGGCTGGAGGGGGAGGGGAGGGGAGGGGGGGGAGAGACAGGCAGGGAGAAGGGAAGGAGAGGGAGAGAGAGAGAGGCAGAGAAAGTCTTCACCCCAAAGACTGAGCATGAAACGGAAACAGCAGCTTTGGATGTTGGAGGCTGGGAGCAGGACAAAACGTAATATGGCTAGAGAGCACCAAAACCCAGACATTCAATCTTTGTTATCGCCCCTTCTGGGCTCTGCAGTTCTCTTTTTTAATCACTTTAGCCACAAACTGTCATGCCAATAAAGTTTCTTGCATCTGAATCAGAAAAGGAAGGGAAGAGTCAGACAAAGGGGAGGGAAAGAGGAAAACTGGTGAGAGAAGGATGGGATGGATAGAGAGAAGCAAGGAAGAAAAAGCTGCATAATCCATTCAGCCCCTCTCTCATCTTCTTCTCTTTTCTATATTTTTCCCATTTGCTATTCTGTCTGCTCAGCTCACTGTCTTTTCCTATCTAGCTTTGCCTATTGTTTCTGTATTTCTCTTCGTCCACTTGCGTTTCTCTGCTTTTTTCCAGCTTTCCAGCGGCTGAGTGTGTGTGGGGGGACAGCCAGCAGGGCCGCAGTGCTCCCAGGATCATGGGCAATGCCACACTCCATTGGGCTTGAAGAGGTTTTGCATGAAACGCAATCATTGCTGGGCTCATATTGCTGGCTATAGGATCTAGTATCTCTCTCTCTCGCTCTCTGTCCATCTGGTGTCGATCTATCCATCATCTATATCTATCTATCCATCAGCTCTATCCGTAATATCGCAGTAGTATCTCTCTATCGTCTCAGGCTATCATTCTCTGTGTCTTTTAAATGTTATTATTTCATATCTATACATCTTACCACAGGCCCTTGGGGATGCCCCTACATAATGCCACTCCTTCACCTAGAGCCGCCCACAGAGTTTTGGCGGGATTGTGCGGTATCTCTATCCCTAACTCTCTTTCCATGCCCCTTGGTGGTTCCCTCATTAGCATAAGGCTGTGGAAGCCTGCCTTCCTCCAGGTTTCCCACACCATTTCTTAACTGCCTTTGATAAAAGAAGCGTGCCTGCATACAAACCACATTAGCAACGGTGCTTGACTTTGCATTGCTGATTAGTGGGGAACGCCAATCCCAAAAGGAGCCATCAGAGCGGCAGTGACCGGAGGAGGCTCCATGGCCACAGGGCCCGGCGCTCCTGCCTTTGAGGACTCTGGGAAAGAAGTTGTCCCTTTCATGATCACCACTTCGCCGAAATGGTCAACATCTGTCTCAAATCCAGATGTGGCCCTGGAATAGCAGCATTTCCAGCAGGTGGCCAGTATCTGCCCTGGGTTTAAAAATAGGCTATAAGGCGGTTTTATGCATTAAAAACACATTTATTCCACAGTGAATAAGGTTGGTGGTCAATTAGCCAGCATCTAAATATCTGGTTTTGCCCTGTTTTTGCTTCTGTACAGTTCATTTCATGATTGTATTGCAATTATTTGTATGCATTTTGTGTGTGTATGAAATGTATCCCACCACAAACCTTGGGAGGGTGCGGATAAAACAAATCTTTTAAAATAAATAAATCTATTCTGCCTCTGACTTTTCCTCCTGCATCCCCATCTTCTGTCCTTACCATTGTTTTGGATGATCAAGCAAGTTTGAACGCAAAGCACCTCAAAATAAGATGAAGAGAGAAAGATTTGGCAAGTCTGAGGGGGCCAGAGACGGGATTCAAAGATTAGGATTTACCTCTATCCCCACAGCCCTGCAAAACTCTGCTCCGCATGGCGATCCCGGAGCACAAGGCAATTCAGTGATTGGAACTGGGAATTTCAATAAGTCAAGCCCACTGCAAATTAAAGCCAAAACATGCAATTAGCTGTAGTATTGAGACTACGAGAAGGGCAGTGCACGGTTCTCGCATGCTCAGTAAATATGAGCCGGGGCCTCCAGAGGGTCTCTGAGTGCCACCTCTGCCCTGCCTCGCGAGGCCATCTCTTGGGGGCCACACGTGAGCCAGGCTCTTTCTAAAGCTGGAGCTGGAAGTCAAATATGGGTCCCTAGCAAGGGGCATCTGTATAATACTGAGCACAGGCCTGAGGCAGGAAGGCGCGGAGAACTCTGTTAACAGGTCCAAGGGCACTGGGCTGCACCCAGCAAAATGTACAGGAGACACGAGAAATGGGAGCATAGAGCCTGTACCTTTATTAGGTAAACAAATGTTTCCAAACCAAAGTCCCTTCCGCGGGCAGTTCTGCAACGCTCAGGAGCCCCTTCTCCACCTCTCCTTTTGCCTCAAGGCACTTGTGGTAAAGCGCGTCCGCCTGAGGCACAGGAAAGGTGGAATAGAGGGCGCTGGACCCTGGAGCAATGGGCTGCAAGCGGGCTCCGCGGGAAGCTGGGCAGGAACCCATGCTTTAGCTGGCAAGCTCTTCTGGGCAGGGACCTACCGTTCCTGAAAAGCGTAAACTGCTTTGAGCTAAAGCAGACGGGAAAGGTGGTCTAGAAGTGCAAAATTAGACAGAATTACCACCCTGCGAAATCCAGTGTTTAATAGTTTCATCGAAAAGGAAAGGAGTTCTAGGAATAAGAGCAACGCAGGGAGGAACAGAGCCAAGAAAGAGGCCAGGGAACATGTGTTGCCAGATTGTTAGATTTCGCTTGCCTAACAAGTGGTGAGAACAGCTTGCATCTTAGCGTGTTTTATCTTTTCCTGCAAAAGAATATTCACTGCGCTTTTACATTCCATACAGACCGAAATATTCAATGCCATAACAAACTGAGTGGCATTCGGTAGTCATGGCAGTGAACTGCTTCATTCCTCAGCTGTGTAAAAAAAAAAAGCAAACGTGTTAGATGTTCTGGGGGAGGCGCCCGCGGGCAGCCGCAATTAGAACTCGGAACCTAAAGGAGTAACATTTCCACTCAGTCCAGTGACAACAGACCCTCGCTAATTGGACCCCCCCTATCCGGCGGATGCAAGGGCACCACGCTTGGCTCTTTGCTCCCCCCCTATCTTGTTGTCGTTCATTAGTGGCGAAAGTGCGCCGCGTGTTGGCTCCGGCGGCTGCTCGGAGGGCACTGGGTTGCCCGGGCACAGAGTTAATCCCGGGGGGGCTGCTGCCAGCCAGTGTGAGAGGGTGGCCGCAAGGCCTTTCCCACCCATTCACATAAAAGCCCCAAGAGCTGAACAGCTGCCGCCGCGCACAAAGGGGGATCGGAGCTCATTCAGCAGCGAACAATGGCAGCCGCTGCTGCAGGAGCTGCCGGGCTCCCTCTGAGCCTTTACCTGGCCTTGGGGACTGCATGCCGGGGTCACCGGGCACAAGAATTTCTTCCCGGGTCCCCCACGTGTCATTATGGTTTTTACTTCATCCCCTTGGCCCCGAAGAGGAACCTGTATCCTTTCAGGACGCTTATGAGCGATTGCTAGGTAGTGACTGTCTAAGGGGGGGGAGGGGAGGCCGATGTAATAAGACCCTCGGCAAAACAGGCGCGGGTCATGAGCGCGGGTTTTGATCGCCGCGCCCGGCTGAAGCTGCCACCACCACAGGATGTAAAAAAAACCCAAAAACCCCCCAACAAATTATGCAAATTGCTTGCGTGCAGAAATCCCCGCACGTACAGAGAAGTGCGCGTGCCTAAGCGTGGTAAGGGCCTATGTAATAAGTGGCCGTGCTGATAATCCGCGCATAAAAACGAGCGAGCGAACAGGTCTCCCTGTTAAGTGAAAGTACGACCCTGGAAAGTATTTTAATATTTCAAATAACTGTGCTGCAGAAAACAGGGCAAATATTTTCACACTGGCACAGCGGCGAGTCTGGCGCCCAGCCGAGCACCTATCTGGATGCTCGGGTGCCGACCTAGGCACTCGGCCGGGAGCGAATGTGGACGCTCTGGCACCACTAACCTAGTCCCTCGGGCGCTGATCTCGGCGCTTGCTTGGTCACCAATCCATACCATCGGGCACCCAGAAAAGCATCCACCTAAGCTGGCCACTCGGATGCCGAGACAGGCACTCAGCTAAGTGGTTTTCAGGACGCTCGGACACCGACATAGGCCGCCCCCCCCCCCCCCCAGAGTCGGCGCTGACGCTTAACTCGTTCCCTGACCATAGCGGTAAAAAAAACCACGCACTAGCATTAGCGCGGCTCCCTGCATGGCCTATGATTAGCTTAATCCCCACCTTTCCACGCCGTTAGCGTGCATTTGCACAGGAGAAAACCGCGGGTCTGTAGGTGCGTTCGTATGCGCGGGAAAACACGCGTGCAAAGACGCACAAACCCATGGCAGCTTCAGCGCACCTGATTACATCGGCCCCTACGTAAGATACTAATCACTTTCCAGGAAGGCAGTAAAGACGCGTAATAGATAAATAAATACAGTTAGATTCTCCATTACGCCAAAGACTATGATGACGCCTTTCATGTGCATCCGTATCTTTATAACTCACTGTTTATTCAGCCTCTAGCGAGATTCATTTTTTCCCCCAAACTTATTTAATTTTCCTAATAGCTCTCATCATTAACACTCTGAATTTTTGAAGTATCTCTCATTTGTGTTCCCCTACATTTTCTTCTCTTTCCTCTCCTCCCGAGCACCCCCCCCCCCCCAAAAAAAAAATTTAAACCCCAGCGGGAGACCGTCCCCTGGCTTTCAGGCGGCGAACATCTGTACAGATGAGCTCACTTCCCGCCAGCAGCAGCCTGCAGCCACCCTGACCAAACGTGTCCTGGGGGGCGCGCTCTGAGATCTGGCACGGCAGTCACTGGTAGCCTCTTGTATCCCAGCCCCCCCCAGATCCCTAAGAGAGGGCACACTCCCCACCTGCTCCTCTGGGAAAAGTCCTCCCCCCCCCCCCCCAGCTATTCACTGGCGGGGGGGGGGCGGCCTGTGAGAATGGACGCCGGCCTCCATTGTCCTGGCGGGCGCAGGCGATTGGCTCCCGAGTGTGGGAAACTCGGAGTAGCCGGAGACCCACAGCTTCCCAGCGAGCCCCCAGCGCTATAAATACAGGGGAGAGAGGGGAGGCGAGCATCAGACTCGGGCCGGCCACCCCAGCTGCCAGCTCCACCCTCCCTGGCTGGGCCTTGGACAGGAAGAATGGCACCGTACAGCGACTTCATGGGGCTGGACAAGCTGACATCCAAGGAAAAAAACAAAGTAAGCGGCCACGCACCAGGAGAAGTTAAATCCCTTGGGCCTTTTTGAGCAATTTACGGCATAGTTAGCTCAAGATAGGGAGGAGCTCTGAGCTTTTCATGATACAATCACATCCTGCTGGTTTACAGATAACAGGGGGTGCAATAACCTTGAGCATTGAACAAGTGGAGAGAAGCAAGGAAGTTACGATAAAACAAGGGAGCTAGAACCGGGGGGAGAAGAGAAGGCTAGAGAGTAACTTAAGAGTAATCGGGGTCATTATTTACATTGTTCTATAATTGTTGCTGTGATTCAGTTATGGGCTTTGCACTCTGTGTTCAATGTTCTTTCCTTTTTTTTTAAAAAACTTTTCTGCAGCTGAGGAAGCCTGTGGTGGAAAAGATGCGCCGAGACCGCATCAACAGCAGCATCGAGCAGCTGAAGCTCTTACTGGAGAGAGAGCTGCGTGGCCAGCAGCCTAACGCCAAGCTGGAGAAAGCCGACATCCTGGAGATGGCCGTCACCTACCTGCAGCTGCACAGCCGGCCGCAGATTCAAGGTAAGGGTTTGGCTCACTTTCCTGTTCTCCCCCCCATCCCCCCCGTGCTTCGGACGTGTCCGGCTAACCCTGCCGTCCCCTTTCCTTTAGCTGTGATCTCGCTCCGGACGTGTCCGGCTAACCCTGCCGCCCCCTTCCTTCTGCCGTGATCTCGCTTCGGACGTGTCCGGCTAACCCTGCCGCCCCTTCCTTTAGCCGTGATCTCGCTTCGGACGTGTCTGGCTAACCCTGCCGCCCCTTCCTTCTGCCGTGATCTCGCTTCGGACGTGTCCGGCTAACCCTGCCGCCCCTTCCTTGAGCTGTGATCTCGCTTCAGACGTGTCCGGCTAACCCTGCTGCCCCTTCCTTGAGCTGTGATCTCGCTTCGGACGTGTCCGGCTAACCCTGCTGCCCCTTCCTTGAGCTGTGATCTCGCTTCGGACGTGTCCGGCTAACCCTGCTGCCCCTTCCTTGAGCTGTGATCTCGCTTCGGACGTGTCCGGCTAACCCTGCCGCCCTTTCCTTTAGCTGTGATCTCGCTGCACAAGAACACGCAGATGGAGTTCAAGGAGGGCTACAGCAGATGCTTCGAGGAGGTGCTGCACTTTCTGTCCTTCCAGAAAGTGCAGACGGACACCCAGGCCAAGCTGCTCGACCACTTCCAGATGAGCCAGAGCGCCGCGGCCCCGGAGCTGCCGGGCCATGCAGCCACCCACTCCAGCCGCAAGCCAACAGCCGTGGCCAGCGGCGGCGGCAGCAGCAGTAGCCCATTCTGGAGGCCCTGGTAGACCGACCCGCTGCTTCACTCCAGAGGAAACGGGGGCTCCAGGAGACGCACCTGCCCCATCCTCTTCCTCCTGTAGGGAACTTTATTTTCCTCCTTATGCATTGATTAACAAATAGAGCGCCTTCCAGTTGATTCTCTTAGCTGCTGGAGACTCTCCTAGGATGTAACGCGGCGCTCTGTTTGCTTTCTGGTACAGCATTGTGCTCTTTTGGTCTTCCTGCACACAGGCTTGTGCTGTGAATCTTCATAGTGAAGAAACTCTGCTAGGTGTTTACATTAAATGTTGTCATTGTAACTTTGCTGGAAAGTTTCCCATGCTCGTCAGATTGTAAAATCGTCAACATGTCTAGGTATGGGTAGGAGAGAATTCTCCAGACGGGCTTGTAAAAGCGTCAGGCTTTGTGTCCGGCTAAATAATAACCCGCATTGCCGCAATGTTTCTCGTCCAGCGCTGCCTGTTTTTCTTGCAGAGCTGCGGGGGATATAAGATCCTACCCAAAGAAACTTTTGTTGCTGGTAAGATCTGTAGATGGGGTTATTGAGAAAAGTATGTGGAATATTTCAACATGTTGCTGTTTTGTTATGAAGATAGCAGCGCCTGCTTTATACTAAAGATGACGCGGTTCTGTCAGATTTTATAGAAATGTGATACATTTGGAAATGACGAATGGATTTTATTTGATGTGCTTCTATGATCATCATTATGATTTCGGGGGTTGCGTGGTGGAGGGAGTGTTTATTGTTATATAAGGACAAGGTCCTGGTTTCTGCATACTGTGTATGCATCGGTAAATGTCACATGCATTTGAGAAGATAAAATTGAAGTTTATATTCAAACGTTGTCTGTCTCTTTTTTTCCCACGGTCGATTGATTTATTAACCCACACAAATTCCCTAAACCAACCAGTGCTGCACCCCTGAGGCCAAACAAAATTTAACACAAATTGAAATCCTGTTTTTGGAATTAGGTACCTCACAGATCTGGGCAGAGAACTGAATCTGAAATAGCAGCTAGAGATTTCTTTATAACGTCACTCTGTGATGCCATAGCTTGCTCGGAGACCAGGGCAAGATTGATGCTCCTCTAACATTGCTTTGCAACTCATGGAAAAAAAAAAAAAAGTGTTCCTGGGTAAATACATTTTCCTGTTACTACTAAGCAGGCGTTTCTTTGTTTCTCGGTGTAATATAAGAGAAGTACACATAGAAACACAGTAAGTGTGCAGTGCTTCCCTCTACCTCCACAAGACCTTTAGCTGTGCTGGCACAGTTAGTTATGTAAATCTGCCCAGTGGCTAACAGGAGTCATTTATACAGCAGGGAATTCCTGGCCTAGCCTTTATGATAAGGGGAGCCTCCAGGGTCTCTCCCTAGTTAGGGGGAAGGGTAGAGGGGCTTACATTTGTATTAAGTGAATGGGGGGATGGGGGCCCCCCAGAGAGAAGCTCCTCCTCCTGAGGCAGCGTGCAGGGCACAAAGCACACGCCAGAAGCCACGCCCACAGATCTGGATGACGCAATCTCCTTGCCTAATTTCCCCTCCCCCAGTTTAACTCTGACCATTTTGTGCCGGGTAAATGCTGGGCTCATGCGTGTCCTTTTACTCAGGCTGGGGCAGGGGGGGAAAGGCACGTGCAATAGTCAGACCATGTTGTTACGTGGGCATACACAGGTTTACCCGCCTAAAAAGCTTTGATTCTTGCACCCAGGGAGGGTAATTTCCAGGAGGGTGCAAAACGGCACAAGCACACAAAATTCTGCAAGGAGTTGAAAAACTGCGCATTGTTTTATAAAAGTGCATGTGAGTGTTCTATGTATTCAGTAATTGTTCCGCATGCATATTCGCCCCCAGTTTGTGCGCAGAAGGTTGATGTTTTATAAAGTTAACGAATGCATGCACATATCCTGCTTATGGAGAATATCTGCTCCTGCATTTCCAAGCACCAGTTCGCAGAGACCTCTGCCACCTACACCCTCCAGCCAAAGGTTGAGGACAAAAGAGAAATTAGATTTGATATCCACAACTTGGATCAGCAGGCGTAATAGCTTGCACGCTCACCTAAATGCCCGAGTACTTACATCCCACCCAGGACCTCCCTCTTTATACACACTTATTTTCCTGCGTGGCTGCTACAGTACACGTGCACTCTCGCCCTTCTGGAATTTTGCTTACCGTGCACACAGGTTATGTTCGTATAGGCCAACTTTACACGCACAAGACCCTGCTTAGGTCTTAGGAAATAACCCCCTTAAAATATCAAGTTGGTCCGATAAAAAGGGATCGCCTTATTTTATTTTTTTTTGTTTGTTCACCTTTATGTCCGCACATTCAAGTGGATTCATAGGGAAACCCCACTGATTATCCACAAGCAGAATAATTATAGCCCTTGGGAAGTGACTTTTAGCTCTATTTGAGTGGCATCTAGCATAAGATGGCTCAGGAGATGCTGAATGTGGGGTTCAAAATGTATTTGTAGGTGCCCAGTGCTTGTAGGTTAACTCTTTGGTGCCAAGGGTTTGAATAATACAAATATGGAACTACTAGTAGGAGCCTGATCCAAATGCCAAAGGGGTAATGACCCTCTCTAGGGTATAACTTAGAGAGAGCACAGACCTGCTAAGAGACAATGATGAAGCTTCGGTTTCTTAACACATTAAATGACAGCAGGAGAAGGGCAAAATGGCCCATCCTACATTTATTTTCTGATGTATCGCTAGCAGGAACTAGAGATCTCCCTTTTACTTGTCTGCAAATATGCCTTAGTGTGAAACTTTGGCATTGTATATCGCAATTCAAGCCAACCCCCTGGACTTGGACTATCAGCAATTTGAGGAGAAGGAACATCAGCTTGGCCAATTTCTCACTGCCAAGCTGAACAGCTTCTGTAAGCCATACGCGTTACAACAAGAACTATACACGTCCTAGGAACTGTAGGTTGCTCTTGGATTTCACTGAAATGAAAACCAAACTGATAAGATCTCATTAGTGGCTGGCCTTCCTGGAACTGCTCCCTCAAAAAAGTTGAATAGTTCAGAGATGAGTTTTTGATTCACCTCTGCCACAGCTGGGCAAGGTTGAGATGTAGTAATCATGCTTTCTGTTTTGTGCTTTTGAAAAATCATCATTCCATATAGCTTAAAAACGGCCTCTGAGACGGTGTACAAGAGGTAAAGAGGCACATACTGCCATCTACTGGAAAAGATCGAGCAGGAAAAGGTGGATGTGCTTACCATATCAGCTGTTCATGACCCTATGGATCTTTAAAATAACCACCAGGCCTGGACAAAACTGGATCATTCCAGCTATAACGTATTCTTGCACGTTATGAAAATGAGATGCTTGGGTTCAATGTCAGGCCAATCTGCAGATAGCACAGGTAGATTCTTTGCAATTTGGGATGCAGGTGTCCTAGGTAGATTTTCAGGCTGGGATTATAGGTATCAATCTATAAAGTAATTCTTACTAGAAAACTGAGCTGGCAGAGCCAGAGCAGAAATAGAAAGTCTGTATTCTGTTTTCACAAAGTTTCCTTCTCCTGTAAATATGTACTGAATTACGATTGCGTTTAGAAAATTATACGTAAGTGACATATTTTTAAATTACTGATGTAATTTTTTTATTGTCTTTTGAAATATTTGATCAGGCTGCAAGCCGCTTTAGGTTGAACCTTGGTTGAAGTAAGGCAGTATAAGAGAGTAATGTGCAGTAACAATGTCGGAGTCTGACCCTTCTGGCTCATTCATTGCTATTAAAAGTCTAAAGCTTCAGGATGCAGAGACAGCACTCAACACCCCTCCTTCTAAAAGCCTGGCAACATCAGTGGAAAGGAAGCAGCTGCCTTCAGCAGTGACAGAAGCGATGGCCCTTGTGTGGAAAATCACAGAGAATGTTCAAAACGCAAAGGAAGACTTGAAAAAAAATCTTTACAGCGTTTCCCATAAAAGGATATACCTATTTATTTAATTGTATGCTTGCCTATTACCTCTTAAACTTTCCTAATCGTTCCTCCTACTTAGAGTAAATACAGAGCCACGACTTTAGGGGGCAAACCTCGAGTAAGCAGACGAACCAATCTACAGGCAAACGAGGAAGAGAGGAAAAGCTGGAACCCGCTCACTGGCCCTGTGGAGGTCGGAGGTCGGAGGGTGCATCTCCAAGGAAAAGTCTGTTTCCTTCCGAGACGTAAAGCTGAATGATGAATTCTTATGAAACACAAATCACTTTTTCTTCCTGGTGTGTACGGCTGTGTCCGTATTTAAAAATAAATCTTACAGAGTGAGGCGTGCCGAGGAAGGCCTTAGGATCCAGTTTGAGCCACCAAGCTGGGAAGAAGAAAGGCCATACGGGGGCCAAAGGTCCATCAAGCCCGGCCTCCTTCCTCTGATGGTGGCCAATCCAGGACCCCAAAGAATACATCCAATGCAAGAAGTCACCTGAGGCCAGGGGAGCAGGAATTCTAACCACAGCAGATAACGTTTTTTGCTGGAATCCAGAGTTGTTGGTTTTTTGTTTTTTTTTTTTATAAATAAAATAAATTATTTTGAAAAATCGGAAGTAGTGCTCTTATCTTGTTATTGCTGTTTGAGTGCTATCCCTGACAGTGACCCAGTTGGGCCCATTCCTGCAGTCTTTATCATCTTCCATGTACTGCTCTACAGTACATGGAGCAGCAGCCACCTCTGGGGTGCACTGCCCAGCTTCCCACCTTGGTACTTAATCTGCATGACCGCTCCCCAGAGGAGAGAGAATGTCCAGTTCAGTGTAAGCTGAATAGAAGGAGCCATCGATAGCCAAGCAGATGAACTGCTTACCTACCTTTATCACTCTCATCATGATTTGTACAGCATACACCAAATGTATGCAGCGATGGACAGACACACAGAATGGACACTCCCTGCTCCTTGGAGCTTACAATCTAGGAAAGACAGACAGACAGACAGACAGACTTCACAATGAAAAACCTTGGGTAAGAGACGGCAAACCATAACTGAGAAGCTTTAAGCAGAAGGGATACATTTATTTAAAACATTTATATTCCACATGTAATAACTTTGTTATGCTAAGCGGAGGAGGAGCAACTTTTAAGAGAGCAACATCAGATTCAGAGAGAGAGAGCTCTGGTTATGTAAATGGTTCCTACTCCCACTTTTTAAATGAAAAGTTATTCAACAACTTACATTATATCTGCGCTTTCCTTGAAACATTTCCAGATCCCAATGCCGTATCCGATAAGTCCTTTGTCAGCTCAAAGTAAATCTCTTTGTTGCTCACAGTAAATGTACAGAGAAGTAGGAATTTTAAAAAGTATATTTTATCCAGAAATAGCTACAACCTTTAATAATGGCAGAGGTTAGTGTTTGCATTTGTGTAGACATCTGGGGTGCGGTAATCCAAAAGAGCTGTATGTGATGGGGGGTGACTGACTGGGACCTTAGGGTGACAGTGTCCGGTGATCTGAAGGCAGCAAACAATGTGACAAGGTGACAGATAAATCCAGCAGAATGCTGGGCTGCATAGAGAGAGGAATAAGCAGGAAGAAAAAGGAGGTGATAATCCCCTTGTAGCCACAGAGGTGATAATCCCAGTAGCCACAGAGGCATTCACGGAGCGGGATGCCAGTGGCCAGTGGTAGGTGTCCACCTTCACGGAGCGGAAGGATGGAGGGCTGTCATCTCCCAATTAAATAAATAATAAAAAAACCCAGGGATGGGATCCATCAGTTCTAGAGGACGCATATAAAGAGCAGGTAGTAAAACACTGCATGGAGCGGCAGTAGCCACAGAGGCATTAACGGAGCGGGATGCCAGTGGCCGGTGGTAGGTGTCCACCTTCACAGAGTAGAAGGATGAAGGGCATCCATCTCCCAATTAAAAAAAGAAAAGAAAAAAAAGAAAAAAAAACAGGGATGGGTTCATGGGCTTATAGGTATTACCAATTATTAGGCTTTTCAATATTTGATGATAGTTAATGTGACTTTCAAGGCATTCTTCACTTTCGGTGCATGTCCGGCATGACTCCTTGCTTCAATGACAGGGGAAAAGAAAAACTGATACTTCACACATTTCCAGCATTGCCCTCTGCTTCATGGCAGAGAGCTATGCTGCCGCTTACCCAACTAATCAAACTTAATATTTCACTTGGAAGCAGCTCCAGCACTGCTCTCTACATTAATGGTGGGGGTGAAAAGGGAATTAGAACATAAGGTTACTAAGAGCCAAGAGAAACAGTTAAGTATGAGAACAAATGTGTGAAGCTTGCTGGGCAGACTGGATGGACCGGTTGGTCTTCTTCTGCCGTCATTTCTATGTTTCTATGTTTCTATGTTTCTATGTACAGGGCCTTGGTGAGACCTCACCTGGAGTACTGGGTTCAGTTCTGGAGACCGCATCTCAAAGGAGACAGAGGCAGGATGGAGGTGGCCCAGAGAAGGGCAACCAAATTGGTGTGGGGTCTGTATCAGAAGACATGATGAGAGGCTGAAGGATGTGAATATGTATAACCCTGGAAGAGAGGAGGTGCAGGGGAGATAAGATAGAGAACTTCAGATACCTGAAAGGTTTTAATGATTAACAATCGATTAAACCTTTTCTGATGGAAAGAAATCAGCAGAACTAGGGGTCACGAAATGAAACTCCAGGGAGGACGACTCAGAACCAACGTCAGGAAATATTTCCTCACGGCGAGGGTGGTGGAGGCCTGGAACGCCCTTTGGGAAGAGGTGATATGGACGAAACAGTCAACAAATTTAAAAAAGGCCTGGGATAAACAGTGCGGATCCCTAAAGGCTGGAGATTGGAAATGAGGGAAAGGGGGCATGGGGGTAATCTGCAGGGGCAGCAGTTAGTACCCCTAACAGAAGACATGGGGATTACTACCCTTACCCAATTAGCTTTCATGCTTTTCATGCAACCGCAACATCTCTCTCGCTTCAGCAAGGGTGGGGGGAATTGGATTCAGGCGGCAGCCAACGCTGGGTCCTGACTTTTACAGTCCGGGGTGCTGATTCGCAGACACTAGGGGTACAAAGCTCAGGGATACTTCTATGGCCAAGTCCAAAAGCAAAGCGCGTTCAAGCGGCAGCAGTGTCTGAATTATCAGGAAGGCTGCTCACCCCCTAAAAACGTTGCCAGCGGTAATTTTGTTATGGGTTTAACTGTACAAAGCCCTTTCTCCGCTTTTCCTGAAAATACAAATTTCATTAAACAATAATTCATGTTTTTACATTAAGAATCCTATTACAAGTCCTGGAGTCTTGTTAGACAACGCTTTATCTTTTTGTCCACATATCGAATCAGTGATTAAACGGGTCCTAGCTGGTCTTAAAAAGCTCGGGCCCGCCCGTATCACAAGCCTCTAGTTTTCCAGCTTTATGTGGACCTTCAGGCCCCACAACTGCTGCTGAATGCGTCGCCACGTTTAATTGCAGGTTTAAAGCGCTGTGATCGCATCTCTCCAGTTCTGATTGACCTGCACTGGCTTTCTGTTAATGAGAGAATCACATATAAGAACGGCACGACTATTTTTAAGGTGGTTAATGATCAGTCCTGTCCATGGTCTAATGCTACTTTGAAAATGTGTCAACCATCTAGAGCCCTATGGTCCTCTCAGAGGGGTCTTCTGGACATTCCTTCCCCTAAGCTGGCATAACCACGTCTTACGCGAGAATCTGCTTCCTCTGTTGCTGCTCCAGTCCTCTGGAACCCTTTTCCTATGCAGCTCCAATTATCTGACTCGGTTAAAACATTCAGAGGCCTTTTGAAAACTTTTTATTTAAATTAGCTTATTTGTAATTTTATTTACCTTTATTGCATTTTATTTATTTCTGTTTTAATGTATGTCATGTTGTCATATTTTATGCACATATTATTCTACATCGCCTAGACCTGTTCCAGTGTTAGGTGATTAACAAACTTTAATAAATGTAAATGTAAAGTTGCTTTGTTTTGGTTGTAAACATTATTACCCTAAACATAAGGCTTGGGGGTAACCACGGAGCGGCAATTACTACCAAAAGAAACTTGCTGGGCAGAGTGGCTGGACCACTTGGTCTTTTTCTGCCGTCATTACTATGTTACATTAGGAATGCATTAATTACACTCTGCTGATTATATACTGCTTGTATATAAAACGTTTTACCACCAGGTGGCTCCCGTGGCTCTCAGAACAATGGCCCTATTTCGAAAACTCACAGGAAAAATTCGTTTTCAGGCCATCACAAATCTTTACCACTCCTCAGAGGGGTGAGGTACAATCTCACTAAGATTTTAATTTGCATGGACATTGAATTTGAAGAAACAGAACACACAACATCATTTTTACAGACTTTATGGCTGTAAAAATGCTTTTTGCTCTTTTTTTTTTTTTTTACTGTCAGTACTGTCAGTACATTTTTTTTTTTTTACTGTCAGTACATTTACTGACGGTTGGCACTTGGATGCGTAGAAATAAAGGTCAGCAAACAAGGTGATACCCTTTGTCTAGACTAACTTAATACTCTGGCGACTGACTTTCCGAAGTTCTGCTCCTGAGGAACATTTTGAAAAAGATGCATTGCCAATATAATGGGAAACATTCCAGACGCCTGATGCTGTAAGAGAAGGTGGGCTGGATCACATTTTTTTTCCCCTTATTCACGGTATTTATCATCAGACTTATGCATTGCAATTCTGAAACCCCCCTCTAGTGGTAAAACTAAAAGCCGGCCTATAGATAAGTGAAGATCCGGTCACAAGCTTAGGTAGCCAGAGAAAAGAGCAACTCCTCTCACACAAGGCGTTGTACCTGGACGCCTGGTTACAGGAGGTAGCGCAACGTGGCAGTTCCACTGAAAACCACAAAGCTTCTAACCAGAAGAGAGAAAGGGGCAAGAATCATGTTTAATAAGAAGAAAAGCCATCAGGCTATGCTGTGTGCCAAGTGCTTTCCTGCGCTGTGCAGAGCATCTACAGCTTGTAGTGCTGCTTTTTTTTTTTTTTTTTTTAACGGTCGTGGCAGTTTCGAGGCCCTTAGTAATGGTGCTATTAACTTACTGTGATTTAGCTTCTGAGTTTTAACGTGCAGATTGAAATAGCAATGTTATTATTAGGCTTCTCTATAAAGCTGGCAGTTACAGGGTGAAGAGCTGAGTGCATCTAGCGGCCTGGTCTTGGGTCATTCAGACTTAGGATGAAACTTCAAAGTGAAAAGGTAGCAGAGGATGGAAACCACTTTTCAGTTTACTCTCCTGATGCACTTCCTCTCTTTGAGGCCGATAGGCTAGTAAAGGCCTGCTCTTCTAAGAAATGGGAAGGAAAAACTTCAGAAGGAAAAGCTGTTGCAAAAGAAGACTGCTGCGGTAAGGAGCGCTGTGCTCCTGAGAGAGAGTGAGTCGCTAACAGGAGGTTTATTACCTTGCAAGCTCTGCTGGAAATGCTACTGCCTAAGGATGCAAGCTGAGGGAAATGGCAAAGAAAATCACCCCTATAGACCTCTCAACGTGGCCGCCGCTCCTCCTGCTCTCTCTGCGAGGCCACTCCTGTTGTTGGCCTCTTCCTATGTCTCACACACACGCCTCCCCTTGTCCTTCAAGATGGTGGGGTGTCCCTAGGTAAATATTGGGGGCAACAACAGTAACTCCGTCCCCTTCTCCTGGTGAGCGTGGAGACCGTGAGCCAGCACTCGTTCATAGTCCCGTGGCGACCCCAACTCACACTCTTTCCATGATTCATGTTCACTGACTAGGTTAGATTTGTTTCAGGCAAAATGGCACAAGGAACCCAAGATTTAGTCTGCTGATGGAGTTTAGATGCCCAAAGATTTAATTTCCTGAAATACTGGGAAAGGGAAAAAAAATATCCACAAAAAAAAAAAAAAGTGTGCATGCAACAACTTTTGCAAGAAAAGCACCTGTAAAACTTTCACCCGAGTTCTTAAATGTCACGTTTGACCAAAACGTCCCCAGCGGGTTTTGCAGAACTGCAAGCATTGGGAGCTCTCTGACTTGCAGACGCTGTAGTAATGATAAACAGCGCAGCTGAGAGTGGTAACTTTGTATGAGCCTGAAACTGTAGGTGTGTTTTTCCGCTCCCTTGGTGCCTGCACACCCTGCAAAGGAAAGTTTACTTTTCTTTGTACGCCTTCACGGTAACCCAAACCTTTGCAACGCTGCGTCTGATGTGGCTTCCTGAAGCAGTCTCCTGGCTGAGAAAGGTTGAGGAGGCTGCACAGGCAGCAGGGAGAGAGCAAAAGAGAAGAAAAACAAGCCCATGACTTCTTAGAGGCTGCAAGAAACATCACTTACTGGCTTCTCGGTGGTGTTGCTGCTTTTTTGAGAGGAGGGGGCCAGGAAAGAGTCATTCGCTTATCTCATTTTTTTTTCTTCTAGTGTATTTGATTTCCTGTAGTTATCGATGTGGTTTCATTTTTGGAAAGAATGCATGGGAACCCAAACTAACCCTGCTTCCCCCTCCTGCCCTCACATGTTTTAGGGCTCGGTGCATCTTCCTCACTGGTGGTCGGACAAATACAAAATCACCAAGCACAGTAATCCATGCATGTTCCAAAGGACCTACGCTGAGTTGGTTACGGTGGGATTTGAATTGTCTTAGCAATTAGGTTCTGTGCCATCCACTCACGTCACTTACAAAGATGCTTTTGTGTCATAAGTCGCCCAATTAAGTTTCTTTCGCTCAGTGGCAATTGCTATGTGCTACCACGTGGAAGAGCTGCGGGAAGCTTGTAGTGCGTTATTACTGACCCCTACAGCACAGGTTCCTGGTTTTGACCTCCCTCAAATACGGTGAGCAGCCCTCTTCAGAGACTGCATGGCATGGAGCGTGCAGGCACCTGCTCTACCGAGAGGAAGATGAGAGAGGACTCAGGGTGTGATTGCGGCCATGAGTCAAGACCGAGAGACTGTCAGCAACTGTGCCATAGGTGAGATCCTCGCCATTCACTTGGGCAGGAAGAGCACTATTTAACTGGCTACTTGCCAGGTTCTTGTGGCCTGGATTGGCCACTGTTGGAAACAGGATGCTGGGCTTGATGGACCTTTGGTCTGACCCAGCATGGCATGTTCTTATGCTCTTATCTAGTAATTAACAGCAATAACATGGAGCCTGCCAGAACAAAGACTAACATGCTGAATGGGACTACACTAATAACAGAAACAAAGAAACAAAAGAAAAGAGAGAAAAATTACAAGAATACATTTAAAAAAAGCTTGCTAGAGAAACAATGTTGATCGGGGCGGTTTACAATATAACATTCACAATGTTAGATAATAAAACTACTTAGGACAATTAAAACAATAATAAAATCATCAAACAATATAACAACTTAAAATATACAATGAAAAATTCACAGAAAAAAACCCCCCAACATTTACTTCCAGACATGACTCAGTGTATTAATCTATATTGACAGAAACCTTTTCATCCTGTGTCACCAAAAGCTTTTGTTTAAAGAGGTGTGTTTTAAACTTTTTAAAACTCTTTAATACTAGACATTAAGAGGAGAAAATCAGGCAAGCATTCCAGGCAGTGGGCCCAGCACTAGAAAAAGCACGGTTTCTAGTGAGATCAAGTCTAGCTATCTTACAGGCCGATACAGTAAGGACGCGGTAGAAAAAGTGCGGCAGTGCCGGGTGCCCGCTCGTTTGCCGCGCGCACAGTTCGGATCACATACCGCTCGATACAGTATTTAAATGGCATGCAAATGCAAGCCGCGTCCAAAGCGCGTCCAAGAAGCGCAATCCATTTTACTGTATAGAGCACTCTGCAGCGCCTATACAGTATCCTGGGTGCGCTGCTACCTGTCATTTCAAATGTCATTTCAATGGACGTTCGAGGTCACGGCATGGACGTCCGAGGTCACGGCGTGCGCTCATGCGCCTTCGCTGCTTGAGCGCCCAAATTGGACGTGCGTTCATGCACCTTCGCTGGCAGGGCTGCTGGAAGCTTGCAGTAAGTTTACTTTTGTTACAATTTCGATTTGCTTTAATAACATGTTGAGTTGATTTTCGCCCTGTGCCTTGTTTCGGGAGGGGGGGAGAGAGGACTGGCAATCCCCGATGCCCGAGCGTAGGAGAACCAGGCCACACCATGTTACTCGCTTGCTCCAACCCACCCACTTATTTGACCGGAGCCTGCCTATTGCTGTCACATCCCTCTAATGCCAGGGTCAGGGTAGGCAGTAAATTAGCGGATTAAAGACGCGGCAAAACAGTTGGTTAAAAAGGCAATAATTGGGCCGCACATTACTGTATGGTAGGGAATAGCTAATCCGATCGTTTACATCTCATATACATGCCGCGGGCGGAAAGGGTTACCCGTTGATTTCAAGAAGCGGTAAGGATGGGTTAAAAGGGATAGTGAATCGCGGGTTGCACTTACGCGGCCAAATTGCGGGTACAAAGCGGGTTAGAAGCAGGGTAACCGCGGCCGCGCTTTACTGTATCGGCCTGTGCGTATAGGAATGTCTGGAAGGTCCACCAGGTTTGTAGACATGTAAGGTTGTACATAGCCAGATAGAAGAGTTATTGTATATTAAACTGTGAATGATTGTGAGAATTTTGAACTGTATACGAAAGGATATAGGTAACCAATGCAAGGATCGAAGGATGGGTGTGATATATTCATGGCCGGTAGAAATTGCTAATATGCAAGCAGCTGCTTTCCGAGTTACTTGAAGTGGTTGGATGGAATTAGCTGGAAGACCTATGCAGAGGGTAAGAACAAGATTGTGAGGATGGGTAAAGATATTGGTAGGGAGAGGGTTTGGTTTAAGAATGTTTAACCAGGGTGGCAAAGAACCGATGAGAAGGTAACAAAAATGACCTAGACAAGGAGCAGTGTCCTGGACGCAGTGAAGCTGGCAAGGTGGACAGCTGGGAGATATTCTTGGCACAATGGGCAGGGGTAAGGACAAGGAAGGGTGATGGCCACAGCTAGAGCAGGGTAGGCTGGGGAACCACCGTGCGGTCTCAGTAAAGCAATGTGTCCTCATCTTAGAGTAAATCACTAGCTCGGCTATGGAAACATCTGCAGGTCTAAGGGGGTTCTTCAGTTGCAGGCACACAGAGTAAAGCAGGTAACTCCTCAAACTGAATGTTCTGCTATGACGCTGGCTCCATGCTGCTTTCTCTTCCTCGAGGCACAGACAGAACAGATCAGGAAAGGCTGAATTTGATCTGGATTTACGGACTTTAAATGAAAACCATCCACTAAGCAGGGACTAACCCCACAGTACCACAACAATCTGGGCATATTTTGTCTGAAACATTTCCAGTCCTTTACTTCCCATGCATCTGGTTTTGCCTGGTTTAAGTCATTTAAAACGGGAGATAATTAAATTCAAGTCCATTTAGGCAAGACAGTAATGAAACATGAGACCAGGCATGTGCAGGGGATCAAAGTGGAAAAGGGGGTTAGCAGCTCAGTCATCGCCATCTGCAAATTAGTTAGAGCTTATAGTCGTCACCGAGCTGAGCAAATACCACTTATGAAATATAACGGAAACCACGGGAGTGGACACTCGGAGTATGGCAGGAAAACAGCAGCAAAACACGTTTCTCTACAGTTCAGTTTCTTGCCAAAACAAAACCTTTCAGATCCCCTCTCTCTTTACGATTTCTATCTATTTTCTGCCGTGGTGGTGGTGGCTGAGAATTTAAAGAAGCAGATAAAGTTATGGGGGTCAGCTACCTTGCATGTGACACTGAGTGTGCTCTTCAGCTCTGAACATGTGACAGTGCACTGGGGGCAGGAGTGAGAGCTGTGATTGTGAATCACACTCAGCAAGCACGTGCTCCCTACTGAGTCTCAGCTGAGTGACCCCTGCCTACTGTCAGATGTTTCTCAGTACTCAAAGGGGCATTCCCCCATCCTAATTCCTTCAGCCCAGAGGGTTAAGAGCGTATTTTTTCATTGCTATGCACTGAATACTCTGATTGTGGGCCTTGTGGCTTCAGGATTTTATAAGTCAGCATAGGCTAAAATTCCATACAAATGCATAGGAACTGAAAAACAATTGGGGAAATTGGTATGATAATGCTAAATCATCAGTTTGGGAGTATTTCTGAGGCAAGTCAATAAGAAGGTTTCGATCTGCTTGCCTTCTGTCTACAAACCTCTTGGCATTCAAAGTGACTCCAATGTCAGCTTATTATATTTTATTTATTTATTAACTTTTTTTATACTGACATTCGTGGGAACATCACGCCGGTTTACAATATACTGAAAAGGATGCTTCAGCTAAATTATTCAAAGCTGCAGCAAGAATCTGCCTCTGATCTCTGCTGGCCTTATGACTCTCATGGGTCATGGGATATCTGACCATGTATCGTTTCTATGTATCGCCTCTCAGTCTGGAAATCATTTAGGGCCATTTTTGTACATGGATACGGGCATTTCACTCAGAATGGCAAGGAGATTTCCCGGAGTACAGGAGAAGCTTTTAGTTAGACGTCCTTCTAGCTTGGGCTCTGAAATACATTCCAAGTCACTGGAGAGCTCAAGAAGCCTGCATGGTCTTCAAGGCATACCCTGGGTTAGGAGGACTTAGCTGGCAAACTTCAGCACACACGAGACAGGCCAAACGTTGACTGCCTAGATGTAAGCCAGCCACGGCAGGAGCTCAGCCCAGGCTGAAATACAGCCTTTTCCTTGGATGTGACCAAGCAGACATGAGATTATGACCACACATGCTTTCTCTCCTCCAACCCAGATCTCTTCCGTGCTGTCCACATGATGGGGCAGTAGGGCAGGAGCGAGGGCTGTGATTTTGAATCACACTGAGCAAGATCTCACCCTGTGGTCTACACTAAATCTCATCTATGTATCCCCTAGGCATTATCAGGAAATGCTGCACGAGCGGGGCTTGACAAAGAAAGGGCAAATGTAATGGGCAGATGACGGCCCATCCAGGCTGCCCATTCCTGATGCAGAAACACAGAGCCTACAGTTCGTGTCTTTACCCTCTTACAAGCCGTTGCAATACCTTGCGCTTAGGCTAGTACACAGGTTAACTTGCGGTTGGACGCGCATCCATCACCCCAGATACAATACGGGGATCAGTGCGTCCAAACCAGCAGGTAGCTAATACGGTAGCGCTCATCAAGTGTAAATACCAGGTTGTTGAGGCTATTAATAGTATCCCCGATGTAAAAAGAAAATAACCGTGCACCCGATGCGCACATTTTAACCCTCAAAAATTAATGCCAGCCCCAGATGAGGCGCCCCAAAACCTGAACAGAAAAGCAGAAAATACTGCTTTTCTGTAATTCCTCCAATATTAAGTCAGAGAAACCACAGAAAGGAGTAACAAAAAAATAAAAAAAAAGATCTCGACAGCAGTCAAGTTAGGAAACGAACGCTCGATTTACAAGCATCCGTCTTCCTAACCCGCGCATAGCCACTTCTCCCCGGGCGCCCGCTGTCGAGGCTGCACCAGGGACGAGCAATTTCCCCCTAGCACCTCCTTTTTGACGCCACAGCTCATTAGCCTACTGCACTGAGCGCCCGGGTAAGGTGGATGGCGTGCATTAGGAAAGCAGGCGCTCAACAATCATACGCTGATATTGCATCTGTGGATCCTCTGTGCTTATCCCAATTCTTTTGAAGTTTTGGCCTCCAGCAGCTCTACTGGTCAGCCATTCCATGCATCCAGCACTTCTTCTGTAAAGAAATATCTCCTCTTACTTCCGTCGACCCTCGTTAAGCCTCAAACAGATCTCCTGTTCCACAGCTTCCTTTCCACTGAAAAGTATTTGCTTCTTGTGCATTATCGTTGCCAGCATTCTTGTGCATTATCGTTGCCTTCTTGTAAATTATCGTTTGCCAGCATCTTTGTCTCATGTCGGTGCAAACTTTAACAAACATCAATGTTGTCCTCGGTTAAGGGAAAGAAAAGTTATGCAATGTTTCTCAGTATCTCTCCGTTCAGGTTCCCCATTGCCAGAAATAAAGGAAGCAGTAGAACATGAGGAAATCCGTGATGTACCGGAATGTGATCTGAGACCACTCCCTTCAGGAAGAAGTGAGCAAGAGATACCTCAAAATAGGTCTCAGTCAGGGCGCCGAGAGAATCAGAGCATTGAAACCATGCGGCTTGCCCTAAGGGATGGCATCCGGATGGTAGCGGATAGTGGGGAAGACGACCTGCTGATGCGGATGGATCTTTCAGCAGCATCCAGTGCTCGCGCTCATCAGTGGGCAGGACTGGGAATGTGGGGGCAGCCGTGGACGTGGTTTACTTCTTTTCTGGATGTAAGAGTTCAAACCATATACGCCGGGGAGGGGTGTGTGACGAGGAGTATCCAATGTGTGCCGCGGGGGTCAGTTTTGTCAATCTTGCTATTTCACGTGCACTTTGCTCCCTTGACAGATTGTCATGGTTTCCTCTTCCATGATATGTTTTGGGGAATTTATTTCCTTCCAAGAAGTTGCAGGAAGTTAAAATCCTTGACCCTAAGGAAATGCCGTACGGAGGTCAGGCCAAAGGTCCATCAAGCCCAGCACCCTGCCTCCGACAGCGGGCAATCCAGGTCACAGGTTCCTGGCAGGATCCCGAAGAACAGATCCAGCCCTCCTTGCTTATTTCAAAACTGCGCAAGCAAACTGACTTGCAGGCTTCTTGTGCTGCTTTTGCCACAGAGTTAAGTGTGGGCCTACATGTTTTACCCGACAGAGGAAGAAGTGGGATTTATCCATTTAAAAATGTACATCCTGCCTATCTACAATACTAGACAGGTTCCCACCTGCATGCGTAATATGCAAATCCTAAAAAATGGTAAACACACATAACAGCTGACTAATAATAAAACACAATGTTAAGGAAGTGCAAAATGGAATATAAAAGCAATGGGTTAGATAAAACATAGCATAACCAGACTAGGTCTGTAAAATAATAAATACAGAAGCATAAACCGTTATACAGAACTAGATGGAAACATGGCAGGAGGACAGATGGCCAATAACCCAAGCTCAGCTATTACATGTCCTTCGGTTTCTTAGCATCGGAGCCCTACATTTCATGAAGAATAGTTGACAGTGCACAGGAGAAGGATGGAAGCCGGAGGCTTAGCCTGGTGCTTAGAGCAGTGGGAACCAGGGAAACCAAGGTTCGAATCCTGCTTTCCCCACCCAAGCCTCTTAACCCTCTGCCTCAGATACTAAATGTTTTCCCCATAGACACAAATGGGAGAAAAGCCTTAGTAAATCAGGCTCTCGGACTACACCCCCTCTGAGACAGGGAAGTGCCAACTGCCTCTGTAATGCAACTCGCCTTGAACGCGGCTTTAGAAAGGCGAGTAACCAAGCCAATCCATAGCCGTAGGTCGCAAGCTAAGCATATTGTGGGCTAATAAGCATTTTTATTAGGCGAGGGGTGGGGAATAATGAGAGGTGTTGGGTCTGATTCTGGAAGCCTTACCTCCAAAAAGATATAGACCAGGAGGAGCTGGTCCAGAGCAAAACTACCGAAATGGGGTCTTATACCGAAAGCCCTCCGAGATCTAGATCTGTGCCCACAGGGAACACGGCAGACACTTTCAAATACCTCAAAAGTACAAATAATTTATTTATTATTTATTTATTTTAAGTTTTTCTATACCGGCATTCGCGATAAATATCGCATCATGCCGGTTTACATTTAACAAGTGGATAGGGAACAAAAAGGTAAAAAATAACATTGATCCTAATAATAGTAATAAATATGATAATAGTAATGATAAAACATTAACACATTAACAAGAGAAAGGCTAAGGAATGCAGTTACAATAAAACAAGGGAGTAATACCAACTTGGAGCATAGAAAAAGAAGCAGGGGGATTAAATAGAGAGAGTATATATGTCAGACAATGTGCTTGAAGCATTAATGAATTGCCCTTATGAGGTAGGGATGTTAATTACCATGATTAAGGCAAAGTCTGAGCGACTATTTAATAATGGGATTGCGCTACTATTTAATAATGGGAAACGCTACTAAATGGGTCGGTGGTAGCATCTGTAACCGGCGTTTTTGGCAAAGCTCTGGAAGCTGTATAATGTTAACAAAACAGTCCACAACTGTGTCCATGGAGTCAATCTCCGTTAACTCCTAAAACAAGTAGAGATCTGTGTTCATCTTTTGTGAAACCTGCAAAGATGGTGAATATGTAAATACAGCTGGTGGTGGTGGATTTTTTTTTACATAATATCCCGCATGTGTTGCGGTCTCGGTCGCCACGCTGGCACCCGAGGCCTTACCTTCCTCCCGAGTCCCGGGGAGCTGCCGCGTTCCGCGGCCTCAGGACCCCGGCCGCTGCTTTCCGGGGAGCTGCCGCGTTCCGCGGGCCTGCAGGGCCTTCGGGCGCCATGCGCCGGCTCTCACGCTGCCGCTGGCGTGCCCTCACGGCCAGTCCCGCCCCCAGGCGCGCGCGACTGTCCTCCACTTTTAAAGGGACCAGCGCGGGAAAACCCGGCTCCTCCCTTCTATGACGCAGACACGGCAGGGCTATTTAAGCCCTGCAGTCCCTTCCCTTCTTTGCCTTGCAACGAGGTTCACTACTTCCTGTAGTTCTCAGTTGCGTTCCTGGATTGCCTGTTACCTGCCTGACTCCGCTTTGCCTGACTCCGCTTTGCCTGTTACCTGCCTTGACATCGGATTGCCTGACTTCGCCTGCCTGCTGCCTGCCTTGACCACGGATTGCCTGACTCTGCCTGCCTGCTACCTGCCTTGACTCCGGTTCGTTAGGTTCGACCTGCTTGTCTTCAGCCTGCCTTGACCTCGGTCCGTGTTCCCGTCCTCTGCTTGCTCGCTGCCTGCCCAGACTCCAGACCGGACTCCACTCCTGGGTTTCTTCGTTCTCACCTAAGTCCCAGCGGTCCGGGTCCCTACGGGCTTCTCCTGGGGGGATCTCGGACTTCCAGGGCGAAGTCTCCTAAGTCCTAGCAACCCGGGCTCCCACAGCTCCTCTGGAGGAGTCTCGGGTTTCCAGGTGAAGATCCTCTTGCCCAGTGGGAGTTCTGCCTACCGACTGTTCCCTCGGTCCGGTCGGCCCAAGGATCCACATCCGGGTTTTCGCCAGCACAACAGTATGTTCATTTCAGCGTACCAGATGTGCAAAGGATGACGTCACGAATCTACAAAGCAACCCCTCTGCCTGACAGCGGCATTGTCCTATAAAATGAGATGTCTTCTTCTTGGTATTGCTGTTGTCCTGATTGTCACATACAAGGTAACTGCCCAAGAGTGAGAACTGTTTTTATTTAGGGGACACGTTGCTTGGGAGATTGTCAGGGAGTTTTTTTCTGAACAGCAAGCCTCAGTGGCATACAGTAAATACAAAGGGGAAGGCTGCTTTCTGGATAGCAGCGGAGTGTGTACACAGCGGCACGAACCTTAATGGGATCCTGTCGACAGTGGCAGGAAACAGAATGCTCAGCGGGTGGTTTTTGTTGAATCTTGGCACAAATATATATATATTTTTTTTCCTCTTTAGTATTTTGTATCTCAGTACGTTTGATGGCGCAATCGTAAGAATATCCCCCTTAACAAAATTCCCCTGGAAAAATCTGAGCTTAAAACAAGTTGTAAGCAAGCATGCACGGACAACTAAAAATGCCCACACCGGGCAAAACTCAGACGTTCACTTCATGAATGGTGAAGCAAAAATTGCTCATAAATTCAGGACCTGGAGCTCCTTCTACTCTTGGGTACCACGGACCCCCAGTGTGACTGCTGATGGCGCTCAGAGCCTGTCCATTCTCCCGGGGAAAGAGGGGGAGGATTCGCTGCTGACCAGCTACCAACACACAAAGGGAAGCTGCGATGGCTTCTCTTACAAAGCTGGGCAGTTTCCTTGTTCTTTTTCTCCATTTGGCGAGAGAGGGACGTGGCTCTCCCGTAATACCTGAAAAGGTGGAGAACTTCGTCCTTCCTCATTGTGTGAGCCTTACTCTTTGTTAGCAAAGTCCAGGATTGCATTATGGACAAAGGAAACACAGAGACTACAAACAAAACTAAAATGAGTCACTTCTAACAACTGAATATTTTATTTTATTTATACACTTCCAGAGAGGAATACATATAAAACATATATAAAGACACAAAGTGAACAGGAAACCCTCACAAAATAAATTGCAAGTGTCTGTAATAAGAGCATGACGATACCTAAACAGAGAAACATAGAAATGACAGCAGAAAAGACCAAACGGTCCATCCAGTCTGCCCAATGTTCTTATGGTCTCATCTGCCATGACGTGCAGGTTACCCCCATGCTTATCAGTAAAAGTCAATGCCCTCAGTTGTTTGCTGTCTGCCAGATTACTTAATATGCACTTGCAATAAGGGGCTCAGCATGTCCAAAACGCGCGTCCTAATAGTGCGTAGCTCATAGCGCTCATCCACATGTAAATTCATGTTGATGAGGCTGTTAGCTATTACCCCTATGCAAAAAAAAAATGTGCACCCACTGCGCACAGTTTTACTCGGCAAATTAAGGCCTTCCCTGTGCTCTGAGGAATGTTTCAAGCTCAGAGATAACCTTAATAATCCTATCTTTGTTTGTATAAAGGAGCAAAGAATCATGAATTCCTGAAATTGAAGGGAGGTCAGGTTTTTCATTGGCCCATTCATTCCTCTCTCTCTCTCCAGGAATTCATGATTATTTGCTCCTATTATACAAACAAAGATAGGGTTATAAGGTTATCTCATTCCTCAGAGCACAGCTGCCTCCCCAAATCTGCCCGGGCTCTGACTGAGGACAGGAAATCTCTGGGTCAGTGTACCCAAACCTGTCCCTAGGATCTCCACAATGAATATGCATTCAATGTATTGCCATGGCTGCCTCCATTATATGCAACTCTCTGTCTCATAAAGACAGGATTGGGAACCTGTGCCTTTCTAGTGACTGCTGCAGAGCCAAATTCTCCTTAATGGGAGGTTACTCCTGAGACGAGGACATTCAACACTACTTCACAGAGTTGTATATTATTATTCTGTTTATTTGAGATAACCTGACCAAAAGGTCTTGCTATATATTCCTGTATCATGAATGTCATATTTTGCATACTGTGTGCTTGCAAATCACAGTTGTTGGAGGTGGGGAGGGGGAATTGCGAATCTGCCATCCTCTTTACAGAAATTGCATTATAACTTGAGCGGCAGAGACTCTGCTGGACCTCTTCCACGCTCTGTGGCACGAAGGTCCAGGTATTAGAGAGAGAGGGTGTTTAAATCTACACTCAGAACATAAGAAATTGCCATGCTGGGTCAGACCAAGAGTTCATCAAGCCCAGCATCCTGTTTCCAACAGTGGCCAATCCAGGCCATAAGAACCTGGCAAGTACCCAAAAAACTAAGAAGATCCCAAGCTACTGATGCAATTGAGAGCTGTGGCTATTCCCTAAGTAACTTGATTAATAGCTGTAAATGGACTTCTCCTCCAAGAACTTATCCAAACCTTTTTTAAACACAGCTACACTAACTGCACTAACCACATCCTCTGGCAACAAATTCCAGAGTTTAATTGTGCGTGAGTGAAAAGAATTTTCTCCGATTAGTCTTAAATGTGCTACTTGCTAACTTCATGGAATGCCCCCCTAGTCCTTCTATTATTCGAAAGTGTAAATAACCGATTCACATCTACTCGTTCAAGACCTCTCATGATCTTAACACCTCTATCATATCCCCCTCAGCCGTCTCTTCTCCAAGCTGAACAGCCCTAACCTCTTCAGCCTTTCCTCATAGGGGAGCTGTTCCACCCTCTTTATCATTTTGTTTGCCCTTCTCTGTACCTTCTCCATCGCAACTATAATCTTTTTTGAGATGCGGCGACCAGAATTGTACACAGAATTCAAGGTGTGGTCTCACCATGGAGTGATACAGAGGCATTATGACATTTTCCATTTTATTAACCATTCTCTTCCTAATAATTCCTAACATTCTGTTTGCTTTTTTGACTGCCGCAGCACACTGAGCAGACGATTTTAAAGTATTATCCACTATGATGCCTAGATCTCTTTCCTGGGTGGAAGCTCCTAATATGGAACCTAACATCGTGTAACTACAGCAAGGGTTATTTTTCCCTATATGCATCACCTTGCACTTATCCACATTAAATTTGATCTGCCATTTGGATGCCCAATCTTCCACAGTCTTGCAAGGTCCTCCTGTAATGTATCACAGTCTGCTTGTGATTTAACTACTCAGAGCACAATCAAGCTATAGAAACTGTTGCTGGAGGCCGGGGTCAAGGCTACTAACACAGGGTTCAAAAGAGGATTGGACAAGTCTGTACAGTTATTAGCCAGGCAGACTTGGAAAAGCCGGCGCTTATCCCTGGGAGTGAGAGATAAGAAACAGATAAACTATCGGGGATCTGATGGTACGTGTGACCCAGACTCTCCACATTTTGAAGATAGGATGCTGGAGTCCATGGGCCTTGCTCAGACCCAGTATGGCTCTTATTACATTCCTAAGTCAGCAAGCAAACTTGGGTTCTGATGTCTTTCACCCCCTTAAGATCTGCGTTACCAAGCGATCTACAAATTGATCTGAACCTTGTGCGAGGGGGTAGGAACCTGGGAGTGAATGGGTAAGAGAGAGCAAGGGTGAGAGCCGTTTGGAGGGGGGCTGGATGAGGAAGTGTGTGTGTGTGTACAGGAGTGCAGGGGAACAGACTGGAGAGAGGTGCAAAAGAGCTGGTGGAAACCGTAAAGAAAAGGCGCCGTGCCGAGCAGACTGGATGGGCTGATTTGCTTTTTCTGCTCTGGTTTACTTTGTTATTTTGTTAAAAAGATTTTCTGCTCGCGGAGGCAAAAGGTCAAAGAGAACCAGCTGTGTCTGGTTTTACTGCTGCCTCCTGTAATTCACAAGGTTTCTGAGAAATCACGTGACTGAGCATTGACCCACCTACAAGCTCCCTCTACCGTTCAGTCCTGCGATTAGTGCCAGAAGCTTTTATCACAAGCGTTTCCCAACCCTCTCCTGGAGGCTCACCCATATCCATAATGAATATGCAGGAGACATTTGCATACCCTGGGTCTCCAATGTATGCAATCTCTCTCTCGTGCATTCACTGCGGCAACCCTGAAACCCTGACTGGTTAGGCGAGCTTCTAGGACAGGGCTGGGAAACAATGCAATAAAGAACAGTTTTCATTCTTTTAATTTTTTTTTTTTATCTCCCATTCTGCATTTCATATTGACTTTGCTGGGCTGGAGTCAGAGATTCCCTTTTTCACACTGCCCTAGTTCTACACTCTGGTCCTCCTCTGCACCTGTACGTCCATCCCTAACCTGTTACCTCATCCTTGCTGCCTCGGCCGTTCCCCGCCCTGTCTGGTTATGACATTTGCCGAGGCTTTGCCGCAGTGCCCATCGCCAACTCAAAACAGCAGGGACCGGGTGTCCTCAGCCCTCATCCAGTGCCTTTCTCTGAATGGCCAGCAGGTGTCGCTGAAAGTTGCACTTTGCTCTCCCTTCCAGGGCAGACCATGGGGCACTGCACTGGCCCTTACTGCTCCTGATTTCCCTTAAACTAAAACATTAAAATGCACATTGAGGGAGCTATTTAATAAAGGGTGACAAGCTTCACCTTTCCATCATATTAAGAAACCGATTGTGCCTTAAACCTGCTGGGACTTTTGTGGTATTCAGTAAAGGCCTAATTTTAAACCACCGGCGTGCGTAAAAACCGGGAGATACGCGCCCCGAGGGGATTATTAGAAGCCCGCAGCCTCGCGCGTATCTCCCGGTACATGCCCCCAAAAAAGGGGGCGGGGCGTCAGGCACTGTCCCGGTGAGGCGCGCGCCGGCAGCTGGCCAGCCAGCACAACTTACTGCTGCTCTGGAGAGCGGGGACGCTGCAAAATAAAAAAAAAATCAGGGTAGGGGGGTTTTAGGGGTCAGGGCGGAGAGGGGGAAAGGGAGGAAGATTAGTTAGGGGGGGTTAGGAGGTTCCCACCCAGTCCGCTCCTTTACTGGAACGGACTGGGAGAGAGCTGGGGAAAGGCCTTGTCAAATCAGCGCCCATTTCTTAAAAAATCCCCTCCCCCCCACGCGTGCGAGTTGGTACCCGCGTGCACACGCCGGGAACAGAGCGCGGCTTTTAAAATTTACCCGTAAGTGTAACACAAGATTATCCCCAAACATCCATGCGGTGGAACAGAACTGGGGAGACCCAGGGACACAAATGCCGGCAGTGGTCCTGCTGCTTTGTGATCGATTCCAACATAACCTCAAGCACAATTATTCAGATTCTTCCGTCCCCTATGTTGTGTCTTCCTGGCCTGTGGTAGGAAGACTGTACTGCTCATGCCTGCTGCCAGATTACCTACTCCAGTATTTTGGATAAAGATACCCCAAAACCAAAGCCTGGAAACATGAGACTGTGACTACAAAGAGCTTTACTTTTGTGCTAAAGGCCAATGAGATCAGTGTGACGGTATTTGGGATCCCTGTCGTCCTGCTATGATGGCATTTAATATACCTGCTATGCTTACTTTTCCTTTCTGATTGATTATACCGTATACATATTGATTACACTGTATACATTACATTATAATTATATCATGCTTTTTACCCAATGATGTAACTCCCTATATTGCTGTAAACTGATTTTTGGGGGTTTTTTGTGTGTATGAAAAATAAAAACTAAATTAAAAAACAGACAGAAGCCCATGGGTACAAGTGGGGACTGCTCAGTGCACCCCCACTCTCTGACACAACCCAAGCTAGGAACTGTAGCATTCATCAGAAGTTGTATAACCACTAAACAATGAGTTTGCTTTTTCTGTGCTATTTAATTACTTAAGCATTAGAAGGGAGTTTCCCATGTCAGCATCACTTGACCATTGGTAATGGAGGACGCTGCAGACTGGAAGCCCGGAAAACCCCTAGGATTATGGAAACTTGGGACGAGCCCCCAGAGCCAAGGCAGGAAGCTACAATTCCCAGATGGCACAGGACTCTGAAGGCCTTTAATATCCCATGTGTGCCATTAGCCAGAGAGGGAGCCCAGGTGGATTTAAATAGGAGAGGTATGATGGAAGAGCAGGGTCGGTGGAAAGGTATCAGGTGCCCTAGACGAAACTTACAGCCTGCCGACCCCTCCAGGGCACACCCTCCCCATACACAATTAAAGATTATGCATTCATGATAATTTTACATGAAAAACAACATTTAAAGTACAGTCTTCTGAGGTAAAAATATTTGCAGTGATGCTTGTTTATAGCTAGGGGTGTTACTGTTTGAGTAATGGTAATTAGTTCTGTTTTTGTGTGGGAGGTACCCTCTATTCAAATTGTACTTCTGTTTATTCATGGCTTGCTGAGGGCCATGCCCACACCCAAAAAAAAATATTACAATTCTAAATCTCCTTTTTACCTTTTTTTCTGCAGGATTTTCTGGTTGGCGCCATAGCAGTTCATGTACATATAATATACATGTTATAAGTGATTATACCAGGCCCTAAAACACCAATATGCTTCCTATAGGAAAATAGAACAAGTCAGGCTGCTATAGACCCCTACATAGAAACTACATACCAGCAGAATACCTCACCTCAATCACACAAGCAGAACACACACCGACCCTCACCAGAGAATAAAGACACCATAAACTATAAATAGAAACGTGCAGACAAAAATTGAACTGTAAACCACAAGAAGCCACACTTTACATGCAGTGCAACCATGGAAAAACAGAAACATCACCATTCCTCATAAAACAAACAAAATCAAGAAATATATATCATCTAGAGAGTAAAACCATACTATTAAAAATATTTCGAAACAGCTGACAAATAGAACATCTGGTAATTTAAAAGTCATACAAATGTTCAAAATTTCTATCACACACACATATGCACCCTGCCTTCTCATACATATACACACAGACATGCCATATGTCATACATACACACATGCTCTTTCATACATACCCACACACATAGTCATGCTCTCTCTCATACCCACACACAGACATGCTCTCTCATACATACATGCACACATAAAGACGTTCTCTCTCATATACACGCATGCTCTTTCATACATACCCACACACAGTCATGCTCTTCACACACACAGACATGCTCTCTCATACATACACGCTCTTTCATACATACCCACATAGTCATGCTCTCTCTCATACACACACGCATGCTCTTTCATACATACCCAAACACAGTCATGCTCTCTCTCATACCCACACACAGACATGCTCTCTCGTCCATACACGCACACAGAGATGTTCTCTCTCATACACACACGCTCTTTCATACATACCCACATACATAGTCATGCTCTCTCTCATACCCACACACAGACATGCTCTCTCATACATACATGCACACATAGAGACGTTCTCTCTCACACACACACGCATGCTCTTTCATACATACCCACACTCAGTCATGCTCTCTCCCTCACTGCCCCTCCCCTAGAAGCACAAGACCAACAGCAACAGCCTTCTCCTCTAGGCTCTGCAGCATGTGGTGCTCTTCCTTTTTCTTCAGGCCTGTGTGGTCTTAGCCTTCTGTTCCTAACCCCCGCGGCTTATGCTCTCCTGCTGCAGCTGAGCAGACCCTGGGCCAATGTTACTTCTTCCAGATTGGGCAGGGGCTGCGCTCCTCAGCTGCTGCTGGTTCCGGCTTTCATTGCTCTTCATTGCTGCAAAGTCCCAGGGTCAGGACTGCTGCTCTTCTGCCTCTGCTAGCAAGGGCAGAGCCTCTCCTCCTTCTCACCCGCACGGCCCAGAAGAGAAAGCACCACGGCGCAGTCCTGCACTGGCAAGAAGGAGATGCCATGCCGCTGCCACCCCGACTGGTGGCGCTCCAGGTGACTGCCCAGTTCACCTTAGTGTATCCACCAGCCCCGTGGAAGAGAGAGAAGAAAACTTGCCAGTTTGAGAAGGAAGCCCAGAATGACAGCAGGTAAAGAAAAGGGTAAAAAGTAAAGGTATTAAGTTTCTGCTACAGGTTCCAGAGGGTGGAGCCTGCCCATTTATTCATCTCCGCCCACAAAGCCCCTCCCAGCCTGGATGATGATCGTCTGAGAGGGAAAGCGAAGGAGAGAGGACGCTCACATATGGCCACCAAAATATTCCGATCAGAGACGAGCCAAAGAGCAAGCTAGGAGGACTCCTTTCTGTGCTGGGGTTGGGTTTCTTCCAGCTTGGAAATTTGTGCACCAGGAACTGATCCTGGGACACCGGAAACCTTTGTAACTTGCCCCAGGGCTCGCTCCTCTCTAGGACACCTCCTCGATCCTGTGCCTTACAGCAAAAACTGCCGCACCCAGAGAATTCTTCAAGAAGGCGCCCGGCTGCAAGGTCTCTAAACATGCACAGAAGCCCCAGGACACTTCCCGGGACAACGATTCTCGGGGTCTAATCTTTCATGTCCTCTGGAAGGAGTCGCCACTTTCTGGCTGGAGTCCAATGCTTGCAGGAGTGAGTAACATGGTTCCCTGCCACTGGGACTATGCACCTCAGTAAGGGGCCTTTCGTCCTCTGGAGTTCGGTGGTAAGTTTCTGTTTCACTAAATGTGAGATACAGGAGCCGTCGTGTTGGAAAGAGAATTTTATATTATAGGAACTATCCTTGCACCATGCAGGTTCAGAGCTACTCATGTTTTATATGTACAGTATATGCATTCATATAGCTACTATATATATATATATATATATATATATATAAAAATCTCTCTCCTATATTTTAACCAGGTTACATTGTCTGGTTTACAGTCCTCGTTGTTTAAAAGGGAAACAACATCTCTCTTTCCCTTTCACTATGTGTTTATTTTGCAGTCACTACAGCCATCCTGTGGACAAAGACAGAATTTCATTCATAAAATGTCTTAATGATTTTTGTGTAAAGCCCTTTTAACCGAGGGGTCTGTGAAGGCCGCAATCCTGCCTGGTTTTCAGGAGGAGATCCTGTTTGCCTACAAAGGAGGCCGGGTATCCAGATCTCCTGCATCTTCATCGTGGCAATCCTGAAAACCAGACTGGGTCGAGGAGAAAGTTTGGGAGCTCCCTGCACTAAAAACTTCCTTAACTGAAGACGTCAGCCCACAGTAGTTTAGCTTGTGTGGGGTAAAGGACCTTCGTGTGGTTTGAAGATGGCTCTGCACTGCTGGGGAGGGCCTCTCTACATCAGGGATTACTTAAACTCAGGAGCTAAATTCCAGCATTACAAGTGCAGTTTATTTGAGCCGCATCTACCAGAGGTCCCCAAACATCAAACATACATAAAATACATGAAAAACAACATAAAATAACACAAACTGAAGAGCCCTAGCCTGTGCAGCCTCTCATCATAGGGGAATTGTTCCATCCCCCTTTGTCGGCCCCTAGTCCGCTATGACATTTTGAGATGGAGCAACCTGAGCCGCACACCATACTCAAGGAGCAGTCGTATATAGGGGCAATTCGATATTTTCCTTTTCGATAATTTCTAACATCCTGTTTACTTTCAGAAGAATTCCTTGTTTATTTTCAAATAGCAGAGGAACAGACATTAATGGTTCAGAATGAGAAGTACTTCCATATCCAAGCATTAATGACCTCACTTGTCTGAGAGCGTAGCTTTATAGGCTCAATATTGGGAATTATAAGCTTTGTGCCAAAGGTTTGAACTGAATTTCCCTATAAAAGGACAAACTCAGTGAGCTCTTCCAATCGAGACTCCAGGGTTATGGCTTTGTCTAGCTCGGTATTCCATTACCCAACAATAGTTGATACTGGGCGGGGGGGATGACAGGTGTCCAGTTTTGTATCGATTTACGAGGCATTGAAATAAAAACTTCTTCCCTCTTTTTTCTAACTACCAGAAATTTCATTGCTTAATCACAGGAGCAGAATTGTTTAAACATTCCTTCAAACTTGGTCATGCGAGATAGAAGGAAGAAAGGAGAACACAAAAATAGAGTTTACAAAGAGACAGATCTTTCCCTGCTTCTACTAAATCTTTTTGCTAAACCTATAGCTGCACAATTAGAATATTGCAAACTTTAGATTAGGTTTATCAGCTGAGGCCAGACACCCCACCGTTTAGATAAGTACTGGGTGCGCCACATAGAGAGTAGAAGGAATGGGGTCAGCCGCCCCCAGCTTAATCTGCAGGCCTGCCGGGAGGGGGAGGTAAATACTGAATGTGAAATCCAGGGTCTGTAACTATTTTTTTTGCTGTATGTCCTTTTCTGCTACATCGATAACAAATGCCACGAAACTTCTACGTGCAGGCCTTCCGGTTAACGTCCTGTCACGGATGGACGCAGTGACGACATTCTCATTCCCTCTTCTCTTCCGCATCATTTGCTCACCTGTCCGCAGTGGTCTTTATATCACCTTCTTTCTCATTCTCATAATTAGAGGGAGATTTGGGTTGAGGTTGACAGTGTTCCCAAAGAATTTCTAATTCTTCATCTCTATCAAGTAACTGTTTATTTAGACAGGTAATTTCAGACTTTCAAGGATCATTCAGTTTTTAGCTTTTCAATTAAATGAGCCTCATGCTGCTCATAAGCATTGTCTATCTTCTGCAGCCGGGTAGAAGATAACTTCTCCTGCATTAATCTATTACAGTTTTCTTTTTTAATTTATCTGTCAACTAAAAAATGACATTTCAGAACTATTAGTAAAATGTGTACCTATCATTAAATTCATCCGATGTACCTGAAGATTGGAAGATGGCCAATGATTCCCAAATATTTAAAAGGGATCCAGGAGTGATCTGGGAAACTATAGGACTGGTGAGCCTGACTTCAGTGCCGGGAAAAATCATGTACACTTTATTCAAATGCCTTCTGAAAACCCAAGTACACTACATCTACCGGTTCACCTTTATCCACATGTTTATTAACTCCTTCAAAAAAGTGAAGCAGATTTGTGAGGCAAGACTTGCCTTGGGTAAAGCCATGCTGACTTTGTTCCATTAAACCATGTCTTTCTATTATGTTCTGTGATTCTGATGTTTAGAACACTTTCTAGTATTTTTTCCTGGCACTGAAGTCCAGGCTAACCGGTCTGTAGTTTCCCGGATCGCCTCTGGAGCCGTTTTTAAATATTGGGGTTACATTAGCTATCCTCCAGTCTTTGGGTATAATGAATTATGTTAATGATAGGTTACAAATTTTTACTAATAGGTTTGAAATTTCATTTTTTTAGTTCCTTCAGGACTCTGGGGTGTATACCATCCGGTCCAAGTGATTTACTACTCTTCAGTTTGTCAGTCAGGCCTACCACAACTTCTAGGTTCACCGTGATTTGGTTCAGTCCATCTGAATCATTACCCATGAAAACCTTTCTCCAGTATGGGTACCTCCCCAACATCCTCCTCAGTAAACATGGAAGCAAAGAAATCATTTAATCTTTCCGCGATTGCCTTATCTTTTCTACGTGCCCCTTTAACCCCTTGATCTTCTAATGGTCCAACTGACTCCCTCACAGGCTTTCTACTTCGGATAGAGTGTGCTGCGGCAGTGTGCGGTTCAGTGTGCTGCGGCAGTCAAAAAGCAAATAGAATGTTGGGAATTATTAGAAAGGAATGATGAATAAACGGAAAATGTCATAATGCTTCTGTATCGCTCCATGGTGAGACCGCACCTTGAATACTGTGTACAATTCTGGTCGCCGCATCTCAAAAAAGATATAATTGCGATGGAGAAGGTACAGAGAAGGGCTACCAAAATGATAAGGGGAATCGGAACAACTCCCCTATGAGGAAAAGACTAAAGAGGTTAGGACTTTTCAGCTTGGAGAAGAGACGACTGAGGGGGGATATGATAGAGGTGTTAAAATCATGAGAGGTCCTAGAACGGGTAGATGTGAATCGGTTATTTACTCTTTCGGATCGTAGAAAGACTAGGGGGCACTCCATGAAGTTAGCATGGGGCACATTTAAAACTAATCGGAGAAAGTTCTTTTTTACTCAACGCACAATTAAACTCTGGAATTTGTTGCCAGAGAATGTGGTTCGTGCAGTTAGTATAGCTGTGTTTAAAAAAAGGATTGGATAAGTTCTGGAGGAGAAGTCCATTACCTGCTATTTAAGTTCACTAGAGAATAGCCACTGCCATTAGCAATGGTTACATGGTATAGACTTAGTTTTTGGGTACTTGCCAGGTTCTTATGGCCTGGATTGGCCACTGTTGGAAACAGGATGCTGGGCTTGATGGACCCTTGTCTGACCCAGTATGGCATTTTCTTATGTTCTTATGTTCTTATATATTTTAGAAAGTTTTTACTGTGAGTTTTTTGCCTCTACGGCCAACTTCTTTTCAAATTCTCTTAGCCTGTCTTATAAATGTCTTACATTCAACTTGCCACACGCTTATGCATTATCCTATTTTCTTCTGTTGGATCCTTCTTCCAGTTTTTGAATGAAGATCTTTTGGCTAAAATAGCTTCATTCTCCTCCCCTTTTAACCATGCCGGTAATCATTTTGCCTTCTTTCCAGTTAGTCAGCCAGAGTGACTCACTGCTCTCTTGATAACAAGGTTGGTACCTAATCAAACCAAATCACACTACCTCAACACCTTTCCAAGGGAGTAACTGAACTTAACTTTCAATCTTTTTACTTAGGTATATGCTGCTCCTAGCTTATTTCTGGCTACTTTTTTCTTTTTTTTGTTTTTAATATACAAACACTAACTTCTGCTTACTAGCTTCCTTACAGACTATTAAAAATAAACACACTAACTACTGCTTACTAGCTGCCTTACTAACTGGACTATTTAAAAATACAAACATTCTAACTTCTGTTTATTCGCTGTCTTACTGACTATTAAAAGCACAACACACTAATAATATTCCCAAATAGTTAACTTTGCCCCAATACTTTTAAAAAAGTCAATGTCCCAAGCAAAACTTACTGATTCCTTTCAGCCACCAGCAAGGTGATCCTCTCCTCTCAGTGCTCCCACTGGATTGTAGTGTACATCATACACTACAAATGCTGGTGGAAGCAGCAATGTTCCCTTGAGTTCTTATCAAATTCAGACACAGCTGTGTGCCTTCATTTTCTCTCTCAGGCTTTAGTATAAGTTAATTGCCAAGTTTTCTCATCATAGACTTAGTGGAATAACTAAATAAACAGACTCTTGCCTGTTCGTAAACATTTCACAGTGCACGACAGTAAAATAGTTCACTGAGAGTTTGGCCTGTGGGCCTTCAAATAGTCTGTGTCTGGGTGAATAACTCTGAATCCCTACACCTATCCTCTATGTACATCCTCAGCAAAAGTAACAAAAAATGACTCCAACACCTTGGAAGCTACAGCAGGAGAAGATTAGTAGCAGATGTCATAGCAAATATACATCATGTACAAATGAAATCTTAACCTGCACCCATAGCCATATTCCCAGCTGATCAAACCAACCAGGAATTTAATAAAAGATCAATAAGACTGTGCAGCTGCAACAACCAAAAAAAGTCTGTCAGTACAAGGTCCAGGGTAACTTTCAAACAGGCACACGGGTGCACATTTGCACACATACATAGGCCTGCACCCAGGGATGCGGCTATCTTATAACCTGCGTCATATGTGCATACATGTTATAAAATAGTCTGGCCATGTGCACATGTACGCCAAATTTTAAGTGGAAGCTCAAATTCCACTTCTACCGCGCAAGTCAGGTGATTTTTAAAACGGAGCGTGCCCACGCCTCCACTGATGAATTAAGCCATGTGACCGTACCTTGGTGAATTACCTGCAGTTTGGAGGGGCATAGCAATGTGCATTGGACATTTAGTTATATAGCTTAGTGCAAACTGGGGCAAATTCTCGACACAGGGCAGCGACCTTGATGGACTAAACCTGAAAAACCAGGATTCTCTTGTTATCATAAGCGAGCTGTTGGCCCCAACAAAAGGCTTGTAAGATGTCTGTTTT
This sequence comes from Rhinatrema bivittatum, assembly GCF_901001135.1. Taxonomy (NCBI): domain Eukaryota; kingdom Metazoa; phylum Chordata; class Amphibia; order Gymnophiona; family Rhinatrematidae; genus Rhinatrema; species Rhinatrema bivittatum. Next base: position 72,818,657 of record NC_042629.1, on the reverse strand, counting down.
GTATTTTTTACCTGAACTTTACAAACCACCTAATGTTATTTATTGTTGTGGCTTGTTTCTCTTCTGACTCAGCCTCCCTCATCAGTGTGAGAAAAGTAGTTCAGGAGTCTAAAGATGAAAGGATATGTAAGGTGTCATGTTTTGCAATGGATGTGGAGAGTGAGCCATGTGGTCCCCAATACAATGGAAAATGCAGGACGTATATCAGGCCAAATCATAGAACAACTGAGTGTTCTCAAAGTAACTTCGCTTAGTGAAAGTGTTTCCAAAACTAGGAATTTGAAAGAGAACGCCACTTCAGTCAAACTCTCACATGGTTAGATGCAGAACCTGCATGGTCAGGAACATTCAAGTATTGATGAGATCTTGAGTGTGCTGCTGTATCACTACTACTACTTAACATTTCTGTAACGCTTCACAATATATGAAATGCTGTACAAACATACAAAAAAAAGACAGTCCCTGCTCAATAGAGCTTACAATCTAATAAGACAAACATACAGGTCCACGAGACTTGGTTAAAAGAAAGTTAGTCAAGACTAAAAGCAGACAATCAGGCATAAGATTTAAAAGCAGTTTCAAAAAGATGGGTCTTTAGATAGGATTTAAACATGGCAAGAGAGGAAGCATGATGCACCAATTCAGGAAGACTATTCCAAGCACACAGTGCAGCCAGGTGGAAAGCAAAGAGTCTGGAATTGGCAGTAGTGGAGAAGAGCACAGATCGGAGTGACTTATCCAAGAGCGGAGTGCATGAGCAAGGAGGTAGAGAGAGATAAGGTGAGAGATAGTGAGGTGCTGCAGAGTGAAGGCATTTGTAGGTGAGAAAGAGGAGTTTGAACTGTATGCAGGAGCGGAAAGGGAGCCAATGCAGCGACTTCAGAAGAGGAGTTATATGAGCATAGTGACTCTGGTGAAAGATAAGTTGCACACTGAATTTAGGAAAGATTGCAGTGGAGAGAGATGACTTGCTGGGAAACCTGTGAGGAGCAGGCTGCAATAGTCTACGTGGGAAGAGATAAGAGAGTAGATAAGGGTTCTGGTAGTGTGTTCAGAAAGGAAGGGACAGATTTCGACAAGGTTATAAAGAAAGAAACAACGTATTTTAGCAGTGTTTTGGATATGCGTAGAAAAAGAGAGAGACGAGTTGAAGAGAACTCCAAGGTTATGAGCTGATGGGACAGAGATGACGACCGTGCTATCCTCAGAAACAGAAAAAGGAAGATGAGGGGAGGTGGGGGGGGGGGGGGGGGGGGTGGGGAAAGATAAGGAGCTTCATCTTGGCCATGTTGTGTTTAAGGTGGTGGTGGGACATCCAGGCAGCAATGTCAGACAGGCAGGCAGAGATTCGGGATTGGATTTCAGGTGAAATGGATTTCAGCATAAAAATGGTATTAAAAGCCATGAAAGGAAATCAGAGCACCAAGGGAATTAGTATATAGTGAGAAGAGAAGAGGGCCTAGGACAAAGCCCTGAGGCATACCAATTGATAGTGGAATGGCAGTAAAGAAGGAACCACCAGATGAAACGCTAAAAGTGCGATGGGAGAGGTAAGACGAGAACCAAGACAGGACAGAGTCCCGAAATCCAAGCAAGGACAGAGTATCAAGGAGTAGGTAGTGATCAACAGTGTCAAACGCAGCAGACAGGTCAAAGAGGATAAGGACAGAGTAAAGACCTTTGGCTTTAGCCATGAATAGGTCATTGGAAACTTTGGCAAGGGCGGTTACAGTTGAATGTAGAGGGCGAAAACCAGATTGGAATGGATCAAGAATGGCTTGAGATGTAAGAAAGTCAAGACAATGGCGGTGAACAATAGTTGGAGGCAAAAGGGAGAAGGGATATGGAATGATAGTTGCAGGACAGGTAGGATCCAGTGAGGGTTTTTTAAGAAGCACATTTGAAGGCAACGGGAACAGTAGCAGTGAAGAGTGAGATATTGAGGATGTGACAGATGGAAGGGATGACTGCAGTGGAGATGAAGCTGAGGAATTCGGTGGGGACAAGGTCAGAGGAACAAGTAGTGAATTTGATGGAAGAGAGAAGACAGGCAGTTTCCTCCACTGTGACTTCAGGAAAGGAGGAGAGAGTGGCGGAGGCCAGGGGAAGGATAGAGGAAAGAAGTGGGGGAGAGGCAGGTAAAGGTGAAATAGTTGAGAACTGAAGACTAATTTTGTACCAAGATTTGGACCCCAGCCTGAACCCCGCCACTGGGCTTGAGGTCGCTTGTTCTGGTGCTGGATGAAGTAAGTAGTCAACATGTAGTTGAAAGGATCCCCTGCATCAGTTTCTCTCTGAAGTCCAGGTCCAGAGATGCCGGGAACAATCCTGGAAGATGGTTTCTGAATTTGGAGATTCCAGGTCAAACCCAGACTGTTCCCATTTGTGTGGCCCCCACGGAGAAGGTTAGATTGCAATTATTTTGCTTTCCTGCTAAAGTTAAATAAATTGTATTCAATTTTTCTCTTTTATAAAGATCTTGCTAAGCCAGAAAATGGTAATTTTGATGGGAGCTGAGATATGCTTTCAAGGAGAATATTCAACAGGCACTGGGTGCTGTCCTATGTGCCAGGCAGGTATGTGAACATAAATAACAGTAGCACTAATTTCAAAGGCGTCCTGTTATGCTAAATAAAGAACCATGAGAACGTGACCTGCGTGTGGCTGTTCAGCACATGACTGCATGGCCTACAGCTCAGAGCTCCAAAACCCACTTGTACATCCTCTTGTTGGACGTGTGATGCCCTCGGAGTGGGGAGGTGGCATAGCTTAGTGGCTGGAGCAATGACTGTGATTCTGGAGAAGTCCTGAGATAAATTCACACTCACTGCTGCCACTGCCTTTCCTTGTGTACCCTTCCACTGGTCAAGACACTTTACCTAACCGTTTTGTGAGGCACCCTGTATGGATCCTGTGTGAGCCTTTAGTGGTACCTCACTTAATAGTTATCATTAATTTTTATCCTACCCAATGACATTTAAGTAGAATTATGTAAAGATTTGATACTTAAGTCCTCTATCCACACCTGAGTCATAAAATCTGGCCACATGGTTCCATGATAAACTCCAAAACACCACTGCTCCCCAGGACATGATCACCATACTAATTGTTTTCGTTTTTACTAGGATGGTGTTTTCTGACCTACAGTTGTCTTAAAAGCAAGGCACAAAATGAACACCTCAGCTTTCCACTTTGTAAAACAGACGTGCAGTTCAATAAATTATCAAAATGTAACTGGAGAGAGCCAGGATGCAGTAACACAGACAATTGGTGAAAATCTTTGGTGGTTCTTGACATAAACCCAATTTTTCTTGTGCATATTTCAGGTACCAGGGTACGTAACCACTGCAAGGAGACTTCAGGAACAAACTGCATTCCCTGCATGGCAGGGACATATATGGATCATCCTAGTGGCCTTACAGATTGCTTCAAATGCAAAATTTGTGATACAGGTAAGACTAGCAATTCCAGTGATGCGTTAAATCTAATTAAGGGGGCGACTTTCAGTTGTAAAGCATGAAGCTTGTCTTTAGCACACATGCAGGAGTAGTCAGAGCTTGAAAATGTATAAAGTGTGCGCATTATAAGTGCCACATGCTTTGCACCCACTGTTGAGCACGATGCAGAGAGAGAGTACATGCACTCATGAAAATGTGATATATGCACACCCATCTCTGCTCCATTTTTGGCTTCCAATTCCAACAGAAACTGCCCCTACTGGGGACGGTACCACGAACCCCTTATGTGCGGCCAGCTGTGGGTTTTCCTTCCCTCCCCTCCTGCCAGCCAGCCGTAGCAGTCCCAGTCTTCTGGCGGCAATGGATTCAGGTTCCTTCTGAAACCCCAGCGCAGAGTCCGCGCTTATCATGGCTGGGACCAGAAAGCACTGCCTTGCGCAGCATCCCCTGGCGAGGCTGAGGAGAAGACTTCAATTGGCAGTGAAAGCCAGGTAATCCCGCATGGCAGTGGGTGGTACTGCCATCAAGCTGACCCAGCTGGCTCCGATTGTTCATGGAGAGCCTGCTCCAGCCATCGCTATGTACCGTTGCGTGCGTGGCCAATCTAGCGCTGCTTTTCTTATGAGAAAATGTAACTGTAGAGTAAAAATAGGACTGGATCAGTAGGTTGAGCCATGAACATCTGGGTAATCCTTGCAGGAATGGACTGACTGAGAAACAGAAGTGCACTTACGTGAAGAACACCGTATGTGGACTGTGAAAGTGGGTTTTACTGCGCAGAACCACAAGAGGAGGACTGTGAACTGTGCCAGAGGTGGACGAGTTGTGAGCCTGGTTATTACGTGGGGAAGCCTGGTAAGGGCAATGCACTATTTCATAACTTTCGCAATCGGCACGAAATATTATGCATTTATAAAGTAAGCAGGAGTGCAGTCTGCAGTTTAGTAATGCATTACTGTGTCCCAGCTTTAAACATGAAACTCTGACGTCTCAAGTCAAAGCCCTGGTGCAGCACAGGCTTGGCCCAGATTTAAATTCAGAGTAAAAAGTTGCAACAGATCTAGGAGTCAAATTACCTGCACATTTCAGAAAAGCACATCTTTTACTAAAGGACTGAATTTCCTGCAGCGTCCTGAAGGGCAACTCTTTTCACTCAATCTGGAAAGACATGTGTACAAAATGACTGTGAGATTTTTATCCGATTCTTAAATTTTCTTCTGGGTTGGCTGGTGGCTCCGCGACAGTGCTGTGTGTTGCCACGTGGAAGGTCTCCAGTTCGATCCCTAGGTAAGCCAAGCCTGTGGATACTGCAAAGGCAACGTTCACAGCACCTGTGGGGTGGAGAGAGAGACATGGTCATCACCCAAGGGTGACACCTGGTGGCAAGATTCATTCTAAGGTTCTGGAGGGAGCTCTGGTGACCCTGGCTGGGGACACCAGAGGAGGTTTGTGAATGAAGGCTCATGGCACTGGATCCCAGCCCCGATTCCAACTGAGATACAAAGGAGCAGATGGAAAAAAAAAAAGTGTTACTTTTGGACAAAGATGTGCTCTTTCAGATGTGTGTGGCCAAAGTGACTTGCGGACATTTTTGTATTTTGTTTCCACCCTGTTTTTGCTGAAATGCAAATCTGGACCCAATGGACCAAAACCCTCATAGCCCAAGAACCCTGCAAGCCCTGGGGACGACGCGGCGCGCACAGATCAAGCTGTAGGAGCAATGATTACTCCACAGTGAAGATCGGTTCCTGTTTTAACAACAACCTGCCAGTTTCGCTCGGGTTTCTCATGTATACTGACTCTGAATTTAGTCCAATGTCAATGGCTGAGTTTGTCATGACTTCTACATTGTAGGTGGAATTGAAATTACAGTTGCTTGGCTGTGTCTTCCATTACACTACACACACATTTCTCTATATCTGGAATTGAGCATATTCTGTTAGTGCAGAGTGGAAGTCCAAGAGCTTGTTTCATGAATCATAAAATGTCACATCACACAATGTTTCTCCCTAAAATGAGATGACTTTATCTTAAAAAAAAAAAAATCATGCAAAATTCCCAGGAAAATTCCCTAATACGGCAAACATACAAAAAGTTGCTCTTGATTTCTCGGTGAAATCTCACTGTATTTCCAGTGGGAAAGTGTCAGGTGAAAATAGAAGCAGTTTTGGCATTTTGATGTGTCTAGCCCAGTGAGTCAAGAACGTGTTTCTTTATTGCAGGCACAGAAACAAAGGACACGGTTTGTGAAAGATGTCCTGATGGCACATTCTCAATGAAATATATGTCAGAAAAATGTGAGCCATGGACCAGGTGTGTGAATCGTGTCTGTTGTTCTTAGGAGAAACGGGACTCTGCTGGGGAATACAAGGAAAATATAGCTAGTGATACGGCAGCACTATAGCTTTTGGGTAAATTTTCTACTTTATCTTAAACCCTACTTCTAAATGAAGAGAGTGCTTCCTTCCAGACCCATCATAGGGAAGTAATCATAAGAACATAAGAAAATGCCATACTGGGTCAGACCAAGGGTCGTCAAGCCCAGCATCCTGTTTCCAACAGTGGCCAATCCAGGCCATAAGAATCTGGCAAGTACCCAAAAACTAAGTCTATCCCATGTAACCATTGCTAATGGCAGTGGCTATTCTCTAAGTGAACTTAATAGCAGGTAATGGACTTCTCCTCCAAGAACTTATCCAGCATACAGTTCCTATAACATGCTGCTTATTTAGGGATCAGATGTTGCTATTTGCAGGATTAAAATACTGGGCAGGCATCTGAGCCGTACTGACAAGAAATGAACCAATACGATTGACCTAGTATGGTGTTTGTTACAAATGCCTCCAGTCTGAATAATGGTGAGAATCAGCCCATTCATAGTTTTGAATAAAGTGTACATTAGGACACCTTACCCAAGTCTACATCAGGTCCGTGCAGAAGAGAGCAGAGCCGTTCAGGACTAGTCACAAACGTATTAGCGTAGTCCACTGAGAAAGTCTCACCTACAGCTTGTCCATCAGCATTAGCCAAGCGGAGTAAAACAAGGGCACCAGTGTCTTAAATCACAGTTATGTGAGCACAGAGCTTGTTTCCTTCTTGCCAAGTCAATCCTCTCTCTTCCACCCTAGGTGCAGTGATCAAAACAAGATCAAAGAAAAAGCTGGGACACTCACCTCAGATTCTGTCTGCAAAGAGAAAGATATGACTGGCGTGATCATCTCAGCTGTAACAGTCTTCATTGTTTTGATTGCCGTCATTTGTACGATTCTTCTAATTCGTTTTAGGGCACAGATAGGACACTTTGATTTACATTTTTCCGGTAAGCAGGAACCTAGATATCTGGCCCCCTTTAAAAAGAGAGAAAATGGGAGAACCCTTTAGCTAGCACCTCCATCAGGCCCATAAGGGTGGGTTTAACATAAGAGTACTCTCAAGACTGTCCGTTTGGTATCTTGTTAAGTCTCCTTACCTGTCAGTGTTACAGTGATAAACCAAACCCTGGGATGGTGCCTGTGTGTGGCTGCTCCAGGTCTCCCAACTCAGATCTGCTTTTCTAAGTAGGTTTTCAAAATATTCTACAGCTGATACCGGGCAATGGAAAAGCATGAGAGAATCTGAGGCAGTGGGCGATAGTTCAGGCTAACAACATTCAGAGGAAAAACAAAACAAAACCAAGCCTCCCTAGCTTCTCCTTTAGTTAAAGAGAAGCCACAGCTAAAGAAGCCATGGCTAGGACAGGCCTGACTCTGGTAAAGGTTTTCTAAGATGTTCCCATGCAAGAAAGCTCTGGTTCTCAGGAGCTGAACAGAGAGCAGGTGAGCCCTCTGGCTTGTCCCTTTCTCCTGCCTGTCACGTCCCCAGTCATCAGCTGGGTGCAACTGGTGGAGAGGAGTGTGGCAAGAAGAGAGGTGGATGAGGGCCAGCTCCCAGGAAATTTCACTACAACTGTGTACTTTCTAAACTGGGGAACAGGACATCATAAGAATATAAGAAACATGCCATACTGGGTCAAACCAAGGGTCCGTCAGGCCCACTATCCTGTGTCCATCACTGACCGGTCCAAGTCACAAGTACCCAAACATTAAATAGATCCCATGCTACTAATGCTAGTAACAAACAGTGGTTATTCCTTAGTGATTAATAGCAGTTTATGGACTTCTTCTCCAGGAACTTAACCAAACCACATCCTCTGGCAATGAATTCCAGAGCTTAATTGTACATTGAGTGAAAAAGAATTTTCTCCAATTTGTTTTCAATGTGCTACTTTCTAACTTCAAGGAACGACCCTTAGTCCTTCTATTAACAGAGAGACTAAGTAACCGATTCACATTTATCCATTCAAATCCTTTCATGATTTTAAACACCTCTATCATATCCCCCCTCAGCCGTCTCTTCTCCAAGCTGAACAGCCCTAACCTCTTCAGCCTTTCCTCATAGGGGAGCTGTTCCATCCCCTTTATCATTTTGGTGTGTCCCCCCCCCCCCCCCCCCCGTTCATGTGACATTATTTGATTTTGCATGCGCTCCTATGACTAAACCAAAGTGCTCTAGATAATTGAATCAAAAGAACTATTTTACCATTATAAAAGTAAAGAAAATTGGCAGCCGTATTAATTCATAATTTTAATGTGACTTAATGTAAATGAGCCAAACATGGAAAGAATAATCCCAAAAGCAACTGAGCCTAATTAAAAGAAGAGTTGTGAGAAAAATTAAGAAACTATTTGTGCTTTTCTTATAAAAATGTATTTTTAGAATCCGGTCCAAGTATGTTGCAGCCTGCAACTTCCACATTCAGCAAAGAACTGATTCCTTGCACGCTGTCTTGATTTACACAACAGAAGGGAAATGAAATTATTAATGCGTTTCTTTGTTTTCTTCTTTCTTCACAGACTTGTGTAAAAAGGTAGGCACCTTAATTCTTTTCCTTGGGGCTCCTGGAAGAGGCCTTGTTGGGAGGTGCAGCATAGCCCTGGCGTGGCACTCTGCGAAATACAGACTGCGACACTGCTGGGCCTCAGCTGTGCATGTCCAGAGGCTCTCCCTGTCCCTGCTTCTCTAGCAGACATTTTGTCAAAACCAATCCAATGGCTTTGCCTCCTCACGCCACAAATCTTCATGGTTATCGGCTGTCATATAGAAATGTGATATAGTGGGCAGATTATTTTTGTGTTTTTTTCTTATTGTTTCTATCTTGGCGGTTTGAAATTCGGTTTTTATACATTTTAATTATCTTGTACATCCATATATATATATATATATATATATATATAGCGAGTGACCAGAAAATACTAAAGACAATTATATGTACAAAAATTTAAAACATACATAATTATCTAAGCTGCTCTGCGACTACGGTAGATTTGACATGTTTCAATCACTTAGGGCCTGATTTAGCACTTTTCCCCCCATAAGCACCAAATAAGGATTAAAAAACCCCCTTAGTAAATCAAGCCCCTAGAGATAATGATGGGGGTCGCATGCTCTCCAGTTTCCATCGCGCGCCTCACTCCTCACCCATGACTTCTGTTTCGTTGCTTTTATTGCAGTAACATAGCAAACGATAGCAGATAAAGGCCTGGAAGTGCTTTTCCGTGGTGTTGGTGGATCTGGACCCTCGCAGTGATCTTGGCTGAGCTGGTTAATGTGTTTCCCTTTACAGAAAGCTCCAGGAAAAGTTGAAGAGGTTTCACTCTGTGCAGACAACACGGATGGTCGGGGGCCCAGCGCTGGCTCCAGGACACCTTGCCACAATTCTCAACGTTTCCTCCAGGGAAGCAGAAACGGACAACAGAAAACGCTTTCCATCCAAGGGCAAAGAAACCCAAAGTCAGGAGGCAGCGTTATACAGCCCCCAAAGAGTGAGTGTTTTAATCAAATAATCTGTACCGTACTCGTGCAAGTCCCTTCTGCTTACAATTCACTGCCTCCCAGTAAAGGCCTGGCCATAATTTGTCTTCCACTTACATTCAAGGCAGCTCATGCTACATCTCTTCCCTGTGTATTAGCCTATACGCCTTCCAATATCTCGCAATCCCCGGCTTGTACAACTCTCACCGCCCTCCTTCGCTTGTCTTCAGATTGTGTGTGCCTTCTCCTCTCTTGGATTCTCTCTGCTGGAAGAGTCTTTCCCCTCAAATTCACAACCTTGGCCCTCTCGCACACCCTCCTAAAATCCCAATTATTTATGCTGTCATTTCCAAGTTAGTAACTATCGGTCTTGCTTTGTGCCACGTCTCCTTACTCCATTTTTCATCGCCTTGCCCCTTTTGAGACTGAAAATGAGAGAGTCTAAGAGCTCCGCTGAAAATGGGCCCCGTTACTGTCTGCCAGAGACAGATACAGCCCACACCTCCTGTGGGGAGACATCAAGCCAGTGAGCATCGGAGGGAACACTAGATAAATCTGCAGTCATTCTTCTTTCTTTACCTAAAAGCTTTTATATTCCACCCAACCTGGACATGCAAGTCAGAGCGGATCACACTATTTTAATATTCAGCAATAATGCACATATTATTACTGCTAATGACTGCAAGCCTTATGCGGAGACAAATTTAACTGAAAGAAACACAGCTTACTGTCACTTATTTACAGCGATGTTTTAAACTGCTTTGTCTCCATATGACAGGTGGAAATGCGACTGTTATTGTGCATCAGACAGTGAATATTTCATTACCTGCAGAGGACACAGACATGGACTCAGGCGTTCACTGTTCTGAGGAGCTTTCTGATTTGACCAAACCCATTGAAGAAACTGGCAGATGAGCAGAGAAAATGGCCTTTGATCAATAAAAAGCCCTTTCTTTTGCCTCCTGGAAGAAGGAACAATCTCCATAGAATACACTTCCTCTGGGATGTCAGGGGGGCACTTTAGTGTACCTTGAGGTCAAGAAGCACGGTGAATTGGACTCTTAGTGCAGACAACTGTCATGTGAAAGACTGAGAAACTACTCCTTACCTGATAATTTCCTTTTCTTTAGGACAGTCAAAAGAATCCAAAACAGGGGGGGGCGTGGCCTGACCACCAATGTGAGCGGACGTGCGGCGGCTCGGCTCCTCTCCCCACGGACTCCTCAACCCCTAATTCCAGCTACTTTTCGCTCGTTTTTGGATGAAAATTGCCTCCTCACCTTCTGCTCCTGCAGCGGTGACTCCAGCTATGGCTAACAAACGTAAACCCACCGATCTTCGTCAGTTTTCGTATGGCAAACCGGCTATGGAGGGAGAACAAGATGGCGCCGTCGGCGGGGGCCCGGAGCGGACCGACCTAGACGACTCAGGCGAGCCTACCCCCGGGCCGGACAACCCGGAGTTGCCAGCCGCAGCCCTCCTCCTAACGAGAGAGGAGGCTCGACGCTGGTTCACTGAAATTCGCAGCGATTTAAAAACAATACAAGGCGGCCATTATGGCCTCCGTGGCAGACCTCAGAGAAGACGTGGCAGCCATGGGCAATCGCGTCGACGACGTGGAAAACAGGATTGACGGCCACGGGGACGCGATAAATACGCTGTCGACTCGACAGGACGCAACAAATACAGATATAAAAGCTTTGCAGGACAAAATTGAGGACCTGGAAAATAGAAGCAGGAGGAATAATCTTAGAATCAGAGGGGTCCCTGAATCACCTGAATTTGCTGATGCTAAACAGGTAGCTCTGCAAGTGTGCAGTTTTCTCCTACAAAATGGCAGCGAAGACCTCTCTACAGGGGCGGAGGCCCCACCGTCAGTGAGTCCTGGAGCGAGCTCATCGTGCCCTTGGTCCACGCAGGGATCATGCCCCTAGGGACATAGTGCTGTGCCTCACTAGTTTCCCAGTGAAAGAAAGCATATATGCTAGGGCTCGCCAGATGAAATCCGTAACCTGGCAGAATCATCAGATCTCTATTTTCCAAGATCTGGCGCCCTCCACGTTAAAAAAACGCTACGACCTGCGAGAGGTCACTGCGGCCCTGAGGGCCAAAGACATTCGGTACCGGTGGACATATCCCTTTGGTCTTGTGTTTCAACACCAGGGGGCCTCTCATAGGATCACGTCTGTGGCCGAGGCTGGGGAGGTTCTCACCAAGGCACAAATCCCGGTTTCTTTCTCCAGTACACAGGAGGCGGCCACAGCACCAATCAGAGATCAGGCACCACGTTGGCAAAGAGCCGGCAAAGGAGGGAAACGGCTCCGAGGTCAGCATGAAGAAAGCAGGCTACAAGAGCAGGGCCAGGGCTGATGGCCAGACGGCGCTCAGATACCTTTACTTTTGCTGGGATGGGCCGGTCTACTCCTGGCTCGCAAGGATGGTCTGATGGCTTTCCAGGGAAATTTACCTGGTTTTCAGGATTCATCCTTTGACTGGCTGGTTACAGTTATGATGTTTCTTATTGTTTATTGGATTACATGCAATTCTTCTGTTATCTAGCATGTTGCATTAGGGGTTTTACACTCATGTTCTCTCTTTCTCATGTTCATGGAGTCCGTGGGGGGGAGGGGGGTCGAAGTCGGATGTGCCTGTCTCGGATTGGGCAGCCACGTGCTCCCTGGCGAGCATTATCCCGCAGCGAGTCTGGGGTTACAGTAGGACTTCAGGGGTTGGGGACTGACCAATTGGGGGTAAATGGGGAAGAGGTAATATGGAAGTCTTATACCACCTTACATTATGGGGACTCTGGCCAGCAGGGGTCCAAGTGCACCAGGTTCCCTCGTCTATGGGGGGGGGAGGAGGATGTATGGCCTCTTTTTAGGATTCACCATGGCGACTAAATTGCTGTCCCTAAATGTTAAGGGCCTTACACCCCCAGAAAGCGTCTCTTGCTCAAGAGGGAGCTTCAGCGGCAATCCGCAGGATAGTCTTTGTTCAAGAAACGCATGTCCGAAAGCACCATGAGCGCCTTCTCCAATTTCAACAGTATCCCACTACTGGCAGCCAGCACAGCCGCACATAAATATGCTGGGGTTGGCATTTTGCTCTCCTCCTCCTGCATTCATGAGCTGCTCTCAGTTGTGAGTGACCCTAATGGCAGGTACCTATTGCTTAAAATCAAACAAGACAAGCGTATCTGTACATTATTAAATGTTTATTTTCCCGATAGTAATCAGGTGCCATTTATAGCTCAACTGCATACCCTCTTGCAGACACACACGGAGGGAGAGTTGATAGTAGGAGGCGATTTCAATTTTGTTATGGATCCTGTTAAGGACTCTAGTTCCGGCAAGACGACCCAATCAGCCACACGACAAGCCTGGCGGAGCCTTATGGACGCCTGGTGTCTAGTTGATATCTGGAGGGAGAGACATATACACTCGAGATCTTACACGTTTTACTCGTGTCCACATCATACATATACACGCATTGATTATGTTTTCACCTCAGCCACTATGCAACCCAGGGTTCAGAAGGTTGATATAGACCACATTACTTGGTCTGACCATGCCCCAGTTTGGTTATTGTACGGCATGGGAGGTGCTGGTGAGGGTCATCGGCCATGGCGGCTTAATGACAATCTCCTTAAAGATCCCTCTTTTATCACTACTGTCGATAAGCATTTAAGGGATTTTTTTCTTGAAAATCAGACGGAGGGTATGTCACCATTGACAGTATGGGAATGCTCCAAGGCAGTCATATGGGGCATTTGTATTTCCAGGGCGGCCTACTGTAATAAGGAGCGAAAGGCCCGCAGAACTCAATTACTTTTAGATCTTAGTTCTCTAACCCAGCGGCATAGCAGATCCCACTCGGAGAAGTTGTACCAGAAGATATTAGCCGTGCGCGGCCAATTACGGTCCCTCGAGGACGCTGCTATTAGCCATCACTTAACCATTTTGAAACAAAACCATTTCGAGGGCGGTAACAAGGCGGGCAAATACTTAGCTCGCCAATTACGGGTTGCCCACGCCCAAACGGTGGTCGCCAAAGTTAGTAATGTCAGTGGTACGCTGGTTACCTCTTCTGAAGAGATCCGTCAAGCCTTCACTGATTTCTATGCGCATTTATATGCACAGGGTGTTAGTGCTCCCACAGAAAACATACAGGCTTATTTGGAGAATATCGATTTGCCCCACCTGTCCCCCCTCCAGCAACAGTTCTTGGACAAGCCCATCACTCCACTGGAAGTTGTGGCGGCCATCAAAAAAATGAAACCTGGGAAGGCCCCGGGGATGGATGGCTTTACGGGGTTATATTATAAGAAATTTGCTTCTACATTAGCCAGTCCCCTTACCCAAGCTTTTAATTCTCTATTGGAAGGCTCTAAATTCACCCTTGACGCTAATACAGCGGGGATAACAGTGCTGGCCAAGCCGGGTCGTGACCCTACCCACTGCAGTTCTTATAGGCCAATATCTTTGATTAATTTAGATTTGAAGATCTTGGCTAGGGTTTTAGCCGCACGTTTGAATGGGGTGCTTCCAGAGCTCATTCATAATGATCAAGTGGGCTTCGTACCCGGCCGCTTAGCCGCAGATAATGTCCGCCGTATCGTGGATATTATCGATCTAGTGCATCATGAAGGCGTACCGGCGATACTTTTAGCGTTGGACGCCGAAAAGGCGTTCGACCTGGTGCGGTGGGAGTTCTTATTTCAGGTGCTTCATAAAATTGGATTTGGAGACTCTTTTATCTCCTGGGTTCGCCAAATGTACGACCGTCCACGCGCTAGGGTTAAGGTTAATGGTGGGTATGGTCCCCCGTTTGCGATCCAGAGGGGAACTAGACAAGGGTGTCCTTTGTCCCCACTCTTATTTGCCTTATTTTTGGAGCCCCTGGCACATAGTATTAGACACTCCGCTGCTGTACGAGGGGTGGTGAAGGGACATACTCAGTTTAAAATATCTCTGTTTGTGGACGATATCCTTTTTACTCTTACTGACCCAGGCCGGTCACTTAGGGGAGTGATGGATGAGCTGGGACACTTTACGGGGCATATCATGGAGCCAGTTGATGCTTTCTCTGTTCTGATGTCAATTAAGGTTTGACTCACATTATGTTCTTCATTTTGCTCAACGTGTATTATGCTTTATACCTTGTACTGCTTTCTTTATGGTTCCTAATAAAAACCGTTTAAATATAAAAAAAAAAAGAATCCAAAACAAATGGGTTACTCAGCAGATGGAGACAGAGACGAGGAAATGACATCATCAAGACTGATGGTTGTCTAAAATGTGGGCTCCTTGACTCAGCGAGCTAAATCTCCGTTAATTTCAGGCACCCAGTGTTTTTTCCTCTCTTCTACCAATGTTGCTTGGACTTTTGCTGCTGATGTCGGTAAAGCAAAACTCAGTAGATTTTCGTAAATTCTCTTACCAGAAACTTGATCTCACTCGAGAGGTCAACTCCAATAAAATGGCGCAGGATGATGGCACAGCCTCTGAACTCACTACAGTTTGTGACCTGTCTCTGCCTGATACAGACTTACCCACCAGAGCAGAGTTTCACAGTTGGTTCTGTGATTTAAGAAATGATCTGCAGAGCTGCAAAAAAAGAAATAATGGACTCAATAGGGGAGATGAAAGAAGAAATGGCAGACTTGGAGGTAGATTTTAAAAACATAAGCGCGCGCGAACAAAAGTACGCTGGATTTTATAAGATTTGTGCGTAGTTGCTCGTATCTTATAAAATCCGGGGTTGGCGCGTGCAAGGGGGTGCACATTTGTGCAACTTGCGTGCGCCGAGCCCTGCGCGCACTGCCCATTCCCTCCGAGGTCGCTCCAAAATCGAAGCGGCCTCGGAGGGAACTTTTTTCCTACCCCCCCCCCTACCTAAACCCCCCCTTACCTTTATCGGAGAAGTTACTACTGCCTCCGGGCAGTAGTAACTTACACACGCCAACACGGCAGGCCCCGACACAAGCCGCTGTGTCGGGGCACTCGGCCACACCCCCGGACCGCCCACATGCCCCCGGACACACCCCTGATCCCTAACCACGCCCTCTGGCCACGCCCCCGACCACCCCTTTTTGCAAGCCCCGGGACTTACACCCGTCCCGGGGCTCGGCATGCGTAGGGGGGTTTGTGTAGGTTTTCGGGGGGTACGCGCGTATCATCTACCCCTTGGGGCGCAGACTCTACAATATTGAAAATAGATCTGACTCACTTGCGAAAGAGCTTTGCCATATATGGGGAGACCATAACTCTTTGCAACAAGAATTCGCATTGCTATCTGACAAGCTTGAAGATCTTGAATAAGATTTTGGGGATTCCTGAAACCTCGGATTTTCAAGACTACTCGGCTATGGTGATACAAGTTTGCCAGTCTTTTCTAGCCACTTCAACTCAACAGGAAGCCTTACCCCCAATTAGTGTAAAGGTAGAGCGGGCTCACAGGGCTCTTGGCTAGAAACTGGTGAATTGGCCAAGAGATATAATAGGTTCACTCACTGTAGAAAAGTATTTTTCTATGTGTAAATGCGATGTATTCTCTCCTGTTTTACAAGTGTTTATGCAAATTTTTATAACCTACACGTCAAGTGGGATTAAAGTATCTCGATGCTCAGAAAAAAAAACTTTTTTAGGGAGTTGGTTGGGGTTTCTTATAATCATGTAGACAACCCTGCCTCTTTCGAGCATGTTATAATCCTAAACCTGCCAACCTCCTCCTATTTTTTGTATATATATATATATATATATATATATATGTTCATGCAAACACAAAATTTTAGTGAATGTTTTTAACAACAATTTTTTCATTCAAAATACATGGGACATCCAGCATAATATGTAGACCTGAAAAAGTCTTTGCCGCTACTCCAAAATGATTCCCGAGCTGTTTAGAAATGTCGCTTCACCACCGCTCCCACACTATTGGGTATGATGTAAATCTCTTATATATACACTTGAAGTCACACTCTTTCGACACGATGAAGACTCTATGTCTGTTCTATCACACCTCAAAGTATATTATAATCCCAACATGTACATGTTTCAGACGACCAGCGTCCTTCCTCAGGGGGTGTACCGGCAAGTGGTGTCTTGCGTTGAGTGAAAAAGAACGTTCTCCGATTAGTTTTAAATGTGCCCCATGCTAACTTCATGGAGTGCACCCTAGTCTTTCTATTATCCGAAACAGTAAATAACCGATTCACATCTACCCTGCCGGACGCGGGCGCAGTGTTAGGCAGCGCTGAGCGGCAGGAGGGCGGCGGTTCCTCGTCTGTGGAAATGGCAACAAGGCAGAAGGGGGTGGAGCTGGGTCAAAACAGGTAAAAAAAAAAAAAAAAAAAAAACCGCCTCCGGACACAGTCTGCCTCCTGCCCCGACGGGGAAGGGAGCTCAGCGGGCTCCCGGGGGAGAGCAGCTCGCCTGAGGTGAACCAGGAAGCCCCTCCCCATCTTTCTTTTTGTGTTCTGGGTGAGTGGCCTTGCCTTGTCCCGGGGTCTCTAGGCTTAACTCCCGTACAGGGCGAGCTGGGGCCGGATCTGGGCAGGCCTTAGGCGCGGGGCTGGGAGTCGGCGTCCGGTCATTTTTGGTGACTGCCGCCGGTGCAGGCTTCGCTGCGGTGTCTAGGCCCGAGGCGTAGGAGGGCCGCGGCTGGGAGTGACTGGCGGGGGCATGTTATCCCGCGCAGTCTGTCACGGCTGAGCTTGGGGTTTAGGTTTATTTGGCCGCTGGTGGCAGAGCCTGGCCGCGCCCATTCTCGGCAGGGTCCTGTCAGTCCACCCCGGCCACTCTGCGGGAAATTTGCCTCCTGTTGGGGGGAGAGTGTAGCAGCGCCAGTGCCAGGTTTCAGATACATTAGGTTTCATTAGCGTGCCTTGCTGTAAACCGTTGTGATGGTTATCTAACTTAACGACGGTATAGAAAAGTTTTAAATAAATAAATAAATAAATAAATACAGTTCACTTTAAGTAAACAAGTAGGTCTAGTAAAGTATATGGGGATATAGAATTAAATGTAAGGATTCCTAGGCATGGAGTAAGATTGCTTACTCCTGTGTGAGTGCCTGTGCTTGCTTGATGGTGGTTGTGTGTGTGTGTGACTATCTGTGCTTGCTTGATGGTGGTTGTGTGTGTGTGTGACTGTCTGTGCTTGCTTGATGGTGGTTGTGTGTGTGTGTGTGTGACTGTCTGTGCTTGCTTGATGGTGGTTGTGTGTGTGTGTGTGTGACTGTCTGTGCTTGCTTGATGGTGGTTGTGTGTGTGTGTGTGTGTGACTGTCTGTGCTTGCTTGATGGTGGTTGTGTGTGTGACTGTCTGTGCTTGCTTGATGGTGGTTGCGTGTGTGTGTCTGTGCTTGCTTGATGGTGGTTGTGTGTGTGTGACTGCCTGTGCTTGCTTGTTGGTGGTTATGTGTGTGTGTGTGTGACTGTCTGTGCTTG
This sequence comes from Rhinatrema bivittatum, assembly GCF_901001135.1. Classification (NCBI taxonomy): domain Eukaryota; kingdom Metazoa; phylum Chordata; class Amphibia; order Gymnophiona; family Rhinatrematidae; genus Rhinatrema; species Rhinatrema bivittatum. The sequence continues at coordinate 72,800,901 of NC_042629.1, read as the reverse complement.
CTTGATGGTGGTTGTGTGTGTGTGAGTGTCTGTGCTTGCTTGATGGTGGTTGCGTGTGTGACTGTCTGTGCTTGCTTGATGGTGGTTGTGTGTGACTGCCTGTGCTTGCTTGTTGGTGGTTATGTGTGTGTGTGTGTGTGAGTGTCTGTGCTTGCTTGATGGTGGTTGTGTGTGTGTGAGTGTCTGTGCTTGCTTGATGGTGGTTGTGTGTGTGTGTGTGAGTGTCTGTGCTTGCTTGATGGTGGTTGTGTGTGTGTGAGTGTCTGTGCTTGCTTGATGGTGGTTGTGTGTGTGTGTGTGTCTGTGCTTGCTTGATGGTGGTTGTGTGTGTGTGAGTGTCTGTGCTTGCTTGATGGTGGTTGTGTGTGTGTGTGTGAGTGTCTGTGCTTGCTTGATGGTGGTTGTGTGTGTGTGAGTGTCTGTGCTTGCTTGATGGTGGTTGTGTGTGTGAGTGTCTGTGCTTGCTTGATGGTGGTTGTGTGTGAGTGTGCTTGCTTGATGGTGGTTGTGTGTGTGTGTGTGTGAGTGTCTGTGCTTGCTTGATGGTGATTGTGTGTGTGTGAGTGTCTGTGCTTGCTTGATGGTGGTTGTGTGTGTGAGTGTCTGTGCTTGCTTGATGGTGGTTGTGTGTGAGTGTCTGTGCTTGCTTGATGGTGGTTGTGTGTGTGTGAGTGTCTGTGCTTGCTTGATGGTGGTTGTGTGTGTGTGTGTGAGTGTCTGTGCTTGCTTGATGGTGGTTGTGTGTGTGTGTGTGAGTGTCTGTGCTTGCTTGATGGTGGTTGTGTGTGTGAGTGTCTGTGCTTGCTTGATGGTGGTTGTGTGTGTGAGTGTCTGTGCTTGCTTGATGGTGGTTGTGTGTGAGTGTGCTTGCTTGATGGTGGTTGTGTGTGTGTGTGTGTGAGTGTCTGTGCTTGCTTGATGGTGATTGTGTGTGTGTGAGTGTCTGTGCTTGCTTGATGGTGGTTGTGTGTGTGAGTGTCTGTGCTTGCTTGATGGTGGTTGTGTGTGAGTGTCTGTGCTTGCTTGATGGTGGTTGTGTGTGTGTGAGTGTCTGTGCTTGCTTGATGGTGGTTGTGTGTGTGTGTGTGAGTGTCTGTGCTTGCTTGATGGTGGTTGTGTGTGTGTGTGTGAGTGTCTGTGCTTGCTTGATGGTGGTTGTGTGTGTGTGTGTGTGAGTGTCTGTGCTTGCTTGATGGTGGTTGTGTGTGTGTGAGTGTCTGTGCTTGCTTGATGGTGGTTGTGTGTGTGAGTGTCTGTGCTTGCTTGATGGTGGTTGTGTGTGAGTGTGCTTGCTTGATGGTGGTTGTGTGTGTGTGTGTGTGAGTGTCTGTGCTTGCTTGATGGTGGTTGTGTGTGTGTGAGTGTCTGTGCTTGCTTGATGGTGGTTGTGTGTGTGAGTGTCTGTGCTTGCTTGATGGTGGTTGTGTGTGTGTGAGTGTGTGAGTGTCTGTGCTTGCTTGATGGTGTGTGGTGTGGTGTGTGTGGTGTGTGTGTGTGTACTGCAGAGGGCTTGTGCTGTGATAGTTTTAAATCTCTAGTCTCCTTCAGGTAATGCATGAAAGGGTTCTCACTGTAGGGGTCTGATTACGTTGGCTGGAGTCTCGGGTTCTCCCCCCCCCCCACCCGATAACTGAAGGAGACTTTGGTCTGTGGTCCTAAGCCAAACTCTCTTTTCAAAGGTAATCCTTGCTGGACAGTTTTTATGCTTCCCCGGTCTTTAGGTTTAATGACAGCTTGGGAAATCTGGTATCTCTCTACACTCCTGTCCCTTTCCCACGTAGAAGGGGGGGATGTGAGAACCACACTGTGTAATCGCACTTGCCTGATGCTTGTGGGAAAATAAATCAGACAAACAGTGGCCATGTTTGTGTACACTACCCTGTAATGTCTGACTAACTGCAGTGCTTCTTAATATGAACGTACATGTGGGTGAAAGATTGTCAGGATTTAAGAATGCCCCATCAGTGTGATTGAATGAGCTAGTTTTTTGAAAATGTAAACAATTTTCATAGATGTAAGTTTCATGTCCCGTTTTGTGTGAAAACTTCTCTCCCCCATGTGCCTTAATGCTTAGTAGAAAATTAGAAAAGTTCTATATTGTTTGCCATTTCTTTTCTTGATTAGTAAATCTGTTATGGCCAGCTAGGGTTAACATAAGACTTGCCATACTGGGTCATACCAAGGGTCCATCAAGCCCAGCATCCTGTCTCCAAGAGTGGCCAATCCAAGTCACAAGTACTCAAACATTAAATAGATCCCATGCTACGAATGCTGGCAACAAGCAGTGGCTGTATCCTATTGATTGATAGCAGTTTATGGACTTTTCCTCCAGGAACTTATCCAAACCATTTTTTAAACCCAGCTACAGTAACTTCCTTAACCACATCCTCTGGCAATGAATTCCAGAGCTTAATTGGGAGTGTGAATCTTATTTGTTTTAAATGTACTACTTGCTAACTTCATGGAGTGCCTCCTAGTCCTTGTATTATCCAAAAGAGTAAATAACCATTTTACATTTACCCGTTCCAAGTCCTTTCATGCTTTTGTAGACCTCTATCATATCCCCCCTCAGCCGTCTTTTCTCCAAGCTGAAAAGTCCTAACCTCTTCAGCCTTTGCTCATAGGGGAGCTGTTCCATTCCCTTTATCATTTTGGCCACCTTAAACATTCTCCTTATAAGTTCTGCCTTGAAGGGTAGTGCTGTCGGCTAGAACTGTAAAACTATTCAATTCTTTCATATTTTATAGTAGCTCAGTTTCTCATTTGTGGCTTAAACAGTAGGAACTAAAATGCTGATATGCCTTCAAAGTAAATGTCTTGCTTTCAGATAATGTCTTCATGAACTTTGAAACACTGCCTTTATGAACTTAATGAGAATAATCCTATTCCATCTTTCATTCATTTCTAAAGTATATAGTTAATGTGTCAAGATGGCGTATGAGAAGAATTGGATCTCTCCAACCCTAGGAATGTACTCATTATGTCTCCTCTCTGCTGACGGCAATTCTGCATTATCAATTATACAGCATCATAAAATTCATTCAGTTTAAACTGTCCTGTTAATATTAACTTTTAAGATAATGAAAATGAATGCTTTATTGTAGTAAAAGAAGGAACTAGTTAAAAGGGTCGTGTTCTTGTACACTGAGTGCCGTATAGGAATTTGGGTTAAGTTTATCAGCTGAGAATCTTATTCTGGTGGAAACTTGAGGTAAAAATGCATCTGATTCATGAGCCAGGAAACAGCTCTTAGCCTATAAGAAGGAGGTTATTGTTTAAGGCGGATATAAGTAAATCCCAAGAACAGGGTGAAAGGTAACTGTGCTCCACTTCAGGCTAAGGGATGAGACTTCTAGTTATGTGTATCGGGACTTTTTTTTAAAGCATGAATGTCTTAAGCGGTGACTTTCTGGATAGTGTGAATAATTATTTTTCAAGAAGCAACAGCATTAATACTGCAAGGAACTAATGTTTTAATTGTTTTCATGTTCTGTATCTTTGTCTTTTTGGTCAAAACACGAAGTGCTTGTGATCCTGTTGTAAATACGGCCCTTTGAGTATTTAGGATTAGGGAGATTCCTTACAGAAAAGCACTGTTCACATTAGGGGACCAAGGGCTGCAATTTAGTAAGCTAGATGTTTTGTTTTTTTAATTTAATCTTTATTGGCTTTTAAACAAAAACGCACAAACCAAATTTGGAAAAGAAAAATTGAGCTAGGAAATACCAAGAAGAAAACAGTGTAGGAACAATACTCAGTTTCTCAAGCCCTCATTATGGAGAAAACTTTACAAGAAAACTGCACTTAAATAAAATATTAAATGCAATTTTGTGAAATCACATGGCTGTAGCCCTAGAGAGTGTTTTATCCAGGTATGAAGGTTAAAACTGGATGGATGTCATAGAACGTGAATCCAGTTTATTTCATAGACTTGGCAAGTTTAAAGGGGCCTAGGAACAGAGTAAGATAGCTGGCTTGACTGAACAGAGATGGGGGGTTTGTGGGCTGCAGAGGCTTTGGGTAACCAATGGTTGAAGCTGCTTCTCAGTGTGAACGAAGGGGCTTTCACAGTAGGAGAACGATTACATGTTTAAATTGTCTTGAAAAAGTCACAGCATCTTTGCATGGCTGGGGATGACCCCCATTACTCTTGCTACCTGCTTGCATAACGAGAGCGTGAGAAGGGATCCCCAGCTGTGCAGCAAGAACTTCTATTTTGCTTCAAGGCAATCCTTACAGGATGGCCTTTATCCTTCTCAGAAATGAGTTAACATCTGGTTTGGAGAACCTCTGTTCTCTCTCTCTGCCTGTTGGTTTCACGGGTTAGTGGGGAGGAAGGGTGTGGTGAGCGGCTGTGCTTGCTGACTTTTGCAAATAGTAAAGAGGAGACATTGGAATGCAGGTTGCAACTGGCTGAATGTTGGATTCTAAGATGCCTGGCAGTGTTTGGAGCAGCTGGTGTTGCAGTATGAGTAGAGAGCTTGGTGACTGTCAGGGGATATCAAACGAGCTTGTCTGAAGTGTTTTCTCTCATGCAATATTACATATAAAAATTTGGAAGCACTGTACTGCTACAGATTCATCTTTGTCTATTGTAAAATTGTGAAAAGAATACCAGAGCCTAGATTAAGAAAAAAAAAATAAAATCCCACAATGGTGCAAAACCCTAAGGAATTATGATACTAGAAAAACTCAGCCCAATATAGTATTTAAGGTCCGTCTCAATTTTTGTGACCATGTTGTGCTTGCTTGGAGCTGTGATTTTTTTCCTCAGCTTCAGGTAAAAGGGAGGGAACTCTTGTCCGTGTGTATGTTCTGTTTGTCTTGTGTCTTTTTTTTCTTAAAGTGGAATCAGGAATGGAACTGGGGGTTTTTTTTTTCTTTTTTTTGGAAAACTTACTAAAACTGATGCAACTTTACGGTCCTCAAAGAATGTTTTAACTTAGAAAAGAATAAACATTGGAAGGAGGAAATAAAGCAGCCAGAAAACGCTTCAGATGAATTGAAGTAAAACGGTGGTAGAACGTTTGTCCCAACTAATACACACTCTGGGGCAGATTTTCAAAGGGTTACGCGCGCAACCCCGAAAACCGGTCCCTGCGCCTGCCGAGCCCATTTTGCATAGGCGCATATGATCCAGGGCTTTGAAAAAGGGGCGGGAAGGGGACGGGGCACCGGTCCGGAGATGGGACCGAGGCCTCTGGCACAGCGGCAGTGCTGGGGGTTCGGGCGCCACAAGTTGGGCAGGCGTAAATCACAAAATAAAGGTGGTGGTGGTGGGGGGATTTGGGTAGGGCTGGGGGGGCGGGTTAGATAGAGGAAGCGGAGGGAACGGGGAAAGCCATCGGGGCTCCCCTAGGGCTCGGCACGCGCAAGGTGCCCAAGTGTGCACCCCCCTTGCGCGCGCTGACCCCGCAGTTTATAACGCGCGCGGCTGCAGGGGGATGTTATAAAATCGGGCGTAGATTTGTGCGCACAAACCTACGCCCGCGTGCATGTCATAAAATCTGGCCCTATTTGTATCTTTATGATTGTCATTTGAAATCCTTTGGATTTTTTTTGCTATCCCAAGGATTTTTCTTGTACTTTTTTCCTTTCTGTTAGAGTGCTGCTTGTGTATGAACGTGAATAATATAAATAACGTGGCTTAATGGATTCTTATGTTTAGCTGTCTGAAAAAGTAATAGTTTAAGTGTTTAAAATTGCATCCGTTTTTTCCCTTCCTCGTCATGGTTATGGTCTGAAGCTGTGACAGCATTTTCCCTTTTGAACACGGAGTATAAAGAAGCTGTATCTGGTTTTGTGATACGGACGGACCACACGAGGACACAGACCCTGGGTTTCTACTGTGGCAAGGAGAGGCTTCTCTGCTTCTCAGAATCTCTAGCACAAGAGAAGCTAGAAGAGTGCTCTAGCTTTCAGTCAACATGTGTAAGCTTTTATTCCTACCCTACGAGGCTTTTCTTTAGCTAAAAAACAGGTAAGTAAACGTGATGAGGATCAGCTACCTATTGAAGAGAAAATGAGGTTCGACCAGGGTAGATGTTGCAAGCTTATTCTGCTCGGGGATGGTATTGTATGTTCTTGCATGGAGTCACTTTGTATCCTGCTATAAGGTGGGTACAGAAAGCACCCTTTCCAGGTGTCAATTCTGTATTATCTATCTTCCTCTGGTGATGGAGGATTTCTGCCCCATCTTTCAATCCAAAGCCTTGGTTTCCAGCTTTATTTTTTACTTTTCTGTTTGTTTTCCTGACTTCCCTAATCTCCCTGCCCAGTCAGCTTCACGTAATGACCTATAGCACATTAGCCAGTGTCTGTCTATCACAGCGAGTTGGACTAAGTTTCATCATTGCCGGGCTGTTAAAATTTGCTTTTTTGGTGCTGCCACCAAACTTTAGCATTTGGCTAGTTAGAGCAGCCCTTCGGCCATGCGATAGCAACAGGTTACTTGCCATAACTCAGCAAGGAAAACTCGTCCCTGTTGGCTTCAGTTGTTCCATAGCATTTTGCCATTACAGAACTGATTGAACAGGAATAATGGGACCTGTAAAATAGCAGAACTAATGAGGTAATAAGGGGACGTAGGCTTAAATATCTTTAACCCAGCACAGGTACCAGTTAAATTAATAGCAACAGTTTGACACTGAGTTTGCTATAAAGGTTTTTAAATGAAACTAAAGTGGAGTGGTGCTCTTCTTTATGCCTGAAGAATATCTTATCAAATTATATAATACATCAGTATCTTAAGGCAGAAGGCTCCTCGTATATAACATTTATTCATTGTGACATTCTTTCCATGATTATTCAGTTAGTAATTTCACATTTATAAAGAGATTTTTCTAAGTTTCCTTACATTTTACTCAGTGATGCAGTTAGATTGGCTTACATTTTTAGATAATATATAATAAACTATTGAAACATGGACTAATTAAAGTTTGAAAAGTCATGATCTATCCATAAACTATAATGAATCGATATCAAACCCACTCCATACTTCTATTTCTGTGTTTACTCTGCACAAGTGTAAAGGGGTGCTATAATAAAGAAATGCAGTGCATAGAAACACAACCGCAGAAAAAGACCAAGTAGCCCATCTGCTCTGCCCACCTGTCCAGTTTCTTTAGCATTGTAATGCCCAGCACTTCCTTAGAGATCCCATGCTTTACTGAATTCAGATAATGTTGTCTCCATCCACTGGGAGGCTGTTCCATACATTCACCAGCCTCTCTATAAAGAAATATTTCCTAAGATTACTGCCCAGTCTCTACCCCCTTTCAACCTCATCCCATGACCCCTCATTGTAAAGCCCCCTTTCCATTCAAAGAGACTAATCACCTGTGCATGGAAACATTTTGACATATTTAAATGTCTCTATCATATCTTGCCTTTCTTCTAGGGTACACATGTTTAGAAAGTATCCCCATATGATTTTTAGACTGAAGACCACTCCCCATTTTAGCAGCCTCCCCCTCTGGACCAGCTCCATCCTGTTTATGTCCTTGTGAAGGTGCAGGCTCCAGAATTGTACTCAGTAATCCCAGTGAGGTCTCACCAGGGACCTGTACAGGGGCAATATCTCCTCCCTTCTTCTGCTGACCAGTCCTCTCCCTATGCAGCCGAGCAGCTTTCTGGTTATTACCATCGCTTTGACCACCTGTTTGGCCATCTTTAGATCAACAGATACAGTCACCCCCAGATCCTGCTCTTGTGAACAATTTCACCTTCAATCCTATCCCTTTCCCTTGGATTTTGCATCCTAAATGCATTACTCTGCTTTTTTTTAGCATTGAATCTTAACTGGCAGACCTTAGACCATTCCTCAACCTTCGCTAGATCCTGCCTCATGTTTTCCACTCCTGCCTGGCTGTCCACCCTGTTACAGAGTTTGGTATTGGCAAAAAGATAAACCTTTCCCAGCAAACCCCTCTGTTATGTTGCTCACAAAAAAGTTGAAAAGAACTGGTCTAAGGACCGATCCCTAAGGCACACAGCTAGTCACATCCTCCTCCTCAGAGAAAACTCCATTTACCATTATTTGGATTAATGTAGTTTAATAGAAAGGAATCACCTAACTTTTAACATTTTTTCTGTGCATGTTCTAAATAAAAAAAAATTTTTTTTTAAAGAAATGTTCCTTTTCATTAGGTACAACACCTCATTAAGGTAAAGATTTATTTTTTTTTAACATTTCAACATCTGTGGAAAATATAGTATTTTACAATGCTTTTAGGAATGTGAAGTTTGGAAACAAATGCGCTAAACCTGTTACATTGCACAGTCCAATACTTATATTATGGCAGGGCAGATGTTAGGTAAAATATGACCAAGTCATAAAAGGCCATGATTTACAAATTTGTCACCACTGTTTTTCTATGATAAGGAGGGAGGTGGTGGATTTGTCTCCACTGGAGCTATCTGAGATAGATTGACGCACAGGAGATCCTCCTTGGAGCTGCAGCCAGACCAGATCTCGTGAGGTCTGTCCTAGTCTTGTATTGCTATAAAAGAACCAGGAAGTCTGATTTTTCACATTCTTGAGGCAAGCAAAGGTTTATTTATGGACAGTTCTTCTTGAATTCTGTTCCCAAGCCTATACAAACAAAGATATTGGAATAGGATTGAGTGGTGGTAGATGGGAAGAGTCTATCAAGACCCCAGTCATAATGGTGCAAATGGCAAATGAAATTTAATGTGGACAAGTGCAAAGTGCTACAATTAGAGAAGAGGAAACCAAACGATAGCTACACAATGAAAGGTTCCACACTAGGAGCTACCATTCAGGAAAAGGATCTAGGTGTTTTCGTTGATAGTACGTTGAAATCTGCTATGCAGCAGCAGTCATGAAAGCAAATAGAATGCTAGGGATTAAAACAGAGTATGATAATGCCTCTATCCCTTCATGGTGCGACCTCATCTTCAGTGCTGTGTGCAGTTCTGATCACCACATCTCATAAAAAGATATAGCAGAATTAGAAAAGGCACAGAGAAGAGCGATGAAAATGAGATGAGGATGGAATGATTCCCCTATGAGGAAAGCTAAAGAGATTAGGATTCTTCAGATTAAAGAAGAGATGGCTGAGGGCAGATATGATAGAGGTCTATAAAAGGAGTGGAGGGGAATAAGTAAATCTGTTTATTCTTTCAAAACGTAGACTAAAGGACATCATAAAGTTACTGGGTAATGTGTTTAAAGCTTATAAGAGAAAATATTGTTTTTACTCAACACATAATTAAGCTCTGGAATTTGTTGCCAGGGGATGTGGTGAAAGCTGTTAATGTAGCTACATTTTAAAAAGATTTGGAGAAGTTCCTAGAAGAAAAGTTCATAAACTATTATTAAGGTGGAGTTGCAGAAATCTGCTGTCTATCCCTGGATAAGCTGCATGGAATCTCTCTACCCCTTGGGAGCTGGCCTGCTATTTGTGACCTGTTAAACAGGAGGGACCTATGGCCAGTCTTATGTTTTTATTAACCAGCTTAGCACTTTTCCATCACAGCCAGAGCAAGGCAGCTTTCTTCCATGGTACTTTGGGAAAATTCTCCAGGCCACTGTACAGCAAATCTCCACAAATAAACAGGTTGATGGGGAAAATGAGGCGCTTTCCCTGTTTTGTGCATGTTTCACTTATTTGATTTTTGGCTAAGAGTAACATACGTTCTCTTGTACTCTTCAGTGATTATTATCACATCTCAGAGGTGCAAACAAATGGCATCCAGGGCCACGTTTGTAGAGGAATGTTAATAGTAAAGGTAAAAATGTGTTCATTAACTTTCATATTTAATCACATTTATGGTTTTTAGCATGCATAGCACTGGGCTAAAATATCTGTCTTTTTAAGGACATCTAAATCAGTGTGACTGGAATAGCTTCAGCATTTGGATATGGGGTCCTTTCACTTACTACCCTGGATTCTGTTCATCTTGGAGAAGTAATTTCTGTGCCTATGGAAGGGCTTCTTTAATGTCATGTGAGAGTGATTCTTTACATTTATTCAGTCAGAGGGAACCACATGAATGTTAAGTATCAGCATGACATCATCTTTCGATTGCTCTTAATGTAGAAAGGGATAAAAATACAACTTTACTATTTTTAAAATATCAAGCAAATTATGATTTTATGTTGATCTTCCCCGGGGGTCTCTGTTGGATTGGAGTATTTATTTTGTGCTTGGACTAAACCAAAGTCTGGTTACTGTCTGTTTGCAGGGCTTGGATTAACCCACAGGACAGCACCTTCTGACTTTATCAAGACTGGCAGGGGAGGGCCAAATGCATGCAGTTCAAACTTGCCTCTTCCAAATACCAAAACAGTAAATCTTACATAGATTGATGTGTCCTATTCCATTTCCCCCATTTGTTTGCTGCATATCCTATTGGAAATGCAAAGGAGTGATAAAACGTAGAACTGGAGAACCCATACGCACCACGAGGTGGCAGCCCCGTAAAGGGAACCAGAAGGCAGTGCCCAGCACAATTAAATCAGTTTGGGTACCTGCCAGGTACCTGGGACTTGGATTGGCCACTGCTGGAAACAGGACGCTGGGCTTGATGGACCCTCGGTCTGACCCAGTACGGCAGTTTCTTACTTTCTTATGATATAAACAGGGCCGTTTACTATTCACCCTTGAAAAGTGTAAGCACTTTGTAAAGCTGGGTAAGTGGGAATTCCTGTTTGCAGTTTAGTGTTTAGGAAATGCAGATGTCAAAGTTGTGATCCCCTCCCCCCTCTCCCAATTTTGATATTTCTGTCTGCCAAAACTGGAGCCAGAGATGAAGCGGGTGGCTCCGTCGGTGGAGCTGAAGACTTGCAGTGTTCCTTTCTTCTTTTTCTTGAGCTCAATCTCTCTCTCGTTTCTCACTCCTTGGAACACTGCTTTGATCCTGCTTTAGTAAGTAACTTGTTTCTAACCCTATAAAGCCTGCAGGATCATTCTGGTGGGAAAGGGAGATGTGCCCGAGAGTTACATTTTTTTAAAGCTTTGTTTCTGTGCGATTTTTGTCTGTGGAAGGTGTAGAACCAGCCATGCAGAGGGATGTTAGCAGGCAACCTCCTCCCCAAATGTACTTCAGGCCGCGTGACCTCTCTCTCTGCGCTAGAGCAAGTTGCGTGCGTGAGACGTTACTCACACGCAGAGCTTCAGCTGCATGTAGATTGGGCAGGTTTTTGTGGAAGCTTTTTCAGACCTTTGATCTGGGCTTTATGCATCCTTTGCTTGTGATAAGGGGTTTTATTTAAAAGCACAAAGGTTCCTGGAAATACCCCAGCATTACGATTTTCTTCACTGTGCAGAAGGTGAAGCTGAGCTAAGGAAGACATTCTTTTCCTGCTCTGCCCTGATGACCTCCAGTGATTTTTTTTTTCCCCTTTAATGCACTTGAAGACATTTTGATTAAACAAATGCTGAGTGCACTTGCAAAAAAATTAAAATAGCAAAGTTTGTCATAACTGGCTTGCATATGACTGCTTTTGGGATCTGGTACTTCAGCAAGAAAGTTGCCTTTTATGTATGTAATTTGCTATAATTGGGTTAAGATTGCTGCTAACGTTTTCATGTTCTCAATGTAACGTCGTAAGGCTGGTACAGGTTTGTCTTAGGTGCAGGTGCATCACTGGGTTTCTCAGTGCCCCCTTACAGTTCATGTGGTTTACTATACTGTGTGCAGGATGGTGGTTTACCCGTCTAAAGAATTTGACAGTTTTCTAGTTTCAGGATGGATAGACTTTGGATCATTGTAGCTTGTAGGGGTCCAGTATCTGCTTTTGTCCTGGTAATAACACCATTTTTTTTGTTCGCAGGTTGCGCCCAAGACCTGGAAAACACCCAGGCACCAGGTCAACCGGGCACCTAAAATTTGCTTTCTCCCCTCCGCTCCCCGCTTTGGAAGTAGGTTTTGCAGTTTGTGGTTCATACTCACCTGTTTGTCTTTATATTTGCAACAGCAAGAATTCAGCCACTGAATACTGTTCAGAAACTGGGGGCTGCTCTGGGGAAGTGCTGTGCATGTTGCTAAGCAACGCAAGCCTCATGGTTGCAGTGCGATTGCATGGATGTAGTTTAATGGCAGAGAGCGACCGTGCAGTTAGATTGTTATAGTGTCTCAGCTGAGTTATACTGAAACGTGTTACATGGTTGCAGTGCGATTGCATGGATGTAGTTTAATGGCATAGAGCGACCGTGCAGTTAGATTGTTATAGTGTCTCAGTTGAGTTATACCGTAACTGTAGGACTGAAACGTGTTACATGGTTGCAGTGCGATTGCATGGATGTAGTTTAATGGCATAGAGCGACCGTGCAGTTAGATTGTTATAGTGTCTCAGTTGAGTTATACTGAAACGTGTTACATGGTTGCAGTGCGATTGCATGGATGTAGTTTAATGGCATAGAGCGACCGTGCAGTTAGATTGTTATAGTGTCTCAGTTGAGTTATACCGTAACTGTAGGACTGAAACGTGTTACATGGTTGCAGTGCGATTGCATGGATGTAGTTTAATGGCATAGAGCGACCGTGCAGTTAGATTGTTATAGTGTCTCAGTTGAGTTATACCGTAACTGTAGGACTGAAACGTGTTACATGGTTGCAGTGCGATTGCATGGATGTAGTTTAATGGCATAGAGCGACCGTGCAGTTAGATTGTTATAGTGTCTCAGCTGAGTTATACCGTAACTGTAGGACTGAAACGTGTTACATGGTTGCAGTGCGATTGCATGGATGTAGTTTAATGGCAGAGAGCGACCGTGCAGTTAGATTGTTATAGTGTCTCAGTTGAGTTATACCGTAACTGTAGGACTGAAACGTGTTACATGGTTGCAGTGTGATTGCATGGATGTAGTTTAATGGCAGAGAGCGACCGTGCAGTTAGATTGTTATAGTGTCTCAGTTGAGTTATACCGTAACTGTAGGACTGAAACGTGTTACATGGTTGCAGTGCGATTGCATGGATGTAGTTTAATGGCAGAGAGCGACCGTGCAGTTAGATTGTTATAGTGTCTCAGTTGAGTTATACTGAAACGTGTTACATGGTTGCAGTGCGATTGCATGGATGTAGTTTAATGGCATAGAGCGACCGTGCAGTTAGATTGTTAGAGTGTCTCAGCTGAGTTATACCGTAACTGTAGGACTGAAACGTGTTACATGGTTGCAGTGCGATTGCATGGATGTAGTTTAATGGCAGAGAGCGACCGTGCAGTTAGATTGTTATAGTGTCTCAGCTGAGTTATACCGTAACTGTAGGACTGAAACGTGTTACATGGTTGCAGTGCGATTGCATGGATGTAGTTTAATGGCATAGAGCGACCGTGCAGTTAGATTGTTATAGTGTCTCAGTTGAGTTATACTGAAACGTGTTACATGGTTGCAGTGCGATTGCATGGATGTAGTTTAATGGCATAGAGCGACCGTGCAGTTAGATTGTTATAGTGTCTCAGTTGAGTTATACCGTAACTGTAGGACTGAAACGTGTTACATGGTTGCAGTGCGATTGCATGGATGTAGTTTAATGGCATAGAGCGACCGTGCAGTTAGATTGTTATAGTGTCTCAGCTGAGTTATACCGTAACTGTAGGACTGACACGTGTTACATGGTTGCAGTGCGATTGCATGGATGTAGTTTAATGGCATAGAGCGACCGTGCAGTTAGATTGTTATAGTGTCTCAGTTGAGTTATACTGAAACGTGTTACATGGTTGCAGTGCAATTGCATGGATGTAGTTTAATGGCATAGAGCGACCGTGCAGTTAGATTGTTATAGTGTCTCAGTTGAGTTATACTGAAACGTGTTACATGGTTGCAGTGCGATTGCATGGATGTAGTTTAATGGCATAGAGCGACCGTGCAGTTAGATTGTTATAGTGTCTCAGTTGAGTTATACTGAAACGTGTTACATGGTTGCAGTGCGATTGCATGGATGTAGTTTAATTGCATAGAGCGACCGTGCAGTTAGATTGTTATAGTGTCTCAGCTGAGTTATACCGTAACTGTAGGACTGAAACGTGTTACATGGTTGCAGTGCGATTGCATGGATGTAGTTTAATGGCATAGAGCGACCGTGCAGTTAGATTGTTATAGTGTCTCAGTTGAGTTATACTGAAACGTGTTACATGGTTGCAGTGCGATTGCATGGATGTAGTTTAATGGCATAGAGCGACCGTGCAGTTAGATTGTTATAGTGTCTCAGTTGAGTTATACTGAAACGTGTTACATGGTTGCAGTGCGATTGCATGGATGTAGTTTAATGGCATAGAGCGACCGTGCAGTTAGATTGTTATAGTGTCTCAGTTGAGTTATACTGAAACGTGTTACATGGTTGCAGTGCGATTGCATGGATGTAGTTTAATGGCATAGAGCGACCGTGCAGTTAGATTGTTATAGTGTCTCAGTTGAGTTATACCGTAACTGTAGGACTGAAACGTGTTACATGGTTGCAGTGCGATTGCATGGATGTAGTTTAATGGCATAGAGCGACCGTGCAGTTAGATTGTTATAGTGTCTCAGTTGAGTTATACCGTAACTGTAGGACTGAAACGTGTTACATGGTTGCAGTGTGATTGCATGGATGTAGTTTAATGGCATAGAGTGACCGTGCAGTTAGATTGCTATAGTGTCTCAGTTGAGTTATATCGTAACTGTAGGACTGAAACGATGGAGTGAATTTAGTTGTCCTGATTCAAACCCTCTTAATCCCGTTGCTGACTGGCTTTACACACTACAGAGGCTCAAACTGGCCAATGGGATTTTTTGATGCATTAAGCTTTGCTGTAGCCCCAGTTTAAGCTGGGCAGATCAGTTACCCTGTAGCTAATTACTAAAGAATTTGTAAGCAGTGCCATAGAATGTCCATTATGATTAAAACAAATGATGTTAATATAATTCCAGGAGTTTATACTTCATAAGACTGTATCCTTTGCTATTGTTGCATGGACTTCTCTGCATACTGAATCAAACAAAAGGCACAAACATTTGCTAAATGGTCATAGCTTTAACTAAAGTTCATTTTTATTTAACTGTGCAATAGAGGTCTTTAACAAGTGCATGGACTCTCGGTGCTATTTTATATAACCAACCCCCTACTCCAGATCAATGATTTGGGATTAAGCCGTTCTTTTCAGCCATTGAAAAAGATGTCCATCGTGGCTTAGTTTTACAGTAAGGTTGATAGGTGCCCTGGATTTGGGTCATGTTTCATTATCATCCTATCTTTTAGTGGAATTCCAACATGCTGGTTCCAGTCCATGATCATTTGATCATTCCCAAGTTTTAAGAGTGCTACAGCTTATCAACAGCAGTGCTTTAAAAAAGTGTAGGCACATACCAGTGAAAAATGGGTTTTAATTCCAGCTGAAGGATGGCTGACACACCACTTAGGACACAAGTTACGATCAAAACAGACAGATTCATTTAAAGAAAACTAAAGAGTGTACATTAAAATCATTAAATTTGTTTCATACAGAGAACCCAAGCCAGCAGTTTGAAAACAAGTATCTTATAGCAATGGAATACTTTACTTTCCCTAAAAAACAGAGAGTTTGTAGTAGAAACGCATTGTTAAAGCAGCCTAAGGGGGCAACAACCATACAGATTGAGGGTCTAAACTACTATAGCTCAGGGAAGACTATCTTTTCTTCTGTCCTGAGGGTTCTGCCTTAGGTGCTAGGGAAATCTGAAAAAAGCTTCTTGAACTCTCTGAATCTTTGCTCCATTGTCTCCATGCGAGAAGAGGTGCAAATTATTTTCTGATTAATGCAAATTGCAATCTCCTACCACAAAACCATCTCAATTTTGGAAGGGAGATGAGAGAGGGAGTGTGCAAACTATTTGAGAAAGCACGGAGACCTAGCCCAAAGAAAAATAAAGTAGATACAATCAATTTCTTTCAAATGACCATAAGTTAATTTACAAAAAAGGTGGTCAACAAGGTTTATTAAACTTAGCTACAAGGACATAAGAGGTTAGGCTAAACTGCACTACTCTTGCTCAAAAATAAATCTAAATTTTATATAACTAGTCTTTGAACCCCTGCCAGTAGAATTTTAATAACAGTCGTGTCATTGAAACAGTCATTTTCCCATGAAGCCTTCTTTCAGCAACTAGCCACCAAGCTGACACTCAAAATCCTTGCGTGTGTTCCAAGAGGATTTTCCAACCTTAAATCGGTATCTAACATATCTGACTAGCAGCACCAGTCACTGTGGCTGTGACTGAACTGAATAAGCCACAGGCACAGCATTAGCAGTAACTGTTCAATAGTAGGAGCCAGTCAAGTCTGGCAGCTTTAGTCTGGAGTTGAAGGGCATTGTTCTTCTGTCTTTGGCTACCAGACCCGGCATTTCTCCACAGGATCCATGGCCATTCCCTTTTACAGTGGAAGGCTTCAGAGAAAGCTTCAAAGTTTTGCAAAGATCCCATCACCCTGTATGCGAAAAATAAAACGGGCCAACAAACATGCATTGTTTAGATGAGTGAATTAATTCAGGAATACAAAGCCTGCTTCCTGTAGACCATTATCAGACCTGAAAATCATGCCATAGGGTACAATCAACCCAAGATGGATTTTAACTGGCAATCTAGAGGTGAAGGGCTCAACATTTTTAATCCAAACCCCCTTCATGTTAATTTTGCATCAAGAGTTGGAATTTTAGATTGTGGGTATGTGTCCTAATGTGCACTATGTGTGTCAACTGCATCGACCAACCACACTCATTAACTTCCCAGTACTTGCCTGTATTTCAAGGGACTGTGAACATCTGTTTTTATAATCTGACTGGCATATTCTGGCCTGTATGATCCACACCATACCTACAGAGGCAAAGGTAAGTTGTCATTCCAAACGCTGTGTACTTTTCACCTTTAACTACAAAGTAACCTCGCCAGATGGCCTGTAGCGGGTTTTCTGAACAGGGGCTGGAGGGGAAGTAGAGACTTGTACTGATGGCCATACATTGGATGAATAGAGTGCATGGGTTTTCAGGACCATTGAATACACTTAGAGCAAGTCCTTATTTTTATTATTATTATTTATTTAATTTTATATACCGGCAACCGTTTGCACATCGTGCCGGTTTACAGATAACTTATAACAAGGATATATATAGGCAAAGCCTTTATAAGGAACATAGTGTAACCTAAAACATAGTAACAGATCAATAACTAGATAAATAGGGGAGGGAGGGGAGGGGGTGATCGAGACAAAGGAGGGGGCAGGGGGGGGGGGTGAAGACGGAAACGTGAGGAGAAAATATGTACAAGGAAACAATGAACAAGTGGTATGTACATAGGTTGTGTGCAATATTTGAAAAAGCACAAGGGCAACAGTGAAAGGGGTAAGAAGATATGTACGGTGCTAATAAGTGATAATTTATTGTGTGCATGATGTTAAGTGAGGAGTTTGTGGTTGTCTTGAGGGGATGGGTGTGGGTCCTGTGGTGGGGGTGTTAGTACTAGATGGAGGTTGGGTTAAGGTGTTTATAGGTGGTGAAGGTGATTGGGGGTATGCTTGGAGGAAGAGCCAGGTTTTGAGTTTCTTTTTAAAGGTGGGTGTGGAGGTTTCGGTGCGAAGGTCAAGAGGCATGGAGTTCCACAGGGAAGGGCCTGCGAGGGAAAGGGCCCTATTGGTGGTGGAGAAAGAGAGAGGGTCTGTGAGTTAGCCATTTGCCACTTATGATCTTTCACACATGCTGCAAGTGGGAGAACTGTTACTCTTCTTTCGCTCTGAGGTCTGAAATTTAGGCGTCATATTTGATACTAAGCTCTCAAGGAGATCTCACGTTAGAGCAGTAGCGTGTACAACCTTTTTTAAACTAAAAGTGGTTAGGCACTTAAAACATTCATCACTGAGTGATTAGCACGCTGTAGTTCAAGCCTTGGTTATGGTAATAGTGGATTATTGTAAATCTGTTTTTTTAGGCCTCCTAATTTCTTCAGCTTTCTTCAGCTTATACAAAATGCATCTGCTCGTGTTGTCACTGGTGGGTTACACCGTGAGTACATTACTCCCACATTGGTTGATCTTCATTAATTTCCTCTCTTACGGAAAGTTAATCTTAAATTTATCATGGTTTTCAGGGCCCTGGATGGTGGTTCTTGCCTTGTTCCCGGGGAGCTTGCTTGCTTGGATTTCCTGTATGGACCGGCCTTGCCTACAGGAGCTATGGTGCTTCTTCATTTGGACTCTTCTTGCTCTGTTGCTATAGGTGTCTCCTTCTCCTTGACCAGTCTGTTACTTGCTGTGCTCGGCCTTCAGACCCCCCAACCAGACCCCCCCCCCCCCCCCCAATTCTCATTTGTCTACGGCCCAGGGCGTCTTGACTATCTGTTAGGATATACTTCTCTATGGGATGGAAGGGGAGCATGCTGATAGCTGTTCTTTGATGTAGTCAATACTTCTATGATTGCCCTAATCTCCTTGCTCAGAAATAAGGTAGCTAATGAAACAAACAATCATACAACCTCTATCTTTTGAGTACCCTGAGTCATGCTTTCTCCCCTATTTACTGTTTAGCTCTTTCAGTTCAGTGCCTGATAAAGTACTTTAGCTTTTTTTGGTTTTATGTATTTAATTGGGTTGATATATACATTGCACCTTTCAGGTGCTTCAGAGTAGGCCCTGTAGGTAGGTCCCTGTCCCCAGAGGGGGGGTCACAATTGAAGTTGTGTAGCTGAGGCAATGGAGGGGGAAGTGACTTGCCCAAGGTCACAAGGAGCAGCCGCGGGATTTGAACCCTGGCTTGCAGCCCGCTGCTCTGACCACTAGGCTACTCCTCTGCCCCAGCAAAATCTTTCATCTTATTACTCAGGATTTTCCATACCTGTGCGAAATTGAGAAAGAACAGCTGCTTATGTGTCAAATTCAGGCCAGGGAGCTGTGGCTCTTTCCCATTTCGGTCCACCCATTTCATGTAGGCCTGTAAAAGATAGAGCACCAAATGGGAACCCACACTATGCTTCAGTTAGTCAACAGCCATGAGCTTGGGCCTGACACAAACCCCTGCCCCTTCCATGCCAACTCATCGCTCAGTGGTGGGTGGGTGGGTGGGGGAATCCATTCCGTTAAGGGGAGTATTGGCAGGGCAAAGCAGAAACAGTGAACATGTGATGGCAGAGACTGCATGCTTTCTCTAATCAAGCCAAGCCAAGTGCAGGAAGGGCAGGAGAAAGAAGAACAGTATTCAGCTCCCGTAGGATACTACGGTGAAGAGCAGAGGAGCACACTCAACTCATTGAGGGTTGTACGTACAGCGGTACGGTAAAGAAAAGTCATAAAAAAAAAAAAGAAATATTGCATCTCTTAGGTAAAGATAACTCAAGAAGCTCTGCAGCCCTAAAAATGCACAAGCAACAGAGGGCGCTATCAAATGGTTTTGCCCTATCTCAGTTATAGACTGGAAGTTTAAAGTTTTATCAGGAAAAATGGGACAAAATCAGGCTTGGTTTGGCTTTGTCCACTAGGGGTTTGTGGTTTTGTTTCATTTTTCCTTGCATATAATTTTTACATGTGGTTCTATGACTAGTGCACTAAAATGCTATTGTACACACATTTGTTTAAAAAAAAAGTGTGCACACAAAAGAAAACAGTATGTGCAGAGGTTCTCTTTTTTGTTTGTTTTTCCTGCCCTATTTGTGCCGTTTCCATTCAGCAATAACAAAGATACAACAAATATTGTTGATGCTTTGTGTCATTTTAAAACGACAGAACATCCCTGTCCAAATGATAAGGAGTTAGTGGGCATCCTGGCTGTAGGCAGCATTAAGACAGGGCTCTAAAAGTGCAAGACGTGGCAGAGAGACTATAATCTTCTTTAGAGGGAGGGAAAAAAACGGTTTCACAATCGGAATAAAAAGTAGCCCTGTTTGAAAAGAGTTTCTCTCCCCTACTGTCCAGGTGAAAACAGTTTTAGATTTACAGGACTCTCACAATGCTGAGGGACAGTGGTGCTTTTGCCGTGATGTATCCTCATGGAATCGTGTGCTCGTGCTTTCGCGCGTACGCCAGCCCTGGCCTGCCCTCTAGCTCCTGCTGGCAATTTCTCACTTTTACCAATTTTGAAATCCACCCGCCCTGCTCCAGTAACAACGAAACCAAGTTTACCTTGTAAGCCTGCCTGACTCCTCCATTGTCAGCAATATTTCTCCTAAGGTGCTAATCCCACTAACCTGGAATATAAATGGGCAGGTAAGACCACTCGTGCTTAAAAATGGTGCTCTTGCTATATAACATTTATCCCTAATACCATAGTCTTAAACCCACCCAAGACCCAACTGCACTGAGGAAGCTAAAGTTGAAAACCTATGCGTTCCTGTTTTTTTTTTTTTTCCCAAACTTGAGCAGAGCAACTTACATTCTCTCCTCCGGCCAGGTCCCAGGTGTAGTTCCCATACTGATAGACCATGCATCGGGATTGGTCCTTGAAGTATGTGGCTGAGAAATTACTCCACCAATCAACATATTACCATCTTTATCAAAATTTCTGCCTGTTTATTAAAAAAAAAAAAATTGATTATTCCAGGGAAGTTGTCTCTGAGCAGACAGACTGAATCACCCCCCACTCCCCCAAAGTGCAGTGGTTGTAAAGAACCAAAAAGTGGATGCGTTTGGGTAGTGCTGCTGCTGTTGGCAATGAAAAATTCCAAACTGAAAATAAGTTCATTCGTGTTTTATCCTATTTAATACATCACAGACAGAGACAAAGAAAAAAAATAAATCCTTCCTCTCATAGTCTACCAGACTCTTAAAAACCTCCTGGCCAAGCAAGTAACCTCAATCATTGATGAGAATTATTTTTTGAGAAGAACAAAATCGCAAGGACTAGCAGTCAAAATGTTTGTGAAAGCAGCTGACCTCTTACTCTGTGGCTGTCGCCATTTTGGTTGCCCCTCTGAAGTGCAGTGGAAGGGAATTGTGCATTGCAACAAATGATTCTTTCCTCACCATTGTCGTCAAATCCATGCGTAATCTCGTGGCCAATGACCATCCCAATCCCTCCGAAGTTCAACGCCTGGAGCTGGTGTTTACTGAAGAAAGGCGGCTGAAGAATGCCAGCAAGGAAATACTGGGAACAAAGAAGGCCCAACATCCTTAAACATCCCCATCAATGAATGGACATCTTAAATAGAGCTTGAGCTGCGGAGCCCTCCAGCCTATCCTAGAAAGAAGCCCTCCCGCCATCTGCAAGACTCGGGCTGCTGTTCGGCATCTGATGTAGAAGGTTTGCTGGGAGCTATAGTTTCTAATGCACGTCTATTTTATATTAATATTTCTTGCAATACATGGAGGCTTTTCTAGAAAAATGGTGTGTATATGAAAATAGTAAAGTACCAACAGATTGGTTTATCGAGAGTTTACTCTTACATGCCCTATTTTAATCTCTGCCCCCTCTCCCAAATCATCATAAAAATGGAGGAGGGGTCTTTCCATGGGAAAGTTGTATTTTTACATGTCAACCCAGACAACCAGGGCAAAGCTAGATGTTTCTA